>NC_090817.1:145055113-147455113 GCF_000390325.3 Nicotiana tomentosiformis
TGATAATGTTGTCAGCAATGTATTGGTCCAAAATTCGAAGTGCCTTTTTCGGTTGTTAATCATATGATTAAAATGGCCATGTTAGCGTAAGTTGCATTCTCTTCCCTAATCCATTTGGCTTCCACATGCCTCCGTTGAGAGATTCGCGCATCAATGCACATTATAGTTTATCTCGTGTCATTTTCATTTCATGTTCATGTTATCCATGTTTCTCGTAGAAACTGAAGTTTGCTTTACATGCCGGTGGACATTATGTTGTTTGTTCTATTTTGGGTTTGCTAATCCTTTATCATATTACTCTCCTAATTAAGGTTTTATAAAATGTAGTGCCTCATATTTTTGTATGTCCCTAGCGCCATTGGCTACATTATATCGAGTTACAGGCTAAAGTAGAAGCGGCTAGAGTATAAGTTTAATAGGTTCATCTGAATTTAATATTTTCGCTACAGAGCGTGTACACGCACATAATTTTAAATGTGGGCTAATAATTTTAAAAATGGAATGAGTTGATAGTTCATACTAATGCTTCCTCTTGCTATACTCAACTAATACCTCCATTGGCTAAACGAGAAAGATTAGCTTAAGGGAAACCCCAAAACATAGTGTTTCGTGATAATATAACATTAATTTGAAAATAGGGATGAATTTAATATTTAAGTTAGTGGATGCAAGGCAATTGCATCTACTCTTTTGTGACAAAGGGTGCAAATGCCATTTATATATGTGTAATAAATTTTTTAGCTACATACATTTTGAGCTGAAAGCGTGGCTGCATTATTATCAGGGAGTTGGAGCTTCGAAGTGTACATTAGTTCTTGAAAATATATTTTCCTTATGTTAATTAAAGTAAAATGGTGTTAATGCCTACTAAAATCCTAGTCTACCCTAATATTACAGTGCCACTTTATGGAATATCATGTGCGCCAAAAAATTTATGTTAGTGATTTATATGCTAAGTATATAGTGAACTTCTAGTGCTAAAAAAATTAACTTTATAATATTGGATCAAGGGGTTTAATTGATCCCGACCACCAGGTCTTAGAGAGGGATGAATAGGATCCTTCATGCTTAGATATTTCAGGTTTGAGCCATGAGAATGAAAAAAATCCTAATACAACAATAATATATCCAGTATTATCCTATACCGTAGGGTTTGAAGAGGGTAATGTGTACGTAGACCTTACCCTACTGAGGATAGAGAGGCAAAAAATCCTAATAACAAATCTTATTCGGTCCGAGTCAATATTATCGGGACCTCAAGATGGATACCTAAAATCAGTGGGAAACCAAAAGAAAATTTGATCCTAGTTTATTTGGATTGAGACATAGTAATTGTTATTGTAGAAGTTATTAATAGAATACACACTCCTGGGACCATATGCATGAGAAGAGTCACAAAAATCTTTCTTCTTATGCCCCACTAATCGTAGGCCTCATTAATTTTTCCTTCACTCTGTCCTTGCCCCCCTGCCCCAGCCTGGCAAATGGCATAAGAACTAAGAAGAGATCAGATCTGTGGCTCAATTCCGGCAAATTTAGGGATGCCTCAGCTGGCTGTACTGACAAACCCATCACCATATATTAAATGACTTTTGGCTATCAATAAATAGTTTCTCCTACCGACACATCATAATGCATTTATCTGCCCACCTTTTGCATTTATTTGGGACGTCTCTTATTTAGTTATTTTATACTTAGAATGATGGAAAAGTACTGGTTCCGTATTGACCGTATTCCTCTATCTACTGTTTATCACATTACATTAATTAACTTGACCCTAAAAGGCATGTTTGTGTCGGTCAACTTGACCCGTGAATCTTCTTGGTTTTGTTTGTTCCTATTACATAATTTCGAATACAATTTAAAAGAATCAAAATATCTTACTAAATTAATTGTTCACTGCCTGATAAATACTGATCCACTATCAAATTTCTTGGTCGCATGGAATCATGGATCATTTGTTATGATATACTAATAACAAACATAGTGTAATTTCACAAGTAGGGTCTAGGGAGGGTAGTGTATACACAACCTATCTTGTGAGGGTAGAGAGATTGTTTCCAATACACTTTCTCAAGACAAGCATAGGCAGATCCAAGAGTTAAACTTTATGGGTTCATCGTTTAAGGTTTTTAACATTGAACCATTATCTTTTTTTTTAAAGTTATGTGTTTATATTTACTATTTTTGCAATTTTAGTAAATTTTTACACATAAATTTATACTCCGTGTCAATAGTAATTGAACCCATCACTAGAATGCTACATCCGCCCCGAAGACAATCATAATCACAGCATCAATGAAAACAAATATGGTAGAGGAGAAGCCATGAAAAAAGCAGGATCAACAACAAGATAGTAAGATATCCGAAGCGCAAGAAACAACCGACAGTAGTAAAAATCTAAGAAAAAGAAAATAGGTGAATAATATAGATACAACAGGTATGAAATAAAAAGACGCTCGACTAACATTAGGTACAATAGTGCAGTAAAATTGTTCAGATGAGTTGATTAGCCTTTAATAATTTATCTAATCTGCATTGTTATACAGGAGCATTAGGAATAGCACAGAGAGGAGGAAATTGGGTTACTTCTCATGTACAACGGGAAATCCTATTGATGACTGCTGGCGTTGTGATCGCCATTGGGTGCGTAACCGCAAACGCTTAGCTGACTGTTCTATTGGCTTTGGTCGAAATGCCATTGGTGGTCGTGATGGAAGGTATATTTAGAGACAAATCAAGAGCGGGTTCTGTACTTTCAGTTCGAGAATAAATTAAATGTGCACATATAATTAGATCATACTCATTCTGAACACACTGAATCCGTGCAGGTATTATGTTGTGACTGACTCAGGTGATGACGATCCAGTAAATCCCCGACCTGGAACACTTCGTCATGCAGTAATTCAAGACGCACCATTATGGATAGTGTTTAAACATGATATGGTCATCACACTTAAGCAAGAACTTATGATGAACAGTTTCAAGACAATTGATGCTCGTGGTGTGAATGTACAAATTGCATATGGGGCTTGTATTACTATCCAATTTGTTACTAATATTATTATTCATGGTCTTCATATTCATGACTGTAAACCCACTGGTAATGCCATGGTCCGAAACTCACCATCACACTATGGTTGGAGGACAATGGCTGATGGTGATGGCATTTCCATTTTCGGTTCGAGCCATATTTGGATTGACCACAACTCTCTTTCTAATTGTGCTGATGGTCTCATTGATGCTATCATGGGTTCAACTGCAATTACCATTTCAAACAATTACTTTACACATCACAATGAGGTCCATTTTTTCCAAGCATAATCTTTTTACTGCATTATAATGAGTTATACTTTAGTTCAAAGATTAATTATTCATAAATCCAACTTATGTGCAGGTGATTTTATTGGGGCACAGCGACTCCTATATTAGAGATAAGGTTATGCAAGTGACGATTGCCTTCAACCATTTTGGTGAGGGTCTGATCCAGAGAATGCCAAGGTATCAATATGAAAACATTAGTCTTTGTTTTTTCAACTCATCTAATTTAGTGAATGCACTTGTCTTCGCCACAATATTGGACCGAGATGTCCTTACATAAAGTGACATAGAAAGTAAGGATTCATATAACCAACTCCGTACTTGCTTGAAATTTAGGCTTACTTGTTATTGTTGTACTGATCTTTGCCTGTCGTCTTGGACTAAAAATTGTACGACATTAATTAATATGCAGATGTAGGCATGGTTATTTCCATGTGGTGAACAATGACTATACACACTGGGAAATGTATGCCATTGGTGGTAGTGCTGATCCTACAATTAACAGCCAGGGCAACAGATACCTTGCCCCAGTGAACCCTTTTGCCAAAGAGGTAATTAGTTGAAAACTATTTAGAACTAAGCATACTTTGACTGATGAGCTTTTATTGAAAATATCTCAAAATGAAAAGTATAAGGAGGGCCAAACTTTACCTTACGAAATTATTGATAACAGGTGACGAAAAGAGTGGAACCATGGGAAGGATCATGGAAGCACTGGAACTGGAGATCAGAAGGAGACCTTATGCTGAATGGAGCATACTTTACTGCGTCTGGACGTGCCGCTCCACGCAGTTATGCAAGAGCCTCAAGCTTAGCCGCTAAGTCCTCTTCTATGGTGGGAACTATTACCTCAAATGCTGGTGCACTTTCTTGTCACATAGGCTACCAATGTTGATGTCAAAACACATTGGACATATCTGCTGAAGAGCATTACCACATTACTTTTGCATGTCCATTGAATTCATCAATCAAGCCTATTTTCACCAATTTCTCTTTCTTTTCCTCGTTTACGTCCTCCCCTAATCACCCTTGAGCAGGGGCGGACCAGAGTATTGTGGATGGGTTCAATTCAGCCCACCATTTTCAGCTTAAAACTTAGATGTATATCCGAAAAATCTTGAAAGTTTTATATATATATATATATATATATATATATATTAAGTTCTGAATGTATATTTTCAAAGAGAGCAGAATCTTGAACCTATTATATTAAAATCCTGAATTCGTCTCATCTCTTGAGCATGTTGTTCCACTTGTGATCTTTATGTACCAAGTGTTCAACCTTCCCCTGACTCAACTGGAAATATTATTCAAGTGCTTTGGAGCAGGTTTCTGAAAATGTTGTATTTTTCACCTCATCAATTCAAAAATCTTGCTCACCTAACGAAAATGGTTCAGTGGGACTGATCTCTCTCTTACCTCTCTTCTCAATATGTCAATTCATGTATGCATCGTATCAGATTCAGAAAGATTGCAAAAAGAAAAAGAAGGAAAAAGATCAAAGTCAAATTTTCAGTCGCTTTCTTGTTATAGATGTTCAGTTTCCAGATATTGTTGTAATTGTTATCCTTATATATATGTACTTACTATGAATTCTGCTTCAAATTCATATTCCTCGCTGCCCTTTTTCACCCTATTGTCTGCAAGTTGATTAATTATGATGGTAATTATAAATTTACAATTTTCTGATCCACTGCCCATGTTAACTATTGCTGGCATAATTGAGTTGCTGGATTTCGTAATTCAACCGTGTTGATAAGAGTTAGCACCTTATTAATCCAAGGGGTTATGCTTGCTTAATAAACAATTTGATATAATTCTTCAACTTTTATTAGCTGATCACCGTACACTTTAATTTTTTTATAACAAATTTCTCCTTTCAACTTTTCTCAAACTATAAAAGGCGATTTTAAGAAATTAATTCAGCCCGCTTTAAACTTCTTGTTCACTATTTTTGAGTACAGTTTTTTTTTTATTATGAAGTTGTAAGTTTATAACCATTTGAAGATGTTTGCTACATGTGCAACTAAGAGACAAAATTAATGAAGTTCGACCATATCTGAAAATTCCATCAAATAAAAGAATCAAAATGCAGAAATGTTTCTATCACTTACATGATTAAGAAATTTCACACTATCAACTATCAAGTTAAGCTAACCTACAACGACATATAACGTATTCTCCATATCAAACTTGATATAGTAATCTGAAAAACAAAATACTAAGCTGCAACAACAATCGGTTAAATTCTGCTGATGGTACAAACATTCTTTGCCACGTCAGTATATATTAACTTAAACTAGATTACAAATGATGGTCATTACATTTGCCTAAAAACCCAGAAAATGGACTTACAACACACTCAGATTACAATTCTCTACATTAGACAGTAGTCCTGAGTAACAACTAGGAACCCCTTAAACATGTCTACAGCACTTGGCCAAATCCAGAATCAAGGCAATGAATGAACTCTTTGCACGCGTCACGGTCATCTATAGAGTAAGTTTAATTTACAAAATGATACTAATTTGTAAATAAGATTTAAAACCAACTTCTAACCTTATTGAAAATTAATTTCTCTTATGCTGCATCAACTATCTAACTGCTTGTGCAACTGGAGAGCTAATAGAAGCAGCTGTAGATGACAAATTACGAAGGTTTTTCTTTGCTGGTTTCTTGCCTTCTGATTTTGGTCCATTCTGCCTCACTTTTATTCCTCGTATCAACTGATATATCATTCAATAATTTTCAACTTAAATGACAAGATAATTACGCGATTAAAGTAATAACAGCATAAAGCACTATAATAAAGTTATGACTTACATATTTGCCACACTTTATGTCAGCGTATATCACAATGAAATCACCTTCTTGAAGTCCATTAGCTCGAACAAAGTCGCCTTTAAGAATGAAAAAAGATACAATTAAAGCAAATTAGTACTCGGATTTTACTGAAATGCAAGCTAGAGCAGCGTCGGCTGTGTTTACCTGTGTTCTCAAGAAGGTACATCCTGCTTTTGTTATTTGGCCAAAATCTGAAAAACAAAACACAAAGCCAGTAAGTATAGAAGGAAGATGACTATAAAACATAAGGGGTAACAATCGACTGAGCAATGTAATAAAAAATAGCTTGATGAATATTATGAGTTCACATACCTATATTTCATGTTCCAAACACAAGAAGTTCCAATGTCTTCCATCGCAATTGAAATTCCATCTCTTGATTCGAGTTGTGGGAGATGAGTTTCTGCTTCTCTCTGCGTATAAACAAAATTTCAAGAATCCACTTAATCATACTTTCAATTACCAAAAGTAAATAGATCACAGTTTATGACGACGTAGCTAAAGTACCTTCGGCAACACAATTCTTCCAAGATTGCCAACATCACTTTGCTTCAGCACTTTTTGTAGGAGAAATTTTAGATTCTTCTCTGTTTTGCAAGCCTATGGAAGAACATCCACGCAAAATTTGATGAACATCCGCACAAAATTTAAAGCAACACATTTATAAAACAAATTTTCATAAATATTAAACTTACAATAGCCATTAGGGAAAGGATATAACTTATATTCATAGCCAGAGGCGGACCTATGCTATACCGAGAGGGGTCACCGGCACCCGTAAAGTTCAGCAAAAATTTCATGTATACATGTATATATTTTTAGAAAATAGTAATATATTAATAGTGGACACCCTACGTACAAAGCAAATTGTGGTTGAATCCAAAAGTGTACCCTTGACCTTCAAATCTTGGGTCCGCCTCTATTCACAGCAGGTGAAGGGTGAGCCAAGAGCTTTTTATAATGGATATTTGTTCAACTATATACCCCGAGCTCACCTATATCTTATTTCTGTTCTAGCTGGCGGATTCTCTCTTATATCGATTTCGTAAAGAATTTCTTCATGTAGCAAATAACCTATCTTATTTCTAAGTTATTAATTCAACCTTCTTATGGACTACTTATAGTTATATATTCGATGATTAATCATGTACACTGTTAGTTGTGAAGGGGAGCCTTGGAGCAACCGTAAAGTTGTCTCAGTGTGACCTAAAAGTCAGAGTTCGAGCCGTGAAAGCAGCTACTAAAACTTGCATTAGGATAGGCGGACTACATCACACACCTTGAGGTGCGGCCCTTCCCCGGATCCTACTTGAACGCGAGATGCCTTGTGCACTAGACTGCCCTTTTTTACTATTAGTTGCATAAAAGTTAAATTCGAAAAGGATTTTGGCCGAAACTAAAGAAACCAATTACCTGTCTTTTGTCTGCCGAACTATGCTTCTGATGGTTTTGCGATCGCAGAGCTGGCCTCTTGGTCGAATGTGATTGTGGAGAATCAGCCTGTGGAACCATCATCACTGGCGCAGCAGAAGCAGAAGGCCAATATACCCAATTTCCTGGACTGTTACCTGTATCTATTGCACAATTCTCTCTACACATAATTACACTTTGGTCATTACATTGTCTTTGATTCTGAGTTTGGTGACGATAATGGTGCAACGGTAATCGTCTCTGCCTAGCCATTCTGTTCTTCCTAGCCTCTTTAGATCCCAACCTTGCCAATCTCTCACCATTCCCATCTAAAAGTTGGTACGGATATTGCGTACCAAGTAAAGATTGAGGCTGATCAACAACAGCAACATTATTAGCACTATCACTATTGTCAGGAAATTGGTTATACTGAGAAGCAGCCGCCACAGCAAATTGCGATGGCAACCACGATTGAGTAAAGTCCATGTGTTGATATTCTGTTGAAGCCGGTGAACTTGCACTTCCACTCATTGTTTGATTAAAATGAGACGCAAATAACGATCCGTTGGAGTAAGGATCACCAATGTACCCCGGTATCTGCCCCGCCATTACTGGGGTTGAATCAGGGAAATTAGTGACGTTATAAGAAGGAGTTGCCATCCAAGGTGACGGATAAAAGCAAGCATTTGGATCAGTTCCAACTGTATTATAATGGAAATTGGAGTTAGGGGCAGAATTCTGGAAATTTTCTTGATTTGCTACAGCTTCACTCATTTGATTCTTTTGCAATCGGTGTTGTTCAACCCAATCAAGAATGAGTCTCAACAACTGTTTTTTACCTTCTTTTGTACTTCCCAATCGTTTCGAAGCGCTTTCAATTGTTGAACGTTTGAGCTTAATACTCCTCATATCTTCAGCAGAAATGTAGTCTTTGTTTTGCTTTAGCCATTCAAAGAACATAACTGCAAGCTCACTATCCCCTTGAAATATAGAAAGCTGCTCATTTTCAAACTGAACTTCCCCTTCTTGTTGTTGTTGGTTTTGGTTGTGTTTTTGTGGATTTTCGCTTTGGAAAAAAGAGCTCATAGGATCAAGAAAATCATGATTTCCATCAATTAAATCCATATATCCAAGATTTTCTATCACATTTAAACAATCTTGGTCGCCATTAACTGTGTTATCAAATTGGATTTTTTTGTGGAAATGATCTTCTTCAGCTTGAGTAGAAGATGAAGAATCTGTAGGAGGGGAATTAGAAGTTGACGAGGAAGATGACATGCATGGAAAATCAGGAAGAGGAGGAAAATCAGTAGAGAAATTAATGTAATTAGTATCATTGACATTAAAATGATGTTGCTCTTCATTTCCATTATTGAGCCAAATATCTGTATTATCAATTGGATCAAAACCAGTTGTCTGCTGCTGCTGCTGCTGTTGGTGTTGCCTTTGAATATCATCATCTACTGTCACCATATTAATATTCTCAAATCCATGCATTTCTTGATTATTATTATAACCATAAAGCTGCTGTAACTCTCTTTTCATTCTTGTTTTCTGGATTTTTAACAAGAGAAAAATGGTCTTTAATTTCTCTCCCCACTAGGATCTTGAAGTGGTTTTTGCAACATAAACTATCTGAGGTTTTGGAATTTATATATCCAAAAAAATAAATAGTACTACCAAATCTGAAGAAAGCGACTCTTAATTACTAAACTTTAACTAATTAAAATACTCACTCTCACATCAAACGAACTGTATATATAATAAACTTATATAAGTACCTGTATATATAAGGATTTTGAATGGCAATATTCTTACATATATATATTGTTCAGGAATATTCTTTACAAATGGATGATAAACACAAGAAAGTTCAAAGAACTGAACTATGTATTCTGTTTTAGAAGACAAAAACACCACCAAACTTCAACAAACTGAAATTGTCTCATACCCAAAATAACCAAAACAACACTTGTAGACAGTTCAGATAAGTTTCAACACTCTTTTACTATTTTCTGTTTTTATTTAAGGGGTTTTGAACCCAAAATAAGACAGAAAAACTTTGAAAGAAAAAAAGAAATAAGTGGTTACAAAAACTTTTAAATGAGAGAGGAGATATATAAGAGGAAATTAAACCACCAAAAGAAAACTTGGTGCCGATAGTTTTTCTTTTTCCACTAAATTAAAATTTCCAGATTTTACGCCATAAGGCCATACGTTATAACCTAAATGGTGGGAGACAGCGGTTCAGTTTTTTACTACAAAAAATGAGGTGAAAAAAGAGACACTAAATGCTACTTCCTCCATTGATGACACTAGCAGCTCAATTCTCTTTCTAATACAACACATCAGAACATGGCCTATAATAAGGAAGGAGTTTTTGAGCACGGTAAAGTTGTTATTGTATGACTTATATTCTTGCATAAGTAAAAAAAAAATATAAACTGTCTATATCTCACCTCTTCAAATATATATTTTTTTAAATTGTACATAAATACAGAATGCTTAGTATATCAGATTTTTTAGAATATAGCGTAAAAATATTAAAACATGGAAAAGATTAGACCGACTGGGAAATAGTAACGTGAAAAGAAGTAAAGAACAGATCTTTCTTTGCTCATAGGATTTGTCTCCATTCGTGAGTGAAAACGGTGGACTTCTTCTTTTGCTGCTACGTGTCTCTTCCCTTCTGACCAAGCTATATTAACATAACATATATATATATATATATATATATATATATATAACATAAACAAGGATTTTAAGTTTTAACTTGTATAATGGTGTAAAACATCAAGACAATTACTCTTTATTATTAAAGCTGGAAGATGGAGAAAATTGCTAAGAGTGGAAAAATGGGATTTTGTCGTCGACGCTAGCAAAATAATGAGAAGGATTGGTACTCCCTCCGTTGCAGTTACCTATTTCTTATTTGTTCTTTTACAAAAAAGAATGATACTTTTTTATATTTAAAAATAATTAAATTTAAATTTTTAATTATATCCTCGATGATAAGTTTTTATAATCATATAAAATACTTTGTCCATAAATTTCAAAAGAATTATAACCATACAAATATAATACTTATTTAGAGTAACAAGTTTAAAAAAACTTTATTTTTTTCTTAAATTTTATGTCCGGTCAAATAGTTTCACATAAATTAAAATAGAGGGAATAATATATATATAAGGTGACACGAAAGGATTGAGATTGGAAATTTGAAAGAATTTAGGATTTTAATTTGATGAATTTAATTTTTTTAATTTTTAACATTAGATTCATAATTCTTTATATTCAGTAAACTCTATCAGTTTTTGTTGGGAAGAAGGTTCTTGTCCCATGCAGCGAGGGAAAATAGCTATTCATTGGTAGGTTTAGTTTGCATTCGTACACTGCACGTCTAGTCATTTTTGGCCTTAAATCCGACGAGTTATTTTTTCTAAGCTATTTAATGAGCTTGGAGCATAGTTAATTTTTTTCTAAGTCTTGAATATAAAGTCGTTTTTGTTAGGAAATATTTTACTATTGCAAATTTTTTTGGCAAAAATTTAAATTTTAGTAGGTGTAAAATAAAAAAAAAATTGTATGCATATTTTTTTCGTGGGTCGCTCAATTCGCTCGAATTATTCGGGAAAAGGAGAGAATAGAATTTTGATATATCAAAACGGATCTATTCCGTTGTGTACGAGGAAAAATCGGGCACATGATACACTTCGGCCTCCAACAGGGTAAAACGAGCTCGAGATATGATTGCGAAAGATCGGAATCGAAGCAAGGATATCCTCGAGTCAGAGTACGAGGGCCAACCATCGACCCTCGATAATATCAGAGTCATGATTCGAGATCTACCTAAAACCTGAAGGACTTCAGAGAGCGTCGCCGGGCAATCAAGCACGGCCAACAGGAGGCCGTAATATCCGTGACCGGCCGGATATCATGGCGTGGATCTCGGCACGTATCGATGTAGAACCGGCAATCAATTAAACAGAAGATTTTTTTACCTTTTATAGAGTTATACTTAGAGTAGGATTCCCCTGCTATATAAAAGGGGAGGGGTTTGATAAGTCATTAAGCACGTTGTAACATGCATTCCAAAGCAATATACTATTATTTTTACTATTATTCTAAGCTTTTCTTTCATTCATCAATATCGACCATTGTGAGCCCGGATCGAGAGCAAATAGTTCACTAAGGTTGAAGATATCCTCTCCGCGTGGTTTGAACTTACTGTATTTCTATTTGTTCGTTTTAATTCAATTTATCGTTTTGTATCAAATTAATCTGTGTATCCTTAAAACCACTTATAAATTTAATTGTTATCCTATTTTGAGGGCAACCAATGTCATGTGACGTTTCTAGGTACAAAGTGTATCCACTTGCAGTCAATTGCCTTTGGAATATGAAGCAAAGGCGGGATCGAAAGGTACCTCTTAAGTTCCTCCAGGGCCTGTTGGTACTCAGGGGTCCACGAGAAGTTATTCTTCTTCTTTAATAGTGAAAAGAACCGATGGCTCTTATCAAAGGACCTCGAGATGAATCGACTCAAAGTGACTATGCGCCCGGTTAACCTTTGTACGACCTTGACACTATCCACAACGATGATGTCCTCGATGGCCTTGATTTTATCGGGATTAATCTCGATTCCCCGATTGGACACCATGAACCCAAGAAATTTTCTGGACCCGACTCTGAATGCGCATTTCTCCGGGTTCAGCTTCGTGTTGTACTTCTTCAATATGTTGAAGGTTTCCTGCAAATGTTTCAAATGGTCCTCTGCTCGCAGGGATTTAACTAACATATCGTCAATGTAAACCTCTATCGATTTTCCTATTTGTTCTTCGAACATCCGATTTACTAAGCATTGGTAAGTGGCACCGGTATTTTTTTTAGTCCGAATGGCATTACATTATAACAGTAGGTACCGTATTTAGTGATTAAGGACATTTTTTCCTCGTCGTCTAGGTCAATCCAAATTTGGTTATACCCGGAGTAGGCGTCGAGAAAACTGAGGATCTCGTGATCAGCTGTTGTATCGATCATGCGATCGATGTTAGGCAGGGGGAAAGAGTCTGTGGGGCATGCCTTGTTCAAGTCTTTATAGTCTACACATATTCTTAATTTATTTCCCTTTTTAGGGACTACTACTATGTTTGCTAACCAATCTGGGTACTTAACCTCCCGGATGGACCCTATTTTAAGGAGTTTAGATACCTCATCCTTATTGAATGCATGCTTGACTTCGGACTGAGGTCTCCTTTTCTGCTTGACCGGATGGAACTTCGGATCCAGGCTTAGCTTGTGAGTGGTTATCTCCGGCGGAATCCCTATCATATCGAGATGGGACAAAATAATTTATGCTAGCTATAAGGAATTGAATGAGTTTTTTTCTGAGCTCGAGACTTAACCCCATGCCCAGGTGTACCTTACGATCAGGCATGTGTTCGATCAATATGACTTGCACCAGTTCTTCGACTGTTGATTTGGTGGTGTCGGAATCATCGGGGACTATGAAAGACCTAGGAACTCCGTAGTCGTCATCTTCATACATCCCCTATTTCTCCGATTCCATCGAGGCCAGTATCGGTAATTGCTATTTGGTTTCGTCTTTGGCTATCGGGTTCAGACCCTTCGATGTCGAAAGTGCGGATACCGGGATCACCTTGTCGACCGCGAACATCTCCTTTGCAGCCGGTTGCTCTCCGTAAACTGTTTTAATTCCTCCAGGCGTTGGGAATTTCAGCACCTGGTGCAATGTCGAGGGTATTGACCTCATGTTGTGAATCCATGGTCTCCCGAACAAAGCATTGTACCTCATGTCTCCTTCGATCACGCAGAACTTCATTTCCTGGATGGTCCCGGTGGTGTTCACCGGTAATGTTATCTCCCCTTTAGTGGTCTCGCATGCCATGTTGAATTCGTTTAGAACCCTGACTGTATACACGATTTGGTCTTGCAAACCCAGTTGTTCCACGACCCTTGATCTAATGATATTGGCCGAGCTACCTGGATCAATCAACACAAGCTTAACTCGAGATTTATTTATGAGTACATATATTACCAGTGCATCGTTGTAGGGCTACACGATGCCTTCAGCGTCCTCGTCGTTGAAATACAAGGTCCTTTCTGGTACATAATATCGAGTCCGTTTTTCTCTCGTCGATCACTCAGGAACTCCCGGAGATGTCCGTTGTTGAATAACCGGGCTACCTACTTGACGAGCTAAAAACACAACACAAAATTATGCTCTCTTGTCGAATATAGTATAGAAAATATCGTATCCACAGGGATTGGAGTTAAATAGTGTTTTCGTAGTTTACAGTTTTATTGCTATTCAAGATGATCAACAATTTAGATTTGTGCGAATTAAAACAAAAATTAACTAAGAATCTAGAGCTAATTGACTAATGACAATCAAACAAAAGTAGCTAGGAAGATATCAATGGGAGAAAATAGGGGTTGATTGGATAGGTGCAAGATAATTGTCTGGGAATTAACTCTAGTTACTTCACTTCTATGGTTCAAGTGAGTCTCTCGAATTCACTCTATTATGTTCAAACATTCAGTAGAAACTCCTCTCTCGATTAAGTCTCAACCTTACGATATGAACTAAGTTAAGCTTGGTGAATATATGCAAGAATTCGTAGTGGATTGATCCTTAGGAGAATCTCTTTCGATTATCCTCCTAACTAGGTCTAAACATTAATTCAACTAGCCTTTTTTGATCACTAACAAGAATCAATGAATTCAACCAATAAGATAATGCAGAACATCACAAATTATGCCTCTTTCGATTACATAAATAAGTGAATATATATTCAACAATAAAAACACCCAGAACGATTCAATACATAAAACTAGAGTTAATATCTACAAACAATTCTCAAAATATCAAATCCATCAATCCCTAAGGAAGAATTACTCAATGGATATGGAGAAATTTATCACAATTAAGTTTAAGTCAAAGAAAAACATAAAACATCCAAACCCTTGTCTTGAGTGAGGATGAGTGGTGAAATCCTTGTGCTCTTGCTTCTCCCTCTTCTCCTTAGCTTCCTTAGGTCTAAATTATGTCAAAAGTCCTCAAAATACCATTTTCTATGTATATATACCAAGTAGGGTCGGGCCCAAACAAATACTCCTTCTCCTACGCGAAAAAGGACACTTGTCCGGAGTTGGACGTGCGCGGCCGCGCACCTGGAAGTGTGCCCGCGTACTTGGCCCCATCACTTTTCACATCGTTCTTCCCCATATGTGCGGTCAGTGCGCGGCCGCGCACTTGACACTCACGTTTCACCCTATTCAGTTGGGAATTTGAACAAACGTAAAACAGAAAAATTGTATCCCTTTGAATTAGCTTTCCAACAATATATTGTGGAGCCCAAACGGAGTTCTGAGCAAAATGTTATGTGCATTTTACTAGACACTGCGCAATATGCCTATCAATTCTTCGTTCGTTCTTAACTATCATCCGTTGATCCCCGAACACGAACCACCCGGCTTAATTACTTGGGCTTTTACTCAGACTTCAAAGTTCCAAATTACTTGAATTCATTCCATAACATCTACATAGCTCGGAATCACTCCTACAATACATAAAACACATAATTAGTGCAAAACACTAGCGATTGAAGCTCAAACTCAACTAAAGTGCAGTAAATTGGAATGTAATTATTGACTAAAATATGATATTATATCCTACCATTAACACCCCACACTTAAACCATTGCTCGTCCTCGAGCAATCAAACCACACTTTATATAGACACAACCTTACTAAGTAACTCTCCTAACTCATTACACCAAGAATATTTAAAATAGACTAAGCACAATAGTTGTAACGACCCGGCCGGTCGTTTTAAGAGTAATAGCCCCGATACCCTATTAACTATTTTCCCCAAATCTTTTTCTGCTATTGTGACTTACCGGGATGATTGATTTTGAGTTTCGAAGTGTTTTGGGACACTTAGTCCCTAAATGAGAGCTTAAGCCTTAGGATTTGGACCGTAGTCGGAACTGTATGAAGACGACTCCGGAATGGAATTCTGTCAGTTCCGTTAGCTCCGTTAGGTAATTTTAGGTTTAGGAGCATGTCCGGATTGTGTTTTGGTGGTTTGTAGCTCATTTATGTTGAAGTGGCGAAAGTTGAATTTTTGGAGTTTTGGGCCGGTGGTGGAATTTTTTGATATCGTGGTCGTTTTACGATTCCGGAAGTTGGAGTAGGTCAGTGATATTGATTATGACTTGTGCGCAAAGTTTGAAGTCAATCGGACGTGATTTGTTAGGTTTCGACATTGGTTGTAGAATTTTGAAGTTTCAAATTCTTTAAAATTGAATTGGAGGGTGATTCGTGATTTTTGCATTGTTTGATGGGATTTGAGAGCTCAACTAAGTTTGTATTGTGTTTTAGGATTGGTTGGTATTTTGGGCGAGGTCCCGGGGGCCTCAAGTGTGTTTCGGATGCTTAACGGGTGAAAGCTTGGACTTAGAGGAATTTCTGATTTTTTTTGCTGATTCTGGTGTTTTCGCACCTGCGGTGGGGAGTCTGCAGGTGCGGCCTCGCATAAGCGAGACTTGCAGGTGCAGATGCGAGAAAGTCAAGAATTGGCCTGGGGTCGCAGGTGCGAGGAAGTTCCGCATCTGTGATGCCCGCAAATGCGCAAGGCTGTTCGCAAATGCACAAGATGCACAGAAGCGGAAGGGTTGTCCGCAGGCGCGAGCGCACAGGTGCGGCCTTTTCATCGCAGGTGCGAAGGTAGAGAAGGGTAAGTGAGTTACGCAGATGCGCACATTTTTCACACAAGCGCACCCGCAGGTGCGAGCCCAGGTTCTGCAGGTGCGGAAATACCTGGGCAGTGATTAAAACCGAAGGGCTTCGCGATTTTTATCATTTTTGGCTTTGCAAACTCGGGTTGGGGCGATTTTTGAGAGCATTTTCGAGTCATTTCTTAAGGTAATTCCTTGTGCTTATTTTTTGTCAATAATCTTGCCTTGCCATGTATTTTCCCACCTAGTTAATGTGTATTTAAGGTGGAAATTGGAAGTTGGAGACTAGGGATTTGAGAGTTTGAATTGTGGATTGGAGGACCATTTGGGGTCGGATTTTAGTAAATTTGATATGGTTAGACTCGTGAGTAAATGAGCTTTCTAGTTTCGTGAATTTTGTCGGTTTTCAAGACGTGGGCCCCGGGGGCCGGGTTTGAGCCAATTTTGGGTTTTGGCCTAATTTTGTAGTTTTCTTATGGGATTCATTCCATTAGCGCATATTGATGGTATTGTACTGTTTTGAATAGATTCAGGCCATTTAGAGTCGGATACTCGTGGCAAGAACGTGATATCAAGTTGATTTGAGCGGTTCGAGGTAAGTGGCTTGCCTAACCTTGTGTTGGGGACTTTTCCCTTAGGATATCTTGATATTATTTGGTGTGTGGGCGCCGTGTACGTGAGCTGACGAGTACGTACACGGGCTATTATTTCAAAAATCATGTTTAACCTTTTTAAATCATAAATTGCTTCTCTTATTAATTGTACTAATATGTTTAATTATGTAGTTTAGACTAGAAAAGCATGCTTACGTGTTTTAACTGCCTAATTGACATTCTGTGCGTAATGTTCAGTTAAGTCCTTATTTGCCTTATATGTGTCCAGTATAAACTATATAACTCGATGTCATACCTGTCATTTCATCTTGCGTTGCATATTTAAATTGGGACTACGGACGTATTCCGGGAGATCCCCTGTACTGCATATTTACTTTGGGACTACGGACGTATTTCGGAAGATCCCCCTGTACTGCATATTTACTTTGGGACTACGGACGTATTCCGGGAGATCCCCCAGCACTGCATATTTACTTTGGGACTACGGACGTATTCCGGGAGATCCCCTTGTACTGCATATTTACTTTGGGACTACGGACGTATTCTGGGAGATCCCCCAGTACTGCATATTTACTTTGGGACTACGGACGTATTCCGGGAGATCCCCCTGTACTGCATATTCATTTAAAACTACGGGACGGTATCCCGAGAGATTTCCCACTGTGTTTACCTTGTTTTGAGCCGATGGCTCCCTTAACTGTTAAATTTTCGAGAATTTCTTTAACTGTGTTACCGTAAATTCTACTTATATCTTTTACTGTTTAATTTATTATATTTACTCCAGTAGAGACCTGACCTCGTCACTACTCGATCGAGGTTAGGCTTGGCACTTACTGGGTACCATTGTGGTGTACTCATGCCCTTTCCTGCACATGTGTTTCGTGTGCAGATCCAGGTACGAGCTATCAGCCTTGGAGTTAGTGTGTGCTGCTGATTCTAGGAGACTTCAAGGTATTTCTGCTTGCGTCCGCAGATCTTCGGAGTCCCCTTCTACTCCCTCATCTAGAGACTTTCCTTATTATCTTCAGACTTTTGTATAGAGCTACATAGATTTTAGCAGCTTGTGACTTAGTGATATTTCGGGTTTTGGGAAACTATTTTGCATATGCCGAGTGGTGCTACTCTTGGCTATTTATAATATGCTGTTTACCTTTAAAATGTTGTATTTTCTTTATATTTTTTGCAATATTAGGCTTACCTAGTCGTAAAGACTAGGTGCCATCACGACCCCTTACGGAGAGATAATTTGGGTCGTGACAAGTTGGTATCAGAGCACTAGGTTCGTAGGAGTCGCGAGTCACAAGCCAGTTTATTAGAGTCTCGCGGATCGGTGCGGAGGCGTCCGTACTTATCTTTGGGAGGCTATGTAACTATTAAGAACAATCATATTTCTTTGATTTCCTTGTCGTGTGAGTTATTGACACCAACAAAAAAATAATCTAAGATTCTATTCTATTCTTTCTCACAGATGGTGAGGACCCGCAATGGGAGGACCGACGATCAGGAATCCGAGCCCCCTGCCAGAGCCACCAGAGGCCGGGGTCGGGGTAGAGGACGACCACGCGGTGCAACCCGAGCACCTGCGAGAGCTGCGTCAGAGGAGCCCCCAACATCTTCAGTTGGAGGGCCAGCGCGAGAGATCCCTATTGCTACTCCAGCCCTCCAGGAGACTTTAGCTCAGTTCTTGAGCATGTTCAGCACTCTAGCTCAAGCTGGACTATTTCCGATAGCTCCCGCTACATCTCAGGCCGGGGGAGGGGCATAGACTCCCGCAGCCCGCACCCCTGAGCAGAGGGTCCAGGTTGATCAGGCCCTAGAGTATATTCCTATGCCCCCAGTGGCTCCGGTTCAGCATGAGATCAGGGTATCTACTTTTGAGGCAGAGCAGCTCAGACTTGAGAGGTACAAGAAGTAGCACCCACTTACTTTCAGCGGACTAGATTAAGATGATGCTCTGGTTTTTCTTGAGGAGTGTCATCGTATTCTCTGTACTATGGGCATTGTGGAGACGAGTGGGGTTTCTTTCACCGCTTTCCAGCTGAGGGGTGCAGCATATCAGTGGTGGCGTGCCTATGAGCTGAATAGTCCGGAAGAGGCAGCCTCACTCACTTGGACTCACTTTTCAGAGATGTTCTTACGTGAGTATGTTCCTCAAAGCCTCAGGGATGCTTGGCGCGCAGAGTTCGAGCAGTTGCGTCAGGGTTCTATGACTGTGTCGGAGTATGCAGTCTGTTTTAGTGGGTTAGCTCGCCATGCACCAACTTTGGTTGCTACAGTCAGAGAGAGGGTTCGTCGCTTCATTGAGGGACTCCACCCCAGTATTCGGACCAGTATGGCCAGGGAGTTAGAGATGGACATCACTTATTAGCAGGCAATGAGCATTGCCAGGAGAGTGGAGGGCATGTTCACCCGGGACTGAGAGGAGAGAGAGGCCAAGAGGTCTCAAGAGACTGGTCATTATTCACGAGGTCGTGCACCAGCAGCATGCTATGGTAGGGGTTTTGTGAGTCGCCTTGTTCATTCAGCTCTTCCAGCAGCCAACGGTGTCCCAGCTCCTCCTAGACCTTAGGAGCCCTATTATGCACCGCCAGTATCCAGTATGCCTCCTACTCGAGGTGCTATTACCGGCCAGTCCAGCAGGCCAGGTCCGAGTCAGTCTCAGCCGCCGCATCCACCGAGAGGTTGTTTTGAGTGTGGTAACACTCGTCAACTGGTTTGAGATTACCCCAGAGCCAGGAGGGGTGCACCTCCACAGACTTATCAGCCTCCACGTGCTCCACCGGGTCCTCCGGCCCTTCTTCCAGCAGCAGCAGCTACCCCACCTCCTCAGCCAGCTCGAGGTGGAGGTCGGGGAGGTCGAGGTCGCCCTAGAGGGGGAGGCCAAGCCAGGTACTATGCCCTTCCAGCCCGTTCAGAGGCCGTTGCTTCAGATTCAGTTATCACAGGTATCGTCCCCGTCTGTCATAGGGATGCATCAGTATTATTTGACCCAGGCTCTACGTATTCATATGTGTCTTCTTATTTGGCCCCACATTTGGGGATATCTCGGGATTCATTGAGTTCCCATGTTTATGTATCTACTCCCGTGGGAGATTCTCTCGTTGTGGACCGCGTATATCGGTCGTGTTTGATTGCTCTTAGTGGTTTTCAGTCCAGAGTCGATTTGTTATTTCTCAGTATGGTAGATTTTGATGTTATCTTGGGCATGGACTGGTTGTCGCCCCATTATGCTATTCTTGATTGTCATGCTAAGACCATGACGCTGGCTATGCCAGGTTTACCGAGATTAGAGTGGAGAGGTACCTTAGAGTATACTCCCCGCAGGGTCGTTTCATTTCTTAAAGCTCAGCGAATGGTTGAGAAGGGTGTGATGCGTATTTGGCCTATGTGAGAGATGTCAGTATTGATACCCCTACAGTTGAGTTAGTTCCAGTAGTGAGGGACTTCCCATATGTGTTTCCAGCTGACCTTCCGGGCATGCCGCCCGACAGAGATATTGATTTTGGCATTGATTTGTTGCCGGGCACTCAGCCCATCTCTATTCCTCCATATCGTATGGCTCCTCCTGAATTAAAGGAGTTGAAGGAACAGTTGCAGGAGTTGCTTGATAAGGGCTTCATTCGGCCTAGTGTGTCACCTTGGAGTGCTCCAGTCTTATTTGTAAAGAAGAAGGATGGTTCTATGCGTATGTGTATTGATCATCGGCAGTTGAACAAGATTACAGTGAAGAACATGTATCCTTTTCCTCGCATTGATGATTTATTTGATTAGTTACAGGGTGCCAGGGTGTTTTCCAAGATTGACTTGCGTTCTGGCTATCATCAATTGAAGATTCGGGAGCCGGATATCCCGAAGACTACTTTCAGGACCAGATATGGTCACTATAAGTTTCTTGTCATGTCATTTGGGCTGACCAATGCCCTAGCAGCCTTTATGCATTTGATGCATAGTGTATTCCGGCCTTATCTTGATTCCTTCGTCATTGTATTTATTGACGACATCCTGGTATATTCCCGGTCTCAGGAAGATCATGAGCAGCACCTGAGGACTGTGCTTCAGACTTTGAGGGAGAAGATGTTGTATGCAAAATTTTCTAAGTGATAATTCTGGCTTGATTCAGTGGCATTCTTGGGCCACATAGTGTCTTGTGATGGGATCAAGGTAGATCCAAAGAAGGTGGAAGCAGTGCAGAATTGGCCTAGACCATCATCAGCTACGGAGATTCGAAGTTTCCTTGGTTTGGCGGGGTATTAGCGTCGCTTTATAGAGGGCTTTTCATCCATTGCAGCACCTATGACCATGCTGACCCAGAAGGGTGCTCCGTTCAGGTGGACCGAGGAGTGTGAGCAGAGCTTTCAGAAGCTCAAGACAGCTTTGACTACAACCCCAGTATTAGTATTGCCTACAGGTTTAGGGTCATACACTGTCTATTGTGATGCCTCGAGGATTGGCCTTGGAGCGGTATTGATGCAGGAAGGTAGGGTGATTGCCTACGCGTCTAGACAGTTGAAGGTGCATGAGAAGAATTATCCAGTTCATGATCTCGAGTTAGCAGCTATTGTTCACGCCCTGAAGATCTGGCGTCATTATTTGTACGGTGTTCCCTGTGAGATTTACACTGATCACCGGAGTTTGCAGTACTTGTCCAGGCAGAAGGACCTTAATTTGCGTCAGCGGAGGTGGTTGGAGTCCCTTTCTATTCCCTCGTCTAGAGACTTTTCTTATTATCTTCAGACATTTGTATAGAGCTACATAGATTATAGCAGCTTGTGACTTAGTGATATTCCGGGTTTTGGGAAACTATTTTGCATATGCCGAGTGGTGCTACTCTTGGCTATTTATAATATGTTGTTTACCTTTAAAATGTTGTGTTTTCTTTATAGTTTTTGCAATATTAGGCTTACCTAGTCGTAAAGACTAGGTGCCATCACGACCCTCTTATGGAGGGATAATTTGGGTCGTGACAATAGTGTAACATCTTCACCTCAAGATTTGACTCACAAGTATCATGCATTATTTACAACCCGCTCACTTACTCTAACATAGAGGTCAATGGCATTACCTTTCCTTCATGAATCAAGTGCCCTCACAACAATAGAGAGTAGTTCCACACACAATAAAATTTAAGAACGATCAGGAACTCAAGATAGAAAGAATTCACTCACTCTCAGAAACAACATTCATATGCTACAAAAGATGAACCTTAGGCTTGCCCGTAGTGTACTCCTCATCTAATCAAGTTCATTCAGTCAAGGATCAAATAGGACTTTAAATGGTTGTAATGTAGGCCGCGGGACGGGTAGGATACATTTAGATATAAGAGTGACTACACCTCCCTAAGCACTTTAATACATACATTTCATTGTTCAAACCCCACACTTATGTCAAACCATACTCCACCTTGACATCAACATGAATTAACTCCCCAAATTATTTAAGCACCATTACATCAAGAGTTATCACTTATCAATGAATCTAGTTCACAACAATACAAATATTTTTTTATTTTTTTTTTTCAATTTAAGTGGCTCTTATTTTTTCAATTCATTGCACCTTTCTCCTTATTTCAATAGTTCCACTCAAAATCCAAACCAACCACCCCACACTTCAACTTTTACTAAGTTCATAATACTTTCAAGTGCTCACGAGAGGTAATTGGTTCCAATAGATGATCAATTCAAACAACTGGGTAAGGCTTGTAATGTGGTTGCCAAAAAATAGGATTACAGGCTCAACGGGGTTAACTACGATACATAATAAGTTGGTGGGTAAACTATATAGTTGGCTCAATAAAGAAACGCCTATATCACTTTCAAGACTGAACAAAACTACTATTTCGCTTTGCAAACACACAAGGGAAGTTCTAGACATCAAATGCAATGCACGGAATAACACAAAAATCTCACACACATGGCACATAACTCACTCAAGATCGGACTATCAAGACACTCTAGTCAAATCAGTTAAGCAACGTTAAGATCATACAATTTAAGGTACTTACACAAGAGTCAAAAGCTGAGCCTAAGCATCACACTAAAGAACTCACTATTCTCAAGTCATAACAAAGTCAAGAGGCACTGCTTTTAATTCAAATCATAGCACAAGGTTTTCCTACTTCTAAAAATAAAAATCTAACTACACCCGATTCAAACAAAACCTTTGGAAAAGAACCACGGCACAAAGAAAAACCAAGGGGGAATTATTACACTAACTACAAAAGAAAATCTTTTTGCATTATTCTTTTGACTCTAGTCCCTCAAGAAACCCGTTGAATGATATCCATCGTCGGGAAAAATAAAAAAAATTATAACTTTTTATGTTTTTTTTCAATTTATTTTTCTATCTCTAACTACTAAAATTAACAAAAACTAAAAAACATATACATACAACATACAAATATCCCCTACCCCACACTTTAAGTTGTGGCATATCCCCATGACACATAATTAAAAAGCATAAGGTAAAGAAGACTTCCCTGAATTTTCTTCTTTTCCGAGAACATATGAACTCCACCCCTAATTCTAAATTCATTCCTCGTTTTCGCTCCTTGGGATTCTTTATGGATCTCATTAAGCCCAATTCTTCTAGGGATACATGCAAGACCCGTTCTTTTCTTTCTTTCTTGTCCTCATCTTGAGCGGTGAATTGCTCGTTCATGATGATCCTTAACTTGTTTCTGCATTCTTTCACAGGATCAATCCATGTATCTTCTTGTAAATCCCCAAAAATAAAATCCACATGATCAAGGTTAGAATAAGAAAACAAAGAAGAAAGGTCAAGTGAATATTCCTCTGGTATGTCCAAGACCATTTGTTTCTCATTCTCTTCTATTAAAGGTTGCAAATGTGGAAAGGTGGATGGGGGTTTGAACTCTTCTTCCTTTGCTTCACACTCAACCACAGCCTTATTCTCGATCATCTCAGTTGAATTAAAGTCCTCTTGAACAGTGAAAAGCTCTCTCTATGGATGCTCATCCTCTTGGGTAGGCTCATTCTCACAAGGTATCTCCTCTATATATTCACCATCACAACGCATTGAGCTTTCTGAAAGTGTACTTATTATTTAACTCACTTGCGTTGTTAGGTTGTTAATGGCTTCATCATCTTGTGTAAATCTCTCTACCGGCTTATCTATGAACTTATACACAAGCTCTTCCAAACTATCATTCTCCCCTTGAGGTGGTTGTCTCACTTCACTTCCACCAGAGTCAAGATTGTGCCCATATGAATCCCCATACCTGTACAGACTAGAAACAGAGTGAGACTGTTCAAAATACGAACCATAGGAAGAATACATACCTGCTTGACAGTCAACCTATAGATGATTTTCACCGCATTTAAAACACATAGCAGATCGCTGATAATATTCAGCTTCTAACTCTTCAACCATTTTCTTAGACTGGTTATACTCCATCTTCACAGCATTTAGAGTTCAATATCTACAGTATCTTCTCCAACTTATTAGGTACTACAAAACAAATCTTGAAAAGAAGTTAACTAATAAGGAAAATAAAATAGAAAAGAAAAGAGAAAAGAAAAACTAAAACCTAATTCCTGAATTAGCACTACAAACTATTTCAAATATTATTGATTGCCAATCCCCGGCAACGGCGCCAAAATTTGACGAGCTAAAAACACAACACAAAATTATGCTCGGTAGTCGAATATAGTATAGAAAATATCGTATCCACAGGGATTGGATTTAAATAGTGCTTTCGTAGCTTCTAGTTTTAATTTCATTCCAAGATGATCAACAATTGAGGTTTATATGATTAAAACTTAAATTAACTAAGATTCTAAACTATTGACAAGTGACAAACAACGCAAGTAGTAAGCAAAGGAATATATCAATGGGAGAAGATAGGTGAAAGATGCATGTTTGGGATTTAACTCTATATAATTCACTTCTAATATTCAAGTGAGTCTCTCGAATTCACTTGATTTATGTTCAAACATTCAGTAGAAACTCCTCTCTCGATTAAGTCTCAACCTTACGATATGAACTAAGTTAAGCTTGGTGAATATATGCAAGAATTCGTAGTGGATTGATCCTTAGGAGAACCTCTTTCGATTATCCTCCTAACTAGGTCTAAACATTAATTCAACTAGCCTCTTTCGATTACTAACAAGAATCAATGAATTCAACCAATAAGATAATGCAGAACATCACAAATTGTGCCTCTTTCGATTACATAAACAAGTTAATATATATGCAACAATAAAAATACCCAAAACAATTCAATACATAAAACTAGATTTAATATCCACAAACAATTCTAAAAATACCAAATCCATCAATCCCTAAGGAAGAATTACTCCATGGATATGGAAAAATTCATCACAATTAAGTTTAAGTCAAAGGAAAACATAAAAAATCCAAACCCTTGTCTTGAGTGAGGATGAATGGTGAAATCCTTGTGCTCTTTCTTCTCCTTCTTCTCCTTAGCTTCCTTAGGTCTAAATTTTGTCAAAAGTCCTCAAAATACCATTTTTCTATGTATATATACCAAGTAGGGTCGGGCCCAAGCAAATACCTTCTCCTACGCGAAAAAGGACACTTTTTCGGAGTTGGATGTGCGCGGCCGCGCACCTGGAAGTGTTCCCGCGCACTTTTCACACTGTTCTGCCCTATATGCACATTGAGTGCACGTCTGCGCACTTTCCGCACACATGTCACCCTGTTCTGTTAGGAATCTGAAAAACGTAAAACATTAAATTTGTATCCCTTTGAAGTATCTGTCACGACCCAAAACTAACCCCCTGTCGTGATGGCGCCTATCGTGGAACTAGGCAAGCCGACTCATTTCCAAAACAAAATGATATTTTTATTTCAAAGATAATTTCAAGGTTATTTAACATAAAACCCCCACTAAAAGAGTTCAAATCAAAGAAAAACAGAAGTGCAGAAAAGAAAAGCCTGACATCGGGGTGTCACTAGTCATGAGCAGCTACTATAATCTGTCTAACAATATCAAGGCTAACTTAGCCTAGAAAATAGCTAAATACAACTAAAGGAAGATAAGAGGGAGACGAGCAGGGGCTGCGATCGCCAAACAGCTACCTTACTATCTCCAAGAAAACCTGTAACCAGAACACTCAATAACCGCTACCATGTCCAGCTACACCTGAATTTGCACACAAGGTGCAGGGAATAACGTGACTACGCCAACTCAGTAAGTAACAACAATAAATAAAGACTGAGCAGTAGTGACGAGCAATAAAGCATATAACGTTCATATTAGGAAATCTCAGTAAAATACCACATGCTCTTAAAAAATCAGGATTTAAATCAAACATCTCGTTTAAATCCAGTTCCAATAAAAATCATTTTAAATATATTTTTTCAAACAAAGGCTCAATGCAAAGGTGAGCAAAAATGATGAAATCATAAACAGCCGCTCGGGCAGACCTCACAGTCACTCGTGCCACTCGGGCATACCTCACAATCACTCTTGCCACTCGGGCATACCTCACAATCACTCTTGTCACTCGGGTATACCTCACAATCACTCTTGCCTCCCAGTCACTCAGCACTTGGCACTAGCCACTCGCACTCAGTAGGTACCTGCGCTCACTGGAGGGTGTACAGGCTCCGAAGGGGCTCCTTTAGCCCAAGCGCTATAATCTGCACGGACAACTCACGTGCGATAATAATAAAGTATGCTGCAGGTGGGCAGCCCCGATCCACACTCATCCTCACCAATCAGGCCCTCAGACATTTCAGTAAAACAGTGCATTCGGCCCAAAACATTTATATGCATCAAAATAGAGTCATAAAACTGAGTTATGCGGTAAACAAGTATAAACATGACTGAGTATAGATTTTCAATCAAAACCAATGAGAGGATGATACGAAACAGCCCCTATGGGTCCAAATAGCATTGGCGCAAGGCCCAAACATGGCATTCAGCCCAATTTACTGAAATTCTTTCTAAAACATATAAGTATCAAATGGTTTCAACAAGGTATGCAACTTTACAGTTGCTTCGGGACAGACCAAGTCACAAATCCCCAACAGTGCACGCCTACACGCCCGTCACCTAGCATGTGCGTCACCTCAAAAATAATAGAATGATACGAAATCCGGGATTTCATACCCTCAGGACTAGATTTACAATCGTTACTTACCTCAACAAGATGAACCCAACGTCGAGAAAGCTAATCAATACTCAGGAAATTTCCACTCCGTGCGTATCCACCTGTGAATGCCCTCTTGTCTCCTCAATTCAATGCCAATGATCTGAAACTGAAATTCACCCCTTAATGATAATACAACGATCTACTATACTAAGCAACTTCAATCTACAATATCAACATCCATTGGGACCAATATTAGTAACAAATCCCATAGGTTCATTGTATTCATAAATTTCATCGCCAAGATTACCATTCATCTTCTCTCTTATTTTCTCAAAAAGTACTATTCATGCCATGAACTAGAGTTTTATAATCCAATCTTTCAACCATTAAAACTTGTAACAAATGCTTCAAATACTTCTAGCTACTCATAATAAACGAGTTTGAAGCATTGGAATTACCCCTAGTAGATCAATCTTGAAAAATCACAACTTTGGTGATTTTTGTGTTCTTGAGGATTTGATGATGAAATCTTGTATTTGGATGTGAAAATGATGTTAGAACTCATGTAATTTGAGTGATAATCAACCCAAAACATCATTAACAACTTACCTTGGTTTATTGGACTTGACTTGAGCTCAAAATCGCCCCTTCACTTCAAGAACCCTAACCCCCAAATACACAAAATACCCTCTTTACCCGACCTTGTATTTATAGGCCTAGATTTCTGGGTTTCGGATACGGCCCTGGATGCTTCGCATCCCCACTTCACTCCTATTTGAAGGTCGGATGCGGACCTGGACGCTATGGCAATACTTCACTGCCAGCCTCTCTTTCGGACGCGGCCTCGGATGCTTCGCATCCGCAGGCTTCTCCGCTAGCCTTTGGTAATTTGGTCATAACTTCTCGTAGGAATGTCCAAATGATGAACGGTTTGAAGCGTTAGAAACTAGACTCAAAGATCTTTCATTTGATAGTTAATAAACCATATAACACTTCGTATATTGAGAGTTATGCTCAATGGAATTTAGGTCTTATGCGAACTCACTTGAAACTTTAGTCTTATGAAATTTCCAACTTCCAAACTTCTCTTTAACCATCCGAAATCGTCCCGAGCCCCTCGGGAACTTAACCAAATATACCAACAAGTCCTAAAATATCATACGAACTTAGTCGCATCCTCAAATCACCTCAAACAATGCTAAAACCATGAATTACACCCCAATTCAAGCCTAATTCCTCTACGGACTCCCAAATAATATTCCGGACATGCTCCTAAGACCAAAATCACCATACGGAGCTATTGGAATCATAAAAAAGTTTAAATCCGAGGTGATTTACATATAGGTCCATATCCGGTCCACTTTTCTAACTTAAAATTTTCAATTATGAGACTAAGTGTCTCGTTTCACTCCGAGTTCCTTTCGGACTCGAACCAACTAACCCGATATAACATAATATAGTTGAATAACACAAAAAGAAGTAGGAATGGGGAAAACAGGGTTACAACTCTCGAAGCGACCGGCCGGGTCGTTACATCCTCCCTCTCTTAAACATCCATTCGTCCTCGAACAGGTCTAGAAACATACCTGGAGTCTCGAATAGGCGTGGATATCTGCTCCGCATCTCCCGCTCGGTCTCCCAAGTGGCCTCCTCCACAGGTTGACCTCTCCATTGTACCTTCACTGAAGCTATATCCTTTGACCTCAACCTTCGAACCTGCCGATCCAAAATAGCCACCGGCTCCACATCATAAGTCATATCACCCTCTAACTGAATCGTGCTGAAATCCAAAACATGGGACGGATCTCCAATATACTTCCGGAGCATGGAAACATGAAACACTGGATGCACACTCGACAAGCTGGGTGGCAAGGCAAGCTTATAAGCCACCTCTCCTATCCTCTAAAGCATCTCAAAAGGCCCAATGAACCGGGGGCTCAACTTGCCTCTCTTCCCAAACCTCATAACACCCTTCATGGGTGATAACTTAACCAAAACCTTCTCCCCAACCATAAAAGACACATCACGGACCTTCCTATCCGCGTAGCTCTTCTGCCTAGACTGCGCCGTGCGAAGCCGCTCCTGAATCAATTTCACCTTATCTAATGCGTCCTAGACCAAGTATGTACCTAAGAGCCTAGCCTCACCCGTCTCAAACCATCAACCGGAGATCTACACCTCCTCCCAATTATATCACAATCAAATTTGATAGCATCCATTCTAGGCCCAATGACTTTGTCTCATCCAACACGACCACTCTAATGACATGACACATCAATACAATCTAAAGCCATAACTCGTGCAATCTGTGCACCAGATAGCAACATTCTAAATCTACCCAATCGTAACAATGACCCAAACAGGAGAACCGTTCCGCAATCTCGACGAGTACCACCCCGACGCAATGCTAAGAACCCATCACATACCGCAGAACCATAACACACGAATCTTACACGAGGGATCATATTTCCACATAACTCTGCTGCAATACGCGACCCTATCCAAATACTGGTCCATATGAAACACCTCAAGTCACCCTGCTAAAAATCAATAACCATGCGCAATTCGACATCAAGTACCCAACGTACATTACCATAACCACAGAGAAGCAAATGACACCATGCCACATAAAACCCGAAAGAACACGACCAATACGTCATCAACTAAGAAATATCCAATGCTATTCTCGCTCAAATTCCGCTATAAGGCCATAATAGAACCGCACCATATGTGCATATAACCACGAATCCCAACTCCTCGTAGCCTAGAAGAGTAACTCACCGATCATTTCAGAGCACGAATAAGCCTCACATCAACCGAATGGCACATCCTTCAATAATAGCAGTATGGAGCCAATCAATCCGTTTCGGTGTAGAATACACATCATAATTTGGCCTAACAATGGGTCCCGAATCAACTATGGTTAGCCACAAATAGATAAACAACCTCCAAAAGTCCACAATGACGGAATCATAACACCTTCTATCATCTGGCTAGCTCCGGCCACAACTTCACAGTCCACCACCATGAAACAATCTGCTCATGAGAACTCCCAATCTTCAATTCCATAGAACACATGAATCACCCTAATTGATTCCACCTCCACCGCCTGAATGCCTAACACCTCTCTCATACACAATCCTCCCACGAGAAATACTTTGAAACTTCTTCCGTGCCACCTGGCAAAAATGTGAATATCAACAGTCGATCAACCAGGAGAGTGTCGCAATACCAGCGAAGTAACCATAAATCAAAACACACTGCCCCTTCTGAAATGTACACTCTCATCAAGCTATACCAGATAGTAATATCATTTACCTAGTCATCAGAAACCATTCATGCTGCCTAAGAATTTATGTACTTCGCTTCAAAACTGAACTGTGACCTGGTACATGTAAATCCTATTCCCGCACAATACACCACATCTATTATGCCATCATGTGACAAGCATAAGAATTCCATTATCAACTCTGAGTCACTAGCAACTACATACCTTATTAGTCAGAAACCTCTTTCTTGCTTCTTTCTAGGAGAAAATCATAACACACAGCCCGCTCCGTACATCGGTAGAAATTATCCGGTTTAAACCACGGTAGAACCTATCATGAACACTTTGAAATCCATTTGCACATAATCAAGCTATCTGAACCGAATTCCTCTAAATTCACCAAGCCACACAAGTTGCCAAATCTGGGAGCATTTCCATGAAGCACTTGTAGATACTAGCCACATCATAAGTACACAAATAACCGATCATACCCCGAACCGAAACTAATACGACCCATAACCGTGCAATCAACTCGTCGATAGTAGACTCCCCCACTTAGCCTTAAACTGCAATTATATAAAATTAGAACCCGTAAGGATTTCTCCTTCTCAATTACCAAGGTCTCGCACCGTTAACCTGCCAGACTTCTCGAAGTCTTTTATTAAGCCTTTCATGAACATTCTGAATCTCCAGCCAAAATCACACACACGACCTCCTACCGGGTAGCAAGTAATATTCCTCGCAAAGCTTAATCAACATCACGCCACCGCTAGCTGCACACAGGAGATAACCCACATGTGGAATTCCTTACCGACATTTCCCAATGACACTGCACTGAGTGCAACGACCACTAAATCCGTAAATTCTCCTGAGTTCATGCTCGCCCACCATTTGTATAAGTCTGTACTTTCCCTATTGACATCAACTATACGTCAACAATACCTTCCGAACTCAAGTCATATTGCACCTGACACGATAATCAGATCTCCACGCCTCTATTCATTTCAAACACACTCCTTTCTGCCATATTAAATTTTTCCTTTGTACACTAACCATCACTCCAAATAGAGTTTGCAGGCCGATTCACATACTAACACGATTCCAAACCATTCTACACTTTCTCAAGGCACACGACTACCCTACTAGTGAATTCATATGCTAATCTGCCACTCTTACTTCGGTTAAATCATCTCCTTTAATAAACTTCTCAACCTCTACTTCTCCTACTTGACCTGCTAGTACTTCAACCACCGTGAAACACTTCCCATCATGTCTTCCCTCATACTTTTCTACCCAACCGCTGCATCAAATCGAAATGTATCTCTGTCGCACCTAAACCAGTAAAATGTTACCGACTCTAAGTCTCTTCAAAGATTATCTTTCCCGAGCCATCAACATCAAAATACTCATTCGCAACCACCATTACTACACAACCATTTACTCTTCTTGAGTTCAAACTCATTGACATACATGAGAATTTAATTTGCCCCAAAATTTAACAACGTGAAAGATCCTTCAAAACATTCACACTCGAGATAGTACGTCGCATCAAAATGAAAATCCAAGCACCCAATGGCCTTCCTTTACATTCAAAGAAAACACTTCTCGTCACATTCACATAGTCTTAACACTTTCAGCAGTTACGTCATACTCACCACAAAGCCATTTCACTGCTCATCGAGCCGCAATTCAACTCGTAGTGACATTATCGGACATATGAGTCCAAATGTATAGGTTACAACTGAAGCTACCGAGCCTAAGCTGCGGTCTAACCATGGCCTCAAGTCCTCCAGACTGGCCCACCACCATAACACAGAATAAACATCTCAACCTTGTTCATATAATCACAAGCCGGCGATGCACAACTGATACCGAGCGCTCATGTGCGCATACGAGATGCGTGGAAGGAATTCAAAGAGTTATGTCTCAAGCTGAATCATTTTCGCACGATAAAATACAAGAATGTGAAGTTTCCTAAAGGTTCTGCAGCCTCTCGAAGATAAGTACAGACGTCTCCGTACCGATCCGCAAGACTCTACTAAACCCGCTCATGACTCGTGAGACCTATGTAACCTAGGCTCTGATACCAATCTGTCATGACCTAAAACTAACCCCCTGTCGTGATGGCGCCTATCTTGGAACTAGGCAAGACGACTCATTTCCAAAACAAAATGATCTTTTCATTTCAAAGATAATTTTAAGTTTATTTAACATAAAACCCCCACTAAAAGAGTTCAAATCAAAGAAAAACAGAAGTGCGAAAAAGAAAAGCCCGACATCGGGGTGTCACTAGTCATGAGCAGCTACTATAATCTGTCTAACAATATCAAGGCTAACTTAGCCTGAAAAATAGCTAAATACAGCTAAAGGAAGATAAGAGGGAGAAGAGCAGGGGCTGTGATCGCCAAACAGCTACCTTACTATCTCCAAGAAAACCTGTAATCAAAACACTCAATAACCGCTACCGTGTCCAGCTACACCTGAATCTGCACACAAGGTGCAGGGAGTAACGTGAGTACGCCAACTCAGTAAGTGACAACAATAAATAAAGACTGAGCAGTAGTGACGAGCAATAAAGCATATAACGTTCATATCAGGAAATCTCAGTAAAATACCACATGCTCTTAAAAAATTAGGATTTAAATCAAACATCTCGTTTAAACCCAGTTCCAATAAAAATCATTTTAAAGACATTTTTTCAAACAAAGGCTCAATGAAAAGGTGAGCAAAAATGATGAAATCATAAACAGCCGCTCGGGCAGACCTCACAATCACTCGTGCCACTCGGGCATACCTCACAATCACTCTTGCCACTCGGGCATACCTCACAATCACTTTTGCCACTCGGGCATACCTCACAATCACTCTTGCCTCCCAGTCACTCAGCACTCGGCACTCACACTCAGTAGATACTTGCGCTCACTAGGGGTGTGTACAGACTCCGGAGGGGCTCTTTCAGCCCAAGCGCTATAATCTGCACGGACAACTCACGTGCGATAATAATAAAGTATGTTGTAGGCGGGCAGCCCCGATCCACACTCATCCTCACCAATCAGGCCCTCGGCCTCACTTAATCACAAGTATGCTGCAGGTGGGCAGCCCCGATCCACACTCATCCTCACCAATCAGGCCCTCGGGCATTTAAGTAAAACAGGGCATTCGGTCCAAAACATTTATATGCATCAAAATAGAGTCATAAAATTGAGTTATGTGGTAAACAAGTATAAACATGACTGAGTATAGATTTTCAATCGAAAACAATAAGAGGATGATACGAAACAGCCCTTAAGGGTCCAAACAGCATTGGCGCAAGGCCCAAACATGGCATTCAGCCTAATTTACTGAAATTCTTTCTAAAACATATAAGTATGAAATGGTTTCAACAAGGTATGCAACTTTACAGTTGCTTCAGGATGGACCAAGTCACAAATCCCCAACAGTGCACGCCTACACGCCCGTCACCTAGCATGTGCGTCACCTAAAAAATAATAGAATGATATGAAATCCGGGGTTTCATACCCTCAGGACTAGATTTACAATCGTTACTTACCTCAAAAAGATGAACCCAACGTCGAGCAAACTAATCAATACTCAGGAAATTTCCACTCCGTGCGTATCCACCTCTGAATGCCCTCTTGTCTCCTCAATTCAATGCCAACGATCCGAAATTGAAATTCACCCCTTAATGATAATACAACGATCTACTATTCTAAGCAACTTCAATCTACAATATCAACATCCATTGGGACCAATATTAGTAACAAATCCCATAGGTTCATTGTATTCATAAATTTCATCGCCAAGATCACCATTCACCTTCTCTCTTATTTTCTCAAAAGTACTATTCATGCCATGAACTAGAGTTTTATAATCCAATCTTTCAACCATTAAAACTTGTAAAAAATTCTTCAAATACTTCTAGCAACTCATAATAAACGAGTTTGAAGCATTGGAATTACCTCTAGTAGATCAATCTTGAAAAATCACAACTTTGGTGATTTTTGTGTTCTTGAGGATTTGATGATGAAATCTTGTATTTGAATATGAAAATGATGTTAGAACTCATGTATATTGAGTGATAATCAACCCAAAATATCATTAACAACTTACCTTGGTTGATTGGACTTGACTTGAGCTCAAAATCGCCCCTTCACTTTAAGAACCCTAACCCCCATATACACAAAATACCTTCTTTACCCGACCTTTTATTTATAGGCCCAGATTTCTGGGTTTCGGATGCTGCCCTGGATGCTTCGCATCCCCACTTAACTCCTCTTTGAAGGTCGGATGCGGACCTGGACGCTATGGCAGCACTTCACTGCCAGTCTCTCTTTTGGACGCGGCCTCGGATGCTTCGCATCCGCAGGCTTCTCCGCTAGCCTTTGGTAATTTGGTCATAACTTCTTGTAGGAATGTCCAAATGACGAACGGTTTGAAGCGTTAGAAACTAGAATCAAATATATTTCATTTGATTGGTAATAAACCATATAACACTTCGTATAATGAGAGTTATACTCAATGGAATTTAGGTCTTATGCGAACTCACTTGAAACTTTAGTCTTATGAAATTTCCAACTTCCAAACTTCTCATTAACCATCCGAAATCATCCCGAGCCCCTCGGGACCTTAACCAAATATACCAACAAGTCCTAAAATATCATACGAACTTAGTCGCATCCTCAAATCACCTCAAACAACGCTAAAACCATGAATTACACCCCAATTCAAGCCTAATTCCTCTACGGACTCCCAACTAATATTCCGGACACGCTCCTAAGCCCAAAATCACCATACGGAGCTATTGGAATCATAAAAAAATTCAAATCTAAGGTGATTTACATATAGGTCCATATCCGGTCCACTTTTCTAACTTAAAATTTTCAATTATGAGACTAAGTGTCTCGTTTCACTCTGAGTTCCTTCCGGACTCGAACCAACTAACCCGATATAACATAATATAGTTGAATAACACAAAAAGAAGCAGGAATGGGGAAAACAGGGTTACAACTCTCGAAACGACCGGCCGGGTCGTTACATTATCGTTTCAACAATATATTGTGAGCCCAAACGGAGTTCCGAGCGAAAGGTTATGTGCATTTTACTAGACACTGCACAATATGCCTGCTCGATTCTTCATTCTTTCTTAACTATCATCCGTTGATCCCCGAGCACGATCCCGGGTTAATTATTTGGGCTTTTACTCAGACTTCAAAACTCCAAATCACTTTAATTCATTCCTTAACATCTACATAGCTCGGAATCACTCCTACAAGGCATAAAGCACACAATTAGTGCAAAACACTAGCGATTAAAGCTCAAACTCAACTAAAGTACAGTAAATTGGAATGTAATAACCGACTAAAACATGAGATTATAACCATGATACTTGCATATTAAGTTGGGATCCATTTGGGCTAGATCGGAATGTAGAGGTCGAGGGCACTTGGTGTCTCTGATGCATCTGATGGCGGATACAATTGCAGCAACATCAACATTGAAGTTGTAATCTGATAACCTTGGCGCTTCCTTAGGCGCGATGGGCCTGTCAAAACCGTTTTTGCTCATGAGTCCCCGGTTATTTGACTCCGATTGCTTCTCCTTTCATTTCTCACATGGTTTCATCCCGATCCGTTACCCCTATGATCACCGTTGTACGGCTGATATCGATCCCTATGTGACCTTGGTTCATGATAAATGTCTCTTATGGGCCTGTCACTAGATCGGTTAGTCACATCGTCCCAAGTTACGGTGGGAAGGGGCCCCAAGCTGATCATCTTCGACTCTAATTTTTTACTGATATCGGTTAGGCACATCGGCCCAAGTTACGGCCGAATATTCTACCAGATTTTACTTCAACTGCTGCGAAGCTAACGAGCTTCGAGTACTGAGTCCTTGGTTGAAGGCCCAAACGGCCCAATCGTCTGCCACCGGCGGCACATCCATCCGTTCCATTTGAAATCTTAACACGAACTCCTCGAGCATCTTGTTATCTCTTTGCTTTACCTTGAAAAGGTTCGATTTCCAGATCTCGACCTTGATGGCTCCGGCGTATGCTTTTACAAAGGCATCTGCAAGCATGGCAAATAAGTCAATAGAATTAGGGGGTAAGTTGTGATTCCATATCATAGCTCCTTTTTACAAGGTTTCCCCGAACTTTTCAGCAAGACAGATTCGATCTCATCATCTTCTAGGTCGTTCCCCTTGATGGCACACGTATTCATTTGGTTCAGTTGTCCCGTTGTACTTAGGAATTTCAGGCATGCAGAACTTTTTAGGGATCGCCTTTAGGGCTGCGCTCAGAGCGAAAGGTTTTTGAACAAACTTTTTAGAGTCTAGGCCTTTCAATATCGGTGGAGCTCCGGGGATTTGGTCGAACCTGGAGTTGTAAGTCTCCACCTTCATGTCGTCGGCTTCAATTTTCTTTTCTCCCGTTTCCACCCGTTTTTTCAATTCCTTGATCATCTTTATTATCTCGAGGTTGGTCCTTGGTTTAACTTCATTTGGCCTATCTGTGGCTGGTTCACTTCTGCGAGTGTTTCCCCGGGATGATTCGGGCTCAACTTTACTGGGAACGCGGCTTTGGTTCTGCAGTTGGGCTATCGCTGCCTGCTGAGCCTGCAGCATTTCGATGATCACCTGTAAGTTGATCCTATCTCCTTCTCCGTCGCGAGCATTTTAGGCTACCGATCGGACTCCCCCGCGGACGTTGTTCTTAGGATCGGTAGGCAAATTCGTGTTGATGGCCACATGTGAGCTGGCGTCAATCGGGTCCGCGACCGGAATTCTGTTGAGATCGGCGGGGGACACTTCGTTATCGGGCTCTATATTATTGTTCTCACCATGGTTGCCAAACTCAGCATCCGTATTTAGAGGGACATATTGGGAGTTTGACATTTTAAACGGAGACCTGAAATCAAAGACACTCCAAAGAACAAGTGTGAAGTAGGATGTGTTATAGAAATTTGTATCAAATTGCCACTATTATCCTTAGCCCCACGATGGGCGCCAAACTATTTACCCTCAAAATCGGATAACAATTAAATTTGTAAGTGGTTTTAAGGATACGCGGATTAATTTGATACAAAATGATAAATTGGATTAAAACGAACAAATAGAAATACAGTAAGTTCAAACCACACGCGGAGGATGTCTTCAACCTTAGTGAACTATTTACCCTCGATCCGGGCTCACAATGGTCAATATTGATGAATGAAAGAAAAGCTTACAATAATAGTGAAAATAATAGTGTATTTCTTTGGAATGCGTGTTACAACGTGCTTAATAACTTGTCAGACACTTCTTTATATAGTAGGGAAATCTTACTCTAAGTATAACTCCATAAAAGGTAAAAAAAAATCTTCTGTTTAATAGATTTCCGGTTCTACATCGATACGTGCCGATATCCACGCCATGATATTCGGCCGGTCACAGATATTACGGCATCCTGTTGGCCGTGCTTGATTGCCTGACGACGCTCTCTGAAGTCCTTCAGGTTTTAGGTCGATCCGAATCATGACTCTGATATTATCGAGGGTCGATGGTCGAGCCCCGTACTCTGACTCAAGGATATCCTTGCTTCGATTCTGATCTTTCACAATCATATCTCGAGCTCGTTTTACTCTGTTGAAGGCCGAAGTGTATCATGAGCCCAGTTTTTACCCGTACACAGATTGTCCCCTCGTTTCTCAAAAAGTAAGTTGATGAGAAACGACATGAGCATCCCGATTCCTTCTTCGATACACCGAAACATAAATGACATAAAACCCGTAATGTCTCGTCAGTCATGTCATAATGGTACTAAATGTATGTCAGCCGCCGGTCGGCTGTCCCTGGAGGCGAAGCGTCACGACACCACTATAAATAACCCCTCTTTCGTTTATTTTTTACTTTTTATTAAACCGTCTACCCTCGTACCCTTAGGATTTCACTACTCTCTTTCACATTCTAGCATCTTTACCTCCGGTATTCGAGATTCCTTTGAAATATTTACTTAACATCCACTCAAGCCAACACATCTGAGCCTCCAGTTTTCAACCTTTTTACATCTTCTTCAAGATTTCTCTTAGAACAATGGAAAAAACTCAAAATCTGTCCCCCAAAAAGTTACTTCTACCTCCCAAACAACTTCCGGAACCAATGAGACCACTTCTGATGTGGTCGACCTCGGGAGATCCGCTGCTAACATGGCCATCGACGAACCGTCTCCCAAACCTCCCTTGAAGATGTTCATTCCCGGGGGTTGTTCATTTTTCGATGACTTCAAGATCGAGAAACCCTCTACGGTGCAGGGTCGATGCGAGGATGCATCGAGGTATATTTGCTCGATCACCGAAGACGATCTCCCCTTAGTCCAAAAGGACTCTAACTGGGCTGAAAAGGACATAGTGGTCCCCGACCCTAAGGAGACCATTACTACTCACGTTGAGGGATACCTAAGTGTCTATACTTATCCCTTTATGCTGGGCCAAGTGGATCCGGTCATCTTGGACTTCTGCAAGAGGTACGAGGTATGTCTCGGCCAAATTCAACCCTCACTGTGGAGGATTATGATCCTCCTCCGATTTTTTGTGGATAAAATTGATTCGTGCGCCTTCACCATCGACCATATGCTCCGTTTATACAGTCCCCAAATCTTTCGGGAGAGGGGGGGAGGGGACTAATAAAGCTTATTCGCCGGGCCAGCAAAGCCCCATTTTCGAGCATCGACTATGACTGGGTGTCGCGCCTCTATTTCTCGTGAAATCGGGTTTTGACATTGAAAACTCTTTTAAAAGGAAGGGTTATTAAAATAGAGAGTCGACACCTAACGGATTAAGGTGCGTTAGGGCACCTATTTGCAAATGACTCAGGTTTACTAGTTTGCGTCAGCAAAGATCGGGTAAGGGCTCAAATTACCTCGAGGAGAAGGTGTTAGGCACTCCTCGAGGTCCACAACGGTGGGTCCCAGCCGAACTCAAATTATGTGAATTATCCTAAGAGAAAAGAAACAATTTGGACAAAGAAAGAACTATTTTAACATGAATTGGGGGGGGTGTTCCTAAGTTTTTTAGCCTAAAGGATCACCCCGTGCAACATAAATAATACTTCGTAACTCCCTCAGCGGGCACAGACTATCATCTCCTGCTACCCGATTACTATCTTTAAGTTGTTTACCTAAAGCGCTCTATTTGATTCTAAGTCATACCCTATGCGTGCACTACCCGTCCCATGCCTATGGTCCATGAGGCATTTGGACCTTTATTTCAGGGTAGTTCTAGACCTTAACTTAGGTTGCTCAAAAGGAGAAAACTAGGAGACATACAAAAAAACAGTTAGGACTTTCAAATAGAAACAAGTATGGGCTCAAGTTACCCTCCACATTTAGACATCAAATGCACGCCAAACTGATTAGCATTAACAGATTTTATTAATTGCAAAATACTACAGGCAGGATATCTATGTGATATTGATGAACGAGCAGACAGTCGTATACAAAGTCAATTTCTTAATGCGATTATTAGGACCTACAAAGTTTGCCTACTGATTTTAGCATGATACAATTAGGCCTACCAGCATGGTATCTAGGTGTTTTGTGCGATAGTAAATAGTGGCAGGTCACAGAAACAAACCTAGAATTATATGTTTTAATCTTATAATCATGTTTTCTAATGAAAGTAACAACACAGAAAACGGGCATAAATAACAATTAAACAGATTCAGGCGTGCATTCTATAACTTGATCCAGTTTGAATCCTATAGGCATAATTTCTATAATCTGAACAGTTTTGAATCCTATAGACATGGTTTCTACAATCTGAATATTTTTTCAATCCTATAGACATGATTTCTATAATCTGAACAAAACAGTATGCAAGCAGGAATTCACACACACATCGGATCATACCATTTCTATAGGCATGCTTTGTAAACGGAACATAATTGAGCCAAACATTGAGCCTATGGACATGGTTGCTAACATATAATGACTAAACACAATAAGACACTTAGAATCATGATTTCTAACATATAACATCCAACATCACAGCATTAACCCTATAGGCAGGATTTCTACCCCCACTTTATAGCAAGTATAAAATAAGAACCCTTTCCCATTTTTACTAATACCCCATAATTGTTATTACAAATAATTATTACAGACCAGAATTTAATGAATGAATTACAAGGTAAGTAAAACTATAGGGAGCCTACAGCAGGCCGAAATACACCTGGACAGGCTAGGCCTTCAACTCACAGTAGTTCCAAAAGCCCATGTTCATAGATACACAATAACCAGCAGTGAATGATTTACACATATTTCAAGGATAAGCATACATAACCCAAATCTCTAGTGTGTCAGAGTTCCCAAGGGCTTCAGGAACCCAGGGCAGTGCTCACACTAGAGAGATTGATCAGAAACAATTCAAAGAAAGACTAGGGACCAGGTCCTAGTGTGTCAGAGTTCACAAAGGGTCTCACATGAACCCTGAGCAGTGCTCACACTAGGGAGGTCAGAGGACAGAACCTAAATAGCTTTGGCTTTCAGCCAGCTAGGAGTAGGAATTCAGAAGGATCAGGGGAGTAGAATGAATTAGGGAATCCACTTTAGGATAGAGTCACATATTGAGCATATACAAACAAATGGTAGACATGCTTGAACTTAGGCAGACTTAGTCAAGTTTTTAAGAATTAACAAAGTCACATGCTAATAAGGCCAGTTCATAAACATGTTCACAGTGATAACAGAGACTTCAGATCAGGCTAAGTCATAGAAAGAAAACACATTGATTAGCAGTAAGAACTGATTAAGACAATCTAGTAGAGGTATCATAACATAGTGAGAACAGAACTAAAAAGGCCATAACAAATTCAACAAACAAACATTATAAATTTGTTAAGGCACACATCTATACATGGCTAAAGAGGTATGAAAATATGTTTAACTCTAAAAGATAGTCCTCAATAACACAGAATTAGGCAGATTTCATTAATCAGCTTAAACTAAGTTCAAACATGTCTCAACTACAAGTAATAGCATTTAGGACAACATGGTCTAATTGTAGTAACACATTGAGAAAATAATCATAATGAAATGGCAGAGGATTCAATAACTCACCAGTTAAGATGAAACATGGAAGAAAGGAATCCAACAATGTAGCAAATATCACCAAACAGAAGCAGAACTTGGAGATTTCTGGCCTTGGCTTTCAGCCGGCCAGGAATCAAAGCACAGAGTAAAATTACTCAAGAGAATAGGAGTATACAGCTTTTGTTTATAGTAGTGAAAGGATCTTTCAAAGTTTTTTCTCTCCTCCCCCTTTAAAGGGGAGTGGGGAGGGGTTTAAATAGTACAGAGAATAGAGCATAGAAATAACTAATTTAAATACTAAAGGCAAGTACTTAAATCAGTAAAATTGAACCCTAAAATTTAGGTAAAAATACACAAAATCGGCAGAAAAAAATGGCAAAGAATCACACAATGCATATAATGAACATAGACATGAAATTGTTCAAAAGAAGCACAGAATCGAACCAGATTTGGTTCAAGTATAAAGGGTCTGAAACCCTAATTGTAGGTAAACCACAAAATCGGCAGAAAATAAGGCAAAGAATCACATATTAACATAAAACTAAACATAGGTAAGAAATTATTCAAAAGGAAACCTAGAATCGAACCAGATTTGGTTCAAGTAAAAGGGTGTGAAACCCTAAATTAGGTAAGTGAAGGGAATCGACAAAAATAAGCAGATTCACAAGTAATAGAATGAATATAGACGGAAAAATGCTAGAAATCAGAGTTTGAACCAGTTTAGGTTCGAATCAAAGAAAAATCTGGAAACCTAACCTTTAGGGTTTAATGTGAATCAATGAGATATGAGAGAATCGTTACAAAATAACTTGCTTGGACTCAAGGTTGTCCAGATTCAAGAGACAAACATAGATTTGGACAGAATCAAAGTGGGGTACTTTTCATGTTTAGGCAAGTACCTAAGTCACTCTGTAACATAGCACCAAATAAGGAAAAAATATCGAAATGGCAAGGGAATAGGGAAAGAATCCCATTAGGAACGGGATTTGGGGGGATTTGGGTGAGGCGGCGGAATTAGGGTTCAACGGTAGAGGGGAAATAAGGGCGGCGGGTTTAGGGAAATGAGGGTTAGGGTAGAGAGGAGGGAGATATAAGGAAAGGGGGTGGTTATTTGGGGGCCGTTGATCATCTTTGATCAACGGCCGAGATTTAAATGGACTAGGGTCGGGTTTTAATGAATGGGTAAGGGTAATTGGGTTAGGAGTATTGGGCTTGGGTGAATTGGGTTGGTTTGGGTAGTATTAGGTCCGAAATCAATTAAAATTGGGACTAGATTTTAAATACAAATAATAGATAAATAATAAAAATATAATTTATGCATAAAAATGATTTAAAACAAATATTCAACATTATAAAAATATAAAAAGGTTATTTTTGCATAAATAAAGTAATTATAAGTACATATAGGCTATTATTGCAAAAATATGCAATTTTAGCCTTTAAAATGTAAATGTAATTATAACAAACGTACTAAAAATATTTAAAACCTAATATGGGTGTAAATTATGATTTATATGATAAAATCATCATAAAAATTATTTGTAAGGTAATTAGTAGGTATTTATATAATAAACATGTGGAAATAAATTGATTCAAAGCCTTTAAAAATTATGGAAATTATGAAAATACTTATATATGCTTGTAAATCAAATGATGATGCATGTTCACTATTTTGAGAGTGTGTGTGTGTGTGTGTATATATATATATATATATATATATGAAAAATATCAGGGAAACATTGGGTATCAACAGCTGCCCCTCTTTACCCGGGAAGGATGAAAGAGTTGTCGGGTAAAGAAATGATGACCAATTTTGACCGAATAGGGTGTTTTGAAAAAGTTGTAGGCCGCACCCTAGTCTCTGAGCTGCCTACATATCCCTGGTTATACAGGAATCAGGCCATGTATAGTTCTGGATCCGACGGTGGTATAAACCGATGGAATTGTTGTAAGAACGGACTGAATATTCTGGATATGACAGGTTGAGAATGGTTACGGATATTTGAGTGGGCATCAGGTGATAATAAGTAACAGACGGTGGTCGGTTGCGTTTGATATAATTGAAGGATATGAACGTTGAATGGAACTGTAGCGAAGATTGCTCCCGTTATGAGAACAGTTACTTCCCGGATTACCTGCAAACACATAATACAATGCATGCATACAGATTATCGCATAAATTTAAACATCATGCAAATTCCCTTTGGACCATGGAGATCGTCTTTGGACGGTGAGGATGACGTCTTTAGACCATGATGTCCCGGGCCATGAATTATGTGGTAAAGGATTCGCAGGATATGAAATGATATTCTCGGGCTATGAAGATGGTGCCTCTGAACCATGATGCCTTTGAATAATGATGTGCAAGATTAAGAGATCCTCATGCCATGGCATGGTGTCTCCCGGCTATGAGGATGATGCCTTCGGACTATGACGCCTTCGGACAAATTGGCTATGTATCAGCGCATGAGATGCATAGATATGATGCTTGAGATAAAACAAGACAAAGCTTAGTCCTGTGTAGAGCCGGGAGCAGAGCTTAGTCCCGAGAGTAGAGAATAATGAAAGGTTTGGAGCATAGCAACATTTGTGGTTATGCTAGGAGAGACAATGCTTAGTCTCATGCAATGAGAAGGCAATGCTTAGCTTTGTGCATTTGAGGAGGCAGGGCTTAGCCTCATGCAAGATCGAGACAGTGCTTGGTCTCATGCAAGGGCAAGGCAATGCTTTGCCTTATGCAGTTGAGGAGGCAGGGCTTAGCCTCATGCAATATGTGAGACAATGCTTAGTCTCATGCAATGGGAAGGCAGGACTTAGCCTTATGCAATTGAGGAGGCAAGGCTTAGCCTCATGCAAAATTTGAGACAATGCTTAGTCTCATGTAAGGAAAGGGAGAGCTTAGCCTTATGCAGCTAAGGAGGAAGGGCTTAGCCTCATGCAAGATTTGAGACAATGCTTAGTCTCATGCAATGGAAAGACAGAGCTTAGCCTTATGCAATTGAGGAGGCAGGGCTTTGCCTCATGCAAGATTTGAGACAATGCTTAGTCCCATGCAATGGGAAGGCAGAGCTTAGCCTTATGCAATTGAGGAGGCAGGGCTTAGCCTCATGCAAGATTTGAGGCAATGCTTAGTCTCATGCAATGGGAAGGCAGAGCTTAGCCTTATGCAATTGAAGAGACAAGGCTTAGCCTTATGCAAGATTTGAGACAATGCTTAGTCTCATGCAATGGGAAGGTAGAGCTTAGCCTTATGCAATTGAGGAGTCAGGGCTTAGCCTCGTGCAAGATTTGAGACAATGCTTAGTCTCATGCAATAGGAAGGCAGAGCTTAGCCTTATGCAATTAAGGAGGCAGAGCTTAGCCTCATGCAAGATTTGAGACATCGCTTAGTCTCATGCAGTGAATAAATAATAAGTGATAGCGGAGTATTTCTTAGCTGTGGATGAGTTCAGTAGCTTTGTTGTTGTGAAGACAGTGATTCTAAGGTGCGCACGTACTGGCGACTATCTCTTGTTCCTGCATTCAAAGAAAAATCGTGAGTTTTGCGAGGGAGGTTGGTTTGTGCCTTTGTCTGCCCCGCTCCACGTTGGAATCCTATTCAAGTTACCATGGGTAGCATCTGGCTAAAAATAAAGTTTTCGAAAAATATGCATGCATAGTTATTCAAAACACAGTAATGTGCAATTTAAAAATTGATTAGATGAACCAGTAACTGTGACACTATCAGAGACATTGCGACCTTCTTGCCATAGAATTTTGAGGGCCCTCCTCAAATTTCTGCCCCAGTTATCTAGACAAATTTCTGGCTATTCCGCATACGGTGCCGTTGGCTGAGCTTGCCCCGGAACTTTGAGGGTCCTCCTCAAAATTCTGCCCTAGTTTTTGATTATGGGGAAAATAAAAATTTTATTGAATTGTGACCGAAACCATAGGGCTGCCTACGTATCCCCTCTTAAACGGGAATCAGGTCAAGCGTAGTTCAGTTACATCATAAGAAGAAATGCAAATAGTTTAAACATAGTATCTTTTGATTGCATCTGAGTTGAAAGGCTTTGGCCAAATTTCTCCATCCATTTCTGCGAGTATGAGTGCTCCACCTGTTAGTACCCTGTGAACCATATAAGGTCCTTGCCAGTTGGGTGAGAATTTTCCTTTGGCTTCATCCTGATGTGGAAAGATTCGTTTCAACACTAGCTGCCCCGGTACGAACTGTCTAGGTTTAACCCTTTTGTTGAAAGCTCTGGACATTCTGTTCTGATAAAGTTGACCATGACACACTGCACTCATTCTTTTCCCGTCAATGAGAGATAATTGTTCATAGCGACTTCTTACCCACTCTGCATCACTGATTTTAGCTTCCTATATAATTCTTAGGGAGGGAATTTCTACCTCGGCGGGAATGACGGCTTCAGTACCGTAGACCAATAGGTAAGGAATTGCCCCGGTTGACATGCGGACTGTGGTCCGGTACCCCAATAAGGAAAATGGTAACCTCTCGTGCCATTACTTGTGGTTTTCTACCATCTTCCTCAGTATTTTCTTGATATTCTTGTTTGCGGCCTCCACAGCTCCATTCATTTGAGGCATGTATGATGTGGAATTCTTGTGCTTGCTTTTGAAGGTCTCGCACATAGCTTTCATTAGGTCACTATTGAGATGGCGGCGTTATCGGTGACGATGGACTCTGGAACCCTGAATCGACAAACAATACAGTTCCTGACAAAATCTGCGACGACTTTCTAGGTTACAGCTTTGTAAGATGCAGCTTCAACCCACTTTGTGAAATAGTCGATGGCCACTAGAATGAACCTGTGCCTGTTTGAAGCGGTGGGCTCGATTGGTCTGATGGCATCCATTCCCCAAGCAGCAAAAGGCCAAGGTGCACTGGTTGCATTAAGTTCATTTGGAGGTACTCGTATCATATCTGCGTGTATCTGGCACTGATGACATTTCTGGACATACCGGATGCAGTCTGTTTCCATAGTCATCCAAAAGTATCCGGCTCTAAGTATCTTCTTGGCTAGGACGAAACCATTCATATGTGGGCCGCAGGTTCCGGCGTGTATCTCTTCAAGTGGTTTGGAGGCTTCTTTGGCGTCAACACACCGTAATAGCCCTAGATCTGGAGTTCTTCTATATAGAATTCTTCCACTCTGGAAGAAATGGTTAGACAACCTCCGAAGTGTGCATTTATGGGTGTGGATTGCGTGCTCTGGATATTCTCTTTTTGTCAAATATTCCCTTATATCATGGAACCATGGATTCCTATCTGTTTCTTCTCAACATGAGCACAGTAAGCCGGCTGATTATGGATTCTTACCGGAATGGGATCGATGAAGTTCTTGTCCGGGTGTTGTATCATGGAGGACAAAGTGGCCAATGCGTCTGCGAACTCATTCTGGATTCTCGGGATATGTATAAACTCTATCTTCGTGAACCTCTTCATCATCTCTTGCACATGATATAGATATAGTAATATCTTGGTATTCTTTGTAGCCCATTCTCCCTGCACCTGATGTACCAGCAAATTTGAATCGCCAATTACCAGTAATTCCTGGATATTTATGTCAACAGCCAAATTGAGCCCCAATATGCAAGCCTCATATTTCGCCATATTATTGGTTCACAAAAATCTGAGTTTTGCAGATACCGGATAATGTTGACCTGTTTCTGACACCAAAACGGCTCCAATACCCACTCTTTTGAAGTTTGCGGCTCCATCAAAAAATATTTTACACCGGTCGTAAGCTTTGGCGATATCTTCTCCTACGAATGATACTTCTTCATCAGGAAAATACGTTTTTAGTGGTTCGTATTCTCCTCCTACAGGAATTTCCGCAAGATGATCCGCTAATGTTTGTCCCTTAACCGCCTTTTGAGTCACATAGACAATGTCGAATTCACTCAACAATATCTGTCATTTTGCCAGCTTCCCTGTAGGCATGGGTTTCTGGAAGATGTACTTCAGAGGGTCCATCTTTGATATAAGATATGTGGTATAGGAACAGAAGTAGTGCCTCAGTTTCTAGGCTATCCAGGTCAAAGCGCAGCAGGTGTGTTCCAGCAAAGAATACCGTACTTCGTAGGGTGTGAACTTCTTACTCAAATAGTATATGGCATGTTCTTTCCTTCTCGTCTCGTCGTGTTGTCCCAAGACACAACCGAAATCCCCATCTAATACGGAGAGATAGAGTAGCAGTGGTCTACCAGGTTCTGGCGGGACAAGGACTGGCGGTGTGGACAAATATTCTTTGATTCTGTCAAAAGCTTTCTGGTAGTCTTCAGTCCAATTGGGTGCGGCATCCTTCTTTAACATTTTAAAAATCGGCTCACAGATCATGGTTCATTGTGCTATGAAGCGGCAGATGTAATTAAGACATCCCAAGAAGCTCATCACGTCTTTCTTGTTCTTTGGAGGCGGCAAATCTTGGATAGTCTTGACCTTTGATGGGTCTAGCTCAATTCCTCGGCGGCTGACTATGAACCCTAATAACTTTCCTGTGGGGACCCCGAAGGCACATTTTGCGGGATTCAATTTCAAATTGTACCTCCGAAGCCGATCAAAAAATTTCCTCAAGTCTGCTATGTGATATGTACTCTTCTTGGATTTGATACTGACGTCACCACATATGCCCCTATCTCCTTGTATATCATGTCATGGAAAATAGTTGTCATGGACCTCATATAAGTGGCACCAGCATTCTACAGACCGAACGGCATCATTTTATAGTAGTACACCCCACATGGTGTGATAAAAGCCGTCTTTTTGGCATCCTCTTCATCCATCCAGATCTGATGATTTCCCGCGAAGCAATCCACAAAGGATTGGAGTTCATGCTTGGCGCAATTGTCGATCAGTATGTGTATGTTGGGTAATAAGAAATCATCTTTGGGACTTGCTCCGTTTAGGTCCCCGATAATCGACGCATACTCTAACTTTCTCAACCTTCTTCGGAACTGGCACGATGTTAGCTAACCAAGTTGGATATTCAACCACTCTGAGAACCTTAGCTTTGATCTGTTTGGTGACTTCTTCTTTGATTTTCAAACTCATATTTGGCTTGAACTTTCTGAGCTTCTGCTTTACAGGCGTACACATTAGGTTGGAAGGTAGTTTATGAGCCACTATAGACGTGCTCAAACCGGTCATATCATCATAGGACCATGCAAAGATATCCTCATATTCCTTTAGGAAATGAGTGTATTCTTCTTTCTCTGATGGTGACAGGTGAATGCTTCCACGTATTTTCTTGACTGTTTCGGAGTCTCCTAGATTAACTGTTTCAGTCTCATCCGAATTGGACTTAGGCTTGTTTTCAAAGTTTTCCACTTCTCTGACAATTTACTCGGGTATTATATCCTCTTTCAGATCCTCTAAGTCATTATCCTTATGTTGCGTCGTCTCATTACATGTCATAGTCGTAAGTTCATCGGGGTAGGTAATAATAATGCTGTAGAAAAAAAACGTAAAGAATAATAATAAATACTAAAACATCAATGCATTTAGATAAATCTTGAAAACGTCAAACAGGTGCAGCTCGATGACCCGAGCAATTATTTCAAAACAAAACATGCTTAAAACAAAATGCTGAAAAAGTCTTAAATGCTCATAAAAATTACTTTTAAAAATAAATGATGCTAATTGCCAGGCTACCCAGGAACTCGATGGGCCCTTGATGGTGCAGCAGTCCAGTTCTTGAGAACAGCTCCCTTCTCCAAGGTCTGAATAATGAGTCCTTCCTCCTCTTCCTCCTCAACTATCGCATTGTAATCCATGTCTCCATCGTCCAAAAATAGATTCCTTATACCAGCTAGAACTTCATCTTCTTCGGACTCCCATATCATGTCAGCTTGGTGAAATGACTAGCTCAAATGTGGTACTGGTTTCTCTAGAGGGTAATAAGGACCACGCCATGGTCGCGACGAATTCTGATACTCGTGCCAGGTGTATTCATACCAAAGCCGAAATGTTGTGCCGTGACACTTTAACTGTATTGGTTTGGTGATCCCCTGGAGATTCTTGCCGAGACCTTTTCCATGCTCATACCCTGTCCATGCCAATATGCCTTCTATCTTACTGCTCCACCATTTGTCCTTTTCAATTGCGTTGACGCGCTCGATGCGATGGTATGTTTCTCCACCCAACTTCCTTCTATTCTCGATGACCAGAACAGTTTGACTGGTGTAAATGGGATTACTTCCGTCCCTATGGATGATCACTTCCTGATGGTTCCACTCAAAATTCACGACTTGATGTAGAGTAGAAGCTACGGCCCCAGCGACATGTATCCAAGGTCATCCCAACAATAGGTTGTAGGTAGCAGATATGTCCAACACTTGAAACTCAACATCAAACCAGGTTGGACCCATCTGTAGGCTGAGGTTGGTTTCCCCAATTGTGGCCCTTTGAGACCCATCAAATGCCTTCACGTTCATAGTCCCTGCTCGTATTTCATGCAAACCTTTACCCAATCTTTTCAAAGTTGTCAGTGGATAGATGTTGAGGCTGGAACCTCCATCTATCAAGACCCTGGCAATAAACGTATCCTCAAATTGCACTGTGATATGCAGTGCCTTGTTGTGACTTAGTCCTTCTGGTGGTAGCTCGTCTTTATGAAAAGTGATCTTGTGGCTTTCCAACACTTATCCTACCATATTGGCCATCTCTCCACTGGTAATGTTGTTGGATACACAAGCTTCATTCAACTTTTTCATCAATGCATTCCTGTGTGCCTCAGAATTCTGCAGTAGTGATAGAATGGATATCTGAGCAGGGGTTTTGTTCAAATGATCAACCACAGAATAATCCCTTGCTTGCACCTTTCTCCAAAGATCATCCGGGCCGGTTTCAATGATGGGCTACTTGGAAGAGGCTTCTTTACTTGTTTCCTCAAAATGCTCGTGTGTGTAAATTCTAAGAGTCCTGGTCATCCCTTGTGCTGCACCAAATTCTTCCATTTTTCCTTTCCTCTTGGCTTCTGCAACATAGTCCCAGGGTACGGCATTGGACTTGAAGGACGGTGTGGGTGCTACCATCACAGTGAAGGGTATGGTTACTTCTACTTCAAATGGAGCAGGTGCAGCTGTTGTTACTTCAACCTCAAACGGGGTTGGTATGGCTACTTCAACTTCGACTGGTGGTTGTATCTGTACCACAATAGGAGTGAGAGTGACCGTAGGTTTCTTTGGGTCATCCCCTTCTCGAATAAGCCCAATTGACCCTTCCGGGTCCCATTCTTCATTAGTTTCTATCACATTCACACCCTCGCCCCTGTGATCTGGGAGGGGATTGTTGCGGACGTTAGGTGTAGCCTCCTTTTCTTGTATGACCTTGGTATCAATTAATGTCTGTATCTTGTCCTTCAAAGTGCAACATTCATCGATGGTGTGACCTTTCATGCCGGAGTGGTAGGCACATATTTTATTTGGATTGACCCATTGAGAAGAGTTTTACATGGCAACAGCGGGAATAGGGATGACATATCTAGCAGCTTTCAGTCTCTCATATAAGTGATCGATAGGTTCAGCAATAGGGGTGTATTGTCTGGGCAGCCTGCAGTCAAAATTTGGTCTAGGTTTCTGATAGTTTTGGCGGGCTGGCAGGGAGTGATAGTATGCTGGCTGGGTGTTATAAGTATGGTAGGCAGTGGTGGGTTGTGGATATCTGGGAGGTGAAGGATGATATGTGGGTGGAGGTGTTTGGTATGTAAGAGGAGATTTTGGACCTTGGGCTACCATCACGGCCCCTACTTCTTTCTTCTTGGATATACCCCTGACTGCAAAGCTTTATTCGTAGCCTGTAATGCCTCAAAATTAGTTACCATTGTACTCTTGATCCCTTCTTTAATCCTTTCCCCCAATTTGATGATGTCGGAGAATTTGTGATTCTCGATAACCATTAACCTTTCGTAGTATTGTGGATCCTGGGCCCTGGCGAAGAACTTATTCATCTGTTCTTCTTCCAGTGCTGGTCTTACTTTTGCAGCTTCAGACCTCCACCGAGTAGCATACTCACGAAAAGTTTCCGTTGACGTCTTCTTGAGATTTTGAATATAGAAAACGTCCGGTGCGTTTTCTGTGTTAAACCTGAACCGATCCATGAAATCCGATGCCATGCCTACCCAACTAACCCATTTCTTTGGGTTCTGACTGATGTACTAAGACAAGGCGTCTCCAGTGAGGCTTCTCATGAACAGCTTCATGTGGATTCTTTCATCCCTGCCAACTCCTACAAGCTTGTCACAATATGTTCTCAAATGCACCTTCAGGTCATCTGTTCCGTCAAACATCTCGAACTTGGGAGGTTTGTAACCCTTCAGCAGTTCTACGTCTGGCTGAATACACAAATCTTCATAGTTCAAACCCTCAATGCCTTTACCCCCTTCGACAACCTGGACTCGGCTTGTGAGCTTCTTAAGTTCCTCTGCCATATTCTTGATGAGCAGGTCCTTCTCAGCGGATTCTGGTGTGTATGGGGTTTGTTGAGTGGGGTGAGGTAGAGTTTCTACGTATATGGGGTTACTTTGGTAGATACCGGGGATTTGGGTGTAGTGATGATCATTGGTTGAGTTCTGCAGATCAGGGATATGTTGCGGTGTATTTTGAGGAGTATAGTAGGTAGTACTTTGTGGATACTAAGTCGGAAGATGTTGGTGTTGAGGAGGAGTTGGCACTGGTGGAGGGTTAGAATTTTGAGGAGGTGTGGCGTATTGATGAGGTGCGGGAGGATTGTGTTTTGAGGAGGTGCTTGGTTTTGGGCGTTCTGTTGGTTAATATCCGGGACATTTAAGGTGAGGGAGAGGTTTGCCAAGTTGTGGACCTGCTCAAGTTCCCCTTGCAATTCAAATATTTTCTGCTCCAACCGTAGAACCAAATCATTCTGTGCCGGAGTACTCCGACCATCTGAAGTTTCAACATTTTCCGCATGCGCATAGTTATCTTTCCTGATACCACTCATGTCATCCATCTTAGCATTTCCCTTACTTTTAGGATCACTTGGAGGATGAGGAGGTGGAGGGCCTCTGGATCTGGTATGATACGCTGATGATGCCAGTATGCAAGAACCAACCTTAGGGGATGGGAATAATCAAAACAAAGAAAAGCAAAAAGGTAAACAAGTCAGTAGGGGATTTTGGAAGGATATTTGCAGTATTTAAACATGTATTGTGTAATTATAAATTCGCGTCCTAATTTTGGGGACCTCATTGTGCCTGAGGTAGGCCTAGCGACACATAGATTTGGAGAAACTTGATGCCGATAACTGCCTTATTTCATTAATGTAATAAATAGATCAAACCTCTAAAATGACAATAATTAAAAGAGTTTCTAGTGGCATTTTCCTTATTACAATCAATTTCTAAAATGACTCTAGAAAAGCAAATAAACAATAATTCTATTCTATTTGGTCCCGGAAGGACCCTCTCAAAGCTTGGCCTTCTTGGCCCCATTGATCAGATTCCCTAGGTCGCGCATGTCCAGCAGCAGATATACCCTTGCTAGGTGTCCTCCTTCGTTGCCCTCTGCATTCTGACAATCCACGATCTTTTTCCTCATCTTCCCTTCAAGTTCCATCAGACCCTGCTCTAAGTACTCCAATCTCTCTGTTGATTTTGCAGCAACTTCCCTCCATTCATTGATTGATTCCATGTCTATCTTGTGTTATTCCAAATGTCTGGCTTCAGACTCAAGGATTCTCTCGCGCAACCTCTTGTATTTTACTTGTGCCTCAGCAGCATCATCTATGACCTTGTTTCCTCGTTCGATCCCTGGCTCGACTTCTCCTGCTATGTCATCATCCAACCATGATAGGTAGAAATATACATGACCGATGTGGTACCGATCTGGTTCGATGGTATCCTTTTTCACAATAATCTTCAGATGCCACATGTGTTGGGCCTCACACTTGAATGGAATGGCACCACCCTGAAAGTCTGCTTTATAGTGAACTATCTTAGAAACTCGCGGTATGACTTATTTTCTCCCAGCCTGTCTCATGACATTGATAGGAGCATAAATATAGATACCCCTCAACTCGATCAGCACTAAGTGAGGAACACCCTTGGACCTGATGATGAACTCGCTAGTAGGGAACCACTCGAACATCCAATGGACCTTGTCATCAGTCAAATTGCTAAAGAAGTGTACCCAATCCAGGGCGTTTTCCGGTTGTGCAAACCTGTCTAGGATGAAAGTCATTCTTTTTGGATAGTGAAAGGCTATGTGGACTGTCCTCATTGAAGATGCTCCAACAACCATATTTGCGGTAACAAATTACAACCCTCAAAATATTTGAATCCCTTCGTACAACGGTCCAAAGCTCTGTATATCTCTGCCACGATCATTGGGACAATAGTGTAAGTCTGTCCCTTAATCCCTTCCATTAAGGTCTTGGTAACCATAGCCAAACGAGTGTGAATCCTATGTCCTTGAATTGGAAATACCATCATACCCAGAAAATAGACGATGAACACAAAAACCCGACGATGAGTCCAGTCCCGGAAAGTAATGGCAAACTCATCATGATAGATACGGTAGGATGTGTTGTGCCCATAAAGCGCGTAGAGGAAGTCAAAAGGTATGTAGGACTTTTTCAGGCAGACTAACTCGTCATTCTTTCTAAGACCCATCATTTTCAGAAATCCCCTAGAAGTACGATTTTCCGGTACCAGCAGACCAGGGCTATCCCAGGGTAGCCCGGTAAAACCTCCTATTTCCTCAAGAAGGGGAGTCATCTCTATATTACCAAAATGGAAAACAGCCTTTTTTCCTCCCAGAACATAGTAGCGGCCTCGGTCAGTACATTTTTTGGCTGAATGTCCAGCAAAGAAGGTAAATTTCCAAGAATTATTTTCACATGGTTCTTGTCGCTTGGCGAGAGATTTTCCCACCATTCTAGCAATAGAGGTGAGATACTCGAACCATGCCGAACATGGGGACTTCGTGCCTCATTTCTGTAAAACAAATAAAGTTAGCCCTTTTCCCCTCCGGGTTTGACTACTTACACATTAATGATTAGCATATCGGCACGTTTTCTCCAAATAATGCACATATCATGATCGTGCCCGTTGGGATTATGGAAATCCCGTTGGACTTTGGACAAGGCTTTCCTTAGAGAGTTATTATGCGTACAACATTCTAACTCATGCTAGGTTTGGACATGATGCATGCACAATTAACATCAGAGTAGGGTTTTCTATAGAAGTCTAGACCGGTAACCTCAAGCGGACAATTTGAGAGGGAAAGGCATGGAACCGTCGACTGCACCATTGATCGACTAGTTTTACCGCGAATAAGCCTTTCTAAATTTAAAAAGGGTAATATAGGAAGAGCGCGGACACTCATCAAGTGCCGCTATGGTATTAATTGCGCACGAGTGAAATATGATGCAGAGCATGTAATTGCAAAAAATAAAACAACACCTTGTCAAGTATTTTGCATGATAAAAGCGATAAATGCGGTATTTAATAAATGTAAAGACAAGAAAGAAAGAAAAACAAAGAATAAGTTAGTTCGCATAATGGAAAATTATAATAAAGCGGTAAAGGGGGTAGGGATTGGGAAATACATAAAGATTGAAGCCAGCGAACAAGGTTAAACGAAAAGTTGCATGTAAGTTCATGTAAAAAGGAAAATAGGGAAGGGGGTGTGCATGTAGCAAATAAATGGTGAATTTGAGCATAAAATAATAAAGACACGTTTATCGGGGAAGACTAATTCACACAGACCAAGTTCATTATGGTAAGAGCCTAAGGATATCCCCAGCAGAGTCGCCATGCTGACGCGCCCCTCTTTCTCGCGAAATTGGATTTCGACATTGACAACTCTTTTAAAAGGAAGGGTTATTAAAAGAGAGAGTCGCCACCTAACGATTAAGGTGTGTCACCAAAGATCGGGTAAGGGCTCAAATTACCTCAAGGAGAAGGTGTTAGGCACTCCTCGACATCCATAACGGTGGGTCCCGGGCGAACTCAAATCATGTGAATTAGTCTAAGAGAAAAGAAACAATTTGGACAAAGAAAGAACTATTTTAACAGGAATGGGGGGTCCTAAGTTTTTTAGCCTAAAGGATTACCCTGTGCAACATAAATAATACTTCGTAACTCCCTCAAGACGGGGTGTTACTCATATTATTCAGCGGGCACAGACTATCATCTCCTGCTACCCGATTACTATCTTTAAGTTGTTTACCTAAAGCGCTCTATTTGATTCTAAGTTGTACCCTATGCGTGCACTACCCGTCCCATGCCTATGGTCCGGGAGGCATTTGGACCTCTATTTCAGGGTAGTTCTAGACTTAACTTAGGTTGCTCAAAAGAAGAAAACTAGGCGACATACAAAAAAATAGTTAGGACTTTCAAATAGAAACAAGTATGGGCTCAAGTTACCCTCTGCATTTAGATATCAAATGCACGCCAAACTGATTAGCATTAACAGGTTTTATTAATTGCAAAATCCTACAGGCAGGATACCTATGTGATATTGACGAACGAGCAGACAGTCGTATACAAAGTCAATTTCTTAATGCAATTATTAGGACCTACAAAGTTTGCCTACTGATTTTAGCATGATACAATTAAGCCTACCAGCATGGTATCTAGGTGTTTTGTGCGATAGTAAATAGTGGCAGGTCACATAAACAAACCTAGAATTATTTGTTTTAATCCTATAGGCATATTTTCTACTGAAGGTAACAGCACAGAAAACGGGCATAAACAACAACTAAACAGATTCAGGCGTGCATTCTATAACTTGATCCAGTTTGAATCCTATAGGCATGATTTCTATAATCTGAACAGTTTTGAATCCTATAGACATTATTTCTACAATCTGAACAGTTTTTGAATCCTATAGACATGATTTCTATAATCTGAACGAAATAGTATGCAAGCAAGAATTCACATACACATCGGACCATACCATTTCTATAGGCATGGTTTGTAACGGAACATAATTAAGCCAAACATTGAGCCTATGGACATGGTTGCTAACACATAATGACTGAACACAATAAGACACTTAGAAGCATGATTTCTAACATATAACATCCAACATCACAGCATTAACCCTATAGGCAGGATTTCTACCCCCACTTTATAGCAAGTATAAAATAAGAACATAATGCTGAGAGAAGAAGACTAACACAACCTACTCGAAAAAAATCTTACCATGGGAACGGGCCTCCCAACAGCCCTTCGAGAGTTTGCGCCATGAGTGCTTGGAGTAGGGCATCTGTGAGACGATACCTTCGACCCATTTCTTGAGTCGAGGAACAGTATTTGGGACTCGGACAATAGCTGCACCACCACGGATATTAATGAGAAAAAGAGGGATGAACACGGAATCAACATTCTAAGGAAAGTTTTTACTTACGTGATGCATTCTACCTCTTGGGGAATGGCCTGAACTCGTCCGGGATCAAATCTGAGGTCCTCACACGGACAAAATGACCATGCCAGCCTCGATCCCGATCCTTATCGATGCTCGAAAATGGGGCTTTGCTAGCTCGGCGAACAAGCTTGATCAGTCCCTCCCCCCCCCCGAAATATTCGGGGACTGTATAAACGGAGCATATGGTTGATGGTAAAGGCGCACGAATCGATTTTATCCACAAAAAATCAGAGGAGGATCACAATCCTCCAGAGTGAGGGGTGAATTTGGCCGAGACATACCTCGTACCTCTTGCAGAAGTCCAAGATGACCGGATCCACTGGGCCCAGTGTAAAGGGATAAGTGTAGACACTTAGGTATCCCTCAAAGTGAGTAGTAATGGCCACCTCAGGGTCAGGGATCACTATATCCTTTTCAGCCCAGTTACAGTCCTTTTGGACTAAGGGGAGATCATCTTCAGTGATCGAGCAAATATACCTCGATGCATCCTCGCATCGACCCTGCACCGTGGAGGGTTTCTCGATCTTGAAGTCAACGAAAATCGAACAACCCCCGGGAATGAACATCTTCAAGGGAGGTTCGGGAAACGGTTCGTCGATGGCCGCGTTAGCAGCGGATCTCCCGAGGTCGACCACATCGGAAGTGGTCTCATTGGTTCCGGCAGTTGTTTGGGAGGTAGAAGTAACCTTTTGGGGGGACAGATTTTGAGGTTTTAGCCATTGTTCTAAGAGAAAGCTTGAAGAAGATGAAAAAAGGTTGAAAACTGGAGGCTCAGATATGTTGGCTTGAGTGGATGTTGAGTAAAGATTTCAAAGGAATATCGAATACCGGAGGTAAAAATGCTAGAATGTGAAAGAGAGTAGTGAAATCCTGAGGGTACGAGGGTAGACGGTTTAATGTAAAGTAAAAAATGAACGAAATAGGGGTTATTTATAGTGGTGTTGTGACGCTTCGCCTCTAGGGACAGCCAACCAGCGGCTGACATACATTTAATGTCATTATGACATGACTGACGAGACATTATAGGTTTTATGCCGTTTATGTTTCGGTGTATCGAAGAAGGAATCGGGACGCTCATGTCGTTTCTCATCAACTTACTCTCCGAGAAACGAGGGGACTATCTGTGTATGGGTAAAAACCGGGCTCATGATACACTTCGGCCTCCAACAGGGTAAAACGAGCTCGAGATATGATTGCAAAAGATCGGAATCGAAGCAAGGATATCCTCGAGTCAGAGTACAGGGGCCGACCATCGACCCACGATAATATCGGAGTCATGATTCGAGATCGACCTAAAACCTGAAGGACTTCGGAGAGCGTCGCCGGGCAATCAAGCACGGCCAACACGAGGCTATAATATCCGTGACCGGCCGGATATTACGGCGTGGATCTCGACACGTATCGATATAGAACCGGCAATTAATTAAACAAAAGATTTTTTACTTTTTATAGAGTTATACTTAGAGTAGGATTCCCCTACTATATAAATGGGGGTCTGATAAGTCATTAAGCACATTGTAACACGCATTCCAAAGCAATATACTATTATTTTCACTGTTATTCTAAGCTTTTCTTTTATTCATCAATATTGACTATTGTGAGCCTGGATCGAGGGCAAATAGTTCACTAAGGATGAAGACATCCTCCCCGCGTGGTTTGAACTTACTGTATTTCTATTTATTCATTTTAATCCAATTTATCATTTTGTATAAAATTAATTCGCATATCCTTAAAACCATTTAACATCCTTCAATCAAATCTTTATATTCATATTTTCAGTAAAGTCAATTGATTTAAAGGAGAATATGAAATTCACTGGGCGTGAGCGTCTTCGACTTTCTCATACAGTCTTTTCTTGCCACGTGGCATCCATGCACGCACCTCCAATTTCTTTTGGACAGCAAAATATCTGTTTTTTTTTTTTTTAAGTTCAAAATGTATAATGTACTTCGAAGAACACAATTTTACACATCATTACATTCTTACGGCTATAAAAATATATCAATATAGCTAACATAAGAAATTTTGAGTTAAATAGTTTATATATATATATATATATATCGTTATTCTTTTCTAATAGGTTAAAAAGAAAAAGAAGTCATACAAAAAAGAATCAGAATGCAATAATTAATCAATCTATATTTACCATATACTCAAGGAAACAAACATAGAGGAGTCATATATCTCCAACTACACGAATACATCAAACTCGCAAACTCTGATCTGTCTACGGTTTCAGCTAGCTGAAAATTAAAGAAAAAACAAATCTTAATTTTTTCAAACATCAGAAAAAGGAAGAAAATATTAGAAAGAGATAATGTCTCTCTGTGTATTGAAAAGTGAGAGTTTAACTCAGTTTTTGGTGTTCATGCTCTTATTAACATTTTCCTTTATAATCTCTGTGGATTGTTCAGCATTTCCCTTCACTGTATCTTTCATTTTTTGTGTGGTTTCCTTAACTGAATCCCATGTTTGTTGAGCTGTGTGTTTTGCTTTTCCAGCCACGTCTTGTGCTGTGTCTGCCACCTTATCTCCCATTGCTTTCGTCCTGCTTATTGCCTTTCATACACACATCTAAAATAAGTATTAATTGATAACTTGAAATAATTTATAAACGATAAGTAATACTTATAGTATAACATGTTATATAATCGTATCATTAGAAATGGCATTAAAGGTGACTAGATACAGTTATACCTTTTTATAACAGACATCCTTTATATCAATATTTTACTGTAACAGTCAAGTTATTTTTCGAATTAATTTTTTATGTTATATCATTATATATATTTTCTATAATAGCACTTTATAATAGTAGTTAAAAGACTATATATGGAAACAAACAAGTATGTTATAAAGAGTTTTGGTTGATAACAAATATTGATTGATTAATTGGCTGAGAAAGGTCCGTTAGTTTATTTCCCTCCTACTTCATGTGTTTCTTTTTCTAATCTTTGTTTTCTATTTTAGTTTAAATTTGATATTTTCACTCAAATCAAATAGTAAGAATTATATTATATCATCTATTTAATTACTTCAAGAAACCAAAATTATCTAGAAAGTTCTTACATAAATTTTGATAAAATATGTAATTGAAACAACTGATATTATTTTTTTGTTAGTTAATCTTAAATTAGTTTATGCTAAATTATTTACTGTGTTACACTATAATTGTTAGTTTATTTTATAAGTCCTCTTATATTATACTTAGTTTCTATTAGTTTATATGTATTTGTTTTTCTTGTTGTCTTTCTTTTTTTTTTTAAATACAACTTTATCAAAATAAGATTTTAGGCAAATTCTCTCCGATACTTTATTTAATTTTAACAAATCTTTAAATTCTCTGAGGTAAAATTATTTGATTAAGTAGATCAAATTTAAATATTTTGAGTTAAAGTAAATTAATGTTTTAAATTGTTTGCCCAACATTTTTTTTTTTAAAAGGTATCAACCTCAACTTTTATAAAATTTTCATTTTGTGGTAGCATTATAAAACAAAAAGAAAAAAAAGCGTTGCATAAATCTCTCTTGTTGTGCCGTGTAATATTCCAATTATCAATTAATATCTTTATTTACTAAATTCGCTTATATAAAATTTTGGGTCAGTCATTGCGTGCAAATAAATTTATCTTACCTCGTCAGCAGCCGAGGCAGTCTCGTTTTTAACTTCTTGACTGGCTCTCTTGGCGGCATCAGCCCCTTGCTTCATTGCGTCTGCACCCTTTAGTACTGAGTTTTGAGCCTCATCTTTAAATGCCGTTGCTAGGTGACGATTAGTTGTCCGCTGCACAAATTCATGTATTACACATTAATTAATGCTTAAACAAAAGAAATACCTTATTAATGGCGATATGAATTATTAATAGCAACGTGGCAGAGCCGGTAAAGTTATCTCCGTGTGATTTATAAGCAGTGGTGGGCGCACGTGGTGGCAAGCGGGTTCAACTGAAGCCGCTTCATCAAAAAATAATACTGTGTATATGTATAAATTAGGATTAAAACTGCGTAAATTTTGTATAAATATTTTATTTGAACTCACTTGACAACTACTATTTTACGACTAAAGTTATGTACTTCTAAGATTGAACCCGCTTGCACAAAATTTCGGGTCCGCTACTGCTTATAAGTCACTGATTCAAATCGTGGAAGCAACCAATAATGTGGCAGAGATACCTTTGTACAAGAGTGTCATCCAATCTGTTAGGATCGAGAACTCGGGTAGTGCGGAATATAGCCAAACAACGGTATAATGACAATAATAAAGACAATGGAAGTTGATAACAACGACAATTAAAGTAGAAAAAGAAGACACAAATTTAACGTGGTTCGGTCAAAGTGACCTACGTTCACAAGCGGAGAAAGATAATTTACTATAACAATAAGAGTACAAAAGAGAGTACAAAATTAGAGTAAATACTCTAATTAATCCCAAATACCCTAAGGGAATAACCTCGCAAGATCACTCCAAAGAAAGGGTTCACACAAGTGCTTCCCAACACTAACTCTCATACAAAACACTTTTAATAAAGGAAGAAAGGAAGAAACAAGAAATGAAGACTCAAGTCTTGTTGGTGTGTTTCCAAATGAGTAGAGAGTCCTCATTATATAGGAAGAGAAGAAAGAAATGCTTGGCTAACAATTAGCTACATTCTCTCAAAATACAAGGCCATTTATTTGGCCAACAAGGCCTTAAATAAAAGGCTCCAAATGTGCCAACAAGGCTCACAAATAAAAAAACCTAAAAATAAGGCCACCTTTTATAAATCTCCACCTTGGCATAATTTTGACTGATATAGTAAATTTGCTTCACCTTCTCCGCAAAAGCCCCAATGGGCATATGTCAAAATTTAATGCCATCAAAATCAGATAAGTTGTCTGATACCGAAACTGCAGTAGGGCCTATAATAGTGAAGCCCAATAAAGTATACAACGAACCAGATCTGTGTGCTTTCATGATCACAAGAGCATCTTGAAAAACTTTTAAAACTCCACCTTCACTAGTGAATTTGAAACCTAGGGATTCTAAAGTGCCCAAAGATATGAGATTTTTCTTCAACTCAGGAACATATCTAACATCAGTAGAGTTCTCATCATATCATCGTGCATTCTGAACCGAATTGTACCTTTGCCAATAACGTTGCAAGTAACATTGTTACCCAGTTGGACAACTCCACCTGCAACTGAATCATATGTAGAAAACAAGTCCCTGCTAGGACATATATGATATGAACAACCGAAATCTAAAATCCACTCATTGTCTAATCTGAAACTAGTTTCAGTTGTTAAAAATATAGTTCCCTCAATCTCATCAGTTGCTACACTAGCTTCGACGGTGTCAGTATTTTTGTGCTCATTTTTTCTTTCTTTATGCTTTTCTTTATTTTTCAGTTTATAGCATTCTGAGATATTGTGACCTTTCTTATGACAATAGTGACACTGTAAATTATTGTATCTGGATATAAAGTCGGATTTGTCCCTAACAAACAAGCCAACTTCCGCTTGAGTTCCACTAGCTTCCCCAGTAATATCACTATCTATCTGTTCTTTTGATTTTAAGATAGATTTAATATCCTTATAAGAGATATTATCCTTTGTATAAAGCATAGTATCTCTTATATGCTTAAAAGATGGGGGTAGAGAACAAAGCAGTAACACGGCTTGATCATCATCTTTAATTTCAGCATCTATATTACTCAAATCCATAAGAATGGAATCAAAGGTGTCAAGATGAGAGAGAATAGAGGTACCTTCACCCATACGAATTGTATAAAGCTTCTGCTTCAGGTAAAGTCTATTTTCCACCGTCCTCTTCATATATAAGGTTTTCAATTTTTCCCACATGCCTTTGGCTGTGGTTTCTACAGAAACTTTACGTAAAACCTCATTTGAGAGATTTAAAATGATACCTGCTTTTGCCCTTTTATCTATGACTACAAACTCCTCATCCGTCATTTTATCCGGCTTCTTCTCCTTTCCTTGTAATGCCAAGTCTAAGCCATCCTGAATTAGGATAGCTTCCATCTTTAATTGCCACATTACGAAGTTTGCACTTCGATCAAATTTCTCAACATAGGTCTTTGTTAGAGTCATTTTGGCTATTGAAACTAACCCGGTTAGATCCGGCTCTGATACCAATTTATTAGGATCGGGAACCCGGATAGTGCGGTATATAGCCAAATAACTGTATAATGGCAATAACAAAGACAATGGAAGTTGATAACAACGACAATTAAAGTAGATAAAAAAGACACAAATTTAACGTGGTTCGGTCAAAGTGACATACGTCCACAAGCGGAGAAGGGCAATTTACTATAACAATAAGAGTCAAAAGAGAGTACAAAATTAGAGTAAATACTCTAATTAATCCCAAATACCCTAAGGGAATAACCTCGCAAGATCACTCCAAAGAAAGGGTTCACACAAGTGCTTCCCAACACTAACTCTCATACAAAACACTCTTAATAAAGGAAGAAAGGAAGAAACAAGAAATGAATACTCAAGTCTTGTTGGTGTGTTTCCAAATGAGTAGAGAGTCCTCATTATATAGAAAGAGAAGAAAGAAATGCTTGGCCAACAATTGGCAACATCCTCTCAAAATACAAGGTCATTTATTTGGCCAACAAGACCTTAAATAAAAGGCTCCAAATATGCCAACAAGGCTCACAAATAAAAAAGCCTAAAAATAAGGCCACATTTTACACAATCGATATCACTTCGGCTATATATATATATATATATTTGGAACACGAAGACAAGCTTTAGAACCTCCGCAAACTTACGCTCGGACCAAGTTATAATTTAATAATAATTCGATATTGCTTGCACAAAATCTCGCGTATGGCACTAAATAACAATGATCACGAGAAGGATTGTAACGAATTCCAACCTTCTCAAAAACTTTAATATGGATTTACATCCAATAGATAGATCATAAATTCAAGTTATATTGGAACGTAAAACCCAAAAAAAAAAAAAAGACAATAAGAACCTGGAAAGGTCTGAATGCTCCACTAACAAAAACTCTACTAAGAGCAGACGTCATGCTTGCCATATCTCTCTAATTGAATTTTTTGAGTTTGTTTCTTGAAATTGATTTGGTTTTTCTGTTCTTTTTCTAGTCTACTTTCTAGTAGAGTTATAAATAGGGAAAAATTGCCAATATTTTCTCTGTTTTCATGGCTGACAAAAATTCCTTTAAGCTAACCATTGTTAGGAACTTACAAGAGCAATACACGGATCACTGTCTACTTTAATGCCTCTCGTCTTCTTCTTTTTTCTTTTTTCTTTTCCCTTCTTTGGAAAAAGAAACCAAATAAATAGTACCATAAATAAATCGAGTATTTAGAACAATTTTTTTCTGTTGACAAATCTCTTTCTTCTTTTCGGGTTATTACTCATACCCGATACTTACACCAAATAATAATTTATCATTGTTAGGTGAAAATTGATGAGATAGTAAGATATACTTTAAATAACCATACTTAGTGATAAAATGCATAATCCTATATAAGTGAGTAAGTTTTTTTCGATATTCCCCATTCTTTATCTTTCGTTTTTTGGTATTTATTCTGTCAAAATTCATTTTGCTTGTTTTAGCATTTCAAATATATATAAAGGAGAAATAGTCCACGTTCATAATAAGGATTAATCATAGAAGATAAGGATTAATTGACAGATTGAACTCATTGGATATATATAGAGGACTTTGTATATATTAATTGATCATACTGAATATATGAATTTTGGAACAGCCCAAAAACTGTGGAGAATACAAATTATTCATGAACCAATAAAATAGCAGTAATTAAAAAGTAATTTGACTAAGGATCAGCACAATAACAACCCAAAATCCCAGCACCAATCTTAGTACAAACGCCATTCTGATATCCTTCCTTAATACAAGCTGCATTACAATCTGGAAATTGAGAACATTGTCCTATAAAGACCACATCTGCTGCTTCACTTGAAATCAAAAGAATAGCCAAACAAAAAAATCCAATTAGTAAAATAGATGTGTTAATAGCATTCACCTTTCCCTTTGCCATTTTACTGTATTGTCTGTCTGTCTCGTTCTGTGTACAAACATGTATGTCTTGGAATGTCTATTTATACAAAAAAATTGGTCCTTTTTTGGAATACTTTTAACACTGTATATTATGTTAGATTATGTTCATAGTATGAAAATCAACTGAACAGACCTCCTATGGTAATTTTATTTTTTACTTGCAATGATAAAATACATTCTATATAAAAGGAGCTGAATCAGATCTTCGTTGGCCAATTTAGGTTATTATAGTAACATAATGAAGGGGTTGCAACATTCACACTATTCCTTTTTCAATGTATATTTTAGGTCCAATGCTAGTCAAATCTTAATCGACATATGCATTTCTGCATAGAATATATGTTGTCGAAGAGGTGCCATTTTTTAAAGTTTTTCTGGCCAGTTTCTATACAGAAGAAAGTTAAGCAAAAGACAAAAAGGCCCTATATACGAGGTATCAAAAAATAAACCAAAATTTTAACAATACACTTTTATCATCTTATTGATTAGAAAATCTAAATTAGATTAGATAGTCAATAATTTCCCAGCCTTAATTGGCTCCCTTTAACGTGTGCATTGCATATTACAATCTCTGTAAGATACATCATGGAGAAATTACTTGGAAAACTAATTAATACCGGTATTGAATTTTTTTCTATAGAATCTTGCATTACATTGGGGATTCAGGTAGGAAAACGGGAATGTGAATGGGAATGGAAATCGAATCCACACCTGCTGTGTGAAAAACTTCCACTAATATCATTAGTGACTCTGTTTAAATTTTAGCTTAATGTTTTAGGACCTTTGATAAGAGTGGGTTGCTCTAGTGGTGAGCACCCTCCACGACGTTGTGAGTTCAAGTCACCCCAAGAACAAAGTGGGAGTCTTTGGAGGGAGGGAACCGAAGGTCTATTGGAAACAGCCTCTCCACCCAGGGTAAGAGTAAGGTACACATATTAAGTGCCCTTTCCGATCTCTTTTTGGTCGTCGAACTGTGTATAGCAAATCTTGTGAGACAACTCAACAAGGAACCTTGACGCACTTCGCAATGTACGTATCTATCTTTTGCCCTCAACATTGCAAGTACCCAAAATAAAAATTATGACAACTCTAAAAACAGATGGAAGTACTGAAGAATAGCACTTCCAATTTCCAAATCGACGTATCTTTTGCCCTAGGAATGGTCAAGCGCACTGGCTTATACCCCTCGGAATGTTCAGAACGCTATCTTATTTTATAAGCACTCGGAACCAATTAGATACCGAAAACAGATTCAGCACCCAATGAAAATGGCTGATGAAAAGCACAATAATTTAATGTTGAAACGGATGAAGCGCAAATTGAGGCTGACATAACCAACCAGATGTTCTCAATGAAATATTTTGTTTTTTGCCAGAAGATCAGAAGGCAACATAGGTAAAGAGAACTAAAGTGTTTAACTGAAAACAGAGTAATCAAAGTCATGAACAAGATGAACAGACGTAAAACACTATGATTACATGTAAAGTCCTTCTGGCACTCCCTCTTTCTTCTTGAACATGACCTTGTCTTTGGCCTTCTTGAAATCTGGATGAGTAACCTGTAGAAATAGAATACATTTGTGTCAACAATCTACAGCGCCAGGTAAACTATCAACCCCAAAGTTTCAGACAAAAGACAACAGATATTTTTGGCGACCACCACAGACCACAGAACAGGAGTAGGATCAGGAAATTTAAAATGTATTTTTGAATATATTATGCCTTGGTAAAGAACAGTACCACAATTCAACTATAATTAGATATTTGATCTTCCCTTCTCCTCATAATCTTTTTACTTTTCCAGACTAAACTTTCAATATGCCAAAGATTTGTTTTTAAGGTTAAGGATTTTATATGCAGAGCACAAAGCTGACGAAGTATAACATCAATATGCTAAAGAAAATTAATGGTCCAATTTACAACATACCAAAAGAAACTCAAATATATCTTCCATTTTTCAACATCCTGAACATGTTAAAGAATCAATTACAATCTACAGTCTATATTTCCTTGACCAATAAACCTCGTCTTTCCAGACCATCTTCACAACTCTTCCAACTGCATGAGTACAATAAGATGGACAATGCACATATTCGGGCACATAACACCATATAACAAGACGGAGGATGCACTTATTCAGGAGCAAATAAGATCAAACTCCATCTCACCACTCCACAAAGCTTAAAATAATAATAAAGTAAGAGCATTTCATTTCAAGTGGGATTTGCTAACCCAGAACTGCGTGCCTATGATGAATAAACCTCGAAATAGACATGTCATACCAACAAAAGAAAGAAGTTATCTGAAATTGAATCAAACATGCAACCCATCCCCTACCCCCCGGAGGGGGGTGCTTTTTAGACATATATTAGAGCATGCCTACCTATCATGAAATATAAATTGAACTGATTACCCATTTTACGTCTCACCTTCATACGCCGCTCTCTTAAAGCGAGTAATCCAGCTTCAGTACATATTGCCTTGATATCAGCTCCCGAGAACTCATCCTTGGTCATAACAAATTCTTCCAAGTTGACATCATCAGCCAAAGTCATCCTTGCTGTGTGTATCTGCATACCACATACAAATGTTTCACGAAACGGTATGTAATCCAGGAAGCATCACACAAAGTATGTTTCCCAATAATAGTAATCTTTTCTATAAGTCAAAAGGTTACAAAACAATAATACTGTAATGCACAAACCTGGAAAATGCGCCTCCTTGTTTTAATATCTGGAAGAGGGAACTCAATTTTCCTGTCTATCCTACCAGGCCGAAGAAGGGCGGGATCCAGGCTCTCAATTTTATTTGTTGCAAGAATCACCTTAACATCTCCTCTGGAATCAAAGCCATCTAACTGGTTCAGCAGTTCCAACATAGTCCTCTGAATCTCTCTTTCACCACCTGAGTGTGCATCATACCTGAAAACAAACACATTAATTAGCACACATCACGAATTCCAACCTCAAGAACAGATGCCAGAAATAGACCTTTTTGTACCGACTGCATCAATTTCATCAATAAAGACAATTGAAGGTGAGAGATCATCAGCAACTCTGAAGAGTTCCCTGACCAATTTAGGCCCATCGCCCAAATACTTCTGGATCAATTCACTTCCAACAACACGTAAGAAAGTGGCTGAAGTGGAGTTTGCAACTGCCTGAACAAAAAGGTTAAATAAAGTGCTTGAGTATTTTCATATTATGGGCTAGAGAAACATCATATTCTAAAAGTAACGGAAAAAGGGTCAATAACAAGTTGATTCCAACTGTTTGCACTAGAGAGACATTCGATTCCAGAAGTAGATAAGAAAACACCTAATAACTAGTTGAGTACAACTGTTTGCACATGTACATTGAAATGTATCAGAATCTATTTCACTCGAAAGTCAAAATAGTGAAGTGCCACAACCACCTTGCTAAATTCGAACTTCGCTACACATTTCCCTCATCAAGTCACAGGTAGTCTTGTAAGAAGTAGATATACTTCAAATTTCAAGAATTCCACTTACATTATAAGACTTGTTAATTCCAACTAGGGAAGTGAAAATGGAAGCTCAACCAAATCTCTAAACTCAGCAAACACAAAAAGAAATTTCACAAACCTTCGCAAGCAAGGTTTTGCCTGTGCCAGGCTCTCCATACAGAATGACCCCTTTAGGAGGTTTAATACCAATGTCTTCATATAATTCAGGGTGAGTCAAAGGAAGCTCAACCGCTTCTTTAATCTCCTGAATCTGGGCATCTAATCCACCAATGTCAGCATATGATTCCAAGGGAGCTTTCTCAACCTTCATGACAGACACCATTGGATCAACGTCATCTTGTAGAAGCCCAACAACCGATAGAACCTGAATGAGGAAACATATATTGTCAAAATGACCCACCCTCAGACTTAACACACTCACTTTACTACTACTTCAAAGGAATAAAAGGAAGAGATCTGCAGAGAACAATTATCAGCTTTTTTTGATAAACCTGCAGAGAAACTCTTATCAAATTGAACAAACTAACAAACAAGATAAAAAATCAAAAATAAATTACCCAAAAAGTACTACAGAAGGCACTAAATTTGGAGTCTAAATACAATGAGTAAATTGGCTAATAAAGGAGGTTACAGCTAGTCAAAATCACTGACCATCTAACTTGTTAATAAAAATAACTTAGAAGCTCTCTTAAGTAGTTATCCTTACAAGTAACAAAATCTGATTAAATGAATTCTTTTAGCATTATGACTAATCAGTCACCTACAATACAGTGATACCAAACATAAATTCCAGTCACTTAATTTTTCATATTGCTTCCACATTCCAAATCCCAAACTTACTAAAAGCTAAAAAACTAAATATCAGAACTTAACAAATAGAATTATAGAACCATAACCCTACCTAAATTTTTGAACTTAAAGCTAACCGAATCACAAAATTACTCAGTATTAGGTCTAAATTGTACAAACGCCTCAGTCTACTAGTGAAACCCTAAAAACTAAGAGGCAATCACATATTACCAAAAAAAGCAACAAAATAAACAAAATACAAACCTTGTTATGCATCAAAATAGCACATCCAGGTTCAAGCTGATCCTTATCAACAAACGATAAGATTCCAACATAATACTCCGGTCCGACCGACGACGAAACAATAGCATGATTCTCATCAATAAGTTCCTCCAAATTCCCTACACTCATCGGAGATCCACGTAGATCGTCAACTTTAGATCGATCCTCTTCCGTTTTCTCTTCCTGAGGTTTCAATCGTTCCTGATTAGCCACAAATTCCTCTTCCATTAACAAGTAATCCTTGATTCGCTCGAGCTTTAGGAGACGGAGTTTGCATTTTGTTAACGGTGTAACCGTTGGGAGTCGAGCTGCTGCTTCGGAACCTTTCTGTTTGCGCTGTTTCCGACCGACGCGTGCCGGTGGTGCAGCTGGTTCGAACTTCTTCTCCTTCTTGTCTCCGTCGTTCTTCCGGTCGCCGGGCTGTTGCCGGTTAAGTCCGCCGGGTGTTCCCTGACCCATGACTTTTAGCTGTGACTGAGAAGAGAGAGTGGAGGAAGGGGTTTCGAAATAGGTTTCGGATTTTTGTTTGTGCTTTTCTTTCTTTCCAAGATATAGATATTCGCGTGAGTAATTTTGAATAGAGTTTTTATTTTATTTTTTTGGTTAATTTTGAATGGAGTTTCACATCTATAATTATCTCACATCGTTTGGTATAATAATTTCGGGATTAAATGCAAGATTATTTTATCTTATATTTGGATGAATTGTTAAATTTATAATTAGTAATTTCGAAATAAATTAATCCCACAATGTCAGTATTATTTTATCCCACATTGTAGTATAATAAATTCGGGATAACATTAAAATGATAAGATGCTCTTCTCCAAGGCACTTTCTCAAAGTATTTTAAACAATTCTAGTTAAAAATAAAAATAAAACTTTATCTCGCTACATGTTTATATTATACATCGTATATCCTATTTTTAGTCCAATGATCCAAACATCTTCCAATAGAATTATATTTACTAAATAATTCCGTCATTATTTAATCATCATACTATAATCTCGAGATAACTTGTTCTCCTATTAAACAACCCCTTATCGAAATTAGAAAATCTCGATGCCATCATGAAAAATAATTACAGGTATTATTGATAATAAGTAAATTAATTAGGTGAAAACTAAAATAAACAATTTATTATTACAAGTTAAATTGCACCTACACCACAAACATTATTTACGCCAGCAATTGATCTTAGGCTGAATAGATAAATTGTCAACCTTCTTTGTGGATTCATTTCAATATAATTCGATGAAGTTGAGACCATTTATATTTCATCAGAGATGGTTGAGTCTCTGATTGAGTGGGTAAAAACATCTTTTTTTTTGAGTAAAAACTAAAGAAATGTTGGTTGTCTTCAAATTAACATACAATCTACAGAGCGTTGCATAAAACTTTTGGAAATTTCTTCTACGGAATTGTCACCTTCTTCTCAATCATCTTTAATGTGTGAATAGCTTTTAGAGTCAATTGAAACAGAACTTGTAAAGACAACAAAAGGAAAACAATCGCTATAAACGTTACATTGCAATGTCAGTGTAAATCCTACACCAAAACTGTTTACATTACTTCACAGAAGACAGCTGCTGAACCATATTAGTGGTGGGGCATGACTATTCTTTTTCAAAAGAACCAATTGAGACTTATCTTTCCAAGCCAAAAGAGAAGTGGAAACTGAGCTAGAGCAATGAAGAGGAGGAGGTAATGATGTCTGCTTGAATCATAAGTCCTCACTTCTGCGAAAAGAACTCTCTTCATCGTCTTCACTAAGAATATTCCCATGCATAAGCTTGTCCATGGCATCAAGAAGTAGTAAGAATGGCTCCATATAATTGTTCCAAGAAGAGCTATGGACAATCCTGTGAAAGCATATCCAGAGTATGACACGATATCAAGGAGAGGAGCCTCTCCACTACCCAGTGACAACAATGTCATCTTCAGCAAAGAAACTTGTAAAAACCAACCAACCAACCCCTTGATGAACAGCCAGTTTAGAACTTCTGGGGTAAACCTGGCAAGAGAAGAAAAGATTCAGAATCAACATAAACAAAAGGATGAAGAAGCAATGGTGGAAATCATTCCATACTTCAATAGTATTGCAACATGATACCTAGAAGTCGAGTCACATTACCAACTGCATCCCACCACTACTACAAAATATCACTCTTACGACCCAATTTATTCTCCTACCTATTTTGGATAGTCTCTGATTGGTTTGCTCACTCTTAAAAGGGTAAAAGTTTTTCTCCATATTCTCCAAATCTTTTTCAACCCCATACTATGGAAACCACTTCCATAGTTAAAAGAATTTTTAATTCTTCAAAATTAACCGTATGTTCACTTTTCAATCCACGTCTATTTTAAATACAATAAAATTCAACAGCCATGCCTCACAAACTAGGACATCTAAATATAAGAGGAAGAGATATCTCAAAGAAACGAACTATGTCTATTAAGTTCAGTTTAAGCAGCAGTTTTGTTCTTCTGTACAAGCATGCGACATCTATTGGCACTTTAAACAAAAATGAGCTAAGCAACCACTTGCCTAATTCGACACACAAATTTGCCAGTAAAGAATCAAAGAAACTTCTTAGTATTGACCACCAAGAGACCAAAGCCTAGAAAGTTTGAGGAAACACTAAGCTTACCTTCCCTGGAGACCCAGTGATAAGCCAGCAAGAACAACGTAGGTACCAAATGCCATGAATGGAATGTACAAATCAGGAGCATTTATGTCATAGATAGGGGGTTTATAGGATAGCCTGCCACCTACCGGCTCTGTGATTCTTGTCCAATGACCCTACAGACAAATGAAAAGTTACAATATCGAGATCTAACGCAACAATGAGAAAGATCAAGGGTTTCAAGAGCTTACTCTGTGTAGAAAAGGGAAAAGAACAACTTTCAATTTGTTTCTCACGTACTGGTCATTCACTTGGAAGTAGTACTGGGGATCGGAAAAATACCTACTTATCTGTTCAATTGAGAAGTTGTTAACAGGAATTCCATTTCCAACACATAAGCTAAACCACTTGAACAAAATAATCCAGCAATAAAATGTCCACAGACAGAAAATGTTTTTGATGAAGTAGTCAGAATGGAAAAATGTATTGGGCAATAAAAACGTTACTTATGTACGGCTTCAAAGAAATGTTTAGGGAACTTAAACAAAAGGGTAAATGCTACACCATATCAAAGAGAAGGGGGAAGGCGATCTGGCTTAATTTTGTTTCGAAGGGGATTTTTCTGTGGCTGCCTACAGGAAAATCATTTGTATAACAACATCGATTTTATATTTAAAAAAATTGATAAGTACGTAACCTTACTTCCATGCCTCATTATGAATGGCTAATTGTTCTTCTTAATTAACAAGGGCTAATCTTAAATTATTTTTTTAGGAAAGTTTGGAACACAATTGTCATGTAAAGGCAAAGCTTTTTCTTTGAAACTCACATAACTTGCACACCCGATTCAGCCTAGTACCAGGAAACAAAGATAAAAGAGACTAATCTTTTGTGTAGTCGCCAACCAATACCTGCGATACGAGCGTTCCCCTCAAGCCCACTAATGAACCAAAACCTTCAGTACTTATCATTGGATGTTGGTCATTTCCACTCCAATTGAATTAGCTTAGCTAGACTCCACCACTATATTGCGTAGACAAAATCACTGATAACCCCTTTCAAGCTTTCTCCCGAGTCCTGCCCCTACTGAATACCATACTATACCACCCCCATGCCCTATCGTACTCAACGTATCCTTCCAAGCTCAGCCAATATGGGAGTTCCCTATTTCAACTTACACTTACTTTTTGCAACAGCAACTAAACACACTTGAGGAAATTAGTGAACTTCATGGTAACAGAGCAAATTCAGAAGACTGTACCAAAATTTTCCAGTTCTAAATTATATTTTATTTCTTCTCCGTTTGACCTCCTTTTCCTTCTCTTATTTGGAGTAAATGGGGCTTGACATTAGTCATTCCATGCTTCTCCAGAACAATATGTCCATCAGAGCTACTCTTCCCACAGAAATTCTACTATTACCACTAAATATGAATATCTATCTACCTAAATAATACTGCCTTCGTTTCAATATATGTGAACCTATTTGACTGGGCACGGAGTTTAAGAAAAAGAGAAGACTTTTGAACTTTTGGTGTAAAATGAGGCACACATGTGTGACTATAAATCATTGCATAAAGGTAAGTTGTTTCCAAATATTGAAAGGGGTCATCAAATCCTAATGTAATCCAAGGCACGCTATAGGGATAAGATTATATATCTATATACCTGATTGTTGGTTGAATTGCGCAAAGAAATTTTCAAGCTTTTCTAGTTCTCTGCTCACGCCAATTATGTATCCTCAAACTCCTCAAATAATAATGACCCAAGCAACAGATCAAACAATTGTTCTTCTTTGTTACTACTTAACGCGGCCGTCGGGAACAAGTCTTCCGCAGCTTCTTTTTCTTAATTTGATTCCAAAGCTAATGAGGTTTAATTTTTCCTTTTTCTTCCTTAAGCCATTCTAAGGCTCTGTAAAGTAAAGAACACTGAGAAGCTGGGTTGGCCCACTTGTTTCCTCATTTAATCTAAAGTTTGGTCCAATATATATATTCTTAATCAAGTAAATGGTATTTATAAGGCTATTGATGGCCTCATATACTGTCAGCCACGTTTTTGGCCTCCAAGTCAAACAAAAGTTTGGTTCATCCATAAGCTCTATTTCCATATTTAAGGTTAAATTAGACCAAAAATGACGGGGTATTATATTTTTTTGGCACGAACTAAAAATGAAATAAGTTCATATAAATTGAAACGGAGGGAGTAGGATTTATGTCTCCTCCCTAAATAATTTTTCTTTTTCTATTCTTTTTAAAGTTAATCTTATGAGTTTACTGCTCAATTATGGAGCAAGGAATAAGGAAAAGGACATACTGAGGACAGATTTGTAAATTGAAAAATGAAGAATGTGATTAACAATTGAAGAATGGGAATAGCTTCACCTAGCTTCAATTGCTATTCTGTGACATCTTCTGGCTTTTGAAGTTCAACTTAGTTCTAAAGCTAATCATGCATAGCTCACTTTTCTATTATGTGACAATGCCAGTTAGATGGTGTCATCAAAGTGAAGGAAAATTGTAAATGCTATTTAAAAGTTATTGATTTTCAAAAAGTTGTAGAACTAACCTACCTAAAAACAACAATGCAAAAATAAAACAAAGAGAAGTACTGTTTCCTTGCTGATCTAATGTCATAATGTATTTTCAAAAACCAAAAACTTCACGATCAATCTATAGAAAAAACTTCCTTAGTAAGTAGCAAAATGTAGAAATATGACCAGTCCATGAAACAACTTACATTGCTTTGAACATATTCAGAACTGGAACCAAGGATTTTTTCTCCATAAGCACCTAGGCCACTTCTAATGAATCCCGAGCTACCACCAGAGAATGCATTTCCAAAAGGACTTGCCTGTGGATTAACAGGCGGTCTTGGCATTCCAGACTGTGCTCCCAGGTTATCATACATTTCTGCAGAAGGATTCTTCTTTAATCAAGACAAATGTTAGTAACTCGACATAAGCATAGTTCATTTGTCTGATTGCTTGATTAGGTCTAAGGTATAAACTACCAAACAGGGCCAACCCAATTTTCTAACATCAAGAACAATGCCGACAGGCAGCTCATTATTCCCGGTATCTCATATTTCTTTCTTGCTATAAGCTTGACATAAACCAAAGATGATTGTCCAGCCCAATTCAGAAACTTCACTTATCCCACCCAAAATCGTTTTAGCCATTTTTATCAGTAAATGCTACCCTCAGGGCACCCCCCAATAAGTGCATAACCTCAATACGAACATATTCAGAGAAAGGACAGGCAAAGACTAAGTAGTCCAAAAAGTCTGTAGAGCCAGAAAAAGATTTAAGTTATATACACCAACACTGTAAAGATTTTCTTAGACCATCAGTGTATTTTGACCTATTATAAAAGACTGCTTTCCATATTTTAAGGTTAATAATTAATGTTTGTAAAAAGAATCACATGCAATTGCCTAGTTTCCTTTTAATCAGTGCATAAAACTTATACACGCCAGAAAATGACTCCATCACTTCGTTTAAACCACATCCCACTTAAATTTATCTTCTTATCATATCTAGTTTTGACTGAACACGGATTTCCATGCAAATTTATCATCTTATAATTACATTACTAATTTTTCTGCAGGATAAGAGAGAATTCATCACTTAATAGCAACTTCAGAAACCAGAAAAAGGAGAATTCCTCAGGTTACACGTACATTTTGCAACTCTTTTGTTGTTAAAAAAAATCACCCGATTACATAACGGCCTTTTTCTGGAAACACTCATCAAACAATTATTTCACAAATCACATTGATTTAAATTACCAATCAACTACCGATGCAATAAGTAAAACAAAATAGAAAAGAAGAGAGAAGGAAGTGTATGCATATAGGAAAAAGAAATCAAATGAAAATTTGAAGATTAAACAAAATAGCGTAGATTACCAGGAAAATGCAGGGAAAAAAAGTTTAACGAAATAGAGATCCTAAAAACTAATAATGGAGATCTGTAATAAAGGCTACTATAAGAAAAATTCTCAGAAAGAGAAAAAACTGAAGGACTTACAGATTGAAAGTCTGTCTGAGGAACAGATGGAAGCCAAGTTTGCAGAAGAATCTCAGAGTTTACAGTTAACTCTTAACTCCAGATTTCAGAGTTCTAAAGTTCTAACTTCTAGAGAAGGGTCAATTCCTAACTTCAGACGCAGACCCGTATATTAGAACCCGACCCACTGGACTTCCTCTATTCGGGAAAATGACAAAATTGGTCCTTATGTTTGGTGATATGTTCAAAATTATCCCTTATATATATACTTGAGCAGTTTTAATCCTCTAAGTTTGACAAAAGGGATCACACTTTCAGTTTCCATCAAATATTTTAAAAACGTTGGTTGTTATTCTTAACGAAAACTGTGAAGAAAAAAAATCTTTAACACGAGCTCACACTTTGAGGCACACTTTTTAAACTTTCTTCTATTTTTGGTCTATTTGTTGAGTTTAGTATAGTTTTTTTAATACAGTTTCTACTTTTTTTAAATCTATTTTCTAGCGTCTAGTGCAATTTTGAATATTGCAGGTCTGTAAAATTTGATGAAACTTTTCTTCGCCTTTCTGATTAATTTTTTTTTTACATTTCCTATTTAATCTAACAACAAGAGTTCGTTAAATATTTGACGGAGACAAAAGTATTACCTTTTACAAATTTAAAGGACCAGAACTGTTCGTGAATATATTTAACGAATCATATTAAACCTATTTTTGCCTTTCTCTTTCCTTTTTGTTTCCACCTCTCTATGCTTTTGCACTTAGTGATAGAGTTTGAATCGGTGACATGCGCCTAATCCTTATTCTCATGTTGCTAAATTACCACAAAATTTTTATGTACTGGAATCACAAACTAAGTATGTTAAATCTCAATAGCTTCACTTCAGTAGTTAATGATTGAACAAGACGGTCTAGTGCACTCCTTCCCAATCTTTTTACTATTCGGATTCAATTTTGTAATTAACAATTTTCCACATTGCATTCAAAAATAGAAAAATCAAGAGTTAACATCTAACAGCTTTCTATCCGTGTTAAAAACCTTTTCCAAGCATAATCTGATTAATTGCCAGTTACAAACTTGGATCAGTAAGTACAACCACAGCTCAACTGTTTCAAGAAAAAAAAATGAACTTGGAGAGGCTAATCACATCTTTATATGGGATCAAAAATGCCTCAACTTTATCAAACGGAAAAAAACCCTCAAATTTATATAATCAAAACAATTAAACAGTGTGGCATTCACAACAAACTTTCAAAACAAGAAACACTATGTATTAGTCTCAATATTACATTCACTAGGGATAATCTGACTGAGCTACTAATACTGATGGCTCTCCCAAAAAAGTAGAAACCTGAGAAAAGTAGCTCAGCTCCTTTTTAAGGTCATTACTCATCAGTCTTATGTCCTGTCATACAACACAACATATTCTGGAATGACTAATATTTAGTGTTACAGAAATATCATTATCCTTTTCTTAAACTCCATATTTGTTGTTTCCAGCTATAAAACTCGGATAAGGGGTCCACACCTCTGCCCTTCTCCATTTAATACCAAACTCGAATCATAGCAGGATCAGAACTCGTCAAACACGCCTACCACACACCATGTGTTGTACTATCTTTGCCGTTGAACTAAAGGCCCGGGGCATAGAACGATTATTATCCGCGCTCTAAGCTTTCACCTGACAGCTGAAGCACAACTAAGGATCATCATCATAAGGTACATTTTGGGCTGGTGAAGAAGAGAGTTCCAGAACAAAATTTCCACTGGTTCGAAGCTCAGCCAGCTCAGAAAAATCAGCAAGTTCTTCTTCACATATAATATTTCCTCTCAAATCCAAATGCTCCAGTTTACCTAAACCAATGGCAGAGGAAAAAGGTCAATGAGTTCCAAAATTAACTGACATTAAAGGTACAGAATAATAGAAAACATATATCTCTTCTAGTTTCTCAAAAAAGCATTAGAACCATCAGGCCCCTAGGAACCAAATGAAGACTAAAAAACATCCAAATTAGGAAATTGTTTTATATGGGAGAAATCGCCTGTGAGCCCAACCCCACTTCGTAAAGTATTAGCAGGTTCCAAACTCCGGGGAGTATGGGCCTGCCTCTCCACCCTCCTCGGAAAACCTATATCTCTTCTAGTTTCTCAAAAAAGCATTAGAACCATCAGGCCCCTAGGAACCAAATGAATACTAAAAAACATCCAAATTAGGAAATTGTTTTATATGGGAGAAATCGCCTGTGAGCCCAACCCCACTTCGTAAAGTATTAGCAGGTTCCAAACTCCGGGGAGTATGGGCCTGCCTCTCCACCCTCCTCGGAACTTAAATACCGTACTTTTGTCCACTGCATGATTTGAACCCCTGACGTGCACATACTCACACTAGAGGTGCTGCGTCCTTACAGTTGAACCTAAGAACTTAAAGCTAAAATCAGCTGAAACAAACAACTTCTGAATGAGACTATGCACAAAAGAACACAGTTCACATAATTAAAATCTTCTTTTACGCATCAATTTACTTGCTGATCATATGAATGAGGTGAAAGATTCATGAAATAGCCGATTTCAACGTATTACTTGTGAACTCGACTAAATGTTTTATCCCAAAACTCTTAAACTGTGGTTCACCTACATTAGTCATCATGGTCATTTTTCCAATGGCAGTTTAGAAAATTCACCATTTGCAAGGGAAAACTATCAGCTTGGAACTTGTAGAAACAAAAGTCCTGGGGTGTCGTCTGCCATCAGTTCACACTTTCTCGTTCCATTATTATCAATTAACAAAAAGAAGATATAAGATTGATATGATTTCAATGCTTTACCAGAAAAGCTGTCAATTTCTAGTGGTCACACGTTGTCAGTTCTATTTTGACAAGTTAACTTACGCTACAGAAAGAATCCAAAACGAGCGAAGAAACAGAGCACTAGAAGGTTGTACCTTTTGCAACTTTTACACCGGAGCTCAGGATTGACAAAGATTCTTTGGCCATAAAGTTGTATTTTGCATTTACTGATGAAAGATCTGGGGCATGAGAGAAAAGCTTTGACAGAAATCTTGCAGTTTCAATTCCACCTCGATTCTTGCTGCATAAGTTTAATGAACATTTTACTACTCTCTGTTAAAATTCCATAATCAGAAGTTCAATGGAAACTCCATTTAACCTTATGTTGATGGAGCGGAGCTTTGATTCCTTGACTAACTCTTTGCCTGCTTTCAAGAAGCCAGAAGAACCTAGTCCAATGTCTTCAATATCAAAAGCCTGAATACCTCCGCATAGAAACTTACCTAATGGTGTCCCTATCTCACTACAAAAAGTTAGGCAACGAGAGCGTCAAAAAAATGTTCACATTTTGCAATGGAAGTGTCAAATGAGGATAACAAAGGGAGAAATATGACACAGATGAGGTTCTGGCAGTATGAATAGTGTACTACATTTTGCTGCAATGCTTATGATATAATTTAGAGAGTTAACTTCACAACAAATGGAAAGCTATTAGAACACCAAATAATGAAATGACTTGATATACAGTTCCCAGGACAAAAAGGAAAGATTAGATTTGCAGCAAATTTGCCAGGCAGAGATGGAAGAGATCAAACATGGGAATAAGAAGCAAGCTCGCCTTCCTTTTTGATCCATGACAGCATCACCTTATCAGTCCAGCATTTTAACATGGCATAATATAACCCAAAACGTAGCTTAAAATGTCTCCCCACGTTAGTTGACAGAGTGAAACAGAAAACTCTTAGGAACTTCAAGCACAAAGAAAGCATGTGAAAGGCCAAGTGATAAACCATGAGGCACTCTCCGGGTCATATGTGATTTTTCCCTCGGAAAATATATTCTATTTAGGAGAAGTATTATGAAAATTGAATATAATTTGCAATCATATTTATTTTACCAACCTGCCAAGATAATTGCCTCCAATTGAGAGAAAACTGAGTGGTTTTCTCAAAGCAGAAAGAACTACTAGAAGTTCACAAACTCCAGAGCAAGTAAGCTCACAACTTTCCAACTTCAATTCGACAAGGGAGAAATACCTTTGTGACATCTCTGTGAAGTAGGTACTCAAGCACCTGGAAAAAAAAAATGCGGTTGTGAGATCTTAGCAAGGTGGTCACTGTACACAGAAACTAAATTCAACCAACCTGAATCCATCATCCTCGATAGGGTTGTCACTGAGATCAAGTTGCTCCAGATTAGGAATGTGGACTAGCACATATCTGAGACAATCCACATCGTCCCTCTGTAGATTGCAGTTCCTGAAGTTAGAGAAATAAGTAAACTTTGTATTGTACTAAAGATGACAATACAAATACTACACCTCTCCTGAAGACTCATTAAGTCAGCTTGTGACCAAAATTCCTATGGAACTGTTTATACAACGACAGGTCAGTGTGAATAGAAAAGCCAAAACATACCTTAAATTAAGTTTCTTTAATGACTTTAATGAATTGTATGTCCCAGATAGCTCTGTGATACTTTTGCCCTTCCATTTAAAATGAGAAAGCCATCCCGTAATCTGCAGTGTAAAATCTTCTATAGGTTGATTGATGATTACATCAGTAATTCTGAATACAACAACAGGAGTAAATGTCATTACTCACATTGTTTTCTGAAAGATCCAGAATGGTAATACTAGATGAAGCATCAAGGAGGGTATCAAAAACTATCCTCGCAAAATGTCGATGAAGATGATTGTCTGATAAGCATAATGAAGACAAGGACCTAACAGAAACACGATGCACAATTGTTAGTCTATGGAATCATTGTTTAGGGTTAGAGCTGATAGTATTTAGCATGATGCAAAGAACGAACAAGGAACAGTAATACATAAGTACGCAAATCATTACTATCACATGACCATCTTTGTATCTCTAAAATGATCGATCGTCAATTACAGGCTTAAATAGAATTATCTCCTATTTAGGAATAATATTGGCAGCATGAAATTTGTCACCAACCGAAGAGAAGCTAGGAGTCAAGTGTGAACTCTCTGAAACTGTTACTAAATCCCACATTGTTAGCAAATTCTGCTTGAAAGAAATGAGATTATCATGGACATACACATTAGGGATATTAACCAAAATTTGCCAGAATTACCCAGGAACACATATTGAATTAATAAAAAGTATATATGCATTTTAAGAAAAAGTAAATAGAGGATCTCTGTCATCTAAAACACTATCATTGCACTTGTATTGAGCTTTTTATAAAATTGCAAATTCTTCCAAGAACTAGAAAACTTCCAGAAATATCAGATTCTGTAAGATTACTGTCGCTAGTACCTTTGCAATTTCCTCCAAGCGTTAAACTTCACAAGATCAATACTACACACGCACCATTATTGCCGTAAGACGGAATTCTACCTATGAGCTCACATGACATCCTTGGTTTTATGATAGCATGAATATGAAGATACACCTCACATTAAACAACTCTTTTATTCAAAATACTTAGTAGTAGTTAACTGCTAACTATGAGTATACAGCATAGAACACTTAAATAAATGAGCTGATGGGAACTAAGGTGAAATCCACCATACCTCCCTAATGATATAAAAGATACTAGTCCAGCAGGCAAAGAAGAAATGTTGTTCTCTAGGAAGCTTGATGTCTTGATTGAGAAATGTTGCATTTCAGGTGCTTGAGGACAATGCATGCATAGCAAGTCGCAAATTGCATTAAGAGAAGCCACTGTAAACTTGCAATACATGAATTTAATCGACTTTAGGGATCGATAGTTCTGGTTGATGAGTTTGCATAACCCCTCGACCTGCAAGGTTGAAAACCACGGAAACGAAGTAGTGTAACAGTCAAGTAGTCAACATTTAAGCATAACAAGTTCCGCTCAAGAAGATATAAGAATTCGATACAAAGATATGTTTCCTATTTACTACATATGCCAAATAAAAAAATGCACAAGCACTTGAGATAACATGGCATAAAATCTTAAGAAACCAATATAACTCTATCATGAATCAGATATCATTGTCAGAAATCAATCCTGATGGGGAAAACAGTGTTACAGAGCTGAATCCCTGATCACTGATTATGGATCCACTTCTTTTACAACTCAATATAGTAAACCAAAAATAGAAAAAGAAGTCTGCAGGAGACACCAAAATTGTTCTACTATCAGCATTTGTACCTTTCAGAGCACAGTGACTTGAACATAGGTGCCAACAAAGACATGACCGGATTTAAGATCGCTTTCAAGATAAAGTTGTAACTTGACACAGCCGTCGTTTTGGAACTTCTCTTTCCTTTTTCTTGTTTTCTTTTCTGTGCATTCTTGTACTTTCCGGGGGGGGGGGGGGGAATTGGTTTCCCTAAGTTAGAATATTTCTACCCTTATCATCTCATCAGCACATGGTTTGTATGCCATGCTTAACATAGGATAGTTAATAGGAAATGGAAGGTAAAGAACTAACACATATTGGAACAAATGAGGGAGCTCTGCTTAACGATTTTATACTCAAGTGCAACCTGAAGACCTTAAGAAACAAGCTACATAAAATCAGATGAAAGCTAAGAGCATGTTTCACATATTTAGTTCTGACTTGAATTCCAAAAATAAATTTGCTTCAAAGTATACATTAGGATCTATTGTCAGTGGGGTATTTTGCATCTTATTCCATAAAGTTTTTATCTTTCCTCTTCTTTGTTCTGTTACTTGTGCATTTTGCTCTTTCCTGAAAGCTAACATGCACAACACATAACAAAAACCGCTAAACTTACATGCTCATCAGACTTAATCCACTGTAATTCCAGACTCTCCAACCTTGCATTTCTAAGTAAATGCTGCAACAAAGAAATGTAAGGTGATTATACACACAAACTAAAGGAAGCATTACGTTGTTCTTTTTCTATTTGACGACTAAACTAGGATCGACAATTTTACGCAACAAGTATTATCATTTTGAGGCTTTCTTTTTTCTACACAATATGTACAACTTACACAAATTTCTTCCACACACAGAACATTTGGCAGTCTCAGGTGTCTGCAATCAAAACAAAAGTAATTCAAAAAGGAGCTACGTTTGAGAAAATCAAGAGCGGTAGATGAAACACAATATGTAGCATGAATGCACAAATCATAAGTAATAATGAAGGAACTACATGCACATGATGGCACCAATTTTATCCTTTTAATGTTCAAAATCAATCACTTATTCTGCGCATCCCCTACGCACTATTTCAAAGGGGAAAAGAATGCAGAAAACTGCAGACAAGAGAACCCCAGTTCCAAACTTTGTTATACTTCACAAATGCAGTGTTGAAGATGATGACACATATTAATAGGAACATTTATTTGCATATGGCGTTTAAAGATATTTCTGTCATGAGGCTCGTTGTCCTCTGAATGGTTAAGGCCTGCAGGTTTAAAAACTGAAGTGAAAATACACCTGGCATATGATCCGAATTTTTGGCAGTGATAAGCAAACTTGGAGTAGTCACATGTGATTTTGCCGATGTGTCCCGTATGATCAATATAATTTAAAATTGAATCTGCACAAACAAAAGAAGCCTGTATCAACGAAATGTTACGTTGCTAGTTCAGGGAACTCCTGTTGAACTTTCTTTGCTTGAGCCATAATATTTTCAGAACAGGAGAAGACTTCTGGATAGAAGTACAACCTGTGATACACAATATACAGACAAATAAAGGCATCTACAAATCAACATGAATTTCTTACCGGGAACTTCTATTTCACTAATCTGACCATAAAAAGCTGGGAATAAAGCTATCTCTGCTGCTGTATCCAGGCATCTGTTTCTCAGAAAAATGTGAAATTTTAAAATGACAGGTGAAATGAAGCTGTATAATTTTAGTGATAACCACCAATAAGTAGATTTTGATGTTCGTACTTCTGCAAATGTGCTTCCCAGTACATCTGTTGCCAATCATCTGTGGATTCACGCTCTGCTTCTTTTCCTTTTGCTGAGCTGTCAAATGACTTATTCTTGGAATTCTTACTCTGCCGGCCAAGAGCAGGCCACCGTAATTCATAGAGAGTTTTCCACTCTTCCTCAAAATTCAGATATCTGCAGAAACATATTCCAAGTTCCATTCAAAAGAAAAACATCTGCAGATCATGTAAATATGGGCATCCTCTCTCTATACACATTTACTCATGATGTAACATAATCTTTCTTTATGACCGGGAACTAAAGAAAAATTCACTCAATTTCCTATATGAAACTACAAATGCAAACCTTTTACGCTTTCTCTGATTATCAACACCATCAGTCAAAAGCTCATAATCATTCAAGACATCAGATTTCCTGCAACACAAGATTTTCTGGTTAAAATCAGGTAATATTATGCACTTGTGCCACTACATAAAGGTGCGTGTGAAAAACCTAAATAATATCTACCAACTATATCAGTTATAAAGCACCTAAAAATGTTGATCAATTCCCCGTTAACTAGCTTCATCACTCTAAATTCCAAATCACTTTCTCAAACAATCGATGCACCAAAAGTTTCAAACTATACACCATTATTCGTCCTCTTAATTTAGCAGAAGTTGACAAATGGACTTTCAGCAGATTAAAAGAGATTCTAGATTATTGAGAACAGCAATGGAACCAAGATGCAAATGACGTGTACGGCTGATAAGCAGATACGACGTCTTACTAGTAGTATTAGCAGTACTAGATTCTCACAATGTTTAGATAAGTAATCATGTTCATGCAATTGGAAGTACAATGCGGTTAACTACGTCACAGCTGTTTCATATAAAGCTTTACAATGTGGTCAATCCCAAACTAGTCGTCAACTATTCAACTCCATTTAGGCTAGTTTCAATCCAATACTCAACTATTTCTCCGTTAAACAAAATATGGGTTCTCTAATAATAAGGATTCTCTAATGACTCCACCTTTGTGAATTTAGCATCGAATCTAAGCTCATATTGCTGTACTAAAGAAAAAGGAGGAGGGTCGGGGGTACATTGATACCCAATATAAATGAGAAGATTCTGGAAAATAGGGGGAAAACAGAGTTTACGTTCTACGCACTGTCATGTTAAGATGACTTACAACAACAGGTAAGTATCGAGTAGTAACCTGCTATAGCGTGTTAAATTGAACATTTACTAAAGACACATATAATCTTAAAATTTGAGTGTTGAGCTAACAACCTTTCTTGTAACTTTTGCAATGCCAAAGGAGGCAACTGCGGCAACAACTGGTCGAACAACTCCGTGGGAAGTTGATATAAGACTGATGAAAGTTCAACATCATCCCCTGAAAACAAAAACAAAAATGCTAAGCAATAGCTTTGTATAGTTCCATAAAAACAAAAAATAAAAATACAAATATCACCTTGAATGAGTTCATCTCTGATTGTGTATATGCATAAGGTGATTAATGATGGAACTTCCCGCATTTTTTCACAACCCTGATATTACTACTCCATAAAGCTGCGATTTTTACAATTGGATTGCAAAAATTCAGAAACAAATGTGAATCTGCACGAAATAACTAAAAAATCTAGGCAAGAATTTACAGTAAAAAGGAAAAGGGCTGTGACTTTAAGGGAAAAACAAAACAAGAATCGAAGTGTATTAAAATGAATAACTCTACAGTATGAGCTGCAGCGTAAGTAGAACTTGCCATATAGAGGGATGCAAGCCGAGAAAAAGAAAAGACCGATGGCTTCAGGCTAATTTCCCGAGTCTTGACCCCCGTGAAGTTTTGGGGTAAATTTCACGGTCATATAATTGTTATATTTTTTTCACCAAAGTTATATATCTATATTTTCTCACATAAAAATTATAAAATTTTCATTAACTCACACAAAATCATAGTAACCGAAAAATATAATTTTCTATAATATTTTCTCATCCACAGTTTTTTTTTATTTTCAGTCTAATAAATAATAACTCGATAAAAATTGAAATGACTCAACTTAACCCGATTCAATACCCATATATAAAAATTAAAATAATATTAAAAGTGAATTCTCCAAAACACGATACTTCATTTTTTTAAAAAAATTTCATTAATATTGATAGCATTATTGTTTCAAGAGCTCTCTAATTATCCATATATTTTATTTTTTTATTTTTTTGTCAGAACCTCATGCATTCCAAAATAAGATTTTGGGTGAAGGATTCACTTTCATATTATTTTACTTTATATATATGGGTATTGAATTAGGTCGGGTTGGATAATTTTTATTTTAAGGGTAAAAAAATTGATAGGTCGGCCAAGGTAGAGGCTGAGGTAGAACCTTAGGTGGATCTTCAGGAGGAGGTTCTCGTTCAGACTGTTCCGGTTGGACCAGTTCAGGCCCCAGAAGGATTTATAGCTACTCTAGTGCTTCAGGACGCTCTAGTCCGTTTGGTGAGTCTTGTGGAGGGCGTGGCCCAGAATGGTACATTTTCAGTGGCACCAGCCGTCTCACAGGCTAGGGGAGGAGCACAAACTCCCACTACCCCCGCTCCGGAGCAGATGGCTCCCCAGAATCAGGCTCCAGCAGCCCCACCAGTTGGGATAATTCAACCAGTTATTGCGGTCTTGGATTGCGATTTGCAATGATGGAATTTGTTGCTCTAGTGGAAGAACTGTTTCTACGCCATATACCAAAGAGTAAGGAGTTGCTTGTGTAGCAGTTCTGAAGGTTGTCCGGTATGCCCACAAAGCTTCACTAATTTTCTCATGCTAGTCTCTCTTGTTCTTTGCAACAACTTTCTTCAAAAGGTTACCAAACGTCTTGTTAAAAGCTTCAGCAAGGCCGTTGGCGAGTGCATTATACATTGAAAACTTATGTTGCTTGAAACCGAACTTCTTACACAAACTCTTCACAATATTGTTGTCAAATGGCATTCAATTATCAGTGATTATGTATCTTGGTATGCCGTACCTAAAAATTATATATGACTTGATAAAATCGACAATAATTTTCTTTTTCACATCCTTGAGTGGAACAACTTCAGCCTATCTAGAGAAGTAGTCAGTAGCGGCCACTATGTACATTTGTCCCTTTGATGACTTTGGAAGTGGTCCAACAACGTCAAGTCCTCATGCAACAAAAGGCCATGAAGCTATAGTTTGATGAAGATGCTCTGGATGTTGGTGGACGTAGTTGGCATGAAATTGACACGCTTGACATCTTTTGGCATGCTCCATGCAATCCTTCACCATTGTCGTCCAGTAGTAGCCCATCCTCTTGATGTGAAAATGGAGCTTGGGACCAGATTGGTGTGCTCCACATGATCCAGAATGTGCTTCCTCCATCGCTTGGTGGGATTCTTCTTTGTCAAGACATCGCAAGAATAGTCCTTCAAAAGAGCGGCGAAATAATGTCTCCTTATAGAAGATGAATCGTAGTGCTCTTCGTTTGATGTCTGTTCTTTGTTGCGGATCCTTAGGTAACTTTCCATGTTCAAGGTACTCTATTAGTGATTGCCTCCAATCTTCTTCTTCAATCACTCGAACAGATATATGATGACTTTCGTTGATTTGAAGATCAAGAAGTCTAGGATTAACCCATCAATGACACACATATACCTTTGTTAACTCATTCTCTCCAAGTGCCAGTGTCATGGCCAAGTTAGCCAAAGCATCAGCCTTGCAATTTTCTTCTCTTGGGACGTGGTTTAAGAAAACTTGGTCGATCTTTAAAGTAAACCAGAAGTATATTGATGGTATGGCAAGAGGCCTTCCTTCTTTACCTTGTAACTCCTCAAAGGTTGGTTGATGATCAACTTAGAGTTGTCGTAGATCTCCAATTATAGAATGTTCATGTCTAATGCCATTTTTGTGAAGCCCCAGAAAAATTTTCTAACAAGATTAAGCCGAACTCAAGCTTAAGAGAATATTTTGCGAGACCTCGAAGTGCTTGCGAACCCACACGAGGGTAATATGATCATTACAATACTTAGGTGTGAAGGTAAGATGGATTTAAGGTCCTCAAGTTGTATGATTAAAGGCATAGATTGGAATGATTGAGCTAAGAGAGAGAAAAGGATTCCAACAGACCTGCGTAGCCTTCTTGCGTAGCCTACGCAGGCTGCGTAGGCAAAACAAAATGGAAGTGAGGGGGAGGACTAAGCTGCGTAGGCTATGCAGGCAAGCTGCGTAGGCTACACAATTTGCCTACGCAGGATATTTTCTATAAAAATAGGGGGATTCGGGGAGAGAGAAAGAAATTTTATTTTTGGCTAAGTTTTGGGTTCTAGAAAGAAGGTGGAGCATCCCCAACCCAAATACACATCAAAGATGAGTTTTATGATATTTTTATAATGGATTAACACTAGTTAATGATAGTATTAACATCTACATGGATTGTAACTCATAGGGATTCCTCTAATCTTCAAGATTCATTCAAAAGGGTTCAAGTTAGGGTTTGAGATACAAGAGGTAAAATTCCTACCTTACACTTAAATACATTTATGGATTAAGTATTTGGAATGTATTGTAAAGTAGAAAGTACCAATTGGTTGAAGAATTATGCTAGTCCTTGAAACGGGTATTGTGAGTTAGGGTTCTTGAATGGAGAAGAAGATGAATAGTGAATTTTTGAATCTTGTTAAGATGATTGGTGATCTTAGTGCTTCAATAGCTTAATCATGATTAAGTATTGAATCGTATAACATGTATTAGGCTTAAAGGCCAATGATGGAAGCAATTAAGGATAAAAGGGATATGTATGGGTGAAATGGGCTTGTTGAAGAATTATAGTTAACTTGTGAACCTTAAATGGGTATCGACATATATTTGGATACATTTTGATGTCTTGGGATGTCTAATGTAGATATTAGCTTGTTGGCGACGTTTGAGAGTTATAAATGAATTGAAGCGTCATACTATTATTTTGAAGCTTGGACTTGAGGTAAGTTGATTAATACTTACGCTTCTTGAGGGATTTTCTCTAAAATCATATTTGAGTTATTACGTGAGTTTGTAAATGTGCATCCATACTTGCGGGGACAAGCGGGAAAGGATGTCACTATATATTTGGAGTTGTATTGCATAAAGAAAGTTTTGTTGTTTTACAATTGAAAAATCGTGTTTCTAAAGATTCGATGCCAAACGATGCTTGAGGAAAATGTTATAAGTTTTATTCAAACTTGAGTATTGGAAAGAATATAAAATATTTGAGTGCCGAAGATGTATTTTTATGAAAAGTATTTCCTTTTGAAACTTGATTAATGGATAGCACTCGTTGTATCTTTGAAAGATGGATGCTAAATTGCTAAAGGCTTTAACATGAAAAAGATCATATGTTTGATTGTTTTATTCAAATGGTTTAGTTTGGCCATGAGCAATTATTTGATAAAAATAGGTCATTTGAGGCTAATATGCTATAAATCTATTTTTGAAATATCAAATGTTTTTGGGAGTTATTAGTGGAGATCACCGAGATTGGTTCGAATGTTGAGTTCGTTACTATGGAACTACACGTGCCGGTGTGGGGACACATTCCAAGACTAAGCCGAGGTTTGTGGGATAAAGTCCCCCATTGAGAGGGCAAATGATCATTACTTAAAGTAATGAGGTTAATTCAACTCGTACGACACTACGGGAAGCCGCCCAGACAAGTAGGGTCAAATACTTGTTGCTAGGTCGATCACCTAGTAGTTGTTTATTATGTCGGTGTCGGTATATGTTGGCCCAAGTAAAGGATAGTTTTGAAGATTGACAAAGGAAATCAGGGATGAACTAGGTCCATCACTAGTAGGCATAGACACTGGCAGATTCAAAGCACGTGAGATGCACATGCAAGAGATAAACGAAATCTGGCATAATAATAGATATCTCCTGATCGAAAAGGGTTGCATAATTGATAAGGAGAAGGACTCCTTAATTAAAGAGAACACTATCCAAGATAAGGGAGGAGTTAGAGGTTGAGATCAACTAGAACTCTTCCACCAAGGAAGAGTAGCATTAGAACTCTAGTTATTTTCTACTCTACTAACTCTATAAATCGCAGGATGTTCTCATTCTACAGGTGACGCACAAAAGCAGAAGTTAAACGTGAATTTAGAACAAAATAACAAGGCATTTTGCAAGCAGTTCGTGTGTGATTCAAGTGTGCGAACCTGAAGCTACATGAACCAGATAGAATAACCAGTTCCAAGTGTCTGTCTTTTATTCTAGTTCAATTGTAGTAGGTGTTTTCATATTGTACCTTTCAGCTTTATCTAGAGGCAACTGTAATAGGTACTCAGAGTATTCAAGTTAGAGTTAACTTGAAGTAGTCGCAACAGTTAGAGGCTGGTTGCCACAACGGGATTAGAGTTAATCCTAGGTTTACAAAAGTATTTTGTAAATGTAGTTTTTGGCCTAGTGATTTAGTGAAGAGTTTGGGAAAATCCTACTGGAAAGTAGGTCGTGATTTTTTCACATTTTGAGCCAGGTGTTTTCCACGTAAAATACTTGTGTTCTTTAATTTCTATACTTATTATTCCGCAACAGTAGTAGTTGGAACACATAGAAGAACCGAGTCCTTCTATAATCTGTGCACGCAAAAAATTGGACACCACACAAATCACCTGTCACGACCCAAAAACCTAACCTGTCGTGATGGCGCCTATCATGGAACTAGGAAAGCCAACTCATTTCCAAAGTAAAACGATAATTTCATTTCAAAGATAATTTCAAAGTTATTTAACATAAAACCTCTAATTAAAGAGTTTAAATCAAAGAAAAACAGAAGTGCGGAAAAGAAAAGCCCGACATCGGGGTGTCACTAGTCATGAGCATCTACTACGATCTGTCTAACAACGTCAAGGCTAACTCAGCCTGGAAAATAGCTAAATACAACTAGAGGAAGACAAGAGGGAGAAGAGCAGGGGCTGCGATCGCCAAACACCTACCTTGCTATCTCCAAGAAAATTTGCAACCAGAACACTCAATAACCGCTACCGTGTCCAGCCACACTTGATTCTGCACACAAGGTGCAGGGAGTAACGTGAGTACGCCAACTCAGTAAGTAACAACAATAAATAAAGACTGAGCAGTAGTGACGAGAAATAAAGCATATAATGTTCATATCAGGAAATCTTAGTAAATACCACATGCTTTTAAAAATCATGATTTGAATCAAACATCTCATTTAAACCCAGTTCCAGTAAAAAGAAAATCATTTAAAGACATCTTTCCAACAATTTTTCAAACAAAGGCTCAATGCAAAGGTGAGCAAAAATGATGAAATCATAAACAGCCCTTCGGGCAAACCTCACAGTCACTCTTGCCACTCGGGCATACCTCACAATCACTCTTGCCACTCGGGCATACCTCACAGTCACTCATGCCTCCCAGTCACTCAGCACTCGGCACTCGCACTCAGTAGGTACCTGCGCTCACTGGGGGTGTGTACAGACTCCGGAGGGGATCCTTCATCCCAAGCGCTATAATCTGCACGGACAACTCACGTGCGATAATAATAAAGTATGCTGCAGGCGGGCAGCCCCGATCCACACTCATCCTCACAAATCAGGCCCTCGGCCTCACTCAGGTATGCTGCAGGCGGGCAGCCCCGATCCACACTCATCCTCACAAATCAGGCCCTCGGCCTCACTCAGTCATAAGTATCTCAAGCCACTCGGGCATTTCAGTAAAACAGGGCATTCGGCCCAAAATATTTATGTGCATAAAAATAGAGTCATAAACTGAGTTATGCGGTAAACAAGCATAAACATGACTGAGTATAGATTTTCAATCGAAAATAATGAGAGGATGGTAAGAAATCAGCCTCTAAGGGTTCAAACAGCATTGGCGCAAGGCCCAAACATGGCATTCAGCCCAATTTACATAAATCTTTCTAAATCATATAAGTATCAATGGTTTCAACAAAGTATGCAACTTTACAGTTGCTACGGGGCGGACCAAGTCACAAATCCCCAACAATGCACGCCCACACGCCCGTCACCTAGCATGTGCGTCACTAAAAATAGTAGAATGATACAAAATTCGGGGTTTCATACCCTCAGGACTAGATTTACAATCGTTACTTACCTCAATCCGAGCAATTCTTTATTCCAATAAGCCTTTTCCTCGCGATTCGGCCTCCAAATGCCTCGAATCTTAGTCAAAATAATTCGATACAATCAACACGAGGTGTAGGAATCAATTCCATATGAAAATGCCAAATTTCACAAATAAATCCGAAATTAACTCAAAAATCAACAGTGGGGCCCACGTCTCGGAACCCAACAAAAGTTACAAAATATTAGCGCTCATTCAACCACGAGTCCAACCATACAAAATTTTCTAAATTCCGACTCCGATTCGGCCTTCAAACCCTCAAATCAATTTTTGAAACATTTCTATTCTAATCCCCCAAATCATGAAATAAGTGCTGGAAATAATGTTAGATTCATGAATAACGGACCAAATCAAGTTAAGATCACTTACCCCAGTCCAATTTGTGAAGTTCGCCTCTGAAAATCGCCCAAACCGAGCTCCCCAACTATTTTTATGTCAAAAATGGCCAAAAGACCCGTTTATAGAGCCTCTGATGTTTTTGAGCGTCACAGGTAGCGTGGGGCACTGCCTATGGCGCAATTTCCAGTACCCTTAAGCGGCGATGGAAAATCTTTTCCGATACGAAAATGGGCATAACTCTCTCATACGATGTCCGAATTCGACGATTCTTTTTGGTATGGCTCAGAAATTTCAATACGGATCTAATTCTTCAGTCAAATATTAATTTGGAACTCATTTGCTTAATGTGATATCACTTATTCTCGAAGAAACGACGTCGAACGTTCTTGAAATGCCAAAATTAAATTTCGTTGACCATCCGAAATTCACCCGAGACCCTCGGGATCTCAACCAAATATACCAACAAGTCCTAAAATATCATATGGACTTACTCAGGGTCTCATATCATGTCAAACGACGCTAAAATTACAATTCACACCTCGGTTCGATCTTTTGAGTTTCCAAACTTTTCAATTTACAAATCTTGTGCCAAAACATGTTAAATGAATCCGGAATGACTTCAAATTTGGCACACAAGTCATAAATGACATAACAGAGCTATTCCAATTTCCAGAATCTTATTCCGACCCCGATATCAAAAAGTCAACCCCGTGGTCAAACTTCTCAAAAATTAAACTTTCGGCATTTCAAGCCGAATTCCTCTACGGACTTCCAAATAATATTCTGTACACGCTCCTAAGACCAAAATCACTATACGGAGCTATTGGAATCATCAAAATTCAAATCTGAGGCCGTTTATACATAGGTCCATATCCGATCCACATTTCTAACTTAAAATTTTCAATTATGAGACTAAGTGTCTCATTTCACTCCGAGTTCCTTCCGGACTCGAACTAACTAACCCGATATAATCTAATATTGTTGAATAACACCAAAAGAAGTAGGAATGGGGAAAACAAGTTACAACTCTCGAAACGACCGGCCGGGTCGTTACATCCTCCCCCTCTTAAAAATCCGTTCGTCCTCGAACGGGTCTAGAAACATACCTGGAGTCTCGAATAGGCATGGATATCTGCTCCGCATCTCCCGCTCGGTCTAACTCCTCCACAGGCTGACCTCTCCATTGCACCTTCACTGAAGCTATATCCTTTGACCTCAACCTTCGAACCTGCCGATCCAAAATAGACACCGGCTCCACCTCATAAGTCATATCACCCTCTAACTGAACCGTGATGAAATCCAAAACATGGGACGGATCTCCAATATACTTCCGGAGCATGGAAACATGAAACACTGGATGCACACTCGACAAGCTGGGTGGCAAGGCAAGCTTATAAGCCACCTCTCCTATCCTCTGAAGCACCTCAAAAGGCCCAATGAACCGGGGGCTCAACTTGCCCCTCTTCCCAAACCTCATAACACTCTTCATGGGTGATACCTTCAGCAAAACCTTCTCCCCAACCATAAAAGACACATCACGGACCTTCCTATCCGCGTAGCTCTTCTGCCTAGACTGCGCCGTGCGAAGCCGCTCCTGAATCAATTTCACCTTATCTAATGCATCTTGGACCAAGTCTGTACCTAGGAGCCTAGCCTCCCCCGGCTCAAACCATCCAACCGGAGATCTACACCTCCTCGACTGATAACTGTTGTTATATGCAAACTCCGCGAGTGGCAAAAATTGGTCCTATGAACCCCCAAAATCAATGACACAAGCACGCAACATGTCCTCCAATATCTGAATAGTGCGCTCGGACTGCCCGTCCGTCTGAGGGTGAAAAGCTGTGCTTAACTCAACCTGAGTACCCAACTCTCGCTGCACGGCCCTCCAAAACCGCGATGTGAACTGGGTACCCCTATCTGAAATGATGGTAACCGGGACACCATGTAGGCGAACGATCTCTCGGATGTAAATTTCAGCCCACCGCTCTGAAGAGTAAGTAGTACCAATTGGAATGAAGTGCGCGGACTTGGTCAGCCGATCCACAATAACCAAAATAGCGTCGAACTTCCTCGAAGTCCGTGGGAGCCCAACTACAAAGTCCATAGTGATCTGTTCCCATTTCCACTCTGGGATCTCTAGCCTCTGAAGCAAGCCACCCGGTCTCTGATGCTCATACTTAACTTGCTGACAGTTTAGACACCGAGCCACAAACCCAACTATATCCTTCTTCATCTTCCTCCACCAATAGTGCTGCCTCAAATCATGGTACATCTTCGCGGCACCCGGATGGATGGAATACCGCGAGCTGTGGGCCTCTTCAAGAATCAGCTCTCGAAGCCCATCTACATTAGGCACACATATCCGGCCCTGCATTCTCAGCACCCCGTCATCACCAATAGTCACATCCCTAGCATCACTTCTCCAAACCCTGTCTTGAAGAACGAGCAAGTGAGGGTCATCATACTGACGCTCCCTGATACGGTCATAAAGAGAAGACCTGGAGACCACACAAGCCAATACCCGACTAGGCTCCGAAATATCCAATCTGACAAAATGGCCTGCCAAGGTCTGAACATCTAATGCCAAAGGTCTCTCTACTACTGGAAGATAGGCTAAACTCCCCAAACTCTCTGCCCGATGACTCAAAGCATCGGCCGCCACATTGGCCTTCCCCGGATAGTACAAGATAGTGATATCATAGTCCTTAAGAAGCTCCAACCATCTCCGCTGACGCAAATTAAGATCCTTCTGCTTTAACAGATACTGTAGACTCCGGTGATCAGTATAGATCTCACAATGAACCCCATACAAATAATGACGCCAAATCTTCAAGGCGTGAACAATGGCTGCTAACTCAAGATCATGGATAGGATAGTTCTTCTTATGGGTCTTCAACTGGCGCGAGGCATAGGCAATCACCCTACCCTCCTGCATCAAAACATAACCAATGCCTATTCTTGAGGCATCACAATACACGGTGTAAGAACCTAAAGTTGATGGCAAAACTAACACTGGAGCTGTGGTCAAAGCAGCCTTGAGCTTCTGAAAGCTCTCCTCACATTCATCCAACCACCTGAATGGAGCACCCTTTTGGGTCAATTTGGTCAAGGGCGATGCAATAGATGAAAATCCTTCCACAAAGCGACGGTAGTAACCCGCCAAACCAAGAAATCTCCTAATCTCTGTGGCTGAGGACGGTCTGGGCCAACTCTGCACAGCCTCTATCTTCTTCGGATCTACCTGAATACCCTCATTGGACACCACGTGCCCCAAGAATGCTATTGAACTTAGCCAAAACTCACATTTAGAGAACTTTGCATAAAGTTTCCTCTCCCTCAATCTCTGCAATACAACCCTGAAATGCTGAGCGTGCTCTTTCTGGCTACGAGAGTACACCAGGATGTCGTCAATGAATACAACGACGAATGAGTCCAAATAGGGCTGGAATACACTGTTCATCAGATGCATGAACGCTGCTGGGGCATTGATCAGCCCAAAAGACATCACCAAGAACTCATAATGGCCATATCGGGTCCTGAAAGCCATTTTAGGAATATCTGAATCCCGAATCTTCAGCTGGTGATAACTGGACCTCAAATCAATCTTGGAGAACACCCTCGCTCCCTGAAGCTGGTCGAATAAATCATCAATATGAGGCAAAGAATACTTGTTCTTAACTGTGACCTTGTTCAACTGCCTATAATCAATACACATTCTCATGGAACCATCCTTCTTTTTCACAAATAGAGCCGGTGCACCCCAAGGTGACACACTAGGCCGAATAAACCCCTTATCAAGGAGTTCCTGAAGCTGTTCTTTCAATTCCTTCAACTCCGCCGGTGCCATACGATACGGTGGAATAGAAATGGGCTGAGTTCCCGGCACCAAATCAATACCAAAGTCAATATCCCTGTCAGGCGGCATGCCCGGTAGGTCTGCAGGAAACACATCCAGAAAATCACGTACCACCGGAACAGAATGAATGACAAGAGTCTTTGCACTAACATCCCTCACAAAAGCCAAATAAGATAGGCAACCCTTCTCAACCATGCGCTAAGCCTTCAAATATGAAATCACCCTACTTGGTACATAATCTATAGAACCGTTCCACTCGACCCTCGGAATTCCTGGCATAGCCAATGTCACCGTCTTAGCGTGACAATCTAGAACAACATGACATGGAGATAACCAATCCATACCCAATATCACATCAAAGTCAACCATACTGAGCAACAATAGATCTACTCGGGTCTCCAGACCCCCAATTGTCACCACACATGACCGATATACGTGGTCCACAATAATAGTATCACCCACAGGAGTAGATACATGTACAGATGAAACTAAGGACTCACGAGGCATATCCAGAAAATGGGCGAAATATGAGGAAACATATGAATATGTGGAACCAGGGTCAAATAAAACTGAGGCATCTCTGTGGCAAACTGAGACAATACCTGTAATCGCAACATCTGAAGCAATAGCATATGGTCTGGCAGGGAGAGCATAGAGACGGGCTTGACCACCCCCTGATCTGCCTCCCCCTCTAGGGCGACCCCTAGCTGACTGACCTCCACCCCGAGCTGACTGGGCGGATGGTGAGGTAGCTGGGGCTGTAGTCGGAGGCTGACTCCTCTGCTGAGATAGACCTCCATGAAGACGAGGACACTGCCTCCACATATGCCCTAGCTCCCCACACTCAAAACAACTCCCTAGTGCTGGCGGCGAAAACTGAAGGGAACCCCTAGCACCGGGATGACTGGTAGAAGAACCTGGCATGGAAGAGCCGTGAACAGGTGGAGCACGGGATGAACTCTGAACTGGAAGGGCACCAAGTGATGAGTGGCCCTGATGAGAACTATAAGAACCATGGCCAGATGATGCACCCCGATGAAATGGTCGAGCTGACTGAGCTTGTCTGAAATGACGACCTCTACTGTGCTGGAACTGACCCCCAAAAGGAGCACTACTGAATCCACCCTGACCACGAGGCCTCTTGGCCTCCCGCTCAACCCTCTCCTGACCACGAACCATCTCAATCTGCCAAGCAATGTCGACAACCTCATCAAAGGTAGCACCCGAAACTCGCTCCCTGGTCATGAGCAACTGTAGCTGATAAGTGAGGCCATCAATAAACCTCATGATCCTCTCTCTGTCCGTGGGAACCAACCAGATAGCATGACGGGCCAACTCGGAGAACCGCATCTCATACTGCATCACAGACATATCACCCTGGCGTAGCCGCTCAAACTATCTACGCAGCTCCTCTCTGCGAGATCGAGGCACGAACTTCTCCAAAAAGACCACGGAGAACTGCTGCCAAGTAAGGGGTGCTGCGCCAACAGGCCTACGCCTCTCGTAAGTCTCCCACCATCTGAGTGCAGCCCCAGAAAACTGAAAGGTAGTGAATGAGACCCCACAAGTCTCCAAAATACCAGCAGTACGGAGTATCCTCTGACACATGTCCAAAAAGTCCTGAGCATCCTCTCTCTCTGTGCCACTGAAAGGTGGTGGCTGAAGTCTCCCAAACCTCTCCAACCTACGTTGATCATCCTCAGGCATAGCAGGAACCACATAATCCTGAGCAACAACAACCGGCTGGGCTGGTGGTAGCTCTGGTGTCTGAAGTCCCTGAATAACCTGCTCGGGTGTCCGAGCGATGGGAGTCTGAGTGCCTCCCCTGGCCTGAGATGTGGTTGCGGCAATCGAAATAGAGATCGCCTGAGCAAAGCCAGTACATGCTATCAGAATCTGAGCTAGGGCCTCCTGAAGGCCCGGAATCACAATAGGCACATGTGGTGCCTGAGCTGGTGCATCAACAACTGGAACTTGGTCCTGATCTGGGACAACCGGTGGATCTGTAGGCACTGCCCCAACTGCTGTACGGGCTACACCTCTACCCCTACCACAGCCTCTACCGCGGCCTCGGCTTCTCGCGGCCCTGACTGGTGGTACTGGTGGCTCGCCCTCCTGACCGGTAGTACGAGTTCTCACCATCTGTGAGAGAATGAAACAACAGATGTTTAGTTACTAGAATCGACAGATTCGCACGACAAGAATTCAAGAATGTGGAGTTTCCTAAAGGTTCTGCAGCCTCCTGAAGATAAGTAAAGACGTCTCCGTACCGATCCGCAAGACTCTACAAAACCCGCTCATGACTCATGAGACCTATGTAACCTAGGCTCTGATACCAATCTGTCACGACCCAAAAACCTAACCTGTCGTGATGGCGCCTATCATGGAACAAGGCAAGCCAACTCATTTCCAAAGTAAAATGATAATTTCATTTCAAAGATAATTTCAAGGTTATTTAACATAAAACCTCCAATTAAAGAGTTTAAATCAAAGAAAAACAGAAGTGCGGAAAAGAAAAGCCCGACATCGGGGTGTCACTAGTCATGAGCATCTACTACGATCTGTCTAACAACGTCAAGGCTAACTCAGCCTGGAAAATAGCTATATACAACTAGAGGAAGACAAGAGGGAGAAGAGCAGGGGCTGCGATCGCCAAACAGCTACCTTGCTATCTCCAAGAAAATCTGCAATCAGAACACTCAATAACCGCTACCGTGTCCAATCACATCTGATTCTGCACACAAGGTGCAAGGAGTAACGTGAGTACGCCAACTCAGTAAGTAACAACAATAAATAAAGACTGAGCAGTAGTGATGAGAAATAAAGCATATAACGTTCATATCAGAAAATCTCAGTGAAATACCACATGCTTTTAAAAATCACGATTTGAATCAAACATCTCGTTTAAACCCAGTTCCAGTAAAAAGAAAATCATTTAAAGACATCTTTCCAACAGTTTTTCAAACAAAGGCTCAATGCAAAGGTGAGCAAAAATGATGAAATCATAAACAGCCCCTCGGGCAAACCTCACAGTCACTCTTGCCACTCGGGCATACCTCACAATCACTCTTGCCACTCGGGCATACCTCATAGTCACTCATGCCTCCCAGTCACTCAGCACTCGGCACTCGCACTCAGTAGGTACCTGCGCTCACTGGGGGTGTGTACAGACTCCGGAGGGGATCCTTCATCCCAAGCGCTATAATCTGCATGGACAACTCACGTGCGATAATAATAAAGTATGCTGCAGGCGGGCAGCCCCGATCCACACTCATCCTCACAAATCAGGCCCTCGGCCTCACTCAGGTATGCTGCAGGCGGGCAGCCCCGATCCACACTCATCCTCACAAATCAGGCCCTCGGCCTCACTCAGTCATAAGTATCTCAAGCCACTCGGGCATTTCAGTAAAACAGGGCATTCGGCCCAAAATATTTATGTGCATCAAAATAGAGTCATAAACTGAGTTATGCGGTAAACAAGCATAAACATGATTGAGTATAGATTTTCAATCGAAAATAATGAGAGGATGGTAAGAAACAACACCTAAGGGTTCAAACAGCATTGGCGCAAGGCCCAAACATGGCATTCAGCCCAATTTACATAAATCTTTCTAAATCATATAAGTATCAATGGTTTCAACAAAGTATGCAACTTTACAGTTGCTACGGGGCGGACCAAGTCACAAATCCCCAACAGTGCATGCCCACACGCCCGTCACCTAGCATATGCGTCACTAAAAATAGTAGAATGATACAAAATCCGGGGTTTCATACCCTCAGGACTAGATTTACAATCGTTACTTATCTCAATTCGAGCAATTCTTTATTCCAATAAGCCTTTTCCTCACGATTCGGCCTCCAAACGCCTCGAATCTTAGTCAAAATAATTCGATACAATCAACACGAGGTGTAGGAATCAATTCCATATGAAAATGCCAAATTTCACAAATAAATCCGAAATTAACTCAAAAATAACAGTGGGGCCCACATCTCGGAACCCAACAAAAGTTACAAAATATTAACGCCCATTCAACCACGAGTCCAACCATACAAAATTTTCTAAATTCCGACTCCGATTCAGCCTTCAAACCCTCAAATCAATTTTTGAAATATTTCTATTCTAATCCCCCAAATCATGAAATAAGTGCTGGAAATAATGTTAGATTCATGAATAACGGACCAAATCAAGTTAAGATCACTTACCCCAGTCCAAGTTGTGAAATTCGCCTCTGAAAATCGCCCAAACCGAGCTCCCCAACTATTTTTATGTCAAAAATGGCCAAAAGACCCGTTTATAGAGCCTCTGATGTTTTTGAGCATCACAGGTAGCGTGGGGCACTGCCTGTGGTGCAATTTCCAGTACCCTTAAATATCCCAGCGCCAGGGCTAGCGCCCCACGCTACCCTGGGCGCTCGCGGCGCTGGAAAATCTTTTCCGATCCGAAAATGGGCATAACTCTCTCATACGATGTCCGAATTCGACGATTCTTTTTGGTATGGCTCAGAAATTTCAATACGGATCTAATTCTTCAATCAAATATTAATTTGGAACTCATTTTATTAATGTGATACCACTTATTCTCGAAGAAACGACGTTGAACGTTCTTGAAATGCCAAAATTAAATTTCGTTGACCATCCGAAATTCACCCGAGACCCTCGGGATCTCAACCAAATATACCAACAAGTCCTAAAACATCATATGGACTTACTCGGGGTCTCATATCATGTCAAACGATGCTAAAATTACAATTCATACCTCGGTTCGATCTTTTGAGTTTCCAAACTTTTCAATTCACAAATCTTGTGCCAAAACATGTTAAATGAATCCGGAATGACTTCAAATTTGGCACACAAGTCATAAATGACATAACGGAGCTATTTCGATTTCCAGAATCTGATTCCGACCCCGATATCAAAAAGTCAACCCCGTGGTCAAACTTCTCAAAAATTAAACTTTCGGCATTTCAAGCCTAATTCCTCTACGGACTTCCAAATAATATTCCGTACACGCTCCTAATCCCAAAATCACCATACGGAGCTATTGGAATCATCAAAATTCAAATCCGAGGCCGTTTATACATAGGTCCATATCCGGTCCACATTTCCAAATTAAAATTTTCAATTATGAGACTAAGTGTCTCATTTCACTCCGAGTTCCTTCCGGACTCGAACTAACTAACCCTATATAATCTAATATTGTTGAATAACACCAAAAGAAGTAGGAATGGGGAAAACAGGGTTACAACTCTCGAAACGACCGGCCGGGTCGTTACATCACCCCCCTCTTGTGTGGTATTGACGTATAAAATATCAATTAGTATCAGAGCGGGTTATCCTTGAAGAGGCTAACACCTTATGAGAAGATCAAGATGAGTGCACCACCTGGGAACTGAGAAGGACAATCAACTTCTAGGCCTCCACTCTTCAATGGCCAGTACTACTCTTGGTGAAAAAATAGAATGAGAGACCACATAATTGGAGAAGACTACGAGCTATGGGACATTGTTACTGATGGTCCTTTGGCTACTATGAAGAAGAATGCTGAAGGAGCAGATGTGCCAAAGACAAGAGCTGACTGCACTGCTGAGGACTTGAGAAAGTGGGAGAAGAATACTAAGGCCAAGAAATGGCTTGTGTGTGGACTTGGTCCAGACGAGTACAACAGAATTCAAAGTTGTACTACTGCTAAGGAAATTTGGGACACCTTGCAAGTGGCTCATGAAGGAACTGCTCAGGTGAAGAGGTCCAGAGTTACTTTACAATATTCTCAATATGAGAATTTCTCTATGAAGGAAGGAAAGACTATCCAAGAGATGTATACAAGGTTCACCACACTGACTAATGTACTAAAGTCTCTTGGAAGGACTCTTCTTGAAGAAGACAAAGTTGAGAAAATTCTGACTAGGGTTCTACCAGTTTCTTGGGAAAGCAAAATCACTGCAATTCAGGAATCTAAGAACATTGAAACACTTAAACTGGATGAGCTGATTGGAAATCTCAATGCGTATGAACTTAGAAGGCAGACCATGAAGATGGATGTGCCCAAGAAGGAAAGGAGCCTGACACTCAGAATCACTGAAGGTGCTGATCTGGAGGAAGATGAAATGGCTATGATCACCAAGGACTTCAAGAAATACCTTATGAGAGGAAAAAGTTCTTCAAGAGGTGGAAATTACAACAAAGTAAGGGTTCCTGAAAAAATGACCAATGAGGGCTGATACAAGTGTGGGAAGAATGATCATCACATCAAGAACTGCCCTCAATGGGAAATTGAATGGAAGAAGGAAAGATCTGAACGAAGGAACAAGAAGAAGGAACAGGTTCATCCCAAGAAGAACAAAGGATCAACAAAGGCTATGGTTGCTGCTTGGGGAGAAAGCTCAGATGAGGACTCAGATGATGAAGATGAAGATGAACAAGCACTTATGGCAATTGGAGAATCCGATGAGGAATCTGAAGTAAGTATAATCCATGTAAACGACAAGATTAAGTTTTTGTCTAAAGAAAGGCTATCTGAGTTACTTCTAGATTTCATTGATGAATCTGAAGATATAAACAATGAAAAGAAACAGTTGTCTAAGGAATGTGTGATTTTAAAAGCAAAGTGTAAGAACCTGGAACTTAGAATTAGTGAGATTGTAAGTGAAAATACTGCACTAAAGAACCAGGTTCATGCATTTGAATCAAATGTCCTAGAACTTAGATCTAAAAACCTAAAACTAAAATTAGGAACAAGTAAGAAGACAGCTGGTTGCACAGAACTCACTCTAGAAGAAAATATAGGTAAACTAAAAGATGAGTTGTATAAGAAGGATGAGCAGGTAAGAATTTTGAAAGAGGATCTAGGCAAAGTCAAGCATGAACTACACAGAACTTGTAAATGGAACAGGTCCTCCGATGCACTTTCATGGCTACAGGAACATCATAGTAGCAATAGAAGAGGACTTGGCTTTGGGAATCTGCCACCTAAATGGGATCCCAAAAGCAAGTATCTCACACTTCCTGAGAATAAAATTTGCACACACTGTGGTAAGACTGGTCACTATAAAAGTGAATGCACTGCAAAAGAAAAGGCTAGTCAAAAGAATAAAAAGTTTGCTCAAGGGAAGAATAGGCCACCAAGTTGGGCTAAAAAGAATCTGATTCATCCTTTTGCCTATAGAAAGGGACCCAAATTAGTTTGGGTTCCTAACAACCCTTGATTTCCTTTTGCGGGTCCAAGTGAAGGGGAGCAGCCAAATATGGTACATGGATAGTGGCTGCTCAAAGCACATGACAGGAAGCAAAACCAGTTCCTTTCACTTGAGGACCTCAAAGGAGGTAATGTCTCCTTTGGAAATGGGAAGAAATATGAAATCATTGGGGTTGGTAAGATAGGTAAGACTGACTCTCACTCGATTGAGAATGTATATTTGATAGACGGCCTAAAATACAGTCTAATTAGTGTATCACAACTATGTGATAGAGGTAACTTGGTAGCATTCACCTCTACAAAATGCTTTGTGATTAATCTTACCACTGACAAGATTGTTTTGCAGGGAAAAAGAGTGAACAATATATATATTGTAGATCTATCCACACTGTCAGAAAATGAACTCACTTTCTTAAGTGTGTTGGACAATGATCCCCTCCTTTGGCACAAGAGACTTGGACATGCAAGTCTGAGTCAACTCAACAAATTAGTCTCCAAGGACTTAGTGATAGGACTGTCTAACATCAAGTTCAAGGAAGACAAAGTCTGTGAGGCTTGTGCTAGGGGGAAGCAGGTAAAATTCTCTTTTAAATGCAAGAAAGTGGTAAGTACCACCAGAACGATGGAACTGGTCCATATGGATCTTTGTGTTCCAATGAGAACATTAAGTAGAGGTGGTAAGAGATATGTGATGGTGCTTGTTGATGATTATTCTAGGTTTGCCTTGACACTGTTTTTAACATCTAAAGATGAAGCATTTGACATGTTCACTTCCTTTGTTAGAAAAACTCAGAAACAATTAGGAAATCAACTTGCATCAATTAGGTCTGATCATGGTACTGAATTTAAAAATGCTAAATTTGCTGAATTTTGTGATGTGCATTGCATAGATCATAATTTTTCTGCCCCTAGAACTCCACAATAAAATAGAGTAGTTGAAAGAAAGAATAGGACACTTGAAGATATGGCTAGGACTATGCTTCTTTCTAGTAAACTGCCCCATAGCTTCTGGGCAGAAGCTGTAAATACTGTATGCTATATCATAAATAGGTGCATGACAAGACCTCTAGTAGAGAATACTCCCTATGAGTTACTTAAAGGGAGAAAACCAAACATATCCCATCTTAGGGCATTTGGATGCAAGTGCTTTGTGAACAACAATGGTAAGGACTCCCTAGGTAAGTTTGATCCCAGAAGTGATGAGGGAGTATTCTTGGGATATTGTTCACATAGTAAAGCTTATAAAGTTTATAACAAAAGAACTATGTGTATTGAAGAAAGTGTACATGTGATTTTTGATAAAACTAACATTCTTTCTGAGAGACATGAACAAGATGATGAAGCAATTGGGCTGGTTAAACACTTAAATGAAACCACATCCCAGACTGAAGTATCTCTGGAGGAAAGAACATGTGATGGAACATGTTCATCTATCCCCGGCAACATGACAGGGGGAATAGAACAAAACAATTCTCAAACTTTAGTGGAACCTGTACCTGAACCTGTTTCACAGCAACAAAACATCGAGGGAACATCAAGGGGTAACCAGTTGGTTGTGAAACCTTACAGATATCAAAGTTCTCATCCTATTGAGAACATCATCACTGATCCAACCTCTGGAATCAAAACCAGATCTTCTTTAAAGATTCTTTGCACTTTTGATGCTTTCTTATCTTTTATCGAACCTAAAAATATTGTTGAAGCTTTGTAGGATGCAGACTGGGTACATGCAATAAAAGATGAACTCAACAAATTTGAAAGGAGTCAAGTTTGACATCTGGTATCAAGACCCTTGGATAGATTAGTAATTGGCACAAAATGGGTCTTCAGAAACAAGCTTGATGAGGATGGAACTGTTACAAGGAACAAGGCAAGATTGGTGGTTCAAGGATATAGCCAAGAGGAGGGCATAGACTATGATGAAACCTTTGCTCCAGTTGCAAGGTTGAAAGCAATAAGACTCCTTAAAACCTTTGCTGATTACATTGAATTCACCCTCTACCAGATGGATGTCAAGAGTGCCTTCCTCAATGGCTATCTAAAGGAAGAAGTGTTTGTCAAGCAACCTCTGGGGTTTGAAAGCAAGGAGAGTCCTGATCATGTGTGCAAACTTGACAAAGCACTTTATGGGCTCAAGCAGGCACCAAGAGCATGGTATGAAAGATTATCAAGGTTTTTGCTTGATCATGACTACAAGAGAGGTAAAATTGACAATACTTTGTTCTTGAAAGAAAAAGGTAAATATCTCTTGGTAGTTCAGATATATGTTGATGATATAATCTTTGGAGAAACTACTGATAATTAATTAAAGATTTTGCTAAACTAATGGGGAGTGAATTTGAAATGAGCATGATGGGTGAGCTTAATTTCTTTTTAGGCTTACAAATTAAACAAAATTCAAATGGAACTATGATCCATCAGCAGAAATATGTAAAAGAGTTTCTTAAAAGGTTTAAAATGGAAGATTCCAAAGAAATTGACACTCCTATTACAACAGCTACAAAGTTGGATATAGATGAACATGGTTCATCTGTTGATCAGAAGTTGTACAGGGGAATGATTGGCTCATTGTTGTATCTCACTGCTAGTAGACCTTGCATTGTTTTCAGTGTAGGTCTTTGTGCAAGATTTCAGGCAATCCGAAGGAGTCTCACTTGGCGACTGTCAAGAGAATTTTGAGATATCTGAAAGGCACCACTGATCTTTGTCTTTGGTATCTAAAAGGTAGTAATTTCAATCTTGTGCGATATGTTGATGCTGATTATGCAGGTTTTCTTGTGGATAGAAAGAGCACCTCAGGTATGGCACACTTTCTTGGCTCATGTCTTGTGTCTTGGGGCACCAAAAAGCAAAATTCAGTGGCCTTATCTACTGCTGAAGCTGAGTATGTTGTTGCTGCCTCATGTTGTGCTCAATTGTTATGGATCAAACAACAATTAATGGATTTTGGAATTGATGTTGGTTGTATCCCCATTTTTTGTGATAACACTAGTACAATCAGTATGACCAAGAACCCGGTTCATCATAAGAGAGCTAAGCACATAGATGTTAGACATCACTTTTTGAGGGATAACTATGAAAAGAGGTTGATCACTGTAGAATTTTATGCTACTGACAAGCAAATAGCTGACATATTCACAAAAGCCCTAAGTAGAGATCACTTTGAAAGGAACAAGTTAGAATTAGGGATGATTAAGATCACCTAAAAGGATCAGTTCAGAATTCACAGCAAAAAAAAGGAAATTAAAAAAAAATTGAAAAACAAAATTGTTGGTTTTGGTTAGAAAATCTGAAAATGTGTACATAATTAGATTAATTTTTCTCAGACTCATACTTTCAATAGTATACTCTTGTGCCATGTGTTAAAATGACTCATTAATCTCTAATGATATTTTCTCTATTTTGACAAATTTAGACTTACACAAGAGAATTATCAGTGAAGAACCTGGTTCATCAAGATAACACGGTATGTTTTCTACAATCTGCACAATTTGAAATAATAATATTTGGATCATGAGCAGAGTCCTACTTAATTCCAAACTCCTTTTGGACTTATCCGTTACAAGAAAACCAGTTCTGTTCAAAAGAGTCCCAACCGAATTGAAGTACCTAGATTCTAGGGATACACTCCAAAGTCTTTTCAAAACTGAAATTTAGTTTGATTAGACTTCCACACCCACTATCATCCCTTCCACCACCCCAATCTCTAAGAAAAGAGTAAAGATGCTTGCTCGTAAGGTTGTTGCAGGGAGAGAGCAAATTTGGAGAATAGGTTTATACTAGTAGGGTCTAAAGCAGGTGTTGAAACTACAGAGTCTGGAGGAATTGATGGTAAAAATAAAAAAGAAAAAGAAAAAGAGAGCAAGGGTGTTCGAAGTGCTGTGAGGGGAAAGGGTAAAAGAGTGGTTGATTCTTCACCCACTCATGTGAGTTTAACTAAAGACACATGTGAAATGGTTGTTTGGGGAGAAAAAAACCTGCTGGAGTAGAGGAGAATGTAAAGAAAACATGGGGAAGTGGGTCTAGCGAAGCCGCTGAAGGGCTGGTTCAACTTCGGAAAAATATAGATGAACCTGTTTCATCTGAACAGGAAACCCTCGCAGACCTTCTGAAAAGAGTGATTGAAAGTTATAATCCAAAGAAGAAAGGGAGGTTGGTACAAGAAAGGATCATTATGGGGAAAATATGCTGCTTGATTGTGACTATGAAGTCCATACCACTCTTAAAGAACCTGGTTCATCTAAGAAGGTACCAATGAATAGCAAGGTGCGAGCCTTGGTAAAAGAAAGTGGGGCTAAGGATGCTAAGATTGAGAGGTTGAAGAAGAGGTTGGCAGAGGTGGAGACTGAGAGAGATGCTCTCAGAATTGAGCTGGCAAGAGAAAATAAGAAGAATGATGACATTCTTCAGGATATGCTGAAACTCCTCCAAGCCAAAAACCAAGCACCTAGTTCTTCCGAGTCTTAATCCTCTTAGCCTAGTGTAGATCAACCAGCGACTCAGTTCGGGATTTTTTGTTGTTTTTGCTCATGTTTCCAATACGTTTATTTCTTTTTATGCTTTGTGAAAGAATCGTATCAATCATCAATGAAATTCACTGTTTTTGCTCTATCTGTTTGTTTATATTTCTTTGATGGTTAAAATTCTTAGCTTGATCTATGATGATTAATCCATGATTGTATTTGAAGTAGCCCCAGTGGCCATGAGTAAGTTTTAAAATCTGGTTATCTTACTTAATTATGCAACTTTTCGATGATGCCAAAAGGGGGAAAAAGGTTGTGCTTTTCACTTTGAACAGTGATGTTTATAACCTAATGAACCTGGTCCTTGATGATAAGTGATAAAAAGGAAAAATATTTCTAACATTGTGTTGATGTTGAGCTAAGTTGAAACATGGCCTAAGCTTATGGAAGCACAGAGTTTATCATCATCAAAAAGGGGGAATTTGTTGGCCCAAGTAAGGGATAGTTTTGAATATTGACAAAGGAACTCAGGGATAAACCAGGTCCATCACTGGTAGGCATAGACACGGGCAGATTCAAAGCACGTGAGATGCACATGCAAGAGATAAATAAAATCTAGCATAATAATAGATATCTCCTGATCGAAAAAGGTTGCATAATTGATAAGGAGAAGGACTCTTAATCAAAGAGAACACTATCCAAGATAAGGGAGGAGTTAGAGGTTGAGATCAGCTAGAACTCTTCCACCAAGGAAGAGTAGCATTAGAACTCTAGTTATTTTCTACTCTACTAACTCTATAAATCGCAGGATATTCTCATTCTACAGGTGACGCACAAAAGCGGGAGTTAAACGTGAATTGAGAGTAAAATAGCAAGGCATTTTTCAAGTAGTTCGTGTGTGATTCAAGTGTGCGAACCTGAAGCTACATGAACCAGATAAAAGAACCAGTTCCAAGTGCCTATCTTTTATTCTAGTTCAATTGTAGTAGGTGTTTTTATATTGTACCTTTCAGCTTTATCTAGAGGCAATTGTAATAGGTACTCAAAGTATTCAGGTTAGAGTTAACTTGAAGTTGTCGCAGTAGTTAGAGGCTGGTTGCCACAACGGGATTAGAGTTAATCCTAGGTTTACAAAAGTATTTTGTAAATGTAGTTTTTGGCTCAGTGATTTAGTGAAGAGTTTGGAAAAATCCTACTGGGAAGTAGGTCGTGGTTTTTTCACCTTTGAGCTAGGTATTTTCCACGTAAAATACTTGTGTTCTTTAATTTCTATACTTATTATTTCGCAACAGTAGTAGTTGGAACACATAGAAGAACCAGGTCCTTCTATAATCCGTGCACGCAAAAAATTGGACACCACACAAATCATCCCCCCCTCTTGTGTGGTATTGACGTATAAAACATCAGTATAGTACTCCCGGTGAAAAGGTAAAAGCTAATTTTGTTATGTCTAGGCCTAAGGAGCCAAAAGTGATTTCAATGACTTAATAAAGTTGAAATGATTTTACATGATTTTATTAGAATCATGGGTTGGTATAAATGTTTTAAAAGTTTATATTATGATTTACATTTTTCTAGTCTTTTCATTTAAAATGATAAAGAGCATGAATTGATATAATTGTTATCGCTTTATATCAATGTTGGTTGCATTATTTTTGTAAAGCCTTGTCCTAGAAACTTGATTTAGAGAGAGTCTATGACACTTATTGAGTACCGCCATGGTGTACTCAGCCCTTAGGGGCCCCTCTCCAGGGTCCCACTTACTTTACATGTTTTTAGGATAAGACATGGTACATGATGAGCTGATGGGGCAATAGGATGACTCTCTTTCCGAAGCATATATCAAGGCACCACTTCTATTCCATGTTAGCCTTTATGTTGATCTTACTTACTTTTGGTTAGGTCTGTCCCAAGTATTTATTTCATCATTGTGTCTTAGAGATTCCATAGACAGTTTGATAGAATTTAAGGGACCACCAAACTATATAGAGAACCAGGTTCTCTATAAGTTCCCACAGAAACACACGCACACTGCACTAAGTAGATGACAAGAGAATTTTTACGTGGAAAATTCCCAACTCAACGGGATTAAAAACCACGACCTACCCTTGTAGGATTTCAACTTCACTACTGAGCAACTTTTAGATTACAACCTCTGCAACCTAGGAATTAATCTCTTAATCCCTCACTAACTTGTAATACTCTATTACAAGCCACTTTTTAATAACTCTATTATAAAGACTTTACAACTCGACTAACTCTAGCCAAGACTTAAACACAAAGGTTTAAGGTTTACAAAGGGTTTCATACAGAATACTTCTAAACAAGCTAAGTAGGAATTACAATTGAAGAACTATTACAAAGTTACAACTCAACTAAGGACATACAATGACTTGCTGTGGGGAACTGGTCCGTAGTAGTGTTGTTCTTTGATCTTGATGCACTTGAGAATTGATTGCTTGATGATCAATGACCGTGTGAGAGCTTCAATGATTTCTCTAAGTGAACAAGTGATTTGTTTTACCTTCCTTGATGTTAATAATGCATTTGTGACATTACTAGGATGATGTAAGCAAGGTAGGTAAAAGACACTCCCCATAAAGTTGACTGTTGCACTGTAGCGTGTGCAGGCAACAACTTTACAGTTGGGGCAGTTGACTTGTATAGTTTCCTCGAGAAACGATAGCTCTCTATTCCCTCTGTTGTTCCTCTGACTCTGAAGAGTCGAAGCATATTCCAAGCTGGAACATTTCGATCTTAAGGTTGAGGATATGTAACTGGTTCCTTATCTGGTTCTTGACAGTAAGTTTGTTAAATCATCAAAACATAAAGCAAGGTACTTGTAACCTATCAATTTCCCCTTTTTGATGATGACAAACTTATAATTGAACATCCCATAAAAAGATCGCACAGAACCAGACAGTGAACCAGAAAGCCTTAAGTTTCCCCCTGAGTCTGTAACCTGTAACCTATCAATTTCCCCTTTTTGATGATGACAAACTTATAATTGAACATCCCACAAAAAGATCGCACAGAACCAGACAGTGAACCAGAAAAGCCTTAAGTTTCCCCCTGAGTCTGTCTTCCCCCTTAATCAGTGCTCATTAATCAATTATGCACATTAATCTTCCCCCTTTTGGCATCATAAAAAGAAGAGCAACAAGTATATAGCAAAAAGAAGTTTAGCTTGAGTTAACTCATGCCACTTGTGTGCACACAATATCACTAAAAACAGAGCATAAAGACAAGGCATAGTTAGCAAAAAGGGAAAAGCTGGCATTAGCATTAATTTGGATTTTTCAACAGGAGCAGAGTCAATGTTACTATCACCATCCACAGTTTTGAACAAACAAAAAAAACACCACAAACATCATCATAAAAACTGACACTGAGGGAATAGACTTATCACTAAAGATTGGACACTGAAGGGACACTGTTTAAGAAGCACTAGAAGGAGATGGCTTAGAAAGGGCTTGGAGGACTAAATCTATTCGAGCATTTGCTGACATTTGCTCGTTGTGCAGTCTCTCTTTCTGGTCCTCCACTTGTTTCCTGAGCTCATCATTCTCTTTTGTTATACGAGCAACCTCTTCTCCTTGAGAACAACTGGAACCAGGTGCCTACTGCAGCCGACTTAACTGAGTCTCAAGGATAGCATTCCTTGCTTTCAATTTCCTTATCTCTGAGGTCGCACTGTTCTGAGCATTGATCAGCTGAGATATGATCTAAGTGCTTCCAACCCCTCCAATTTTCTCAATACACTCACATTCTTCAAGAGTAGCTTTGGAGAAAATTTGCTTCGCTTGTCCTAGAGGAACCTTGAAGTGCTTAAATACCTTGGTGAGAAGGAACCCATACGGCAGCCCATGATTACCATCTTTAAAGTCTGCCACTTTGTTCATGTGCTATATCATAATCCCAAGCAGATTGATGGTAGTGAAGTTGTCCAGTGCTTCCATGAGGAACAGGTCTGCACGAGAGGTGATAGATCTTCTCTCAGCTCGAGGCAATAGTACCTTGTTCACAATTTCAAACAACAGTTGGTATACAGGAAGGAGGGCCTTCTTCTGAACCCGTTCCCCCTGCTGAATTGCTCTGTCCTTTAATATGGCATTTCTGAAGTTTTGAGAATAGGATCCATGAACACTAGACAACCCTTTAGCAGGCACACCAAGAATGGATCCCAATAAGGTAGAGTCCATCACCATATCAGCTCCATTCACCAACACACAAATGTGATCATCTTCAACTTTTAAAAAGGTCAGCATAGAAACTTTGAACTTCCTCTTTATACACCATTGAAGCATCATTTGTGAACAAATGTGTCCACTGTTGGAACTCACAGATCTCAACCACCTGTCTCATACCAACATCCTCTAAGATATCAGGGGCAAATGTGCGGCCCCATAGCACCTTTTGATTTCTTAACCTCTCTTTCCCAGCACTCCTTGGATCACCCACTCTGGCCTTCTTTGAGGAACCAGGTTCCTCATCCGTATCATCTTTTCACTTAGCAGACTTGCAAATATTCTTTCCTTTTTGATAAGACTTCACAGACATTTCACCCAATTCTTCAATCACCCTGGCAACAGACTCTTCTACCAACTTATCACCAGATTCTTTCACCACATTTTCACTAGCGACAACATCATCAGACTTGTTCAGACTTTCAGCAGACACAGAAGATCCCCTTTTAGGCTTGGGGAGACCATGCTTCTATGAGTGCTTTCTAGTTAAGGAACCAGGTTCCTCTTCTACTTCATCATCAACATTCACAACTAGCACTGTCTTCTCGCTTACAACTTTCCCATCTTTCACTAATTTTCTTCTCTTTGACTTAGCTTGGTTGTTCTTAAGCGCAGACTCAAGAGCCTCCTTCCTTTGAAACCTTATAGTAGGTCGCTTAGGAGTAGACTCTTGAGTAACCATTGGTCTATGCCTAGTCAAGCTAGCAATTGGCATATCATCAGAATCCTCTTCACTTTCCCCAACTACTTCTTCAGAATCAGATCTCATCTCAGGCATAACCACAAACAAAAGCTCAGCATTGAAATAAGGGGAGGGAGCAGGATCAATACTGACCTGGGGCTCTTGAGAGGACCCCTGAGTTGGATCCTTTGAGGAGGGATCAGGTCCCTCATTTGGGACCCCAGTAGTATAGTCCTGTGCCGATTGTTCAATAGGCACAAGCTCTCTACCCTCTTTCACAGTCTTAGACTCTTCCCCCTGAGTCCCAAAATCATCATCACCTCCTTCTATAATAACCCCTTCATGAGCTATGGACAACATGTTCTCTATTGCCTCTTTCTCTTGTACATCCATGGAGAACTCAGTAGAGGAAAGAGTGTTACCCGTGGACACAAGATCAGGAACAGTCTTTGTTGAGTCAAACTTCTCGGAAGTATCAGTTTGATCTACCTTTGACCCTTTTTTCATAGGCGAACTTGAAATTTCCTGATCTTCTTCTTTGTCAGTAATACTCTGTTTATCCCCTTTTTTTGGCGAAGTAGGAGAAGGGATCTGGGCTATAAATATTTTGGGAATCGAGATTTTGTGACTCTTATGAGAACTAGAACTCGAGTGGGTAGGAAAGGAGACGGAATGTGAGGGTGAATCTATCCTGGGGTTTTGGTTAGTAGTGCTGTGGAGTGAGGAGTCTAATATCGGTGTTTCAATAGGTGAGTACTAAATGGGGATGTCACTTGGAACACTCGAGGTTGTTTGATTTTCAGCCATGGTGAGAAAAAGAGAAGGGATTTGGCAGTTTGAAGAGAGGCAGAAGAATGGGGTTTTGAAATTTGATGGGAGGAGTTGTGACAGTGATAGATGTATTTATGATGGATGAGGTATCGGTTAAGAAAGGGCGACAGTTTTGGGAGTCGGGTCGATTATTAATGGGTGAGACGTTTGGGTTCACAAGACGCAAGGAAAAGAAACTAATGCACTGATGACATGGCACTTGTTTTAACCGTTCAAAATTGTGCATGAGAGAACAGAGAAACTACTAACCTGTGTCAGGAGAACCAGGTTCCCTGACTAATCTTGCATCTGTAAGCTTTGCCCTTTTTACCAGCGCGTACTGCATCAACTGCCTATTTGCTCTGTAATCATCATGCGTGTCTACCTGTAACGGTATAGAGATGAGTTAGACTTTGCCAAAAAATACTTTTAAGCTAATTTTACCTGAATATTTTTTTCATAGCCAATCACCGAGGGATCAGGCCCTCAGTTGGGCTTTATCAACCCCAATGCCAAACGATTTCTTTCAAAATGTTCTCTACTCAAGGCCTTGGTAAATATGTCTGCAATCTGATCTTTTGTGCTGTAGAATTTCATGCAAATGAGCCCCTTTTCAGCATTGTCTCTGAGGAAGTGGTGACACACGTCAATGTACTTGGTTCTCTTATGTTGGACTAGATTTTTGGCCATATTGAGTGCACTTGTATTGTCGCATAGGAGAGGCACACAATTTGAGAACACTCCAAAGTCTTCCAGCAGCTGCTTGATCCACAACGATTGAGCACAGCAAGAAGCAACTACTACATATTCTGCTTCTGCAGTTGAGAGTGCCACTGAGTTTTGATTCCTAGAACCCCATGAGATTAGGCAAGAACCTAGGAAATGTGCCATTCCAGACGTGCTTTTCCTGTCCACCAGATATCCTGCATAATCAACATTAGCATACCCGATAAGATCAAAGTTGTCACCTGAGGGATAGTAGAGAACCAGGCCCTGTGTTCCTTTGAGATATCTCAATATTCTATTGGCAGCCTTCAGATGAGATTCCTTTGGATTGTATTGAAACCTTGCACAAAGGCCCACGCTAAACACAATGTCTGGTCTGCTTACAGTGAGATACAAGAGTTACCCTATGATCCCTCTATACATGATCTGATTTACAAAGGAACCAAGTTTATCTATGTCTAGATGGGTAGTTGTGGTAATAGGGGTGTCGATGACTTTTAATGCTTCCATGTCAAACCTTTTCAGCAATTCCTTGATGTACTTCTGCCGACTTATCAATGTTCCCTTCTAAGATTGCTTCACTTGAAGTCCTAGAAAGAAATTTAATTCTTCCATCATACTCATTTTGAACTCACTCCCCATGAGTTTTGCAAATTCTTCACAAAGAGAGTCAGTTGTGGCTCCAAAGATGATATCATCAACATATAGCTGAACAATGAGCAGGTTCCTCCCTCGTTTCTTCAGAAAAAGAGTGTTGTCAATTTTCCCCCTTGTAAATCCATTTTCTAGAAGGAATTTTGACAACCTTTTATACCAAGCCCGGGGAGCATGCTTTAGCCCGTACAATGCTTTATCCAGTTTGAACACATGCTCAGGATGCTCGTGACACTCAAAACCAGGAGGCTACTTGACATAGACTTCTTCTTTCAGATAGCCATTTAGAAATGCACTTTTGATATCCATTTGGAACAGTGTGAACTCCATATGAGATGCAAAGGTAATAAGAATTCTAATGGCTTCCATTCGAGCAACTGGAGCAAATGTTTCATCATAATCGATCCCTTCTTTATGATTGTAGCCTTGAACTATAAGCCTTGCCTTGTTTCTTATTGTATTTCCAAACTCATCAAGTTTGTTCCTGAATACCCACCTGCTTCCTATGATAGTTTGATCTGCAGGTCGAGGGACCATGTGCCATACCTTGCTTCTTTCAAATTGATGCAGCTCCTCATGTATGGCTGTGATCCAGTCTGCATCTTTTAACGCTTCTTTGATGTTTTTGGGCTCTATTTGAGAAAGAAAGGCTGAAAAGGCAAGTGAGTTTCTTGCTTTTGATCTGGTTTGAACTCCTGAGTCAAGAGGGGTGATTATGTTATCAAAAGGATGTGAGCTTTTGTGCTTCCAATTTGGTACCTGAATCTCATTGGTGGAGGGCCCAGGTATGTCTGACTGAGGTTCTTGGGCGCTTCTTACTTCAGCAAGTGGAGTACCTTGGACTGCATCAACAACTTTATTTTCAGCTTCAGTTGTTGTGATTGAGGAACCAGGTTCCTCTATGTCAGCTGGAGATTCATCTGTGCCATTGTCATTTGAATCATTGACCTGACTCATCATGTTAGTTTTTCCATTTGCCATGTCAATGACTTCACCAGGTACAGATAAGGGTTCTCCATCTTGATCAACATGTCTGTCTTTCTCATAGGAGAGGTGAGATTCATCAAAGATCATATGTATACTTTCCTCAACACATTGAATCCTTTTGTTGCACACTTTGTAAGCTTTGTTTTGCGATGAGTATCCCAGAAAAATTCATTCATCACTTTTGGCATCGAATTTTCCAAGAGCTTCCTTTCCATTGTTATGAACAAAGCATTTACACCCAAAAGTCCTTAGATGTGTCATCTTGGGCTTCCTTCCATTCAGCAGTTCATATGGAGTTTTGTTCAGAAGGGACCTGATCATGCACCTGTTCACCAAATAGCAAGCAGTGTCGACAGCTTCTGCCCAGAAATTCTTTGCAATCCCACTGTTAATCAACATTGTTCTTTCTATGTCTTCAAGAGTTATATTCTTCCTCTCCACAACACCATTTTGTTGAGGTGTTCTTAGTACTGAGAAATTGTGAGTGATACCATTTTCGGTACAGAACTCATCAAATTTGGCATTGTCAAACTCCGTCCCATGGTCAGACCTGATGCTGGCTACCTTATTACCCATCTTCACTTGGATCTTCTTGACAAAAGCAACGAACACTTCAAAGGTTTCATCCTTGGTCCTGAAAAACAGAGTCCAGGTGAATCTGGAGTAGTCATCAACTATCACAAAGATGTACTTCTTTCCTCCTTTGCTTGGTACCCTCATCGGTCCACATAGATCCATGTGAAGGAGATCAAGTTGCCTTGAGGTGCTGACTTCCTTTTTAGGCTTGAATGAGGATCTGACTTGCTTGCCTTTTACACATGCGTCACACACTTTGTGATACTTGAAGCTTGACTTGGACAGACCACGAACCAGGTCCTTCCTGACCAATTTGTTCAGCAATGTGAAACTTGCATGACCCAGCCTCCTGTGCCATAGTTCAACATCATCATCTACGTCACTTAGACAACTGAGATCACCATTCTGCAGAGACTCAAAATCAGCAACATAGATATTTTTGTATCATTTTGCTACTAGCACCACCTCACCGGTCACTAGCTTTGTGATTGTATAAAATTTTGACACAAATTCCACCTTATTTCCCTTGTCACAGACATGGGAAACACTTAGCAAGATATACTTCAACCCATTCACATAGTACACATTTTTGATTGAGTGTGAGAGAGACTTCCCAATCCTTCCAACTCCCAGAATGTATCCTTTCTTTCCATTTCCAAAGGATACACTCCCTCCTTGCAGGGCCTTAAGTGAAAGGAAATCGTTTGTACTTCCAGTCATATGCTTTGAGCAGCCACTATCCATGTACCATTGTATGTTGCTTCCTTTCACTATTCCCTGCAAAAAAAGATCAGGAGTTAGACTTAGGAACCCAAACTAGTTTGGGTCCCTTATAATGAGGAAAGGGGTGAATAAGGGATCTTTTGGTCCATGCAGGCATCATGTGTTTTTTATATAAGGGACCAAGTTCTATACCAGTAGTTACTTTTTCAGTAAAAGATTTGTTTTTCTACTGTGACTGAAGTCTGGTCTTACAGTTTTCTTTAAAGTGCCCATTGTTACCGCAGTGAGTGCAAAGCCAATTGTCAGGTACAGTAACGCACTTGCTATGAGGGTTGTAGGGAATCTTTTCCCTTTGAAACCCAATCCCCTAACTGTTTTCCCCATTATTGGTGTACATGGCGGTGATAGCATCAGAAGACCAGGTCCACTTGAGTGATTTTTCAAAATCACTTTTCACTCTACCTAGTTCTTCCTGAAGTTGTTTGTTTTTCTCAAGCTCATCACACAGACTAGACTTCACTGAATTTAACTCACTTTCAAGCTTAATGTGTGCCTCACTTGCAACTTCCTTTCCCTTTTGAGAATTTTCAGGCCTACTCTCCATTTTAGGTTCCCCAATTGTTTCCTTCAAGTCTACTACCACCACTAATAGGTCATCTCTCTCATACTCAATGTTAGCAACTCTCTCAGCTAAGATTTTTTTTTCTTTTCTTACACACTCAAGGGTCTCTTTTAGGTCTACCACAACGACCATTAGATTATCTCTTTCATGTTCTATATGTGCAATGTTTTCATCTAAGGCATCCTTCTCTTTCTTCAGGTTCTCAATTGTTTCCTCTAAATCAACAACAACGATTACTAAGTCATCTCCGATTTGTTCTACTTTTCCTAACTCCACAGTTAAAGCATCTTTATCATTTATAAGACTATGATAAGCATCAATTAACACATTTTCCAAAGACATGAGTTTTTTAGGAGAATAAGATTTTAGATTTCTCTAAACATCCAAAGAATTTACCTCATCATCGTCGTCATCTTCATTATCATCAGACTGATCCATCAAGTCAAAGATTGAGTCATACATAGTTGCTTCACTTTCCACTGCCATCATTGACCTATCACCATGATCATTTTCTTGTTCAGATTCGCTGGAGGAGTCTCCCCATGCAGCAAGAGCTTGCTTTACAACATTGTCAGTGACATTGTTTCTCTTGAAGCGTTTGTCAGGAACCGGGTTCCTCTTGGCTGCTTTGTCAAAGTTATTTTTGTACTGATCTTGCTTTAGGAGAGGGCACTCATTGATGAAGTGTCCTGACTTGCCACATTTATGACAGAGGTCATAATATTTTGGCTTGCTAGAACTTCCCCTTTTTGGAATGCCTCCATTCCTGCGAACCATCTTCTGGAATCTTCTTGTCAAGTAAGCCATATCACCATCCTCACCACTTGAATCATTGCTGTCTGTCTTGAGGACCAGTTTCTTCTCCCTTTTGGGTTCTCTTTTTTCATTGTCCTTCTTCCTCTTCTTCATTTCATATGTTTTCAGATTGCCAACAAGTTCATCTATGGTCAGTGTCTGCAAGTCCTTCGACTTTGTAATGGCGTTCACTTTGCTTTCCCAAGAACTGAGCAGTACACTAAGGATTTTCCTGACAAGCTTGTTTCTTGGAATGGTTTCACCAAGTGAGTGAAGCTCATTAATGATGGAGGTGAAGCCAGTATGCATATCTTGGATGGATTCATCATCTTTCATCCTGAAGAGCTAGTATTCAGTTGTGAGCATGTCAATTTTGGATTGCTTAACCTGTGTTGTTCCTTCGTGAGCTGTCTAAAGAGCCTTCCAGATTTCTTCTGCTGATTGGCATGCCGATATCATGTTATATTCATCAGGACCAATGCCACAAACAAGAATTTTCTTTGCTCGAAAGTTCTTTTCTATGGCCTTTCCATCAGCGTCATTGAATTCCTTCCTCGTCATAGGAATGGCTACAGCTAGGTTGCCAAGATTCTTGGTAGGAATAAAGGGTACGTCACATATGACATCCCATAGCTCAGAATCTTCAGCCATGATGAAGTTGTGCATCCTAATTTTCCACCATCCATAAGTCTGCCCATTGAACCTAGGTAGTCTGTAAGTAGACTGGCCTTCTTCGAAGTTTGGAGGAGCAACCATGAGGATCATTTCTAGGTGTTAACCTAATAGAAAAAACCCGCTTTGATACCAATTGATAGAATTTAAGGGTCCACCAAACTATATAGAGAACCAGGTTCTCTATAAGTTCCCATAGAAACACACATACACACACTGTAGTAAGTAGATGACAAGAGGATTTTTACGTGGAAAATTCCCAGCTCAACGGGATTAAAAACCACGACCTACCCTTGTAGGATTTCAACTTCACTACTGAGCAAATTTTAAATTACAACCTCTACAACCTAGGAATTAATCTTTTAATCCCTAACTAACTTGTAATACTCTATTACAAAGACTTTACAACTCGACTAACTCTAGCCAAGACTCAAACACAACAGTTTAAGGTTTACAAAGGGTTTCCTACAGAATACTTCTAAACAAGCTAAGTAGGAATTACAATTGAAGAACCATTACAAAATTACAACTCAACTAAGGACATACAATGACTTGTTGTGGGGAACTGATCCGTAGTAGTGTTGTTCTTTGTTCTTGATGCACTTGAGAATTGATTACTTGATGATCAATGACTGTGTGAGAGCTTCAATGATTTCTCTAAGTGAACAAGTGATTTGTTTTACCTTCCTTGATGTTAATAATGCATTTGTGACATCACTAGGATGATTTAAGCAAGGTAGGTAAAAGACACTCCCCATAAAGTTGACTGCTGCACTGTTTCTGCACTGTAGCGTGTGCAGGCAACAACTTTACAGCTGGGGCAGTTGACTTGTATAGTTTTCTCGGGAAACGATAGTTATCTGTTCCCTCTATTGTTCCTCTGACCCCGAAGAATCGAAGCATATTCCAAGCTGGAACCTTTCGATCTTAAGGTCTTGAGGATATGTAACTGGTTCCTTATCTGGTTCTTGACAGTAAGTTTGTTAGATCATCAAAATATAAAGCAAGGTACTTGTAACCTATCACAACTGTTATTCTTTTTTTGAGTTGTAATCGAGAGTTATTTGTATGTCATGCATGAAAGAAATATTGTTATTCTTTTGTATTGTTTTCAATTATTAAAAAATAATGGATTTAAAGACTTTATTTCATGTATGATTTTTAATCATTTAAAATGATTGTGTTTTCAAAAAAACTTCCGCATGTATTTATTTTGTATATAGATGGACATTCTTGTACGGTTTGGTTCACCCGGGTTGGATAGTGTGCCGGGTGCCGGTCACGTGATTTTAGGTCATGACAAATTCGAGACCGACGATCAAAGCTTGGTACTCTGCAGCATTGTTGGAGCATGTTTCACATAAAACAAAGGAGAAAGGCAAGCTTAATCCCTAAATGATTAACAACTACCTTAGGACTAAGACCATGCATTTCTTTATACGACCAAGCGAAGACATCTTTGTACTCGGTCAATAACTTGGAGTATTCCTCCTCCTCCTAAGGCATAAGAAACACACTAACGAAGGTGGGGCGTGGATCTTTCGGAGTGCCTAAATGGAGTTCCTTAAGCTTATCCACAATTTATTACCCACCATCTTCTAGTTGAGGGGGAACCTCGTGTACTTCATCATCAATGTCCATGCATGGGCTATTTTTCACAGTTATGTGATAGGATGTTTCCACAAAGTCTGACTTTTCTCTTTGACTTCCTTAGATGGTCGACATGGCTTCTTTCTATTTCTCTGCTTCTTTATGAGGTTGGCAAGTGTAAACAATGGTTCTCCTTTGCACCTTCAGTGGACCATCTATGGATATTAACAAAATAGACTTCCTCTTCATACGTGATGGAAAACCACTACAGATTTCTTTATCAACAACAACTTCAAAATGATCCCGCTCCTCATGTACTTGCTCTTTATGCTTTGACAGTATCTTTCCAAATGGTGACTTCCCCATGGTTCCCAGGCGACAAAAGACGGAGGTTTTTAAGGTAGTGGAAATTTTCTTTAGATGATTGGAAGATGCATATTCACTTTTGTGACTTAGCCTTTCGAACACCGAGACCCGACGGGTTGAGCCTCCAATGCGATCAAATACTGAATTCCTTTGTTTTATTTTCTTGCCCTTAACTTCCTTCATCTCCTATACCGAGGTGTGTTGTGATGAAGCTATCTCTTTGCTTCTCTTAGATAAAATTCGAAGAGGCTCTACCAAACTGAATCCCAACCCAAACTTCGGAGTGGCGACGTAGTGCCCTTGCTTTCTCAACCTCATTTGGGACTCAGTAAGCCCATGTATCTTTTCACTAATGACTTCATCTTTGAGTTCTCCTAGTATTGATGGATTAGAGAAGTCGTAACCAGACTTTTCAAGCAGTATGAAGGCCTTAGGATCAAAGTGCCCTTTTATTTTATCAGCTTGGAGATTGCCTTTAGTAGACTCACAAGTTACAGATGGGATTTGTGCAACTGGGACAGTCATATGCTCCTTCAAATGTTGTATAGCTTTGTGACTAATTTGTTTCTTTGGAGTACATTCCTGTAACAAAGGTTTCCCTTTCTTCTGAAGCTGACGAGCGCAAAACACACACTTAAATTGTTCTCGCTAGTCAAAGATAGTATAGTATAATATCATATCCACAAGGATTAGATTTAAACAGTATTATCATAGTTTGTAGGTAAATTTCTATTCAGGAGAATCAACAGTTGAGGTTTATTTAATTAATAATCTAAAATCTATAGCTATTGACTAATGACAATCGCAACAAAGGTAAGAAAGGGAGTTATCAATGGGAGAAAATATGGGTTAATAGGATAGGTGCAAGATAATTACTCGGGATCTAACTCTAGATAATTCACTTCTAATGTTCAAGTGAGTCTCTCGAATTCACTTAATTATCAGTACAAATGTTTAGTAGAAACTCCTCTCTCGATTAAGTCTCAACCTCACAATATGAACCAATTTAAGCTCGGTAAAGATATGCAAGAATTCATAATGGATTGGTCTTTAGGAGAACCTCTTTCGATTATCCTCCTAACTAGGTTTAATCAAGGATTCAACTAGCCTCTTTCGATACTTAGAAGAATCTATGAACTCAACCAACAATATAGTGCAAATATATCACAAGTTATGCCTCTTTCGATTACAAGAACAAGTAAACATAGATGCAACAATTAAATCTTCCAAAACCGATTCAAATACATAAAACTAGAGTTATAATCCACAAACAACCATCAATACACCAAATCCATCAAAACCCAAAAGGTTCTACTCCATAGACATGGAGAAGTTCTTCATAAATGAAATAAAAGCAGAGAAAAACATAAATACAATCCAAACCCGGATCTTGCGTGAGGAAGGAATGATGAAATCCTTGTGCTTGTGTTCTTCAAACTCCTTCTTAGCCTCCTTGGCCTCCCTAGGTCGAAATCTGTCCAAAACTTCATCAAACATAGGACTTTTCCCGGACAGTACATGCGTGGTCGCACACCTGGAGACCTGATCACGCACTTGGTCGCGCATTTTGCACATTGTTCTGCCCCAAGTGCGCGCCCAGATGCGTGATCGCGCACTTGGTCACGCACCTGGTGGTAAGTTGGTAATTTGGGAACACAAAAAACATAAAAGTTGTAGCCCTTTTAAATAGCTTTCCAACGATATAATGTGGAGCCCAAACAGATTTATGAGCGAAACATTATGTGCATTTTACTGGACAATGCGCAGTATGCCTGCTCGATTCTTCGTTTCGTTCTTAAAGTGAATTATCATCCGTTGATCCCCGAACACAATCCCAACTTAACCTTTGGGCTTTTACTCAGACTTCAAAGCTCCAAAATAGCATGAATTCATGCCACAACATCTACATAGCTCAGAATCACTCATACAGGGCATAAAACACACAATAAGTACAAAACACACCTAATTAAAGCTCAACAAAAGTAAAATGCAGTGAATTAGAGTGCAATAAGTGACTAAAATACGGGATTATAGCCTACCATCAAACGATCACACAGAATATAGCGAAAAACTAGATGTTCATTATCATTCTTTATCTGTATGTCACCTTCAGATGATGATAGCTTAATGGAGACTTCTTCAGTTCTCTTCTTAGGCAGCTTGGCGGTAGTCCATTGAGCCTCATTTTCTTCTTCTAAATTGACATCAGCTTCGTCGACTGATGATGATTTCTCCATGCTCGGTTCACGAGAATCTAGGTAGAATTTTACGTCTGCAAAGTATGACTCCATCTCAGTAAAAGGCTTGATGTCTGCATCAATTTTGACTATCTCTCCATCCCTTATGTACTTCAGACATTGATGCAAAGTAGATGATACCACCCAATTCTCATAAATCCAAGGATGTCCAAGTAATAAGTTGTATGATATTTTAGCATCTATGACGTGAATCAGGGTGTTTGACTTCATCTCACCAATGGATAATCCCATGCGGATCATACCTATAGCTCGTTGTCCTCCTTGTTTGAAACCTTGGATTGTTAGGTTACTTTTGGATAGCTCATCGATAGAGATCGCAAGCTTTTTAGCACCATCTTTGGCATGATGTTGACAACCGAACCATCATCAACAAGTATGCGATTGAGATGTTGTTCCCGAATAGCCCCTACAACGAACAAAGGTCTGTTATGTAGCTTAGACCCCAGCAACACGTCATCATCTGTGAAGGAATATGTTGCACAACATGTGATAACTTTTTCGTTATCATGATGTTCTTGTGTTTTCATTGGAGCAAGCATTATTGCTTTCCTTTGCTTCATCAGTACTAGAAACTACATGAGATGCACCAACGTAACCTCTATGAAGGAATTTTCTAGGAAAGAATTCATGCAATGTGATGGGCTTTCGGAACTTCGGCAATAAGGCACAGTTAATCATCTTACTAATAGAAGCTCTGATAATTCTTGGTGGTTGTAGCTTATCCATATCGCTTATTTTTGCTCTTGTCTTAGGACGTCGTAGCCTCAAAACTGCTTGATGTTTTTGTTTCTTGTGAGTGACTAGAGTCCAACCCTCATCATCTTTGTCTTTGGACTGAGTGTCTAGCTCTAGTGAACCTTCAAGAGTTTTCCTTGGAAGATCAACTTCAGCGGGCTCAAAACTTCCAAATTGTAAGAAGGCAGTGCTTGATGCATTCTGCAACCTTGAACACTTCTTTTCTTTGAGCACGATACTTGCATGATTTGCTTATGCTGTTTCATCCATGTCTATGATAATTTTTCCTTCACTTACAAGAGTCATGATTTTCTCTTTCAAGACGAAGCGTTTCTATGTAGGGTGGCTAATGACGCGATGAAACTTACAGTATTTCGGATCGCAACTTTGCCAATTTCCTCTGGCCTTTTTGATTCAGGGAGATCGATGACTTTCTTGGCCAGAAATTCATCAAGGATTGTGGGTACGTTTGAATCTGGAAATGGATAAACCGTTGCCTCTAATTCCTTCAAGGTGGGATGACGTTTCTCCTTTTTGGGATATTGACTTGAGGTCTTATCCTCCTTCACCTTTTGCTTAGTTGTGACTTTCACGGAAGTTGCTTTCACCGCCATAGATTCTTTGGTTTGGTGCTTTGATACAACATTTTTCTTGAACTCCTTCTAATCAGCAAATAGAGATGACTTTCCATGATTTGCGATGCTTAACTCCATGTTGTGCCGTAACGACCCGACTTGTTATTTTAAGAATTTATGCCCTGTTTAGTGACTAAAGGTCTCGAGTAGCTTTGTAATATATATTATGACCCGCGGGTGTGGTCGAGTTTGGTTTTCGAAAGATTCAGAATTAAATTAAAAGAACAATTCTCATTTTTGAAGCTTAAATGAAAAGAGTTGACTAGAGTTTGACTTTTGAGAAAATGACTCCGGAATAGAATTTTGATGATGTCAATAGTTTCCTATGGTGATTTCGGACTTAAGAGTATGTCCGGATTTGGATTTGGAAGTTCGTAGGTCAATTCGACGTATTTTGGCGAACGTTGGAAACAAAAGATTTTTTGGAAAGTTCGACCGAAGGTTGAATTTTTTATAACGAGGTCGGATTTTGATTCTGGAAATTGGAACATTTCCATTACGTCATTTATGATTCGCGTGCATAACTTAAAGTCATTCCGGGTTGATTTGATACGTTTCGGCGCAAAATATAGAAGTTGGAAGATTTGAAAACTCATAATTCGATTCGATGCGCGATTCATAATTTTGGCGTTGTTTGACGTGGTTTGAAGCCCCGACTAAGTTTGTATTGTATTTTGGGACATGTTGGTATATTTGGTTAAGGTCCTCAGGGCCTCGGGTGGATTTCAGAAGGTTAACGGAATGGATTTCGGACAAAGGAAACTGCTGGATTTTTTTTCTGTTGCTGAAGCTGTGCTGGGCAGCAGCTGTTACTTTCACTTCTGCGGAATCTTGATCGCAAAAGTGACCTCGCCGAAGCGAGTTGATCATCGCAGAAGCGAGATTGGGAAGTCTGGCAGCTCATCACAGAAGCGGACAAGTTTGCGCACCTGCGACATCGCAGGTGCGATCACTGGAACGCAAAAGTAGCAAGGTCTGCAGAAGCGCCTTTGGCCATCGCTTCTGCGATTGCGCAGAAGCAAAACATTCTTCTGCAGATGCGAGGCTTCAGTTGGATAGTGTTCTCCGCAAATGCAAGATTTGTCTCGCAAAAGCGAGCTCACAGAAGCGCAGAATCAGTCCGCAAATGCGAAAACTGGGCAGAAACATTAAGGACCAAAAATGGTCATTTAGCCATTTTCGATTGAGATTTTGGAGCTCGGGTTTTGAGCGATTTTGGAGGCGTTTTTCATGACTTTGACTTGGGTAAGTGTCCTATATCTGAAAATGATTATATTTCATAAACCCATGATTATATTCATCATTTATTTCGGATTTAAATGGAAGAAATCAAGATTTTTGCAAAACTTTTTTAAGAACGAAAATTTAAGATTTGGAGGTCGAGTTATTATCGGAATTTGATAAAATTGGTATGGTTGAACTCGTATCAGAATGGGTGTTCGAATTTCATGAAAATTTTGTCGGGTTCCGAGAGTCGGGCCCTGCATTGACTTTGGTTGACTTTTTAGAATAAAATTTAAAGTCGACATTTTATTACCCGGAGTTATTTTCGATAAATTTTAATGAAGTTATACAGTTAATTTGTATAGATTCGAGCTGTTTGAGGTCAATTCAAGAAAAAAATCTCTTTTAGAATATCGGCCTAACTTCAAAAAGGTAAGTATCTTGCCTAACCTTGAGTGGGGGAATTACCCCTTAGGCATCGAGTCTTATATGCCATTTGTGAAATGTGAAAAGCCGTGTATGCGAGGTGACGAGTACGTACTCGGGCTTATATGTGCAAAATTTATTGGGTTAAAGTCTTAGGCATTTTTGTGTAGTAAATTGTATAATTGTTGGCATTTATTTAATCCTCTATTTGCCATGTCTCAATCCTTGTTTGTCGAATTTGTTTTTATATGATAATTTGGTGTGATTGTCACTTGAATTTTATATGTGAATACCGTGAGTTTGTTGATTTGATATTTTCTGGAAATAATTATATTATGGATTTTTTCATCTGCAAATAATTAATTAAATAAGTTTCAATTGAGGCGTTAATATAATTATCAAAATCTGGATTAAAGAAGGCATTGTTCCTTAATGAATTACTTTCCAGTTTATGTTGTTGAAATTGGTATTGAGTTATAAAGGCCGTAAATCATATTGAGACAAAGTGTTAAATTGTGAAATATTATTTTGTTGAGTTGTTCACTCCCGGATATTTTTGTTAAGATTTTGTGCACATTATGGTCGAGCCATGGGCTACTTATTGTGAAAAATAATGTATTGTTGATTTATGTGGCAAGTTGTGATATTTGAGCACTTGTTGTGCAATTTATGATATGTTGTAATATTTGAGCACTTGATGTGTAATTTTTGATATGTTGTAATATTTGAGCACTTGAGGTGCAATTTGTGATATGTTTTGATATTCGAGCACTTGATGTGCAAATCTATAATATGTTATGATATTTGAGCACTTGAAGTGCAAGTTGTGTTATGATGTGATAATCGGGCACTTGAGGTGCGAATTATGATATATTGTGATATTGACACGCATGCGGTGGTATAAGATCTGGGTATTGAAACGCATGCGGTGAGATAAGGGGGCTTGATATGCGTGGCTAGTAGGGGAACTACTAGAAGCCATGCGGTGTGATAAAGGTAGCTAAAACGCGAGATGCTATTTCGGAAAAAATAATTTTAAAAACTAAATGTGAAGGCTCCCGCGGTGATATAAGAAAAGATTGTGAATTTATTTATAATTTGGGACTACGAGGCGGTACCTCGAGAGTGCCCTTTGTTGAAATTTATTTATGATTTGGGACTATGAGGTGGTACCTCGGGAGTACCCTTTGTTGAAACTTATTTATGATTTGGGACAGGAGGCGGTACCTCGAGAGTACCCTTTGTTGATATTTTTCTATAGTTGCACTTGCCTTTGGTTATTTTATTTTTTCGTAATATATAAATTCTTGTGTTCTCCGTGATGTATTATTTGACTTAATATTAAGTGTTTTATATTTCTCGTTGTATTCTGTTGACTTTGGCTTTTTCGTACGAGACTCTGAGAATTTGTATTTCCAGTTTGTACTTGTTTTCGATAATTGAGTTGTTTTAAATAAAAGAAATTACTCTTATGATTTAATTTAATAAGTTTAACATCAAATCAGTAGCTTATCTGGTGCTTTATTTTAATTGAAATGTCATTTTCTTCACTCAAATAATTTTTAAAATAAACTTATTTCTTTGTTGATTTCTTACTTGATTTAAATATTTTAACCTTATTTTATTGAAAATAAATTGATCCTACAGTTTTTATATATTGATACTTTGGGCACGTGAGTTGTCCGTTCAGTTGTGATATAAAAATGGGCACGAGGTGCCGTGGAATATGAACGTGGGCTGAGACCCGTATTTTATGACAATGAGATGAGGTATCACAGAGTGATTTTATTATGAAATTTTTTGTATTTGAAAGACTTGTTTAATTGGATATATTGATATTCCTTATTTGGTAGGACAATAATCGTGGTATTCTTATTGCCTTGTTGTTGATACCACTGGTTGATTCTTATTCCCATTACTTATAATGACCCGGTCAGTCGTTTTGAGTATTATAACCCCGTTTTCCTATTTACTATTCAATTTATGCTTTACAGTTATTTTATGACTTACCAGGTTAGTTGGTTCGGGTCCAAAAGGAATTCGGAGTGAAATGAGACACTTAGTCTCATAATTGAAAATTTTAAGTTAGAAAAGTGACCGGATACGGACCTATGTGTAAACGACCTCGAATTTTAATTTTTATGATTCTGATAGCTCCGTATGGTAATTTTGGACTTAGGAGCGTGTCCGGAATATTATTTGGAGGTCCGTAGAGGAATTAGGCTCGAAATGCCGAAAGTTGAATTTTTTTGAAAGTTTGACCGGGGGTTGACTTTTTGATATCGGGGTCGGAATCTGATTCTGAAAATTGGAATACCTCTGTTATGTCATTTATGACTTGTGTGCAAAATTTGAGGTCAATCGGACGTGATTTGACAGGTTCCGGAGTCATTTGTAGAAATTAGAAATTTCAAAGTTCATTAGGCTTGAATTGGGGTATAATTCATGGTTTTAACGTTGTTTGAGGTGATTTGAGGATTCGACTAAGTTCGTATGATGTTTTAGGACTTGTTGGTATATTTGGTTGAGGTCCCGAGGGCCTCGGGTGAGTTTCGGATGGTTAGCAGATCAAAAATTGAACTACAACAGCCGCTGCAATTTCCTTCTCCTGGAAATTTCTTCTGTCAGAAATCGAGCCCAGAATCGAGCCACGATCGAGCCCAGGGTCGAGGGCCACGATCGAAGGCAGGGTCAAGGATCAGGATCGAAGCCACGATCGAGCCTAGGATCGAGGGCCACGATCGAAGGCAGGGTCGAGGACCAGGATCGAGGCCCGGGATCGAGGACCACGATCAAAGGCCAAGATCGAGGCAGAACCGAGGCTATCTGGGCAGAATTATAAAACAGCGACTTCGTCCTATTCGCCACTTTTGACAAATTGGAGCTTGAGGAGAGGCGATTTTTGATAGATTTTCAAGAAAAACTTGAGGTAAGTCCCTTGTGATCATTTCTACTCCATAATATTGAATTATCATCGAATAATCCGACTAGATTACATGATTTTGAGGTGTAAATCGGAGTTTTGAACTTAGAAATTTGGAAATAAGATTTGTAGATTTGAGGGTCTAGTTGAGGTCGGATTTTGGTAAAATTGGTATGGGTAGACTCGTGGTTGAATGGGCTTTCGGATTTTGTAACTTTTGTTGGGTTCTGAGACGTGGGCCCCACGGGCAATTTTTGAGCTAAAATTCAAATTTTTATGGAAAATTATATTTTTCATTTGGAATTAATTCCAATAAATTTTATTGACTGAAATGAATTATTTATGACTAGATTCGAGGCATTCGGAGGCCGATTTGCGAGGCAAAGGCATAGCAGAGTAAAGAATTTCACACTCTGAGGTAAGTAACAGTTTTAAATCTGGTCCTGAGGGTATAAAACCCCAGAATTTTGTGTCATGTGATTATTTTGGAGGTGACGCACATGCTAGGTGACGGGCGTGTGGGCGTGCACTGAGGGGATTATGACTTGGTCCGTCCCGTAGAAACTGTAATGCTGAATAACTTGTTGATAGTTATGTGCTCGTGTTGTGGAAACTTGACTATAAGTCATGCTAGAAACCATGTTTAGGCTATATGTTGGTATGGTTGGGACCCATATAGGTCGTGTACATGTGAATTATCTGCTTAAATTGTTGTTTTATACTCAGTCACAACTACTTGATTATTTTATCTCAGTCTCTATTATTCATTATTGATGTATCATATCATTGTTGTTTGGGTTGATTTTATGATTGTGGAGAGCCCGGGAGACTGGAGAGCTTTATGACTGAGTGAGGCCGAGGGCCTGATTATGAGATATTATAACATAGCACGTGAGTTGGACGTGCAACACGTGAGTTGGTCGTGCGGATCTTTATATTATACTATAGCACGTAAGTTGGTCGTGCATCACATGCGTTGTCCGTGCGGATCCTTATATTATACTATAGCATGTGAGTTGGCCGTGCGGATCCAGATATTTATATTATGGCACGTGAGTTGTACGTGCAGCACGTGAGTTGTACGTGCAGCACGTGAGTTGTCCGTGCAGATTATAGCGCTTGGGCTGTAGGAGTCCCTCCGGAGTCTGTACACCCCCAGTGAGCGCGGGTACCCATTGAGTGTGAGTGCTGATGGCTGAGAGCTGAGTGGATGAGTTGTTGTGACGAGTGGAGTGATTGTTGGCCTGAGAGGCTGTACTTGCTTTTCATTTGTTATTGCACTTAGTTGCTATCTGTCATTGTTGTGAAATTCTCTGAAAGATTTTATATCTGGATTACATGAACTTGAACAGTATAAAATGGATTTGACTTAAACTGTCAGATTTGAAAGCATGTCTATTCTTTGCTGAAATTACTGAAAATGAACTGTAACTGTGTAGCTCATCATTATCTTCAATTCCTTATTTATTATTGTTACTTGCTGAGTTGGTTATACTCATAGTACACCATGCACTTCGTGTGCAGACCCAGGTGTTCCTGGACATAGCGAGTGTTGATTATTCCACACAGCTGATTTTTTGGAGATTTAGAGGTAGCTGCCGTGTTTCGCAGACCTTGTCTCTCCTTCCCTATCTCCTTGTTTACTGTATTTGGTCTTTGACTATTATAGACCTTTTTCTTTTGACTTGTATTCATATTAGATGCTCAAGTACTCAGTGACACCAAGTTTTGGGGAGTGTTCGTATCAGTATTTGTGGGATTATGTATTGTATTTAAATATTATATTTTCAGACTTAAAAAGAATTTGTGGTTCATTGAGATTTTTGGCTTGCCTAGTATTGAGATAGGCGCCATCACGACAGGTTAGGATTTTGGGTCGTGACATTACTGCTATTTGCTTTCCATTATTATCGTATAATGCTATATTGCACATGATATTTGACTAGTGAGTGTCTTGATTGCACCTCATCACTACTCCACCGAGGTTAGTCTTGATGCTTACTGGGTACCAACTGTGGTGTACTCATACTATACTTCTGTACATTTTGTGCAGAGCCAGGTATTTGAGATATCGGATTCGGACAGAGATTAGAGTGTGATCGCAAGGATTCAAGGTAGGACTGCTTGATCGTCGCAGTCCCTTGGAGTCTTTCCATTTTTATTGTACTGTCCACTCTTATTCAAACAGTATTGTATATTCGATCCTTGGGATCACTGCATGTACTCAGTTAGAGTTCATGACTCAATATTACCAGTCTTGGGAGGTTTTTTATATTTGTTTTCGCTTTTGGTTTCGACACTTGTATTAAATTATATGTTTAAAAAAAATTTCTCGAAATGTAATTGTAATCGGCTTACCTAGTCTTAGAGACTAAGTTCCATCACGACGCCTGTGGTGGGATTTTGGGTCGTGAAAAATTGGTATTAGAGCTCTAGGTTCATAGGTTCTACGAGTCACGAACGAGTCTAGTAGAGTCTTGCGGATCGGTACAGAGACGTCTGTACTTATCTTCGAGAGGCTACAGAATTGTTAGGAAATTTTCACTTCTTTCATTCTTATCGTGCAGATTTGTTGATTTTGGAATTTGAGCCGTTGTATCTCTATTCTCTCACAAATGGTGAGGACATGTGCTACCGAGTTAGCTGAGCAAACACCGCGCATACTGCTAGGGCCGCAAGAGGCCGGGCTCGAGGTAGAAGCCGAGAAAGTGCACATGTCGCAGCTAGAGCACCTGTCAGAGTAACAACTGAGGAGTCGCTAGTAGATCCGGTTGGGGGACAGGTACCAGAGACACCTGTTGTTACCCCCGGACTTCAGGAGACTTTAGCACAGTTCCAAAACATGTTTGGTATATTAACTCAGTCAGGATTGATCTCCGTTTTACCAAATATTTCACAGATAGAGGGAGAAGCTCAGACTCCTACTGCCCGTACTCCAGAGCAACAGATTCATATTGGTCAGGTTCCGGGTGTGGTTCCGGTACATCCTATTATTCCGGTTCAGCCTGAGGTCAGGCCAGAGGCATCAGAAGAAGAACAAAAGAGACCTGAGAGATTTAAGAGGTATAGTCCACCTACCTTCAGTGGCACAACTACCGAGGATGACCGGGGATTTCTAGAAAAGCGTCACCATATTCTCCGCACCATGGGTAGTATGGAAGTGAGTGGAGTTGCCCTTACTACATTTCAGTTGTCAGGAGCAGCATATCAATGGTAGCAAGTTTATGAATAAGGTAGACCAACCGGTGCAATGCCACTAACTTGGGCCCAATTTTCGGAGATATGTTTGAAAGAGTTTGTTCCCCAGAATCTCCGGGATGCGTGGGCACAGAGTTTGAATGGTTGCGTCAGGGCACCACGACGGTGTCAGAATATACTATCAGGTTCAGTGAGTTAGCCGTCATGCACCTATCTTGGTTCCTACAGTTAGAGAGCGAGTCCGCAAATTAATTGAAGGGCTCGATTATGATTATACAATATGTATGACTCGAGAATTGCAGACTGACATTCCATTTCAGCAAGTAATAGAGATTGCCAGGATATTAGAACGTGCTCTAAGTGAGGAAAAGGAGTCTAAGGAGGCCAAAAACTCTCAAAACTCTAGAGGATTCAGGATATTAGAATGTGCTCTAAGTGATTCCTTGTAGGATGTACAAAAGGCCCCAGTGCATTCCTTGAATGCACATCTCCACAACAGATATCTCTGAAAGGTGATCCTTGCAGTCCAAACTTAACGCCCTCTGACGATTGATGTAATACACCACGGGCTCGTCCTTCCTTTGCTTGGGTGCCCGTCAACTCTATTATGCTTACAGTTCTTCGGGTACTGTAAAAACGATTGAAGAATTCCTTCTCAAGTTGCTCCCAACTATCATTGGACTCGGGCTCCAAGTTAATATACCAGTCAAATGCGTTCCCTTTCAGAGAACGAACAAATTGTTTTATCAAAAGGTCACCATGCGTTCCAGTATTACTACAAGTCTCAACAAAGTAGGCAATATGTTGCCTTAAGTTCCCTTTGCCATCAAAATTGATGCAACTTTGGTGGTTGATAATTGGTTGGCATGGATAGACAATTAATCCTCTGAGTATAAGGCTTAGAGTAGTATAACGAACTTTGCGATGGTCTGTCATAGTCAGCTCTGATGGTGTTTGTTATCATGTATTGCAATTGTTGGACAACTAACGCCACTGAAGTGGATTGCTTTTCCTTTTGAATGTTGAAATTGGCAAGTGATTCCTCAATAGCCATATTTTGCGAGGTAGAGACAGGTGAACGAAGAGGGACGTGGCTCGACTCTCCAGGTGCATAAGACTCCAATTTGTTCAAGAGTTGAATGATTTGAAGGTCTTTGTCTTCAACAGATTTCTTCAATACTTCTATAGTATGTTCCATCATGGAAAACTTCTCATCCATGTTAGTTGCGTCAGTCATTAAGGCATTGACTTTCGTTGGAACTGGAGAATCGACCAAATCCTCAAATTCACCAAGGTTGGAGACTGTTTGAGAAAGTTTGTCAAATAGCGAGAATGGGGTGCTGCCCCCAGAGATTGCAGTTGCAGACATCGTGTGAGATCTGCTCTTCTTTTCCATCTCCAAGGAGGCGAAGTATTCGGATCCATCCAAGCCACTAGCCTTGAACTTGCTTCGAGTGATTGGGCTAACATGACTGAGCTCAGCGGACGCGACAACAGTAGCATCTTTGCATAAAACATCACACTTGTGAAAGGCCATTGTAGCAGTAGATCTAAAGTTTGTAGTTTTCAACTTGTAAGAAGGAGAGATGAAGGGAAAAATTGATCCCACTGGGTGTGCAAAAATTTGTTCGCAATAAATTTTGTAGTACGAAAAATAAACTGCAACAAAAATAATATGAAGAAAGAGATTTATTGATAAATATTTGTGAGTACAATTATATGTATCCCTTGATTCTCCTCTCTGAAATTCTCCGTGATTCGAGGGCTTGAGAAGCGTCTTTCTCGAATGTAGGACGATGCAGACCTCCTTGTGATGTATTTAATTGCCAAGAATATCGAGCAACACTTTGTTGTTACAGGTTGATCTCCGGGAAGAACTCCGTTGATCACTCCTTTGTTAAAGAACTATGCATTTAATGATTGATCTCTCTGTTTGTGGATGCTTCCACCAATTGTGGAATGCTCTTCTCCAACTCTGAATCTCCATAGAGTTATGTAACCCTTCTATTTATAGTGGTAGAGGATGGACAGTCCAGCTACATATGAACTCTCTTGCTTGATTCTGATTGGCTCATGTGTGTCATCAAACTTATCACATAAGCTATGTGATAAGCTTGGTTATGATTGGCCAAGACATGTCATTTTAAACACTTGACAACTCTTGATTGATCACTGTTTTAGACTGAGATTGCCACATCATTTTACACGTGGCGTCATCTTATTAGCTTTGAGTTTGACTAGATATGCCATGTCACTTGACACATGATACAAGTCTGGGTCTTAAGATGGAATAGACCTTGGGCTTGAAAATAATAAAATGGACTAATTTAATTTGTAAAGTCCAAATTAATTATTTAACCCAAATACAATTAAGATTCAATCCAAAGTTTGTATGAATTAAACTTAATAATTTTTATATGTCTACAACAGCCTCAAAAGATCTATTTTTATTAAATCATTGCACATGGCCAAACTAAACCATTTGAATAAAAACCATCAAACATATGTTCTTCTTCATATTAAAGCTTTTAGAAATTTAACATCCATCTTCAAAGATACAACAAGTTCTATCCATTAATCAAGTTTCAAAAGAAAACTTTTCATAAAAATATATTTTTAGCACTCAAATATTTTATATTCTTTCCAATACACAAGTTTAAATAAAACTTATAATATTTTCCTCGAGCATCATTTGACATCAAATCTTTAGAAATAAGATTTTTCAATGATAAAACAACAAGTCTTTCTTTATGTAACACAACTCAAAATATATGGTGACATCCTTTCCCACTTGTCCCCATAAGTACGGATGCACATTTACAAACAAACTCATGTAATAACTCAACTATGATTTTAGAGAAAATCTTTCAAGAAGAGTAAGTTTTAATCAACTTACCTCAATTCCAAGTTCCAAATTGACTAAAATGCTCAAACGTCACCAAGCGAGCCAATACCTACGTAATGAACTCATACACATCAACGACGTATTACGCCAATGCCAACTAAGTCAACTAAATGTCCAATACTTAGGTCCAACTTCACAAGTCTTCATATTCTCATCATAGACGTCGAAACTTGAATTGTTAACTCTAATCCACTCATTTTGAGTTCAACAACAATATTCGATAGTAAGTTTCTCACAAGCTTATAAAGAATAGTATTTAACTCATTTCCACCAAATCAACACCATTCATCATCTCCTTCGCTTAACTCAACAATGGTGAAGAATTATATATTTTAGGTCTTGTTCAATCCATATAATACTTTTGTATTTCTAACTAAAGAACAACCAAACAACTCAACAAAGTTCATAATTTTATTATTCACCGTCTTTCTCTTTCAAGAATCCTAACTCACAATACTCATTTTCAAGATTCATGTAATACTCCAAACAAATAGCATTTCCTAAACCACAATCTCATCCACATACTTAATTCATAATTGTATGGTAGAGAAATTAATTCTTGAAGTCAAAATCCAAACTAGGGTCCACTTGGTGTTCTTGAAGATTTGGACCAATTTCTATAGATTTCAATCCATGAAGATATTAATACTAGCTTTAATCAATGTTAATCCACCATAAAAATATCATAAAACTCACTTTTGAAGTGTATTTGGGTTGGGGATGCTCCACCTTCTCTCTAGAACCCCAAAACTTAGCCAAAAATATCAACTCTTTCTCTCTACATGAACTCCCCCTATTTTATAGCACAAAGGTTTGCGTGGGTGGCTGCTTGGGCCACGTAACTTGGCCACGCAGCTTGAGCCCTTTCTTCTCCTCTTACTCTCTTCTTCTTCTGGAATGGGCCATGAAGCCTGCGTGGGCCACGCATCTTGGCCACACAAGTTTCAGTGATTTTTCTGATCTTCTTTATTTGATTTTCCAAAGTTATTTCATTAGATACTTAGCTTAGGGTCCTCCGGCACTCGTGACCTTCATATTCGAGTATTCCAATGGACTTGTTCCACCTGTGCTAACCTCGCGCTATATCTAAATTGTATTCTTTAAGCTTGAAATCAACCCGAATCATTTGCAAAACTTACTTTGCTTTACAAAAAGTCATAGCTATATCACATTTGTAAAATTTACCATGAAGTTTTGACAAATTTTCTAGGTTTTACACTTTTTTTTTTCTATGTTTGACACTTTACTGTCTAAATATTCATTTCTAAAAACATCTAATTTTAAAATTTTCTTAACTTATTAATTTCAAGAATAATTCCTAATTTGTCTTACAAAATTATTTACTTCTAAAATTAAATAGACTCTAATGAAATGAAACAACTCAAATATAGAGGCTTGATACAACATGCAATGACGCATTTCAAAATTATTTATTATAATGGTGTATGTGTTAGTTTGGTCGCGCATCCACTGATTGAAAGAATGTTAGTTATTCCACACTAGTATAAGTATCGAGTAACTCTGTCAATCAAAGTTTTTAGTTTGGTTGCGCATCCACTAATTGAATAAATGTCAGTTATTCCACACTAGTATAAGTACCGAGTAACTCTGTCAACCAAAGTTTAAAACTCGTCACTATTTCGAGATTTACCTTGTCGACGAAGCTCATTCTTGACATTGATAACAAAGCCGAAAAAGCGAAGGAAAGTGTGGTTCGAAAAAAAAAAAATGATGATTATATTTTGGTTGGCTAGAATTACTAATCAGAGTGTATGGGTGGTACCAAAACAGAGTGTATTGTGCTGTCGAAGTCATGATTCTGTTTATAATTACGGTTGTTGTCACATAATCGTCTAAATTTACTGTATTCCAGATCGACACAGGTAGAATATGCTTCGTATCCCAATCAAGCTCTGCTCTTTTTTACTCTCTGTTTACTTCTGTTTTTTAGGTTAATAAACCGGAGCGTCCTTGGCTCAGTAATATAGCACATAGGACTTCGGCGCTGCTACAACGCTTCGCTAACTCGAAGTCCCTCGCTATGAGTTTAGTTTATTTCGATAAAGCAAAGAGGAGTAGACTCAAAGATAAAAGCACAATGTACAAGAAATATATGTCTCCTACGGCAGCTAAAGCTAGTGCAGCTGCTTATATGCTTGATCATAATAATTATAGATATTAGTCACAAAAACACATCCCATATCCCTTATTTAAAACAACAACAACAACAATAATCAAAAATTAAAAAAAAAAATAGTGTAATCCCACAAAGTGGGATCATTGGAGGATAGTGTACGCAGACTTTACCTCTATTTTATGAAGTTAAAGATGTTGTTTCTGATAGACCATTGACTCAAGAAATGACTAAAAAAACGCAGTAACAATGAGTAGTAGCAACAATACGATAATAGAATAACCAAAGCGAAAGAAATAACAGGAAATAAAAGAAAACTACGAATAACTAAGAAAGTACAAGAATAATGCCTTATTTAACTCATCATATATATAAATATATAACAAAATTACATTAATAAATTAAAATCAAGAAGAAGCATCGAACTAGCTAGCAACGTTAAAACATGAATCTGGAAATTAGGATCGACAACCTCAGAAAAAGATAGATATATAATTGGATTCAGTAACAGGTGCTACAGAGAGTCGATAGCCATAATTGTGCTTAAGTTCATAGGTGTCATGTACTTATCAGAACCAGTGAAAATTGTTTGGACTATGATTTTGTTGGCACGTTCTGTTGGATGGAAAGGATCCCAAAATGCATATAAATCTCTGTTGGGACATAAGTTTGATGCAGCTGTGCATATTCCAACTCCATTATATGGCCCTTGTCCACAACATGCCACTTTTGATGTAATAAAACCTGTGAATTTTGCACAGATGAAGTTTACTGGTTAGTGCATTAAGTCTAAACAATGGTGATTATAAATGGTTTTCATTCATATGAAGGTAAATCCTAAAAGGGTTTATTTTCTGTAAATAATCTTACACTATAGTGCAATTTAACTCGTCTTAGTAGGCTATAGAAGTTAAGCTCAAATTAAAAAGAGTGTAACTTCTTCACAGTAATATCGTAAAGAGTTCCTACATTATCAAGCCACCTAAAATATATAACTACATGTATGATGTAACCATTCAAAATATGTGAAGTTAGTAACCTGAAAAAATAAGGCAGTAAAACTAATACAACATGTTTAAATGCATTAATTGTGTAAGAATTCTTGGGATAACTAATCACATGATAACTAATCCCGAAATAACTAATCATAAGATAACTTGTTTTCCGATAGACGTACCCCTTAGTACGCAAAGTTAACCTCAAATATAGAAACAAAAGAATTCATACCGAAGGCTTGGGGATCTCTAATGAAGTCGTTCTGCATATCCACAGCGTTAGCAGCAACAAAAATATCAGAGCCAAGTTCTTGATTGAGACTTTGAATCATTTGGACAAGTAGAGGATTGAAAATAGCAGAAGCACGTTGAGGCTCCTCAGCACATTCGCCATTTGTGCTCCTGCTTGCTAGACTAGATGGGACACAACCTAATGGACCTGATCCTGTTACCAACACTCTTCTTGCTCCCAAATCATACAACCTCTGCAAACAGTTCGATATTTTCACGTAACATCACTGAACTTTATCACTATAACAGTAATATTATGTACCTTGATATGCAATGGCTGAGCCAGAAATTTTTATTAAGGAGAGTCAAAATATAAAAAAATAAACTCACCAAGAAGTCAAGGGGTGTCATTATATAATATATATATTTTATTTTTAAAAAAAAAAAATTTACCGAGTTAAACAGTATAATTTTCTGATGCATGTGGCTACGCCACTGTTAATATATAGGTCGGTTTTCTTGATACAGAAGGTATATAATATTTAAAGTCTTTATTGTTACCGTGAATAACATTTTGTTAGTTTAATCGGATGAAAATAATTTTGTTACTTTATTGTTATAATATGTCAAGTGACTTTATATTAGGTAACGATAATCAATAATGTTAATGTGATAAAAAGTGGTTTTCTGCTTTTATTATTTTTATAATTGACAAAATTCTGTAACTCTACATGCCGACATCAGTTGGCAAATGTTTAGGCTGAGTTTGATGGGATCATAATAAGGAAAAATCACCTTTTGCTATTTTCTTCTGTCCTTTTGTTGACTCATTCAATAGAATCTTTTAGCCCATTTGGCCAATTTTTTTTTAAGGCCAAAAACACTTTTTGTTTTCTTCAAAAAAATATTTTTTTTTTCTTTTCTTCAAATTTGAGGTATTTGGCCAAGTTGTTGAAAGAAGAAAAAAATACTTTTGAGCAAAAGCAGAAGCAGTTTTTGAGAAACAGACAAAAGTAGTGTCTCCAAAAGTACTTTTTAAAAGCTTGGTCAAACACTAAATGCTGCTTAAAAGTGCTTCTCAAATTAATAAGCCAAACACAAATATTTTAGAAGCGCTATATGTTTCCTTAATCAGCAGACAAGTCTTTAAATCTTGCGTGAGTCTACATTAATTTAATTTTAATTAACAGTTAAAACAACTAAATTTGATCTGAGAATGTCATTTTCCTAACAACTAATAGACACTTACATTTTGTCTTCTGGACAACTACCACTACACATAGAGGAAAATCTAATATTTAGAATCAATAGATTGAAAATTAGTATGATCTTTTTTATGCGCATAGAGTTCAAATATTTTTATTTATTTATATATGTATACATAATTCGAGCAGAAAATAACGTGAGATGTGTTTATTACCATCAAGATCTTCCGATACTCGCTGATAATATAAACAGAGAAATCTTGAAGATTGTACTGAAGTCTTCTGGCTGAAACTGGTGTGAAAAAATAGTTGTTGACATAGTCATTGCCTCCCAAAGTAATGAGAACAAGTGCTTTGTTTACTAGCATCTGTGTCTGTTCTTCTCCTAAAAGAGCACTCACTCGCGCCTGGTATTGTTCGAAGTTTTGTAGTTGCTGCGAAATTCTTATTATGTTGGCCTACCACAAACAAAATTTAAGCAAAACCAAATTAATTCATTAATTAATCACTCCAATCAACGAGTATGTACAAAAATTAACTTGACAAGAAAGTGCATTGCTCCTTTTAAGTTGCATGGTTTGTTTTCAAAAGAGATAATGAACAAAAATAAATATATTTAAGTCATATACATGGATAGGGTAAAGTTTTTTTCATTATTAGTGTAGTTTAACCTATTATAGCAGATTGTCATTTTTATCAAGTTACATCGTAGAAATATACTTATAATTACTTTTTAAGCGATAAATTCAAAATAAACTATTTCACGCGTCCTAATTTATGTGATGCAGTTCCCTTTTCAGCATGTCCCAAAAAGAATGATATCTTTCTATATTTTGGAAGCAATGGCTTGCAAAAACATTTTAGAAAAAAAATCTTCTTAAATCTTGTGTCTAGTATCACATAAAATGGGACGGAGGGAATATCAAGGATTGCCACCGCATTTATTATAAATGCCTAACTTTCCTTAGAAAATAGACATAACATATTGTATAAAATATTTTCTTTTGCCATAATTTTGCCTTGCAATAATGTCGACTCAAAGAAGATTAGGACTTACAAACTGAACTCCAGTATCGTTAAGAATTCCAATTCCAGCAGAAGCAAAATTTGCTCCAACGAGCAACTTATCTCCAGTTAGCTCAGGGTCCAAGTATGGCAATGTTGGTTCAGCACCAAGCTCTTGGCCTGTCCATACACTTTTTTCGTTAACAATAAATATGGTCCATTTGCGCAAATAACGTTTTTAAATTCCTTATAACCCAGTTCAATGCAGAGGCTATATATAGAGTCAGTGGATTCAGAATAATTGAGCCTAATTTATATATAGGCTTTGTTGATTTAGCTACTACATGACTGCATTAAGTTAGCATTATTCCCATTTTTATTTTTTTTTAAAAACATTAAAAATATATGATCATTTTTTGTGTTTCACTTTCCCCAAATATAGGATCAAATGTTTCAAATATAGACCCTAGCTAGTAATAAAAAGGCAAGAGCACTTAAAAGAGACAATGGTGACATAGTATATAGTATATAGGTGGTTTGCTTCAGATTTGGCATTCATTCCCCCTCACCTCCCTAGATTTCGCGTTATTGTCTACTATGCTAGCCTATGATAAAAGCCTTTCATTTAGGCTCGATAGGGAGATTGCTTGAGGAAGGCCCGACATACCATTCCGAGGGGTTAGTTGAACATGTCCTAAATCCGCCTCTCGTACAATAATATAGAAAAAAGAGATAGGAATCTTACTTATAAGATCAGGTATATTGAAGCCATTGGAAAAACGGCCAGTAGGACGATGAGTAGGATAATCAATGCCATAAGGTGGAGAATCAGCCCTTGCAGAAGTTATTAGATAATTGTTGTTGCCATTGTCAACAAGTGAATCACCAAACACAAAGAAAGCACGAGGAGCACCCTTAGTACAAGTTACAAAAGTTCCAATTAGCACTACTAGGAAAATAGTAGCAAAAATTGGACTAGGCATTTTGAACTAATATTATAACTAGCTAGAAAGGTATATAGTATACTATTTTTTTGCTAGTTGCTTTAGAATAAATGATAAAGCGATTGAGGCATTTATTTATACTACTAGAGGGGACTTTAGATTGGTATTGTTGGTTAGTTGAAAGGTATTAAATGGGCGGCCTCCCAAAAACATGAAAGTGAGTAAAAATGGGGGCCAACCTAGCAAAAGAACAAGATTAACAAATTTGCAAATAAAGGAATTCTTTCGGATGTTATATTATATATACGTGCTTCAAGTTAAGCCATGCAACACCAACATATACCAGGTTCAACGAACTCGTGTCTTTCGACTCGACTTGCAAGTAACTAATTGTGCAAAAAAATTGTGCATGCAGCGACTAGAGAATTTGGTTAAGCCTTAAGCAAAAACTTAAAGAGTAGCACTCAGTTCAGGGGCGAAGCTATGTCTATGGAAGGGTTTCAACGCAGAAAAATTACTATGCCAGTAAAATAATTTTTTAGATATGTATAAATTGTTAAATTCCCTCTATATAAATGAAATACATAATGTTATGGCTAAAGTGGCTCAAAATTTGCTCTAGGTCGTATGTACAAATTTCCTTTTTTGTTTTTATTTCAGCTGATGATCTTAAGTTTGACCGACTTGCATACAACAACAATAACAACAATATACTCAGTATATCATGACGTGGGGTTTAGGGAGTGTAATGGAGTTTGGGGAGGGTAATATTTACATAGATCTTACCCATACTTACAGAAATAGAGAGATTGTTTTCAATAAACCATCGACTCAAGAAAAACAATTCACTTTGACCGACTTTGATGAAGTGTCGAAACTTAACGGGGTTGCTCTTAGTCCTGTTTAGTGACTATACTGCAAATTTCAGCACTTTAAATTCCATGGTGAATTCAGATGAATGTTGATCCATTTTCAAGCTGGATCCAATCTTTCTTAAGTTTCTTATTAGTCTTATGATCCCACAATTGAAATAGCGAGGAAGTGAACGCTATTAGTATCGCATAATTCAGGTTCTAATTTATAAATGTCTTATGTCAGTTCTCTAGTTACACATTTCTATCGCACAGAGCTACTGCAAGACAGCTGCTGACAGCCCAGTAAAGACAGAGATGATGAGACCTTAGGGCCCGGAGTGAAGCTACCGTATTACTTACCGATTCGGACAAATTCAATATCTTTTGGTTAGATCTTGTATTTATAGTCAAAAAAATTCTAAATTTGTACAAAATTTAATTACAAACCAAGCTAGCGTTTGGCCATAAATTCACACATTTATTATGAAAAATCTGTTTTTGGTGAAGTTTGGCTTGAAGATGAAAATGTATTTGGACATACGTTTTCAAAACATATTTTCCAAATTTATTTTGGAAAAACATGTGTATTATTAGGGATTTGGCCCAAAAACAGCTATTGAGCTGGTTTTGGGATTTAGAATTTTGCCAAAATATAGGCAAAATCTATGACCAAATATGTGTTTGTCAAATAAAACTCAAGTTTATTTTGACAAAATCTATGACCAAACGGTCCCAAGTACGTAACTAAAACGAATTGTAAATTTTGCACAAATACAGAACTCGTTAGCTTCAAATACAAGCTTCAAATACCAAGGTTTAGTGCAGTAGGGGGACACTTCAGAAACAGTTGATTGCGACAGTTTAGTTGGATTTTCAACCTGTCGCTTTTTAGCAGTTGAGGCTGGCCACACACAATCTAGAAGAGGTAAGATTATTTTAAATACTCTTTTTTTTTCAACTCCAATCAAATATTGTCCAAACAACAATACACACTTTGTTCCATTTTGTAGTGTTCCGAGTACGAATTAAGCTATTTAATTTTCAGTTGTGAATTTTGCCATAAAACTTTTCTAAGTTTTATAAGTAAAACTTTTATATATGAAGACTACATAAAATTAATCTAAGCTACAATAGTTAATATTTCAACAACAACAACATACTCAGTATTATCCCACACTGTGGGATTTGGGGAAGGTAGTGTGTACGCAGACCTTACCCTTACCTTGTGAGGATAGAAAAAAATTTTCCAATAGATAATCGGATCAGGAAAGCATAAACACCACATTAATAAAAATATAGACAAGAAGAGACATCACCAAAAGCCATATAAAAACAGAATAAAGACAACAAGATAGTAAGGTGATCAACAATTAAAGAAAACAACAGTTAGTCATAAAAACCTACTACCAATAGAAAGCGAGACTGCATGTCAATACTACTGTTATGAACACTCTAGACTACCTACTCTACTACCCTAATTTTCGACCTCCATACCTTCCTTTCAAAAGTCATGCCCTCGGTCAGCTGAAGTTGCGTCATGTCTTGCCTAATCACCCCTCCCCACCTCTTCTTTGGCCTACCTCTACCTCTCTATAGGCCCTCCAATGTCAACCTCTCACACCTTCTCACCGGGGCGTCTTTGCTCCTCCTCCTCACATGACCAAACCACCTAAGTCGCGCTTCCCGCATCTTGTCCTCAATAGGGGCCACAACCACTTTGTCGCGAATAACCTCATTTCTAATCCTATCTAACCTGGTGTGCCCGCACACCCATCTCAACATCCTCATCTCTGCTAGCTTAATCTTTTGGACATGAGCGATGTTGACTGGCGAACACCCAGCCCCACACAATATCGTCGGTCTGACCACCACTATATAGAACTTACCTTTAAGTTTCGGTGGCACCTTCTTATCACACAAAACACCGAAAGCAAGTCTTCATTTCATCCATCCCGCCCCAATACGATGTATGACATCTTTATCAATCTCCCCATCCCCCTGAATAATAGACCCAAGGTACTTAAAACTTCCTCTCCTAGGGATGACCTGCGAGTCCAGCCTCACCCCCTACCCCTCCTTGAGTCTCATCACTGAACTTACACTCCAAGTATTCTGTCTTGGTCCTGCTCAACTTGAAACCTTTACACTCGAGGTCTGCCTCCATACCTTTAACTGTGCGTTCACACCGCCTCGCGTCTCATCAATCAATACAATATCATATGCAAATAGCATGCACCACGGCACATCCCGTTGGATGTGGCGCGTCAGTGCGTCCATCACCAGGGCAAATAAAAAAAGGCTGAGTGTCGACTCCTGATGCAACCCCATCATAACCGGAAAATGGTCTGAGTCCCCACCTACCGTCCTCACTCGGGTCTTTGCTCTATCATACATGTCCTTAATCCCCCTAACGTAGGCAAGAGGTACACCTCTAGCCTCCAAACATCTCCACAAAACCTCCATCGGAACTTTATCGTACGCTTTTTCTAAGTCGATGAATACCATATGCAAGTCTTTCTTTCTCTCCCTATACTACTCCATCAATCTCCTAACAAGATGGATGGCTTCTATAGTCGAACGTAAACCCGAATTGGTTCTCAGAAATAGACACACTCTTCCTCACCCTTAGCTCTACCACTCTCTCCCATACTTTTATAGTATGGTTAAACAGCTTGATACCCTTATAGTTATAATAATTTTGGACACCTCCCTTGTTCTTATATACAGGAACCATCGTGCTCCACCTCCACTCTTCGGGCATCTTCTTCGTTATAAAAATAACATTAAATAACCTAGTGGGCCACTTCAAACTTACCTTGCCCGCACTCTTCCAAAACTCCGCCGGAATTTTATCCGGTGTGGTCATTTTGCCGCTGCTCATCTTACGCATAGCCCCCTCCACTTCATCAACTCTAATTCGCCTACAATACCCAAAGTCACAACGACTCTCATAGAGTTCCAAATCACCTAATACAATACTCATGTCCCCCTCCTCGTTCAAGAGACTATGAAAGTAGGTATGCCATCTCCGACAGATAAGTCCCTCATCCAACAAAACTCTACCTCATTCGTCTTTGATGCACTTCACTTGGTCCAAGTCATGAGCCTTCCTTTCTCGCGCTTTGGCTAACCTGAAAAACCTCTTATCCCCACCTCGGCCCTCGAGTTCCTCGTACAAACGACTAAAAGTTGTCGTCGTTTCATGTTATGAACCATTTAAATAGTAGAGTAATATATATTGAGCTGAATTCTCATTTCTTGATCAGTGGGTTGTCTTTTGGCATGTTTGTAAAACAAAAATCTGTATTTAACTGATCTTTTCTGTTATGAACCATTTAAAGATTGGATGAAATACAAAATTAGCCGATCAGCGATAACTAAGCGCATTTGCTAGTATAAATTTGCATCTTATGTGTATATAAAATATATTTTTTAAATATTATTTTTGAAACGGCTAAAAATATACCAAACTCTTAAAAATTGGCTGCGGTTTCCTCTTTTGTTGATTTGCTTTTTCAGGCAAAAATTGCCCTTTGCTTTCAGCAAATAAAGCTAAAAGTCCTATCCAATATGACAAAAATGCCTTCGGTCAAAAGTAATTAAGACAAACATAATGCATTGGCTCTTTTGGAAAATAATGCCACGAGGTGACACTAAATTTACTTATTGGCCAATCATTAATTGGAAATAAGTGAGAAGCTTTTCTTGGCAAGGTCTACTTGTAGCTAGCTGTCTCTTAGTTATAGTCCACCAGTCAAAAATTATCAAAGTTTCGACGTAAAAGAATTTAAGTTAATACGTATAATATCATTACACTACCTGTGATAATAAGTTCAAATTTGATATAAAATATAGTTTTAAAATTGCCTTGAATGCATATATCCTACCATGCCGGCAGATGTGTAGTATTCAGTGCTTGTGTCAAATGAATAAATACGTGATATGTATTTAAATTCAAAAAATTTCACTTAATCATAACTAATTAGTACCTATTAATTATAATAAATTGATATAATTTAGTATAACCGCGTACAAAGTAAGTTTTTACCAATAAAAATGTAGTGGTTCACGAAAAATCCATGATTTGTATTGATTAGGTCTCGGCGCCCATTTGAGAGCAGGTAGTCTTCGAACCCGTTTGGATGAGCTTGTTGTAAGTGATTTTTAAGTCTAAAGCTATAAGTTAGGAATTCTAGTTTTTGACTTATTTTTGTTATTTTAGCTTAAAAATAAGTGCTTAAAAATACTTTTTTACTTTATCCAAACACTACAAAATGGCTTAAAAGTGATTTTGGCTTAAAAGCACTTACAATAAGTCAATCCAAACGGGCTCCTTTAGAAGATAGCTCTAAAAATCAAGCAATTGCATCCTATAATTCTTATATAGTAAGTATTTTTAATATTAATTTTGACTCGCTTTTTTGGGCATATTGTTTGAAATGTGGCACAAGTATTACGCATAAAAGAATTATAAGCTATATATGGGAACAAAAAGAATCATTAGGTCTGAAATTCCTCAATAATTTTAACTATTTAGTCCTCAACTACTAATACTACTACTAGCCAGTATTAAGTTGATCCTATTATTAGTTAGTACTTTTTACTATGCATTTCTAGGACAAAGTATACCTACTGATATGTCATCCAATATGGGGAATAACAAATGAGAGATTCTAACCTGAAAATAATGTAAGATAATCAATTGTATAAGATGAAAGGTTAAGAAAATAAAAGACTCATAAACCATACTCAAAGTAAATACGCCCCTCAAACATACTACTCTTATTGAAATAAGAGTGTTGGTTGACTTAATTAATTGGCCACATTTTTTATAATAGTGTGAGTATGAATATATCTTTGATATCAGTGGCGATCCAATACATAAAGTCAAGAAGTTCGATAGAATTCAGGATCTTCTTCTCTGGTCTAACTCGGACCTCTTTGCATATTATTATATTAAAGCAAAAATCAAGTATAAATACGATTAAATAAAATATACAAATTCAAAACCTACATGTCAATTTAAAGTATACAACAATAACATATTCAGTCTAGTCCCATAAGTGGGGTCTAAGGAAGATAGAATATATGCAAACGTTACCCCTATTTTTAAGAAAACAAAAAAATTGTATAATTTAAAGTATAATTTATTTAAATTCTGAATTCGGTGCTCGTTAACTAAACTTGTAAAACTCAAGTACTCAAGTCAAAGATATGTCTTGGGCAATGTGGGTCACCCGACCTGCGACTGAAACCCAAAAAAGACGACCCATAAAGTAACGTGTTAGTTGGTCTATAATTTAGATTCATTTAATTGGCGTTTGCTTTTTCGGCCATTTAATTCCCTTACTCTCTCTTACTACTATTTGTGTCCACAAAACAGTACAATAACAAAAGTATCACAATTTAAATATCAGTACATGAATTTGACTTTTAAGTATTTTCACGGCTTATGCTACTGCACACCTTGTTTCAGCTTGTTTACAATGTGAGAAAAATTTAAAAGAAAAAAATTCTTATATTATCTTTGGTGAAATTAAAGACAATATGGTCAAAACGACAACATAATTAAGGGAATAAAACGTCACAATTATATCGTATTACTCGATACTTGCAATATAGTTAATGGAATAAGACGTTGCAATTATGTTTTTATACTCGACGACGCTAATACAATTAAGGGGATAAAACGTCACAATCATAGCATGTGCATTTGATTAATGTAATATCTATGTAGATTTTTCCATAACCTTTTTTGTGGTCACACTCCATAAATTAATGATTAAATGTTACTCTTACCCTTTACACCCTGTTCACAAAAAAGTAGCTTTCATTAATTTTGATTAAAAAGAAAAATGAAAAAAAACAACAACTTACTATTAAGCACCCACCTCTGTATTAGGAAACATCTTCAGGCCAAAGATAGTAAAAATTGCATGGGCCGCCTTATTTGATCGCTCCTTTTTAACTTATACCCGTTTTGTTTTTCCGTTTGCATTCGTACTCATTTTTTGTTAAAAGCGTTTTAAAAAGACGATTTTGCCCTTCTTTAATAAAAGACTATTGACAAACTGTAGGACAAAAATTTAAGCATGTTTAGGCTGAAGTTTTAGCAAATAAACTAAAAAACTTCAGCTTGTTTAGACTGAAGTTTCGGATAAAATTCAGGACAAAACTGTAGATTACGTTACAAAACTTCAGCATATTTTGGTATAAGTTTTAGCATATGAACTAAATAACTTCAGCATGCATTAGCAAAAACTCTTTAGAAAATTACATACTGCAAGACAAAAATTTAAGCATGTTTAGTCTGAAATTTTAGCAAATGATCTAAAAATTTTCAGTATGTTTAGTCTGAAATTTTAGCAAATGAACTAAATAACTTCAACATGTTTTGTCTGAAACTTTAGTAAATGAACTAAATAACTTCAACATATATTACCAAAAACTCATTAGAAAATTACATACTACAAGACAAAAATTTAAGCATATTTAGTCTGAAGTTTTAGCAAATGAATTAAAAACTTAAGTATGTTTAGTCTGAAATTTTAGCAAATAAACTAAATAACTTAAGCATGTTTAGTCTGAAATTTTAGGAAATGAACTAAATAACTTAAGCATGTTTAGTCTGAAGTTTTAGCAAATGAACTAAATAACTTCAGCATGTTTAGTCTGAAATTTTAGTAAATAAACTAAATAACTTCAGCATGTTTAGACTGAAATTTCGGATAAAATTCACGACAAAACTGTAGACTGCAGGATAAATAATTTCAGCATGCATTAGCATGAAGTTTTAGCTTCAATGTGAAATAACTTCATGCTATATTAGCATGAAATTTTAGCTTCAACGTGAAACAACTTCATGCTACATTAGCATGAAGTTTTAGCTTCAAGGTGAAACAACTTCATGCAAGTGTGATTTTGAAGATGAATTTGGACAAGTTTCTGATCTTTTTATAAAGTTGCTAAGAGGAGAGGATAAGATCGTTTTATAGTTTTATATCTTTTGTGAGGGGTGTAATTGTCATATTATTACGGGTTTTTGTGAGATGGCTATCAAATTAATAATTTTAAAAAATAGGGTACAGGTTAAAAGGTGGCACAAATATAGAGTACGGCTGCAAATCCCTCCCAAAATGGACCAACCGTAAAGTTGTATGTATTAGCTGGCCACTAGGACAAGGTCCAACAATCGAGAAGCCCAATTATATCATTGACGGCCCAAAATAGGCCCATATTGTTTCAAAACAAATATAGAGGGAAGTGAACAGTTAGTCACTAATTAGAGATGTCTTTGCTCTTTAGCCACTGTTTAAAATATATTTATTCTTTAGCCATTGCTTAATAAATTTTTACCCGCCCGGACAAAAATACCCCTATGCCTAGACATGAGTGTTGTATAAATATTAAGGACATGGTGTCCTTAACTTCATGAATGATGTGTAAATATTAAGGACAAAGTGTCCTATATTTGCACCTTCCGTTGTTAAACTTTAGGATATCATATCATTAACTTCATATGTGCAGTGTATATGTTAAGGATATGGCGTCCTTAACTTCATGTGTGTAGTGTAAATGTTAAGAACATAATGTCCTTAACTTGTATTTGCACCATCTGTTGTTAAACTTTAGGACCTCATGTCCTTAACTTCATATATGCAGTGTAAATGTGAAGGACATTGTGTCCTTAACTTCACGTGTGCAGTGTAAATGTTAAGGACATAGTGTCCTTAATTTTATGAGTGTTGTGTAAATATTAAGGACATAGTATCCTTAACTTCATAAATGTTGTGTAAATATTTAGGACAAAGTGTCCTGTATTTGCACATTCCGTTGTTAAATTTTAGGACATCATGTCTTTAACTTCATATGTGCAGTGTAAATGTTAAGGACATGATGTCCTTAACTTCATGTGTGCAGTGTAAATATTAAGGATACCATGTTCTTAATATTTACACAACACTCATGAAGAAAGGGTAAAAACGTCTTTTCGTATTAATTTTAATAAAGTAGTGGCTATTTTTGCTCAGCATTAAAACTATTGGATAAAAACTAAATATCACGTTAAAAAGTGGTTATCCCACGCCATTTCTACCCAAACACACCCTATTGGCATGGTCTGGTTTCATATTCAACCTCAATCATTAGCCACAATATTAGAAATGACACTAGGTAGCCAAAGGGCTATTATTTAAGAATTAGTCAGTACGTCCGGATTTTTTTTTTTTCAATTTAATTTTTCAGGACAAAAATGTCATGAATTTTTCTGAAGTTAAGATTTTTTGTTTAAAGTTTTACGACAAAATAAATACTAGTTAATCTCTAAATAACATCACTAAAAATGACTATTTGTGCACTTGCCCCGCCACAACAGGCACTCCCCATGTTCTCTTTTACCTTATTTTTTAAATAACGATGATGTTTGATTCAACTTATACGTGTTTAAACTAATCCACTGAGTATATATTATTTGTATCAGCTAATTTGCTCCAAGATTCTAGACAAATAAGGATCATTCGCCTTGCCTTCGTTGGAATTCAAACTTTGGATGTCAAAATTATCTTCTTTTTCCAATTTTTTTTATCATTGTCCAACGACAAGAGGATGTTTTTAGCACCTTATTTTTGAATGAGTTTATGTTCTGTGATCAGTGTAAAATTTTTTTTTACACACTAAAATTAAGTTGAACAATAACGGTAACATTTTATATAGTCTGATATAGTAATATTGAAAAAAGAGTAATAAGCCGCTATAACTACCTAAATCATATCATGTGTAAACTTTTTTTTTTTTTACTGATATATATATATATATATATATATATTATAATTTAAACTCTTTTTTGTTGAATTATGTAGTGTGGCAAGCTTTATGCTGTATTATACCAGTCAGCAACTGGGTGTGATTGAACAATATACCACCAAAACATGTGCAATAAATGCCCCTGCGGTCCTACTCTTGGCAAAAGAAGGTTGGTCCAAAAGGAAAGTATAAATGACTGATTTGTCACTCATTTCCACCTATTCTTTTGTTGAGCTTTTAGCTACGTAGAACACGGGTGTTATTGGTTCGGTTCGGTCGGTTATTTTATAAAATTTGTATCATACTAATTTTTCGGTTATTCAATTATCTATAATCAAAATTAGACTTTTTGAAACCGTTCCAATCATGTCGGTTTTTTTTCGATATCGGTGAGGTTCGGTTAATTTTTATATTTTTTTTAAATATCATATAAAATTCACCAGTAGTGGTAGAATGCAATAACATACGTTCTTTTATAGGATTTAGTAAAACCCTCTAGACATTTTTACTTTTTAAAGGGTGATGAATTAAAAAAATAAAAAATGATTAGAGTATAGATCCATCAACTATTCTACAACAACGTAAAAGAAACCAAGCAAAGGCAAAAAAAAATATAAATCACACAAGTACAAAGATATTAACCAAGTTGGGACTCAAGAATAAAGTCTATAGAAGATTAAATATTCAAAAAAATAAATCTAAATTATATGAAAGGAAACATATTCAATACATTGTAGTTTGCTACTCATAATCATTAGAATACTTTGTGTCTTGCTAATGAAGATACTTGAAATAACTTAGTTTAAGTAGAAGTAACATAATAGGCTTTAGGAATTAGTAGTTTGAGTTTAATTACTTATTTGTTGGCTTGTAAGAGTTTTCATAAGGGACTTTTTCGTATATATACAAGATTTTAAACTTATGTCTAAGTTTTCATATTTACAGGAAGTAACAAAAGTTTTTTTACAAAATATATACAAATTCGGTCAAAATCTATAATTTATCTACAACATAAGCACATATTTTTTGTACAGAATCCGGTCAAAAACTATAATTTAAATACAATTTATATACAACTTATATACAATTATGTAAATTGTAGATATTTTGTATACCGTTTCTACATTCAACATACAAAATATATACAATTTGTTCATGTCTTCTTTTTCGAGTTTCAATCTGAAATTTCAATCAAAACCACCTCGAAGTTTTACTAAATTGTCTCAAATTTGAGATATAAACTCCAACAGATATTCCCAATCATTTGCAACAATACCCAATTCAAACAAAAAATAATTTCATAAAATTTCATTTTTGAATTCAAAACTTTGAAATTTTTTAATGACTGTCAATGGAGTTTTTAATGGATTAACATAGTTTTCAATTCAATCTACTCGCTTCTAATTAATACTATTTTGTTTATTGATTTCAAAAAGCTAAAATAATGATAACTAAAATGATTCTCTTCATCATAGCTAATTTTTTCTTATTTACTTTCTCGTTTTCATAGGATCTGAAGCAACAACTTTGCTAGGTACCAATATTCTCTCTTTTTTTCACTTAACAGTAGTATCATTTCTTCAGTTAATCCACATGAAGATTTTAGGCTAAGAATACTGATAGAGAATGAGAGACAGAGACAGAGACAGAGAGATCGAAGAGAGAGAGCGAAGAGGGAATTCCCTATTCAATTCCTAATATAATGGGATATTCATTAATACTAATTTGTATATAATTGGTAAATTGTATATCAACTTGTAATTAAGTTAAAACCTCAACAGTGAGGACAAATAAGTTTTTAATATAGTACACATAGGTAAAAATTCCTTTTCATAATTTCAAGGCCCAAAGAAAAATCTAATATTTTATTATTTTTAAACTTACTATATAAATATATTTTTCACATGTAAAATTTATTCGGTACAGTTCGGTATTTTTTCGGTTTATTTTTATAAAATAAAAAACCTATCCTAAATATCGGTGCGGTTATAGATTTATAAAAAAAAACTCGATTTCTATAAAAGAAACCTAAAAATCGGTTCGGCGCGATACGGTTCGGTCAATTTAGTCGATTTTCGAATATCCATTGACACCCCTAGCTTACCCAACAAGAAGATTAGAGGATGTAATGTTCAAGACTTATAACTTGTTTGGTCAAGCTTTTTTTTTTTTGGCCAAAAGTATTTTTTTCCCATAGTTAAAGTATTTGGCCAAGCTTTTAGAAGAAAAAAAATATACCTTTGAGTAGAAGCAGAAGCAGTTTTTGAGAACAAGAAAAAATAGTTTTTCTCAAAAGCACTTTTGAGAAAAATACACTTAGAAACACGTTTTAAAAATCTGGCCAAACAGTAATTGCTGCTCAAAAGTGATTTTCAAATTAATTAGTCAAATACAAATTGTTTCTTATCAAAAATATCTTTTTAAAAAGTATAAAATAAATTGATTTTAGAAGCCTGGACAAACAGGCTATTAGTGAACGACGTGGAGATAAACAATAACCAACATTCTTCCTCGATTAAACACAAAAGAACCAACTTCTTAAATCATGAACGGACGATTCTTTTACAAATTTATAAGCTTGCATATATAGAGTGAAATGGTAGACATCGTTCCTTTTACCATTTAGATCCATAGCAGTATATTGGGAAAAATCTTATTTTGACCTGTTGTTTGTCTCAAATCAAGCGATATAAGTTTTAAAGCCACAAATAAATGTGATAATGTTATTATAGTTAAACGATAATAATATATACACATAGTGGTGAAGTCAGAAATTTATATTCAAGGGTGTTCAAACTTGAAAGAAATGAAAAAAATTCTCCCATAAAGAATATTCAATATATGTTATATATATACCTCTAAAATCTAATATTTTACTTATATACGTAATGTAGTTATTCGACGCACAATTTATTGATCTGATACAAACATCAATTTCGTATATTTTTGGAAGGGTAGTTGGTGAATGTGAGTATATTGGCTCTACTTACGTTGTGTCATTCTCATTTTTCTGTACATGCTATGAAAAACAGTAAGTTGATCTTTATCTTGTCGTCATTGTAGATCTTTTGGTTTCTCTCTTCTCAAGTTTAGGGGGCTAAACTAGAAGACGAGTAAAGAGATGTATTGGGACACTAAAAAGAGTTGCGCCTACGAATCACGAGATTTCTCCTTCTCTTCTATGGTTGGGAAAAATAAGAATGACTTCTTGAATGAGCTCTTAAATAAGTCACGCAGTTTGGAGATGACACGTGCTAGTGCTTACATTGGCTGCCCAGAATTTTTATTAAAAAAAAGATAGAGAAAAGGGAAAAAGAATATACTTTACTAAAAATAATGGCATAAATATTCTGTTCAAATCTTGATAGATAGAGGTGTCAAGTATCCCATGTAATTAGTGGAGACGTGTGCAAACTTACCCAGATATTATAGTTATTAAAAAAAAAGTTATGGTATAAACATATTTACAAAATTAACCTTATCATGTAATCACAAGTAATATTCTATGTAAGCACTGCCTATCAACGGTTAAACTATACTAATAGTCTAACAATTATTACACTATCATCATATGTAATTTAAATCAAATTTTAAAAGGGAGAAAATAAAAGAGATTTCATGGACTAATCAACTTCACACTAAAACCATGAGACAGTTAATTGCAAAGTCAATTGGCAAGGAGTAAACTGCATTTGTGTCAGCTTACATAGTTACACTGTACAAATGACAACTAGTGTTCCACATCCATAATCAGAGTCAAAGCATAAAATGCAAAACAAATCTAGACGTAAAACATTACAAAAATGCAAAATATTTGCAATATAAACAATGATTGCAGCATTGTTGGCAAACACAATAATACAGGAGATGATGGTTATATAATTTGAGACAAGAATACCAAGGGAAACAAAAATAAGTGGAAAAGACTTATCACACTCTACCTGTCAATTCAACGATGGATTCATGCACAAGCTCTTCCAGCAACTTCCTTTCAATTTCCATTCCTACATTATCTAATTCTAATCTCAAATATTGAAGCCACCCCTTCCCCACTACCTCCTTCCTCACCATTCCATCCACCACCAGGCTGTTTCCATCCCCACCATCATCGGAGAGATATTTCACCTCGCTCGAAAACCATTCCTTCATTCGGGTCCACACCTGGTCTACCAATATCAATTTAGCTCCTCCTTCTGGGAGATTATTACTGACCCCACTATAAGGTATGGCTCTTTGGCAAGTGTCTGGCCCATATCCTGCAATTTCCATCAGTGCTGCATTTACACAATCAAATACAAGTTTTCGGATTGATCTCCTTCGTCTTCGCCTGGCCTCGTGTAGTACATCCTGCTCGTTCAGATCAACATATTTTTCTCTTAGCGATGGATCCAAAGGGCTTTCAGGCGAATGCCACATCAACAAGAATGCATCAGATTGCACTTCATTAAGGCCAGCTGCCGTTAATAATGTTTGAACAAAAGAGAACCATTCTTTTTCTTCTTCCTCTGTTCGCTGAATGGATGCAGACGGTCTTAAACAAACTGAACTGGCTGTATCTACACAGGAATCATTCCATGACAGAGTACGAGCAATTGATCCTATTGGAGGAGATTTGTCAATCAGATTGCACCTTATAGGGTCAACAGACAACTCACCACCTGTTAAATTTGATAAAAGCATAGGGTAAAAGTATAAGTTGTACATATATCAAAAGAAAAAGGGAAACCAGAGATCTAGGTGTGATTGGTGCCACGATTTTACCATGATGATCTGGCTTAGTCCTGCCAAAGGATATATGTGCTGGATGTTCATCCTCTTCAAATGTTGTCTCCAAAACAGATATAGGACTTGGTTGGTCCTGGCTCTCACACTGGTTTCCCGAGGGCAAAGATTTTGATACAAATAGCCCAACCTGCTAAAAGTAGTTAAATCATAAATGAGCTTTGGATTTCCTCAAAGTAGTCAATTTGGCAAAGTCATATCAGCCCTATTTCAGTTGGCGTGACAAACTGTTCCCACACATTGACAAAACCTCTTTAAAAGGAACAATAGAAGATATAATAAGCTATACAAGAAATTGCAAGGACACAAATCAAAAGGTGAGAGAACTCCTGTTGCTAATATTCTAGAACACACAGATGATAAACATCAAACTGAAAGAAAGAAAAAGTGGAAATGAACAAATTTTTGTTTTGATAACCATCAAATGAAATGAATGAGAAAAAAAATGGAGCTTAACTGATTTCCCATAATTTGACCCATAAAACCACACTAACTAATCACCAGGAAAGTGCTTTTCCAAAGAGGTAAGTAAGTACATTACCTCAGGAGAGATTATGTCCCGCTCGCCAAACAAATTCTGGGAAAATAGTTTGCCTGGTGATTTATCAACGTCAGCTGATGAGCACTCAAGCCCTGGAACATTAAGGTATTCACTTTTATCTTTGTCAACTTTTGCAGAACAATGTGAAGACTTGTCACCAGACTGCATTTCATCGCTGGATTGCCAATGGTTCACGCCGTCTTTGCTTGGTTTTTTGTTCCTTGAGAACAATAGATTTTTCAGTGACAGTTTTGTGCTTCTTGGCTTTGTTGTGTCTTTGGGAAGGTTGTTTTTTCCTGTATCAGGACCTCGAACATCCACATTCAACTGCGTACCAAATGCAGCAGAAGATACAGGAACAGATTTAGACCTTGAGAGGTTTCTAGGTGACTGATCCAAACTTTCATCACAGTTGGAATTACTCATCGAGTTGGAATTTGAAGTTCTGGGTTCTTCTTTGCTACTTTCCTGCTCTATTCCTCCGGCCTTCTTCGAGTCAGAAAGAGCAAGCATCTCGCCTAATGTACTGGAGTTTCTGCGCAGATGTCTTTGTTCTTGACAACTTCCATTAGATGCCACCGTTGCCCATCTCTCTGAAAGTCGCTTCTTGGCTTCTTTAGAAACGGAAGATTCTGGGGAATAAGATGCACGGCTCACGGAGGAGCAAGAATAAGGGCCGCCAAATCTATTAATGTAATCCCAAGAGTGCCTAGAAACTGGTGATATGACTTCTGAATCACTGAGATTTCCTGCTACATACTCATTTTCAGACTTGTTAAATGAACTCTCATCACCAATGTAGCCATTGGAAGACACAGAAGAAAGCAAGGTTTCATCCCTTCTATGTCCACCAGGATTTTCTCGCATCTTCTGTGTAATGCCTATTGCCACTTCTCCTGAGTCCTCAGCTTCATTATCCTCTATGTTCACAAATTTCGTTTCAGTTTCTGATGCTCTTGGTGATGCTGAAGGTGGAGAACTTGCAGCCCGGCAGTTGTGGGTCTTGCTAGGGCTTGGTTTCAACACCACTATCCTTGTCGGTTGAGCAGGATTTTCGTCAATATTCCAACCTGCTGCAGGAGGGGAACTCGCACAGTGGCTTTTGTCTACCCTGTTTCCCTGACCCACCTGGGTGGCTCTCTTCATCTCTTTTTCATTTGTGTTTCCTGATTCACCAAATCTACTATTATCCACCATCTTTGATGGTTTAAGAACAGTTATTCGCTTTGTCTCAGGAGGAGGAGGTACAGACTTCAAGTTATGTAAATGCTGCGAAAACATAGGATTGGGTTCTTGCAGAAACTTGAGGAATAGATCTGTGTTGGAACTTAAAACCTCCAATGCTTCTTGGAATTCTTTAGACTGGCGAAGTTTTCCATCTATAGAGAGGCATTTAGCTTCAATGAACTTCTGACGAACAAAAGCTACCTTCTTGTCAATACTGGTTTCATCGTCTTTTGCCTTTTGGGGAGATTTGCTTCTCACACAATTTATCTTCGTGGGTGGCTGCCAAACTTCATAGACATCCTTATATTCATTCTGCTCTGCATATTGATTAACATTATGCATTTCTTCCATCAAGGAGCCATTTTCGTGCTGGCAATAACTGAACGAGGAATCAGTATGACTTCGTGAATGACCTCCAAAATGACTTCGTGCAGCTGAAACAGATCTCCGCATAGGAAAAGCATCAAGACCCATCAACTTGGCAACAACACTAGGTGGATTCTGACAAGAGTTTATTTCCTTGGACATTTCTTGGGCTATAAGCTTCTTCATCGGTGTTCCATTTGATTTCTTGTTTGAACTGTTTCTCTTCAAATCTGAAAAAATCTGCATGCACCATATCTGAGCATTAGTATCGAACCAAAATTCAGTAATAGACCAGCTCATCTCGCTTCCTAAATTAATATCATCTAGAAATAGACTGAAGATGTACCATTTTTCCCTCTATTTGATCCTCAGAAGGATACGCCCTGACAACATCTGATTGGCTCCTTGAAAGAGAACCTGCAGTAAGATGGACCAAGTCAACACGAAGATTCAGTTTCACGGTTAGAGGATGCATAAACAATAGAAACAAATACTCAAATACCGTATGAATTCAAATAGATCTGGCCGTTCTTGCAGGAGCTTTGTTTTATGGAAAATGAAAACAGCTCCAGATAGAGGAGTCACATTTCATATATACCCATTACATCCAAAATATCTTTTTTGAACTTGATAGGCGATTTGACTAGTCTTCTGCAAACAATACTATTGATGCACTATTCCTTAGTTTGACGAATCAATTCCACAAAAATGTTCTAGTTGCCACTACTTAACAAAAAGATTTTCCAAGTGAAACTACGATAATGGTTTTATCTACAAAACAATCATTACCCCAGAGTGTCTTGTTTATGTGGTTCTCAATAAAGGATTCAAAATTCTAAGATGGAACATTAGAGAGAACAGAGAAGTATATAGCAAAGAAATTTATTATCACCATGTGGTTTATCTGTAAGCATCCTGTTTCCTGCCACCCCAGAATTCAAATCGAAAAGGTTCACCATTCGTCCCAAGCATCCTGGAAAAGGTTTATCAAGATTGCTATTTTTACCATTCTGAAACCCATTCATCTCATCACCTGAGACCACACAATTAACCATGTAAATCCAAATTGCTGCGTCAATCATTGTGTCATCAAAATGTTATTTCCCAAAGAGTAGAGAATATAAACCCCCAACAACTTCAAATTTCCATATGCCAAAGAAATAGGCATGTGCCCGAGACAGCAAAATATGTGTACACATGTATATATATCTACTCAAAAAGAGATGGAGAGAATTGACAGAAAATACATCATTCATGATACAAAAAATTGCTAGAAATTAGCTAAACATATTACAACCATAAAACATTGGAGCCACGAGTAGATGGTACACGCAACAGATAAGGAGAAAACCGAACATAAAGGACAAGCTTTCAGAATTCAGATGTCATGCAAAAAAAACCACAAGAGATAAGTTGATTTAATAAAGATGTTGTTTAAAAACTATAGCTCTAAAAATCATAGAGTAAATCTATAATCAGACAATTTTCCCCCTCATTGTGCTTCCTCTAAAAGGAGATATACACACCTTCACACTTCAGACACCCATACCAAGGATCACAATATGTGACAAGCTACAAAAAAAAAACATTTTCTCAAACAACAGTTTCACAGCAAACACCAAAGGAGATTTATTAAAACCATTAAATAGGAATATAGTGAAGTAGCTCCCGGATTACTCCATTGATGGATGTCTCAATGGCCTTTTGCGGTATTTCTGTTCATTATTTTGAAGATATATAATTCTTCATTTTTATTAGCTGTATTAGCTGGAATTTTAATAAATTGATGGGCAGAGTTACCAGGTACCTGCTACCTATAGTGGTGGGAGGTAGCAGATATCCGGTGTAATAGTTGAGTCCACAATTTGATTTGTTGCTTACATTAAAGTGTTTAGGCCAAATTATGCAGCGAGAAATTACATGAGAGTCCATATGAAACTTCAGATCAACCACTCAAGCAAAAACCAGAACAAACTCAACCAAAAAAAAGGAACTTTCTACTTAAATAACTACCAATAACGAGTAATAACCTGCACTCATTCAGTGTACATCACCATTAGTTTAAACAAACCAATCATACGAATTTTTAAGAGAGTACAAAAATGGTAAATATAAACATCAAAACTTTGAAACGCTAAAATCCGAAAAAAAAATAAAAAGAGAAAACGAAATTACGAGAAAGAGAATCCGATTCGAAATACCTTACAAAAGCGAGATCGGAAGAGAGTACAGAAAAGCAAAAACTGAAAAGCTTCTGCTAAAAGCTTCACAGTATCAACGATATGCAGGACCACCTGACAATGCCACCGCCGCAGGTTTCACACAGTAGTAGGTGAATAAATATGTGTGTGAAAAATAACGTAGAAAGCTCAACTTTAAGCTACCGGTGGTTTCACGGAACGGAGGTCGCCGGAAACGGAAAACTGAAATTCCGGTAGGAAACTCGCCGGAGAGCGTTCATCTGTTCAGGGATCACGTTGATAGAGAGAGTAGAGAGAGGAAGTGAAGTGAAAATTTTGTGGATTAAAAAGGATACAAAATAAAGTGATATTCTTCGTTAGTAAATACCAATAAATTGACCTGACAAGGAAAGATCCTTATGGTTTCGGATAATTGTATTTCGACCCCACTTTCCAATTAAGATTTGCCCCCACATATAACGCGGCTAGTTTAGAACCAGCCATCATTTTCTAATCATAGTATAACTGGTGCACCGGCAAATGGATATTTGTAAATTACTCTTATTGTATGATCATTTTTTTTTATTAATCATAGTATTTGGGCTATCTATTAGGTAAATAACGGATAATTTTATTAATCAAAACTTGAACATATGAGAAAAAATCGTTTAGTATTTTTGTCAGCATTAAAATTTAAACTTAGACTATTTTCAATCTATTTTATTACGCACTAGACCGCGGCGTTTGCTGCATTTATTGTTGATCATATTATGAATTTAATGTTGTGACCAATTTGTTAACATAAAAAATTTAAGTAAGTGGATCCTTCAATTTAATGCATATGCACTGAAATAGATAATTAGGTGTATACATGATTATGAGATAGCTACCACATCTACTTTTAGCATTTTAGGAGCTTCAATTTAAGTCCAAATTTGTAACGTGACAGTAAAATGATTAATGACATATTAAGTAATTATTGATTTTTGTTTTATGTGTTCTACTTGCTAACTTTGCTAATATTCAGAATTTCACTGTTATCCTCGTATGCACCCCTTTATTTGATACATCTTGGTAGGCTAATTATACAAAATTCCGGTTTACTACAAATAAAACCTGAAAGATTCATTTTCAATTTTAGATTATAAGTGAAGGTTTAATTAACATTACCTATTTTACAAAAATCTTTAGCCTTATCAATCTTTCAAAAATAAAAATTATGAAAATTTTCAAGTTTTGTCTTTTTCCTTACATAATTTATTAAGGTTTTAATTGACATTCGCCTTTTCCGCTTATTATTTTTTAATTACATGTCTCATCTTCCACTTAATCAGGGGCAGCCCAACCCTAAAGCAAGTGAAACACTTGCTTTAGGCCCCAAATATTTAAGAGCCCCAAAATTACTAGTATTTTTTTTATATATAGTAGTATATTATTTATATAATTATCTTTTATTATTGATAAATTTATTTCTTTATTGTCATATTAATTTTTAATAACTCGATTTCTTCCTCTAATTAATATAACTAAAATAGTTTTTTGTCAATCTTATTTTATTTTTTTTAATTAATTATATTTCTCTATTCATTAGTTGGTCACGTAACTATATCTAATAATCTAACTTATTATTTATTTTTCTAACATAAATTATACTCTCTCCGTCCCAATTTGTATGAAAGTATTTGACTGGAGATGGATTTTATGAAATAAAGGAAGGCTTTTGAAACTTGTAATCTTAAATAAATCATAAAAGTTTTTGGGCTAGAAATCATCTCATTAATGGTAAAAAGAAAAATCTAAAGTTGAATTGTTACCAAACATAAAAAGGGACTTACTAAAAAAAAGGAGTCACTTATGTTTTCTGGGTTCTCTCATTTCAGTTGTGATGCAATCAACATTAAATTCATTTAATTTTCTGTATTTTATAAAACTAAGTTCTTATTTTTTTTAATTTCACATCCTCACTTGTCTAATTTTTTTAAAAACGATGTTCATTAAATTATTAAGATTTAATAACGATGTTCATTAATAAAGGCCTCTTATTAAGATTTTGCTTTAGGCCTCCGATGAGGTTGGGCCGCCCTGCACTTAATTTGTGGGAAGAAGATGAGTAGCTACAACAATTGGATGGATATGTATATTTATTTGAAATCAAGAGAATCTCAAACACAAGAAAACAAAAAGATCTCCCATGCAAGTATGGTATCAACAGTTGTACTATAATTATAAAATACTAAGGCATATTTTATATGAAAAGCATATAATAAAGTATTTTTCTTATGATTAGTTCCATAATGATGTTTTTGGCTCATTCACTTCACGTAAAGTCTTGACCTTTTTCGTGGACTTTGACAACTCGATTGCAAAATCTTACATTTACTATTTATGACAGCTTTTTCAAGCGTTATTATTATACCAATAAAAGAGAAAAAGACACTTTTCTCTAAAAATCAACCAAACAAAGTGGATTTTTAGGCTAATTTCCAAATGATGATAGCTTTACTTGTAGGTCCAGTTAGATCAGGACCATCTAATTGCCTATGAAATCTCAAAGAGGGATTTAAGACCACATTCAACAAAAGGGACCCTTATTCCAATCAATTTGACACTTCCTTACCAAGATATTATGAAACGACTAACCATAACATTATTTCTTATGCCCCACTGTATCTAATAGATTTTTTTTTTTCTAAAAAAGATCTCACCCGGTATTCGAATCTCACATTAGGACTCAACTAATTCGGATTCATACTGCGTAAGCCCAATTAAAGGAAAAGTGCTTACTGCTATCATTCCTAAGGTTCGAACCTGAAACTTTAGTTAAGGGCGAAGGGAACATATATATCTCACCATCACCTTTCGTGATGTATTTAACGCTATTATTATTATTTGAGAAGTTAACGAATATTTTAAATGTAAAAGTTGCGAATTATATTACATTTTCTTTGTACTTTCGTTCCAAATATACACATTTTATTTGAAACTTGATGAATTGATCTCTCAATTCACACCAAAACTTAAGAGCGTTCGTTATTATACTCGTGATCAGTAGCGGACCCAGCATTTTGTGCAAGGGAGTTCAGTCAAAGACGAAGGTGTCTAATAACATAAGTGGTGACTTGGTGTCGGGTATGACAAGTAGGGTTTGATCATTTTATTATCTTTTTTGCTCTTAATACAATATCAAAATGAAATCATTTTAAAGTTGGTACTCTTTAATTTTAACAAAACTAAAAATATTTTATGAAGGTTAAATTTTTTATTTATTATTAAGAAATGAGAGCAAAATAGAACAATATAGTAATAGAGACAAGATATATAGGAGGAGAATGTAGAAATTATCTTATTCAAGTGTGTTTCTTGTGTGTACTTCATAAGATAAAGTATACCATATTTATAGGATATGGGATACATAAAAGGTTACAAGAATACACCTAAAGGTTATAAATATTAAGTGATGAATTAACTAAATACATGAACTCAAATGGTTCATGGAATAGAGATGTATGGAGTATTCAATGGACATCCACTTTAATATATTTATAATATTCCCCCTTGGATGTCCATCTAAAAGATAATGTACCTCGTTAAAACCTTACTAGGAAAAATCCAGTGGGAAAAAGGCTAATGAAGGAAAAAGAGTACATACATCTTGTAATACGCATTGAGTGTTGCCTCATTAAAAACCTTACCAGAAAAACCCAGTTAGAACAAAACCTTGGTTAAGGAAAAAAAGAGTACAACACATATTATAACCCCTCTGATGAAACTTTATTTGATATCTCGAAGACGATGCATTCCAATCTTATGCCGCAGCTTCTCAAATATCGATGTTGGCAATGCCTTAGTGAATAAATCTGTCAGATTATCACTTGAACGGATTTGTTGAACATCAATCTCACCATTTTGTTGAAGATCATGCGTGAAAAAGAACTTTGGTGAAATGTGTTTTGTTCTGTCTCCTTTGATATATCCCCTTTTAGCTGAGCTATACAAGCAGCATTATCTTCATACAATATCGTCGGAATCTTCGTCTTTAAAGAAAGACCACACAGTTGTTGAATGTGTTGAGTCACTGGTCTCAACCATACACATCCTCGACTATTTTCATGAATAGCTATTATCTATGCATGATTGGAAGATGTAGTAGCTAAAGTTTATTTTGTTGAGCACCGTGAAATAGTTGTACCTCCACAAGTAAATAGATAGCCTGTTTGAGATCGGGCTTTATGTGGGTCAGACAAATAACCTGCATCTGCATAACCAATCATTTGTGAATCGGATTCATAAGAATAAAATAATCTCATATCAATAGTCCCTCGGAGGTATCTAAAAATATGCCTAACAACATTCCAGTGTCTTATCGTTGGAAAGGAACTAAATCTTGCTAATAAATTTACTGCAAATGTTATATCTGGTCGAGTATTATTTGCAAGATACATTAGTGCCCCAATTGCACTAAGATATGGAGTTTCATCACCAAGAAGCTCTCCATCATTTTCATGAGTTCGGAATGGATCTTTATTTATATCAAGTAATCTCACAATCATCGGGGTACTCAATGGTTGTGCTTTATCCATATAAAAACGCTTTAGGATCTTTTCGGTATAAGTTGATTGATGGACAAAAATTTTATCTTTCATATGCTCAATTTGTAGACCAAGACAAAATTTTGTCTTTCCAAGATCCTTCATTTCAAACTCTTTCTTCAAACAGTCTACTGCTTTTGGAAGTTCCCCAGGACTTCCAATGATATTTAGATCATCAACATACACATCGATTATAACAAATTCAGATCCATACCTTTTTATAAATACATAAGGACAAATTGAATCATTCTTATACCCTTCTTTCAGCAAATACTCACTCAGGCGATTATACCACATTCGGCCTGATTGTTTCAATTCGTATAAGAATTTTTGAAGCTTTATTGAACAAGTTTCCCGAAAACTTTTATTAGTTTCAGGAACTTTAAGCCCTTCAGGGATTTTTATATAAATTTCGTTGTCTAATGTACCATACAAATAGGATGTGACAACTTTCATCAGACGCATATCAAATTTTTCATGGACTGCCAAATTTATAAGATACCTAAAAGTGATTGCATCCACCAAAGGAGAAAGTCTCAATATAATCAATACCAGGTCTTTGCGAAAATCCTTGTGTCACAAGTCGTGCTTTATATCTAGCGACTTCATTTTTATTATTTCGTTTTCGCACAAAAACCTATTTGTATCCCACTGGCTTTATTCCTTCAGGTGTTCGGACTATACATCCGAATACTTTACGTTTTTCGAGTAACGCTAATGCTGCCTGGATAGCGTCTTTCCATTTTGGCCAATCATTTCTCTGTCTACATTCATTGACAGATCTTGGTTCAAGATCCTCATTTTGTTGCATTATTTCAACAACAACATTATAAGCAAAAATATTGTCAACAATAATATTATTTCGATTCCACCTTTTTTCCGTAGAGACATAACTTATTGAGATCTCTTCATTCTTATTATTTTCAGGTACCTGCACCTCCTCTGAGGTCTTATCATTTGTTATGTCACGGGGCTCTTTTGAGCAATTGCCTCCATATTATGATCTCCTAGATCATTTGCTCCTTTTCGCTTTCGAGGATTTTTATCTTTGGAACCAATTGGTCTACCACGTTTCAAGCGTGGATTAGACTCATTTGCATTTATAGATTGTCGAACCGGGACATCAATTCGAATAGGAGCATTAGCAGCTGAAATATGTGACTTAGTCACTCTTGGTAGGTTAGTGAATGCATGTGGCAGTTGATTTGCAATATTTTGCAAATAAATTATCTTTTGAACCTCGTGTTCACATTGATTTGTTCGAGAATCTAAATGAGATAATGATAATACATTCCAATCTATCTCTTTTTGCAACTGCTTATTTTCTTCCCCTAATATTGGGTATACTGATTCATCAAAATGGGAATCATCAAATCTTGTCGTAAATAAATCTCCAGTTATAGGTTCCAAATATTTTATAATAGAAGAAGATTCATACCCAACATATATCCCCAACTTTTTTTGGGGTCTCATCTTTGTGCATTGTGGTGGAGCAATTGGAATATATACTGCACATCCAAATGTTATAAGATGGGAGATATTTGGCCCCTGACCAAAAGCCAATTGTATTGGGGAGACTTTATGATAACTTGTGGGTCTGATCCGCACAAGAGCTGCTGCATGTAAAATAGCATAGCCCCATGCCGAAATGGAAGGTTTTATTCTCATAAGCATTGGTCTAGCAATTAATTGGAGGCGTTTGATCAATGATTCCGCTGGACCATTTTGAGTATGAACATGAGCAACTGGATGCTCAATTGTTATCCCAGTTGATATGCAATAATCATTAAAGGCCTGAGATATAAATTCACCAGCATTATCAAGACGAAGTGTCTTAATTGCATAATCTGAAAACTGTGCTCTTAATCTTATTAATTGAGCTAGTAACCTCGCAAAGGCCAAATTGCAGGTTGATAACAAGCACACATGTGACCATCTTGTAGATGCATCTATCAAAACCATATAATATCTGAATGGTCCACATGGAGGGTGTATGTGCCCACATATATCACTCTGTATACATTCCAAAAATGCAGGAGATTCAACTCCAACTTTAATTACTGATAGTCTAATAATCAGTTTGCCTTGAGAACATACAGCGCAAGAGAATTCTTTAGTTTGAAGAATCTTCTGGTTCTTCAATGAATGATCATGTGAATTCTCAATTATTTTGCGCATCATATTATAACCGGAATGGCCCAACCGGTCATACCAAATAATAAAATCATTAGTAAACTCCTTATTTACTATGGCATGTGATTCGACTACGCTAATACTAGTATAGTATAATTCGGAGGAAAATGCGGGAAGCTTTTCAAGCACATACTTCTTTTTCACTTTTATTGTAGTAATATAAAGGTATTCAACCTTTCCTTCATTGGTGGTCTCAATATGATAGCCATTTTGGCAAATATTTTTGAAACTCAACAAGTTTCTTTGAGACCTACTACAATATAATGCATCATTAACAACCAATATAGTTCCTCCTGGTAGTAATACAGTCGCTCTTCCAGAGCCCTCAATTAATTTTGTACTACCAGATATTGTTATGATATTGGCTTCTTTCATAATTAAATAAGAGAAATATCTCTTATCTTTTAATATGGTGTGCGTCGTAGCACTATCCAGAAGGCATATTTCTTCTTTATTATTGCCAATTGAACACTGAGAAGTTTTCATATTCTTCATAAAGAAAAAAAAAATACATCATAAGTAATATTGAAAAATTTAAGAACAAAAGAAACTATATTTATGAAAGTAAATACTGACAACATAAAACGTTTTATTTAAAATATGAACTTCGATAAAAAAATACATTTATCTTATAATTTTTTCCAATAATAAGTCTTCAGTTATGATGCTCAAAGAAGTCCCCAACTTCTAAATGAGTAATATTTGTAAGGCCTTCGGAAATATCATCTTTATAGGCAAGGTTTGCTTCAACTTTATCATGATTATTCATAGGGCCTGCCTCAACATCATTTTGAAAGGGCAAGTGAGTCTCGACTTTATTTTGTTTTCCTTTTATAAATGCTTGATAAAGTTTGACAAAATATTCAGGTGTACGAAAAATTTGTGCCCAATGATTTTTCATACCACATCGGTGGCAAATATTACCCTTGCCTTTTGAAGGATTTTTCTGAGAACCCTTATTGTTCTCTTATTTATAATGACCACCACCATAGCGATTATTATTTCGCCTCTTGTCACACCCACATATATTTATACGGCCACGATAATTATTTCGTCTTCTTTCAGACTTTGGATCTATCGCTCCCAGATCCGCTTCTGGAAATGGAGCTGATCCAGTAGAGCAGACTTCATGATTTTTCATTAAAAAGGCATTATGTTGTTCAGCCACCAAAAAGCATGAAATTAACTCAGAATATTTCTTAAAGCCCTTTTCACGATATTGCTCCTGTAACACCATATTTGAGGCATGAAAAGTGGAAATAGTCTTTTCCAACATGTCCTCATTATTCATAGGTTCCCTACATAATTTTAGTTGGGAAAGTATTCTATATACAACAGAATTATATTCACTTGTGGTCTTATAATCTTGTAGTCGTAAGTGCATCCACTCACGACGAGCTCTTGGCAACACCATGGCCTTTAGGTGGTCATATCGTTCGTTCAAACTAGTCCATAATTAAAATGGATCTTTCAAGGTTAAATATTCACTTTTTAACCCTTCATCGAGATGATGGCGAAGGAAAATCATGGCTTTCGCCTTATCCTGACTTGATGCTTCATTTCTTTTTTTAATAGTATCACCAAGACCTTTAGCGTCAAGGTGAATTTCAGCATCAAGTACCCATGGCAAATAGTTATTCCCAGAAATGTCAAGCGTCACAAATTCAAGTTTTGACAAATTCGACATAACGAAGAAAATAAGTAAATTAGAATGATAAGAATTATTATCAATGCATACCATTTATAGTTATAGGTCAATATACTAAATCGTAAAATTAAGAGAACATGTGTTGTTACTTCACTATGTATCATAGTAAATTAATGCATAATCTTTAATTATACTATGTATACTAAATGCAATCGTATGATTACTAACCTCAATAAGCTTAATTAATAAAGCATCATTTATGTCGATTACTTAGTCTACTAAAATATAAAACATTGTAAGGTAAACTAATACGATAAATATTCTCATCCATGTGCAAGTTTTACAAAATAAAATAAAATTTTTGAAATAGAAAATGAAGAAACGAGTATTAATTCAATAGTATATATAGTCATGGTTACATGGAGAGAAAAAAAAATCATCTTTATTCTAACTAATATGCTAATTCTTTACATTAAATATTTAACAGATGATTGTATACTTTATCTTTACCAAAGAGTACTAAACAAGGATTAGATAGAAATTAGTGGAACATACATTCAAAATTGAAACTGGCACAAAATCAAAGTTAATAGCCTTCTACCGCATAGCTTATATATATTAAAACGTTGCTAAGAATAAAACTGTAAATACATACCGTATGAAAAAGTACACTCAACTTCAAAAGACGAGAATGAAATTAGAGCCCCGTGGAGCAGGCAAAGTAACTATGATTTTAGCAACTCGTGCTGATAACGTATTAAGAAATGAGAGCAAAATAAAACAATATAGTAATAGAAACAAGATGTATAGGAGGAGAATGTACAAGTTATCTTATTCAAGTGTGTTTCTTGTGTGTACTTCATAAGATAAAGTATACCCTATTTATAGGATATGGGATACATGAAAGATTACAAGAATACACCTAAAGGTTATAAATATTAAGTGATAAATTAACTAAATACATGAACTCAAATAGTTCATGGAATAGGGATGTATGGAGTATTCAATGGACATCCACTTTAATATATTTATAACATTTATCTCTATTCTAAGAAATTTATCTATTTAATTTAATAAATTTTACTTCAAAAAATTTAATTTAACAAATATTTATTAACTCCAAGATATTTAAATAAATCTAGAGTTTTCCTTGTTACTTATAAGAAGTTATTTGAAGAGAAAAGAGAAGAGAAATAGAAGTCAACGAAATAATAAAATGACAAAGGAGAGAACATGACAACAACAACAACAACAATCCAGTATAATCCCACTAGTGGGGTTTGGGGATAGTAGAGTTATTTGAAGAGAAAAGAGAAGAGAAATAGAAGTCAACGAAATAATAAAATGACAAAGGAGAGAACATGACAACAACAACAACAACAATCCAGTATAATCCCACTAGTGGGGTTTGGGGATAGTAGCGTGTACGCATACCTTATCCCTACCCTGGGATAGAGAGGCTGTTTCCGATAGACCCTCGGCTCCCTCGCTCCAAGAACTCCCACCTTGCTCTTGGGGTGACTCGAACTCACAGCCTCTTGGTTGGAGCCGAAGGTAATAAATTTGAAGGATGATGTTTAATTTGAAACAAAGATGGTCTTGGCTTTCAGTTGCACACACTCCATTCAAGTACGGATTAAAAACAAATTGGAAACGCCCTTTCCCAAATTGGATTCGATCCTAGCACCTCTCTCACTTTGAACCCGCTCGACCACCTCCACTGGGAGCATGTTTGTGTTAAAGCGGGTTCAAATATTTTTTTTACAATAGTAATTTTCCTCCGTTAAATGTAATATATCAATATACGCCGTATAATTTTTCGACGAAGCGGTTTCAACTGAACCCCATGTGGGTCCGCCCCTGCTCGTGATACTTTGTGAAATAAAAAAGTAGTAAAATGGGGGAAATTTATTAGTTTTAAAAAAACTTCCTAGTCTATGCTAAATTGCTAACTATATGATTAAACATGATTCACGACAAACTTTAATATTGAAAAACTCGTGCTACGCATCTTTCTTGCTTAATGTGAACAAAGGCTTTCACGGCCACGTTATTTGTTAAGAATTCATGTGGAAGAAACTTTAAACTTTTATTCTTTGAGAAATATGTATTTTCACTCTCCCCACCTGTCTAAAAGTTTTACACACATAATTTATTTGAATAAGTAATTTCAATAGATTGGACTCATCTGATTCAACATTTGTTTGCTGGCTAACTATTTCAATAAACAAGGTAATAAGCTAAAAAGAATTATAACAGACCAATTATAATTCAACAAGTAAATAAGTTGGTTATAATAATACTATCAATATGTGCCAAATAAGTTAAATTCACTCCTTATTTAGGTCACTGGTTGATAAAGTTAAAAAACATGGATATAAAATGGTCATATTAAAATAATAATGAGGATTGATTTCTTAGCTGCACTAAGCTGACTTTTGCCTTTATCTGTTCTTTCTTTCTCTCTCTCATTTTTTTTATATGTTAAATTCGTACCACCATTGTGCACGTTTTCTTGATGATTAGGGGCGTAATATTCCCAATGCAAAAAGATTATTAAACTTTTTTTATGTTTCTGTTATGATTAGTAAGCTAAGTTCTAATCTTTATATTTAACTGCTTGAAAATAACACAGCCTAGCCAGTTTTCGGATTGATAATCGAAAAATAACCGGCGTTTGCAAAGTCATTGAAAAATAATTACTATTTTAGCTTAAACACGGAAAGTTCCAGCATAATATGCTGGATTATGGAGCTCGTGCGTTTAAACTTCCAACATATTATGTTGGAACTCCAACACATTATGAAATTTCAGCACATTATGCTGGAATGTCATATGTAAAAAATCCAACATATTATGCTGAAATTTTTCCGGATATTTAAGGATATTTTTATTCAGATTTTATCTTTATATGAAAAAGTAACTAAATTTCGATTACTTTTGAAATTATGATTATTTTTCAATTACCAATTATAAAACAGGCTATTTCTGATTTTCCCCCTCACCTATTCATTGTGTCCTTTATGAATTGTGGCTGAGCTTTTGCCCTATAATCAGGTTCTGATAAATCATATAGAAGGAGAAGAAAGGGGATTTCTGGTGGCTTCACATCTGCGTCTAGCAAATCTTGAATGGGTCAAGCAAGAAACCAGTTCTTTTCCTAATAATATCTTTTTTCACGTAGTTAATTGGAGAACATGAAAGCCAAAACACATCGGCAAATTAATTTCCCTGTGCTATCATATTTTAAGCATATTGATAAACTTTATGACATCTTCACTAATATATGTGAGCAAATAATAATAGGCATTATCACCCAAGAGCATGACCTAGTAATTAATAAATTGGGTTTAAGATCATAAAATCTCATGTTCAAATTCTAGAAGAGACATCAACAATAGGTAATTGTTTTGTATTTGTCCAAGTTTTGGTGGACAACGTATCCCGGTACTTATGCTAGTAAAAAGTAATATGTATTTTGTGGAATTAATTAATGTACGCAAAAACTAATTCGGACAGCATGCGTATAAAAAAATTAGTCACTATGTCGATGCTTCAAAATTCAAATTATGACTTCTCAACCACTATATTACACCTTCTGAAGTCGGGTGCCTACTAACTAGAGAATACAGGTGCAAGTGAAAACAATTGCAGTACTGTCTTTTCTGCTAGCTAAGTTGAAGTGTTGGACAAGTTATTAAAAATTCTGTGGAAAATTAGGGAGAAAGGAAATCTAAGTAGGCGTTTGGACATAAAAGTTGTAATTTTTGAAAAAAGATAGTATTTAGAGTTAAACTGAAAAATAATATTTAAAATCTAGAATTATGTTTGGACTTGCATTTCACTTGAAAAAATGTTGTAGTTTTGTGAGTGGGGAAAAAAAAATTTCTAAAATTTTTAAAAAATGGTCAAAACCACTTTTTTGTTTTTGAAACTCATTTTCGAAAATTTTCCAAAAACTTGCAAAATTTCATGGACAAACACTTCTTTGAAGAAAAAAATTTAAAAAAAAGGAAAATAAATTATGGACAAATGGGGCCGAAGTCTAATAGGAAATGGAAAACTGTCCCTTTCTCACGGATTTGCCATGACCATTTTATGCAATTAACAATTCGTAATTGTCCGGTATAAGCATTTTCCTTCCGTATTGCTGCATGCAACTAATGACATTGAAATTTAAATATTCCTAAATAAAGATGCTGTTAGCTGATGCAGCAAATGTAGTACATTACTTACAATTACATCAGGTCACCCATTAAAAAGGAATTAGAGCCTTTTGGATTCCGTTTGGCATTTTCTAATTTTTATACGCTATCAGTTTGGAATTAGAGCTTTTTGGTACTGTCCTTTCTTGTCTATATTTTTATTAATGTGGTGCTTATGCTTTTCTGAGCCGAGAGTCTATTGGAAACAACATCTCTATCCTCACAAGATAAGGTCTGCGTACACATTACTTTCTCAGACTCCACAGTGTGGGGTATTACTAGGTATGTTGTTGTTGTATCAGTTTGGATTTTGGAAAGTCAATTTTGGCAAGTTAGTCTAGCTTTTTGAAGAACTAATTAACATAGATAATCAAACTCCAAGAGAGCTAACGGGCACAAGGATCTTGATGCTATCCTAGTGTGAAGAATCTTAGAGGTGACTCTAATGACCAAATGTTTTATCACGGGTCTAAACAACAAGAATATACTCAATTATGAGAGGAATTAATCATCCAACAAATAGGCTAGCTCAAAAGTTTTCAAAAGGAAGGCAAGAAGTAAGTTGAAAAGAGTAACGGATAGAATCTTATTTATTTATTTTTCCAGCGATAATATCTGGGCCAACTTACACGCACCTTGATTATTCTATCGGACCACCCACGCTCCACCCACATAGCTACCACGTAACTCTGCCTATCAAGACTTACACAGATAGGAAGATATCACCCCACATATTTTGTCACTGATGAAATTCGAACCCTAATCTCCAAGATTTCATCCCATTTCATTAATCACTAAGCTACACGCTTGGGTGCTAATAGGCTGATTTTCACTTGAACTGCAAGAATAATTGACTAAACCAATTTGATTCCACCTTGTTCAAAAATTACATCGATAGTTAAATCATGATATTATAAATAATTGAGGAACTTATGGTTTGGTTAAGCATGGGTTTCTTATTTCAAAGGATTAAATAGAGACAAAGACATGCCTACATATTTTTTTTTTTAAAAAGAAGCAATTTGAACTCGCAAAATGGCAAAGCTAAGAACGCCTTTTGATAGACTGCTAGAAGCTGAAATAAAAGTTCGACTACAAAATGTTCATTGTTAAGAATAGGACACAAAATATCAGCTTGTTCTCACGCGTCAAACGAGCCAATAGGACTAAATAGTTAATTGTTTTAAGTATATTTTGAGAAAGATTCTTTAGAAGCCAAGAACCACAATGAATAAGAGCTGGAGTGTTCGACAAATTATGTCAATGGACACAAATAGGATTGGCCGACATAGTAAAAGGGGACCACAGTAAGATTCGCCAGAGTTCTCTCATTTGTTTGTCTATATTCCCCACACAGCTGCTCATTCAGTACATTTTTTTGTATGCTTATTCTATTATTCCTTGTAGTAATTGACATTTCACCGTTGACCTCCACTTTTTGAGAAGGAAAACGAACAAAAAGCAAGAAACTTAAGTATATCCATAGATACTATAGTATTCTATAAGGAGTCAGGAACAAGAATTTCAAGCAAAGACAAAAAGGGTTTTGAGAACTGAAAGAGTAAACTTATCGTTTGAAATGCTGCAGAATCAAATGGAAAGGCTACTAACAATTTTAGTATACGGAAAGAGGCCCTTATTAGGAAGCGCCAACCCTCCAAAATGGATAACATTCCTACCTAATATCATATACGGTTTTAGAAATTAAACTTGATGGATTCAACCTATTCTCTGAAGAGTTCGTACTTCTGAAATTATGAGTTTATAATTTAATATTTGTTTGAATTTATGTTCCGTTCCAAAATACTTTCTTCGGTTGAACCCTTAGAATATAGGTTGCATTCGCATAACATGGTGTGAGGTGTTACGTTTTAATGTAAATGAAAACTAACAAGGTCTTGCAGTGATGCTGTTTAGAGGGTGCTATCAGCGAATACTAAATACCTAATGAGACGTTTGTTTACATAGTAAGTGAAACTAAGGATAGCAAAATACCAGAACTACACTATTTTTCTACTTGCAATCTCAAAAAACAATGTATTACTATAGGCCCTGATACATACCTTAGTCTGTTGAATGCTTCCAGAAAGGGTGATTTACACATAGTAGATCACTGTCACACTAGTGTAAGAAACACCCAGAAATGAAAGATGTTTTCTTGGCGGAATTCCATTCTGTTGGAAGAAAAAGGAAATCTAGTTGGTTTTGAAATCAATTTATTTACATGGCTGAATCTAAAACACAACATAACAGGGCCAAAAGATGGATGATCACGGAAAAAGAACATACCTTTAATGGAATAGGAGGCAACACTATGATTATTTAATATGAGTATAGGACCCGTCAAAACTATATGTGAATCTTCAGCTCAATGTCCATTCATCAGAATGATCAGGAGAAATTTCTTCAACAGATGTAACCCAGCTTGAATTTTCAAGTAATAGAGATCCACCACTTGCTTTGTCACAAGATACTTCAGAGTTGCGAGAGTACCAGATATGAGAGTTGAATGACTGTTCAAATGATTGAGGAGCAGTTTCTCTTGGGTTTAAACCATACAAGTTGTATTTGATCTCCTCATTTGTTAGACCAACTGTATCTTTTCTGTGAGGTAGTCTTAAAGTATGATAAGCAGATAAACCCCTCTGCAACGGGGAACTGGTTGCTGACAGGAAATTCCAGCTGAATGTATCCAAGGCAATTGGCAAGAGTTCATCAGAATCACAATGATTCTTCTCAAGATGACCAAGATAAGGGACAATAACATTGCCACTTTCAAATGCATTCTCAGGATTACAATCTTCCAGAGAAGTGAGATCCTCTGAGTAACATAACAAGGGTTGGTCACAGTGGTCCAATCTTGCAACTCCACATTCCTCATGTTCAAGAATTGTTCCAAAATCAGGATTATGATCTTCCAGAGAATTAAAATCTTCTGAGTTGCATAACAAGGGTAGGTCAAACTGGTCCAATCTTGCAACTGCACACTCCTCGTGTTCAAGAATCGTTCCAAAATCCCTGGAGCAAAATTTGGTAGGAAAGAGTTTCTGCTGAAAACTGTTTGAATGAAAATATGGCAGTGCATCAAAGTATGCAGAGTTTGTATATAAAGATGACAGTGCCAGCGCATCAAGCTTCTTTTCTGTACTCCGCTGGTAATCAACATGCGGTAAGGTGGATATTGGTGAACACAGTTTATTCCCTCCGCTAGTAGTTATGGCTAATGCGGGATCATTTTTCTCCTCATTGAAATCCCAATCTAAGAATAAGTTTTGTGCTTCTCTGCTTACAGGTATATTTGCACTATGAAGTCTATCCAGTAGGAGATGATTTGCAAACCCATGCTGGTCAAAGGATAATGAAGGCAATGAATCACTCTGATCCCACAAACTTATACTTTTGTTGTTTGAAATTTGACTATTATCTACATCTTCACAGAGCAAACCAGTTTCTGCGTCATAGTCGATGAGATGAAAGGCAGAATTGAAGTTATCCCATTCTAGGGGAACTCTCTCCTTTGGCCTACAAAAGAAATTAGTGAGGCAGCCATCAGTCTGGCTCATCCTATATTCTGGTACTGTAACATCTTCTTTGTGTTTTGAATGAGGTCGCGCATGATCTGGCTTAGCATGTACAAGTGAGGTAGTACTTGAATTTTCCCCTTTCCTGACCTTTGAATCCCAGAAACCCTGAATTTCCAAGTAACATAAAGTCAGAAAAAAGAAAAGAAATTTGACTTATACAGTTGCTGAGAAAGCTAAGAGATCATACTTCACCCTCCTTCCTTCCAGGGAACAGCCGGCTGAGAAGTGCAGAAACCAAATCAAACCTGGAACCATAAGTCAATTTGAGATAGAACTTATCAAGATATCAAAGCAACTGAAAATATTAATCTTGATGACCTTTCAGAATTGAGTTTTTTGACATCAAGAAACAGTGCATTTGCCTGCTGACGTAGTTTCTGTCTCTTTGCAGCAAAAAATCCATTACCAGAGTACTGGCTCCCTAAGAGTGATAAGGAAGATGTAAATGTTCTGAACAAATGTTTACGTCTAAGTCTAATCACACGCCCTGTAAACTGCTAGAGCAAGTTCCATAATCAGTTGGCTGAGGTTAATGTAATCAGTTAACTAAGACAACAACAGAACACAGACGAAACAAGATATAGATAAGATTTCCCCACTTCAAAAAACCAATGGAGCACATATTCAAACAGACAAGGTTTTCATTCTTGTTTCATCATGACTAGAAAAGGCCTCCTGGAGTCTTGCTAGTGTGGAAAAAACTATGGCCATTAGACTGCTAATATAAGGAAACACTTGGTAGATTGAACTTAATCTAGCTCAAACGACTTAAGGATTATGCTGGAACTTTTATTAGACATTAGCGCCAGGAGGTTTCTCCAAGCATAGAGCACCAACCCCTTCCTGAACTCTTAGCAAGAAAATGAAAATGAATTGAGGAGAAAGCCTGTAATGCTGATTCAACAGTGTACAAATTGCGGTGCTTCTGCATCAACTATTGTACTGAATGTATGACATTGTTATTTACCTCTGTTTAAACACTAAAATAACTTCATAGTAAGGAGAATTCAGATTGAAAAACAGCAAGCTTGTTTCTTAGTGTGAAGGGTCCAGTAATAACATTTCCTAGAGCCTTTTTTTTTCTTCTTCTTTTCCTTGGATAAAGATAATGCTCACTAATAAGGCAGTCATTCTAGCTCTTCCCATATCCATCTCACAAGTCGATATTTATCCATCGAAAGAGAGAGGGTGAGGGATGATAGCGTAACTATGCAAAGAGAATCCTAAGTGAAGAATCAATGTTTCAGAGAGAATTGAATGGCTGATGGAAGATAAACTGAATTATTTGATGGACCTGCAAGGGGTGACAGCCGCAAATTTGAATCTACAGGAGTCACTGCAGTTGGGAGTGAAAAGGACTTAAGTTTTGCCTCCTTGGATATACCTGCATTTTGTCATACCACGTAGGTCGTTGAAATTAACAATTGACCGAACAGAGTCAAGATGCTTATATTACTTGTACACATTATACTCTGCTTCCTACCTATGACACCATCAACAGGTGAAAAGGACTGGCGTTCATTAGTCTGATATTCCTTTTCTACTTGAATTGGGATTTTAAGGTCCTTATTTGGACACTTCAGCACGTTGTGTGTGCTCGTTGTGTCTGCATATTAGGCATGATTAGTTAAATCCTTCAAATAAAAGGTGGTTTCTGAATAAAATAAAGCAAGCTGGATTTTCTTAAAGCTTTTGAGGAACCAGAAAGTTTAGTAGCTAGAATCAAAGTGCAACCCACCTGAGGTACTATTCTTTGATAGTTTACTCCTTCTGTGGAGAAGATCCGAATTACTATGGCCAACATCCTTTTTCAACTTCTTGAAGAAAGCATATTCTGAAGTTTTGGGCATATCAGCTGCACTAACAATACTATCACTTTTTAAAGAATTTAGAGGTATATATTTTATACAGTTAACATCTTCTGAAATCATATAATGATTGGGACATAAGTAATAAAAAAGGTAATTCAAAATAAAGAAAAACCTTACATCTAGGGTTGCGAGCTGTCTGATATTTTTTGGAAAATGCAACTCTTCCAACATTAGGAAGAGGATCTGCTTCCGTATCTGGGGATGTGACATTTTTTGCCTTGATTGCATCTAACAGTGAAAAATTACTACAAACTTTATGTATAGCAGGGGGACAAAGGGAGAACACAGGTCTAATATCAAGCACAAAATCGTTAACGCAAGAATAAATGAGATAGAGGAAAGATGGCCAACGAATCAAATCAAAATACAAAAAATGAATGAAGACATACAATATCTTAGATAAAGATATTGAATTAATGATACATCCATGGTGAGTCCAACTCTCTCCACTTAGTCCAAAAGCAAAACGCATATGAAGCAGGTCATCAGTAGTAGTGTTTGCTGACTGCTGATACTTGCCAGCATCTGAAATGATTCGGGTTCATACCATCTTTATTGCTAGTAAAATGCCACTGACATGAAAGACATCAACATAAAAATGGCAAACAAGAGACTTCAATAATAAGGGGGAGCGCTTAAATATAACACCTGACACTTCCTTTGCTTGCATTAAGACTTCGATTATTTAAGGTTAAAGCAGAGAAATTTTATTGTAATCACCTCCAAATCCATTCTATTCAATGATCATCTGGTTTGGCAGCGGAAATAAGCTATTTTGTTAGGAAGCTTTTAAATGAAATGAGCATCAAGACACATTTGTATTGCTATATTAAGTAAGATACCGAAGCTTAAATAGAGCGACATGGACCCTAACTCGCTTGGAACTGAATCCTAGTTGTTGTTGCTGTACGAAATAGGATACCAAAACAAACAAATGACGGAAAAATAAAATGAAATCCAACAAATGGCTGAAGCTATACATATGACATACAGATACCAATATGCCATTGTTGAACAACCACTATGACCCATTAATCCAAAACAAAAACACACGATCTTGAAGAAGGTGACAATGGGTGCTGATATGCGCCAAGGATCTCAAACCATTCATTCATAGCATCTTGATGGGTTTCCCTTAACATGTGGCTGATGGTAAGAAGCCTATCAAAGGAAAAAGGTAGAATCTATGACCTCCTTCAATCATGGTGGGACTATGATGGTTTGAGGTAGCCTTGAGTTAGAACAACAAATATGTCTCAATCCCAAACAAGTTGAGGTCGGCTGTATGAATCCTCACTGACCACATTACTCCATTTAAACTCATATCATGCTAATATTTGGCAAATACAAATAAAAAGTATTAGAATTTCTTTATATTTTCTAAACATATAAATCTTTAAAAGAATAAACCAATCTTAGAAAGCAAGGACCTAGCGTAAAAGTACTAACTTCTAATTCCGAGAAGTTACGAAATCCACAAAAACCCACCTCTCGTTAGTCAACTTCATTTCCTGGTGGCTACTCTTAGGGACCTTTTTCACATAATGCTCTGGCCCAAAAGAACTTAATTTGTTATCATTGTTACAATTCATGCACAAAGATAGATTCAGGATTTCAGGCCAGTGAATGCAGAATACTAGAGGATTACTTCCCTTTTTCTGTTAATATATAGGTTCGGAATTACTATAAATATATTAAACAAAAATTCTAAATAATATTTCTAGGTTTCGAATCAAGGCGACAGGTGCAGCTCCAGCCACTGCCTTCTATATACATCCACCGATGTTCCTGATGATACACAGACCATTTTACAATGAATCACACCAATATTTGATAATGTGGAGCAGCAAATGTAATCCAGTAGCTGAAATAAAATATCGAGCAACCAATAATAATATAAATTTCGACTAGACTCAGAAAAAAACTGCAAATTCAAGTGACAATCAGTACCGGATCTTGCATCGTCGAGGCCCTGAGGTTGAGTGACGACTCCAGCTGAAGAGCTTAGGGTTTTTGGTGGATGTTTAATAGCGGATTTGAATCTTCGCCTCATTACGTTTTGGTGATTTTCCTGAAAGTTGAATTTTGGAAAACCTAAGTGCAGTGATCAATGAAGCTTTTCAAATTTGAACCCTCGATTTATAAGACGAAGAGAATGAATTTAGGCGCGAAGGCGGTTCAACTTGTGCGGTTGGGCTTGCTGGAATTGCGCAGATAGCCACTTCGAGGATCCCTGTTTAAGGTTGAATTACACAAATAACCCGCAATACTTGTTAAACTTGAACTTCTATCTATAAAGTAATTGAGGATCAAAAGTTAAAAATATTTGCCTGTATAAGACTATAAGGCATAGTTGAAGTTCATAAATTTTTGTAAATCTAGCCATTTCAAAATCTAAGCCCTCGAAACTTTTTAACCATGAGTCTGAAGTTTGGTTTGAAGTCTAAAACCTTTTCGTCTTCAAGATTTACTTTTTGTCTTTTTTTTTTTTTGTCTGTTTCAATTTTTGCCTAAAGTTTTTTGTGTGAAGTTTCACTCAAATATCTGTAATTTTTGTTTGATATTTCACTCAAATATCTGAAGTTGGCTGCAACTCCTTCTTCATTCTTCAGCTTCAGATTTTGATCTTACCCTCCTCAAATTAGCCTCGACGCCTTTCAAAATAAAATCTTATCTGCATTCGGTGCGTACACCAAACCACACCAAACAATGAATAGACGATAGGGATTTTTACACAAATAGTCGGCCGTATTTACTATTTACTTTTCCTAGCCGGTATACATAAATTATTAATTATACACGATTTATAGTTTTATACATTATCTTATACATATAGTTTTCTCCCGGCGACTATTTTTAATTTAAACGGTTGGGCGACGGCTATTTAGGTTAATTCTTTTATAAGATATGTCTCTTGTATATATATTTTTTGACACTTAACTTGGTTAAATTATTTTCACTTTGATTTGTTGATTTTTTTAGATTAATTATTTATTTAGGTGTAAACACCTAGTGTGAATAAGTATTTGCCGGCTTTTGAATTTCAGATTTTGTTCCACCCAATTAGTTCAAGTTTTAGCAATAGTCAATTAATATTATTCAACAGATTTATTTAACTTTCCACATCAAGCAATGATGGCTTCATATCCATTTTGGAAGGTGCTAAGGCTCACATGAATTCAACGAAGAGTTCTCTCTCAACCTACGAAATTCTCATCTGAAGAAGGTTCATGCCCAGAAATAATATGTCCCAAATCCCCTATCGGATGTACACCCCATGGAGATACTCTCTCTTATTATAAAATTGATAAGAAAAAGAATCATGCACCACGACTTGAAAGAAAAACTCTCCCAACTATGGAAGCCCGCAGAACCTTTTTCACTAATCGATCTGGGTCATGACTATTTTATCATAAAATTTACTAAAGAAGAAAATATGATGAAAGCTCTGCAAAATAGACCATGGTTCATCAATGGCTACTTCTTGTCTGTTCGTCAATGGGAGCCGAACTTTGTGGCGGAGAAGGCAAAACAAGTGCACACAACAATATGGGTGTGCCTACCTCAACTATCTACGGAATTCTATGATGGTATAATACTACAGAACATTGGAAATTCCATAGGAAAATTGCTCAAGATTGATGCATGCACCAGCGCTACCCTTTGTGGCAGATATGTGAGGCTATGTATCGAACTTCCTATGGACAAACCAGTTCAACCATGCATCTTAATAGGCTCACACCTACAACAATTAACATATGAAGGGATCAATTTCCTCTGTAAAAAAGTATGGTCACTTGGGACACACAGATCTATGTTGCCACCAAGGCCAAAACTCATCACAGACGACACAAGAACACATCGAGGACTCATGTCGCCTTCAACCCTCATCAGAGAATCAGTGGAAAATGGTGAACTTCTATAGAAGAAGAAATCAAGGGAGGAAAAAATCAAAGGAAAATCAAACTAATCATCCTGCAATCATAAATCAAAAACTAGGTAACAGTATTGCAGTAAAAATATATGAAGCGGCCTCATGTAAATATCTTAACACTCAAAATCTTTATTACAAGGAAAAAAAATTATGACTCTCCCACTCCCCTAGAAAACGTTCCAACAAATGCAACTTCTACCATAAATTCGATCATTACTCCCATAAATAATACTCAGACCCCCAAAAAGATGGAAGAAACTTTTTATATCCCCATGCATAATAAATTCTCCAATTTAATGGACTATGAATCCAACTTTCACGATTCTGACTCCCAAACGGTTGATTCCAGGGACAAACATTCCCTCTCTCCAATGCCTTCGATAACTCCAAAGCTGCTCCACTCCCCAACAAAACTAGCCACTAGAAATATAACACGTGGCAATCCTTTAGCATGCACTAATACAAACCCTAATCTACTATACCACTCAATGAGAGCTAATCACGAGCCTAACACCTACCCTAAAGAAATTTAAAAACCACCAGTCGCTTCCAATTCAGCCAAACAACTGGCAAAATCCACTGGCCATGTGTCAATGTTGCCCGACTTCCCAATCACAGTAAGTCAACCTCTCCAAGGCTCCTCTATCCTCATGCATGAGAAATCTCTTTGCAAAGATTTACAACTATTTGATACTTCTGAACACTCAACAAATGTGCATATATCTCCCCATATTGTAAACCTCTTCCTACTAACCACTCTGATGGCAAATCTTCACCCTTTCCCCCTGCAAATCCCATTCCACCCTCCTACTTTTGTATCTCCTCCCCTCCCTCCCAACCAGGATCCTCTAACCTGGATAAAATAGAGGCTACAGGGACATGCAACCTCCTTTCTAATGATCATCAATGGACAGGAGGTTTGGATAGTCCTTCAAAACTGCGCTTTCTTGCACAATGATAAGTGGAGATTTTTACTGCTTATTAGCGTCTTTTAGCTTTAGTTTTAGTCTAAAAGCATTGAAATGTGTTCCCGAAACTAATGAAATTATGCAAAAATTGCAGGAATGCTGAAAGTTGGTCTCCCGAGATGAAATCCGACTAAAAAACGAGTAGTCTGAAGCACAAGGCAATAAAGGGCGCAGAAGCACGCAGAACAAATTGCGGACCGCAGAATTCCATCTGCACCCGCAAACAAAGAGGAAAAATCTAGCAGACATTTGCGCAAAGTGCGAACCGCACATGAATTGTGCGGCCGCAAAGCTAGGCTAAGAGTCGAAGATCACAGAGTATGCAAAAAGACCAAGTCCATGAGCTTTTGTGAATTGCGGGTCGCACAAGATTTGTACTGCCGCAGAAGAGTGCCTTGAGCCCGCAGTCCTAATTGTACAGACCGCAGAAGTGTTGCCTTGCGGCCGCATTCTAGAAATATGCGGCCACAGAAGAATGCCTCATGGCCGCAGTTCAGAAATGTACTGTCGCAGAACTCCAGTTCGAAGAAATCTGCGGACCGCACAGGGAATTGTGCGGCCACAAGACCTCCCGAGGGGCATTTTTATCCGAGATTTTCAGCTTTGTATAAATAGACGAGTTTCATAAAATTAGGTCAAGTTTGAACATAGAAAGTTGTAGCCATTTCTCTTTGCTATTTTAGGAAGTTTTAGCTTATTTGAGTATTTTAACATTAGATTTCATCATTTTAATCTTCCATTATGATTTTAATTAGCTTTTCATCTTTATTTTCTTCAAATCTCAAATGAGTAGCGAGATTTTTACTAGGGTTGTTGATCTCGTCCAATTTCACTCCCCTCTTTGAGGTTATGAAAACGGTCGATGCAATAGTAATACTCAATAAGAGTCGGGGTCAAATTCCATAGGGAGCTATATGAATGGGTGTTAGTAGTATATATCTTAGCGCGTGAGTTTGTATATCTAAATTTGTACTTCTACAATATTTGGTTTTGTTTGAAAAAATCTAAATTAAACTATTATTGCGATTCAAAGAATGAAACTAGGAAATTATTTTTGTTGTTTTTCAAATGATATAAAAGGCCTAGGGCTATGACCTTCACCTAGGTGTTTTCCTAATGGGTTGTAAACTTTAAAGCTTGTTTTATTGATCGGGGTGTATTATAGCTATCAACACTCAAATACACACTCAATACCCACTCAATACCTCTCGGCCAGAGAGTGATTTTGTCCAATTTGGTTTTCTCAAGTCCAAATGGGTATTGAACAAAATAGTTGATAAGAAGCTCAAGTTGAGTTTTACTATCTCTAGGTTCAACCCTTTAATTGGGCTTATCAATCTCTCGATTGACCCAATTCTTGCTAGCCAAGTTTTCCTAGACTAAGTCTCTCTTTATCAAGTAGAGACTAAGTCAAATAGGCATGAATTAATGTTTGCAATCATTAATTCTTCAAATAAAAACAAGAATAAGGCTAGATAATAAACACCCAACCATAAACAAGCAATAAATCAAACACCCATTAAGTTTATACACTAGGGTTGAGTCATAACTCTAGTGAAAATTTAGCTACTCACGCTTAAACTAGAAGAAATAGGAGAAGAAGTGATAATTAAACCCATATTGATAATTAAAATGAAAAATCAATATTTAAAAAGCTCAAAATAGCAAACACTACTAAAAAGAGTAAAAGAAACCGTCTACTACAACAACTGATGTCAAAAGTTAACCTAAAAAAGTGAAACTCTTCTATTTATACAAAGTTAAAAAATTTCGGACAAAAATGCCCTTTCAGAGGCTCTGCTGCCGCACAATTCCATGCGCGGTCCGCACTTTTCTTCAGCTTGACGGAAGTGGAAATCTGCGGTCGCATAATTCTGATCTGCGGCCGCGCTACTTTCTTTCTGCGGTCCACACAATTCTGAGCACAATGCTCTTATGTGGGCTTCTTCACAACCTGCGGTCACAGATGATATTTTGCGGTACGCACTTCTGAGCTTTTGTGCCTGTTTTTATCCTTAAGTTCATATTACTCCTTCTTGAGTTAGATTTCATCTTGAGAGCTCATCTTCCAATATTGCTGCAATTAAGCACATTTCATCAGCTTTCAGGAACACAATTAACCACTTTTGGACTAAAACGAAAGCTAAAAGGCGTTAATAAATAGTCAAAATCCCCACTTATCAACTCCCCCAAACTTAAGGTTTTGCTTGTCCTCAAGCAAATAAAGTTGTTCTTACCTCCATGAGTTAAGATCCATTCCAACTAATCAAAGGTGAATCAATCACACATCAATTGGGAGCAACAATTATCCACACCACTTATGAATTATTAACAAGGCAACAAGTTAAACTTTTAAGCACAAATAGTTCTAATGTGACACTTGAGCATCAAGAGTTGACTTTATTCATCAAGGAAGCTCGCTCTTTCATGTAGGTCATTATGGATCCCAAACTCCTCCTCCTCTAATCTCTGTTTTCCTATCTCACTTAAGAGTTTAGCACTCAATCCACAGATTTGCGAAAGGTTCGCTCATCTCTCTCAAAAGAATGTCGCAAGTACGGCTTTAAGTACCATAGGCTTGCCCCTCATGTAAATCACCACTAATGTAAGCTCACTCAGCTTGAAATCATATAGGGCTTTTTCGAAATGCAATGAAGGCTTTTGGACTAAGGTTGGATATGCTATGATAGAATGGATTCATCTTTCCTTAAGCACTCCATTTTCTAGAGAGAACATCATCACTCTTCCTTGGTCATGATATTCATTTTTTTTCTTTGATTTCTCCATGCTTTGCATCATTACTTTTCTTTGAATCCCTTCAACTTTTCAACTTATTCACTTTCTTTTTGTATTTTTTTTGTCATTCTTTCTCTTCATTTCTTTTCTCTTTTGTGCCTTGATACCTCTTTTTTTTAAACTCCCCGTCTCTCCCCCAAACTTATGTTTTTAGCCAATTATTTTACAAGAGTGTTAAGGAAAGATCAGTTGCCAAGAGAGGGTCACGACAAAACGGGTAAAGGCTTGTAACATGGTTGTCAAATCAGAAAGGTTTTAGGCTCAAATGGGTTGACTAGGGATAACAACATTGGTGGGCAATGGAAAATTTCAAGCGGGTCAAGGAGAGCCTACAACCACTTCTCAAGCCAAGCAAAACTTAAAATTTTGCCTATAAACGCATTCGGGGCAAGTTCTAGACCATTCGCACGGGTACTTGGACTAAAAACAACAACACCTCACCTCTCATGCAGCTGGATTGTTTAAGAGGATATAGTCGAGGGCCCACAATGACCATATTCAAGATTGAGAATCACTATGGTTCGACTAAACCACTTAATGATTGTCTAAGTCAACACAAGAGTTAAAAGGTCACTAACTAGAGCTATTTCTTTCCAAAATAACTTGTTTTTAACCATAAGCATATAATTAAGTATATTGGTACCAAGTGAAGTATGTTTGACTCTTCGAGCATGACTCAATTAGGTCTTTTTATTCATTATTACTACTATTCTTACCTAAACACCAAAAACGGGCTCAATCCCTTAAGAAGGTTATCACACCATCCATCGTTGGGAAGGGTCACCCAGTTCACACAAAACACCTTTGGAACGAACCGTAGCATTAATAAAATCAAAATTTCTTTGAAGGTATTAAAGACTCAACAAAGTTAAGGTATGTTAAGGCTATCCCTTCTTTCTTTTTGGCATGATCCAAATGATACAAACGAAATGAGCAAAATACGCAACTTTCATAAATGACTCTATTCATAGAAATACTAGAGGTGTCTATATTTTTTATTCCCCATGTGAATTATTATTATATCATCTGTTCATGGGTCTCAGAAAAATACGTATTTGATAAAGTTTGTCCGAAAGGCATATTGATTTTATGATAGACGAGAAATCCTATTAACGTATTTCTTATGCATTTCATGCATTTATACTTATACATTGACCCATGACCGGAAGGTGTTATATACGCGTATATTATATGTATATGGAATATGGAAAAAGGTTACGGCGTTATATATGCAGCACCACCTAATCAGCTAGTATACGTTGATGATTTGCCCACAGTGGCCGAGATAATATGATGGGATGCCCTCAGAGGCTTGATGATGTTACGTACACCTATACCTATGAATGATACGACATTTACACGCACGTGCATGACATTATAAATGTTTCAGTATTCACAAAGTTATTTAGACTCACAGGTGAAATTTTGTACTCCATGTTTCATCTATGTCTTTTATGTACTGATTTTCATGCCTTACATACTCAGTACATTATTCGTACTGACGTCCCTTTTGCCTGGGGACGCTGCATTTCATGCCCGCAGGTCCCGATAGATAGGTTGAGAGTTCTCCTAGTAGGCTATCAGCTCAGCAGAAGGTGTTTGTGCACTCCACTTGCTCCGGAGTTGCCTATTTGGTCAGTATGATTTGAATATGTATTGATTGGTATGGCGGGGCTCTGTCCCGACCTTTATGATATTTATGTACTCTTAGAGGCTTGTAGACAGATGTCATATATACAGATACTGGTATGGCCTAATAGGCCAGTACGTCATATGTATAAGTCAGTATATCAAGTTGGGTCACCCTATATTGAGTATTTCCTCATGTTTTATTCTATTTATATCACGACAGCCTCTCTGGCTCATTTACCTATGATAGTATGATACGAAAGATATGTTACGTTGGTACTCGGTTGAGTAAGGTACCGGGTGCCCATCGCAACCCATCGATTTGGGTCGTGACAGCTTAGGCAATGGTGCCTTAGCTTTTTGCACTATCGGTTCCAGTATGTCAATCACATGAACCCTAGACGGGTTCACATCCTCTTGAGTCTCTTCCACCGTGTCATCAATATCAATCCACACTTCCTCATTTGCATGCACAATATTGTTTGGGATCTCCTCTTCCTCTACCAGTTGCTCATCATCCACAAGTTGCCTTTGACTTGAAGTAGGTGCATTCCCACCTCTTTCACTTCTCGTAGTAACGGCCATGGCATTCCCCGTATTGTTCCCACCCTTCCGATTCACCACCGTATCACTTGGTAGTGCCCCCTTAGGACAAGAATTTAAAGCTTGAGAGATTTGACCCATTTGCACTTCTAAGTTTTGGATTGATGTGTTGTGTGAAGCAAGTTGGGCATCGAATCGGCATTCTTCTCCATCATTTGCTTGAACATGTTCTCAATATGACTGTAACCACCCGGCTTGTCGTTTTGAGAATTAACGCCCCGTTTAACGACTTAAGGTCCCGGAAAACTTCATAATATGTATTATGACCCGCGGGTGTGGTCGAGTTTGATTTTTGGAAGATTTAGAATTTAATTGAAAGAGAAATTCTCATTTTGAAGCTTAAATGGAAAGAGTTGACTTTTGATCAAACGACCTCGAAATAGAATTTTGATGATGTCAATAGCTTCGTATTATGATTTCAAACTTAGGCGTATGTTCGGATTTGGATTTGGAAGTCCGTAGGACAATTCGACGCATTTTGGCGAAAGTTGAAAAACAGAAGATTTTTTAAAAAATCCTACCGAAGGGTGAATTTTTGATAACGATGTCGATTTCGATTACGCAAATAGGAATAGCTCCATTAAGTCAATTATGACTTGTGTGAAATTTTGAAGTCATTCCGGGTTGATTTGATACGTTTCGGCGCAAAACATAGAAGTTCGGAGATTCGAAAACTCATAACTCGATTCGAGGCGCGACTCATAATTTTGACGCTGTTTGACGAGATTTGAAGCCTCCACTAAGTTCGTATTGTATTATGGAACGTGTTGGTATATTTGGTTGAGGTCCCGAGGGGCTTGGGTGTATTTTTGGATCATTGGTTGAGAGATTAGTAAAGTTAAAAAATTTGGGAGTTTGACCATGGACAGTATCGGGTCAAGACGAACTCTTTTCAGTGTTTTGAGTGCGCAAGCAGGTTCGTGGCATATTTTATGATTGAAATTCATATATGGTTTGTGTCCGGGAGGTTCCAGATGAGTTTCGGGGTGAGTTTTGAGCGAATCGGGGCATTTCGGCACTCTAATATTGTTCTGGCACTTTTGGGGACGTGGGCCACGTATTTTTGGGTGCTGAAGAGAAGGAGGGGCGCGGACAGCAGCAGAATTTCGCGGCCGCGCTCAAGATTTCGTGGACTGCGCAATTATGTCCGCGGCCGCGCTCCAGGAAGTTCTGCAGACCCGCTGGTCCGACTTCGGAAGCCTATATCTTTTGATCTACAAGGAATTTTGAGATGATTCAAAAGCTAAAGTTGTAGCCTTTCGTGTCTAGTTTCCAGAAAGATAAAGAAGTCATCATTTAGACATTGGTAGAGAAAGTTATGGCCAAAATACTAGAGCCTGGCAGTGCTACCCCAAGAATTTCGCGGCCGCATCATTTTTTCGCGACCGCGGGACCTGGGTCGCGGCCGCGGTTGGAATTTCGCAGACCGCGTAGGGGCGTTCAGAGGGTGCACTATATAAATGGGGTTTAGGGCATTATTTCACATTTTGGACCTAGGGAGCTCGGTTTGTGGCGATCTTTCGAGGGTTTTTCAAGAAATTCATCGGGGTAAGTGATTCTAACTCGGATTTGGTTAATATACATGAATATATCACTGATTTAATCATTTAATTAGTACTTTGAGATGAAAATTTGGGAAAAATTATAGAAACTTCATAAACCACAAATTTAAGATTTAGAGGTCGATTTTTATTGGAATTCGATAAAATTGGTGTGGTTGAACTCGTATCGGAATGGGTGTTCGGATTTCATAAAAATTATGTCGGGTTCTGAGGAGCGGGCCCCGCGTTGACTTTTTTGAATAAATTTTTAAGTCGACGCTTTATTATCCGGAATTATTTTCGATGAATTTTAATGAAGTTATACAACTGATTTGAATAGATTTGAGCGGTCCGAAAGCCAATTCAAGCAAGAAGGCGATTTTGGAATATTGGCATAACTTCAAAAAGGTAAGTGTCTTACTTAACCTCGAGTGGGGGAATTACCCCTTAGGCATCGAGTCTTATGTGCCGTTTGTGAAATGTGAAAAGTCGTGTACGCGAGGTGACGAGTACGTACTCGGGCTTATATGTGCAAATTTTATTGGATTAAAGTCTTAGGCATTATTGTGTAGTAAATTGGATAATCGTGGATAATTATTAAGTCATCTGTTTGCCATGCCTAAATCCTTGTTGTTGAATTTATTTTTATATGACAATTTGATAGAATTATTACTTGTATATTTATGTGAATTCCGTGAGTTTGATGGTTAATATTTTCTTGGAATTTAACTTCATTATGGATTTTTTTCTCTGTAAATAATTAATTAAGCAAGGTTAAGAAGAAGTGTTAATATAATTATCTAAATTTGCATTAATAAAGGCTTTGCTTTATGCTGAGTAATTTTTATCTCTATTGATTGTTTTTGGGTGTTATATACATTGTGTCGAGCCATGAGCTCCTTATTGTGGAAAATAAGGTATTGTTGATTTTTGTGGCAAGTTGTGATATTTGAGAGCTTAATGTGCAATTTGTGATAATTTGTAATATTTGAGCACTTGATGTGCAATTTGTGATAAGTTATAATATTTGAGCACTTGATGTGCAATATGTGATAAGTTGTAATAATTGAGCATTTGATGTGCAATCTGTAATATGTTGTAATATCTTAGCACTTGAGGTGCAGTTTATGAGATGTGATTTTGGCACGTTATGTTGTGGGAGTTATGTTCGGGTGTTTGCACGAGGTTTCTGTCGTGCTATTATTACTATTGATTTATGCACATGCGGCGTGACAAGGCGGGCTATATATATATATATATCGATTTTCGCATGTGGCGAGACAAGGTGGGAACATTATTATACACGTGTGGCGAAACAAGGCGGGCATTTACTTTACTATTGCACATGTGGCGAGACAAGGGGGGCTATGTTGGGGATTGATTTGTGATGGCCTTGGGACATTGTTGTTGTTGCATATTTATTTTGGGACTACGAGGCAGTACCTCGGGAGATCCCCTGTTGAGCACTTACTTCGGGACTATGTTTGCACTTGCCCTTGGTTATTTTGTTTTTCCGTAATTTGTAAATTTTTGTATTTTCCATGATGTATTATTTGACTTAATATTAAGTATTTTGTATTTCTTGATGTATTGGGTTGACCTTGACTTTTCCGTACGAGACTTTGAGGATTTATATTTTTGGGTTGTACTTGTCTTTGATGATTGAGTTGTTTTAAATAAAAAAAATTTTCCAGTATGTTTAATTTAATAAATTTTATATCCAAATCAGTAGTTTATCTGATGCTTTATTTTAAAGGAAATGTTATTTTTCCTCTCTCAAACGATTTCTAAAATAAACTTATCTTTTTGTTGATTTCTTACTTGATTTAAATATTTTAACCTTACTTTATTGAAAATAAATTTATCTTGCAAATCTTATATACATTGATATTTTGGTACGTGAGTTGTCCGTGCAGTTATGAAAATAATATGGGCATGAGGTGCCGGGGAAAAATATGATAATTTTATTATTGACGCGTGAGTTGTCCGTGTGATGGTGATAGAAATATGAGCACGAGGTGTCGTGAAAAATATGAAAGTGGGCTGAGACCCATAATTTTTATGATTTGAAATGAGGTGTCACATGATGACTTTTACTTGAAGATATTTTTATTTGAAAGAAGTATATTCGAAAGATAATTATTCAAAAGAAGTATATTCGAAAGATATTTATCTTAAAGAGTAATATGTGAAGGATTTATATTTGAAGGACTTGACTTATTGATTGTACTTGTGTTCCTTATTCGCCTGAGCAATAATTATGATGTTCTTGCTGCCTTGTTGTTATATCACTGGTTGAGTTGTTGTTATCATTGCTAGTTGTTTTCCAGTACTATTGTATACTGCTATATTGCACAGGTTATTAGACTAATGAGTGTCTTGACTGTACCTCGTCTCTACTCCATTGAGGTTAGTCTTGATACTTACTGGGTATCGACCGTGGTGTACTCATACTACACTTCTGCACATTTTTGTGCAGAGCCAGGTATTGAAGATAACGGACTTGAGCAGAGTTTAAGCGGGATCGTAAGGATTCAAGGTAGTGCTGCTTGGTCGTCGCAGTCCCTTGGAGTCTTTTCATTTCATTGTACTGTTAATTTGTAATCAAACAATATTGTATATTCGGTCCTCGTGATCATTCTATGTATTCAGTTAGAGTTCGTGACTCAGTACTACCAGTCTTGGGAGGTTATATATTCATATTTATTCCGCTGTTAGTTTTGGTTACTTTTTTTTTTTTTAAATGTCTTCAAAATGTAATAGAAATTGGCTTACCTAGTCTTAGAGACTAGGTGCCATCACGATGCCTGTGGTGGGATTTTGGGTCGTGATAACGACCCATTTCATTGTTGGAGGAACTAGGACCATGAGAAGGATAAGGAGGTGGTTTGCTCGGTTGTTGATTCATCGGGGGGCCTTTGAAACCCCGACCCTCGATTTCTTGGTTGTTGTTCCACACGCCTTGGTTGTTGCCTCCCCAATTGCCTTAGTTGTTATTGTTTTGCCAATTCCTTTGGTTATTGCTTCCACTCCAATTGCCTTGATTGTTGTTATTCCAATTGCCTTGATTGTTTTCACTATTCTAATTACCTTGGTTGTTAGAATTCCAATTGCCTTGATTATTTGAAGGTCTTCATTATTGTTGACTAGGGCCGTGGAAGTTGTTTCTTTTCCCTTGAAAGTTGTTCATATATTGGACCTCTTCTTCTTAATCATTGTAAGAATCACCTTGATCAAATCTACTATCATCTTGCACAAAATTGTCCACTATTTGTTGCACTTGTGGACTTCTTGTTCTTCTCTTGTTTACCATTATATCGACTCCCTCCATAGCATTGACTTGCCTCGGGTTTTGCACTTATTAAAATTGAGCCTTTGCCAATTGGCTCATGGTGGTTGTCAACTCGGCTATGGCTTGCCCATGGTCATGTAACTCTTTATGAAGAAGAATCGCATTTGGATCACCTTGTGGAATATTGGCTCTAGATTGCCACGCCAATGAAGTATCCGCCATCTCAGCCAAAATATCACACGCCTCTGCATAGGCATAATCATGAAGTTCCCACCGGCAAGTTGGTTCACTACACATTGGTTGGTAGTATTGATCCCCCGATAGAAAGTTTGTTGAATCATGTTCTCCGTCATATCATTGTTGGGGCACTCTTTCACTGTTGTTCTATACCTTTCCCATATCTCGTGCAGTAGTTCATTGGGCTCTTGCTTGAATGCTAGAATTTCATCCCGAAGAATAGCCATGTGCCAGGGAGAGAAGTACTTTGAAATAAATTTCTCCGTTAGTTCATCCCAGGTATGAATGGAATGATTTGGCCAACGTTCAAACCAATCTAAAACTTTTCCCCGTAGAGAGAAGGGAAAATTCCTTAACCTCAAAGCATCCTCAGAGACATATGTTTGTTTTCTCCCCCAACACATATCTACGAACCCCTTCAAATGTTTATATGCATTTTGACTCGGTGCACCTGTGAAGAACCCTCGTTGCTCGAGCAAAGTGAGCATCACGTTGGTTATTTGGAAGTTGCCCGCCCTATTACGGGGAGGGACTATAGCACTTGCATACCCTTTATTCGGAAACACCCGATGTGGAGCCGCTCGTGGTGGAGGTGGGAGTAGAGCGGGTACATTGTCTTGAGGCAGTCGGCCTCGTCTATTGGCATGAGGTTCAAGAGGGACCTCATCTATTTGATCATCCTCAACATCCACATCCCCTACATCTATGTTTTTGAGATCGTTATTTGCCATGATTGCACCTACAACACTCACACGTTAGTAACAAGGAAGGAACAGAAGATATCCCAAAACACACCTAACTATATAGCTAACACCATTTTTTAGCTCCCCAGCAACGGTGCCAAAAATTGATCTCGTCCAATATCACTCCTCTCTTTGAGGTTATGAAAACGGTCGATGCAATAGTAATACCCAACAAGAGTTAGGGTCGAATTCCGCAGGGAGATATATGAATAGGTGTTAGTAGTATATATCTTAGCACGTGAGTTTGTATATCTAAATTTGCACTTCCGCAATATTTTATTTTGTTTGAAAATCTAAATTAAACTACGATTGCGATTCAAATAATGAAACTAGGAAATTATTTTTGTTGTTTTTCAAATGATATAAAAGGCATAGGGCTATGACCTTCACCTAGGTGTTTGCCTAACGGGTTATAAATTTTAAAGCTTGTTTTATTGGTCGGAGTATATTATAGCTATCAACACTCAAGTACCCACTCAATACTTCTCAGTCAGAGAGTGATTTTGCCCAATTTGGCTTTCTCAAGTCCAAATGGGTATTGAACAAAATAGTTGATAAGAAGCTCAAGTCGAGTTTTACTATCTCTAGGTTCAACCTTTTAATTGGGCTTATCAATATCTCGATTGACCCAATTTCTTGCTAGCCAAGTTTTTCTATACTAAGTCTCTCTTTCTCAAGTAGAGACCAAGTCAAATAGGCATGAATTAATATTTGCAACCATTTTTATTCAAATAAAAATAAGAACAAGGCTGGATAATAAACACCCAACCATAAACAAGCAATAAATCAAACACCCATTAAGTTTACACACTAGGATTGAGTCACAACCCAAGTGAAAATTTAGCTACTCATGCTTATACTAGAAGAAATAGGCGAAGAAGTGATAATTAAACCCATATTGATAATTAAAATGATGAAATCAATATTCAAAAAGCTCAAAATAGCAAAAACTACTAAAAAAAAAAGTAAAAGAAACTGTCTACTGCAGCAGCTGATGTCAAAAGTAAACCTAAAAAAGTGAAACTATTCTATTTATACAAAGTTAAAATTTTCGGACAAAAATGCCATTTCGGAGGTTTTTGCGGCCGCACAATTCCATGCGCGGTCTGCACTTTTCTTCAGCTTGACGGAAGTGGAAATCTGCGGTCATATAATTCTGACCTGCGGCCGTACTGCTTTCTTTCTGCGGTCAGCATAATTCTGAGTGCGACCGCACCTTGCTCTTCTGCGGTCCGCACAAATGTGAGTGCGGTCGCGTGGCTCTTCTTCTGCCACTTTTGCTCTAACCCAGCTTCTGCGGCCGCACAATTTATGTGCGAACCGCACTTTGCACATTTCTCTGATGGGGACTTCTTCATAACCTGTGGCCGCAGATGATATTATGTGGTCCGCACTTCTGAGCTTTTGTGCTTGTTTTTGTATTTGAGTTCAGATAACTCCTTCTTGAGTTGGATTTCATCTTGGGAGCTCATATTCCAATATTCCTGCAATTAAGCACATTTCACCAGCTTTCGGGAACACAATTAATCATTTTTGGACTAAAACGAAAGCTAAAAGGCGCTAATATGTAGTCAAAATCCTCACTTATCTGTTGTGACCCAACCCTAGTGTATAAACCTTATGGGTGATTAATTTTATATTTGTTTGAGATTGGATGTTGATTATTTAGCTTAGTTCATAATTCAATTTTAGAATTAATCATTGCAAACATTGATTCATGCCTATTTAACTTAGTTTCTACTTGAGAAAGAGGGACTTAGTCTAGGATAACTAGGCTAACAAGGAATTAGGTCAATTGAGAGATTGATTAACCCAATTAAAAGGTTCAACCTAGAGATAGAAATAACCCGACTTGAGCTCTTATCAACTGTTTTGGGTAATGGCAAAACCACTCTTTGTCCGAGAGGTATTGAGTGGGTAATTTAGAGTTGAGGGATATAATAAACCCCAATCGATAAAACAAGCATTAAAGTCTTTATCCCATTAGGCAGACACCTATGTCATGGTCACAGCCCTAGGCTTTTTATCCATTTGAAAAAATCTTAAAAACAATTATCTCTAGTCTTCTTTATTTATTTTGCAATCATTAGAGTAACATTAGATACAGAAATAAATCTTTGTTGTGGAAGTGCAATCTGGATAATCCAATTGTGCAAATTGAAATATATACCACTAACTCCCATCTTAGCTGCATGTGGATTCGACCTCGACTCTTAGTTGGGTTTGTATTATTGCATACAACCGTTTTATATCTCTATTGAGATGTGTTTTGGACGTGATCACACAGCTAATATCGGAAGGGATGACACTGGCCATGGGGAACTACATCAACCATATATGGACCGGATGTTGATCTATGTATAAACGACCCCGGATTCAAATTATGATAATTCCAGTAGCTCCGTATGGTAATTTTAGACTTGGAAGCATGTCCGAAAAATTATTTAGAGGTCCGTAGTGGAATTAAGCTTGAAATGGCGAAAGTCAAATTTTTGGAAAGTTTGACCGGGGGTTGACTTTTTGATATTGGGGTCGGATTTCGATTTCGGAAGTTACAGTAGGTTCTTGGGGTCATTTATGACTTGTGTGCAAAATTTTAGGTCAATCAGACGTGATTTGATAGGTTTCAGCGTCGTTTGTAGAATTTGGAAATTTTGAAGTTTCTTAGGCTTGAATCCATATGTATTTATGTTTTCAATATTCTTGGAGGTAATTTGAAGATTCGATTAAGTTCGTATAATGTTATAAGACTAGTTGGTATTTTTGGTTGAGGTCCCGGGGGCCTCGGGTTAATTTTGGGTGGCTAACGGATCAAAGTTTGATGTTGAAGGACAACTCGCATAGGCAGAGAGGGCAGCGCTGGTGCGAAACTTGAGGCGAGGCAGCAGATGGTCGCAGGTGCGATGCTTTTCCTGCACCTGCGTGACCGCATATGCGGCATGAGGACCGTAGAAGCGGAAGTGGACTGTGGGTTGGGCTTCGCATAAGCAGATTTTTCCTCGCAGGAGCGAGCCCGCAGGAGCCTGATTTTGGTCCGCAGGAGCGGAATTCCTCGCAGAAGCGGACCTGTTCGCACCCGCGAAGCCGCAGATGCGGGCACATGGCCACAGGTGCGGAAGGCCTGGGCAGACTCCTTAAATATGAGACTTCACGAGTTTAGTCTCATTTCAACATTTTGGACTCGGACTTGGGCGATTTTGGAGAGGATTTTCGAGGGGATTGTTGAGGTAAGCTTCTTGTACTCGTTTTTAATCATAAATCTTGTTTCCCCATTATTTTCCCACCTAGATTGTGTGGTGTTGAGGTGAAATTTGGGGGTTTGCGACTAGGGATTTGGAGAGTTGGTTTTAAGGATTTCAATGACCAATCGGTGTCGGATTTTGATGAATTTGGTATGGTTAGACTCGTGAGTGAATGAGCTTTCGGATTTTGTAACTTTTGTCAGATTTCGAGACGTAGGCCCGGGGGCCGGGTTTGGGCCGATTTCAGATTTTGGCTATAATTTCATATTTTTCTTGTGGAATTAATTCCTTTAGCCTATATTGATTGTATTGAACTGCTTGTGACTAGATTCAGGACGTTTGGAGACGGATTTAAGAGGCAAGGGCATTTTAGAGTAGAATTTAGCCCGGATTGAGGTAAGTAACACTTTCAAACTTGGTTTTGAGGGTTCGAAACCCCAAATTTGGTGTTATGTGATTGGTATTGAGGTGACGCACATGTCAAGTGACGGGCGTGTAAGCGTGCACCCTGAGAATTATGACCCGGTTGACTCCATGGCACCGTATAGTGATTTTATCTTGTTGATACCCTCGTATTCATCATGTGATAAAGTAATTGAGTTGTCACTCATGCTAGATATCATGTTTAGGTTTTATGCCGGTACTGTTCGGACCGATAGTGGTCGTTTCTTGTTGTTGTCATATTGATTTCATTGATATTTCATACCCAGTCATATTCATTCATTTCATATCTCATCGCATTCTTTGTTGTTATTTATTGATGCATCATATCATTATTTTCGGGCTAGTATCATGACATTGTGAGCCCGTGAGAGAGAGACTGGAGAGATTGATGACTGAGTGAGGTCGAGTGCCTGATTATAAGTGATATTTATGGGATCGGGCTGCATGCTGCAGTGGTAATATTGATTTATGATAGCGCTTGGGCTGAAGGAGCCCCTCCGGAGTCTGCACACAACCCCAGTGAGCGCAGTTGATATTATATGGAGATGGATCTTCTCCACAGGGCTGGATTGGCCTTCTTTGGTACTGGGTGACTTATAGTTAGTGATGTATATGTTCCGCGATGGATCTTTCCTGGGCCGTATAGGCCATATACAGTACCGAGTTGTTGAGTATTCGAGAGTGTGAGCATATGAGGCTGTCAGCATGGTGTATCACATACAGCATTGCATTGGCATGGTAGAGGTTGAGGAGTTATATATTTTTCCTATTATTCAGATTGATCCATTTTACTGTTTTAAGATATCTACCGAATTTGAAAGCATGTCTATATTTCTGCACTGTTATTTTCTGTATTGAATTGTGCCGGTTGAGTTCGTCACTACTTTCAGCCCACAGTTTGGGTTTGTTACTTGAATTGGTTGTACTCACGCTATACCCTGCACCTCGTGTGCAGATCCAGGTATTTCTGATTACAGCGGCTGCTGATTGAGGTGATAGGATCTCGGAGACTATCGAGGTAGCTGCATGGCGTTCGCAGGCCTTGACTCTCCTTCATTATCTTTACCTGTACTTCAGTTTTTACTCCTTAGACATTGTAGTAGACTGTATTCTGACATAGATGCTCATGTACTTGATGACACCCCGATTTTGGGATAGATTGTATTGTGTTGTGGGTTTATTTCGGTTTTAAAAGGGGTTTTCTTAAATATTAAATTATTTCCGCCTATATTTTAAAGCTTTTACTGTGTTGATATAATTGAGTAGCGACTTACCTAGTACCACGATAGGCGCCATCACAACGGTTGATTTTTGGGTCGTGACAAGAATGAAACAAAGAACACCAAAAAGTAATGTTAGTGAGTCAGGAATCAATATGTTATAGAATTGGCGAAAGAGAAGTAATTAAATATTTGAGTAAGACCACGATTGGAGAGGAAAAAAATAATTGAATATATATTACTAATCTGTTCATCTAATTTCAGAAATCAGACTATTGATTTTGCTCATTAGTAGTATTCATCAAGTATGCGTTAAATCTTTCAATTTTTATAAAAAAAACAATATTAGTTCTTCCAATTGGTAAGTAATATATATTTATCTTCATTGAATATGTTTATATAATAATAAAAAATAGCAGAAATTTCTTCTTTTATTCAAACTAAAACAAATGTCAGTAAAACATCCTTCTTAACTTACGTCAAAGAATCTTTACCATTCAAGCTAAGATAGACATATCCTAAAAATGACTGAAAATTATTCAGGAAAAGAGATACTATACATGAGGATATACATTATCCTCAAATAAAGATAATATGAACACTTTAGAGACTTTCTCCGACTAATAAACCACATAAATCTAGCATAGTATTATTGATTTGAAATTTATGCTTTTAAGAGATCTTTTATATCACAAATTTTACAAGAATATGGAAAAGTATGTTTTCTCAAAATTTTAAATGTATGCATTATTTACTAATTTCTAAATAACCTGTTTGAAGGGTTGAATACTTATTGCTACCGACCTTTCCTAAAGAATTAATTGTATTTTATGAAGGTTAAAATAAATTTAAAAGGGGTTTTGCTAACCTGCCATAAACAATTAAGAATATTTTCGTAAATATGAACGCATTAGTCATGAATCATGATTTATAAAATGCCGTCTAACATTTTTCACATCGTAATGGACAATTGCACATCTTTGTAATAGCAATAATCTTGTAAATCTCGTGACAACAAATTGTACTGTTTAATGGTTAAGACTTAAGAGATTACAATATAAATCATGTTACGAGTTGCAATCTTAGTGACTTTATGGCCACTGTTATCTAATTGTTGTTTCTATAAATTATGTAAAGGATAAACTATCAATCCAAAAAAAGGAGTTATTAATATTGTAAATATAAATACTAAGTAATTTATACATATTTGTCCAAGCCTTGTGGACAGACTTGGTCTCTATGCTGGTGTGAAGCGGGGGCGGCTCTAAGGCTTTGGGCAGTGAGGCCGTTGCCTTAGACCCCAAAAATTTGAAGGCCCCAAATTTATTTTAAATTTTTATTATTATTATTATATACTATATAATTTATATAAATAATTAAAAAATATTACAGTATATTTTTTGTTACTTGATTGAGGTTATTTTATACTATAAATTTATAAATTATGATAATTTTCTTCATCATTAATTAGTATATTTGCTTCACTCTTCAATTTAATTTAATTCTATCCTTTTTATATAGGAATTAAGTTATATATATCGACAACAAAATAAATTTCTTTTACAATGAACTCTGAAATTGCATGAACACAAAAGCATTCATGCACTGATTTTCTTTTAGTGTAATGCAACATATTATATTAGGTTATTTACAATTTATTTTAGATATTCACCAATAAGTATTATTTAATAGAATGAACTATAATCACTGTTTAAATTGATCAGAAGGAGTAAATATTTTTGACACCGTTAATGCTCAAAATTTAAGCTATTACGTTATATACATTTATTTTTTTTTCTTGTTTGTGATGATGATAGCCAAATCAAAATTTTCACTTTGAATTTTGGACCTCAACATCTGATAGTCTACCACTTTATTTTTTGTGCTCTTCTTCCTTTTTTTTTTGAAATTCGCTTTTTCTGTCTTAAATGATTAATTTGATATTTAAAAGCAAATTTTGTTGTTAGTGTAAATATTTTATAAGGGCTTCTTCGTATGGTTTCGCCTTAGGCCACGAAATCCATTGATCCACCCCTGGTGTGAGGTAACATATATCCTGTGAAATTAATTGAGGTGCGCGTAAACAAAGGCGGATGTAGCCTTTCGGCTACTGGTTCATCTGAATCCATAACTTTCGATACGAATTGTAAATATGCATATAAAATCAGAAGAAAAAAAACTACTAAAATTTTAACAAATATTAAATTTGAACTCATAAATTCAGTACAAAGTTGAACTCATTAAATTTCAATCTTGAATCCGCCTCTCTGCGTAAACTAGCTCGGATACCATTTTATGTTTTTTTTTAAAAAATACAAGATTATGAAAAAAATGAAAAGACAAAAGAGAAGTGATGACATTATCCAAAAGAATGGGATATGGTAACTACGTGGCAGTTCCTTAGTGGCTAGAGCAATAACTGGAGGCCACAGGGTTTCTCCTTGTCCATGAAAAATATATCCAATTAATTCAAAACCTCTAAAATCTACTCTATTGTTTTGCCAAAGATTGCTTTTTCTTCTTTTTCAACAACCTCATATCTATCAAAATTTTCAGACAAGTAAGAAGTAAGACAATCAAGTAGACTATGGCAAGTTGTAACATGGCTTCTGCTGCATCAAACTTTTTGGTAGCAACTCCTAATGTTGCCTCTAACACGAACACTTCTCGTACCACTATGTTGTTTTTCTCCTCCAAGAACTACGGCAGCACCGCCCCGAGACTCGTCGTAAGGGCCGCGGAAGAGGCGGCGCCACCGGCTGCTGCCGCTACAGCTGAACCGGCTGAAGCTCCGGTCAAAGCTGCCAAGCCACCTCCAATTGGACCCAAGAGAGGAACCAAAGTAAGTTGCTTAAAGGAAATTAAAGACCCCATGTTATATATAGAAGAATTAATCCAAATAGTCGTCCATCCAATTGCTTAAACTAAAAATAACACGTGGATATATAATATATGTATAATTTAGGTATAATATGTGTATAATTATATATATTCAATGTATAATCTATGTATATGACTAGAAAAAGTAAACAATAAATATGACCGGCTATTTGTGTAAAAATCCCTTATATATAAGTGTTCAATATATCATCTTGCCACCTAATGCAAAAAGGATTTAACTTGTATACACAGGCATAAAGAATTTTTACACAGTTAATATATTTTAACTTGTTGTAGCAGGTAGTTTGTCTTATTGTTTAGGTTGTTGCTTCCACTTTGTTAATAGACGACGATTACGCGATTATTTTTTAGGTGATTTAATATCATTAAAAATAATTATATTATGAGTGTATAGAAGTTAAACTTGTGCAAATATGTTGATAATTTAGTATTCACAACATATTGCTAGAGGATCCAATTGATATTTGTATGGGAATACAAATAGTGAGAAATCATGAGTATCTTATAAAGTAGTAGTCATAAAACTTTCAAGATGGAAGTTATCCTATAGATATTATATTTTCTTGATATAGTTGTTCACAATCATAGGCTGTTCTACTTTTACGACACCGTCTCTGCATCTGCTGCAGTGTAAAGAATTAACATGTTTCCTTTTCAGGTTATTATTATTTTCGCTTGTAGTGACGGTTACTCTTACTTTATCTAAATATTTTTTTATATTGTCGGTGTATAGTAAGTTAAACTCCTGTATACTATTCAAGTTATTCTACATCCATTATCACAAAAGAATAGTGATTGTAGTAACATTTAGACTTATCTGGATCATGATTAATTTCACTTGTGAGATTACATTGCGTATGTTATTATTATCTGGATCATGATTGAATGTAGAATCATCTAATATGTTACTGATAATATTGTTGACAGGTGAGAATTCTTAGGAAGGAATCTTACTGGTACAAGGGCACAGGTTCAGTTGTAGCTTGTGATCAGGTAAGAAATTTAATATAAAATCTATTTCGATTAGACTTTAAAAATGATGTTTAACTTTTAATGTTTTCCATTTTGTTGTTAATATCTCAGGATCCAAATACTCGTTACCCAGTTGTTGTACGATTTAACAAAGTGAATTATGCTAATGTTTCAACCAACAATTACGCATTGGATGAAATCGAAGAAGTGAAATGAGAGTTGGCGACCAATTACTAGTATATTTGTAGAATGCAAGGCCCTTTGGTTTCTATGTTTATTCTCTAGTTATATACTGGCTTTGATTGTGAATGAATGTCAATTATAGTTTGTGGCAATTCGCAATCCCATCCCTTTTCTATTTTTATTGTTACCATTGCTCAAATCCAATTCTTTCAAAGCATAAATCTTCCAATATCAAGTAGATATGGATCCAAGTTTTGAAGACATTGAGTGTTTAACATTAGGAGTCGTTTTGTTGATTGTGCAGGAATAAATCATAATCAATTTTTGTAAAAATAAGATAGAGTTTGATTGATCGCATAAGAAAAAAAAATAGTTACATAACAAAAGCAGCCTTTGTTTGGCCGCATAACAAAAAATAATCATAGAATTACTTGATGCAATGTGTGATTGACAGTATTAAATAATATCCCAATTAAGTTAAGCAAGAATTTATATATTATTTTATGCGAATTAAAATGTGAAATACGAATATGCATTAGTTAGTAATACAATGATTAACCACATTAAAGACAAATATGCCCTTAAAACAATTAACTTTTGCATAACAATCCTACGAGTATTTCTTTTGCATAACAATCCTTTCATAATTAATGGGATAACAATCACTTCATTATTAATCACCACATAAATGATTCATATGTTATAATCCCCACATAATTAGTATTGTGTCGATCCCGGGCACATAGTTCAAGTCGAGTGTCATTTGGCAGATTTGGCCAAGCTTGAATATATGCAAGTTGTATTAAACAGAGCAAAAATATTTCCAGATGATAATGATCTCGAGAAAATTTCACAATTTGAGGAATTCAAGTTAACAATATGGCTTTAAACTAAGTAAGAAAATGTAACTAATTTACACTCTTTCAGGAACATATGTTTAGTCATAACTTGATCCTTTTTTTATCAAAGAAAAGGTACATCAATGTATATATTATCTTTTTGAAGATCAAGAAAAAGCATATCGAAATCAAAGACAGGAGAAATGAATGCTTGCAAGGATCTTGACCTCCAGTTAGAGGTAACCTACGTTTCTCCAACTCTCCGAAAATTTCTCCAGGTGCGTGTCGGATCCTTCAAAAGTAATGTATTTTTGAAGGATCTGACACGCGTGAGACAACATTTTGAAGAGTCCGTGCAACATAGGAGGTAACTACCATCTCAAAACCCAAGAACACCGTTAAAGCTGACTAGTTAGAAACAGATGCAGCATACCTACTTACAAACATATATAGGGTTGTCGCAACAGAAAGGAGGGAGATTGATGGACATGACGATGAGGCACAGAATACGCGAACACGACAAGGTAAAACATATGACAAGAATGGCATTCACAAGCGGATACACTTATCGACAAAACAATACACCCTTGAGGTAGAGGAATGACTATACTCATGGATGAGGCTAGTGACCTTGTTTGTTTACAATCCATATCCAAAAATAAGTGTTTATACTCTTTACTTTTGTTTCATTAACAATACTAACTTGAGGATAGAAGTCACTCCTCCCAATCCCAAGATAAAGTAGTCGACAAACGAAGGCTGGAGTCTTCAGGATGTCCCGAGAAACGTATTATGCACCACAAAAGTACAACAATGCAGCTTCGGTTTGAGACTTCTTAATAAGTTTAGCAACTTTTGCAATCTTCTCTTTTATTCACACTGTAATTCTTGAAAGGACCCCTCTTACTGGAAAAGGCCAAGGACAGAATTATATGCATCTTGGGTCTGGTCCAATGTTTAATAAGTAATTTGATTGCTCTTGGGTCTGGTCCAATGTTTAATAAGTAATTTGACCGCAATCAAATTCAGTCAATCAACTCCAATATGCATGACGAATTTATACACATCTCGGCTCTGGCCCAATGCTTAATAAGTAATTTTAACATGAATAAATTCAATCAATCAACTTCAATATGCACGATGCATCTCTACAACCTTGTCGCATGGAAGACATTGGGTTTGGAAGAGGGGGGGGGGGGGGGGTGACTACCCGTTGGAAAATGATAGCCGATAATATTAGGCAAGCTTGTCATATTTGAAGTCTCAAATAAGTAAATTTGACTGTTAAAGATTGCTACAAGCAACTTAACAATCAGAATCAGGTATTGCATTCATGGCCTTGGAAACGGATATGGAGGACAAAATTACCTGTGAAGGTGACATGCTTCAACTGGATTGCCCTTCACGAAGCCTGCTTAACACAAGATAACCTATGCAGAAGGGGATTTCAGTTGGTCAACAAATGTTACCTTTGCAGGAGACACCAGGAAACAGTTAATCACCTACTTCTACACTGCCCAGTAGCCACAGACCTATGGAACATGTTCTTTTGTATTTTTGGCCTAAGCTGGGTCATGCCACAGAGCCTGAGAGAGGCACACATGAGCTGGAGTCTTTGGGAGGTTGATAAGGTCATCAAGAAGATCTGGCTTATGATCCCTGCAACTATCTTTTGGTGTTGATGGAACGAGAGGAATAGAAGATGCTTTGATGGCACCTCAACCCCAAACCACTTACTCAAATCTAAATGCCTGCTCAATCTTTTTTGCTGGACAAAGTTGTCCCCCGTAAATAGTACAGGACACCTGTTGGACTTTACTAGCTCTCTTGTCCTAGATTGAGACTTTGTTTTGGGGCAAACATTGTTCTCCTGTAATATTTTTGTTTATTTAGCACATATGTCTCTTGTAACTTTGCATCTTCTTGATGCCTTCTTAATGAAACATATTACTTCATAAAAAAAAAAGTAAATTTGACACACGAACACCAAATTCTTGTTTAGCTTTCAATTGATTTGGTTTCTCTCAAGTAAGATAAGTGTAAGTGCTAGTCAAATTTAATAAGTATAAAACTATAATCTTTGAGAGACGAAGCAAAATCATCTATAAGCTCATGGTCATAGGTGAAGTTACATCAACATAAATTTTCTGCTTCAACAGTGAGTTTAACATTCAGAAGCAAGATATACTTGTAAAGGAACAACATAATCAAATATGAATGTCAAAGAGATCTGAAAGAATAATGCGTACAAGGAGAGCATGAGATAGGATCGCTTTGGCATGGATAGCTCAAGGGGGACTAGCTCTCTGTTTTTCCAGCATTAGCTTCCGATAGCAAAGGTTCAAGTTCTCCTTTCCGATACAGCTTAATAGTATCTGTACCCAAAGAAGAAAAAAAACAACAGTAATCCAACTCCTCCGACAAGTTTTTTCATGTTCCAATAATTATTCAACAGTAGTTAGAGTTAATTGCAAGATTGCAAAGAATGTCTAGATAATTGAACTAGAAAAGGTACTCTAGTGTTCATCAGCTATAAAGCTTTTTCTTCATTAATTCAGCACAACTTCTGTAGGTAGGACATACACTACCAACCACTCATTTTTTACAGTAAGCAAGAAGAGCCTGCTGTTAACACTCAACAAACAGTCCGGGAAGATACTTAATAACTAGAGTTCTTCACAAGGCCGAAAATGTTGTAATAGGTTATAAACTTGGGAATGAAGTCAAATCATTATTTTCAAGGAAAAAACACAGAATAGCAATACTTTGTTTCTGCAAATCTATGGTGAAAGCATAAGACTGATCAGAGAATGTACCTGTACAACCACCAATGTGTTTGGCCCCTGGTCATAGAGAAAAACTCATTTATTACAAGTCCTTCACATAAACAACGCAATAAAAATCAGCAGCAAATGCCAACAGAACTTGAAAACAGGCACTCTTCGTTAAGAGGCAGTATGCAAACTGTCAAACTATTCAAGCTTTTGTCCCTATTTTCTTTTTTTTGGCTTTGTAAATTCAAAGGAGTTCTTTACATTTTCATCATGATATTAAACCAAGGTATATAAACTGTCTTATCAAAACATATTGCCTCTCAAAGAAGAAATATTTCCAAATACTTATGGTGCTCTCCATGAAGACGGCTATTACTTCTGAAAATTTCACACATAAAGAAGTTTGTTTTCATTATGGAAGCAAATTATCTGCTTATTACGTTAAGAATTATATAACCAGGAAATAAATAAGCTCCAAGAACCTGTTGTCATATTCCAAAAACTTGTAAAGGTCAACAACTCCACAATACGACATTTCTTACCAATGAATACATTGGGAACCGTATGCTGTCCAGTAAGTCTTTCCAGCACTTTCTGCAGCTGTGGTCCTTGGGGACCTGAAACCACAAATTTAGAGATAGCATCAACTAATTGGGAAAAGGTATACATTTGTATATGACTAGAGCATGGAATGCCACAGTTGCAACTTAGATAACCTTAGTTAATGGGAAATACTTTCAAATGCAGACAATCAAAATGAACTAATCAGACTTGGTGTGAACTGTGCGAACTTCTCCCAAATTTTTTAGATTTCCCTTCTTCTGGGTAGTGTGTGGTAGTAGAAAAATATACAAAGGCCAGAACATATTTATGGTTAAATAACAATATGAGAAACAACACAATTTCTGAACTTTCCTCTTTGTTCGATGAGAGTTCTACTTGCAACACAAGGTAGTGTGTTGCTACCCTCATCTCAGATAACAATTTAGCACCACCATCTGCTTGTATTTTTGGACATGGTGAAAGGAGACATGCATTAAAAGATAAATATTCATGTAAATTACATACAACCACTTCCAGCTGAACTTTGTCAAATTCCCCAAACAGAGGTGTAGTGGAACGGTGTTTACTTGCATATATGGTTTTTCTGAAGAATCTGCACGCGTCATAATCAAAACTAAAGGAATACTGGTAACAAGGGAACTTCAAGCTTTCATTATTGACCACCATCAAGCCAACTAAATGGACACCACACAAAATTTTGATTGATATACTCGTGAGGTTCTAAGCACAAGCTACCCCTTTTTTTCCTTCATACTGTAACTGGGATTCAACTCTCAAGGTGAAGTCCCTTTTACTTCTCTCGTCAAAGTAGGCACCAGTCTTAAGATGTCCTTAAGGTTCAGGCCTAGGTAAAAAACAAATAGTCTAGACAATGTGAACGCAAGCTCGGCTCCCTTCTACTCAAAAACCTTTGGCCACCGATGTTTCTCATTCATGAAGTCAAAACAACAATATTAGCTAGCGTTACCATATGTAACAAGAATTGTCGTCTAGCTCAAGATCTCAAATAATTGTTTCGAATACCCAGAAATACCACTAACTCGACCAACAAGCATTTTGGCCAAAACCTTGTTGTACAAGGGAAATTCTTGTCAACGAGATTCCATAATTTTGTAACACAAACAGTCTGCAACCGCCATTTCTCTTGTTTGACAACATCAATTTTGCAGAGTAGCAGTTAATATACTTAATAATAACTGACTTTCTTATTTATCAGGAACTTAACTCAAGTACTCCACTGAATTTGATGTAACCAAAATAAACCCATGCTAGTAGAATATCCATAATGAGTATCTCTAATATTCCATTTGTATATATACATTCAACTAATTAATCATCTTAGATTCATAGTCATATTTATAAGCCTTACTTTTGGTTTCACAATCATACTAAGATTGTATACATAATACACTTAAAGCTCACCTTCTTAATTCACATTAAGAAAAAATACGTCTGTAGATATGATTCCCACAAAAGTAAACACTTCTTTTGGAGTCAATTCATGAACATTGAAAGCATGAGACTCGAAAAGAAGATGTTTTTAAGTAGGATTAAAGTTATATGCACTAACAGTTTGATGAATTGTTTACACCATTAATGTAATTTAACCTGTTACATGTTAATTATCATCTACTATTAAAGAACCAATCAATCAAATATTTCGAAAAAGGACAGCCCGGTGCACAAAGCATCCCACGTTCATGCAGGGTCCGAGGAAGGGACGCACCCAAAGGTTGTGACGTAGGGAGTCTACCCTGATGCAAGCATCAGTGGCTGATTCTATGGCTCGAACTTGTGACCTATAGGTCGCATGGATAGGTCGCATGGAGACAACTTTACCGTTGCTATAAGACTCCCCTTCAAAGATCAATTATTTCGACTTACTTGAAATTACATTTATTTTTTAGGAGTGATTTTCATATCGGGCAAAAATTACGTGCTCACACATTTAACTTAAACTCTTTCAAGTAAAGTAGTAAAAGTTGTTGACTTTGGAAGAAACTTACCCATTTCATCCAATTCAATAACAAGTGGATCTACACCAAGTTTTTTGAACAAAGCTTTCACCTCCATTGAGTACCTTTTTACAGCAAAAAATTAAGAACCCCACTTCAAAATAAGCTCAAATAAAGCGGACAATTAGGCATAAAAATTCCATTTTTACCTAAAATATTATAACGAGTACTAAAATTCAACAACTTACGAACACCAAGTTTTGGAATAAACAACAACTGCGTTTTCAGTAATGGTTTTTTTCACACTTTCCTCCAATCGGAACCCGAATGAACCCGACATCGCCCGAATCTGGACCCGACACATTTTCCGAGGTCCTTTGTTTTCAATTCTGGACGCAAATTTGTGAATTGGAACGCTGCAGTTGTAACTGGGAATGTGCTGGAACTGTGAGAGAATTTGAGTGTGAATTCGAGGGTGAAGAGAATGAGAGATAGAGAAAGTGCTGAAGCTTTTCGTTAGATTTGAAGTGGCAGCCATTTTTTTGAGGAAACTCTTTATCTGTTCAGTTCAGTTCTTTTATTGTTCTATCTAGTTGCCAAATTCACAAGAGTTCACTTTTTAGTCACCTTTTCTGCTAAATTCAGCTTGAAGTTTTACACGTAATGTCTTGTACTTTATTAATTTGAAAAATAAATTTTTACAGTTTAACTCGATTGGATCTGATAGTATCAACTTTTTACCAAGGAACGTGGATTACATGTTAAAAAACACACAAATTGTGTGTGTCCTTTGCATCAAAAGTTACGTATTAACCTTTTTTGGCTGACATTAGGCACTGTCTCATTTGCGTCAGAAATAATAAAGTACTGTATAACTTTATTTAAAAGATAAGGAGCTAAAGGTTGTAGAAACGGTACTAGATGTCACGCCCGAACATGGCACGGTAGACGGTGCCTGACTACATGCGAGAATCAGACTTATTCAACATGTGATATCATAACATATTGAATGCGAAAGATAAACTAACGCATGTTGATATACTGAAAGTCTGAATGAGATAAATCAAAAGGCGAAAACACTAATACAATTCTGAAATATATTTGTAGCTAACATAGCTTAACATGAAAAGCCTGCGACTCTGTCTAATTGTTACTTTAGTCCATGAAGTCTCTAATGAAGTACTGAAAACACTGACCGTCTATAAATACATAAAGACTGTAACGTAATGGTAATGCCCCGAAAGAATTGGGGTTCACCAAATAGCTGGTACGAGGATCCTAGTGCTCTGAATCGTCAACCTGTAAATCATTACCTACATCGTGAGATGCAGGCCCCGGACATAAGGGACGTCAGTACATTTGAATTGCACTGATATGTAAAGTAACTGAAAGAAAGAAATATAAATGGTGAAATTGATACTGAGCTGATAACTGAGGATTTATAATTGATAACTGAAATGATAACTGTTGAAACTGAAATGATAACTGATAACTGATAAAGGAAGTAAGGATATGAATACTCCCTCTTCTGAATGATGAACAACCTGTTTATCTGAATAAATAAACTGCGGCCTCAGGCCCAATATATATGTGCACAAACTGCGGCCTCGGGCGCAAGTATACGTATACATAATTACGGCCTCAAGCCCAAAGATGCATAAAGCGTTAACTGCGGCCTCAGGCCCAAACATGCATGAAGCATAAACTGCGGCCTCAGGCCCAAATACATGTGTTCAACATTCATGGATTTAAAAACATGAACTGAGAATCGTGCTGTAATACATGATACTGAAATACTGAACATATTGAGTTACATGATACTTGAATGCTGAATAGAACTGGACCGAGACATGTATTCATGAACTGATTATGAGAACTTATGCTTCAACTATTTATGACATGGTGGTAATCTAGGCTGAGACTCATGAGAATTAAACACAAGTCTATATTGATTACGCATTGAGCTCACAACGTTCAGGATGAAAGTCATGAACGAGTTACAAGGCTAGGGAATAAAAGTTCTTGAACTATTCAAGGAACTAGGCGTAACTATATTTATGAGGCATTTAGTAACATCGTAAAACAAACGTAGTGTAGGGAGAATCATTAACATTCCCAAACATAGAGAGTTAGCCTCACATACCTTAACTTTCTGCTCTTGAGCGTAATACAACATTCGCCAACCCCTTTCAACTTTAATCTATATCAATACAAGTTAAAGGGATTCCAAATTAGCAACAATACTCATGTTTAGGTCACTTAGGCATTTTATCAAACACTTGGTGGGTATAAAGCTTCATAACCCTCATTAATGGTGTTTCTACACCCAACATCCCATTCTCTTACTCCTAGAAAATTCTAAAATCTCAACTTGCTATAATCAATACCATTCTTCATCATCCATAAGATAAACAACACAATTAATCAATAATCAACAATCAACAACCCAAACCTATGACGGTTCATGCTTTTCTATCAAATCCATCAACCCATAGCTTATGAACTTAGAGTCTATAATCATTAATCCAATGTTATAACCAATTAGAGGGTGAAGATATTACCTTTTGATGTTCAGTCCTCTTGAATTCGAATTCTAGGGTTTCTTCTCTCAACAATGATGCCCCAATCGAATATCTAATGATTTGAAGGGTTTATACATGTTAATAAGGTGTTGAAGAATTGAAATTAACTAAGAATCACCATTAGAACTCACCTTGGATGGTGGAGGGACCTTTGAGGAGTGAGGTTCTTGAGAGCTTCCCTTTCTAGAGCAAGTTTTTGTGTTTTGGGGTGTGGGGGAGGAAGTAGGGCTTTAAAAATGACCCCCTCCCCTCCTCCCCCCCCCCCGGGTGCGCTCCCATGCACCTGAAGGCCCCAACCTCGCACCTAACGCACAGAAAGTCAGTAGCACTGCCACAAGTGCGCGGCCACGCATGGGACCATCCGGGCGCGCATACTGCGCATTGCTCAGTAAAATGCACATAACTCTTTGCACAGAGATCCGTTTGGGAGCCACAATATATCGTTGGAAAGCTATTCCAGAGAGATACAACTGTTATGTTTTGAGTTTCATCCAATTCCTAACAAAATATCATGCAATCAGGCTACAATACAGACCTTCCATAAACTTAGTCGATTTTATCGAATCTTATGTACCTCACTCTCCGTCTTGATTCCAAACGACTATTTCCACCCATACTGTAACAACTCGATTTGTCGTTTTAGGAATTAGCATCCCGTTCATAGGCTTAAGATCTCGAGCAACCTCGTAATACGTATTATGACTTGCATGTGTGGTTGAGTTTGGTTTTCGGACGATTCGGGATAAAATTGAGAGAACAATTCTTATTTAAGAAGCTTAAAAGAAAAGAGTTGACCGGAGAGTCAACTTTTATGTAAACGACTCCAAAATAAAGTTTTGATGGTTTCAATAGCTCTGTATAGTAATTTCGGATTTAGGCATATGTCCGAATTTGTATTTGGAAGTCCGTAGGGCAATTTGACGCATTTTGGCGAAAGTTGAAAAATGAAAGATTTTTAGAAAGTTTGACCGAGAATTGACTTTATTGATATCGGGTTCGAAATTCGATTCCGAAAATTTGAACAGGTCCATTATGTCATTTATGACTTGTATGCAAAATTTGAAGCAATCAGACTTGATTTGATAGGTTTCGGCATCGAATGTAGAAGTTGGAATTCGATAGTTTCATTTAAGCTTGAATTGAGGTGGGATTCATGTTTTTAGTTTTTTTTGATGTGATTCGAGGCATCGAATAAGTTCGTATGATATTTTAGGACTTGTTAGTATATTTGGTTGGGTCCCGAGGGCCTCGGGTGGATTTCGGATGGTTAAGAGAATTTTATTTGGATATTTCTAGGATGTTTTGACGTCGTTTCTTCAAAATAAGTGGTTTCACATTAATAAAATGAGATCCAAATTCAGTTTTGATTGAATAATTAGATCCTTATTGAAATTTCGGAGCCACAACAAAAAGAATCGTCGAATTCAGACATCGTATGAGAGAGTTATGCCCATTTCCGTGTCGAAAAATATTTTCCGTCGTCGTCAGCATCCAGGGTAGCGTGGGGCGCTATCCCTGGCACTGGGACTTTTGGAGTTCTGGAAATGATGCCACAGGCAGTGGCCCATGCCACCTGTGGTGCTACAAACATCAGAGGGTCTATAAACGAGAGTTTTCTGCCATTTTTGACAAAAATAGACTTGGGGAGCTCGGTTTGGGCGATTTTCAGAGGCAAATTTCACCACACAACTTGGGAAAAGTGATCTTGACTCCCTTGTGATTATATTTCATGAATCTATGATTATATTTATCGTTTAATTCGAGTTTTGATGGAAGAAATTGAGATTTTTGCAAAATATTTCAAAAATGAAAGTTTTAGATATGGAGGTCGATTCGTTATTGGAATTTGATAAAATTGGTATGGTTGAACTCGTATCGGAATGGGTGTTCGAATTTTGGTAAAATTCTGTCGGGTTCTGAGAGTCGGGCCCCACGTTGACTTTGGTTGACGTTTTAATGTGAAATTTTAAGTCGGCGTTTTATTATCCAGAATTATTTTCTATGAATTTTAATGAAGTTATACAATCAATTTGGATAGATTTGAGCTGTACGGAGGTCAATTCAAGCAAGAAGTCTACTTTAGAATATCAGCCTAACTTCAAAAAAGTAAGTATCTTGCCTAACCTTGAGTTGGGGAAATTACCCCTTAGGTATTGAGTCTTATGTGGAAATTGTGTAATTGAAAACCATGTACGTGAGGTGACGAGTACGTACTTAGTTTAAATGTGCAAATTATATCGGTTAAAATTCGTTGACTTCCTTATGTATGAAATTTGAAATTGTTGGCACTTATTAAATCATGTATTTGTCATTCCTCATTCCTTGTTTGCCGAGGTTATTTTTATATGATAATTTGGTGTGATTGTCACTTTGATTTTTATGTGAAATACCGTGGTTATTTGGGTTGACATTTCTTGAAAATAATTTCATTATGGATTCCTTATCTGTAAATAATTATTAAATAAGTTTAAAATGAGGCATTAATATACATTTATCAAAAATTTGGATTAAAGAAGGTGTTGTCCTATGTTGAGTTACTTTCCCATCTTTGTTGTTGTTTTTGAGGTTTTTATATACGATGTGTGGAGCCTTGGGCTATTTGCTTTGAAAATAAATAAATTTTTTTGTATTTTTGGAGTTGGTTGTGGAAGGTGGGCAAATTGGGATATGAATTGTTGTATTGTGTTGTCGTTTAAACACTCTCCTTTGATATTATTTATGCTTCCTACCTTGCTTGTTAATAATATACATGTGTTTGATAAGGAAGAGTGTAAAACACGAAGGGTGATGCCGTGCCATTTGAGAGTGTAAAGCACGAAGGGTGATGCCGTACCATTTGAGAGTGTAAAGCACGAAAGATGATGTCGTACCATTTGAGAGTGTAAAGTACGAAGGGTGATGCCGTGCCATTTCAGTTATATTACCATGTGAGAAAAAGTATAAAGAACGAAGGGTGATGTCGTGTCATTCTTAATATGCACGAAGGATAATGCCATGCCATTTCAATTATAATATCACGTGAGGATGAGAGTAAAAGCACGAAGGTTGATGCCGTGCCATTATTTTTATATTATCATATATTCATGGCATGAAGGGTGTTTCCGTGCAGGTGAGGATAAGAGACATACATTATAATGTGATATCTTTTCGTTGTGTATGCATTCATGCCTTTATCTTAAGATGTTATTATGCACCTATATTTTCTATGTGACTTGTAGTCGTTGTTGCTTCCTGTGTGCCTCCCACTTTATTTCTTTATTATTATTGGCATTCTCCCACCTAGTTGGTACTGTTATATGTATGCTTTGTGAGAAAGAGATAAATACATGAAGGGTGCTACCGTGCTAATTGATTTGATCTACATATATATATATATATATATATATATATATTGGGTGAGAATGAGACAAGTGCACGAAGGTATTACCTGCCATTCGATGTGATATGTTTAATATATTATTCACACCAGGAAAGTTATGAATTTAATGAGATAAATGCACGAAGGTGTTACCGTGCCATTTGATGTGATATCTTGAATATATTTCTTACACGAGGAAAGTTAAATGAGGTGTCACATGGTGACTTTTACTTGAAAGAATTATATTCGAAAGATACTTACTTGAAAGAATTATATTCGAAAGATATTTTTTTGAAGGAAGTATATTCGGGATATATTTAATTGTACGGGTTACATTCTAAAGATTTTTAATTGAAAAACTTATAGATAAAATATGTATATTTTGAAGGACTTGATTAATTGGATGTACTTGTGTTTATTATTCGTTTGAGCAATATTTATGGTGTTCCTGTTGCCTTGTTGTTTATATCACTAGTTGATTATTGTTTCTATCATTACTATTTGTTTTTATTATTTTGTATGCTATTTTGCACAAGTTATTTGACTAGTGAGTATCTTGACTGTACCTCGTCTCTACTCCACCGAGGTTAGTCTTGATACTTACTGGGTTCTGACTGTGGTGTACTCATACTATACTTCTGCACATTTTTGTGCAGAGCCAGGTATTGGAGATATCAGACTCGAAAAGAGTTAGTGTGTTGATCGCAAGGATTCAAGGTAGAGCTGCTTGATCGTCGCAGTCCCTTGGAGTCTTCCCATTTTATTGTACTGTTAACTATTATTCGAACGATATTGTATATTCGATCCTTGAGATCATTTCATGTATTCAGTTAGAATTCATGACTCAGTATTACTAGTCTTTGGAGGTTGTTATAATTATTTTCTCTATTGGTTTCGATTTAAAAAAAAATGGGGGCTTGAATTGTTATTTAAAACTGGCTTACGTAGTCCTAGAGACTAAGTGTCATCACGACGCTTGTGGTGGGATTTTGGGTCGTGACATTTTCACCCATACTATCCCGATAGGACTTCACATGTCTAAAATATTAAATTAATACCCATTTAACATATCCACACCTAGTCTGAATGTACGGGGTGTTACACTAGATAACCATTCTAAAAGGCTGATATTTAGGAATCAACCAACATATCCTGAATTTTAATTATTCAGTTCAATTTTTTTTGGACACAAATATTTTGAATTGTCTTAAATTAAATTTTTTAATTCAAATTAAGGACAATATAAATACTGGTTAATTCCTAAATAACAGTCATAAGAATGACTATTTGTGCTCTTTTCCCCAAAAAGTTGGAAGGGGCTTTGTTCCGCGAGGATTTGTATAAATAAATTATCGACTAGATAAAAAGAATAGTTTTATTTAGAGAATCTTAGTAGCTCAATTGGTTGGCCACCAAAACTTTCAACTTGTTACGGATTCGGATTCGATTCTCCACCTTATAATTTCCTCTCCATTTCTCCTTTCCCTACCCCAATTTTAATCAAAAAAATAATAGTAGCTTTATTATGGGTCCAATTTTTTTTTTAATGGTAAAGATCACAAAGAATGATTTAATGTTGATGATCTTGATATGGCTCGTAAGCTATTACTCTGCTAGTCGAAATTGACAAATTGTTGAAAATTGAATGATAGTTTATTGATAGAGTGATGTCTTACAAACTGATTTAAGGTAAAATTTTCGTAAGACTATCTCTTTTTTCCCCTATTCATAGCCTTCCAACCATTGAAAAAATAATGTTGAAATATTCAGAATTTTCTGATAGTAGACAGTATTTTAACATTTAAAATAAAGTTTTTAAGAAAGCAAAATAATCTTTGTGTAAGCATTGTTGTGCCCGTGTTTCCTTTCACAACCCGACCTTTTATCTTATCCAAACTTAATGGGCACCTTTTGGGCCCAAAAAAAAGCAGTCACTGGGCTGCAGTGACAGACCAATACCGGAGACCACAGGGTGAAATTCAAAAATAGCCATATTTACAAGTAATAATTGAAAAATAGCCACAGTTTCAAAAGTAATCAAAATTTAGCCACTTTTCTTGTAAAGATAAATCTGAACGAAAACACTGTTCAAAATTCGAAAAATATTCCAGCATAATATACTGGAGTTCGAATTTTTTACATGTAAATTTCTGACATAATATGCCAGAAGTTCATACGCATGTACTCCAATCTCCAGTATATTATGCTAGAACTTTCCGTGTGCTGGAGTTCCAGCATAATATGCTGGATGTTCATACAAAGGTGCACCAATCTCAAGTATATTACGCTGGAACTTTTCGTGTTGCAGCAAAATAGTGACTATTTTTCAATGACTTTGCAAACGCTGACTATTTTTCAATTACCAGTTCGAAAACTGGCTAGCCCGTACTATTTTTACGAGACCACAAGTATATAGGCCTCAAGCAGGCCCAAATTGTTGGCTGCAAATGTTATACTAGGAACATATATTCAAAAGGAGGAAAGAGAAAGAACAAGTGTATAACTAGCAAAAAAAATTCGTGACATTCAGTGTCTGTTTGGTATGTTTGAAGTTATTTTTTACAACAAAATATTTTTCATGAGTAAATCAATTTTTAGTGTTTGGTTACTAAGAAAAAGTATTTTTCATGGAAGGGGAGAATAACTTCCCTCACTTATGCGCGGATGTTACTTTCTTTACAATCATCTTAACTTTCAATTCATATAAGTTTTTCCAAATAATAGACTATACATTATTATTAATCTTTATGGCTTAAAATTTTCAATAAAACACGCGTTGAGTTGCAAATATTATTGATATACATATATTTCACGAAAGTATTCTACTCATCAACCAAACACCAAAAAATTATTCATCCAATATGACTTCCATAGTATCAAATACACTCTCAATTTTGATATATTTGAGGAATTAATGTCAACAAGGTACAGTCGTAACCACAAAATCGCATGATCGTGTCAGTGTACCTTTCCAAGCTAAATTCATTAGCACTGATTAGGAAACAAAGGCACGAAATATTGTTGTTGTCTGTTAGAATATAGAAGAGGAAGTTAATTCAAGGGGCCTGGCAATTGTAGAATTTCAATGACCTATCCATGTGCTAATCTGCCAATATTGACAGGAGGGGATGTCATGAACTAAACAAGAAGGAAGAAGAAAACAGTACTATTAGAAGAGTCGATTATTGCTACACCTGCTCCTTTTTTGTGTCAATGAGTGCAGACCCGAGGCGGATAAGCTCTACGGGTTTAACTTTTAAGGTTTTTAGCATTGAAGTACTCATTATATTTTTAAAATTATATATCGGTTCAGACCTACTATTTGTTACAATTTTAGTACATTTTGCACATATATTTACGCTCCGCATGCATCAAAAGTACTGAGTTCAGATTAACCGGCCACACAACACTCCATCTGCCTCTGGTGCTGATTTAGTATAAGTTCAATCAATTACGTCTTAGGTCCAAACTAGTTGAAAACACAAAATATATAAAATTATCTTTTTATTATATATACATAGTTCAACTAGGTAGAAAGCAGAAAGTCTGTGTCTATATATTCACATGTCGCCATAAAACTTCATCAACCAACAGAAATTAAATGTGAATAGAATGTGTATACTCATGTCTGACTTGGAACTATATTATACGTACAAAGTTCTAACTAATTAAAAGTACTAAAATGTTGTAGAAACTTCTTGCTCTAAGTGCTAAAGTGAGAATTAAACTTTTCTTTGAACATCTGTTAAGGTGACAATCATATATGGACCACTGATATGAGAAACTTCTATTGATAAATGATAACAACGTTTCTGGTGTTAGTGACATTCTTACATATTGTAGCATAGCTAGTTATTCGTCTGTGGATGTAAAACATTTTCAAAGGATCATTCCAGAGAACTGAGAAGCTTTTTATCCTGTTATATTCATTTCAATTTTTAGAAAGACAAAACTTCAATCCTAACTACATATGTGGTTTTATACAAATGTCGTCACAGCTCAAAGATCATCTTTAGCTAACTTCAGCTAGAACAAGCTCTGAACACTAGATATGACCTCGAAATAACATGATTTAAAATCAGCTGAGACTAGAGGCGGAGCCAGGATTTGAAATTTATAGGTTTGAGATAGTTGTCTCTTTATGTTACTAGGTTCTAAATTTATAATTGAATATATTTAATGAATTTTTTAAGACAATGACCAATGCTAATGATTCGTCTGAACCTGTATCTTGCATGCTAGCTCCGCCCCTAGTTGAGACGATGATAGATAAGATTTGTTTCGAGTCGAAAAAGCCTTAAACAACAAGGCACTTAAAAGACGTCAAATACGTACCACAACCCGATAATTACATTAGACCAATCAAATCTAAAAAGATACAAATTAAAATAAAGATACATATCACTTGATGCTAAAGTGATAAAATAAATTCATTAGCAAAAAAAAAAAAAAAAAAAAAATTCAAAAAACACGAAATGCTCCTAAAGATTAGGGGTGCAAAACTTCCACATCCTGGTTTCGTGGTGTAGTTGGTTATCACGTCAGTCTAACACACTGAAGGTCTCCGGTTCGAGTCCGGGCGAAGCCATTTGTTTTTTCTTTTGTTGTTTTTCTGTTTTTCTTCGATTCGATTATTCGGACCTTTAGATTTGTTAGAATATTTTTTTCTGTGACCAAATTTAGTTTGAAGACAACTTATGGCAATAACTATAAAGTCATTTTATCTGTTTTCTTCGATAATCCTGATTTGTTTTGTTAGTAATAGTATATGTTGTCACAAAAAATAATTTAGTAGACAGCTTAATTATGGGAATATTATATATACTGATAAAACGTTTTATTACTTTAATGTGGCGAGTTTTTTAATGTGCTTTACAGAGAAGATTTAACTGTAAAAAATTTATTAAAAGCATGAGTCTGTCCATGTGCTAGACAACAGAGAGTTGATACCAGTTAATTATGATTAGAGCTGAGTCAAACTCTAATAAAAATCTGATCATCATCACAAAGAAAGCAATGATTATCTCTCTATTTCAGAATCGAATGGAAAAGAATAACAATAATGATAATGAGTGAGATATTATGAAAGATCAGGGGCGGATTTAGCCCAAAATAAAAGTGACCACTAACTCATGCTCTTGCCGTCAAATCATATTTTCTAAAATTGATCTAATATTACCTACTGACACCTATACTTCAAAAAGACTGAATGATTCACTTGGTTTCATGTTAAGTTGGTTATTTAAAGGAATATGGATCAATTTTCATTTAGTATTTTTTCTTTCTTTATACTGATGTTTTAGAAATCCTAGATCTGCCTGTATGAAAGATCTCAAATTTTTGGCTCCATATGATCGGAGTCAAATAATATAAAGTTAGTGAATTCAGAATGAATACGACGGTAAGGACCCGTCTACACGATTCTTTAAAATTGAGCTCAAATGTCATGTACCTTTTTTTGTTATTATTATTATTATTATTATTATTATTATTATTATTATTATTATTATTTATTTTTTTATTTTTTGTTTTTTGGGGGTATGGACTTGTTTAATGTACCTAAACCAATAATGTATATGCTAAGTAAGGGTGTTGAAATGATGACTGGTTGCTATCAGAACCCCAAAAGGCCAAAACTGTATTGAATATGACTTTAAAAGAACTTGAGAAATACTAGCACATTCCTTCTCCAGTACTACGTGTTCTGTCAATTCCTTTTTAAAGTATGCGCAAAATGGGTAATTCAAGTCATTTTCTCACTAAAATTTCATTTTCATTTAACAATGAACCCAATATTTGTTCATATAAGAGGCGAACTCTAAATTTAGAGTCAATAGGTTCAAAATACGTAATGATCAAATCATATATGTATACACTTTAATTCTTTTTTTTAATAAATATATGTGCCCACTTATGCATTAGTGCTCAATTTGTCATGAAAGCTAAGCAAGAAACTTAGAACAATTTTATGAAGAGTACAGATAACAATAAAGGAATATCTTTGTCATTGTAATAAATAAGCGATAATAATTGTACAAATTTGTATGGGAATTCAATACAAACAAAACCAATGTTTTAAAAAAATTGTGGAAAAAAAAAAAGAATAGAGAAATGCCTCTTCATCCTCAAGGTAAAACGCCCAAACAGTTAGCAAAAACTTGAGCTAATTTTTGGAGAGGGCTGATCTCTGTATATGCTGTCTTCTGCTGTTTTCCTTTTGTATATTCTGTATATATATTTTTTACACATTTATTTTATACATGACCCCTGTTAAAACCAAAAAAAAAGGGAATTTCTGAACTTGTATATGCTTGAGATGAATTAAAAAGTTGAGATGCATCTTCTGTGTGTAGAAACTTTTTGCTTCTTTTGTTTAAGGTCATCTTTGTAAACTTTGCCAATATCTTGTGCTATTTTTGTAGCATCAGCAGAAGCACCAGCTAGCCCTTTCCTTGTAAATCCAACTGCATATAGCCCAGATTTTCCTTTCCAGTTATTTTGTGCCTTTGGGAATCCATTCTTGGAAAAAAATTCACTTTCCTGTAAAACATAACAAAAATAACATTAGGCCACTATTCAACAACTTTCTATAATAACCTCTTTCTTTTTTGTCTATTTTTGCAAAAGTGTTTATTCTTGCACTGATAGCGTAAAAATTCTTTTAAATTGTCTGTATATGTAACTTAAACTTACTGTAGTCATTAGGCCACTGTTCAAGAACCTTCTATAACCACCTCTTTCTTTCGGCTATTTTTGCAAAAAGTGTTTATTCTTGCACTGACAGCGTAAAATATCTTGTATATTGTCTGTGTATATAACTTAAACTTATTTCAAAATCATTATAAGAAACTTCCAAAACTGTCCACATTATTAAAAAAGGTCCAGAAGGATTAGGACATTTTCTCACCTGTAGCCAAAAAGGGACATTGCTGCAATAACCAGTAGCCAAAACAACAGAATCAACTTCTAATTTTTCACCATTGACAAGTTCAACAGTGCCACATGAAAACCTCTTGATTCCTGGGATAACCTTAATTTTTCCAGATCTAATTTTTTCCAAGGCACCAATGTCCAAAACAGGTGTTTTTCCTTGTGTATTCTTGAGTGTAAGTGGACCAATTGATGGCCTTTTAAGTCCATAATTCTCAATGTTTCCCAATATAAACCATGCAAGAATAAGTAGAATTTTATCAACTAGCCAAAGTGGCAACCAACTCATCATAAACATAGCCAACTCAAATGTTGATTTTCCAAAGATTTCTCTAGGCAAAACATGAACCTGAACAAGAAAAAACAGAGCAAAAAAATATTAGAAAAATCACCAAAATTTCAAAAAATATAAATTCTGAACTCATAATTTTAAAAGTGTAATGGTTTAGTAGCAAAAACCTAATGGTTTGCTACTTTTTTTTGTCTTTGCTCAAAACAAAGGGAAGAAATGCCAGTGGCAGATTCAAAATTTAGAGTTAGTGGACTCCGCTCTTTAAGTATGTGCCAATTTCAAAATCTATATATTCAAAAATATTTAAATTTGAACCCGTTATTTCAAAGGGTAACATGTTAGTGGTAAGAATCTAAAAGTTTAAATGTCAAATTTAAATTCTAGATTCGTTTCTGTACTGCTTACCGTGCTACGACAGACCATAGATGGTTGAGCATTATGATTAGAAAGATCAAGAGAAACTTCCATGCCAGAATTGCCACATCCAACAACAACAACTTTTTTCCCTTGATATTTCTCTCCTGATTTATAATCACAAGCATGAATTACTTCACCTCCAAAATCTTTCAATCCTTCAATATCAGGCACAACTCTCTCAGCATTTTCACCAGTAGCCACAACAAGCCATTGACAAATATACTCAACTTCAGAGCCAAGAGGAGAAACAGTCTTAATCCTCCAAACTTTACAAGCTTCATCATATTTAGCTGATTCAACAGTCTCATTAAACTGTGGTTTAATGTCAAAGTGTTGTGCATAAGATTCAAGATAGTCAATGAATTGTCTCTTTGTTGGGTACTCAGGGTAGTGATTTGGAAATGGGAATTTGGGAAGTTGACAGAATTTTTTTGGAAGGTGAAGTTTTAAACGATCATAAGTTCTTTTTTGCCATAAAGATGCAATACAATCAGCTCTTTCTAAAATTACAAAAGGAACTCCTTGTTCTCTTAAACAAGCTCCTACAGCTAATCCCGATGGACCTGCACCTACAATAACAGGTCCATTTACCCAAACACATCTTCGCGAAAAGAAATCTTGTTCTGAGATGGTAAACATTTTTGCTTTCTTGTGAAAATGATGTTTTTTTAAACGAATCAGAGCGACAAATGGCTGTAATAGACAAATGCTTTCTTGTGAAAAGGGTGTTGGATCTTTGGTTTTTGTAGTGTAAAATTTGAACTTTTGTACGTGAGTATAGAGAATTTTGTGAAGAGAGAATTGAAGACAATTGAATTTGTTTGAAGAGAGGAGTGTAGAAGTAGCCTTATATAGAGGGTTTTATTTTGTCCTGTGGCATAGGAAAGGGGCATGTGACAGAAGATGGGAAGTAAATGCTTTTGACGGGTCATTCTCAAATCATAAGCTATCATATGCTTACTTGTTACTAGTATTTTATTTCTTACATAATTAATGTTACTAAAATATTACACTCAAATTTTATATTGGTTTGAGTGGGTTTAGCTCCTGGTTTTTATTCCTTTTGTTTTTGACTACTTTTTTTCGGTTGTATAGTTTGAGAATTAGTGTGGCTTTATGGGGTAAGACGTTCAATACCGAGTATTGAGACATATATTATCGTTAGCTCAAATAATAAAAACTTTTAATGTGTATGTATATATAAAGTTTTTCGTTGGCAAGACTTTTCATTGTTCAATTCAAGTCAGATCGAATAAATCTATCTTTTCACTAATGTCTTTCTCTTTCTCGAATATGATACTGGTAAAAAATTCTCTTCTTTTTAAAAACTTGATTCTCGAAACATACTAAGTAGTCAGAGAAAGAAAAATATCATTAATATGAAGGATATCGAAAAAGCTTTTTTACCTACTATATGCAAGGAAAGACTAGAGAGTGGGTTCAATATTTTTTTTTTTGTATTTGTTGGATCTAGATAGATAATACAAGTCGTGCGTCCTAGATTCCATTACCGCCACCATCTATTTAAATCCTCTTATAGATACTACAATTAGTCCTCCGTCCTAGATTTTATTATCGCCACCATCCGATTAAATCCTCTTAATAGTCTTTTAAATAGAATAGAATGGATACATAAGATTATACAGGTGAACCCATTTCTTTCACATTGTGTTTAATTATAAGTTACAACGTTTCATATGATGGTAATTAGGTGACACAAACTTAATGATAGTAATTAGGTGAATTCAAATATAATGATGGTTAGAATAGTAAGCAGTTTCCTTGCTTCCTATCAAGGGGAAATGCATTTTGTTGTACTGAAAATAACTAAACATGCTTCTTCGAACTAGAAATAATTAAGAGATCAATAATTCAGACTGATTCTAATGGTCCTACTGTGAAGCTAAGCCCCACTGAAGATCACAGAAAAATCTTCAGAAGGTATGAAGCTTACTGGCCTATCGGACTATTTCTCCATTTGTACGTGTTATTTTTGTGCAAGAACCGTGTTAATCTTCTCTGTATCATTTCAATTTTATCGGATGTCTCTGTACGAATAAAACCATTGGAAACGCCCACGTGGATAGGGTGTTGAAGGGTTGATTTAACTTCACCCAATCCCTATCTCTAATGGACCCTTTGGTCCAAAAGTCCCCACATAAGGATATAGCTACAACTATGGAGGAGGATGGTTATGAGTTCGACCGAATTTAATAATTTTGATCAAATTCTGTATTTTATTTTAAAAAAATTATTATATATATATATATAAAAAATATTAATTTAAAATACGATAATAACCTAAAAAAATTAAAATACTGAATCCATAAATATCAAATTCGGAATCCGCTCCTAGACCGAGAGTTGTGATTTGACTGCTAAGGCTATTGGACCCTAAAATGCCCATACCTTCCCAGCTGAAACACCTAGGTGGTTCCACACCATGTATTGACCCTCCCATTTATTTCGAGTCGTCCGTACGCAGGTAAAATTATGCAAGAATTATAATACAAAGGTCGTAATATAGAGAGTAATTTTCACTAAAATATCTGGTGTATATTTTCTAGGCAAATGATTAGGTCTTCGCATAAAAAAATGAACATATGGCGTACATATATTGTATAACATAATAGTTTACTATTTTATCTTTATTTTTGAAGTAAATAAAAAATAAAAGACAAAATTAAGGTTATTTTGGTCTTTAATGTGTTTTATTTCCGTGTAAATTATTTCATATATATTGGATTCGTGAAAAATAATTTCGGAATTGCAGTACAAAATAATATGGATATTGCTTATACCAAAGAAAAGATCAATATAAATGCAGTATATATACAACGATAAATATAACAAGTTTAATATCGAGGTTATTTTTCTAATTAATCTCAGCAAATATCTCTCTCCCTCTTCGTCTTGTAAAGAGCTCAAAGATTATAATTTATAACTGCAAGATCAACTCATCTAAGTTTTGCTGTAGCATTGAACATCAACTCTTTTAACTTTTTTGAAATATTATCTACAGAACTAGAAGTTTTACCTAAAACTAAAGTAGCATATACTTTACAATTATATTTAAAGATATTTCTAAGAATCATTTAAAAAAAAATTTAATTCCCCAAACAAGTTGGGATGTAGTAGGTATTATCATCAACTCTACGTTCGTCACCCTATGATCTAGACCACACATGAAAAAACTCTGCCCATTCTTTGTAATTAAGTTTATTCCAAGAATTAAAGAGAATCAGATTTTATATATATGCTCGATACTCCAGTTTCTATTTTATCAAACTAATCATTCTCAGCTAATTAAAAAACCTGAGAGAAAAAAAAATGTTGTACAAATGTTTATCTCAAGAAATTAGCTATATGGATGTTCAGCATATGCATGATTTTGTTTAGGTAAAATCATAGTACTTTTTAACCGAAAATAAATAAATATTGTATATGAAAAAAATAAATTTTTAATAAATATTAAATTTTAAACTCATAATTTTATAGGTTGGACCTGCCCAAAGAGAAAATAGAAAATAGAAAATAGGCTTCGAAATGATCAATACTATCATTCTTCCAACTCTGCTATGGCCCGTGGTCAAATCCCAAAAGGCCAAAATGATAAGTATATAAAAGCAAAAGCCTATATAAGGTGTTACTATAAAAAATTGAAAAGAAGATATAGAGATAAAATTATAATGATATCCATATGCACGATTTGATAGAGATATGTGTTATATATTACCCCGATTTTCCCACCAGCTTTAATTTGGCCAGCTTGTGATTGTGACCCAAGGATCTGCTGGATAGTTTACTACTTCTAGGAATATTACTTTTTATTTTGCTAAAAAACGAAAACTTTTTATTTTTTTATTTTTTATTTTTCTCTATCTTTTTAGTAATAAAATCCCTCGTTTTCGAACAATATTAATCTAGTCAGGAAGCTTTAAAAATAGTTTGATTATATTACAGAGGCTGGCGACCAATTTTCTGGTCACTATAGACCAAATTTCATTTTTTAGTAGTACCTGCGCATTATTTTTGTTGAAAATATATAATTAAGTAAATTAAAGTGTATTTATTCTAACAATTTAATATTTGAATGTCACATAATTCAACATGGTGTGAAAATAGATAAAGGTCATGTATTCGAATTTCACTATCACTCATTATCAAAAAATATTTCACGTGTTTGACCCTTGAAATTTTTTTAGGCATTTACGTGAATTACGATGTTAAGACATAATTAATTAAACCAAAGAGTAAACTCACTAACATAGCTTAAATTATTAGATTAGATAATCACACAATTCTAACAATATTTTCACACTATAATTCTCCGTGGGACACTACGAAGCAAGATCGAAGGTATTGGGAAAGAATACCTTTAGTGGTATTTGGTAACTAAATGAAAATTTAAAAATGAAAAGGCACTAGTTGTAATACATTACAAAGATTTGCTTTTTATGAATTCTATAATTAGTCAGTTTCAACTTTCAATCACGCGTAAAGTTGGCAAATTAAAGTACCAAGACGCTGATTGGCTTTTCTTTCTCTATATTTTAGTGCATTTGCCAACTCTCTGATTCTTCATTTTCGGCAGAAAGTTGAATTTGAAAATCAATAACAAATATTATCATAGCTAAAAGTTACAGAATCTTTTCAATGCCACTTGATCACAGTACTAATTAAAGTAACTATTGGAATTTTGCACAACATACATTCCCTTCCTAATTAACTCTTCCCTCATATCCATAATAATTGATTTTTTGTCTGTTTTAACAAAGATTAATAAATTCACATTTTAACATTAATTAATAATGAATTTGACCATATTAACTTTTACTATCTCTTCACATAAACACTCCTAACACATATTCCAACACTATTTACTCCAAGGGCAATGTAGGAAAAAAATAGTTAATTCATTTTTAAAATTTGAAAAAATTACTTATTTTGGACCACAAAAAAAAGGTCAAAAAATCACTTATTGTGAACCGAAGGGAGTACATAGTATATATATAATGATATATACACTTGTATTTGAAAGTTCCACGTCAAAGCTTTTCCTCTGTATATATGAAGATAAGAACGCGGCGCTAAAATTATATAGAAAAAAGAAATTCATGGTTTTGTATATCTGGCCACTTTATGTGTATATAATAATACTTTCAGAAAGATATAATTAACAACTAAGGTATTTTGTTGTCATTATTGGTTAAGTTTTAAAGAACACCAAGTGTACATGAAAAAGTAGGGAAGAATAAGAGGAAATACTACTACTACTATACTTTTCTCCACTGATTCCACTGCTTCTTAGTTCTTACTTCTTAGTTCTTACTAGGAAATTCAGAAGATATCTCACATGCATGGCATTAGTCCATGTAAATTAAAAGAAAACCGTGTCAAAAAGATACATTTCGTTCTTCCAACAAAGAACCCTCCTTTTGGCACAGTTGAAAAGACACCAACACGTTCCAGCGATGAATTCAAAATTTAAATTTTATAACTTATAAATTAAAAAGTGAGCTATAAAAAGTACAAATATAAAATTCAACGCTGAAGTACTAGATTCTATCGATCCCATGAACTCGCGCAGTGGCGGAGCTAGAGCTTCCATTACAGGTTCGGCTGAACTCAATAGCTTTGGTTCAAACCCTATATTTATCTTAAAATATTCATAGAATATGTATAAATTATTAATTTACGACTCAGTACGTTAAAAAGACTAGAATCTTAAATCTACAAACTTTAAATCCTGGCTCTATATCTGAACTCGCTAATGTATTTGGTAAAGAAAGAAAGACATGTCTTAACATATGATCACGCCCAACTATGCCTTATAAAAAGGACTAATTGGTCGTTGCAAATATAATCTATTTTACAAGTCCGGAGTCGAATCCCACAGAGAACTAAGGCCTAGCTACAACTGTTCAATATTGCTAAGAAATACAAGTCCAAATAATTTCCTAATTATAGAGATTATAGTAATATTTATTTCTAACTAAGTAACTAACAACTATTATAAAGCAGTAAAATTATCAACTAATAATGATGAAATTTGAGACAAGACTAAGGTGGTCTAGAGTTATGATTTCTCCAATTGTCGGAATCTTTTCCGCTACGTTTTCTATAAATTTGCCTAAGTTTTCTCTATCGACCATGAGCACTCTAACTATCGTAACTCTCTCCCGAGTAATTACCACAATTTACTAGGCATATTCTCCTGAATTATGCTAGCTGGCATTAAGTACAACTCACTCATATCGCACCAAGGTTTCGTTATCCCTAGTCCAACCATTAAACCTTCGTATTGATCCCTCATATACGTTTATGAGTGATGTTGTTCAACAACTATCTAAATATGCACTCTCTTCCGAGTAATACATATTAAATAGGCACAGCTAATTGAGGGCCCTTCAATCAACCTCATGAATAATATAGTTGAACAAATAGAGAAAATACTATGGCAAATTTATATTAACGTAACAAGAAAATCATCCTTCAATAGGTTCCATCAAAACCCTAGATAACAAATTAGCTATTCATTATAGTATGCATAACTACAATACTAGAATTCATAACCAATAATGAAAATAGAAAGAAGGAAGTGAAAAACTCGTAGAAGAATTCTCCGCCTTGCTCCTAGTGTGTTCTTTCCTCCTTAGGTCGAATCTGCAGTCTAATGTCGGTTTCTCTGTCCAATCTCCGTCTCCTAATCTCGGTCTCCCCCCAATTGGCGTTTTTAAGTCTATTTATATGTGTAGGAAAAGACCTAAACGTGTAGGTCAAGTTCTAGTCAAACCAGGAGACAAAATAAGCCTTCAAAACTCGGATTGGACCTGGCCCCAAGCCCGGCGTCGCCAGCCTAACGCCTGGTTCAGTCTGGCTTTTGGATGGCCTCGCCAAGCTAAAGCCTGGTTAAGCTGGCATTTGCCTGGCCTCGTCAGGTCTCTCCTTTTCTGTTCTCGAGCACACTTTCAATGTTTAAATATCCCTTTTGCTCTACTTTCATCTTCAATTCACCTACACATAAAATAGACTTCATTATGCGCAAATAAAGTATAATTTATCATTAAAACATATAAAATACAAAGCACATAATGTACGAAACTATGAAATTATAGCCCACATCAACATATCTAACTAAATTTCTGATTCTACATGAAGTGAGTACGTGAAAAAAAGAAGTTTCGAGGAAGTAATGCAGGACAAACAATATTAGTGATAATGAGACAAATTCCTTTTTCTTTTTTTAAATCAGACAATTTTCTTGAAACTAAGAAAATAGGAACTTTTAGCATAAATAATCATCTAGTTGGAATGTTGGATACAGGTCACTCACTCAGTTTAGAATATAAAACAGATGGAGGTAATTTTTAGTCTCCTATATTAGTAAGTTGGCCACCTGTTTCATCACATAATAATTAGATTAACTGTTCTAATTATAGTCTCAATTAGATCATTATCATTTAGTTAATCCTACAAATCAAGGTCATCTTTTGGTCTGGAAACTCATATAAAGTTATAAACAAAACATATATCACCATATAATTAACTCCTATAATTGTATAACATATTTATCATTTATGTGGTTAGGATTAAGCTATGCCTATATTAATCTCTCTCTCCCCCCTTACTCCACCATAATTTCATTATTTTGGCGAATGATTTATTTTGCAAATCCTACTCATTGCAAAAATAACATTTCCAGAATAATTCAGCGCCGAACTTACTATATTTACTAATGTCAATTATATTTAGGTATTTCAATCATTGGGGAATGAAGAAAGACTTGTTTGTTATGTGTGAAGTGAATACTTCTAAAATTGCATGATATACAAATATTCCCTTTTATTTCTGTTTAACACAAATAACTGAAATTTTGTTATTTAACCAATTCAATCACATAAAAGAACAACAATAAAAGGAGACATAAGAAGTCTCCTATACATCTATTAAACTCAATCAAACAACAAAATAAATAGGAGACGCAATTATAAGATTAATTTCGAAAGGCAAAAATTAACCAGTTCAACCTTTTCTCCTCAATGGGCATATTGGGTCGACCGCAGGTGGTTATGGAGAGGTGCATGGAGGCTTTGGTTTTGGGGAGAGGAACGGAGGAGGTACATCGTTGTTGGACTTCGCTAAGGCTTTTGGGTTGGTGATTGCGAACTCTAGATTTCAGAAGAGGGAGGGGCATTTGGTTACTTTTCAAAATGCGGTGGCGAAGACCCAAATTGACTATCTCCTCCTCAGGAGGTGTGACAGAGGGTTGTGCAAGGATTGCAAGGTAATTCCGGGTGAGATACTCGCGACGCAGCATCGGCTCTTGGTGATGGACGTTGGTATTATGTTAAAGAGGAGGAAAAGGTCTACTCGAGGAAGACCGAGAATCAGGTGGGAGCCTTAACTAAGGATAAAGCCCAAGCGTTGGAGGGGCGGTTGTCGGCTATGGGAGCTTGGATGAGTAGTGGTGACGCGAGCACTATGTGGTCAGCGACAGCAGATTATATTAGGGAGGCTGCGAGAGAGGTGTTAGGGGTCTCGATGGGCGTATCTGGTAGGCACAAAGGAGACTGGTGGTAGAATGAAGTGGTCCAAGGTAAAGTGGAATCAAAGAAGGCAGCGTACCTGAAGTTAGTGGGGAGCATAGGTGAGGGGGAGAGGCGAGTATGCATGGAGAGGTATAAGGCAGCTAAGAAGGAGGCTAAGTTGGCGGTCACAGAGGTTAAGACTGCGGCTTATGGTCATATGTACGAGGAACTGGGGAAAAAAGGTGGGGAAAAAAAGTTATTCCGGCTGGCCAAGTTGAGAGAAAGGAAGGCTCGGGATTTGGACCAAGTGAGATGCATCAAGGACGAAGATGGTAGAGTATTGATGGAAGATGCCCAGATTAAAAGGAGATGGCAGACTTACTTTCATAAACTTCTGAATGAAGAAGGGGATCGGGATATTGTGCTAGGCGAATTGGAGCATTCCGAGAGTCACCGTGACTTTGGGTACTGCAGGCGTATCGAGGTTGAGGAGGTCGTGGGAGCTATGCGTAAGATGAGTAGGAGTAGAGCGACCGGGCCAGACGAGATTCCGGTGGAATTTTGGAAGTGTGTGGGGAGAGCAGGTTTGGAGTGGTTGACTAGGTTGTTTAATATCATTTTTAAGGGGAAGAGGATGCCGGATGAGTGGAGGTGGAGTACGGTGGTTCCATTGTATAAGAACAAAGGTGATATCCAGAGTTGTAACAATTATAGGGGTATCAAATTACTGTGTCATACCATGAAAGTGTGGGAGAGGGTGGTTGAAGCGAGGGTGAGGATGACAGTGTCTGTATCCGATAACCAGTTCGGGTTCATGCCGGGTCGTTCGACTACAGAAGCTATACACCTTGTTAGAAGGTTGGTTGAACTATACAGAGAGAGGAAGAAGGATCTGCACATGGTGTTTATTGACCTAGAGAAAGCGTATGACAAGGTTCCTAGAGAAATTCTCTGGAGATGCCTGAAGGCAAAAGGTGTGTCGGTTCCCTACATTATGGTGATTAAGGACATGTATGATGGGGCTAAGACTTGGGTTAGGACAGTAGGAGGCGACTCTGAGCATTTTTCGATTGTAATGGGGTTACACCAAGGTTCTGCGCTCAATCCGTTCTTATTCTCTCTGGTGATGGACGCGTTAACACACCATATTCAAGGGGATGTGCCATGGTGCATGCTATTTGCCGATGACATAGTTCTGATTGATTAGTCGCGAGCCGGTGTTAACGAGAGGTTGGAGGTTTGGAGACAGGCTCTTGAGCCTAAGAGTTTCAAGCTGAGCAGGACGAAGACGGAATACTTGGAGTGTAAGTTCAGCGCTGAGCCAGGGGAAGAGGACGTGGATGTGAAGCTTGATTCGCAGGTCATCCCGAGTAGAGACAGCTTCAAGTACCTTAGTTCGGTTATCCAGGGGGGAGGGGAGATCGACGAGGATGTCACACACCGTATTGGGGTAGGATGGATGAAGTGGAGGTTAGCATCTGGAGTTCTGTGTGACAAGAGAGTGACACCGATACTCAAAAGTAAGTTTTATAAAGCGGTGGTTAGACCGGCCATGATGTATAGGGCCGAGTGTTGGCCCGTCAAGAATTCACATATCCAGAAGATGAAAGTGGCAGAAATGAGGATGTTGCGGTGGATGTGCGGGCACACTAGGATAGATAAGATTAGGAATAATGATATCAGGGAGAAGGTGCATTTGGCTCCTATTGATGACAAGATGCGGGAAGCGAGGCTTAGATGGTTCGGACATGTTCAGAGGAGAAGCCCAGATGCTCCGGTACGGAGGTGTGAGCAACTGATTGTGGATGGAACGAGAAGAGGTAGAGGGCGACCTAAAAAGTATTGGGGAGAGGTGATCAGGCAGGATATGGCGAGGCTCCAGATTTCCGAGGACATGATACTTGATAGGAAGATGTGGAGGTCGAGTATTAAGGTTGTAGGTTAGGAGGTAGTTGAGTCGTGCCTTACTTCGTACCATTGTGGGACTAGCCATGTAGGGTTTTGTCTAAGATAGCTATTGGCAATGTTGTGGCTTACTATTTCGCTTTTCAGTGCATGTCCTATTTACTAGCTATTGCTTTTGTTTTGCATCTTTCTTCTAGATTTTATGGTGTTCCTATTTTTCTTATGATTGTTGTGGTGATACTAATATTTACTAATATTGTCTCCCTTTGCTTTGCATCTTTCTTCTGGATTTCATGGTGTTCCTATTTATCATATGATTGTTGTTGTGATACTAATATTGTTTCCTTTTTGTCATTTTGTCATTTTGTCTTTTTATTTTTTTGAGCCGAGGGTCTTTCGGAAACAGCCTCTCTACTCCTTCGGGGTAGGGGTAAGGTATGCATACACACTACCCTCCCCATACTCTATTAGTGGGATTTTACTGGGTTGTTGTTGTTGTTGTTGTTGTTGTAACCTTTTCTCCTCATTATTGTGAATGAATACTGTTGAACATGGGTTCGACAATTACCAGTAATTTTAATCCAAACCCGATATATGTGAAATAAAAATCACTAAATATGCACAAAAATAAATTAAAAACCTAATTGCTAGCACTTGAGGCTGCATCCTAAAATTCAGAACCTATAAAATTTAAATTCTGGTCCCGTCTATAGATAACACGCTAGAGAGAAACCGAATTAGGTAAATATAATAGACATGCATAAATATACTTATTTGGTCATTATTAGGTAGGGGAAATGGAATAATAGTCAGCTTAGAGAGTGAAGGAATATTAAAGATGCAACTCCTCCATTTAAAATCGTGTTAGTTTCCATAGGAAAAAGGTGGATCACATGGCATCATGAGAATTGAGAACCTCTAAAGAATAAAGGGAAAATAAAAACTCAATCTATATATATATATATTAAAGTAATAAAGTTACTATATATAATTGGCATTGTGGTTAAGTCAAGTTGTAGCTTATAAATATCAATAGTATATGGTAACTTTATTCTATATTTGACTATGTTAGTCAAATACAAATATATATATATTAAAGGATAATTTATATATATATATGATAATATTGAATTTATAGATAAAGTTTTTAAATTTGAATTAAAATAAAAAAGAAATTTATCTTTTGTTATCATGTTATCATACTTAATTCAGTTAATGATCATATGCAATCATATTATGAACTTTTGTTATCTTAATTTAAATTATTTAAATACTACTTCGCCTCTGGCAAAAAAGAGAAAACAAAATACTCCATATAACTATAAAACTCTTTTACATTTAAAATCCTGTAATTATCCAGATAACAAAAAAAAGTTAAAAAGTTGATAAAAATTTACTTACATATATAATGAAGTAAAACTATGTACATGCTGGAGAAAGAAACATTACAAAAATCAATCAATATTCAAAACAAATTGTTGTTTTTTTCTTTTTGAAAGATGTTTGTTTGAAGAGTCAAATTGTATAAATGGACATCAAACAAATAACAAAAATTTGGCTATACAATTGATATCATTAATTTCTATTTAACACCTTCAAAGAATTGAAGGGTATAAGCCGAAACCTCCTCATTTAGCTGCAGTCAAAACCAACATTGCAAGGGCATAGTATTTTTTTCGTTGAAGAATGTTAGTTTTAAATCATTAGATTATGTGAAAGATTTATTTTCTCAAATTCAACAAAATGGGTATTGGTTTCTAATTGATAGTTTCTACAGCGATTTTCAAGTGTAACAAAAAGTATATTTAAAAAAATAAATTGGTATGACATGAGATGGTTATTTTTTAAATTAAAATATAATTTTTAAAATAAAATATAAGATATTTTTAAATTTTAGTAGAGAGTTTTTAAAATAATTATAATAGAAGTCATATCATGGATAAAATCAAGAAACCGGAATCTTACTAATTATTACATAAATATCCAGCCAGATTTATTGTTTACTTTTTATAGCTAATATACATAAATGATATACCGACAACACACAATTATACACCTGTTATATATGAATTATATATAAATTATACTTCCTCAACTTTTTAATTTAAGTGGTTGGGTGAGCACCTGTTTAGGTTGATAAGATAAAGCCAAAAGAAAAATATGACAGAATTTCAACTAAAGACTAAAAATATAAATAAAGTTTTAATGTATGCAATTTCTATTAAAACTCATCCTTTTATTACGAAATAAATTATTTTTTTGTAACAAAAGAAAGAAAGACATAAAAAAAATAAGATAAAGAAAATAAATATAGAAAAAAATGTGTGAAAAATCTAAAAACCAGAAATAAGAGACGACAACAAATTTCTTCTTCTGTTTCATCTTTGTTGAGTGTAAAAATTTTGAAGCCAATCTCATCGATTTCAAATATTATTTTTCAACTCAAATACATAGATTATAAGATAAGGATATTTTAGAATATTTTTTTTATTCACATTGTGTGTCATTTTTTAAAAATCACTATTACTAACAAACTGATATGATATTCGAATTTGAATTTGAATGCAATTTAAGTAGTTTGCATTGAGGTTAAGCCAAGTATGATGTCGAGAAAAAACTACTTGGTAATTTTAAGACAATATATGCAATGTTATATAATAACAATCAATTAATCTAACATTTAATGATTCAAATAACAAAACCTATGTATATGTAGAGTATTCAAAATTCAAAATTTGTGGCTAGATATATTGATAGACTCAAAATGGAGTTATACTGAAATAAAGTTTCATCGGTCAAAGAATCATTTAAATTTTTAGATAGCCGATTAAAGTGAATTTTAAATTAAGGATAATATCTTCACTTGCATTATTATAAAGATAATCATTATTGAAAAATATATAATGTTTTAGAAATTGAAATTTCAAAATAGAAATATTTTTTTAAACATAACAGCATACCAAATAAGAATTCAAGTCGTAGTAAAAGAGTCACTTCGTAACCAAAGAATTGTTCATATTGTGTCAACCTTTGTGCTTTGCCATAGCTCATAAATACGATTTATTATTTCGCTTTGTGACTTTTTTTAGGTTCCAATGACACCAATAAGAATGGTGCAATAATAAAATTATCACTACGAGATTTGAGAAAATGTTAGCCTTTTTTCATGTAGTGTTTATTAATTAATATCTAACGATTATCTATAATTATTTAGAAGGTTTAAATTTTAAGGTTATTTACATATAATTCAAATAACTCAGATATTTAACATGGTTAATGTCGAATATCAAAATGGAGTCATACTAGAAAAAAAATCACTGGCTAAAGAATTTTTTAAATTTTAGATAACCTATTAAAATGAGTTTTGAATTAAGAATAATATTTTCACTTACATTATTATAGAATAATTATTATTGAAAAAAAAAGTTTTAGAAACTAAAATTTTAAAATAGAAATACTTTTTGAAAAAATCAACACACCAAATAAGAGTTCAAGCAGTAGTAAAGAGAAATGTTTAATCATTTTCATGTAGTGTTTCTTAATTAATATCCAATGATTATCTATATTTATCGAGAAGGTTTAAATTTTAAGATTATTTATATATAAGCCAAATAACTCAAATATTTAATATGGTTAGTGTCCGCGCGGGTGCTAATACTAGTTGATAATAAACAAAAGAAAGAAATAAAAAAGAAAATGAAGAAATCTGGAGAAAATCTAGATGGGAACATTATAGGTTTTGAAAGATTCAGAGAATCCTCATTTATAGAAACGTTTCTTATGGGATGATCTAGTGTGACTAACTAAATCCTTAATTGATGATTGATTATCTATTAATTATTTGATGGAATATTTGCTTGCATGTGTTTAGATTTTTGAGAATATATATGACTTGTGAACACAACAAATAAATACAATCTCTATAACATCTTTATATAAATACCATTTACTATAAAAGTCAAATTTTTTCGGACTGACTTTTATATTATATTTTACATCTCTATAACATCTTTTAACCTATAACAACAACATTCATCTTTATAACAGTATACTTTTTGTAAAATTATCATAGCCAGTCGAACTTGAAAGAAGGAGAGCAATGGAGCAATGGTAAAGTTGTCTTCGTGTGACCTACAGGTTACAGTTCGAGCCGCAGAGGCGGTCTTATGTGTTATGTCGAGGGGTCACCAGATTTTGTAAATTTCGGTAGAATTCTTATGTATGTATATACCCTGAAAATGACTAATTTAAATCACTCGACACCTTGATCGCTAAAAGTCTTTAAGGGCACTGATTGAACAGAATATTGTGCCCCTGTGCATTAAAATCCTGGGTCCGCCCTTGCTCTAGGAGTGTGGCCTTTTTTCGTAACCTGCAGAATGAGAGATGTTTTATACACTGGGCTGCCCTTTATATACGGAGAGAAAGACCTTTCAACTCTTAGATCATTCATCAAAAATCCTTGAGTAGAATCTTTATGAAAAAAGAAAAAGAAGAACTAATCGAAATGAATTTGTATTTTTGTTTAGTATTGATGGATAAATGATGGCATTTTGAGAATCCCATTTGTTTGGTAAATTCACATGGTAGAGAACGTGAACTACTACTAGTTCAGAAATTAGTGATGATTATTCTTTTTAGGACTGGTAGAAAAGAGTAGGTCAACAATAGAATTAATGAAGAACAGAACTAAAACATAAGAAGTTGAATGCGTGGGAGACTCATTTAATTTTCTGTTATTGAAGTTAGTAAAACCGTTCGAATGAAGTCTCTTACATCAAGTTATTAATTATCTTGTGGATTAGTCATCTAGACATATACCTAAATTTCATGTTCTAACCATTGCCAGAATCCAAGCCTTATTGCATGTAGCACTAATAATGCTCAGTAAATTTAACTTGAATTATTATAGGACGTGTTAAAAGATTCACTAAATAAATAAAGGAAAATTTCTTTGGGCCACACCACTTTTGGCCACAATGATCCAAATGGGGTTATTAAAGTAAAATTACACCCAAATTAGGATTTCTGGACAAACTTTATACCGAAAATGCCCTTACCGCTAGGTTTGAATTTCTCTCCATGATTCTCTCACACCCATTTAATGCTTGTCTTCCCAATACATGAAAAATATCAAGCATTCAAATCCTCTTTCCCACAAACCTTTTTTTTAAATCTTTTTACGTATTTTTTCATCATTGTTTTGTAATATACACGTATATATTTCGAATTTATTCATCTATATACATATATTTTTAGAGAAAATACTTCTTTTTAGAAAAGAGATTTATAATACTTCTTACTTCTTAGTGTTATAATACTTCTTTTTAGTAAAGAGAGTTATAATACTTCTTAATTCTTAGTGTAAAGAAAATATATTTTTATATTTGATATAATAATAAAAAGATAGTTATTAAAAATTAAGATGAATAATAAGATATTGTTAGCTTCGATATTTTATTGCTAAATGTTAGCGCCACTATATTAGCGATGAATTTCACTTTTTTTTGTAAAAAAAATCCATATTTAAATTAATATATTTTCTTTTTATTTAGTGATGAAATCATAAATCTAACATTATTTCATAGATAATTAGTTATGAAACGTCATCAACCACTAAAATTAGTTTTTCTTGCACTAAAACTGTCATAAAATTCTTTAATATATGAGTACTTATTTAAAATAAGTATTTAGATATATGAAATTATTTTAAGTACTTATTCAAAATAATTCAGGACCACATATACATAAATAAATATATAAAGTCTTCACCATATGGGTACTTAAATTAAGAGTTTAGATATAAAAAAGGTACTCCAAATACTTATTTAATAAAATAAGAGTTTAGATATAAGAAATTACTCTAAATACTTATGTAAAAATAATAAAGGACCAAACTTACACACACACTCATATATATATATATATATATATGAGCTTGATAAGTCAAGGAGTCAGTTGATAAGCTTTGAGGCCTTAAGTATACTGATCTATTGCTTAGGATTATTTTTTATATTTTAAAATTTATTATTTGAGAATTAGTAAATTCTTTGATTAAATACAATTACTAAATAGTTTATATTTTAGAAAAATCTAACTTTTATATTTAAAATTCATTATTCCTAAAATATCTCTATTTTCTTTTTGGACTAGCTCTTGTAATGACTTTGGTAATCAAAGAATAATATTTATTTAACTATTTATTGTAGTTAAATAATACTATTGATATGGTAAATGCATAACAGAAAGTTATAACTAGCTAGCGGAGTTTATTGTCTCTTCGAATTTTGTGGTTATATTATCTTATCATAACAAATAATTATAGTTATTAAGCAAACTATTGCCATGATTATTTATGACATGAATAAAAAAAGAATTTTTTACATTCAACGTTTCTTGCAAATTATGTTAATTACATCGTTGCGATTCATAGTTATATTGACCGTTTATATAATAGCCAATATATAATTTCATTCATTAAGGTAATACGTATCGGCCACTAGTTATTCATAGCAATTATATAACTCAATTGACTAAGGTTGTAGTCATATAACATATGTTAATTACATCGTTGCGATTCATAGTTATATTGGTCGTTTATATAATAGCTAATATATAATTTTATTCATTAATGTCATACGTATCGGCCACTAGTTATTCATAGCAACCATATAAGTTCGTTGACTTAGGTTATAGTCGTATAACCTATGTTAATTACATCGTTGCGTTGAATTGGCCGTTTATATAATAACCAATATATAATTTCATTCACTAAGGTCATATGTATCGGTCACTAGTTATTCATAGCAACTATATAAGTCCATTGACTAAGGTTGTAGTCATATAACTTATGTTAATTACATCATTGCGATTCATATTTATATTGGTCGTTTATATAATAGCCAATATATAATTTCATTCATTAAGGTCATACGTATCGGCCACTAGTTATTCATAGCAACCATATAAGTTCATTGACTTAGGTCGTAGTCATATAACCTATGTTAATTACATCGTTGTGATTCATGGTTATATTGAATTGACCGTTTATATAATAATCAATATATAATTTCATTCATTAAGGTCATACGTATCAGCCATAATTATTCATAGCAATCATATAAGTCCATTGACTAAGGTCTTAGTCATATAACTTATGTTAATTACATCATCGCGATTCATTCTTATATTGAATTGACCGTTTATATAATAGCCAATATATAATTTCATTTATTAAGGTCATACGTATCGGCCACTAGTTATTTATAGCAACCATATAAGTCCATTGACTAAGGTCATAGTCATATAACCTATGTTAATTACATCGTTGTGATTCATAGTTATATTGGCCGTTTATATAATTGTTAATATATAATTTTATTCATTAAGGTCATACGTATCGACCACTAGTTATTCATAGCAACAATATAAATTCATTGACTTAGGTCGTAGTCATATAAGCTATGTTAATTACATTGTTGCGATTCATAGTTATATTGAATTGACCATTTATATAATAATCAATATATAATTTCATTCATTAAGGTCATACGTATCGGCCATAATTATTCATAGCAACTATATAAGTCCATTGACTAAGGTCTTAGTCATATAACTTATGTTAATTACATCATCACGATTCATTCTTATATTGAATTGACCGTTTATATAATAGCCAATATATAATTTCATTTATTAAGGTCATACGCATCGGCCACTAGTTATTCATAGCAACCATATAAGTCCATTGACTAAGAAAAATTAGACAAATCTAATAAGAATTAAGAAAATAAATTTTGATCAAATTTCATTTATGGTAAAAACTAATTATGATGGACTCCTATTTTTATAGTAAATAGCTTTTGCAAGCTTTCAAAAATTAAGATTCTTATTTTAATAGCTATTCACTAACCATGTGATCCGTTTTTTTCCATTCCACTTTTTTTTTTAAAATAATTTTAAAAAAATATTATATAGAGAAAAATAATAATAGTAGGAACGTTGTTACAATATTGTATATAATGTGTTTAAAAAAAAGAAAATAGTTTTTTATAATTAATATCTTAATTGAGAGCGATTACTTTAAGTCTGAACGCATAAGATGATTTTTTTAAAAATGGGGTCCAATTTAAAAAATAAAAGGATATGACTTATTTGAATTTGAGATGAGATATTTTTTTTTAAAAATATAATAAGAAAAATCATATTTTTGATATGAGCAATAGAATCAAAGTTTCTTTTAAAATAATTTTTAGTTTTTATTTGTATTATATTAAAATGAGTGTGGTGCAATAAATATTAAATTAAACAAACTAATGTTTCTTGTACTACCAAGTTTCTTGGTTTGAATTCATGTTTAGTTTAAGGATAAAAAAATGAAAGGTTTGTTTTCCTGATGTGTAGATCGTATATTTTATTAAATTAAGTATATAATTAATTTTTATTAAATATACAGTATAATTTGCTATACACATAAAATTCACAAAGTATATAGAGAATTTTCATCTTCATATGTATGGAAACATGTATCAATTTTAGTTGCTCAATGTATTTTGGGAATAGAGATAAATTACTGTATTTATTAGTGTGTTTTGGAGGAAAAATTATTTTGGGGGAAAGATTACAAAACTGAATAAGGTCATGATAGTCTTTTTACGAGTGTGGCCACATTTGGGCCAAATTAATGTGGCCGTTTAGCAGCTTTCATAAATAAAATAGAGTTCAAATCCAATAAAAAAAAAGAATTTTGAAAAAAGTTTCAAACTCAAAATCAAAATGTTCAAATCGTATATCCGCTTGGAAACCGTACACCTTATTATTACTTTTACTAAGCATTCTCTTTAACCTAGGTGCCGCCCCCTCTATTCATTCCATATTTCTAGGCTAGCTGATCTTCGACTGCAGTATTAGTTTTAGTAGCGTTTGGACATAAATTTCAAGAATTTTTTTCAAATTTAAAATTTTACTAAAATTTTATTTGAAAATGAAGTTGTGTTTGGTTATAATTTTTATAACATATTTGGATATATTATTTTCAAAATCATAAAATATGATTTCTACCCCACAATTTATAAAAAATATCAATACCACCCCGGCTTGATTATCCTACTTGAAACAAACAGTCAAACATAGTGATTGTTTAACTGTACGAACAATCTCTAATAGAAGTTGTAGTGGCTCCTTCAAGTAAAAGTGTAAATCATAGATCTCAACGGTGGATGTCAAAATATACTCCAAGTCCACTCAATCAGATGGAGGGTAGTTATAGGTTTTACCTAGATTAATCTGATTGGGGTCCTTTTATAAATTTCAAAAATATAGAGTAAATTTGTAAAACTTAAAAATACCAACTTCCAAATTTTCGATTGAAAAACTGGTTCCCAACAATTTTTTAAATTCGAAAATGCATTTTCAAGTTGGATTTGAAAAATTGTACAATTTTCATATCCAAACATTATCTTAAAATATATTTTTGAAAAAAAAAAAAAAATTCTTATGTTCAAACGGGCTCTTAGTTTCCCAAAACAGGAGTTTGTTGGATTTTATCGCAATTCTACCTCAATTATTTTGGTGTAAGGCTTCAGTCTTATTAAAAGTTTATGAACTTTTTACCTTTTTTCTCTACTGGGCGACCAAAGAGCGGTCGAAGGGGGCCAAATAGTTACTTAAAACTTTCTTATTTTGAAATCGTGCTAAGGCAGATGCAGTCAATTGCACTGTTTATTGATTAACGAAATTGTAAAGACTTTAGAAACTTAGAACTAAAATCGTAGCAGAGATAAACTGTAATGACTCAACCGGTCATTTTAACTTTTAGAATCCCGTTCCCTAAAATAAAACTTTCCGTAGGTGCTTGTAATAATTTATGACTTGCGGGAATGGTTGGTTCGGGATTTGGAAGTGTTTGGGGTGAAACCGGAACATTTGGTTTCTTAAGTTGGCCTTAAAGTGCTAAGTTTGACTTCGGTCAACATTTTTAGAAAACGACCCCGAAATAGAATTTTGATAATTCCAACAGCTCCGTATGGTGATTTTGGACTTAGGAGCGTGTTCGTAATTTTATTTGGAAGTCCGTAGTTAAATTAGGCATGAAATGGCTAAAAACAAGAATTTAAGTTTGGAAGTTTGACCGATGAGTTGACTTTTTGATACCGGAGTCGGAATCCAGTTCTGAAAATTTTTATAGCTCCGTTATGTAATTTATGACTTGTGTGTAAAATTTGAGGTCAATCGAAGTTGATTTGATAGGTTCCGACATTGAATGTAGAAGTTGAAAACTCTTAGTTTCATTAAGCTTGAATTGGGGTATGATTCATGGTTTTAGCGTTGTTTGATGTGATTTAGAGGTTCGACTAAGTTCGTGTGATGTTTTAGGACTTGTTGGTATATTTGGTTGAGGTCCCGAGGGTCTCGGGTGAGTTTCGGATGGTTAACGGATCAAAAATTTGAGTTAAAAAGCTGCTGCAATTTTTCCTCTTCTGTTGGACATTCTGGGCTGTGATCGCGCCCACATATCGAGTCCACGATCGAGCCCTGAACATTCTGGGCTGTGATCGAACCCAGATATCGAGCCCACGATCGAGCTCTGAGTCGAAGCCAGGGATGAGGCACAGTATCGAAGCATCGATCGAAGGCAAGGCTCGAGGGCATGATCGAAGGCAAGGCTCGAGGGCATGATCGAAGGTAAGGCTCGAGTACTAAGATCGAGACCCAAGATCGATGCCCTGAGCGAAGGCCCAACCTCGATGCCCTGATCGAAGGCATAACCTCGATGCCCTAATCGAAGGCACATGTTCGATGCCCTGATCGAGGCCATGACCGAGGTCCAGGCTCGAGCCTGTGATCGAAGCCGCGATCGAAGCCCAGTTCGAGGACCAGTTCCGAATGCTGCTGGGCAGTTTTATAAAAAGAGGGCATTCGTCCCATTTGTCATTTTTAACGAACTTGAGCTTGAGCAGAGACGACTTTTGGCAGATTTTCAAGGGAAAAATATTGGGGTAAGTGATTCTAACTCGGATTTGGTCTACATATACAAGTATATCATTGTTTTCACAATTTAATTAGTGTTTTGAGATTGAAATTTGAAAAAGTTTAGAAATCTCATAGAAACGGAATTTTGAGATTTCGGTATCGATTCAGAGTCAGATTTGAGTGAAACTGGTATGGTTGGACTCGTAATTGAATGGGTTATCGGATTTCATAACTTTTGCCGGATTTCGAGATGTGGGCCCCGCGGATGAAGTTTTAATTAATTTCGGGATCTTTTCTTAAAAATGTAGTATTTTCTTATAGAATTGATTTCTACAATATTTAGTGATTGTATCGAATTATTTTGGCTAGATTCGAGCCAGACGGAGTTGGATAATCGTGGAAAAGGCCTTATAGTGGATTAAATTGGTGCAAGACGAGGTAAGTCTCTTGTCTAATCTTATGAGCGGGAAATTACCTCATAGGTGATTAAAATTAAATAATTATTGCTAATTGTGGGGGGCTACGTACGCACGCGGTGACGAGAGTCCGTGTGTAGCTACTATTAATGCTAAAGTCCGGGTAGTTTAGGACTCAAAACATGCCTTACTTGTGAAAATTATATTCTTTAATTTATTTATATTAATTGATATCTGTATGAATATATTGTGAATTGTTATATAAAGATATTAAAGGGTGAAAATCTCACAGGCTTGATTGTTTGTTTAAATCAATTAATTGTTAAAAGAAATTGTTCTCTTCCCGAATTTATCTTATAATAAATATACTCTCCTTCCGGAGGCACATAAGAAAATATCCTCCTTTCTTGTGCAGCGGGCCGAATGCCTCGGCAAGATAGATGCATCTATGGATCGCGCCGCACGTCCCTCGGCAGTGTACACGACACTCTGGATCGGGCCGTACGTCCTCGGCAGAAATCGTGCTTAATAATAATAATTACATGATACTTTAATAATTTATTTCAGCTTGTGAAGCTAATTAATAAATTAGAATATCCTTGAAATTTAAGGAATTATTGTTCTTGCTTGTTAAGAAATTAATTGTTACTCCGGTGAATGAGGTTTAATTGATACATTGGAAATTATTTGAATTGAGGGAATTTAATTAATATATTGAGAATTGTTACATTTGAAGGAAATTTGATTATTTCTGATGATTAAATAGGTTATTGTAATGCTGATTTAAGTATCCTAGTTTTATTTGAGTTATTATTATTGACCCTTAGTGAGTGTCAAAGTCGGCCATCTCGTCTCTACCACTTCGAGATTGGGCTTGATACTTACTGGGTACACGTTGTTTACGTACTCATACTACACTTGCTGCACTTTTTGTGTAGGATCTGAGACAGGTACTAGTGGAGGACCTATCACCATATACCCACGTCATCCCGAGGCATAGTGATGAGTTGCCTTTCTGAGCCGTTCTGCAGCTACCAGTGTCTCTTATTATATTTATATTCTTTCTACTTCATTTCAGACAGTATTTGGAGTTTTGTATAATCTACTAGATGCTCATGCACTTGTGACACCGAGTCTTGGCACACACATTGGTAGAAATTGATATTTTATTATTTTTTTGGAATAAAAGTTTAACCAATGTACGTTTGACTTATTAGTTGGCTTGCCTAACTGTAGTGTTGGGCGTCATCATGACCTATAGGTGAAATTGGGTCGTGACAACATGGTATCAGAGCACTAGGTTCACGTAGGTCTCACAAGTTATGAGCAGACCTAATAGAGTCTTGCGGATCGGTACGGAGACGTCTGTACTTATCTTCGAGAGGCTATATGGTGTTAGGAATCTACCTTTCTTCATATTCCATCGTGCAATTGATGTAGTACTAAATATCCTTCTCTTATTCTCTTACAGATGGTGAGAACACGCTCTAATGAGATTCCAGACGAGGGAAGAGCTACTCCCCCAGTTGCTAGAGGCCGAGGGAGGGCTCCAGCCCGTGGTAGAGGGCGAGGATGTCCCAGGACTGTTCTAGTTATGCCGCCAGTGGATCCAGCAGAGAATCCCATTATTGAGGATTAGGGTGAGGTGCCTGTGGCAGAGCCAGCTCCGGTGGGCTTCACATCTGCACCGGGATTTCAGGATGTCATGGGTTGTATGCTGCGATTCATGGACAATATGACTCAGGCCGGTTTATTTCCGGCAGACCCAGCCACATCTCAGGCGAGCGGGGGAGTATAGACCCCTACCGCGCAGGCTCATGGACAGGCAGCTGCTGTATATCAGACCCAGGGTGCACTACCCGTGGGAGGAGTCCAGCCAGTGGCAGCAGCTACACCTGAACCCAGGCCAGCTGTAGCCGCCGATCCTCAGAAACTATTGGACAGATGGACTAGACTACATCCTCCTGTCTTCGGGGGTGAGCGACATGAGGATCCACAGGATTTCATTGATCGTTGCAAAGATAGACTGTATAACATGAGGATATTGGAATCCCATGGGGTTGATTTCGCTACTTTTCAGCTAGAGGGTAGAGCTCGTAGATAGTGGCAGTCTTATGCTCTTGGCAGACCAGCAGATTCTCCTCCCATGACTTGGGACAGGTTCACCCGTATCTTCTTGAACATATATATTCCACCCTCCCAGAGGGAAGAGTTGCGGTTTCAGTTTGAGCAGCTCCAGTAGGGTCAGATGTCAGTGACTGATTATGAGGCGAGGTTTTTTGAATTATCTCGCCATGCACTAATGATACTCCCTACTGAGGCGGAGAGAGTGCGAAGGTTTGTAGCCGGTTTACATATTGGTATTCAGGCCACTATGGCTCGAGAGGTTGAGATGGGTACTTCTTATGAGCGAGTTGTGGAGATAGCCCGGAGGATTGAGGGTGTACGTCAGCAGAGCCGAGAGCAGATTATGAGAGATAAGCGGTTCAGGTACTCTGGAGAGTTCAGAGGTGCTCCATCCGGGGGCAGAGGTCAGTTCGTGAGGGGGCAGTCCAGCAGACCCCCATATCCAGCACCACCACCTCCTCGAGGTGCTCCAGTGTGACCTTATCTCAGTGCTATCCCAGAGAGTTCTTACCGCCCACCAGTTATTCAGGGTCCTCCCAGTGGGTATTCAGGTCCCCAGGGCCAGACACTTAGTTAGCAGTCCATCGCACCGAAGAGTTGTTATGAGTGCGGGGATCCCAGTCACATGCGAAGGTTTTGCCCCAAGCTTCGAGGTAGACCAGTACAGCAGGGTCAGCAGCCTATTCTTACCGGACCAGTTGCTCCACCAGTAGTCCGACCACCAAGAGGTGGAGGACAGGTGGGTAGGGGTCGTCCTAGAGGTGGAGGTCAGCGAGGCGGAGGCCAGACAGTTGGCGCTCCAGCTCGGTTCTATGCTTTTCCGGCTAGACCAGATGCAGAGGCCTCAGATGCCGTGATTATAGGTATTATTTCTGTTTGTGGCAAAGATGCCTCAGTATTATTTGGTCCAGGATCTACGTATTCATATGCGTCATCTCTATTTGCTCCATTCCTGGGTGTTTCTCGTGAGTCCTTGAGTGCTCCTGTTTATGTGTCCACTCCTGTGGGCGATTCTGTTATTGTGAACCGGATCTACCGGTCCTGTATTATTACATTCTGTGGTTATGAATCTATAGCAGATCTCCTATTGCTTGAGATGACCGATTTTGAAATTATTCTGGGTATGGACTGGTTGTCTCCATATCATGCTATTCTAGATTGTCATGCCAAGACTGTTACCTTGGCTATTCCAGCATTGCCTAAGCTGGAGTGGAAGGGTTCGCCTGTTAGTTCATTTAATCGAGTTATTTCTTTTATAAAGGCTCAACACATGGTTGAGAAGGGTTGTTTGGCTTATCTAGCCTATGTTCGAGATACTACTACAGAGATTCTGGCTATTGATTTAGTACCTGTAGTTCGGGAGTTCCCTGATGTATTTTCGTCAGATTTTTTCAGTATGCCACCTGATCGTGATATTGATTTCTGTATTGACTTGGCTTCAGATACCCAGCCTATATCTATCCCACCGTATCGCATGGCTCCGAAAGAATTGAAAGAATTGAAAGAACAGCTTTAAGAGTTACTAGCCAAAGGGTTTGTTAGACCGAGTGTATCGCCTTGGGGTGCACCAGTATCGAAGCATCGATCGAAGGCAAGGCTCGAGGGCATGATCGAAGGTAAGGCTCGAGGACTAAGATCGAGACCCAAGCTCGATGCCCTGAGCGAAGGCCCAACCTCGATGCCCTGATCGAAGGCACAACCTCGATACCCTGATCGAAGGCACATGTTCGATGCCCTGATCGAGGCCATGACCGAGGTCCAGGCTCGAGCCTGTGATCGAAGCCGCGATCGAGGCCCAGTTCGAGGACCAGTTCCGAAGGCTGCTGGGCAGTTTTATAAAAAGAGGGCATTCGTCCCATTTGCCATTTTTAACGAACTTGAGCTTGAGAAGAGACGACTTTTGGCAGATTTTCAAGGGAAAAATATTGGGGTAAGTGATTCTAACTCGGATTTGGTCTACATATACAAGTATATCATTGTTTTCACAATTTAATTAGTGTTTTGAGATTGAAATTTTGAAAAGTTTAGAAATCTCATAGAAACGAAATTTTGAGATTTCGGTATCGATTCGGAGTCGGATTTGAGTGAAACTGGTATGGTTAGACTAGTAATTGAATGGGTTATCGGATTTCATAACTTTTGCCGGATTCCGAGATGTGAGCCCCGCGGGCGAATTTTTAATTAATTTCGGGATCTTTTCTTTAAAATGTAGTATTTTCTTATAGAATTGATTTCTACAATATTTAGTGATTGTATCGAATTATTTTGGCTAGATTCGAGCCAGACGGAGTTGGATAATCGTGGAAAAGGCCTTATAGTGGATTAAATTGGTGCAAGACGAGGTAAGTCTCTTGTCTAATCTTATGAGCGGGAAATTACCTCATAGGTGATTAAAATTAAATAATTATTGCTAATTGTGGGGGGCTACGTACGCACGCGGTGATGAGAGTCCGTGTGTAGCTACTATTAATGCTAAAGTCCGGGTAGTTTAGGACTCAAAACATGCCTTACTTGTGAAAATTATATTCTTTAATTTATTTATATTAATTGATATCTGTATGAATATATTGTGAATTGTTATATAAAGATATTAAAGGGTGAAAATCTCACAGGCTTGATTGTTTGTTTAAATCAATTAATTGTTAAAAGAAATTGTTCTCTTCCCGAATTTATCTTATAATAAATATACTCTCCTTCCGGAGGCACATAAGAAAATATCCTCCTTTCTTGTGCAGCGGGCCGAATGCCTCGGCAAGATAGATGCATCTATGGATCGCGCCGCACGTCCCTCGGCAGTGTACACGACACTCTGGATCGGGCCGTACGTCCTCGACAGAAATCGTGCTTAATAATAATAATTACACGATACTTTAATAATTTATTTCAGCTTGTGAAGCTAATTAATAAATTAGAAAATCTTTGAAATTTAAGGAATTATTATTTTTTCTTGTTAAGGAATTAATTTTTACTCCGGTGAATGAGGTTTAATTGATACATTGGAAATTATTTGAATTGAGGGAATTTAATTAATATATTGAGAATTGTTACATTTGAAGGAAATTTGATTATTTCTGCTGATTAAATAGGTTATTGTAAATTCTGTAAATCATGCTGATTTAAGTATCCTAGTTTTATTTCAGTTATTATTATTGACCCTTAGTGAGTGTCAAAGTCGGCCATCTCGTCTCTACCACTTCGAGATTAGGCTTGATACTTACTGGGTACATGTTGTTTACGTACTCATACTACACTTGCTGTACTTTTTGTGCAGGATCTGAGACAGGTACTAGTGGAGGACCTATCATCACATACCCACGTCATCCCGAGGCATAGTGGTGAGCTGCCTTTCTGAGCCGTTCTGCAGCTACCAGTGTCTCTTCTTATATTTATATTCTGTCTACTTCATTTCAGACAGTATTTGGAGTTTTGTATAATCTACTAGATGCTCATGCACTTGTGATACCGGGTCTTGGCACACACATTGGTAGAAATTAGTATTTTATTATTTTCTTGGAATAAAAGTTTAACCAATGTACGTTTGACTTATTAGTTGGCTTATCTAGCTGTAGTGTTGGGCGCCATCATGACCTATAGGTGGAATTGCGCTGTGACATAAACTACTCCATTATAAGATTTCATCCGCGATGTTATGCTTAAGTGGATAAAGTTATTCAGTACGTATATTGGTGGACATAATACTTTTTAGATGAATCATTCAAGTACGTACAAACTGATCCAAATATCACCTTACCTAACAAACAAAAAAACTCTAAAACATAGAATTCAATTTTGTAAGTTATGTTCCTTTAAGGGGAATGATAGTAGGCTATATTCATGCAATTTAGACACTACTTATACTCTAACTTAGCCGCACTTTATTGATATTTGAATGCTAAAAGATAACAAAATACTCTAATTAAGAATTTGATGCTTTGCAGGAGCTACTCCGAGCTAGGAGGGAGCTAACGAGTGTTTTGGAGTCAACATGGAATGTGAAAGGGCAATCGAAGGTTAGCCCGGTCGAAAAGGAGCGAGAAAAGCAAGCAAAACGACCCCTCTAGGTGCGCAGCCGCTGAGTGGGCCGCGAATTGGTCCGCGAACTCAAGGCAGAGAGGCAGTCCAAATCCGCGGCCGGATCCTTGGTCGAATCCGCGGCCGCGGACGAAAGCCAAACACGCAAGGTTAATTATGTAATTTCTTAGGCGACTAACCTAAACCTATATGAAACCTAAACTCGCCCAGAAGTGGGGGATAGCTGTTTTTAGAAGATTTTATAGGCAAGAACGAGGGAGAGAAGACGGATAAATTCCTAAGAGTTTTCATCTTCTTCTTCAAACTTCTATTTGTTAATTATGAATTATTTTAGTGATTTATTTTCCATTAGTATGAGTAGCTAAATCTGTTATCTAGGGTTGATGGAACCAATTGTTGGATGAAGTCTTGACTCTATTTTGTTATAATTGAGCTGTGTTTGTTCTATGATTGTTCAATTACGTATTGTATTGTGGTTAATTGAAAGGGCCCTAGATTAATCGTGTCTATTCACCTTGTGTTGCTTGAGAAAGAACACTTGGTTAGATTGTTATTGAACAATACCACTTTTGGGGAAGTTAAGAGATTAATTACTTGAATTTAAAAGTGGGATTAGAAATAACGAAACTTTGGTAGGATAATTCTGAGTTGCATAAATTGTTTACTAGAGTAGTTCGACAGTTCTAGTAAATTATCGTAATTGATCGAACGGTAATTACGGTAGCCCAGAACTCATAATCCTCATATTCCAGGACCTGTCCACTATAACTTTAACACAGACCTGCAGCGCGGTAGTGACAAGACCTATGGCCCAAAAGGTGTCTGATCCAGGTAGCTTCACTATCCCATGCACTATTGGGAGTTATGATGTTGGTAAAGCATTGTGTGACTTGGGAGCCAGCATAAACTTGATGCCCTTGGCAATCTATACGAAACTGGGCATTGGCAGAGCTAGACCGATCTCAATGTTGTTGCAACTGGTTGATCGCACAGTCAAAAGACCCACAGGAATTCTTGATGATGTGCTTTTGCAAGTGGAGAAATTTGTATTTCCTGCAGACTTTGTTATTTTTGAATGTCAGGTGGATGAAGAGATACCCATCATTCTGGGAAGGCTATTCTTAGCCACTGGGAGAGCATTAATTGATTGTGAGACTGGAGAGTTGAAAATGAGGTTGAACAATGAAGAAATAATATTCAACGTTCAACAATCCATGAGGAGACCCAGTGAATTTGCAAACTGCTCACTAGTGGAGGCTGTATATGTGATATTGCAAGAAGAGGACGAGACCCTTAATGTCAAGGATCCACTAGAAGCATGCTTGATGAATTTGGAAGAGATGGACGATGAAGGGTTGGCAGAGTGGGTCATGGCTCTCGAAGGTCAAGGATTTTGGAAAAGGGAACCTCAGTTCGAGCCCCTACGCTTAGAAGAGAGAGCAATACCACCTGCAAAACCATCAATAGAGGAGCCACCACAGCTGAACTTGAAACCACTTACAACCCACCTCGGGTACGCTTTCTTGGGGCCTAATTCTACTTTGCCTGTTATTATATCATCTGGTTTGCTAGCTGTGCAGGTGGAGCAACTATTAAAGGTATTGCAAGAATGTAAGACTACCATTGGTTGGACCATGGCAGACATAAAGGGTATCAGCCCAGCCTTTTGCATGCAGAAGATTCTTCTGGAAGAGGGGCACAAACCTTCCAAGGAACATCAACGACGTCTGAATCCAAATATGAAAGAAGTAGTAAAGAAGGAAGTGATCAAGTGGCTGGATGCGGGTATCATATTCCCCATCTTTGATAGCAACTGGTCAGTCCTGTCCAATGTGTGCCGAAAAAAGGAGGAATGTCGGTCGTACAAAATGAGAATAACGAGTTGATCTCGACTCGTACAGTCACGGGGTGGCGGATTTGCATGGACTATCGAAAACTGAACATAGCCACTCGAAAGGACCATTTCCCATTGCCTTTTATTGACCAAATGTTGGACATGTTAGCTGGGCGGTCCCACTTCTGTTTCTTGGATGGATATTTGGGGTATAACCAGATCTCAATAGCCCCGAAAGACAGAGAGAAAACATCCTTCACTTGTCCATATGGCATCTTTGCCTTTCGGAGAATGCCCTTTGGACTTTGCAATGCACCGGCTACATTCCAGTGATGCATGTTAGCCATTTTCACTGACATGGTGAAGGATATTATGGAGGTGTTTATGGATGATTTCTCCGTGGTGGGGGATTCATTCGAAGATTGTCTTCACAATTTAAGAAGAGTGCTCAAAAGATGTGTGGAGACAAATTTGGTGCTGAATTGGGAAAAGTGCTATTTTATGGTACACGAAGGAATAGTTTTGGGGAATCAAGTGTCCAGTAAGGGAATTGAGGTCGACCATGCTAAAGTTGATGTGATTGAGAAATTGCCACCGCCAACTTCGGTCAAGGCAGTGAGAAGTTTCCTTGGGCACGCCGGGTTCTACAGGCGATTCATAAAAGATTTTTCCAAGATTGCTAACCCTTTATGTAAACTTCTTGAAAAGGATCAGCCCTTTGTGTTTTCCAATGATTGCAGGTTGGCATTTGAGGAGCTGAAGAAGAGACTAATAACTGCACCCATCATTGTTGCACCCAACTGGGAGCAACCATTCGAGCTTATGTGCGACGCCAGTTATTATGCTATAGGAGCAGTCTTGGGACATCGAAAAGACAAGACGATGCACCCGATTTACTATGCAAGCAGGACGCTCAGCGGTGCACAGCTCAATTACACTATAACAGAAAAGGAAATGCTAGCTGTAATATTTTCCTTTGACAAATTCAGGTCGTACTTAATTGGTTCAAAAGTTATTGTTTATACTGACCATGTATCAATTAGGTACTTGATAGCAAAGAAGGAGTCAAAGCCACGCTTGATTCGTTGGGTTCTTTTGCTATAAGAATTCGATCTGGAAATTCGTGACAGAAAGGGGACAGACAATCAAGTGGCAGACCACCTCCCAAGATTGGAGGGAGCTGAAAAAAGAATGGAGGTTGAAGACATAACAGAGACATTCTCGGATGAACAGTTACTTGCTGTGACAATGGAGGGGGCGCCATAGTATGCTGATATTGCTAACTATTTAGCAAGCGGTATTGTACGTTATGAACTCTCCTTAATTCAAAAGAAAAAGTTCTTCCGCAATTGTCGAGCCTTTTTTTGGGATGAACCTCTATTGTCTAAAATATGTGTAGATAACATGATCCGGAGGTGTATCCCCGAGAAAGATCAACCTTCTGTTTTGCAGGCTTGCCATGCTTCACCATATAGTGGACACTTTGGAGGAATCCGGACATCAGCAAAAATGTTGGAATCGGGAATGTACTTCGAGAAAAAGAGCCGATTGTTTGGGAAATCCTTCAAGAAGTTATGCAGGGACTTCCTGTATTGCTGAATAGAGCACCGCACTGGGAGTGAGTGAACTACCCGGGGAGAAAGGGGCAACCTCTCTATAGAAGGGAAGGGAAAGGGTTATCCGCTCATAATAATTGTAGAGTCTCTCGGGGTTGGAGGTCTAATAGTAGTCACATCAAGTCCTCCCCCTCTTACTCAGAATAGCTAGCGAGAGGAATACTACTGATTATCTATGAAAGAAGGCTTTTAAGAATGAAATTTTTTTTATCTTAAGGATAGAGAGCCCCCCGCCTGCCTTTTCAGATACGAGTGAGTGAGCGCTTTTTCTGCTATGAATGAATGACCTCTCCATTTATTTTCAAGCTTGCTCTTCAAACCGGCCTATCGCTCTCCTCTATGAAAAGGTTCTTCCGTAATCACTCTCAATAAGACATCCATTCCCCTTTCAAATGAAAAGAGAACTAGACTTTTCTCTTCATTATTGAAATCCGCCATTCAATCGCAGTGCGGTGCTCTCAAAAAGCTCAATCCTCTAAGGCTGAAACGAATAGATCAGGAATTCGACCTGGGATCCGCCCGTTCCGATCCTTGCCTACTAAATATTAGTATAGATCATACCTTTGCCAAGATAACAGGAAAAAGCTAAAAGTAAAGCAGTCATCAAGCGAGAGCTAGTTTCACAGTTGAAAAATAAATTCTAGTCATTTATGCAGCTGTTGGGGTCGTTGCTCCGAATCTTGTTCTCGGGCTTATAGACATCAGCATGTCCTCCATAATAACCATGCCGAATGAAGCGTTCTTGGTTTTGAGTTACAAAAAATCCAGGGAATCGACGTCTCCCAAACCATTAGACTTCCAGAGAAGAGGAGTCCGGTCGCCATTAAAATCGATTCTCTATCTACGAATTGAGGAAAAAGGGGGGGAGCTCGAAAACGGTGAATCTTGAGCTTTCTTCTCTTATTCAATTGATAGTTTGATCGAGGGCGAGCGGAGACCCCAGAATAAGAAGTAGGAGGATAGGCAGTTCCCGACTCTCTAGTGCTATCCCCCCTTTCTCAGCCTGACATTACAAAGGTAGACTCAAATAAGGCGTACAGGCCTGCCCCTTTAGTAGGTGATTCACTATTGAAGCGAAGAAAAGGCAATTTCTTGGAATTGATCAAACTTTTTAGATCCAAAGTGTTTCACGGTCTCGCCCAGGAGGTGAGAAGAGTTGAGAACAAAGTGGCGAACAAGAAAAATCTAGTAAAGTAACTACTAGAACCAAATAGGCATTTCAAAAAAAATGTTTTAATTTTAAGTAAAATAAAGAAAATAACCAATCCTGAATAAGGGATAAGTCAGGCGTGTACAGACTATGGCATCGTTAAGCCCTTTTAATTAAGTGTGAAATGGTCAATTCATTAGGGTTGTCACCTTCTACTCAGAAAAGCCTACTCTGTTCAAGGATGCCCATGCTTGGGTCAAAAGTTGCGATGAATGCCAAATGACAGGCAACATATCTCGCCGTCACGAGATGTCGATGACCATAATTCAAGAGGTGGAGATTTTTGACATGTGGGGGATCGAATTTATGGGGCCGTTCGTCAGCTCGTATGGTAATAAATGTATATTAGTAGCGGTTGACTATGTCTCCAAGTGGGTCGAAGCGGTGGCTCTCCCAACCAATGATGCAAAAGGGGTAACAAGTTTCTTAAAGAAAAATATCTTCACACGTTTTGGCACCCCGAGAGCTATAATCAGTGATGGTGGAACCCATTTTTGCAATAGAGCGTTCACACATCTGTTGGAAAAGTATGGAGTTCGCCACAAAGTAGCCACACTGTACCACCCACAGACGAGCGGGCAAGTTGAAGTGTCCAATAAAGAAATTAAAAGTGTCCTGACAAAGACAGTAAATACAATAAGGACCGATTAGGTGAAGAAGCTGGATGATGCATTATGGGCCTACCGCACAACATTCAAAACTCCAATTGGTATGTCACCGTACAAGTTGGTGTTTGGAAAGGCATGCCACCTTCTGGTAGAGCTCGAATATAAAGCACTTTGGGCATGCGGCAACTGAATCTGGATATAGAGGCCGCAGGTACCAGCAGAGTCACTGAGTTACATGAGCTCAAGGAATTCAGGTTCCATGCATTTGAAAATGCTAGATTATACAAAGAAAAGATGAAAATGATCCATGATAAGCACATCTTAGATCAGAACTTTAAGCCCGGAGATCTAGTATTGTTATACAACTCGAGATTGAGGTTGTTTCCGGGTAAGTTGAAGTCCAGATGGTCAGGACCCTTTAGAGTGGTGCAAGTGTTCTCAAGCGGAGCTGTGGAGATTGAATCTAATGATGGGACAAACAAGTTTACGGTAAATGGGCAAAGGTTGAAACATTACCTTGGAATGGTCGAAGAGAAAATGGATAAAGTGGTGATAACTTTAGAAGAGCCCTAGTACGCGAACGAGGAGTGATAATGAAAGCCTGTGTCGTGCCGCGACGTTAAATCAGGCGCTTCCTGGGAGGCAACCCATGGTTTATTGTAAATTGTCGTGCCGCAACGTTAACTTAGGTGCTTTTTGGGAGGCAACCCATTATTTTTCTTACTTTGTTTGTTGTAATTGATTTTGAACGACTTTGACCGACCTACTATTGTGCAGGGCAAAGTTCACGCGCATCGAAAGGATTCATGGGTCTAAATCAAGAATCTTCTCCTTCCTTCTCTTCTCCACTCAACCGATCTCCGACCTCCGTTCTTCTCAAGATCTCCAAGTAAGTACATGATTTTATTCCTCTTTCTTATTATTTTTTTTCTTTTTCTGTATAGGGTAGTAATATCATAGGTACTTTTGTCTGGGATTTGGATTGTGGTTTATATGTGGTATATGGAGGCTATTTGAATTGATTGATTTAGAGGAAGCCATTATTGGGTTTGATTGGGTCTTTGGGTGACTTGGGGGTACATATTCACACTACCTGTTTGTTGATTTGCCTTAATGAGTGTTGAAGATAAATTGTGACCAATTGTGCGAGTGAAGTCTGAGTAACCGCCATTGGGACACATATTCCTCTTTCCACCGATAGCAGTATTTATTGTGTAGGTAACATGCAACCTTTAAGGAAGAGACGCGCTACTGGGGCCTCATCAAGTAGTCATGGAGGCTCATCTCAGGGACGGGCACCGACCAGTGCAGCTCAGTTTGATCGTACCAGGTTTGTCTCCAGAGCTGCCCAAGACCGTTTCAGTTTGAAAGCCACTAAAAAACCTGTACCGGAAAGGGGTATTGACAGGGCGTCCCTCCAGGATGAATGCCCTAATATGTATCGGGAGTTGATCAGGCGCAAATTGGACAACTCTTTCGAAGAGCCGGAGGAGGGTAACTTGATGCTTGTTCGGGAGTTCTATGCCAACTGCCCCGAACATAAGGATAGAATATGCACTGTGCGACACACGAGGGTGGATGCCTCGTTAGAATCCATCAGGAGAGTGTATTGATTGCCTGAATTCAATGGGGAGGAGGATTTCTCTGATACTTACAGGAGAGAACCCATCACATGGAACATGTTTTTCAGAACTATCTGTGCACCAGACAAAGAGGTAGTGTGGGTTGTGCCAGGATCGAAGTTACACTCTTTCTCACTCACTTTTGAAGGAAAATGCTAGTTGTACATCATCAATAGTCGCTTACGGCCATCCCACAACACCACGTAGGTAAATGGTCCGAGAGCTGCCTTGATATGATGCTTCGTGAATGGCCACGACTTCGATGTGGCCAAGGTTCTTCAGTCTAAGATGTTCGTCCATTCAACACAGAAGAGATATGGGTTCTTTTTCCCCTCTCTGATCACTAGATTGTGCCGGGCAGTAAGGGTTCCTGAGAACCCAAATGTAGATGGCATGGTAAAGAAAGAAGCAAAGTTTCGGGTAGATAAAGTGACCATCGGGAAAGACCGGTGGCACCAAGAGCAACTCATAGTGACGATTCTAATACGTCGGAAGAGGGCGACGAAGGGCAGGAGGAGGTTGAACCTGCCTCACCCCCACAGGAACAAGCTGCAGTAGCTGAAGGACCACCCCAGGGCAAACGGAGCACGCGAATAATAGCCCTAGAACAAGACACGGCAGGACTGCGCACTTCCGTCACGGTATTGGGGACCAGAGTTGATGCTTTGGCAACCCAAAATGCGAAGTTAGAAAAGAAAATCATGGGTTGGCTGCGTGCGCTGGGGAGAGCATGTCATCTCGACCCTGGCACTATTTTCGATCAAGACTGATCCACCAGGGAAGTTCCTTTACCTCACGTTACTTTACTTTGTATGACATGGGGACATGCCATCTTCTTAACTGTGGGGTGGAGGATATTTTGTTGTATGTAGATAGTTTCGTAGTTTATTTTTATAAATCAATTTCGACTTGGCCCAACGATGGATATCATTCGACGGGTTTCTCAAGGGACTAAAGTCGAAAAGAAAAAAAATTTCTTTTGTAGTAGTGTATCAATTCCCCCTTGGTTTTTCTTCAAACCACAGTTCTTTTCCAATGGTTTTGTTTGAACCGGGTGTAGTTAGCTTTTTATTTTTTTTAGTTAGGAACTTATGGGCTATGGGCAGAATTAAAATAGGAAGCCTTGTTTGATTTCGTAATGCCTTGAATATAGCGGTTACTTTAGTATGACGCTTAGGCTCATTTGTTGACTCTTGTAAGAAGGCCTTAAAATGTATGTTCTTAATTTGGCTGAAGTACCCTGATCTGAGTGTTTGATGATCTAATATGAAATGAGTCATGTGCCATGTGTGTGGGAGGCTTGTTATATTCTGTGCACGGCATTTAATGCCTAGAACTTGCCCTGTGTGTCTGCAAAGCGAAATGGTAGTCTTGTTTAGTCTGGGAAGTGATATAGGCATTTCTTTGTTGAACCATATATATACATACTCCACCCACCTATTTGCTATGCACCATAGTTAACCCCGTTGAGCCTGTAATCCTGTTTCCTTGGCAACCACATTACAAGCCCTATCCCTTGTTTGAATTGACCATTTTTTTGAATCATTTACCTCTCGTAAGCACTAGAAATAGTATGAATTTATAAAGGATAAAGTGTGGGTAGTTGATTGAGCTTTTGAGTGGAACTAGGAAATAAGGAGAAAGGTATATCTTGTTGGAAAAGACCACTTGTGACCAAAAAAAAAAAAAAAAAAGAGAAGAACATTGTTAATAGTGTATCATGTTGATTGGTAATAAATTTTTGGTAGCTTTTAAGGTAATTGTGCTCAAAGAAGAAGTGTGGGGGTGGTATAGAAGAAGTGTGGGGGTGGTGTATGTGGTGTTAAAAAAATAAAAATATTGGTTTAACTTAGGTATGGACTTGATTGTAAAATAAATGTATTAAAGTGCTTAGGGAGGTGTAGTCACTATTATATATCCAAATATATCCTACCCAACCTACAACCTACATTACATCCAAATAAAATTCTATTTGATCCTAGACTGAGTGAGCTCAATTAGTAGAGTCGTACACTACGGGCAAGCCTATAGTGCATTTTCTGTGGCACAAGAATGTTATTTCTGAGGGTGAGTGAATTCTGTTCCTTTTAAAGTTCCTCAGTGTGTGTGAATTTTACTGATTGTGAAATGAGTCTCTTTTGTTGTGACCAGGCACTTGATTCATGAAGGAGAGTTAAGTCTGGACCTTTGATATAGAGTAAGTAAGCCGGTTAGGAATATTGCATAGCTAGAGGGAGTCAAATCTTGAGGTGTAGATGTTGCACTAATGTACTAAATTTATGTGAAATATTCTTGGTGTGATGAGTAGGGAAGTCTCTCAGTGAAGTTAAGCCCCTAAGAGTGTGGTTTGATTGCTCGGGGACGAGCAATGGTTTAAGTGTGGGATGTTGATAGTAGGCTATATTCATGCAATTTAGATACTACTTACACTCTAATTTAGCCGTACTTTATTGATATTTGAATGCTAAAAGATAACAAAATACTCTAATTAAGAATTTGATGCTTTGCAGGAGCTACTCCGAGATAGGAGGGAGCTAACGAGTATTTTGGAGTCAACATGGAATGTGAAAGGGCAATCGAAGGTTAGCCCGGTCGAAAATGAGCGAGAAAAGCAAGCGAAACGACCCCTCCAGGTGCGCGGCCGCGGAGTGGGCCGCGAATTGGTCCCCGAACTCAAGGCAGTGAGGCAGTCCAAATCTGCGGCAGCGGACGGGCGGACGAAAGCCAAACACGTAGGGTTAATTATGTAATTTCCTAGGCGACTAACCTAAACCTATATGAAACCTAAACTCGCCCAGAAGTGGGGGATAACTGTTTTTAAAAGATTTTAGAGGCAAGAACGAGGGAGAGAAGACGGATAAATTCCTAAGAGTTTTCATCTTCTTCTTCGTACTTCTATTTGTTGATTAAGAATTATTTTAGTGATTTATTTTCCATTAGTATGAGTAGCTAAATCTGTTATCTAGGGTTTATGGAATCAATTGTTGGATGAAGTCTTGACTCTATTTTGTTATAATTGAGTCATGTTTGTTCTATGATTGTTCAATTACGTATTGTATTGTGGTTAATTGAAAGGGCTCTCGATTAATCGTGTCTATTCACTTTGTGTTGCTTGAGAAAGAACACTTGGTTAGATTGTTATTGAACAATACCACTTTTGGGGAAGTTAATAGATTAATTACTTGAATTTAAAAGTGGGGTTAGAAATAACGAAGGTTTGGTGGGATAATTCTGAGTTGCATAAATTGTTAACTAGAGTAGTTCGAGAGAATGCTTCTAGTAAATTATCATAATTGATCGAAAGGTAATTACGGTAGCCCGGAACTCATAATCCTCATAGAGTATTACGGCGAGATTATAGCTAAAGATTTGAGAATTAATCCGGCAATTGGGGAAATCAATAGCCCTAGATCCTTTTACCCTTGAATTCAATTTTAGTCTTGATTATTGCTAATTTTATTGTCATTTTTTCTTGGCTAAATAAATTCCACTGATTATTCATAAAACTACTGTATCAGGAAATTGTCTGAGCTTATCAGTAGCATTATTTAAGGTTGTAGTAAATAGGTTAGTTCCCTGTGGGATTCGACTCCGGACTTGAACCGGGTTATATTTGCAGCAACCGCTTAGTCCTTCTTACAATGTATAGTTGGGCGAGATCAGGAAAATTGTAATTAATTTAAGGGATTGCTTCAGAGATCATTAATACTTATTATTTCTGCTTCATTGATCCTTGGGTTTTTCTTTTCTGAGTTAAACAACACAAAATCCCAAAATGTTAGGTTCATGCTAGTGATATACCAAGCAAATATAAATTCGTATGTTGGGAATTAATGGGGTTCAAAATCAAGTTAGTTTAATTACGTGCTGACCACATGGCATGCAGTTACCGGTCATAATGTTGGTCATATAATAAATTACTAATTACTTTTAAAATACAATTTATCATGTTCTTTCTTTGCTTAATTATGATTTGGACCGTCCATAATTTGTTTTAATTTCAATTGATGGTTTTCTTATTTTGTTCTTAAGAATTAAGCCACTATATATCCATGTGAAGTGTGAAAAGCGATAACTACCCTTTAAAACTGGTCTTGTCCTTATCTAGAGCTAGGTAGTTAAGGACAAGTCATAAGTAGAAACCAAAAAAATGTCCTCATAAGTAGAAAGTAGAAATTACTGTTTAGTTTCCATTTATAGCAATTGGTAACTCGATTTAGTCAAATCCACCAAGTAAACAAGTCAAACTCATGACTCATATCTATAAAATCGTGTCCCCCTCTGTGGTATCACTGGGCTTATTCGAACTTTTTTTTTGGTTTCACACCCGTCTCCGGTATTAGTATAAGACGCCGATTTAATTTGAATTGGCTAAGGATGCATGACGGAGTACTAGTTACTGCTCCATCATAATTTTTGTTGGTTATCTAATGTTGCTTCGTAAAGGTGAAATATTTTCCTTCATATATGTTGTTGTATTAACATCAACTATTTTACGTTTTACCACAAAATAAGCTCAATATTATTTTCACAATGCTTAAGAGTTATATTCACGGTTGAGCACACTTTCATTTGAATGCAACTCTTACATAACTATATAGTCAAGCTAAGAAATTAAAAGAGGACAAATAAAATGGGACAGAAGGAGTATTAATTAATCAACTAGAGTTAAGTTAAATATGACATCCCTAACATCACAATGTGAGGTTCATATGTCAAGCCAAAATAAAATGAAAAATAATTAACTACTTCATTAGGAATTTGCTATAAACTTAAGAGACAATAAATTGAATTGTAGACTACTAATCAATTAGATATTTAAACCGACTACAAAGATCTTCACATATAGGTTTCAAAATCTCCATTTCATTTGACCAGCTTATTTTAGCCAGGAGATTCCAAAATTTAGTTTTAAATGTTGGTTAGATCCGTTATATAGAGGATAAGAAGCAAGTTTTTTTTTATATACTAACGACCTCATAATCACGTTTGCTTCCATGCAATATTCCACAATAAGTGGATTCAAAGTGGTTTATTAATACAGTCAAACCTCCATTAATTAGCAATCTGTTGACGTTGTAAATATTTTTCTATTATATATCAGTATAATTTAATCTGTTGTAGTATGTTGTTTACTTATTTTTCAGATAATTAGTTCCACTTATTATTAAAAATTACTTGTCGTTGTCTTTCAGGTGACCTGATTGTATAAATATTTTTACATATTAATATATACTAGTATAGTTAAGCTTTATTAAATGGGATAACTGAACCTTCACTTCTGAACATCAATAAAGAGGACAAAAAATATTACAACAACGACAACAACAAATAAGGTATTCGATAAGTGGATTCCGAAAATGGTAGTGTGTACGCAGACCTTATACTCTACCTTGTGCAAGTAGAAAGACGGTTTTCGGTAAACCGTCAGTCAGGCCAGGATAGGACAAAAAACATTAGTAACAAATAATGCTTCTAACTAGTCAATATCAATACCAAATATGTGGATCATAAAGTGAAGTAAGACCAAAGATTACATGGAAAGGGAACAATAAGATTAAATAAAATAGAAAGAAAGAAAGAAAGAACACATGAGACCACATGGAGAGGAAGTTAAATTAGAAACAACAGAGGGAAATATAAGACTTCACTGAAACAATTGGCATGGATTTAGTCAAAGGAATAGTTTCTGATGTACTGTGTAACATGTTATAGCAATATAATGATCATATGAATCATCTTATTAACTTGCAAGTCATGTTCTCTAGACCAAACTCTCCATTTTTTTTAGTTTTCCTTGAACATTAATCAATCATTATGGAATATTAATAGCTAACTTATCTATATTCTCTTACTATAGCTAATTATATAAGTTATTAAACTACAAATTTATATTACTTTATTCACCTTGATTTTGACCAAAAAAGTGCTGTTTGGACCTTTGCACCGAATAGGATGCTTACAACTATAGTTCCAATTTTTAATAGTTATACATGATTTGAACTAAATTTTCCTTTTTAAACAAAGAGCTAATTACTCGTTCTATATCTTATTCTTTCTAGAGTTGTTAGTAACTACCTACGTACTCATGATTGAGCACAAAACGAAAGAAATAAAAAGGCAATGATAATTAAAAGTAATTAACAAGTTGATCTGACAATCCATTTCAATATATTTATATGTATATATGAATTTTACACAGGATTTTCATAGCTGTAAAATACATAATATCAACTAATTTTCTAATACAGTAACTACTCAAAACGAAAAAAGAAAAAAGAAGAAGAAAGAAATGCAGATAAACATGAAGAATAGAAGGGTGCAAGTGCTTGATTTTAAAATACCGAGATATATCTACAACTACGTATATTCATCTGTCTCATTCAAGGGAGCAGCCTTATCTCTGTAAAACAAGAAAGCAATGTCCATATTTGAGAAGGTACCAAAATTCTTTTTATATAAAATCATATTTTGAAACGGAAAAAACTTTGCAATATGATATCTTACCCCTTTTTTCTCTTCGTTTTTCAAGTTTGTTTTGTTTGGGTTATAAATTGTGAAGTGTTTCACATTAGTTGAAGTAGCAGTTTATTAATGTTCGTTGTCTTTAGTGATTTTCGTCTCACAACTTAACTTTTGGAATTGAGTAAGTAGCAAAAACAAATTTCTTAATAAGATATTAGAGTTAAATTTATCTTTAGTTTTGGTATTTTTTTAGCCCATGCCCTAGTTACGTCCCTGGACTTAACTTTTAACAAAAATTATAAACGTCGAAGGATGAAACTTAGATTACATATGCTATTCAATTCCGTGGTCCTCATCAATCTTAATTGGACACATAATTTTTTGTAGAGAAATGTATATTTTTAGTCGTTCCCAAAAATAATAGCCGACAATATATATATATATATTTTTGTATATATGTATATTATATACAAAAATATATATATTTTATATAATTTCGGCCAACAAGTGCAATTAGTTTCCGCTCACTGACCAATTTTGTATTTCGCCCTAATTTGAATCGTTCTTCTAGGCCCTAACAGTATTGACGATGTGCAGTGGTCCATTCCAATGGAATTTAAGGGGGCAAAACAAAAGCAATCGCCACATATTTCCACACGAATGTGATAAATTTGTATTTATGTGAGAGTAGCTAGGTCGGTTTTGTTCATTTTCTACAACAGTTTAGAGCTATTTAGCAGTGATATTGACTAACCTTGGCGTCTTGTACAAGAGTCTCGAGTCATTTTCATCCCTCAGCCATCAAAGTTAGAAAAATAAATTCTCATAATCATAGAAAACAATTATATTATAGGGTGCAAAATAGTATCACTCAATGACAGAATAACGATTCAATAGCAATAGCAACTAAAGTATGTTTTAGTTTCAAGCAAGTTTGTGTCAAATATATAAATCATACTTTTTCATGTCCCTCCACATAAAAATGTCTCAATTGCAATATTATAAAAACTTGATTAAACTCACACTATAAATTTTCAACATTTTTTCACTAACATATTCAGTTCCAAAAACAACTCCAATTAATTGCTACGATTTCGTCTATCAAAAATAATATATCTATCTCACACAAGCCAGGAGTAAGATTTGTGTACGACTCATCCTTCCCAGACCCCGCGAATGGAATGACATTGGGTGTGTTATTGTTGTTGATCCCATTTTTACAAGTTGGACTTCTTGAATTCAAATTCCTATAAGCCCAATTTCCACGGCAAAAAGTCCAAAATGACTCTCAAGCCCATAAACGGAGTTCTCTGAAAATAATAAGGTGGAATATCTTTAAAAGAAAATTCTAAACTTGGTACAAATTATTAGTTACACCTTTAAACTATTCATGGTCTTAGTTACCCCCTTAAATTTGAGTATTTGATAGTCATTACCCCCTAGACGCTAATTTGGTAAAGAGTGTGGATACACTCCTTTTTAAGCGCATGAGAGTAAAGAAAAATTAAAAAACCAACTTCCAAGTGGGTTATTTTTAAACCATTAATTATCACATTGTCATATGTAATGATTTAATTATTACAATTATATATTTTCTTGCTTGATCTTTATATACAATGTGTACTTTACTCCAACTTTCATTCTTTTAATTTGTTTATAGATATAATGTCTATTTGTTCCAACTGCGTATTTCTTTTTTTTTTGGGCAAAATTTGTGAAAATTTCCATTGTTTTACCAGAATAAACTTTTAGCTAAAATAATAGAGTACTAGTTGTGTATTTCTTGTTTATTTTCTTTAGATATAATGGTTATTTATTTGAACATTATATTTCTATTTTTGAGTCAAACCAGTAAATTGGTTTTGGCTAACACTCCAGTATTTTTTTACCACACAAAGAAGGTTTAGCAAAAATAATAAACTTGCAATTTTGTATTTTATTATTTCTTTTTTAGATGCAATGGCTATTTTATGTCAGCTGTGCATTTTCTTTTTTCGATAAAATCTTTGAAAATACTTGCTTCGAGCTCCATAATTTGCTAAACAAATCTTTTCAGCCAAAATAATTAAGTTTAAGGTATGTACTTTATATCTTTTTTTGGTGCCATAGCTATTTATGCTAACTATGTATTTCTTCTTTTTCAAATCAAATCTAAAATAAATAAATAAATAAAAACTAAAATTTCATCATTTAAGCTAAATAAAAAAATTTAGACTAAGAAAAGTAGATCTAGCCAAGTTTTATTATAAATTTTATTCAAAAAAAAATTATGTAAAAAAGTAATACATTAAAAAGGTAAAAACTATATATTTAGTATTCAAAAATGCCATGTGGACATGAAAAATCCACGTGGCAGGCAAGTGCATGCCACTTTCATAGGATGAGATTGTCCAAAAGGGTAGCAATTATCGAATAACCAAGTTCAAGGGGGTAATTAAGACTACAAATAGTTCGAGAATGTAACTAATAATGCGTGCCGAGTTTAAAATTTTTTAAGGTATTCTGCCAAATAACAATGGAAACAAAAAATTACGATGAATAATTACTTACTTCAACTTTAAATACATTTATTTTGAACTTCAATCAAATATTATTCGGACGCCTACTTAGAATTCTCTTTTATGTTTCACGTTAAATTTTTTTTAAACAAAGTGGCAAAACCCAGCATTTTTATCGACATTTTTCGAAAGGGATGGCAATATTAACTTTAAAAAAATCCAGGTGGGTGGATATTGACTCAATATTATCTACGTGAACAGATGTAGCATTATTTACTGTCACATGGCTTAAGGAGGAAATTTAGGGTTTGAATATAAATGGAGTGAATAGATTGGGGGGACCTTTACAAATAAAATTAGGCAGGACCAATTCACATTTCACAGTGTGTTTATATGACATAGTCAGGTGAAATTCACAAGCCTAGCCTATTTCGACCCATAAATAAATTCAAATCTGGTCCCTCAATTTATCTTATTTGCCACTATATGTCTTAGCTAAACTACTATCTCCGGATTGGGACTAATTTTTCTACTTCGCATTTTTCTCCTTTGACTAGAGTTTGTCTACTTGAACTTGTTGCCGACTTAAAAATTTAAACTTTTACATGACATGTCTCATAGGAGTATTATATAACATAGTAATAATAATATTGATTATGTTTTGAGGTTGAGTCTCATTGTCATCTATTAGCAACATATTTTTATATTATCACGAAAAATACGCCTTTCTAATTAGAAAAGAGTGTCATCCGATAGCTGTCGCATACAAAAAAAGTTCCTATATATGTGTGTGTGAAAGCCTTTTTTTCTCGAAAAAGAATCCGTATATATAAAAGAGGTTGACACCACTTAATAAATATTAATTTGACATTGAAAATAAAACTTTAAAATTAAGTATAGCTCTAACTCAAACTATTTACAAGTCGAATCGCGATAATCAGGGGTGGCCTGACCCTAAAACAAGTGAAGCACTTGCTTTAGGCCCCAAAAATTTTAGGGCCCCAAAATTACTATTTTTTTTATATATAGTAGTATATTATTTATATAATTATCTCTTATTATTGATAAATTTATTTCTTTATTGTCATATTAATTTTTAATAACTCGATTTCTTTCTCTAATTAATATAACTAAAATAGTTTTCTGTCAATCTTATTTTACTTTTTTACTTAATTATATTTCTCTATTTATTAGTTGGTCACGTAACTATATCTAATAATCTAACTTATTATTTATTTTTCTTACATAAATTATACTCTCTCCGTCCCAATTTATATGAAAGTGTTTGACTGGACATGGAGTTTATGAAATAAAGGAAGGCTTTTGAAACTTGTAATCTTAAATAAATCATAGAAATTTGTGGGCTAGAAATCATCTCATTAACGGTAAAAAAAATAATCTAAAGTTGAATTGTTACCAAATATAGAAAGGGACTTACTAAAAAAAGGAGTCACTTAAGTTGGGACGGATGAAGTATGTTTTCTGGGTTCTCCCATTTCAGTTGTGATGCAATAAACGTTAAATTCATTTAATTTTCTGTACTTTATAAAACTAAGTTCTTATTTTTTTTAATTCCACATTCTTACTTGTCTAATTTTTTAAAAAACGTTGTTCATTAAATTTTATATATATATATATATATATATATATTAAGGCTTCTAATGAAGGTTTTGCTTTAGGTCTCGGATGATGTTGGGCCGCCCTTGACGATAATGTATCATTACGTATAAATTTTGTAAGCCCACGTGGTTGACACAATGAAATAATCAAGTCCACATGTAACGGTCAATTACAAATTAGAAGAACTCGAAATTTTTTAACTGAATCATGATACAACTTAGAAATAAAAAAGAGACCGAATAATCTTAAGGAAGTTAATTTACACAATTGACAATTCCAATATGACAAAGTTCTAATCCAAAGCTGACTCGTGTCAAGTAGAAATGGTGGGCTGGCCCATAACATTAAGTCTGCAACTGCTGTAAAAATAGCACATGCTAGTCAATTTTCGGATTGGTAATTGAAAAATAGTCAGCATTTGCAAAGTCATTAAAAAATAGCCACTATTTTTCTGCAATACGGAAAGTTTCAGCATAATATACTAGAGATTGGAGCACATGTGTATGAACTTCCAGCATATTATGCTGGACCAATATATTATGCTGGAACTCCAATATATTATGACGGAGTTCCAGTATATATTTATACTGGAATTCCGTCATAATATACTGGTTCATTTTCCGCATTTTGAATAGTATTTTCGTTCAGATTTATCTTTAGATAAAAAGTGGCTAAATTTCGATTACTTTTGAAACTGTGGCTATTTTTCAATCACCACTTGTAAATCTGGCTATTTTTAAATTTTACCCGCAACTGTTGGGTAATGGCAGCCCAAGTAAAGAACGGGCTTTATGTGTAAAACGGGCCCAAAATGTTTTTTAACAAAAACACAATGCTTAAGCAGTCTGTTTTCTCGGAATGCAATCCCCGTTTCCATCCTAAGTTTGGTTTCCCTTAATTATTTGATCTAAGAGGACAGCGAGAGTTTGAAATGAAGTAATAAAAAAAAGTAAAGGGTACTAAGAGAAATGATTTGTTTAAAAAAGTAAATAAAAATGATTTAGACTAGTAAATTAACGTGTTTAACTTATATACTCTAACTGTAAAAATATTTATCCAAAAAATATTTATTGAGAATTTTCCACAGTAAAAGTAATTTTTATAATCTTGAGAATAAGGCAAAATCATGGGCATGGGCGTCTCAATGAAATCGGAGGCATAAAGCCAGAACTTAAGAAGTTGTGAGGAAATAGCATTAGTAAAGTGACAACGGTTGGACAAATAAACACGATTAATTTAAATAACCAAGAAAAAATTGTATGGTCTTAACAAATTTTCTTTCAAGTTTTTAAGTATTCGATAGTATAACATTGCTAATATTTTAATATTTTTAGTTAAATTATTCAAATATTCATATCTACTAATAAAATATTTGATAACTAGAACCAATATAGTGTATTGAAACAACATGTTAATATTTTGTTTACTTATAAAAATAATTACTAATATAAATAATTATTACCAATAGAAAAAATTTTGGGGGGCCTTTCACTCTTGGGGGCCTAAAGCAGAAGTTTTAGTGGCCTTACCCTAGAGCCGCCCATGATCATGGGCAAATTTACTTGCTCCAACTATATCTTGATAATAAGTAAAATATATATAAAAAATGACACCGCTTGTCACTATAATAATTTATTCATTTACTTACTTTTTTAAATATTGACACGCTTACGAAAAATCCTACCTATCACAAGAAATTTGTTACAACAACGATTGGATAAAATTTATGTGTATATAAAAATAAATCTATACTAACAACCTCATCGCTTGAGTAGGTCAAATAAGAGTACAAGTATAAAAAAGTTCAAGAGATCAATCTTTGCATCATTCTGCATGGTATTAATTTCTTCCATTGAGAAATTTTGTTGGTTTTCATGAGCTTGCTTGAGCGGTAGACTATCATAGTAGCACTTGAAATAAGCTGCTATCTTAGTAGAAGCCTCCATCTCAGGACTTTTTGAAAACTCCGCATAATCACCATTTAGAAGCTTGGTCAGTGACTGTTTTGTGGATTCAAAAATCCTTTTGATTTCAAAGAACAGTTCTTCCTGAGTATTCAAATGAGGAGGAGACTCATTGATTTCAGCAATTATTGCAGTGGTTTCATCATTAATTTCTTTAAGACTACGAGTCATTGCAAATTTTGAATAAAGTGTAGGTATTAATAGAAAGAAAAGTGAGAAGAAAGAATGATGTTATTTTTGCACAATGAATATGGAGTGAACGATATAGTTTATATGGTGGGAAATGAGCCATAATTTATTTGATAGACCGGGTAGTACCAAAATAAATTTTTTTTAAGGGGGAGGGTAAGAGTTGGTGGTGGTAATTTTATACGGGGTGGGATATATCTTGTCTCGATATTTGAGACAACTGTATCATTTGCTCAATGGTCATTGGATTAGACTTGAACCATATTCTAGTTAATTTAAAGGGTATACAAAAAGAAGGGGGGAGGGGGAGGGAGATACACAACTTTTGTCAGATTTAAGTCATTTAACCCAGATTTAAGTCATTTAACCCAGATTTACCTCTTATCAAATATAACATGACATATTTATTTTTAATAAAAAAAATAAGACACAGATCTAGTTGCAAGAAAAAAACACATAAAACTACTATGAAAAAACTATTAGATATTATTTGATAAAGTGTAGAAGAGGGAAAAGATTTACAACTAAATATAATGTTGAAGCATGAACTTTCATCATAAATTAGATAATGAAGCTCACAAAATATATTAAAACGAAGAGATCATCTAAACTCACAAAATATATTAAGAACCAAGTGATGACACATAAACAAGAAGAAGACTAACAGCCATGCTACTACATCCCAATGCACTTTTTGCAGAAGCAGAATTGCATTAAATCTGAAAATAAAAACAACAAACTAAAAAATATCAACTACAAAATACAAAAAAAAAAAAAAAAAAAAAACTTGCAAATTATATGTTGTCCAACTGCTCCATAAGTGCCTGTGGACGCTCTTCAAGCATCGTACGTTTTGGAGAGGGTACATCATAAAATCAGCCAATCTTAAAGAAACTATGTTCCAATAAATACCAATATTCCTCTGAACTTGGAAGGCCTTCTAAATAACATCACTGTAACGTATTAAATGATCAATGGTGGCCTCATGACCTATTCCTTTAAGAATTATCTTGTGTGTGCCTTTTGAGATCTCCTCCATCAACAGCTTATTTTGGGCGATAATTGAAATACTACTTGCTCATATTTTGGATTAATGGTGTTAAAAGTCAAATTTTCCATCTACAAATTTTTCTGTGGCCAATCAACCAATTCACCTTTCTTTAACTTAACCAATTATCTCACGGCTTCTTTAGAGTTACTTCGAACTTACGGGCAAGCTGCACAGTGCCTCACCAAAGTATTTAAAGCCACCATTGAAATATATTTTCATAGCAGACCAGGTAACTCCCTGAGATAATCTAATATTTTCTTGAAAAAAAGTTCAAGAGATTAGTATTTTCATCATTCTGCATAGCATTAATTTCTTCCACTAAGAAATCTTGCTGATTTTCATGAGCTTGCTTGAGCTGTAGATTATCATAATAGCGCTTGAAATAAGCTCCTATCTTAGTAGCAGCCTACATTTCAGGATTTTCTAGAAACTCCCCATAGTCACCATTCATAAGCTTAGTGAGTGACAGTTTTGTGGATTCATAAATCCTTTTGATTTCAAGGAACAGTTCTTCTTGAGCATTCAAATGAGTATGAGTGTGATGACCCAAAATGTTATTTTTAAATTTAATAATTAATTTTATGTTCTAAGACCTCGAAAAGTACTATTTATCATTCCTCGACTTGCGTGCGCAGTCCGTAAAATTTTCTGAAAAGTTTTTATATGAAAAATAGAAAAAAGTGAATTTGAGCTTTAAAACTCAACTGAGTTGACTTTGGTCAACGTTTTGAGTAAACGAACTCAGATCAATATTTTGACAGTTCTGATAGCTCCGTATCGTGATTTCGGACTTGGGCATATGCCCGAAATCAAATTCCGAGGTCCCTAGCCCGAGATATGGAATTTTGATGAAAAATAAAAAGTTTAAGTTCAAATAGTGACCGGATGTCGAATTATGTGCAAATGACCCCGGAATATAATTTTGATGATTTCAACAGCTCCGTATTATAATTTTGGACTTAGGAGAGTGATCGGAATTTTAATTGGAAGTTCGTAGTAAAATTAGGCTTGAAATGGCTAAAATAGGAATTTAAGTTTGGAAGTTTGACCCGGGAGTTGACTTTTTGATATCGGGGTCGAAATCCATTTCTTAAAATTTTCATAGCCTCGTTATGTCATTTATGACTAGCGTACAAAATTTGAGGTCAATCAGACTTGATTTGATAGGTTCCGGTGTTGTTTGTACAAATTGAAAGTTTCAAAGTTCATTAGGCTTGAATCTATGAGTGATTCGTATTTAATTATTGTTGGATGTGATTTGAAGACTCGACTAAATCCGTATGGTGTTTTAGGACTTGTTTGTATATTTGGTTGAGGTCCCGAGGGGCTCGGGCGTATTTCAAATGGTATTCGGAGTATTTTCCTTTATTTTGGCACTGCTGGTAGCTGTTGATTTTTGATATTTTAAACCTTCTTCGCGATCGCGAAGATTGGGACGCGATCGCGTAGGCTTAGCTGAGGCAGTGTTAATTTTGTTCTTTGCGATCGCGTGAGGTCAACCGCGATTGCATAGGTTTGGCAAGCTCTACATCGCGATCGCGTGGCATTGTTTGCGATCGCGTAAGGTTAATTGAGGGCTGCTAAGTTTTGTACTTTGCGATCACATGAAGCGGGATGCGATCGCGTAGCTTTGACACCTTGTGACTCACGAACGCGTGAAGAGGACTGTGATCGTGTAGAGCTGGAAATTCTGTGCTCTGCGACCGCTTGAGAATATACGTGATCGCATAGAGTTAATTTGGGCAGTGGTAATTTTTGCTTCGCGATCGCGTGTGGATGTTCGCGATCGCGATGAGTAAAAGCCTAGGCAGAATGTTTAAGTTCTGAAAATGGGACGAATTTTTAATGAATTGGAGCTCGGATTGAGGCGATTTTTGAGAGATTTTCAAAAAAAACGTTGGGGTAAGTGTTCTTAACTCAATCTTTGTTAAATTACCTGAATCTATCACTGTTTTTAACATTTAATTGATGATTTAAGTTGGAAAAATTTGAAAACCCTCTTGGATAGATTTGAGGATTTGAGGGTCGAAATGTTATTGGAATTTAGTCATTTTGGTATGGTTAGACTCGTGGTTGAATGGGCGTTCATATTTCGTAACTTTCATCGGATTCCGAGACCTGAGCCCCACATGCCATTTTTGAGTTGATTTCGGATTTTTATTAAAAAATATAGGATTTTCTTACAGAATTGATTTTATAATTTTTGTTGACTGTATCAAATTAATTATGACTAGATACGAGTCGACCGGAATCAGAAAATCGAGAAAAAAGTATATTACTTGGTTAAATTGGAGCAAGTCGAGGTAAGTGACCTGTCTAACCTTGTATGGGAAAAATTTCTCCTTGGATTGGTATTAATTGTAATATGATAAAAGTCGTGTACACGAGGTGACGAGTGTGTACGCGGACTAAATGTGAAGGATTATGTTTTTAAATTGTGAATATCACTGTTGCATACTAATTAATTTATTAAATCTTGTTATATTCTCCATCATTGATTTGATTTGTATACTTTAAATTTGTTTGACCTTTTCCTGCTAATTGTTTTACCTGTTTGGTTGAAACTTAGTTTCTTTTATTCTGTGCATTATTTGAAATTAATTTTCTTTAAATTAAATATTATTAATATGAAGTATTTGATATTTTAAATTTGGTATTGAAGCAACGTATTAAAGATTTTGAAATATTATTTTGCTAAATTATTTATTCCTGAATATTTTTGTAAGATTTTTGTACTCATTGTGATGGAGCCGTGGGCTCTTTATTGTGGAAAAATATTATTGATGATTTATGTTAGCATGAGCCGTGAGCTCTTTATTGTGGAAAATATCATTGATTTATTTTGGCAAATTAAAATATTTGGGCTCTTGAGGTGCAAATTGTGATATATTGTGATATTGATACGCATGCGGTGGTATAAAGTCTGGGTATTGAAACGCATGCGGTGAGATAAGGGTGGCTTGACACGCGTGGCTAGTAGGGGGAACTACTAGAAGTCATGCAGTGTGATAAGGTTGGCTAAAACGCGGAATGCTATTTCGGAAAAAATATTTTTTTTAAAATAAATTGTGAAGGCTCTCACGGTGAGATAAGGAAATGAGATATTGTGAATTTATTTATGATTTGGGACTACGAGGCGGTACCTCGGTAGTGACCTTGTTGATATTGATTTATGGTCATAGTTGCCTTCGATTAATTGTTGTGATTTTCATAAGGTTGAAAGGAATTCTGTTTTGATTCCACGAGTTATTATTTGTAATTATTTGGTGTCATTAAATGTGACATACTATTTGATTCATTTCCATAGTCATTTTATCTTATTAAATTATTTAAATATTTTTTCATGTCATTATCTATTCTCCAGTAGGGCCTGATCTGATCTCGTCACTACTCTACCGAGGTTAGGCTTGACATTTACTGGGTACTGCTGTGGTGTACTCATACTACACTTCTGCATATCTTTTTGTGCAGATCCAGGTACATCTTACTAGTCTAGACGCCAATGAGTTACCTGCGCACGGAGACTTCGAGGGCAGACTTCAGAGTCCCCTTCTATCAGTTTATGTTGCTTCCTTATTTTTCTTTAGACCTTGATACATAGAAACATTGAGAATAAATTTTTAGAAGCTTGTGACTTATTTCTACCGAATTTTGGGAGTTGTAATTATTTGAATTGTGGTTTATTTATTTCAGATATTTATGATTATTCCGCATTGATAGGCTTACCTAATCTTAGAAACTATGACAATAAGACTCCTCGACTTCAACAATTGTTGCAGTGATTTCATACATTAATCTCTTTAAGACTAAGAACCATTACAAGTTTTGAATAAAGTGTAGGTATTAATAGAAAGAAAAGTGAAAAGAAATATTTTTTGCACAATAAATATGAAGTGAACGGTGGTTTATATAGTGGGGGAATGAGTCATAATTTATCTGATAGATCGAGTAGTAATAAAATGATTTTTATTGGATGGGACGGTGGGAAAGGTGGTGGTGGTAGTTTTGTACGGGATGAGATATTTCTTGTCTCGATACTTGAGACAACTGTCTCATTTACTCAATAGTCCTTGGGCTGGACTAAGGGTGTCTAACGGCCCGGGCTAACCCGATTTCGGACCGGACCAGACCGGTGATAAAGGGGCGGGTCATGGGTGGGATGACCATTGAACCGGCCTGTGCCGGTGGCGTTTTGGATACCGGTTAACCGAATCAGTCAAAATAGGTAATGTCTTGTCAATTTGAACTAGTGGACCGGACTGGCCCGAACCGGCCCAGACTGGTTCAACGACTAATTTTTAAAAAAAAATTACATTTGACCGTTGGCAATAGTCAACTCCAATTTTGATTGTTGCCCAACGACCTTAATTGCAAGAATAACCCTTTTGGTCTTTTTAATTTTAAAAATAGCACTTTTATTATTTACTAATTTAACCTTTTCTATAAATAGATCCCCCCTCCCTCCCCTCTTCTTTATTTCCTCACTCATCTCTCAATTCTCAAACCCAAATTCTCAATTTTCATTCTCTCATTCTTCAATTAAACTGCTATTAATTATTTGGCTCGCATTTTTTTAAATTTTATTTATGGTATTATTTGAAGTTTGAACAATTGAAGTTTATTCGAGGTAATGCCGGAGTTGCCAAATTCAATTTCAAGACTTCAAAAATCGTCAAGTGTTCCGTTTATTATGGAATTTGGTACACTCGTTCCAACTCTTTATCTTATTTAATATTTTATTTGCATATTTAATTTTTATTAGTAGTTAATTTTTTATAATGTTTAATGCTGCAAAATGACTTCGTAATAAGGTTGCTAATCAGGGTAATCGAAAAAATAGAAAAGATGTGCTACTTCAACTTCTGGCAGTAATATAAATGAATTCACACATATTTCTAAAATATTACCTGATAATAATATAGATTATGAATAATTACTGAAAGATTACGGTATAGAAGATAATGAATTAGAAATTGAAGATGAGACATTACCTACACCTAGCAGTGTTGGAGTTGATAGCAAGGGTGGCGGTCATGGTACTAGTAGTAGACCATATGTGACCCCGTCTACTAGTTATCGAAGAAGGAAAAGTAAAGTTTGGAATTTTTTTGAGGAAATAAAGAATTCTGATAGAGTTAGATGCGAAGTTTGTAAAGATGATTTTAAGCATACGACTGAAGGAAATTTAGGGGGGACTGGGGCACTTAGTAGACAGATGAGAATTACTCATCCTAGTACTGGAAGACTTTTGAAATATGATAAAATGAAGGACCGTGAGGAGTTAACAAAAATGATTGCTTTGGGTTGTATACTTTTTTCTTTTGCTTCTTCATCATATCTTATTATGTATATCAAAGGATTTATAATCCTTTATTTAAAGGTATCCCTATCCATTAGATCTGATATATTTAGGCTTTATGGACAATATCAGACATGCATACATTATTTGTTTGATCACTTTCCTTGTGGAGTTTCTCTAACTTATGATATTGGTAATATTGTTAATGAAAATAATTATTTAAAAATTATATGTCATTGGATAGATGATAATATTTGCATGCAAAAATATTTTATCGTTTTTAAACATGATGAAGATCAGAGTCATACTACTGTTTTTATAAGTACTATTATTTACGAAGTTGATGCACTTTACAATCTTAATAAAAAAGTATTGTGTGTGTCTTTTGATAATTCTTCTAACAATAATGCTGCTATTTCACTATTAAAACTGCATTTGCAACCACCGATTGATGATATCTTTTATCTTAAATGTGCATGTCATGCTTATAATTAATCGTTAAAAGTGGCACTGATTTAATTTCGACCGAGATTACTTATGTTAGAAGAGTAGTTGGTGTTAGTCAAGGAAATAATAGACAATCTAGAACTAGGGAATTTAAGGCTAAATGTACCTAACATAACCTTAACCCCAGATTCATATCAGATGAAATTGTTGCTAGGTAGAATTATGCATACTTATTTTTAAGATGTTGCTACAAATTGTCACGACCCAAAACTCACTATAAGCCGTGATGGCACCCAACGTCGCTGTTAGGCAAGCCAACGGTGGACTAGCAACTTGATTGTGCATTTTATTATTTTCGAAATCGTGAATTTTATTAGATAAAGAAATCAACGCATAAAATCATGGAAACTTACACTTTAAATAGAATAGATAATAAAAGTGTGTAAATGCTAAGCAAAACCACAAACAATATCTAGAACATCCCAAAACCCGGTGTCACAAGTGCATGAGCATTTACTAAGGAGTACGATAATAATACAACATCTGCCTGGAATGTAAGTAAGACATGATAGAGTAAATGGTACGATGGAGACTCTGTGGGCTGCGATACGTAGCCTGGAATGTAGCTCACCATAAAGTATCCTCAGCAGCTGCGCCTACGCGCCAAGATAACCACCAATTGAACCTGTCAGATCCTGCATATTTTGTGCATAAGTGTAAGCATGAGTACGTAAATCAACGTGTGCACAATAAGTATCTAGCCTAATGTAATGACCCAACCGGTCATTTTAACTTTTAGAACCTCGTTCCCTAAAAAAATAAAATTTTTTGTATGTGCTTTTAATGATTTATGACTTGCGGGGATGGTTGGTTCGGGATTTGGAAGTATTTGGGTTGAAACCGGAAAAACTTGGTTCCTTAAGTTGGCCTTAAAGTGCTAAGTTTGACTTCGATCAACATTTTAAGAAAATGACCCTGAAATAGAATTTTAATAATTCCAACAGCTCCGTATGGTGATTTTGGATTTAGGAGCGTGTTCGGAATTTATTTGGAAGCCCGTAGTTAAATTAGGCTTGAAATGACTAAAATAGAAATTTAAGTTTGGAAGTTTGACTGGGGAGTTGACCTTTTGATATCGGAGTCAGAATCCAGTTCTGAAAATTTTTGTAGCTCCGTTATTCATTTATGACTTGTGTGCAAAATTTGAGGTCAATCAGACTTGATTTGATAGGTTTCGATACCGAATGAAGAACTTGGAAATTTTAAGTTTCATTAAGCTTGAATTGGAGGATGATTCGTGGTTTTAGCATTGATTGATGTGATTTGAGGTTTCGACTAAGTTCGTATGATATTTTAGGACTTATTGGTATAATTGGTTGAGGTCCCGAGGGGCTCGGGTGAGTTTCGGACGACTAACGGATCACTTTTGGCCTTTGAAACACTAATGATAATTGCTGGTATTTTTCTTCTGGTATCCTTATATGCGATAGCGTAAGTTGGTTTGCGATCGCGTAGAGTAAGTTAGGCAGAGGTGGATTTGTTCTACGCGATCGCGTGAATGGGGTTGCGATTGCGTAGGCTTATTTTGCCAGCTGAGAATTTATTCTATGCGATCGCGTAGGTTGGATTCAGTTGTGCTATGTGAACGCGTGGCTAAGGTTGTGTTCGCGAAGAGTAAACGAAGCTGAAGCTGACCACGCGTTTAATGCTCCGCGATCGCGTGAGGAGGCTCGCGATCGTGTAGGCTTACGGAGACTGTGCTTCGCGATCGCGTACGGTTAATGTTTGGGCAGTAAAATTTGTGCTACGCGATCTCGTGAGGAAGTTCGCGATCGCGTAGAAGAAATCATTGGGCAGAGAGTTTGAGTTCTGAAAATGGGACTTAGTCCCATTTTTCATTTTAACGATTTGGAGCTCGGATTTAGGCGATATTTGGGAGATTTTCAGAGAAAATAATGGGGTAAGTATTCTTTACTCAATATTGGTTAAATTACCCAAATCCATCACTATTTTTATCATTTAATTGGTGAATTGAGTTGGAAAAGTTTGAAAACCCTTTTGGATAGATTTGAGGATTTGAGGGCCGAATTGTTATCGGAATTTAGTGATTTTGGTATGGATAGACTCGTGGTTGAGTGGGTGTTCATATTTCGTAACTTTTGCCGAATTCCGAGACGTGGGTCCCACAGACGAATTTTTAATTAATTTTGAAATTTTTATTGAAAATGTAGTATTTTCTTATAGAATTGATTCCTATAATTTTTAGTGATTGTATCAAATTATTTTTGGCTAGATTCGAGCCAGACAGAGTTGGATAATCATGGAAAAGACCCTCTAGTAGATTAAATTAGAGCAAGACGAGGTAAGTTTCTTGTCTAATCTTGTGAGGGGGAAATTACCTCATAGGTAATTAAAATTAAATAATTGTTGCTAATTGTGGGGGCTACGTATGCACGAGGTGACAAGAGTCCGTGCGTAGCTACTATTAATGCTAATGTCCGGGTAGTTTAGGGGCTCAAAGCATGCATTACTTGTGTAAATTGTATTCTTTGATTAATTAATATTAATATACCATATATATATATATATATATTGTGAATTTTTAGATTAAGATATTGAAGGATGAAAATCTCATAGGCTTGATTTTCTGTTTAAATCAATTAATTGTTAAAAGAAATTATTCTCCTCCCGAATTTATCCTATAATAAATATACTCTCATTCCCGGAGGTACATAAGAAAAATGTCCTCCTTTCTTGTGGAGAGGGCCGAACGTCTCGGCAGGATAGATGCATCTATGGATCGCGCCGCACGTCCCTCGGCAGTGTACACGATACTCTGGATCGGGCTGAATATATTATGAATTTTTAGATTAAGATATTGAAGGATGGAAATCTCATAAGCTTGATTTTCTGTTTAAAATAATTAATTGTTAAAAGAAATTATTCTCCTCCCGAATTTATCCTATGATAAATATACTCTCATTCCCGGAGGTACATAAGAAAAATGTCCTCCTTTCTTGTGGAGAGGGCCGAACGCCTCGGCAGGATAGATGCATCTATGGATCGCGCCGCACATCCCTCGGCAGTGTACATGACACTCTGGATCGGGTTGAATATATTGTGAATTTTTAGATTAAGATATTGAAGGATGGAAATCTCATAGGCTTGTTTTTCTGTTTAAATCAATTAATTGTTAAAAGAAATTATTCTCCTCTCGAATTTATCCTATAATAAATATACTCTCATTCCCGGAGGTACATAAGAAAAATGTCCTCCTTTCTTGTGGAGAGGGCCGAACACCTAGGCAGGATAGATGCATCTATGGATCGCGCTGCACGTCCCTCGGCAGTGTACACGACACTCTAGATCGGGCCGTACGTCCTCGACAGAAATCGTGCTTAATAATAATAATTACACGATACTTTAATAATTTATTTCAGCTTGTGAAACTAATTGATAAATTAACAAATCCTTAAAATTTAATGAATTATTATTCTTGCTTGTTAAAAAATTAATTGTTATTCCTGTAAATGATATTTAATTGATAAATTGGAAATTATTTGAATTGAAGGAATTTAATTAATATATTGAGAATTGTTGCATTTGAAGAAATTTGATTATTTTCGCTGATTAAATAAATTATTTTAAATTCTGTAAATCATGCTGATTTAAATATCCTAGTTGTATTTTAATTATTATTATTGACCCATAGTGAGTGTCAAAGTCAGCCATCTCGTCTCTACCACTTCGAGATTAGGCTTGATACTTACTGGGTACACGTTGTTTACGTACTCATACTACACTTGCTGCACTTTTTGTGCAGGAACTGAGGCAAGTACTAGTGGGGGACCTATCGTCTTACACCCACGTTATCCAGGGGCATAGTGGTGAGTTGTTTCTCTGATCCGTTCTACACCTACTAGTGTCTCTCTTTGTACTTTTTATTCTGTCTATTTTTATTTCAAACAATATTTGAGGTTTTGTATAATCTATTAGATGCTCATACACTTGTGACACCAGGTCTTGGCACACACATTGGTAGAATTTGGGTTTTATTATATTTTTTTGGTTTTAAATTTTATCAATGTATGTTTAATATATTAGTTTGCTTGCCTAGCTGTAATGTTGGGCGCTATCACGACTTATAGGTGAAATTGGGTCGTGACACCTAACCCCGGAGAAGTAATGATGAGGGGTCGACATTGACACTTACTAAATGTCCAATAAAACAATACGATAAATCATAAGCAGATATGAAGCACAACAACAATAATGTGGTAAAACTGTAAGTTACATAATCTTCGATAAATTTCTTTTAAAGATCTAAATTTTTTTTCCAGTCTCATATTCTATCTCAACAGCTCAGATGTATCAAGTGTCAGCATCAAACGGATAAGGAATACAATATAAAATGCCAGGCATCAGTGGAAGGATAATCTCGTGAATATTCGGATGGCTAGCGATATAACGCACGCTTATGCCGAGGTCGTACAACCCAATCCCGAATAATGTGTACACTGCCGAGGGTCGAGCGGCACGAACCATAGATGCATCTATTATACTGCCGAGGCATTCATCCCGCTCAGTAGTTTCATTTGTAACTTGTATATTTGGACTCATATGTTCGATAATGTCCCTACGAGTGGAATTTGACCCCACGGTGTGGGATATTACTGGATATGTTGTTGTTGTTATTGTTGTTGTTGTATTTGCTCATATTTTGGATTAATGGTATTAAAAGTCAATCTTTCCATATCCAAAGTTTTTAGTGGCCAATCAGCCAATTCACCCTTCTTTGACTCAACTAATTATTTTTTCTTTAGGGTTATTCCGAACATAAGGGAAAGATGCACAATGCCTCTCCAATACATTTAGAGCCAGTACTGAAATATATTTTCATAGCAGACCAAGTAACTCCCTAGGATAATATGATATTTTCTTGAACTTTTGTTATAGGATTAAATCTCCTAAAAGGATTAAATCTCTTTCATATGCCTTATCCTTTTCTTGGAAGAAAAGTTTTGAACTTCTATAAATTGATATTTTCTTCTCACAACAAGAACACAACTTTCACAATGTAGTCATCAAAGAGTTTTGTTTAGGTAGAGATTTTTCTCTCGATAATTTTTTTCTTTTATAAGTTTTATCATATATAGGTCAATTGACCAACCATATTAAAGTTTTATACTTTTTTAGTGTCATCAAAATTTTCTTTGTTAGCTTCTGCATGCACCATGTTGTTTCGATCCCAACAAGAGCCAATGGTTCAGAGTCAATGGTTGAAGACAAGTTCAAGGTGTGTTCAAATAAAGAAATAATCAATTTGACGATAATGAAGATTTATCCAAAAAAGAAAATTTTGAATATGATGCTATATGTGGATATAAATTTACAATCACAAGTATTAAAAACCCTTACTACCGCATCTTTACAAAAATAAAAAATTCCTTTTAACCCATATATTGGCCACTTTTAATCAATGTCTATTATAACACATGAGTTGCAATGCAAGTTTTAACACATCCTTCTTTTTAATACATGAGCTTCTTTTAACCATGTCAGTTTTAACCTATGTTGTCTTATTACATGGGCTTCTATTAACCTATTTTTGGGCTTCTTTCAACCTATACCTATTTTTAATCATGTCAAGCAGCAGTGATGAAGATTATGTGAAGAAGAAGAATCAAGTTTTAACAAGAAAATTCAGGCCAAGGGAAAAAGACTGCTAAAGGGAATAAATCTCTTTTATATGTCTTATCCTTTTTTGGAGGAGAAGTTTTATACTTCTATAAATTGATATTTTCTTCTCACAACAAGAACACAACTTCCACAATATAGTCATTAAAGAGTTTTGTTTAGGGGGAGATTTTTCTCGAGAGAGTTTATTTTCTTTTATATTAGTTTTATCATATGTAGACCAATTGACCAACCATATTAAAGTTTTATACTTTTTAGTGTAGTTCTCTTTATTGCCTGATTTATTGTCATCAAAATTTTCTTTATTAGCTTCCGCATGCATTATGTTATTTTCACCCTAACAAGTGGTATCAGAGCCAATTGTTTAAAGTCAATGGTTAAAGCAAGGTTGAAGACAGGTTTAAGGTGAGCGCAAATCAAGCAATAATCAATTTGATGATAAGGAAGATTTATATATAAAAAAAAAAGTTTGAACATGATACTACATGTAGAGATAAATTTACAATCAAGAAGTATTCAAAACCCGTGCTACTGCATCTTTACAGAAATAAAAACTCCTTTTAATCCATATTTTGGCCACTTTTAACCAATGTCTATTATAACACATGGGTTGTAATGCAAGTTTTAACTCATGTTTATTTTAATAAATATGTTTCTTTTAACCATGTTAGTTTTAACCTACATTTAATCTTACTGCATAGGCTCGTGTTAACCTATTTTGGGGCTTCTTTCAACCAATGCCAAGATTTTTTAACTTATACCTATTTTTAATCAAGTCAAGCAGCAGTGATGAAGATTATGTGAAGAAGAATAATCAAATTTTGTCAAGAAAATTTAGGCCAATAGGAGATTTGTTAGAATTTTGCCTTGAATTATATTATATTAGAACTCTCTTTCTTGAAGGAAGGGAAAAAGACTTTTAAAATAAATAAATCTCTTTCATATACCTAATCCTTTTCTTGGAGGAGAAGTTTTGTACTTCTATAAATTGATGTTTTCTTCTCATAACAAGAACACAATTCCACAATGTAGTTATTAAAGAGTTTTATTTAGGGAGAGATTTTTTTCTCGATAGTTTTTTTCGTTTATATTAGTTTTATCATATGTAGGTCAATTGACCAACCATATTAAAGCTTTATGCTTTTTTAGTTTAGTTCTCTTTATTGTCTGATTTGTTGTCATCAGAATTATCTTTGTTAGCTTTTGCATGCACTATGTTATTTCAATCCCAATAATAACTCCCTAGGATTATCTGATATTTTCCTGAACCTTTTATGCAGAAAAGGTTCAATAAATCAGTCTTTTCATCATTTTGCATATCGTTAATTTCTTCCTTTAATAAATCTTGCTGGTTTTCAGGAGTTTGCTTGAGTTGTAGACTATCATAGTAATGCTTGAAATAAGCTGCTATCTTAGTAGTAGCCTCCATCTCAGGATTTTCTGGAAACTCTCCATAGTCAATCACTATTAAGAAGCTTGGTTAGTGATTGTTTTGTTTAGAAATCCTTTTGATAGGGAATAGTTCTTCCTATTAGGATTTTATCCTGATTTTCTTTACATATTTGGATTTTTGAAGGAAGGAAAAATATTTACCATAATTGATTGTACTTTTCCTAAAAGGAAAATTTACATCTCTTTCATATTTGACAGATCTCTTTTTTGTAGGAAAATGTTGCAGACCTCTATAAATTGATGATCTCTCTTTCATACACAACAGTAGAATCCACAATGTAGTTATTCCGAGAGTTTTGTTTCTCTCATAAGTTTTTTTCCTTTTATATTAGTAAATCATATGTAGGTCACTTGCCCAAACTATATTAATATAGTATGCTTCTTTAGTATATTTTCTTTCTTGTCTGATTTATCTTTGCTACTTTGCTTTATTAGCTTGCGCATGACACTATTATTTTTAATCCCAACAAGTGGTATCAGAGCTAATGATTCAACGAGGTTGAAAACAGGTTCAAGGCGGGTTCAGATCAAGCAACAACTAATTTGACAATAAGAAAATTTTTATCAACAAAAAAAGGCTATCAAGAACACTACATATAGCAGTAAATTTTCAACCATATATTTTCAAAATTTATGCTGCTGCATCTTTAAGACAAAAATTATTTTAACACATGTTTATGGGCTTCAATTTTCAACTCATGCTTACTTTTAGCACATGAGTTCCTACTTTTAACCATACTCACTTTTAACGTAGTGCTTCACTTTTAACCCGTGCTTACTTTCAACGCACGAGTCTCCAACTTTTAAATCGTACATATTTTTAACCATAGCAAATAGCAATGACGAGGATCAAGCTTTGTCAAGAAAATTCAGGCCAAAGGGGAGAATTGTTAGGATTTTGTCCTGATTTTCTTTTCATATTTGAATTCTTGAAGGAATGAAAAATATTTACCATAATTGATTGTACTTTTCCTAGAAGAAAAATATATATCTCATTCATATTTGAAACATCTCTTTCTTGTAGAAAAAGGTTACGGACCTTAATAAATTAAGGATCCCTCATTCATACACAACAATAGAATCCACAATGTAGTCATTACGAGAGTTTTATTTTGGGGGAGAATTTATTCTCGCATAAGTTTTTTTTTCTTTTTTATATTAGTAAATCATATGTAGGTCACTTGAACAAAGCATATTAATATAGTATGCTTCTTTAGTATATTTTTTTTCTTGTCTAATTCATCGTCATCAAGATTAGCTATGTTGTTGTATTCGCTTTCGAATGATGCCCTGTTATTTTCGATCCTAACACTTCCTGAGTATTCAAATGAGGAGGAGACTCCTCGATTTCAGTAATTGTTGTAGTAGTTTCATCATTAATCTCTTTAAGATTACGAGTCATTGCAAGTTTTGAATAAAATGTAGGTGTTATTAGAAAGAAAAGTGATAAGAAAGAAGGGTGCTTCTTTTTGCACAATGAATTTGGAGTGAATGATGATTTATATAGTGGGGAATAAGCCATAAGTTATCTGATAGATCGGGTAGTACCAAAATGGTTTTTTTTTTGGGGGGGGGGGGGGGGGGGAGGGGGGAAGAGGTGGTGGTGGTTTTGTACGGGGTGGGATATTTTTCGTATAATGATTTTGGACCTGGGCGTATGTACGAATCGGGTTTTGGATAACTCGGGAGCGTTTTGACGCTTAATAGTAAAAATCAACTATTTGAAGGTTTAAAATACTTTAAATTTGGTTTGGAGTAGGATTTTGAGTAATTAAAGTCCGTTTGGAATTCTAAGTTTGGGAATAGTTCCGTATAGTGATTTAAGACTTGCACGCAAAATTTCGTGTCATTCCGAGTAGTTTAAGTATATTTCAGCGCATTGGAAGTAAATTGAAGAACTTGAAATTCTTAAGTTTGAATCAATTTGGTTTGAGGTGTGATTCATAGATTTGATGTTGTTTTACGCATTTTGTGAGTTCGAGCGAGTCCGTTTTATGATTTCAAACTTGATGGTATGTTCGAGCGGGGGTCCCGGGGGCCCCGAGTGTCAACCGGACGAGGCTCGGACCAAGTTGGAAGTTGGGAACCAAAGCTGAAGCTCCCAGCTACTGTCAGAATCGCACCTGTGCTTGGCCAGCCGCAGGTGCGACACTCGCATGTGTGGCAGTATCTCGCAGAAGCGAGCCTCGCAGATGCGAGTTTTTGTGCGCAGAATCGGAAAAGGGAAGGGGCAATCGACCGTAGAAGCGAAAAATTTACGCACCTGCGAACCCGCAAGTGCGAAGCTTTGTGCGCAAATACGAGAATTGGACAAGCAAGTGGAACTCGCACCTGCGAGGATTTTTCGCTGGTGCGGTACTCTGTCCGCAGGTGCAGAAGACCTGTTTGGCAGAAAGCTTAAAAGAACGGGAATTTATCATTTTTGCCCATTTTCTTCCATTCTTGGGAAATTTTGGAGCTTTTTGAGAGTAGATTTCATCTAACAACTTTGAGGTAAGTTAATTCTACACCCTTTGAGTTAAATATATAGATTATGAGTAGATTATAACTAGTAAATCTTAGAAATCAAGAGTTTAAGTGAAAAACCTAGATTTTTTATAAAAGTGAGATTTTACCCACGAAAATAGTTATGGAATTGGATAGAAGTTATATATTTGAGTTCTTGAGATTATGAGTAACGTTTTCATCAGAAAATATTTGGAATCTGGGCACGTGGGCCCGGGGTAAATTTTAAGAATTTTACCATTTTGGATAGGGTAATTTATTTAATAGATGAATTTTGAATTATTGAACATATATGAATTATTTTATATAACTTTTGGATAGTTTCGAATTTTTCGACATTGAATCGAGAATTTTACGCGACGCGATAATCGCAAAGTGGACTTTGAGACGAGGTAATGCTCCTGTCTAATCTCGTGAGGGGAAAATTATCCCATAGGGATTAAATTAAATATTGTTGCTAATTGCGGGGGCTATGTACGCACGAGGTGACAAGAGTCCGTGCGTAGCTATTTTAAATGCTAAAGTACGGGTAGTTTAGGACTCAAAGCATGAATTATTTGTGTAAATTGTATTCCTTGATTTATTAATATAAATTGTTATATATGAATATATTGTGAATTGTTAGACAAAGATATTAAAGGATGAAAATCTCATATGCTTGATTTTCTGTTTAAATCAATTAATTGTTAAAAGAAATTGTTCTCCTCCAGAATTTATCTTATAATAAATATACTCTCCTTCCGGAGGTACATAAAAATGTCCTCCTTTCTTATGGAACGGGCCGAACGCCTCGGCAGGATAGATGCATCTATGGATCGCGCCGCACGTCCCTCGGTAATGTACATGACACTCTGGATCGGGTCGTACGTTCTCGGCAGAAATCGTGCTTAATAATAATAATAATTACACGATACTTTAATAGTTTATTTCAGCTTGCGATGCTAATTGATAAATTGAAAAATCCTTGGAATTTAATGAATTATTATTCTTGCTTGTTAAAGAATTAATTGTTATTCCTGTAAATGATATTTAATTGATAAATTAGAAATTATTTGAATTGAAGGAATTTAATTAATATATTGAGAATTATTGCATTTGAAAGAATTTGATTATTTTCACTGATTAAATAAATTATTTTAAATTCTGTAAATCATGCTGATTTAAATATCCTAGTTGTATTTCAATTATTATTATTGACCCATAGTGAGTGTCAAAGTCGGCCATCTCGTCTCTACCACTTCGAGATTAGGCATGATACTTACTGGGTATACGTTGTTTACGTACTCATACTACACTTGCTGCACTTTTTGTGCAGGAACTGAGACAAGTACTAGTGGGGGACCTATCGTCTTACACCCACATTATCCAGGGGTATAGTGGTGAGCTATTTTTCTGATCCGTTCTGCAACTACTAGTGTCTCTCTTTGTATTTTTTTAATCCTGTCTATTTTTATTTCAGACAGTATTTGAGGTTTTGTATAATCTACTAGATGCTCATACACTTATGACACCAGGTCTTGGCACACACATTGGTAGAATTTGGATTTTTATTATTTCTCTTGGTTTTAAATTTTGTCAATGAATGCTTAATTTATTAAGTTGGCTTGCCTAGCCGTAGTGTTGGGCGCCATCACGACCTATAGGTGAAATTGGGTCGTGACAACATGGTATCAGAGCACTAGGTTCACATAGGTCTCACAAGTTATGAGCAGGCCTAATAGAGTCTTGTTGATCGGTACGGAGACGTCTGTACTTATCTTCGAGAGGCTATAGGGTGTTAGGAAATTACCTTTCTTTATATTCCATCGTGCAATTAATGTAGTACTAAATATCCTTCTCTTATTCTCTCACAGATGGTGAGAACGGGCTCAAATGAAGTTCCAGACTAGGGAAGAGCTACTCCCCCAGTTGCTAGAGGCCGAGGCAGAAGCCGAGGCCGAGGGAGGGCTCCAGCTCATGGTAGAGGGCGAGGACGTCCCAGGACTATTCCAGTTATGCCGCCAGTGGGTCCAGCAGAGAACCCCATTGTTGAGGAACATGATGAGGTGCCTGTGGCAGAGCCAGCTCTGGTGGACTTTATATCTGCACCGAGATTTCAGGAAGTCATGGGTCGTATGCTGCGATTCATGGATAATATGACTCAGGCCAGTTTATTTCCGGCAGACCCAGCCATATCTCAGGCGGGCGGGGGAGCACAGACCCCTACCGCGCCGGCTCATGGACAGGCAGCTGTTGTATATCAAACCCAGGGTGCACTACCTATGGGTGGAGCCCAGCCAGTGGCAGCAGCTACACCTGAGCCCAGGTCAGCTGTAGCCGCCGATCCTAAGAAATTATTGGACAGATGGACTAGACTACATCCTTCTATCTTTGGGGGTGAGCGATATGAGGATCCACAGGACTTCATTGATTGGTGCAAGGATAGACTGTACAACATGAGGATATTGGAGTCTCATGGAGTAGATTTTTCTACTTTTCAACTAGAGGGCAGAGCCCGTAGATGGTGGCAGTCTTATGTCCTTGGCAGACCAACAGATTCTCCTCCCATGACTTGGGACAAGTTCACCTGTATCTTCCTGGACAGGTATATTCCACCCTCCCAAAGGGAAGAGTTGCGGTTTCAGTTTGAGCAGCTCCATCAGGGTCAGATGTTAGTGACTGATTATGAGGCAAGGTTTTCTGATTTATCTCACCATGCACTTATGATACTCCCTACTGAGGCGGAGAGAGTGCAGAGATTTTTAGTCGGTTTACATACTAGTATTCAGGCCACTATGTCTAGAAAGGTTAAGATGGGTACTTCTTATGAGCGAGTTGTGGAGATTGCTCGGAGGATTGAGGGTGTGCGTCAGCGGAACCGAGAGCAGATTATGAGAGATAAGCCATTCAGGTACTCTGGAGATTTCAGAGGTGCTCCGTCATGGGGAAAAGGTCAGTTCATGAGGGGCAGTCCAGTATACCCCCATTTCCAGCACCACCACCTCCTCGAGGTGCTCTAGTACGACCCCATTTCAATGCTATACCAGAGAGTTCCTACCGCCCCCAGCTATTCAGAGGCCTCCCAGTGGGATTCAAGTCCCCAGGCCCAGACTCTTAGTCAGTAATTACAAGTGGGGATCCCAGTCACATGCGGAGATTTTGCCCCAGGCTTCGGGGTAGACCAGTACAGCAGGGTCAGCAGCCTATGCTTACCGGACCAGTTGCTCCACCAGTAGTCTGACCACCAAGAGGTGGAGGACATGTGGGTTGGGTTTGTCCTATAGGTGGAGGTCAGCCAGGCGGAGGCCAGCCAGTTGGTGCTCCAGCTCGGTTCTATGCTTTTCCGGCTAGACCAGATGCAGAGGCCTCAGATGCTGTGATTACAAGTGTTATTTCTATTTGCGACAAAGATGCCTCTGTATTATTTGATCCAGGATCCACGTATTCATATGTGTCATCTCTATTTGCTCTATTCCTAGGTGTTTCTTATGAGTCCTTGAGTACTCCTGTAGGCGATTCTGTTATTGTGAACCGGATCTACCGGTCTTGTATTATTACATTCTGTGGTTATGAAACTAGAGTAGATCTCTTATTGCTCGAGATGATCGATTTTGAAATTATTCTAGGTATGGACTGGTTATCTCTATATCATGATATTCTAGATTGTCATGCCAAAACTGTTACCTTGGCTATTCCATCTTTGCCTAGGCTGGAGTGGAAGGGTTCGTCGGTTAGTTCATTTAATCGGGTTATTTCTTTTATAAAGGCTCAACACATGGTTGAGAAGGGTTGTTTGGCTTATCTAGCCTATGTTCGGGATACTACTGCAGAGACTCCGGCTATTGATTCAGTGTCAGTAGTTCGGGAGTTCTCTAATGTATTTCCTTCAGATCTTTCAGTTATGCCACCTGATCGTGATATTGATTTTTATGTTGACTTGGCTCCAGATACCCAGCCTATATCTATCCCACCGTATCGCATAGCTCCGAAAGAATTGAAAGAACAACTTGAAGAGTTACTAGCCAAAAGGTTCGTCAGACCGAGTGTATTGCCTTGGGGTGTACCGGTATTATTTGTGAAAAAGAAGGATGGAACAATGCGGATGTGTATTGATTATCACCAATTGAACAAAGTCACTATTAAGAACAAGTACCCATTGCCGTATATTTATGATCTATTTGACCAGTTGCAGGGTGCTAGGGTGTTCTCTAAGATCGACTTGAGGTCGGGGTATCATCAGTTGAAGATTCGATATTCGGATATTCCGAAAACTGCTTTCCGTAGTAGATATGGTCATTATGAGTTTCTGGAAATGTCTTTTGGTTTAACTAATGCCCCGACCGCATTTATGGATTTTATTAACAGGATATTCAGGCCATATATTGATTCATTTGTCATTGTCTTCATTGATGACATTTTGATCTACTCGCACAGTAAGGAGGAGCACGAGCAACATATGAGAGTAGTGCTTCAGACATTACGGGAACAAAAGCTATATGCTAAGTTCTCTAAATATGAGTTTTGACTAGAGTCTGTAGCATATTTGGGACATATTATATCGAGGGAAGGTATTAAGGTTGATCCCAAAACGATTGAAGCAGTTCACAATTGGCATCGTCCCACTTCGGCGACTGAGATCAGGAGTTTTCTGGGTTTAGCAGGTTATTATCATCGCTTCGTGGAAGGTTTTTCATCTATTGCAGCACCTTTGACCAAATTAAACTAGAAGGGTGTTCAGTTCCGATAGTCCAATGATTGTGAGTCAAGCTTTCAGAAACTCAAAACAACATTGACTACAGCACCAGTGTTAGTGTTACCTTCCGATTCGGGAATGTATACAATGCATTGCGATGCTTCACGTGTTGGTTTGGGTTGTGTATTAATGCAGGAAGGGCGAGTTATTACATATGCTTCACGTCAGTTGAAGCCCCACAAGCAGAATTATCCGGTACATGATTTGGAGTTAGCTGCAATTGTTCACGCCCTTAAGATTTGGAGGCATTATCTTTATGGGGTGTCCTGTGAAGATTATACTGATCATCACAATTTGAACCATTTGTTCAAGCAGAGGGACCTAAATTTGAGGCAGCGCAGATGGCTGGAATTACTAAAAGATTATGATATTACTATCCTATATCATCCAGGTAAAGCAAATGTAGCTGTAGATGCCTTGAGTAGAAAGGCGGAGAGTATGGGTAGTTTGGATTTCATTTCAGCAGAAGAGAGGCCATTAGCTTTGGATATCCAATCCTTGGCCAACAGACTTGTGCGGCTAGATATTTTAGAGCCCAGCCGAGTTCTTGCATGTGTCGTAACTCAGTCTTCACTATTTGATCAGATCAAGGCTCTCCAGTATGACGACCCACACTTAATGGTTCTTCGAGAAATGGTACTACGAGGTGGTGCCAAGGAAGTTACTATTGGTGCAGATGGTGTTTTACGACTCCAGGATCGTCTGTGTGTTCCTAATGTGGATGAACTGAGGAAAAAGATTCTGGATGAGGCACACAGTTCTCGGTACTCTATTCATCCAGGTGTTACGAAGATGTATTGTGACTTGAGGCAACATTATTGGTGACGACGAATGAAAAAGGACATAGTTGAGTGTGTAGCTAGGTGTCTAAATTGCCAGCAAGTTAAATATGAGCACCAGAGGCCAGGTGGCCTACTTCAGCAGATGACTATACCAGAATGGAAATGGGAACACATCACTATGGACTTTGTAGTTGGGTTATCGCGAACCCTGAGGAAGTTTGATGCAGTTTGGGTGATTGTTGACAGGTTGACCAAGTCAGCACATTTTATTCCTGTTGTGACTACGTATACTTCAGAGAGTTCGGTTGCACGGTCTGCCAATTTCCATCATATCAGATAGAGGCCCTCAGTTTACTTCACATTTCTGGAGAGCAGTACATAGTGAATTAGGGACCCGTGTAGAGCTCAGCACAGCCTTTCATCCACAGACCGACGGGAAGTTAGAGCGGACAGTTCAGATTTTGGAGGATATGCTCAGGGCATGTGTGATTGACTTTGGAGGTCAATGGGATCGTTTCCTACCTTTGGCAAAGTTTGCTTATAATAACAATTACCAATCCAGCATCGAGATGGCTCCATTTGAGGCTTTATATGGTCGTCGATGCCGTTCACCTATCGGATGGTTTGAGCCCGGTGAGGCTAAGTTATATGGTACTGATTTGGTAAAGGATGCCTTGAAAAAGGTAAAGTTGATTCAGGAGCGACTTCGTACATCACAGTCCAGACAGAAGAGTTATGCGGATCAGAAAGCGCGTGATTTATCCTTTATGGTAGGTGAAAAAGTTCTCTTGAAGGTTTCGCCGATGAAGGGGATTATGAGATTCGGGAAGAAGGGAAAGTTGAGCCCAAGATTTATAGACCCTTTTGAGGTGTTGAGACGAGTTGGGAAGGTTGCTTATGAGCCAGTCTATCGAGAGTTCATCTAGTTTTTCATGTATCTATGCTCCGGAAGTATCATGCTGACCTATCACATGTGTTGGACTTCAGCACAGTTCAGCTAGATCAGAGTTTGGGTTATGAAGAAAAGCCATTTGCCATTGTAGATAAACAAGTTCACCAGTTGAGGTCCAACAGGATTTCTGGAGTAAAGGTCCAGTGGAGGGGCCAACCAGTCGAGGAAGCGACTTGGGAGGCCAAGGAAGACATGCGGAGCAGATATCGACACTTATTCAGCACTCCAGGTACAATTCTAAACCCGTTCGAGGACGAACGTTTGTTTAAGAGGTGGAGAATGTAATGACCCAACCGGTCATTTTAACTTTTAGAAATCCGTTCCCTAAAATAAAACTTTCCGTATGTGCTTTTAATGATTTATGACTTGCGGGAATGGTTGGTTCGGGATTTGAAAGTATTTGGGTTGAAACTGGAACACTTGGTTCCTTAAGTTAACTTTAAATGGATAAGTTTGACTTCGGTCAATATTTTGAGAAAACAACTCCGGAATCAGGATTTGAAGGTTCCAATAGGTTCGTATAATGATTTTGGACCAGGGCGTATGTCCGAATCGGGTTTTGGATAATCCGGGAGCGTTTTGACGCTTAAAAGTAAAAATTAACTATTTGAAGGTTTAAAATTATTTAAATTTGGTTTGGAGTAGTATTTTGAGTAATTAAAGTCCGTTTGGAATTTCGAGTTTGGCAATAGTTCCTTATAGTGATTTAAGACTTGCACGCAAAATTTCGTGTCATTCCGAGTAGTTTAAGTATATTTCGGTGCATTGGAAGTAGATTGAAGAACTTGAAATTCTTAAGTTTGAATCAATTTGGTTTGAGGTGTGATTCATAGATTTGATGTTGTTTTATGCGTTTCGTGAGTTCGAGCGAGTCCGTTTTATGATTTCAAACAGGTTGGTATGTTCGGGCGGGGTCCCCGAATGTCAACCGGATGAGGCTCAGACCAAGTTGGAAGTTGGAAACCAAAGCTTTAGCTCCCAGCTACTATCAGAATCGCACCTGCGCTTGGCCAGCCGCAGGTGCGACACTCGCAGGTGCGGCAGTATCTCGCAGAAGCGAGCCTCGCAGATGCGAGTTTTTGTGCGCAGAAGCGGAAAAGGGAAGGGGCAATCGACCACAGATGCGGAGAATTTCCGCACCTGCGAACGCGCAGGTGCGAATCTTTGTGCGCAAATGCGAGAATTGGACAGGCAAGTGGAACTCGCACCTGCGAGGGCAGGTGCGGTACTCTGTCCGCAGGTGCAAATGACCTGTTTGGCAGAAAGCTTAAAAGAACGGGAATTCACCATTTTTGCCCATTTTCTTCCATTCTTGGGCGATTTTGGAGCTTTTTGAGAGGAGATTTCAACTAACAACTTTGAGGTAAGTTAATTCTACACCTTTGAGTTAAATACATAGATTATGAGTAGATTATAACTAGTAAATCTTAGAAATCAAGGGTTTAGGTGAAAAACCTAAATTTTTATAAAAGTGAGATTTTAACCACGAAAATAGTTATGGAATTGGATAGAAATTATATATTTGAGTTCTTGAGATTATGGGTAACATTTTCATCCGAAAATTTCCGGAATCCGGGCACGTGGGCCCTGGGTGAATTTTAGAAATTTTACCATTTTGGATAGAGTAATTTATTTAAAGATGAATTTCGAATTATTGAACATATATTAATTATTTTATATAACTTTTGGATAGTTTTGGATTTTTCGGCATTGTATCGGAAAGTGGACTTTGAGACGAGTTAAGTCTCTTGTCTAATCTCGTGAGGGAAAAATTACCCCATAGGGATTAAATTGAATATTGTTGCTAATTGCGGGGGCTGCGTACGCACGAGGTGACGAGATTCTGTGCGTAGCTACTATAAATGCTAAAGTCCGGGTAGTTTAGGACTCAAAGCATGAATTACTTGTGTAAATTGTATTCCTTGATTTATTAATATAAATTGTTATATATGAATATATTGTGAATTGTTAGATAAAGATATTAAAGGATGAAAATCTAATATGCTTGATTTTCTCTTTAAATTAATTAATTGTTAAAAAAAATTATTCTCCTCCCGAATTTATCTTATAATAAATATACTCTCATTCCGGAGGTACATAAAAATGTCCTCCTTTCTTGTTGAGCGGGCCGAACGCCTCGGCAGGATAGATGCATCTATGGATCTCGCCGCACGTCCCTCAGCAGAAATCGTGCTTAATAATAATAATAATAATTACACGATACTTTAATAGTTTATTTCAGCTTGCGAAGCTAATTGATAAATTGGAAAATCCTTGAAATTTAATGAATTATTATTCTTGCTTGTTAAAGAATTAATTGTTATTCCTGTAAATGATATTTAATTGATAAATTAAAAATTATTTGAATTGAAGGAATTTAATTAATATATTGAGAATTATTGCATTTGAAGGAATTTGATTATTTCCGCTAATTAAATAAATTATTTTAAATTCTGTAAATTATGCTGATTTAAATATCCTAGTGTTATTTCAATTATTATTATTGACCCATAGTGAGTGTCAAAGTCGGTCATCTCGTCTCTACCACTTCGAGATTAGACTTGATACTTACTGGGTACACGTTGTTTACGTAATCATACTACACTTGCTGCACTTTTTATGTAAGAATTGAGGCAAGTACTAGTGGGGGACCTATCGTCTTACACCCACGCTATCCAAGAGCATAGTGGTGAGCTGTTTCTCTGATCCGTTCTGCAGCTACTAGTGTCTCTCTTTGTATTTTTTCATCCTGTCTATTTTTATTTCAGACAGTATTTGAGGTTTTGTATAATCTACTAGATGCTCATACACTTGTGACACCAGGTCTTGGCACACACATTGGTAGAATTTGGGTTTTTCTTATTTTTTTTGGTTTTAAATTTTGTCAATGAATGCTTAATTTATTAAGTTGGCTTGCCTAGCCATAGTGTTGGACGCCATCACGATCTATAGGTGAAATTGGATCGTGACAGTATACCACAAAGAAATGATGGACGAAGATGACACAGCCATCTGTATAACAAATTTTTGCAGTGCAAGCAAACTAGGTAAGAGACCGATGGTGAAGAAAATGTCTTCTGATGCTTGTGCTACAAAGTACAACCCCAATACATGAAATCCTCCGTTCAATCTTCTTCCTTTTTCTAAAAATATCTCTTTGTATAGTATTTTTCATATGTTTTTTAAAAAAAATTTATTTTACCTTATTAATTTAAGAAGCCCAAAAGTCAATCTTTGGAACTTCTGTACCTTTCTATATCCCAAATTAAATTGATGAAATGTTTAAATTGATGCCATATTGTTACTCTTTCTGGTACCTTTTTGTATTCCACTATTAGGGGGTGTGTGGCCAGTTTCTAAATAAATTTGGAAGACACTATTGTAATTGAGAAGGTTTCCAAGCTTCAAAATGAGATAGCAAGCTTAACCCGACATCTATTTGATAGTATTTTTTAAATTCAATGTTAGGAGTTTTTCTTCTCTATGTTGAATTATTATATGGTTTGAGTTCACATGAAGCTTACTTGTAATAAGAAATGACAATGATTTACAAAAGAAAAGAAAAAGAAAGTTTATTGAGAGTTAATAGTATTTTCTTGAACAGTTGGGAGGGAGGAGGTCATGCCGTCATGGAACTTGAAAGCAATATTGTTATGACCCAAAAGGTCATCTTATGTTTTAGAACTCGAATATGCGCTCTTAAACCTTAAAAATCTCATTTTTACCCTCCTCGATTTGCGTGCGCAGTCCGGGAAGGTTTTCGAAAAGCTTTTATATTGAAAACTAATGAAAATAAAAATTTTTGCCTTAAAAGTTGATTTTTTAGTTGATTTCGGTCAATATTTTTGGTAAACGGGCCCGGATCCATACTTTGACGGTTCCGGTGGGTCCGTATCGAATTATGGGACCTAGGCGTATGCCCGGAATAGAATTCGAAGGTCCCTAGCTTGAGTTATGAATTTTTGATGAAAATTAAAAGTTTAAAAATTATTTATTTTTAAGAATTGATTGATATTTGGCATTGTTAGTATCAGGTCCGTATTTTGGTTTCAGATTCCGGTACAGGTTCATTATGATATTTAAGACCTGTCTGTGAAATTTAGTGAGAAATAGAATTGATTTGACGTGATTCGGACGTCCAGTTGACAAAATAGTAACTTTAAAGTGTTCTTAAGAATTTTATTTGATTTGGTGCTAAATTTAGAGTTCCAGGTGTTATTTTGGTGATTTGATCGTGCGAGCAAGTTCATATGATATTTTTAGACTTGTGTGCATGTTTGGTTTGGAGCTCCAAGGGCTCGGGTGAGTTTCGGATAGGCTACGGGGTGATTTGCACTTAGAAAATCTAAGATTTTTGCTGCAACAGCTGTTCTGGTGTGCCCTTCTTCGCGTTTGCGTAGGTAGTGTCGGGAATGCGAAAGGTAAAATGGGGGCAGGGGAATTTTCTTCTTCGCGAATGCGAAGGACTTCTCGTGAACGCGAAGCGTTGGGGGTGGTACCCTTCGCGAACGCGATCTGTCTCACGCGAACGCGATAGTTTGAGGGACCTGGGGGGGGGGGGAGGGGGGTCATGTTCTTCTACGCGAAGCGTCCACTGGGTCACGAACGCGAAGGCTTGGGGGGAACTGCCTTACGCGAACACGTAGAAAGACACACGAACGTGAAGGCCTTAGGCCGTTGTGCAACGCGATCGCGACAGGCCTCTCGCGAACGCGATGAAGGCCTGTCCAGTGACTTAAAACAGACTCCAAACACGGGTTTAAGCCATTTTTTCAATATTTTTCAAGAACCAAACGGGTAGAGGCGATTTTCAAGAGTTATTTTCTTCCCCAAAGTGTTGGTAAGTGATTCTAAACCATTTTCTTTCAATTACCCATTACATTTTATGAATTATCAACCTAAAATCTAGAGTTTTCATGGTAGAATTAGGGGTTAGGGTAGAAACTAGAGATTTCGGGAATTTGGGGATTTAGACCTCAATTTGAGGTCGGATTCTAAAACCAATTATATATTCGAACTCGGGGATGAATGGGTAAATCGATTTTAGTCCGAACCTCGAGTTTTGACCAAGCGGTCACGGGGGTCGATTTTTTGACTTTTTGGAGGAAAATTTGAAAAATTTAATTTATGCAATATAATTGATTCCTTTAGCAATATTTGATATTATTGAGTCATTTTTGAATAGATACGAGTGGTTTGGAGGTGAATTCCAAAGGAAAAGCTGTGATTGAGAATTAAGTGGCCTTCGGAGCGAGGTAAGTGTTGTGTCTAACCCTGACTTGAGGGAATTAGGAACCTTAGATTACTTGCTAAGTGAAATTCATGTGAGCGACATACATGTGAGGTGATGAGTACTTATGCGCCGCCAATTTACCTATTGTTCCATGTTTCATCTGTTGTCTTATATTGTCTCATTCCTATGCCTAATTGCTATGTGTTATACTAGTGTTGTTAAATTGATCGTCATTATCATGTTTACGGATTTTCTGGTGATAGTTGAGATTTTATTTCAAAGTTGAGATTGATGTTATGGAACCAAATGTTGAAATAAGGTTTGTACCTGTTATTCTATCTCCTTGTTGTTATTTATGCATTGCATTATGGTAAGGGAGAGTGTTAATGCACGAAGGGTGATGCCGTGCCATATTGTGAGTGTTAATGCACGAAGGGTGATGCCGTACCATATTGTGAGTGTTAATGCACGAAGGGTGGTGCCGTGCCATATGGTGAGTGTTAATGCACGATGGGTGATGCTGTGCCATATTGTGAGTGTTAATGCACGAAGGGTAATGCCGTGCCATGATATGAGAGTTAATGCAAGAAGGGTGATGCCGTGCCGTTTCTATTAATTTTGTGGTGAGATTGAGAGTAAAACCACGAAGGCTGATGCCGTGCATTTTTCCTTACTGTATTCACTATTCCTGTTGATTCATGGTATATTGACTGTTCAAGTGATCATTCTGTTGTAATCCTTTATCTTGTATTCCCCTCAGTATGTTCCCCTCCTGGCATTTCCTGTTTAGTTCTTCATTTCTATTATGTGTATATACACTGTTAAATTGTACAGGTTGATTCGTAGATGCCTTACCTTAGCCTCGTCACTACTTCGTCGATGTTAGGCTCGACATTTACTAGTACATGGGATTAGTTGTACTGATACTGCACTCTACACTTTCTGTGCAGATTTTGATACCGACTCGGGTTAATCGAGATTTTGCTATTGGTCCGCTGTCCGAAGACTCAAGGTAGATCTGTCGGCGTACACAGACCTTGAAGTCCCCGTCTATCTTTTCTGTTCACTGTTTCTTTCACTCAGATAATTGTATTTCTTTCAGACTATTACTTGTAGTAAATTCTAGAATACTCATGAATTGTGACTCCAGATCCGGGTGGTAGTAATTAATACAATTTTTATGATATTCCGCACTTATTATATTTTATCTTAGTTAATTATTGTTAATTACTGAATGAAAATAAGGCATTAGTTTAATAATTCTCTAACGTTGGCTTGCCTAGCAAGTGAAATGTTAGGCGTTATCACAGTCCCGTCGGTGGGAAATTCCGGGTCGTGACAGTTGGTACCAGAGCCCTAGGTTACATAGGTCTCATGAGTTACGAGCAAGCTTAGTAGAGTCTGAAGGATTGGTACAGAGACGTCTGTACTTATCTCTCAAAGGCTATGAAGTTTAGGAACAATATCACCTCTTTCATTCCTTATCGTGCGACATTGATTTTGCTTGAAACCTATATCTCACATTCCTTTGTATCTACTCGTGTATGATATTGCGCACTCGGTATCAGTTGTACGTCGATAGTTCTTGATGCCGCAGATGAACTACAAGAGAGCCAGAGATGCTCTGACATTGCCTCAATGTGTGATTCCGACTGAAGATGCGGACATATTAAGAGATCACCCAGTGAATCAGGTGGGGGATGCAACAGACCTTGGCATCTGTTTGATTTATACAAGCTGTGAAGGTTAATATTGTGGACCATCGGACGTGGTGAACTATGACTTCGCGCTGAGTGGGGGAGGGGGGGTCCATTATCAATGGATGGATTGCGGGTCATGTGTTATATCAGTTGTTTCCTAAAATGTATATATGTGGTACTAAAAGGTTCCCCAAACATTTACACATGTTTAAGGTCTGAGATTTTGTAGAGGATGAGGTTGGTACTTACGGTATGTCCGCCTACTTAATAATCTTATACTTCAGTACCAAAGGAGTTAGAGAAACAACATTAAATTTACAGAAGGTCTACTCAGCGTGGACGTCATGGTTGGGAATTTTGGGATGCTTCGGAGGAAGTACAGTGTTTGACGAGATTCTGGACTATGTGGTTTGTGCCAAGATTTGTCTGTATGGAGCTCCACTTTTGTGATTGTTGTGTATAAATAGGGGTAAGGGTTACCTCTGAGAAGAATCGAAGAGTATGTTAAGAAATGGGTCAGCTCAACAGTGTCGAGTCAGCATAACAAAAGAAGTAATTGGCCTTGGGTGAGATAATTTTCCACAGGTGTCCGTGGCAAGCCTATAAAAAGGGCAGACCAGCCAATGCAACACTGCCCACTTGGCTCGGTTCTTAGAAATACTTTTGAAAGAGTTTGTTTCCCGAACTCTCCGTAATGCATGGTGCATAGGTTTTGAACGATTGCGTCAGGTCACCATGACGGTGTCATAATATGCCATCGGCTTCAATAAGTTAGCCCATCATATTCCTATTTTGCTTTCTACAGCCAGAGAGCGAGTTCACAGACTCATTAAAGGACTTAATTATGATCGTAAAATTTTGTATGACTCGGGAGCTACAGGCTAATACTTCATTTCCACTAGTGGTAGAAATTGCCAAGATATTAGAACGTGTTCGGGGTGAGAATAAAGGAAACTAAGGAGACCAAGACGTGTCAAGGTTCAGGGGGATTCAGTGGATTCTACTCTGCGAGTATAAATTATTATGGCGGGGGCTCGGGATAGTCGGCCAGCCAGTTCACACATCGTATTAATCGAGGTGCTCCAGTAAGTTCTTTTAATGCACCACTAGCATGAGTTTCCTACAATGGTTATTCAAGTTATCTGGCACAGACTCAATATGAGCAGCCAGACCCGCAAAAGGGTTGTTATAAATACGACCATACTAGGTATCATGAGAAAATTGTCCCAAACTTGGGAGAGATATATTTCATCAAAACACTCAGGCTACGTGCCCCATTGCAGTTACCACACCACCCACACGATCAGTTAGGGGTGGAGGACAGGCGGGTAGAAGGCGTCCTAGAGGTGGAGACCCAGCCGTTGTTAGATTTGTTTAATGGTATAGTGGAGGTCGTTACATCAGATGGTGTTGTTATAGGTACGACCTCGATTTAAAATAAAGGAATAATTTACTTAACTTGATTTGGTTCTAAGTATCAAGACGAGTCCTACTATTGTGCTCCACTTATGAGTGAGCTTCATAATTCTATTATCTACTTATGTGTTTACTCCTAGAGTGAAAGTGGGAGCGTATCACTATGGATGTTGTTGTTGGATTCCCACGGACTCAAAGGAAATTCGATGCAGTTTGGGTTATTGTGGACAGGCTGACTAAGTCAGCGCATTTCATTCCTGTGGAAGTTACTTATTCCTCAGAGCGGTTGGCAGAGATTTACATTTGTGAGATCGTCCGTCTTCACGGTGTGCCCGTGTCTATTATTTCTGATTGAGGTACACAGTTTATATGCTCCGCGCTTGTGTTATTGACTTTGGAGGTTCTTGGGATCAGTTCTTGCCGTTAGCGGAGTTTGCCTATAATAACAGCTACCAGTCAAGTATTTAGATGGCTCCTTATAAGGCATTATATGGTAGACGGTGTAAGTCACCAGTTGGGTGGTTTGAGCCGGGGGAGGCTCAGTTATTGGGTACAAATTTAGTTTAGGAGGCATTGGACAAGGTCAAGATTAGACAGGATCGACTTCTTGCAGCTCAGTCCAGGCAAAAGAGTTATGCCAACCGTAGAATTCGTGATGTGGCATTCATGGTCGGAGAGAGGGTATTACTTCGGGTATCACCCATGAAGGGTGTAATGAGATTCGGAAAGAAGGGCAAGTTGAGCCCTAGGTATATCAGACCTTTTGACATTCTGGAGAGAGTGGGAGAGGTGGCTTATAGGCTTGCGTTGTCACCTAATTTAGCAGTTGTTCATCCGGTATTCCATATGTCTATGCTCCGAAAATATCATGGTGATCCGTCCCATGGGTTAGATTTTAGCTCTGTCCAGTTGGACAAGGATTTGACTTACGAGGAGGAGCCGGTGGCAATTCTAGCCCGGCAAGTTCGCCAGTTGAGATCAAAGAGTTACCCTTCAGTTCGAGTGCAGTGGAGAGGTTAGCCTATTGAGGCAGCTACTTAGGAGTCCGAGTCCGATATGCATAGTAGATATCCCCACCTTTTCACCAGCCCAGGTACTTTTCTATGTCCGTTCGAGGACGAACGGTTGTTTTAGAGGTGGAGAATGTGATGATCCAAAAGGTCATCTTATATTTTAGAACTCGAATCTGCACTCTTAAGACTTAAAAATCTCATTTTTTTCTCTCCTTGATTTGCGTGCACAGTCCGGTAGGTTTTCGGAAAGCTTTTATGTTGAAAACAAATAAAAATAAGAATATTTGCCTTAAAAGTTCATTTTAGTTGACTTCGGTCAACATTTTTGGTAAATAGGCCTAGATCCGTGCTTTGACGATCCCGGTGGGTCCGTATCGAATTATGGGACCTGGGCATATGCCCTGAATCGAATTCGGAGGTCCCTAGCTTGAGTTATGAATTTTTGATAAAAATTAAAAGTTTAAAAATTATTTATTTTTAAAAATTGATTGATATTTGGCATTGCTAGTATCAGGTCCGTATTTTGGTTCCGGATCCCGGTACAGGTTCATTATGATATTTAAGACTTGTCTGTAAAATTTGGTGAGAAACAGAGTTGATTTGACGTGATTCGGATGTCCAGTTGAGAAAATAGTAACTTTAAAGTGTTCTTGAGAATTTTATTTGATTTGGTGCTAAATTTAGAGTTTCAGGTGTTATTTTGGATATTTTATCCTGCGAGCAAGTTCGTATGATATTTTTAGACTTGTGTGCATGTTTGGTTTGGAGCCCCGAGGTCTCTGGTGAGTTTTGGATAGCCTACGGGGTGATTTGCACTTAGAAAATCTTAGATTATTGCTGCAGCAACTGTTCTGGTGTGCCCTTTTTCGCGTTCGCGTAGGTAGTGTCGCGAACGCGAAAGGTAAAATGGGGGCAGGGGAAATTTCTTCTTCGCGAATGCAAAGGACTTCTCACAAACGCGAAGCGTTGGGGGTGGTACCCTTCGCGAACGCGATCTGTCTCACGCGAACGCGATAGTTTAAGGGACCTGGGGGGAGGGGGGGGGGGATCATGTTCTTCTACGCTAACGCGTCCACTGGGTCGCGAACGCGAATTCTTGGGGGGAGCTGTCTTATGCAAATACGTAGAAAGACTCACGAACACGAAGGCCTTAGGCTGCTGTGCATTGCGATCGCGACAGGCCTGCCGCGAACGCGATAAAGGCCTGTCCAGTGACTTAAAACAGACTCCAAACACGGGTTTAAGCCATTTCTTCAACATTGTTAAAGAACCAAACGGGTAGAGGCGATTTTCAAGAGTCATTTTCTTCCCCAAAGTGTTGGTAAGTGATTCTAAACCATTTTCTTTCAATTACCCATTACATTTTATGAATTATCAACCTAAAATCTAGAGTTTTCATGGTAGAATTAGGGGTTAGGGTAGAAACTAGAGATTTCAGGAATTTAGGGATTTAGACCTCAATTTGTGGTCGGATTCCAAAACAAATTATATATTCGGGCTCGAGGATGAATGGGTAAATAGATTTTGGTTTGAACCTCGGGTTCTGACCAAGCGGGCCCGGGGTCGATTTTTCGACTTTTTGGAGGAAAATTTGGGAAATTTAATTTATGCTATATAATTAATTTTTTTAGCAATATTTGATATTATTGAGTCATTTTTGAATCTAAATACGAGTGGTTTGGAGGTGAATTCCAAAGGAAAAGTTGTGATTGAGAATTAAGTGGCCTTCAGAGCGAGGTAAGTGTTGTGTCTAACCCTGACTTGAGGGAATTAGGAACCTTAGATTACTTGCTAAGTGAAATTCATGTGAGCGGCGTATATGTGAGGTGATGAGTACTTATGCGCTGCCAATTTACCTGTTATTCCATGTTTATTCCGTTTTCTTATATTGTCTCATTCCTATGCCTAATTGCTATGTGTTATACTAGTGTTGTTAAGGTTTGTACCTGTTATTCTATCTCCCTATTGTTATTTATGCATTGCACTATGGTAAGGGAGAGTGTTAATGCACGAAGGGTGATGTCGTGCCATATTGTGAGTGTTAATGCACGAAGGGTGATGCCGTGCCATATTGTGAGTGTTAATACACGAAGGGTGGTGCCGTGCCATATTGTGAGTGTTAATGCACGAAGGGTGATGCTGTGCCATATTATGAGTGTTAATGCACGAAGGGTGATGTCGTGCCATATTGTAAGTGTTAATGCACGAAGGGTGATGTCGTTCCATGATATGAGAGTTAATACAAGAAGGGTGATGCCGTGCCGTTTCTATTAATATTATGGTGAGATTGAGAGTAAAAGCACGAAGGCTGATGCCGTGCATTTTTCCTTACTGTATTCACTATTCCTGTTGATTCATGGTATATTGACTGTTCAGGTGATCATTCTGTTGTAGTCCTTTATCTTGTATTCCCCTTAGTATGTTCCCCTCCCGGCATTTCCTATTTAGTTCTTCATTTCTATTATGTGTATATACACTGTTAAATTGTATAGGTTGATTTGTAGATGCCTTACCTTAGCCTCGTCACTACTTCATCGAGGTTAGGCTCGACACTTACCAGTACTGGGATCAGTTGTACTGATACTGCACTCTGCACTTTCTATGCAAATTTTGATACCGACTCAGGTTGATCGAGATTTTGCTATTGGTCCGCTGTCCGGAGACTCAAGGTAGATCTGTCGGCGTACATAGACCTTGAAGTCCCCGTTTATCTTTTATGTTCTACTGTTTCTTTCATTCAGACAATTGTATTTCTTTTAGACTATTACTTGTAGCAAATTCTAGAATACTCGTGAATTATGACTCCAGATCCGGGTGGTAGTAATTAATACAGTTTTTATGATATTCCGCACTTATTATATTTCATCTTAGTTAATTATTGTTAATTATTGAATGGAAATAAGGAATTGGTTTAATAATTCTCTAACGTTGGCTTGCCTAGCAAGTGAAATGTTAGGCGCTATCACGGTCCCGTCGGTGGGAAATTTCGAGTCGTGACTGTTGGTACCAGAGCCCTAGGTTACATAGGTCTCACGAGTCACGAGCAAGCTTAGTAGAGTCTGAAGGATCGGTACGGAGACGTCTGTACTTATCTCTCAAAGGCTATGAAGTTTAGGAACAATATCACCTCTTTCATTCCTTATCGTGAGACATTGATTTTTCTTGAAACCTATATCTCACATTCCTTTGTATCTACTCGTATATGATATTGCGCACTCAGTATCAGTAGTACGTCGATGATTCATGATGCCGCAAATGAACTACGAGGGAGCCAGAGATGCTCTAACATTGCCTCAACGTGTGATTCCGACTGAAGATGCGGACATAGTAAGAGATCACCCAGTGAATCAGGTGGGGGATGCAACGGACCTTGGCATCTTTTTGATTTATACAAGCTGTGAAGGTTAATATTGTGGACCATCGGACGTGGTAAACTATGACTTCGTGCCGAGGGGGGGGGGGTCCATTATCAATGGATGGATTGCGGGTCATGTGTTATATCAGTTTTGGCCTGAAATGTATATATGTGGTACTGAAAGGTTCCCCAAACATTTACACATGTTTAAGGTCTGAGATTTTGTAGAGGATGAGGTTGGTACTTACGGTATGTCCGCCTACTTAATAATCTTATACTTCAGTACCAAAGGAGTTAGAGAAACAACATTAAATTTACAGAAGGTCTACTCAGCGTGGACGTCATGGTTGCGAATTTTGGGATACTTCGGAGGAAGTACAGTGTTTGACGAGATTCTAGACTATGTGGTTTGTGCCAAGATTTGTCTGTATGGAGCTCTACTTTTGTGATCGTTGTGTATAAATAGGGGTAAGGGTTACCTCTGAGAAGAATCGAAGAGTATGTTAAGAAATGGGTCAGCTCAACAGTGTCGAGTCAGCATAACAAAAGAAGAAATTGGCCTTGGGTGATATAATTCTACACAAGTGTCCGTGATAAGCCTATAAAAATGGCAGACCAGCCAATGCAACACTGCCCACTTGGCTCGGTTCTTAGAAATACTTTTGAAAGAGTTTGTTTCCCGGACTCTCCGTAACGTATGGCGCATAGGGTTTGAACGATTGCGTCAGGTCACCATGACGGTGTCATAATATGCCATCGGCTTCAATAAGTTAGCCCGTCATATTCCTACTTTGCTTTCTACAGCCAGAGAGCGAGTTCACAGACACATTAAAGGACTTAATTATGATCGTAAAATTTTGTATGACTCGGGAGCTACAGGCTAATACTTTATTTCCACTAGTGGTAGAAATTGCCAAGATATTAGAACGTGTTCGGGGTGAGGAAAAAGGAAACTAAGGAGACCAAGACGTCTCGAGGTTCTAGGGGATTCAGTGGATTCTACTCTGCGACATTATGGCGGGGGCTCGGGGTAGTCGGCCAGCCCAGTTCGCACATCGGATTAATCGAGGTGCTCCAGTAAGTTCTTTTAATGCACCACTGGCATGAGTTTCCTACAATGGTTATTCAAGTTATCTGGCACAGACTTAATATGAGCAGCCAAACCCGCAAAGGGGTTGTTATAAATACGGCGATATTAGGCATCATGAGAAAATTGTCCCAAACTTGGGAGAGATATATTTCATCAAAACACTCAGGCTACGTGCCCCATTGCAGTTACCACACCACCCATACGATCAGTTAGGGGTGGAGGACAGGCGGGTAGAAGGCGTCCTAGAGGTGGAGACCCAGCCGTTGTTAGATTTGTTTAATGGTATGGTGGAGGTCGTTACATCAGATGGTGTTGTTATAGGTATGACCTCGATTTAAAATAAAGGAATAATTTCCTTAACTTGATTTGGTTCTGAGTATCAAGACGAGTCCTCCTATTGTACTCCACTTATGAGTGAACTTCATAATTCTATTATCTACTTATGTGTTTACTCCTGTTGGGAGGTTTTATGAAGATAACTACGCCTATCATTCCATGTTGGTCTCTAATAAGAGTTGTGAGGCTAAATGTGGCTATGTGTTACTCATTTCGATAAGTTTTGATGTAATTTATGGATAATTAATTACAAATTATAAATTATATGCCCTATCGGTGTGAGGTTCATTATGTGTTGTAATTTTGTTTAACGAAAGTTATTTAAAAAGGAGAAAATGGAAAGTTTCGATTGGCAAGATGTGCATATTACTTGTGATTCAGAATTGAGGTTGAAGTCCCCACATTTTAAACTAAATTGATATGTTTAAACCGGGCTATGAGCTGCGGTGGAAGTTATATAAGGACGAGATCCTTGTGATAAAATTCTTGTGTTTAAATTCTCCCTTGTGAAATTAAATTTGTACTATAGTACTAATAGGGAGTCATGCCTGCTAGGCTTATTTGAAAAACTTTTGTATGAAATTCTCTGTGCATACTTGCCAAATTCGTGTTGTAATATTGATTTGTAGCCTACGAGGTAGGTGCCCGCCCAGGTGGCGTTAAATGTGACTCGTTAATTCGGGTAAATAATTATGAGGTCTTCATGCCTCGCATCTCGTTATCAGTATTGTGAAGGGTGAAACGAGATTTTTGTTAACATGAAGTTAATTGACGATTTCGTAATTGATTATGAACAACTATTAAGACCAGATTAACCCAGAAGGGTGCCCCATTTAGATGGTCAGACGAGTGTGAGTTGAGCTTTCAGAAGCTTAAGACCGCTTTGACTACAACGCTAGTGTTGATATTACCCACATGTTCAGGATCGTATACGGTATATTTTGACACCTCTCACATTGGGCTTGGTGCAGTATTAATGCAAGATAGCAGGGTGATTGCATATGCGTAGCGGCAGTTGAAAGTTCACGAGAAGAATTATCCTGTTCATGACTTAGAATTGGCAGCCATTGTTCATGCGCTGAAGATTTGGAGGCATTACCTCCATGGTGTCTCGTGTGAGGTATTTACTAATCATCGTAGCCTTCAGTATCTGTTCAAACTAAAGGATCTTAATTTGAGACAGAGAAGATGGTTGGAGTTATTGAAAGACTATGATATCACCATATTGTATCACCCTAGAAAGGCCAATGTGGTGGCCGATGCTTTGAGTAGAAAAACTATGAGTATGGGCAGTCTTGCGTATATTCCAGTTGGTGAGAGGCCATTAGCTGTAGATGTTCAGACTTTGGCTAATCAGTTCGTGAGGTTAGATGTTTCAGAACCCAGTTGGGTTCTAGCTTGCACAGTCACTCGGTCTTCTTTATATGAGCGCATCAGAGAGAGGCAGTATGATGATCCTCATTTACTTGTCCTTAAGGACACGGTGCGGCACGGTGATGCCAAACAGGTTGCTGTGGGGGAAGATGGGTTCTGCGAATGCAGGGGTCAAAATTGTGTGCCTAATTTGGATGGGCTTCGTGAATTAATTCTTGAAGAAGCACACAGTTCCATGTATTTTATTCATCCAGGTACCGCCAAAATGTATCAAGATTTGCGGCAACATTATTGGTGGAGAAGAATGAAAAAGGATATAGTTACATATGTAGCTCGGTGTCTGAATTGTCAGCAAGTTAAGTACGAGCATCAGAGACCTGGTGGTTTGCTTCAGAAGTTAGAAAATCCTAGAATGAAAGTGGGTGCGTATCACTATGGATTTTGTTGTTGGATTCCAACGGACTCAGAGGAAATTCGATGCAGTTTGGGTTATTATGGACAGGCTGACTAAGTCAGCGCATTTCATTCCTGTGGAAGTTACCTATTCCTCGGAGCGGTTGGCAGAGATTTACATTCGTGAGATCGTCCGTCTTCACGGTGTGCCCGTGTCTATCATTTCTGATTGAGGTACACAGTTTACCTCGCACTTTTGGAAGGCAGTACAACGTGAGTTAGGTACGCGGGTTGAGTTGAGCACAACATTCCATCCTCAGACGGACGGACAGTCCGAGCGTACTATTCATATCTTGGAGGATATGCTCCGCACTTGTGTTATTGACTTTGGAGGTTCTTGGGATCAGTTCTTGCCGTTAGCGGAGTTTGCCTATAATAACAGCTACCAGTCGAGCATTCAGATGGCTCCCTATAAGGCATTATATGGTAGATAGTGTAAGTCGCCAGTTGGGTGGTTTGAGCTGGGGGAGGCTCGGTTATTGGGTACAAATTTAGTTTAGGAGGCATTGGACAAGGTCAAGATTAGACAGGATCGACTTCTTACAGCTTAGTCCAGGAAAAAGAGTTATGCCGACCGTAGAGTTCGTGATGTGGCATTTATGGTCGGAGAGAGGGTATTACTTTGGGTATCACCCATGAAGGGTGTAATGAGGTTCGGAAAGAAGGTCAAGTTGAGCCCTGGGTATATCAGACCTTTTGACATTCTAGAGAGAGTGGGAGAGGTGGCTTACAGGCTTGCGTTGTCACCTAATTTAGCAGTTGTTCATCCGGTATTTCATGTGTCTATGCTCTGGAAATATCATGGTGATCCGTCCCATGGGTTAGATTTTAGCTCTGTCCAGTTGGACAAGGATTTGACTTACGAGGAGGAGCCGGTGGCAATTCTAGCCCGGCAAGTTCGCCAGTTGAGATCAAAGAGTTACCCTTCAGTTCGAGTGCAATGGGGAGGTCAGCCTATTGAGGCAGCTACTTGGGAGTCCGAGTCCGATATGCGTAGTAGATATCCCCACCTTTTCACCAGTCCAGGTACTTTTCTATGTCCGTTCGAGGACGAACGGTTGTTTTAGAGGTGGAGAATGTGATGATCCAAAAGGTCATCTTATGTTTTAGAACTCGAATCTGCACTCTTAAGCCTTAAAAATCTCATTTTTTCCCTCCTCGATTTGCGTGCGCAGTCCGGGCAGGTTTTCGGAAAGTTTTTATGTTGAAAACTAATGAAAATAAGAATATTTGCCTTAAAAGTTGATTTTAGTTGACTTCGGTCAATATTTTTAGTAAATAGGCCAGGATCCGTGCTTTGACGATCCTGGTGGGTCAGTATTGAATTATGGGACCTGGGCATATGCCCGGAATTGAATTCGGAGGTCCTTAGTTTGAGTTATGAATTTTTGATAAAAATTAAAAGGTTGAAAATTATTTATTTTTAAGAATTGATTGATATTTTGCATTGTTAGTATCGGGTCCGTATTTTGGTTCCGGATCCCGGTACAGGTTCAATATGATATTTAAGACTTGTCTGTAAAATTTGGTGAGAAACAGAGTTGATTTGACGTGATTCGGATGTCCAGTTGAGAAAATAGTAACTTTAAAGTGTTCTTGAGAATTTTATTTGATTCGGTGCTAAATTTAGAGTTTCAGGTGTTATTTTGGATATTTGATCGCGCGAGCAAGTTCGTATGATGTTTTTAAACTTGTGTGCATGTTTGGTTTGGAGCCCCGAGGTCTCTGATGAGTTTTGGATAGCCTACGGGGTGATTTGCACTTAGAAAATCTTAGATTTTTGCTGTAGTAGCTGTTCTGGTGTGCCCTTCTTCCCGTTCGCGTAGGTAGTGTCGCGAACGCGAAAGGTAAAATGGGGGCAGGGGAAATTTCTTCTTCGCGAATGCAAAGGACTTCTCACGAACGCGAAGCGTTGGGGGTTTTACCCTTCGCGAACGCGATCTGTCTCACGCGAACGTGATAGTTTAAGGGACCTGAGGAGGGGGGGGTCATGTTCTTCTACGCGAACGCGTCCACTGGGTCGCGAACGCGAAGGCTTGGGGGGAGCTGTCTTACGCGAATACATAGAAATACTCTCGAACACGAAGGCCTTAGGCCGCTGTGCATTGCGATCGCGACAGGCCTCTCGCGAACGCGATAAAGGCCTATCCAGTGACTTAAAACAGACTCCAAACACGGGTTTAAGCCATTTCTTCAACATTGTTCAAGAACCAAACGGGTAGAGGCAATTTTCAAGAGTCATTTTCTTCCCCAAAGTGTTGGTAAGTGATTCTAAACCATTTTTTTTCAATTACCCATTACATTTTATGAATTATCAACCTAAAATCTAGAGTTTTCATGGTAGAATTAGGGGTTAGGGTAAAAACTAGAGATTTCAGGAATTTGGGGATTTAGACCTCAATTTGAGGTCGGATTCCAAAATAAATTATATATTCGGGCTCGGGGATGAATAGGTAAATGGATTTTGGTTCGAACCTCGGGTTTTGACCAAGCGGCCCCGGGGTCGATTTTTCGACTTTTTGGAGGAAAATTTGAGAAATTTAATTTATGCAATATAATTGATTCCTTTAGCAATATTTGATATTATTGAGTTATTTCTGAATAGATACGAGTGGTTTGGAGGTGAATTTTAAAGGAAAAGTTGTGATTGAGAATCAAGTGGCCTTCGGAGCGAGGTACGTGTTGTATCTAACCCTGACTTGAGGGAATTAGGAACCTTACATTACTTGCTAAGTGAAATTCATGTGAGCAGCGTATATGTTAGGTGATGAGTACTTATGCGCTGCCAATTTACCTGTTGTTCCATATTTCTTCCGTTTTCTTATATTGTCTCATTCCTATGCCTAATTGGTATGTGTTATACTAGTGTTGTTAAATTGATCGCCATTATCATGTTTACGGATTTTCTGGTGATAGTTGAGTTTTTATTTCAAATTTGAGATTGATGTTATGCAACCAAATGTTGAAGTGAGGTTTTTACTTGTTATTCTATCTTCCTGTTGTTATTTATGCATTGCATTATGGTAAGGGAGAGTGTTAATGCACGAAGGGTAATGTCGTGCCATATTGTGAGTGTTAATGCATGAAGGGTGATGCCGTACCATATTGTGAGTGTTAATACACGAAGGGTGATGCCGTGCCATATTGTGAGTGTTAATGCACGAAGGATGATGATGTGCCATATTGTGAGTGTTAATGCACGAAGGGTGATGCCCTGCTATATTGTGAGTGTTAATGCACGAAGGGTGATGTCGTGCCATGATATGAGAGTTAATGCATGAAGGGTGATGCCGTGTCGTTTCTATTAATTTTATGGTTAGATTGAGAGTAAAAGTACGAAGGATGATGCCGTGCATTTTTCCTTATTGTATTCACTATTCCTGTTGATTCATGGTATATTGACTGCTCCGGTGATCATTCTGTTGTAGTCTTTTATCTTGTATTCCCTTCAGTGTGTTCCCCTCCCGATATTTCCTGTTTAGTTCTTCATTTCTATTATGTGTATATATACTGTTAAATTGTACATGTTGATTTGTAGGTGTCTTGCCTTAGCCTCGTCACTATTTCGTCGAGGTTAGGCTCGACACTTACCAGTACATGGGGTCGGTTGTACTGATACTGCACTCTGCACTTTCTGTGCAGATTTTGATACTGGCTCGGGTTGATCAAGATTTTGCTATTGGTTTTCTGTCCGGAGACTCAAGATAGATCTGTCGGTGTACACAGACCTTGAAGTCCCCGTCTATCTTTTCTGTTCTACTGTTTCTTTCATTCAGACAGTTGTATTTTTTTCAGACTATTACTTGTAGCAAATTCTAGAATACTCGTGAATTGTGACTCCAGATCCGAGTGATATTAATTAATACAGTTTTTATGATATTCCGCACTTATTATATTTCATCTTAGTTAATTATTGTTAATTATTGAATGAAAATAAGGAATTGGTTTAATAATTCTCTAACGTTGGCTTGCCTAGCAAGTGAAATATTAGGCGCCATCACGATCCCGTCGGTGGAAAATTCCGGATCGTGACAAATATAATATGTGCGAGGAGGAATGTATTACTACTATACGCCTTTTTAGCATAAAACTTCTCTTATTTTTTTCTTTTACCTTTTTAGACAAGGTGTAAATTAGATGATAATCATTATTGTATATTAAATATTTTAACGAAATTAGTTTTGTTTCTTTTGCCCAATTTTTTTGTTTATCAGCTTTATTTTTCCTTAGGTAGGCAACGGCATTGGATACTCTAAATGTTGCTCTTTTTGTTTTCCCACTCCCCATTACTGCACATACTCTGAGTTCGTAAATTTTGATATTTGTTTTTAATACGTTATAAAGACAGCTATTATGTGATTAATTTCATATTCAGTAAGTTCTTTTGAAACATTAAAAGAAGAATAACATCAATTTGACCCTATTTCATTCTGGATAATGTCTAAATTTTAATCACAATTGTTTTAAGCCTAATTATTTAATGTCTAACAACCCATAATCTTACTATAACTTCACATATCGGGTTTGGGAATTAGTGAAAAGTGCATGATAACTATCAAATAGGAGTAATAATCATTTCCTACTTTTAGTATTTAAACGAAATTAATTTAGGTTAATGGTTATATAGAGACTTGGAGTTAATTGGAGAAAATATTTATATTTGTATGTATAAAAATGAAAATTTTATTTCTTATATCTCGATTAAATGTATAACAAGATCAAACCGTAAATTCGTTATTTTTTTAATGACCGCACAAAGCGCGGACAAATTGACTAGTGCATGTATAAAGGTAGGAAAATGAATTGGCCTTCCTCCAACTTGAATCTATTAATGACACGTGTAATTCGATATAATTATATATTTGTTCGTTTTTTTACTCTACTCTATTTTTTTCTTTGCTTAAAATGAAGAGCTCTCTTCTCGCCAACTGATTCTTTTTTCTTTTCCGGTAATTACAATCGACTTCTGCTTTATAACTTATCTTGTATTTTTACATTTTATTTCCTTTCTTCATTTCTTGTATTTTTATATTTTATTTCCTTTTCCCCTTTAGCGTTACACTTTGGAAATTTTTTTCGACTTCCTCTTTCTCATTTCTCTTAGGAACGACTAGTATTTGGGCATGCGTGTTACGCATGTAATATCAATCGACATAAACTTTTTAAAAGTTATATACTAAATATTATCAAAGAATGTTTTTAAGTTATAAAATAAAAGTTAAAGGGAAAAAATTCAAGTTCATAATAAAATGAACTCGAATCAACTATATATTTAACATGTGTTTACCATAATGCTAAAACTATGGCGAATGCATTTAAGCCATCTCAGACAATTATTCATCAAACCCCACATGAGAATATATATACCGATCTTGTACCAACATCTTAAGAAGCAAATGAGAAGGGGAAAAACTGTACAAAATCAATATGTTCCTTTATTCCTGAATTATGGAGAACAAGTACACTGTAAATAAATTTTTCTACTACAATCTGCGCAAGCCAAGCCAAAAGTTTTGCCACACAAAAAGGTACTATAAACTTTGATAGCTTTGGTAGGATGATCAATGTGATCTTAAATGGACTGTTGCTATAAGAAGCGTAAGTTTTACTCTTTCTTCAAATCCCAATTAAAGCAAAAATATCAGGTGATTTCTTTCCGTCCATCTAAATTTTGATGAACAGAGTTACCCGGTATCAAAATTCCGTAAAATTAGTAGAAATGTATACAAACTATCCTGATACCACGATTATCAAAAAAAAAAGTTACGCGTACCTATCAACAAAAAAAATATAAGTAGTAACGAGACAATCGATTGACTCAAAGAAGGTTGAATTCGCTTATTGAGCACAGAAGAATCTTTAATATATTGCAGTATCTTCATTAGATTGTCTGATTTTCTTATTTTTTTCCCTTTATTTTCTTTGCTAATTATAATATTGTAATGTTATAAGAAACCTTACAAATCACCTATATTGTGATTTGATAATGGTCGGCATCATGAGAATTTTAGATTTGCGTTCCGCCGATAATAGAATGGACAGCAGAAGAAGATTCATGACAAATTCAGAGAATGGTCATTTAGGAAGACACTTCCCTAAAGCAAGCAATAGGAGCAAAGTTAAGCTTAAGGGACTGTATGTGCCAGTTACACTAAGTGTTACCCTCGCGAGTAAGGAAATTTGTTATCCTTGGTACAGAAGGTTTACCGCGAGGCGAGTAAGGGTCATCGATGATGTGAAAAGATGCCAAAAATGAAGAGGTAAAACATCTATACATAGATCATCGTAGCACTAAATCTTAGTACTCCCCTAAAGGGAGGAATATAGAGTGATGTGGCATTAAATCAGAATTAAGTGGTTCTAGTAACTATGAAATGGTAAAAGAAGAAATGCAAAAAAACAAAAAAGGAATAAGCTTGCACTTACCCAAATCCTACAGATGTGCTACGATTCCAGAACATTATGCAAGTACAACGACAAGGAGAGGAAGTAAGGATTTCTGCTCGAGATGTTATTGATAAATAAGGAGCCAGTGCGAGACGTAAGTTAAGAAAAAGGAAATAACCCAAGAAAGATTACGTGGCATGTTGATATGAGAATGGGCCAACGAATAGTTAGCAGTTGATTCAGGAAGAGCCTAGCTACGGCTAGACAAGAGGATACAGACAAATCAACAGATCGTGCAAGATAAACATAGTGAACCCCAACATGAGGAATTCAGTCTCACAGGTATGACATTGTGGTCCTTGAGAAATATTCAGATAGGAGTTGGGGTAGTTAAAGGTACCGTATGAGTGTTACAGAAATAAAAGAGAGTGCCACTAGGAAGACAGTCAAAATTTCGGTTCAGAAGCAACCGTACGAGCACATGAGTGTAGAGGTAAGTAACTACGGATAATTAGAGGCGAGGAAGAACATCAAAAATTCTGTCGAGTATTCGATGTAATAAACTCGCAGCTTTACAAGAGTCAGAGGGTCTTCCCTAAATACTACAATGAAAGGTTAGCTGAGAAAATAAGGAAGAAGGTTTCAACCTAAGCATAGTAATTTGAAGAAGGAATGGTCATATAAAAATAATTTCACTACAACATTGTATGCACTTTATAGGAAAGTGGCACCTACCGTGGCTAATGAACGGGAAGTAAAAGCAAAAGTAGGATTCGAGATCATATGAGTTGCACGAAAACTCTGACATGCGTGGGGACTAAGATAAACTAAGTATGCACGCAACAAGGGGGCAGAAAGACCAGGGAAGGTAATAGCTTACGTTTAAAGAAAGTTGAGAAGGAACGAAAGGAATTATTCGATCAATGATCCAAAGTTAGTTACATTATGAACGCACTTAAGAGTTCGGAGTATTATCCATGTAGCATATATGTTGACAATCATATAGCCGTAGAAGACTCTGGTATAACTTATAAGAAAGAATTGAGTCCAGGTCATAGACAAGGGATTGAATTGTTAGATGATGGTATCACGGATATTCCATAGCGTCCATGAAAGGCTAAAATAATTACTAATACCATGAGCTGCAGATCGGAAGATAGCGTAAGCCTACATAAAGGCTGATCAGAAGGAAGAGGAAACTAAAGAGTTACATCAACGAAGTAAATCAGGAGTCTGATTATTGGACCCAGAAAATTATAGACATCATGATTGAGAACATTGCAGAATCACTTTTAATATCAGAGGTACAAGAGAGATATTACAACAGCCATATTCTATAACGGCTCTACGATAAAGCCAATTAGAAGAGTGCCAGCCTCATAAGAAGTCAGTATGAAGCTCCCATCGGAATGTGTATGCACTAGAGGTGCAAGTATTATAGTAGAGCTTTAAGTTGTGGATGTGAATTATACCTATGTTAAAGCGAGATCATGAAAGGGATAGAAGATGTGATGCGAGATTTTAAAGTAAGTAAGGTAAAGGTGATCAACGTACGAGTTACTCAAATGCAAAAGGTTGCGAATAATCCATACTGCAGATAGAAGGTTAGAAGCGCTGGGATTTAGTATCTAAGAATGGTAGCGGCGTCATCAGTGGCATATCTTCCAGCTTTAGTTTCTAGGTACCGAGAGGCCTAGTCAAGATAGTAAAGAAGAGTTAGAGACGAGGTGATATCTTATTTAATGTTCCAGGATGACATAAGAAAATCTATGATGCAAGCAAGTTGAAGAAAGGTTGCGAATAATATAAATAGATATGTAGATCGCAAGCTAAAATATGGTAAAGCAACAAGGTTTTAGGAAGACAGGAGTAAGGATAAGAAAGGGAAAGTGAGAAGGTGATGAGAATGGATAAGTCCTCAAGATTAAGCCCATGAAAACAAGAGAGCTGATGGTTTCTCTAAGTTATAGAAAGCTCAGTATAGCCTGAATGAAATCAAAGGAGTCTAAGACTAGTAGCATTTAGAAGAGATGGAATATTGCCTTGGTAGTAAAATAAAGGTGTAATTGTGATAGATGAAGGATGACGTTTGGGCCTTCGATTGAGTTCTCGAAATCGGGTAAAAGTCACAAAATACGAACACCCATTCACTCGCGAGTTCACTCATACTAAAATTATCCAAATCCGATGTCTAAATCCCAATCAAACCCGAAACTAAATAGAGAAAACAACTATGGATTAATGGAAAACAACTAAAAACGAGTTAGGAATCATTACCCCAAAGTTTCCTCTAAAAAACCCTCGAAAAATCGCCAAATTCCGAGCTCTCAAGTCCAAAAACGAAGAATGAAACCAAACCCTCGAATTTCTCTTTTCTGCCCAGGCGTGACCGCACCTGTGCATAAATAGCCGTATCTGCGCGACCACAGGTGCGCATGTCCAACCGCACCTGCGCTTCCTCTCGCTTCTGCGCGCCAAAAATCCGCTTCTGCGGAGCCGCTGATGCGCACAATTTCTCCGCACCTGCGAAGACTGTCAAGTCCAGCTCTTCTCGCACCTGCGCCTCAATCTTCGCATCTGCGGGCATCGCAGATGCGGAATTTTCCTCGCACCTGCGACCCCTGGCACTCCTCCATTTTTCCGCTTCTGCGCTTGCCTCTCCGCACGTGCGCTCTTGCACCTGCGTTCTCTTCTTCGCAGGTGCAAAAATACCAGAAGCCTGAAGACTTAGCAGTAACACAAATCAAACTTTTAATCCGTTAAGCACCCGAAACTCACCCGAGGCCCCCGGGATCTCAACCAAACATACCAACCAATCCTAATACACCATACGAACTTAGTCGAGCCTTAAAGTCACATCAAACAACGTCAAAACCACGAATCACACCATGAATCGAACTTATAAATTTCAAATCTTTCAACTTCTAAAACTCGTGCCGAAACCTATTAAATCAACCTGGAATGACATCAAGTTTTGCAGGCATGTCCCAAATAACATAACGGAGTTGTTCCAGCTCTCGTAATTGCATTCCGACCCGATATCAAAAAGTCCACTTCCGGTCCAAATCTCCAAAAATTCGACTTTCGCCATTTCAAGCCTAAATCAGCTACAGACCTCAGATTTACAGTCCGGACATGCTCCTAAGTCCAAAATCACCCAACAGAGCTAATGGAACTGACGAAACGGTCAAAATCCTAAGACTTAAGCTTCCGTTTTAGGGACTAAGTGTCCCAAATCACTCTGAATCATCCGGTAACTGAATTCAACCACGCACGCAAGTCAATACACATAATATAAACCTACTCAGGGCCTTATGCCGTCGTACGAGACTTAAATTCTCAAAATGACCGGCCGGGTCGTTACATCCTTCCCCTCTTAAACAAACGTTCGTCCTCGAACGTGCTAAGAATCACCTCGAAGTCTTCAAATCACTGAAGGTACATATCCAACACACACCCACGGGCGACTCCACGTCACCCTAATCCACATAAGCCTGACGACACTATCCCAATTGTAATTCATCTTTTCAGCCAATACGGATAAGCCTTAGAGTTAAAATTCTCACCTTCCATTTGTCTTCAAAAGACCCGATTTTAAATCCATAACCGATAACAGTCTCAACCAGCTGTAACAACTCATGCCTACACCCACAAGGTACGACCACACAACAAAACGCCACACATAGGCCCATAATAACATTTCTGATCACAATAGCTGCCCGAAATCAAAACCAGCACCGGTAATTAGACCCATATCCGTTAGCAACCCGTTTCAAACCTCCACAACGCTGATAATGATGCAAGAAACACGAAGAACTCATAACTATACACCCAATTCAACAAATCACAACTAACACCATCGGGCACACACCCCGCAAGCCAAAACTCAAGAAGCACATAACGAAATGGACTAAGTATGTAAAGGGAACCACATAAGATAAATATCAAACAAGCCCGACAGGCATAACTTTCTAACAATACCCTGCTACGAATCAATTCAAAAGGAAAAATCAAAGTACATGAACAAATCATAAGAATCTCATCCTGGTATCACCCTCCACCGCAGCACGCAGCCCGGCTCAAACATAACAAATCACATGGAGTCGCAAGGGTCTCGCCCACAACTCTGAATCACAAGTCGAATACATATCATACCAATGGAAATCTTCCACTAACTCAATCCTGCCAATAAAATCTCAACACTTGCTAAATTCTCACCCCGGTAGAGTATCAAATCACAAATTATAACCAAATTTACTCAGGAATCACATCAAACCTACCATAATGGACAGCGTGAATTCACTTATAGTCAACTTTCAATAATTAATAGAAATAAACGATAGACACGGCTATCACTTATAGAAACTCCCAATGGGGTAAACATCTAAACATAATACTAAGTCATGAACTCACCCACAGGTGGGACAACAAGTAGGGGAACTCGCCCAGATAAGCAGGAGCGAATCAAAATACGAATGGTGCCCCTCTGTAACAAATCAAAAGCATACCTGTATGACATCATCTGGCGTAGTGACCTCGAGCCTACTATATGAAACACATCAACGGGTCGGGCTTTCCCCTCTTGGGCGCACTCTACTCGCCTGAATACTCCGATGTGACACACATGTTCGAAGTCTAGGACAATCTCTCACCCTGTGGCCGGTATCTCCACACTCGAAGCAACCTCTCTGCTGACGTAGTTGTGGGAATTGTACGGTACGGGTACTCTGAGACCCATGAGCACCCAAAACATTGTGTGAAGCCTGAAGTGCAAACTGAACTGGCTGACCCACAAAACCTCTATCATGTCGTACCCTGCCTCTAAAATAAGGACCAGTAGATCTCTCCGATCTACGAGGCCTCCTCACCTCCCTGTCCTCTCTCTCATGATCTCGCATGTACTCTCTCTCGTGGCCTCGACTATCTTCTCTCTCTTGGTCCAACATGCCCTCTACTCGGCGGGCGATCCCTAACACCTGCTGAAATGAAACATCTGACTCTATCTCACGAGCCATACTGAACCGAATATCATATCTGAATCCCTCAATGAATCTGCGGACACGCTCTCGAACTGTGGCGACTAAAGCAGGTGCATGCCTGGCCAAATCACTAAATCTCACAGCATACTCTGATAGTGACATAGTGCCCTGGCGCAGCTGCTCAAACTCTGCGCGCCATGCATCTCGAAGGGACTGAGGTACAAACTCTCTCAGGAATATCTCCGAAAACTGAACCCATGTAAGTGAAGCTAACTCGGCCGGGCTACCCAACTCATATGCCCGCCACCACCGGTAGGCCACTCCCCTAAGCTGGAACGTAGCAAAAGCAACCCCGCTTGTCTCCACAATACCCATATTACGGAGAATGCGGTGACATTCCTCCAGAAAACTCTGTGCACTCTCTGAAGCCAAACCACTAAATGTAGGAGGGTCATATTTCTTAAACCTTGCAAGTCTAGGCTGCTCTTCCTCAGATGCTACTGCCCTGACCACAGGCTAAACTGGGACCACAGGCTGTTTCGCCATGATACATGGAGCCTGACCAACATAAACTCGTTGCTCTAGGGTGTGGGCGGCAGGAGTCTGGGTTCCTCCCCTGGTCTGTGAAGTAGTTGGTGCAACCGGAATCAATCCCGCCTGAGCCAATGTACCAAACATACTCAGGAACTGTACTAAGGTCTCCTAAAGTCCGGGGGTAACAGCAGGCGCCTCCGGTACCTGCTCCCCAATTGGAACTAATGGCGGCTCCTCAACTGTTGCTCTGGTAGGTGCTCTGGCTGCGACACTTACTCCTCGTCGGCCTCTGCCTCTGCCTCTAGTGATACTTGCTCCAGGAGCAGCGTCGTCTATAACTGTAACTCGTGTCCTCACCATCTATGAGAGAATGGAATGATAAAAGTTCAAAATCCGAGATCAATAAGCCGGCACGATAGGAATAAAAGAAGTGAGATTGTCCTAAAAGTTCTGTGGCCTCTCGAAGATAAGTACAGACGTCTCCGTACCGATCCGCAAGACTCTACCCAAACTCGCTTATGACTCGTAGCACCTATGAACCTATAGCTCTGATACCAACTTGTCACGACCCAATTTTCCCTCCGTTGGGTATCGTGATGGCACCTAGTCTTAGGGACTAGGTAAGCCTAATAATAAATAAAACAACAACATTATTTAATTAGAATCTCTTAAAATTACCAAAACCGGCAGTACAAGTCATAAGCTCTACAGAGTGTTTGCTAGAAAACTTCTAAATACAACTGTCCAGAAATAAGTATAAATAGTGCAAAATGAAAACTGGAAGGTGACACCGAAGCCTGCGAATGCAGCAGCAGGTTTACCTTGAGTCTCCACAGCAACAGTCCACACAGCTAGCTAACGAACAAGTACCTGGATCTGCACAAAAATGTGCAGAAGAGTAGCATGAGCACACCATAACGGTGCCCAATAAGTATCAAGACTAACCTCGGTGGAGTAGTGACTAGGAACAGTCAAGACACCCACTAGTCTAATAAACCGAACAGATATAAGTACATGTATAACAAAAGTATGATATCTACATAAAGACTATGCAATATGGCTCACAATACAGTGATGGCATTAAAGCAAGAAACAACAAGTATCAGCGAAATATCATGAAAATGACGCAGACAAAGTGAATGGAACACAACCTAAATCCGGAATCACGAATACAGCACGGACAATAATAACTCAGCAATTACAACCGCTTTTACATCAGGTTTTAGTCAACAACTCCACGAGGTACCGAATCTCGGACAATTTACAATCTCACGGGTCTCAATACCTGAACCCTAACACTTGGCAACCTGTTCCCTCATAACACCTCATAACCATACTGACGACTCACATGCCAATAGAGCCATTCTCACATAGAAAGCAAGTAAACAAGGGTGAGCATCTATGCTCAACAATATCAAGAACACCTCTTATCCGATAAGAGTGCTTAACTACGTGTATGCTTGTGCAAGTGTCCTGACATAGTCCATACCAGCAAATAAGCATAAGGAAGTAGAAGAACGGACAACACGTAGAATATTTTCTCACAGCTTTCACAATATCAAGCTCACACAGGTACGTATACCACTGCACAAATATCAACAACAAGAATGCCCCCAGGCCATAAATCATCACAAATCAATCCCTGACACAGCCCACCTTGTCTCGCCACGTGTTTAATAGTAACATAATTGCCCGCCTTGTCTCGCCACACGTGTATAATAATGTTCCCACCTTGTTTCGCCACATGCGCAACCCCCCTCCCCCCCACATATATATATATATATATATATATACACACCACCTTGTCACGCCGCATGTGCAAAATCAATAGTAACAATAGCACGGCAGAAACCTCGTGCAACCCCATAACAACAACCGCACAGCAGAAACCTCGTGCATCACAATAATAACAGCCGCACGGCAGAAACCTCGTGCATCACCACAACAAATACAACAATAACAATGGCAATAATACAAAGTACGACAAGTAAATCAACTCAAGAACTTTTAAAATCATAGGAAAATGTGGGACCAAATCACAAAGAATAACCATAGTAAATAATACTAGGCGTAAAGATAACAACTCAACAAAGGGAAACTAATGTGTATCAACGATCCCACAATATATATTTCAACAACAGGGAAACTAACACGAGTCAAATAATTCCAAATAAAACAAGTCGACTAAGATATAGGATATCTAAAACTTCTTTTAAGGTTGAGAAATTACTAAGGATTTTCAACAATTTAATTAAGGATAAGCAGCGGAAAGATAATCATAACCTCAATTGAAACTAAACAAATTATAAGATGATATAATAATAATTTCAAATAAAGATAAGCAGTTATGAAAAGATAGCATGACAATAGAGGAGGTAAAAAAAATCTTCAGTTAAGTCAAATAAGAGTCCAATAGGCAATAAGAGTGAATCCTGAAAGCAATTAATTCAAATTAAAGCATGTAGAGGTGAAACTAGCAAATAAAAACTTAATCATATCAAGAACAACTTCATACTTAATGAATATAAGGACCTAAGAATCCTAAAAGGCCAACTTTTCGCAAATAAGTTCGAGCACGCACTCGTCACCTCGCGTGCATGGACTACAAATCAACATAGAAGACTCAAATCCTAAGGGGAAAATCCCCCACACAAGGTTAGGCTAGATACTTACCTCGAACCAAGCTCAAATAGTCTGTAAGAATGTCCTTTCCTCAATTATTCGACTCCGAATGACTCAAATCTAGCCAAACACAATTGCATAACATGAATACAACAATAATAAACTTATCTAATCAATGAAATCAATATTTAATAAGAATTCCTAAATTCGCCCTAAAAAGTCGACCCAAACCCACGTCTCGGAATCGGGTAAAAGTCACAAAATACGAACACCCATTCACTCGCGAGTTCACTCGTACCAAATTTATCCAAATCCGATATCTAAATTCCAATCAAATCTCAAAACTCTTAGTTGAAGAACTTCTTCCCTTTTTTCCTAAAATTTCAATCCAAACCCGAAACTAAATGGAGAAAACAACTATGGATTAATGGAAAACAACCAAAAACGAGTTAGGAATCATTACCCCAAAGTTTCCTGTGAAAAACCCTCAAACAATCGCCAAATTTCGAGCTCTCAAGTCCAAAAATGAAGAATGAAACCAAACCCTCAGATTTCTCTTTTCTGCCCAGGCGTGACCGCACCTGCGCATAAATAGCCGCATCTGCGCGACCGTAGGTGCGCATGTCCAACTACACGTGCGCTTCCTCTCACTTCTGCGTGCCAAAAATCCGCTTCTGCGGAGCCGCTGATGTGCACAATTTCTCCGCACCTGCGGAGACTTTCAAGTCCAGCTCTTCTCGCACTTGCGCCTCAATCTTCGCATCTGCGGGCATCGCAGATTCGGAATTTTCCTCGCACATGCGACCCCTGGCACTCCTCTATTTTTCCGCTTCTGCGCTTGCCTCTCTGCATGTGCGCTCTCGCACCTACGGTCTCTTCTTTGCAGGTGCGAAAATACGAGAAGCCTGAAGACTTAGCAGTAACACAAATCAAACTTTTAATCCGTTAAGCACCCGAAACTCACCCGAGGCCCTCGGGACCTCAACCAAACATACCAACCAATCCTAATACACCATGCGAACTTAGTCAAGCCCTAAAGTCATATCAAACAATGTCGAAACCACTAATCGCACCATGAATCGAACTTATAAATTTCAAATCTTTTAACTTCTAAAACTCGTACCGAAACCTATCAAATCAACCCGGAATGACATCAAATTTTGCAGGCAAGTCCCAAATAACATAATGGAGCTGTTCCAACTCTCGGAATCTTATTCCGACCTCGATATCAAAAAGTCCACTTCCGGTCCAAATCTCCAAAAATTCGACTTTCGTCATTTCAAGCCTAAATCAGCTACAGACCTCAGATTTACAGTCCGAACACGCTCCTAAGTCCAAAATCACCCAACGGAGCTAATGGAACTGACGAAACTCCATTCCGGAGTCGTCTTCATATAGTTCCGACTACGGTCAAATTCCTAAGACTTAAGCTTCCGTTTTAGGGACTAAGTGTCCCAAATCACTCTGAATCATCCGATAACTGAATTCAACCATGTACGCAAGTTAATACATATAATATGAATCTGCTCAAGGCCTTATGCCACCGGATGGGACTTAAATTCTCAAAACGACCGACCGGGTCGTTACAGGCAAGTGGGTCATTTGCTTGGATTTTTTCATGTGCACAAATACTTTCATTATTTGTAAAGTTGCATACACCACTTTACTTTTAAATTTTAAGCATTATAGTTCTTCTTTGCAAATTTGGAAAGTGAACCTTTTCTTCTCATTGTTCCTTTTTCTTATTAGTTTAATTATTTCCTGCAAAGAAAGAAAAAATATTAGTACTAAAAATTAGATTCCAGCTCAACTTATGCATGATATTTTTCTCTTATCAAATTCTCTCACACTTAAATGTTTGCTTGTCCTCGAGCAAAAAAAAAAATCAAATAAACATGGTAGCTAAACATTTTAAGTGAAATCATGAGAAGTTTTGACAGAGAAGAATTAACTAAGACCAATCCACGAGTTTAAATAACTTTTAACCGTACTCATGTTCACCTATTGCGTATCGAAATCATAATATTTTCTAATCCCAAGTGTGTCTCATTAGATGAAGACAAATGCCCACATATCACATAATATATAGATAAAGAATAGAGAAGGGCATGAATAGAAAAATTCGTTCACTCTCAACAAAAGAAGTATCTCAAGCTGCTGGAAATTGCCATAAGCTTGACTATTATATGGTTCTCTACTAATATAGGAGTCTATGAGTTGAGATCATGTAGGACTTTTACAAGGTTGTAATGAAGGCTTAGGGATCGGAAGGATACATATGGATAATAGTGATTCAAATTCCCTGTAGGCTCTACATTTTACTTTATCTCTCAAGCACGATTGTCTTCCATATTTCTTTAAACAATCGACATCCTTTTTTTGTAACCCATTTACAACTTTCATTTTTTATAATTGAATGGAGATGTCAATATCTCTTCGTTATTCCCTTTTCTTTTGCAATTTTTTTCTAGAATTTCAGAAGCAACTATTTTTATTTTTTTTCTCATAAAAACATCTGAAGAGATCAACAAGCTCAAATAATTATTTTTTCATCAATTACACCTCACCCCTATATTTTTACATTTAGATCAACTCTTAAAGTGTAAAGGGAATTAGGTGAACAAATAATAAGTCGTAACAACAAACAAGCTAAGTGTTAAAGCTTGGCGACCAACAAAAAAAAGAAGAGATAATTTATTTAGGCTAACTAGGGATAAAGATCATCAAGGTAGGTTAATTTAGGTTGTGGCTCAACAAAGAAGGCTTACTTTCATTTTTCAACTTATAGATCTACTAGAATTTCGCTTCAAACCACATTCAAGGCAAGTTCTAGATTTACAAATAAGCAGGACAACTAGACAATATAAGCTAACCGCACAATACACTTGGAACCTACGAAAATTATGATTTCAATCACCAATAAGTAAGTATGAGCTTAGAAAGGTAGTCATAAAACCCATGAATGATACTTAATCAATTTTTTTTAAGTCTTATGCTTTACAAGTCAAATCAAGTTTAGCCAACTTATTTACCAAAATAAATTAAACAACTAAAAGTCCTAAAAGAAATATTCGGTTCAAAATATTACGACCATGGCAAAGAACCGAACAAGAAATCCATGAAAGTACATGAAATAAGTCGCTTTAGGAGTAAGGAAACTCAAATTTTATCAAGTTTTTTTAGTTTTGTTTTTATAATTTTACTAAAAATATATTATTTTAGTTGTAACATATACTTTTCTTTTTTTTTTTTTTTACCTTTTGCTTTTAACAGAGAGAAAAAAAACTTTAAAGAAACACATATATAACAAATATATTCCTCTACCACCAAGCTTAAATAATATCATATCCTAATGACAAACAAATTAAAAATAAAAGGAGATAAAGCAGCTTCCTTGATTTTTTTCAATTCTATCCTCATTTCCTTTTTCTTGGCTTCTGAAGGTTTTTCTCATATAATAAAGAAAAGATTATGGCAAAGAAAATGTTCTTTGTCATGATAGGAGAAAACTGTCATTGTCGAAATCATGAGAGTGCTTCTTTATCATGGCAAAATATATTAATATATACTACATACACACACATATATAATATAATACAAACATGCAATTATTAAAAATAAATTTACTTTTTTTTATTAATTTATTTTTAAAAAAACTAATTTTATTATATATATTTACTAGAAAGAAAATATTATATGTTACTACTAATAATTACTTAAAAGATTAAAGAGAGGGAGAAAAAATAGTTTTGAGTTTAACGTCGCCAGCTCGACTTATTTTAAGAATTAGGCAAAAAGGATTGTTGAAGCCTGTGTGTCGAAGAATCTGCTGATATAAGGCTTCAAACGATGACCGTTTACTTTGAATTTGTCTCCCCCATCTGTACGTTGTATTTCAATGGCACCATAGGAGGTTACTTCTGTTACAATGTAAGGTCCTGTCCAACGTGACTTGAATTTTTCCGGAAATAATCTCAACCGGCTATTGTACAAAAGAACTTGGTCTCCGACTGTAAACTCCTTATGGAGAATGAAGTTATCATGCCATTTTTTTGTCTTTTCTTTATACAATTTAGCATTTTCATATCTTCAAGTCTGAACTCCTCCAATTCATCAAGCTGCAACAGCTGATTTTTACCTGCATTTGGCAAATTTAGATTTTACAACTTTATAGCCCAATATGCTTTATGTTCTAGTTCCACAGGTAAATGACAAGCTTTTCCAAAAACTAGTCTATAAGAAGATGTGTCTATGGGAGTTTTGAAAGCAGTTCTGTATGCCCATAAAGCATCATCTAACTTTAAAGACCAATCTTTTCGAGAAGAACCAACACTTTTTTCTAAAATTCTTTTTAATTCTCTATTGGATACTTCAACTTGCCCGCTTGTTTGAGCATGATATGGAGTTCCTGTTTTATGAGTTACTCCATATCTTGACAACAAACTAGCGAATTGTTTATTTACCAAATGAGTTCCCTGATCGCTTATGATAACTCATGGAGTTTCAAATCTAGAAAATATATTTTTCTGGAGAAAAACACAAACAACATTGTCACGACCCCATTTTCCCCTCTGTAGGATGTCGTGATGGAACCTAGTCTCTAAGACTAGGTAAGCCTAACAATTTGCGGAATCAATGAGTAATAAACTGAACTCCCATCGCAACACATGATATATAAATATAAAAATATCATTTAATAATTACAACTCCCAAAACCCGGTGAAAACAAGTCACAAGCTTCTAAGAGCAAATACTAAGTGTTTGTATATATCATAGTCTAAAGAAAGATAAGGAATACAATATAGTAAGGATAGATGGGGACTCCGAGGTCTGCAGACGCTTGCAGATATACCTAGAAGTCTCCACGTACGGTCCGGCTCACTAGTATCTGGTCTGGTGGAAAGAATCTGGATTTGCACAAAAAGATGTACAGAGTGTAGTATGAGTACGCCACAATGGTACCCAGTAAGTACCAAGCCTAACCTCAATAGAGTAGTGACGAGGTCAGGTCAGATCCCTACTGGTTTAAAAGAAAAGTAAGGCAGAAGATATAATTATATATTAAAATGACTGAGAATTTAAACAATAAGAAGTTTCAGAAAATATCAGCACAATAAATAGAGGTACACAGCAGGGGCACTTCCGAGGTACCGCCTCGTAGTCCCAAATATAAAGATGCAGTACAGGGGGATCTCCCGAGGAACCGCCTCGTAGTCCCAAAGTAAATATGCAGTACAAGGGGATCTCCCGAGTAAACGCCTCGTATTCCCAAAGTAAATATGCAGTACATGGGGATCTCCCGAGTAAACGCCTCATAGTCTCAAAGTAAATATGCAGTACAGGGGGATCTCCCGAGGAACCGCCTCGTAGTCCCAAGTAAATATGCAGCAGGTAATCGAAGGAAAACAAAAAATTTCAGCAAGAATCTTACAGTTAAAGATTTAATTCAAATCAAGGAAAGCAGGTAATTCAACTAAGCATGTTGCACAAATTGCAAGTAAGAGTTAAGTCACGTAGACATGCGATGCTAGACTAAACATGATCACTACATATGCTAAGGCAACTCAGTTAATATATTTTAAAAGAAGACAACTCAGTTAATGTATTTTAAAATATCACAAATCAGCAAGAATCAAATTTTTCATAATCAGCCCATGTACGCACTCGTCACCTCGCGTACACGGCGCTCACATATCACAAATTATTACAACAGTACCAAATCCTAAGGGGATTTCCCCCACACAAGGTTAGACAAGGCACTTACCTCAAATGTCGCTCAATCAATCGGTGAGAATGCCTTTCCCTCGATATTCTGACTCCGAATGGCCCAAATCTAGCCAAAAGTAATTTCATAACATGAATACAATTACAAGAAACTAATTTAAATCATAAATCTACGACTTTAGCAAGGAATCAAAAAATCGCCCCAAAAGGTCGACCTGGGCCCACATCTCAGAATCGTGTAAAAGTCACAAAATACGAACACCCATTCAACCATGAGTTCACCCATACTAAAATTAAAAAATCCGACAATAAGTCGCCACTCAAATCCCCAAATTACACTTTCTAAATCCCTAGCCTCAACTCCCACATTCCACCTTAAACACATGCAATCTAGGTGGGAAAAACAACGGGGAAACAATATTATTGATAAAAAAAATAAGCACAAGAGACTTACCTCAAGAAATCCCTCTAAATATGCTTTCAAAAATTGCCAAAACCAAGCTCAAAATGTCTAAAATGAGCAAAAACCACGAACCCTAGCATTTAAGTGTTCTGCCCAGCTTTCTCGATTCGCGAGGGATCCACCGCATATGCAGTTCCGCACCTGTGGTTCCACACCTGCGTTCCGCACCTGTAGAAAAACCATCATAGGTGCGTACTTCACTTAAGCCCTCAAAGTTCGCTTCTGCGAACAAGTGCCGCACCTGCGCGCCTGCTTCTGCGCTCCATCCTCCGCTCCTGCGAGTACGCTTCTGCGAGACCCTGACCGCATCTTCGGTCCCAGCTTGACAGGCCCATAATTGCTTCTAAGGCTCTATGGATGCTTTTGCGAGGTCGCACCTGCGGCCCAAAGTGCGCAGGTGCGATTACACCAGGTGCATCAAACTTCAGCCAACCCAACACAACTCCAAATGATCTGTTAACCATCCAAAATCAATCCGAGGCCCCCGGGACCTCAACCAAATATACCATCAAATAACGCTAAAAACACGAATTATACATCGATTCAAGCCTAATAACTTCAAAGTTTCAAACTTCTACATCCTACGCCGAAACCTATCAAATCAAGTCCGATTGACCTCAAATTTTGCACACAAGTCATAATTGACATTACAGGCCTATTTCAACTTTCAGAATCAGAATCCGACCCTGATATAAAAAGTTTACTCCCGGTCAAACTTCTCAAAAATCATCTCATTTTCTAACTTTCGCCAATTGATGCTAAAATGATCTACGGACCTCCAACTTAACATCCGAACATGATCCTAAGACCAAAATCATCCTACGGAGCTATAGAAACTGTCAAAACTCCATTCTAGAGCCGTCTTCACACAGTTCGAACTACGGTTAATTCCTATAACTTAAACCTCCATTTTAGGGATTATGAGTCCCATTTCACTCAGAAACCAAAAACAAATCTTCCCTGCAAGTTACATAAGCACTAACTGAAGTAGGGGGAGCAATAAATAGGGGTTCAGGGCTAACACTCTCAAAACGATCGGAGGGTCGTTACAAACACGAGCATCATTTTTTCTAGTAGCCATTACTTCTACATATTTTGACACATAGTCAATAACAACTAAAATATATTCACATCCATTTGAAGGTGGAAAAAGACCTATAAAATCAATGCACCAAACATCAAATGTTTCACACACAAGGATAGAGTTAAGAGGCATCTTATCCTTTTTTGAAATGTTACCGCTTCTCTGGCATTTGTCGTAAGTGGCGACATAATTCCTCGCATCTCTAAATAAAGTGGGCCAGAAACAACCAGCTTCAAGCACTTTTGCGGCTATTCGTCTTCCTTGATAGTGTCCTCCTACAGCTCCATCATGACAGTGGCTTAGGATATTATTCATCTCTATTTCTGGTACACATGTCCTGATCATGCCATCTGCACAAAATTTAAACAAGTAAGGATTTTCCCAAAAATAATATCTTATTTCTTTTTTGAGTTTTTTTCGTTATTCGTAAGACAAATCTTTTGGGATCTACCCTCCAACCAAGTAGTTGGCAATGTCAGCAAACCAAGGTGGTTGATCTGCAATTGTTGTGATTATATAGACATGCTCATCAGGAAATTCCTACTTGATATCTGTTGTCTTCGTTGGAGGATTTTCCAAACGTGATAAATGGTCAGCTACCTGATTTTCTGAACCTCTCCTATCTTTTATTTCAAGATCAAATTCTTGCAAAAGAAGTATCAATCTTAGCAATCTGGGTCTAGCATCTTTCTTTGTTAAGAGGTACTTTAAAGCAGCATGATCAGTAAATACTGTAACCTTCGTTCCTATCAAATAGGACCGAAATTTGTCAAATGCAAATACTAATGTAAGTAACTCCTTCTCAGTTGTGGCATAATTGTTCTGAGCTTCATTGGGGGTTCTACTTGCATAGTAAATAGGCCTGAAAATCTTGTCTATCTTTTGTTCCAATATCGCTCCAACTACTTTATCACTTGCATCACACATTATTTCAAACGGTTCGCTCCAATCAGGAGAAATAACAATTGGAGCATTAGTTAAATGTTCCTTGAGAATCTCAAATGCTTTCAGCAATTATCTGAAAATTCAAACTTTATATCTTTCATCAGTAGGTTAGTCAGAGGTTTTAAAATTTTTGAAAAGTCTTTTATAAACCTTCTATAAAAACCCGCATTCCCTAAGAAACTTTTAGTGCCTTTAACAGTGGTAGGAGGGGGTAATACTGCTATAAGATCAATTTTAGCCTTATCAACTTCTATTCCTTTAGCAGAAATTTTATGTCCTAAAACAATTCCATCTATTACCATGAAGTGACATTTTTCCCAATTAAGAAACAAATTTGTCTCTTCACATCTTTTAAACACCAAAGTTAAATGATAGAGACAATCTTCAAATGTCTTACCAAAAAGTGTAAAATCATCCATAAAGATTTCAAGAAACTTTCCAGTCATATCTGAGAAAATTGCGGACATGCAACACTGAAATATAGCTAGAGCATTGCATAGTCCAAATGGTATTCTTTCGTAAGCATGCGTACCTTGGGGGCATGTGAATGTAGTTTTCTCTTGATATTCTGGAGCAATTGGTATCTGATTATACCCAGAATATCCGTCAAGAAAACAGTAAAAACCATGGCTTGCAACTCTTTCAAGCATTTGATGTAACGACCCGACCGGTCGTTTTGAGTTACAGCCCTGTTCCCCTATTTACTGCTCAATTTATACTTTACAATTGTTATGAGACTTGCCGGTGTAATTGGTTCGGGTTCGATGAGGTTTTGAAATGAATTGAGACACTTAGTCTCCAAAATGAAAACTTAAGTTGAAAAGATTGACCAAATGTTGGCTTATGTGTAAACGACCCCGTAATAGAACTTTGATAATTCCAATAGCTCCATATTTTGATTTTGGACTTAGGAGAGTGTCCGAAAAATTATTTGGAAAAACGTAATTAAATTAGGGTTGAAATGGCTAAAATAGAAATTTAAGTTTGGAAGTTTGATGGGGGAGTTGACTTTTTGATATCGGGGTCGGAATCCGATTTTGAAAATTAGAATAGGTTCGTTGTGTCATTTGTGACTTGTGTACAAAATTTGAGGTCAATCAGACTTGATTTGATAGGTTTTGGCATCGAATGTAGAAGTTGGAAATTCTAAGTTTCATTAAGCTTGAATTGGAGATGATTCGTGGTTTTAGTATTGTTTAATGTGATTTGAAGTTTCGACTAAGTTCGTATGATATTTTAGACCTTGTTGGTATGTTTGGTTGAGGTCCCGGGGGCCTCGTGTGAGTATCGGATGGTTAATGGATCGAAATTTGGACTTAATAAAAAATCTGAATTTTTTTCCCTTCTAGTGTAATCGCACCTACAGACATTTTCTTGCAGGTGTGAGCTGGGCAAGTGTAGAAGTGGGGGGGGGGGGGCTGGCAAGGCAGTATGCACAGGTGCGGAGAATGTTCCGCATCTGCGAAGCTGCAGAAGCGGCTTTGTGATCGCAGAAGCGGAACACGGAGGGGCAGGCTCCATCACAGAAGCGGACAACTTATTCGCAGAAGCGTGTCCGCATAAGCGGACTGAATTCCGCAGAAGCATGATTAGTCGCAGAAGCGGCTTAGTGAGCCACAGAAGAGAAAAATCCTGGGCAGAATGTTAAAAACAAGGGTTCACGATTTTGACTTCATTTCTAACATTTCTGTCACGACCCAAAATCCAACTAGTCGTAATGGCACCTAACCCAACCCGCTAGGTAAGCCAGTTAACCACTAACTAATTCCAATAACAATTAATAAATTAATTAAGTAAAGAAATTATCTGAATCTTATACGTTCCCCAAGAACTGTTAGTACAAATCACGAGCTTCTAAGAATAGAGTTTATAAAGCTGAAATGAAATAAATACATCGTCTGTTTGAAAAGTACATAAATATTTTTTTTTATAGATCTAAGGCTACAACGAACAAGAGGCAGCTACAACCGGGATGCAGGTACATCTTCAAATCCAGCTCCCATCGAACACAGCAACATCAGCAGCCAACATCTGCACGCAAGGTGCAGAAGTGTAGTATGAGTACAACCGACCCCATGTACTCAATAAGTAACAAACCTAACCTTAGGTTGAAAGTAGTAGCGAGCTAACATAAAGGGTTGGGTCCAACACTAGTACTCCACAACAGTTCATAACTGCATAGTACAAGTAACAAAAGAGTATCTCAGAAATAAAAGGCTTTGTTCGTTCACAGTTCCAGAAAAGTAGGCATTTCTTTTCAAGTATCTCAGTGAAAACCCAAATCTTTTACCGAAAAAGCCAAAATACGAGTAAGTTGAAAACTTGGATTTTTCCTAAAAGTCCTTCCAACAAATAGTAAGATGTTTCATTTTCAAATAGCCTGAGAAAAGTACTTTTCTATGCCTACATGTCAAGATATAGGTAAAATCATAAATGTTCCCAAAACTGGGTAGCAGAAGGAAATGCACCTCTATGCATATATCACAAGTACGCACGTCAAATGCAATGCATCTCGATGATGAGCTCATGTACTCACACTCTCATAGTACTCAATCTTACTGTCTAGCATTCTCTCTCACTATGCTCAGCACACTCAATCACTCAGCGTTGTACAATACCCGCTACGGCGTGCAGCCCGATCCATATTTATAGTCGACTGCGCTCACTGGGGGCGTGCAGACTCCGGAAGGGCTCCTTTCAACCCAAGCGCTATATCGCTGATGCGTGCAGCCCGATCTCATAAAACATAATCAATATAACATGTTGCAGTGTGCAGCCCGATCCCAAAATATCACTTTTACTCGGGCCCTCGGCCCCACTCAGTCATCAATCTCTCCAGTCTCACTCACGGGCTCACAATGTCATGAAACTAGCCCGACAACAATGATATGATTTATCAATAAATAATAACTGAGACTGAGATATGGTATGAATGCATTGATATGACTGAGTATGAAATATCATGAAATCAGTGAGATGACAGTAAGAAACGACCACTATGGGTCCAAACAGTATCGGCATAATGCCTAAACATGATATCTAGCATGATTGACAGCTTAACTACTTTATCACATGGTGAAAACGTGAATATCAACAAAATAGGACCACTATACAGTGCCATGGGAACAACAGAGTCTCAATTCACATGGTGCACACCCACACGCCCGTCACCTAGCATGTGTGTCACCTCAACACTAATCACATAACACGTATCTTGGGGTTTCATACCCTCAGCTCCAAGATTAGAAGAATTACTTACCTCGAACAAGCCAATTCCAACACCGAGCAAGCCAAGCAATGCTCCAAAATGCCATCCCGCGCATTCCGACCTCTGAACGGCTCGGAACTAACCAAAAACAACTCAAATACATCAAACAATGCTAAAGGAACAAATCCCGATCGAAAAAGATCAAATCTTGAATCAAAAGCCCAAAATCGACCAAAAGCCCAACCTGAGCCCGCACCTCGGAACCCGACAAAATTTACAAAATTCAACAACCCATTCAATTACGAGTCCAACCATACTAGTTTCACTCAAATCCGATATTTAAAACTCAAAAATTCATATTATGAAACTTTAGGCCAAACACCCCAATTTCCTCTATAAAATTCACAATCCAATTACCAAAAAGAAGGTAGATTCATGATATAAAATAAAAAATGAGTAGGGAACACTTACCTCAGTCCACAAGATGAAAATTGCTTCAAGAATCGCCTCAATCCGAGCTCCATAGCTCCAAAACTGTAAAATGGCAGAAATCCTCGAAATAGAGTTCTTATAATCTGCCCAGACGCCCTTCTTTCGCGAACGCGGAAAACCCATCGCGTTCGCGATGAACAAAATATCCTACCACCAAATCACTCTACGCGTTCGCGGTACACCCTATGCGAATGCGATGACCATAGATGCCCCAGCTTCGCGAACGCGACATACCTTTCGCGATCGCATTAAAGAATCCTCCAACTCCCAGCTGCCAAACCTCAACACTACGCGAACGCATATCCCTGCACGCGGACACGAAGAACACCACATCTACCCACCGCGAGTAAGGAAGTGAGAACGCAAAGAATAAACCACTGCACTGACCAAAAATACTCATCGCGAATGCGTTGCTCCATCCGCGATCACGATGCACAACTGAAACACCAGAAAACCAACAATAACAACATGGTCCAAAATAGTCCGAAACCGTCCGAAGCTCACCCGAGCCCCTCGGGACCCCATCAAAGCACACCAACAAGTCCCATAACATAGCACGGACCTACTCAAGGCGTCAAAACGCACATAACAACATCAAAACGACGAATCACACCTCAACTCGAAATTAATGAACTTTGAAACTTCAAACTTTCACAACCGATGCCGAAACCTATCAAATCACGTCCGATTGAGCTCAAATTTTGTACACAAGTCCCATTTGATATTACTGCTCCAACTTCTGGAATCAAAATCCGACCCTGATATCAAAAAGTCCACTCCCGGTCAAACTTTTCAAAATTTCAACTTTCGCCATGTCGAGCCAAATTCAACCACGGACCTCCAAATCACAATCTGGACGCGCTCCTAAGTCCAAAATCACCCAAAGGACCTAATGGAACCATCAAAATTCCAATCCGAGGTCAAATGCTAAAAGGTCAAACTTGGTCAACTCTTTCAAATTTAAAGTTCCCTAGTTGAGAATCATTCTTCCAAATCAGTCCCGAATAACTTGAAAATCAAAACCGACAATTCACAGAAGTCAAAATACCTCATACAGAGCTACTCACGCCCGTAAACTACCAAGCAAAGTGCAAATGCTCAAAACGACCGATCGGGTCGTTACATCCTCCCTCACTTAAACATACGTTCATCCTCGAACGTGCCCAGAGTTGTTCTCAAAGCCACCAACTGTCGTGTAACCTTACCATGCACACACCCGGGGGTGATCCCACGTTACCCTATTATATATAGGCCCGACAACACAACATAACTGAAGATCATTACTCGAACCTTAGCCCATAAGCCTTAGAATCCAATTTCCAACATCCGAAATTTCTATAAGGTCAGAATCTCGCATCTACACACTGTATAAGTCCGAACAAGCTGTAACCATAATCCAAGATGTAATCACATGATATACCGCATAACTCAAATAATCATAGCAATAATTTCTAATCACAGTAGCTGCTCAAAACCACCCAATATCAGTAATAAACCTCATGTCAAACAAAACCTCGTTCTAAAACCTTCGTACACTACCGATGATGAAAGAAACACGCAGAACTCATAACCATTCATTAGATCAACCAGTCATGGAATTCTCTCTCATTCGACAAGAACTATAGCAAATTCTAAGTCGACTTTCGATATTATCCTTCCAAACATACTATAATCAATTCCGATAGTATCCATTCTAGGTCCAATGATCTCATCTCATCCAACACGACCACTCTAGTGACATGCCACATCAATACAATCTACGCCATAACTCGTGCAATCCGTGCACTAATAAGCAACCTTCCATATATACTCAAATCATGAAAAACTGGTTCAGACGGGAGAACTGTCACGCAAGCTCAACAAGTACCACCACAAAGCAATGCTAAGAACCTATCACACACCGTAGAACCAAAACACACGAATCTAACATGAGGGATCATATTCAACATAACTCCGCTGCAATGCGTGACCCCATCCAAACACTGGTCCATATGAAATACCCCAGCCACCATGCTCAAAATCAATAACCACGCGAAATTCGACATCAATTACCCAAAGTGCATTACCGTAACCCCAGAGAGCAAATAACACAATACCACAATCCGGAAAGAACATAGCCAACGCTTAAACAATCACACAATACTCAAATACTCATCTGGCTCAAATTCCGCAATAAAGCCCATATAGAACCACGCTGTGTGTGCATATAGCCTATGAATCGCAACCCCTTGTAGCATAGAAGAGTATCTCACAGATCATTTTAGAAGACGAATAAGCTCAACAACAACCGAATGGCACATCCCTCAACAAATAGCAGTACGGAGCCAACCAATCTGACTCGATGTAGAATACCCATCCTAGTTGGGCCTACCAATAGGCCTCTATATCAATTCTGGTCACCCACCAATAGATAAATAACCCTCTGAAGGTCCACAATGACTGAATCATAACACATACTATAATCTGGCTAGCTTCGGCCACGACTTCACAGTCCGCAACTATGAAACAATCTATTTCTGAGAACTCCCAGTCTCCAACTCCATAGGACACACGAATCACCATATTTGATCCTAAATCCACCGCCAGAATGTCTAACACATCTCTTATACACGATCATCCCATGAGGAATACTTCTAAAATTCTTCCGTACCACATAGCAAAATTTGAATATCAGCCAGGAGAGTGCCACAACACTAATGAAGTATCCATAAATCAAAACACAGTGCCCCTCCTGAAATGTACACTCTCCTCAAGCAATACAAAAAAGTAATATCATTCACCTAGTCATCTGAAACCGTCTATGATGCCTACGAATTTATGCCCTTCCCTTCCAAACTCTCTCGTGACCTTGCACATGCAAATCTCAATCCCACACAACACACCACATCTACTATGCCATCTTATGAAGAGTACAAGAATCTCATAATCAACTCCGAGTCACAAGCAAAATACATACCCATTCAGTTAGAAACCTTTCATTTGGTCTCATCCCAGAGAAAATCCCAATACGCAACATATTCCTTACGCCGGTATGTAATATACCCCTCAAACCGTGGTAGAAACCATTGAGAACTCTTCGAAGTCCATTTGCACATAACCAAGCTATCAGAACCGAATCTCTCTAACTCAACCCAGCCACGCAGGTCGCCAAAACCCAAGAGCATTGCCACGAAACACCTGTGGAGACTAGCCACATCATAAGTACCCAAAGAACTGATTATATCCATTACTATGTTGATCCAACCTACTACCACGCTGTCCTATTTCTCCAAGTCCATTCCAAATTGCCTTCAAATTGATACTTCTCCTTGCTGGAGCACCACGATCCTTAACCAAAATTCACCAAACAAGAGACCCTAGTATAAAACCACAATGCTCTAAGGCCCATAAGCCGCTGACTTCCCTCTCAAGTACCCCAAAGTACCACAACCGCGACCCCCACTCTAAAGAGACCTTATGTGAACCTAAAACTGTTTCCTTCACCTTCTTGATGCTAAAATGCATAATCCACAATGGTATAAAAATGCCACAAGTCTCGACACCATCCAATGTAACTCTCAGTTTCTAGCCATATACAAATCTTGAAAATTCCAAATCGCTACATATAAATCTTGAATCCATTAGAACTATTCTCGAGAGTCATCCACTCTACTCAAATCTCAATTAAACCGACCAAACGGACCGAACGACCTGTGTCCCATTAGCACACCCACACCCAAGGGAGTAACCCACACTCCTAAGCAACCGAGCAAATTCCTACTCCATGTACACTACATCCTTCATGAATAACCACTCAATTATTTTATGATTCCCATATACCCATAGAGTTTAATACAACCTGTATCCAGAAATTCCTTTACCTGAGTCATCCTCGATCTCGACCTCTGCAAGTCATAACTGATTCACCAGTATACCCCGAACCGAAACCAATACAACACATAACCGTGTAATCAACTCGTCTATAGTAGACTCCCCCACTTGGCTCAAAGCCATGGGATAAAACATCTAATTACATACAATAACCATACCCCATTACTACCATAAATCCACAGTGAGATTCCACTAAATCCTTTATCCGCTCATGCAACACAAACCATCTAGTACCTCAAATCATCTGCAAATCTCGCGTTCATCCTCGTGATACTTAATCCAACTTCCACAAGCGATCCAAACTCAAATTGCAACATATATCATTCACTGGTAAAAAAGAACTCTCTACAAAATATCATAGGGATCACATAACCTCAGGACACCTCGCAGGAGATAACCCACCAGCTTGCCTCAAACAGACATCTCTCTATACTCTCCCACAGTCACGACACTACGCAATCACTTAATCTTCTCGATTCTGAACTCATCAACAAGACATGAGAATCTACTTCACTCCATAACTAAACAACATGAGAGATCCCTCAACACACCCATAACTCGATACCATATGCCAAATTAAGACAGAAATCAGACACCCCATAATCCTTGCTACATCTCAAGTAAACTCTTCTCGTCACATTCGAACAATCTGAACACATCTCGCAGTTTCATATTACTCACCACATAGTCACCCAATCACAAATTCCACTAATATGGACACCAACAAACCTATAAGTCCCTAAAGCACATGATCATACAATCAAAATCTCCGTGCTCAAGCTACCGTCAGAACCCGGCCTCAAGTCCTCCAGACTAGCCCATCCTCAACACACCAAAATCACATCTCGCACCTCAACCATAGAATCAAAAGTCGTCGGCGCACAGCCGATGCCGAGCGCTCATATGTGCATACGAATGCGTGGAAGCAATTCAAAGAGTTACGCTTCAAGCTGAATCAATGCCATACGATAAGGAATGAAAAATGGGAAGTATATCCTAAATATCATGTAGCCTCTCGAAGATAGGTATGGACGTCATCATACCGATCCGCAAGACTCTACTAGACACTTGATCATGACTTGTAGAACCTATGAACCTAAAGCTCTGATACCACCTTGTCATGACCCAAAATCTAACTAGTCGTGATGGCACCTAACCCAACCATCTAGGTAAGCCAGTTAACCATTAACCAATTCCAATAAAAATTAATAAAGCAATTAAGTAAAGAAATTATCTGAATCTTATACGTTCCCTAAAAACTGGTAGTACAAATCATGAGCTTATAAGAATAGAGTTTACAAAGCTGAAATGAAATAAATACATCGTCTGTTTAAAAAGTGCATAAATATGATTTTTTATAGATCTAAGGTTACCACGAACAAGAGGTAGCTACAACCGGGATGCAGGTACATCTTTAAATCCAACTCCCATCGGACACAGTAACATCAACAGGGAACATTTGTACGCAAGGTGCAGAAGTGTAGTATGAGTACAACCGACCCCATGTACTCAATAAGTAACAAACCTAACCTTAGGTTGAAAGTAGTGGCGAGCTAACATAAAGGATCGTGTCCAACACCAATATTCCATAATAGTTCATAACAGCATAGTACAAGTAACAAAAGAGCATCTCAGAAATAAAAGGCTCAGTTCGGTCACTGTTCCAGAAAAGTAGGCATTTCTTTTCAAGTATCTCAGTGAAAACCCAAATCTTTTATCGAAAAAGCCAGAATACGAGTAAGTTGAAAACTGTGATTTTTCCTAAAAGTCCTTCCAACAATTAGTAAGATGTTTCATTTTTAGATATCCTTAGGAAAGTACTTCTCAATGCCTACATGTCAAGATACATGTAAAATCATAAATGTTCCCAAAACAGGGTAGCAGAAGGAAATGCACCTCTATGCTTATATCACAAGTACGCACGTCAAATGCAATGCATCTCGATTATGAGCTCATATACTCACTCTCAGAGTACTCAATCTCACTGTCTCGCATTCTCTCTCACTATGCTCAGCACACTTAATCACTTAGCACTGTACAATACCCGCTGCGGCATGCAGCCCGATCCATATTTATAGTCGACTGCGCTCACTGGGGTTGTGCAGACTCCGGATGGGCTCCTTTCAGCACAAGCGCTATATTGCTGCGGCGTGCAGCCCGATCCCATAGAATGTAATCAATATATCGTTGCGGCGTGTAGCCTGATCCCATAAAACATAATCAATATAAAATGTTGCAGCGTGCAGCCCGATCCCAAAATATCACTCTCACTCCGATCCTCGGCCCCACTCAGTCATCAATCTCTCTAGTTTCACTTACGGGCTCACAATGTCATGATACCAGCCCGACAACAATGATATGATGTATCAATAAATAATAACTGAGACTGAGATATGGTATGAATGCATGGATATGACTGAGTATGAAATATCAATGAAATCAGTGAGATGACAGTAAGAAACAACCACTATGGATCCAAACAGTATCGGCATAATGCCTAAACATGATATCTAGCATGATTGACAGCTTTTACTTTATCACATGGTGAAAACGCAAATATCAACAAAGTAGGACCACTATACAGTGCCATGGGAACTACAGAGTCTCAATTCACATGGTGCATACCCACACGCCCGTCACCTAGCATGTGCGTCACCTCAACACTAATCACATAACACGTATCTCGGGGTTTCATACCCTTAGCTCTAAGATTAGAAGAGTTACTTACCTCGAAAAAGCCAATTCCAACACCGAGCAAGCCAAGCGATGCTCCAAAATGCCATCTCGCGCGTTCCGACCTCCGAACGGATCAAAACTAACCAAAAACAACTCAAATACAACAAATAATGCTAAAGGAAACAATCCCGATTGAAAAAGATCAAATCTTAAATCAAAAGCCAAAAGCCCAACCCGGGCTCGCACCTCGGAACCCGACAAAATTTATAAAATTCAACAACCCATTCAATTACGAGTCCAACCATACTAGTTTCAATCAAATATGACTCCAATTCGATGTTCAAAACTCAAAAATTCATATTGTGAAACTTTAGGCCAAAACCCCCCAATTTCCTCTATAAATTTCACGATCCAATTACCAAAACGAAGGTAGATTCGTGATATAAAATCAAAAATGAGTAGGGAACACTTACTCCAATCCACAAGATGAAAATTGCCTCAAGAATCGTCTCAATCCGAGCTCCGTAGCTCCAAAAATGTAAAAATAGCCGAAATCCTCGAAATAGAGTTCTTATAATCTGCCCAGACACCCCTTTTTCGCGAACGCGGAAAACTCATCGCGTTCGCGATGAACAAAATATCCTGCCACCAAAGCACTCTACGCGTTCGCGGTATACCCCATGCGAACGCGATGACCACAGATGCCCCAGCTTCATGAATGTGACATACCTTTCACGATCGCATTGAAGAATCCTCCAACTCCCAGCTTCCAAACCTCAACACTACGCGAGCGCATATCCCTACATGTGGACGCGAAGAACACCACATCAAACCACCGCGAACGTGACCAAGGAAGCGCGAACGTGAAGAAAAAACCACTGCACTAACCAAAAATACTCATCGCGAACGCGTTGCTCAATCCGCGATCGCGAAGCACAACTGAAACACCAGAAAACCGGCAATAACAACATGGTCCAAAATAGTCTGAAACCCGTCCGAAGCTCACCCGAGCCCCTCGGGACCCTGTCAAAATATACCAACAAGTCCCATAACATAACACGAACCTACCTGTGGCCTCAAAATATACATAACAACATCAAAACGATGAATCACATCTCAACTCGAAATCAATGAACTTTGAAACTTCAAACTTTCAGAATCAGTGCCGAAACCTATCAAATCGCGTCCGATTGATCTCAAATTTTGCACACAAGTCACATTCGACATTACGGACCTGCTCCAACTTCGAGAATCGGAATCCTACCCCGATATCAAAAAGTCCACTCTCGGTCAAACTTTTCAAAATTTTAACTTTTGCCATTTCGAGCCAAATTCAACCACGGAGCTCCAAATCACAATCCGGACGCGCTCCTAATTCCAAAATACCCAACGAAGCTAACAAAACCATCAAAATTCCAATCTGAGGTCAAATGCTAAAAAGTCAAACTTGGTCAACTCTTTCGAATTTAAAGCTCCTTAGTTGAGAATCATTCTTCCAAATCAGTCCCGAATAACCTGAAAACCAAAAATGATGATTCACATAAGTCAAAATACCTCATACAGAGCTACTCATGCCTGTAAACTACCGAGCAAAGTGCAAATGCTCAAAACGATCGGTCGGGTCGTTATAATTTCAAGCATGGTTTGGGGGATTTTTGTAATGACTCGGCGGTCGGTTTGAACTCTAGCATGTTGTTCAGTGGTTAAGGCAATGATTAGCTTCACTTCAGGTATTATGACTTATACGTGTGGTCGGAATTGAATTTTGGGAAGTTCGGAGTCGATTTGGAAAGAAAATTCTAATTTTGGAAGCTTTAATTTGGAGAAATTGACTAAGGTTTGACTTTTGGGTAAATGACCTTGGAATCGAGATTTGAAGGTTCCAACAGATTCGTATGATTATTTTAGACTTGAGCGTATGTCCGAATCGGGTTTTAGATGATCCGGGAGCATTTCGGTGCCTATTATGGAAAGTTGGCATTTTGGAAGAATTTCATGAATTTACGTTGAAGTGTATTTCAATGTTATCGATGTCGTTTGGGATTTCGAGCATGGGAATAGCTCCGTATTGTGATTCTGGTCTTAGGAGCGCGTCCGAATGTGAATTTGGAAGTTCGTAGGTCACTTCGGGGTCATTTGGCGAAAGTTGGAAATTTGAAGGTTTTTGGGAAGTTTGACCGGGAATGGACTTTTTGATATCGAGGTCAGATTCCAATTCCAGAATTTGGAGTAGGTCCGTAATATCAAATGTGACTTTTGTGCAAAATTTTATGTCAATCGGACATGATTTGATAGGTTTCGACATCAAATGTAGAAGTTAGAGGTTCTAAAGTTCATTAAGCTTGAATTGGGGTGCGATTTGTGATTTTTGTGTTGTTCTATGTGATTTGAAGGCTCGACTAAGTCTGTATGTGATTTCTTCCTGGGGGCGTCGGGTGGATTCCGAACGATTAACGGATCGAGTTGTGTTTGGGGGAAATGCTGAGGCTGCTAGTATCTAGTGCAATCACACCTGCATGGAAAAGGCCGCAGGTGCGAGCCCACAGGTGTGGCGATATGGTCGCAGAAGCAACATTTGGACTGAGCTGGGAGGGACGAAGGTGCGAGGATGTTTCCACATCTACGAGCCCGCAGATGCTAGGAAAGCTCCGCAGAAGCGGAATGCGAGCTGTGCAACTGGAGTCGCAGAAGCGGAATGTCTCTGCATGTGCGTGATCACAGGGGCACGTTTGGCATCGCAAGTGTGGAGTTGTGCTGGGCAGAGGGTATGCGCAGGTGAGAGATTTTGGCCGCACCTGCGAGACCGCAGATGCGGTGAAGCGGCCGCAATTGCAATAGTCGGGATGGGCAGTGTCCTCTTTAAAACGAAGGGTTTGGCTCAATTCCACCTCATTTCATCCATGGGAGCCGAGTTTGGAGCATTTTTGGAGTACCATATTCATCAACTATTATGGGGTAAATGATTTCTTCATATTTTGAATTAAATACAAGGTTTATATATGGATTTAGACATGAAAATTTGTAGAAATTTTGGATTTTGAAGAAAGACCTAGAAATTGGTATTGTTGGATTTTGACCACGAATTTGGGCATGGAATTGAAAATAAATTAGATATTTGAGTTCGTGAGGTTATGGGTAATGGTTATCTTCGAATATTTTTGGAAATCTAGGCATATGGGCCCGTGGGAAATATTTAAATTGATTAATTATGGGTATTAGAACATGTTTTGATTGGTTTGCATATCGGTTGCGTAGTTTTGGGCCGTCAAGCTTTGGGTTGAGATGTTAAAGCAGCGTCGAAGCCGGCTATGGAACTTCGGAGCGAGGTAAGTCTCTTTTCTAACCTTGTAAAAGGGAATTAACCCCATAGTTGAATTGATTTAATATGTGCTTCTATTTGTGAGGGCTACGTATGCACGAGGTGACGAGAGTCCGTATGAAGCTACTAATTGTACTTATGTACGGGTAGTCTAGGACCCAAATCATGTTATACTTGCGATGTTTTTACCCTACTTGTTAATTTAATTGTTTAAAACATATTGAAACTTGATAAAGGAATTGTAAAAGGTTAAACTTCATTTACTTGAGTTTTTGACGAGTCACTTGATCGTTAATGAGAATTGATATTTCTTTGAATATTAACCCTTAATAAATCTTGAATCAGTTGTTTTAATGTATTTTCTCTTCTTGTGGAGCGGGCCGAATGCCTCGGTAGCAGATATATGCATCTATGGTTTGTGCCGTTCGACCCTCGGCAGTGCACAATTTATATTTATATGTTGTATCGGGCCGTATGACCTCGGCATAATTCGTGCATAAAACTTTCTTGGAGTCCAATTATAATCGATATTGTTCCATTGGCTTGAAAGATTAATTTGTAAAAAAAATGGAAATTAAATTGGGATTTACTATCACTGAAAAAATTGTTTACTTATTTCTTGTCCTTGAGCTTTTAGCTGTTTCTACATAACCCATGCTTAATTATAATATCGATATTTTATGGTTAGCCCATAGTAAGTGTCGGAGTCGACCCCTCGTCACGACTTCTTTGAGGTTAGACTAGATACTTACTGGGTACGCGTTGATTTACGTACTCATACTACACTTGTTGCACATTTTATACAGGTACATAAATGTCTAGTGGACTTGTGGGCGCAAAGGCACGGCTATTTCGGGGACTTACGTGAGTTTCATTCCATGTTGCGAGTCCGTAGCGCACAGAGTCTCCATCAGAGTTATTTACACTCTCTTGTCTAACTGTATTCCAGACAAATATGGTATTTTACTATATTTCCTAGTTAATGCTAATGCACTTGTGACACCGAGTTTTGGGGGTGCTTATGGGTTGTTCAGTATTGTAGTTGTGAAAACATTATCATTTACTCTGTAAATTTTATCTTTTACTATTTAATTGAAGGAATTGTGATTTTAAAAATACTAAAATGAGTAATTAAGTTAATCATTTATTGATGGCTTGCCTGAAACCGGTGTTAGGTGCCATCACGACCTTTAATGGATTTTGGGTCGTGACAACATGGTATCAGAGCATTAGGTTCACTTAGGTCTCACGAGTCATGAGCAAGTCTAGTAGAGTCTTGCAGATCGGTACAAAGACGTCTGTACTTATCTTCGAGAGGTTACAGGGCTGTTAGGAGAACTTCTATTCTTGATTCCTCATCGTACGATTTGATTCCTTTGAGGCTTATGCCTTTATTTCTTTCCTATTCAATCTTATGCGACGCGAAGCGTTTGTTATCAATTGGGAATCGAGGAATTTTAATGGTACTACATATGTAGTACAGGATGTTTCTCCCTACATATTCAATTGGGCTAATGTCGTCGCCTTGCGGAAGGATGTTCTGTCATTTCAGCTCAGTAGCTGTATTTCTGATAGTTTTGAGGCTATGCACAGATTGCTATAATGTTCATGAGTTGTTATCGCATAGTATTGATGTGATGGTAGGATGCTTGTCTATGTGTCGGGGCAATGAATGACTTGAAAGGAGGTTTTTCTCAGTGCATGATTCAGAGGTTCAGTGTTTTATTTCCAACGGAGGAAAGGAAATCGGACTATAAGTGTTCAGGTTTGGGTTGATGGAGTAACAAGATTTGGTATTTTCGAGCGTGGTGAAATTTTTATCTATGATGTGGTGTCATCGTCCTTGATTGAATGTGTTAAGTTCGCTAGTGTTATAGTCTTCTTCAATTCGCCTTTGGGCCAGGGTGTCGTGAAATGGTGCCGTGGAAGCGGCTGTCAGAGATCGCGATATTCAGTGGTTCAGGATTGAATCGGTGTTCCTAGTGTTGATGGCTTGAGAAAGATGGTCTTTAGAGAGGTTTAAAGTCGGTAGCGATCTATTGGTTCAAGTGTTACAGAGATGGATTTTGATTTAAGGCAACAACTGGGCAGCGAAGGATGAGGAAAGGCATGTGGGAGGTGTTTGCGGTGGTCGAATTTCTAGAAGGCCAAGTGTGAGAAACAGAAGTCGAGTAGTTGCTTAAGAGAGAGGGTCTGACCAAAGTGGGAGAGTGGCAGAGTAGCATATGGGTTCTGTGGTAGGATAGCTACACGCCTTGAGGAAAGTTTAGAGTGATTTGGGATTCATGGTGGACGGTGACTAGGTCTACGGACTAATTTGGTATATTAGCTACTACACTGAGGAAGATTGGATACGATAGGAGAGAGTTGCTTGATATGAAATGGGATGCAACATGACTTCGGATTGGAATGTATTGTCGCACTTTTAGTTGATATCAGTGGGGAATGAACGGATTTGTACAGCTGGTGAATAAGCACGGGCTCAGGATGGGTTACTGATTTCGTAGTAACTGTACCCAGTGCAACATCGTTGGAAGATGTCGGCATAGAATTTCCACAGGCGGGTTATCTTCTCTGAGAAGATTAGCAATTGAGTGGTATTGACGAAGCTTCTACGAAGAATTCTACTGGCTACCCAGTAAGATGTCGAATACGTGAATGTGGCTAGTGATTCAGAATGTTCATGAAATGTTTAACAGGAAGATTTTGAGAAATTTGGTGGGTCGATTGTGCGAGATCATGTCAATGAGGAAGAAGGAGTCTTGGTGGGTTCCAGGGTTATGTAATTGTAGCTTCAAGCTAAGTGGGAGAGCACCACCATCTACGATTGGATTACATGGTTGTCTACTTATGATGTTTCTGGTTATCGACATATTGGTGGGTTATTACGACTAAGGAAAGAAAACATCAGTGGTAATTTGAGCAAAGGATTTGGGGAATGTGTGCTATATTTGGCCTTATCGATTCATGTTCAGGCTTTAAGAAGACTCAGAATTTATGCTTCGTGTAGATGTGATGTACAAGGAAAGTAATTCAACCGAGTGCTTCTTTGAGAGGGTGTTCATGGGCTAGCAGAGCCTTGGAGTTGATTATATTCGGGACCAAGTCGGAGTGGGTGACTCTCAACAACGGTCCTGGTGGATTCAAAAATTTAAGTACGATGCCTAAGGATTTCGAGTCCGTAGTATGGTGAAGTATCGATCTTTTGCAGCTGATTATGAAAGGGGCTTGAGTTTTCTATGTTATCTTCGGTCTGCAGTGTAGCATTGGAGGAATGGTAGAAAATAACTTCGGATTCATAGAAGAATTTTCAGAATGGGTGTACCAGTTAAAGATGCGAATGTGCGCACAAGGAGGGTATGAGATAGTTCGTGAGTTTTGAGATGACGTGGTCTCATAAAATGGGGTCACTCAGGATGAGTGCAGATTGAGTTCGTTATATTTTGAATGGATCTATTGTTATTTCTAAGGAAAGTCCAGAGTAAATTAGAAGAAGTTGGTTCGGTTAGCAATGGTTGAATCGGCATGGTGGTGGCAATGATCAGTTCCTTTAGCGTGTTAAGTTATGCAGGTGATTTGTGGCGGTATGTGCGAGGCTTGACGACCGCCATAATTTGATTTACTTGGAGGTATTCGATTATAATAGCCTGTCATATATAGATGGATCCCAGAAGAGTTATGGTGGTTTAGACCACTACTTGAGGATTGTATTTTCTGTGGTTATGGGAATTCAGTCGCGTGTTGTAATGGTTCTCCTGAAGTGAGTTAAGTCAAAAGTTTCTACCCGATAGAGTGTTTATTCTATTAGTGGATCAGGAGTTATGATGGAATTTTTGTACTCTCGCGTATTGGCATGTTAGGTGCAGTGAGCGACATGGGAATTGGAAGTTGAGGGTCAAGGTTGCAGTTTGGTGTCGACAAGAATGTCACGAGCTCGGATGAGCAGGTTAGAATTCAGATGTTTAGAGTAAGCTGGTATTGTCTTTAGCGTCACCTGAGATCGGTGTTCTGTGTAAGAGGCTTGGTGTACTGATTTGCAGATTCCCGATTTGCTTTATAACATTAGTATGGCCGGTGGTATGGATGTGCGAACTTGTTACCTGATGCGGAAGGTCGTGGGAGCGTATCCCACGGGAAGATTATATAATTGTGACATGTAGTCACTTAATTGATTAAAGATAGAAACCAAGTATAGAGATTGTGGTACTATCACTAATGTGAGAATTTATGCCTGAAAGACGCTCTGTTCATTTGGTTGTGAACTATGGAAGTTTGTTTCGAATTTGATGGCTATTCTTGGGTGTCATGGGGAAAAGGTTATTGTGGATCGTGGAAAGGTTATTATCCCGGTGCAGTACGATCAGAATCGGCTTGAGGTCCGTGGATGGATATAAATGTGAATGTGGGATCTACATCAGGACGGATGTGTTCATTTCAGCATAGCTTTGGTTACGAAGGAGTCTTCGGACCTTGGATGTTATTTCTGTCGTTAGTAATTCTGTGTAGTCTCTATTATGCCATATGGGTTGTGAGGCGGTTTGATTATTCGCACTCATATTGAGATCCCGTGTAGTTTGTTGTATTGTGAGAGCAGGATAGATCTCAAGATACAGGTCATTTATTGCACCTTAGTTGTGCTTGAGTTTCATAGCGTATGGCGCTATCCGTCTCCTCAGGAATTGTATTATGCACTTCGCGTGTTTGTGGTTGATATTCGGGTATCTCGTAGGTATAAGCATTTTGGTTTGATGGGTACTTACCTATTTATTGTCATGTATGGATCAGGTGGCATGCCGCCACGGGTATATGGTTCGATCGGGTGGCACGCCGCCACGGGTATGTTGTTTGGATCGGGTTACACGCCGCAACGGTATCATGTATGGATCGGGTTGCATGCCGCAATAGTGAAATGTTGAGCACGGTTTCTTAGATATATTTTATGCGTCCTGTTTCTTGCCTCCAAGAAAGGATCATAGTATTTGATGGCCGTTTTATTCATTACGCGGGCTGGATAGTTCTTTCTAGGGTTCGTTCTTCCTTATGTATTACATTCGAGTTGGTAGCTTGTTGGCGCATTGTGGCATCATATGAGATCTTGGTCAATGTTTGAGGTGGCTCATTGCCAAGCAGCTTGTATTGAGGGAGATGAGAATATTGAAACTGGGATCGGTGCAATCGAATTTATATAAGGCATATTAAAGAGCAAATATCGTTATGTAGTTCAGGATGAGGTAATGGTTCTTGTCAGGAGGAGAGGCTCAATGGTTTGTTGACTCAGCAGGTAGTTATGAATTTCTACATATCTCTTCCATTGTGGCAGAATTGCGAGAGTTGGAACAAGACTTATATGTATCATGAGGTGTGTTGTGGGCATCAGATTCGTGGAATTTCGGCTATTATTATCGGAGGATGTTATTATGGTCATGTGAATTATGCGGTGCATGGTGTGAATTCAGCAAAGGTATGCAATCATGTTTTGGTACAGTGTATAGTGACTGATACAGTGTTCGTATGTTGAAAGCAGGCCCGGTGGAGAATTCCGGAAGTTGAAATTTAGCTCTAAGGCTTATTTGACTAAATAAAAGGGAGGATCTTCAGAATGGCTCGAGCTAATGTGCTCAACTGGGTTGTGGTAGCATGGGTAGGTGCTCAAGGGGTTAAACAGTGATTTCGGACAACTCCGGAGCAGTTCTTAGCATGTTCGAGGATGAACGTATGTTTAAGTGGGAGAGAATGTAATGACCCGACCGATCGTTTTGAAATCTAGCGCATCGTTCAGCGGTTTGAGGCCATGAGTAGCTTAATTTCAGGTATTATGACTTGTAAGTGTGGTCGAAATTGAATTTCGGGAAGTTCGGAGTCGATTTAGATAGAAAATTCTAATTTCAGAAGCTTTAAATTGGAGGAATTGACGAAGGTTTGAATTTTAGGTAAATGACCTTGGAATCGAGATTTGAAGGTTCCAACAGATTCGTATGATTATTTTAGACTTGAGCGTATGTCCGAATCGGGTTTTAGATGATCCGGGAGCGTTTCGGTGCCTATTATGGAAAGTTGGCATTTTGGAAGAATTTCATGAATTTACGTTGAAGTGTATTTCAATGTTATCGATGTTCATTTGGGATTTCGAGCCTGGGAATAGCTCCGTATGGTGATTTTGATCTTAGGAGCGCGTCCGGATGTGGATTTGGAGGTCCGTAGGTCACTTCGGGGTCATTTGGCGAAAGTTGAAAATTTGAAGGTTTTTGGGAAGTTTGACCGGGAGTGGACTTTTTTATATCGGGGTCTGATTCCAATTCCAGAAATTGGAGTAGATTCATAATGTCAAATGTGACTTGTGTGCAAAATTTGAGGTCAATCGGACATGATTTGATAGGTTTCGGCATCGAATATAGAAGTTAGAGGTTCTAAAGTTCATTAAGCTTGAATTGGGGTGCGATTCATGATTTTTGTGTTGTTCGATGTGATTTGAAGGCACGACTAAGTCCGTATTGTGTTTTATGACTTGTTGGTAGGTTTGGTTGAGGTCCCGGGGGCCTCGGGTGGATTCCGAACGTTTAACGGATCGAGTTGTGTTTGGGGGAAATGCTGAGGCTGCTTGTATCTGGTGAATTCACACCTGCGTGGAAAAGGCCACAGGTGCGAGCCCGCAAGTGCGGCGATGTGGTCGCAGAAGCGACATTTGGACTGAGCTGGGAGGGCTTCAGGTGTGAGGATGTTTCCACATCTGCGAGCCCGCAGATGCGAGGAAAGCTCCGCAGAAGCGGAATGCAAGCTGGGCAGCTGGAGTCGCAGAAGAGGAATGTCTCCGCATGTGTGTGACCGTAGGGGTGCATTTGTCATCGCAAGAGCGGAGCTGTGCTGGACAGAGGGTATGTACAGGTGCGAGGTTTTGGCCGCACCCGCGAGACCGCAAATGCGGTGAAGCGACCGCAGTTGCAGTAGTCAGGATGGGCAGTGTCCTCTTTAAAACGAAGGGTTTGGCTCAATTCCACCTCATTTCGTCCAAGGAAGCCAATTTTGGAGCAATTTTGGAGTGCCATCTTCATCAACTATTATGGGGTAAGTGATTTCTTCACATTTTGAGTTAAATACATGGTTTATATATGGATTTAAACATGAAAATTTGTAGAAAATTTGGATTTTGAAGAAAGACCTAGAAATTGGTATTTTTGGATTTATACCACGAATTTGGGCATGGAATTGAGAATAAATTATATATTTGAGTTCGTGAGGTTATGGGTAATGGTTATCTTCGAATATTTTTGAAAATCTGAGCACGTGGGCTCGAGGGAATTGTTTAAATTGATTAATTATGGGTATTAGAACACGTTTTGATTTGTTTGCACATTCGTTGCGTAGTTTTGGGCCGTCAAGCTTTGGGTTGAGATGTTAGAGCGGCGTCGAAGCCGGCTATGGAACTTCGGAGCGAGGTAAGTCTCTTTTCTAACCTTGTAAGAGGGAATTAACCCCATAGGTGAATTGATTTAATATGTGCTTCTATTTGTGGGGGCTACGTACGCATGAGGTAACGAGAGTCCTTACGAAGCTACTAATTGTACTTATGTCCGGGTAGTCTAGGACCCAAATCATGTTATACTTGCGATATTTGTACCCTACTTGTCAATTTAATTGTTTAAAATATATTGGAACTTGATAAAGGAATTATAAAAGGTTAAACTTCATTTACTTGAGTTTTGGACGGGTCACATGACCGTTAATGAGAATTGATATTTCTTTGAATATTAACCCTTAATAAATCTTGAATTGGTTGTTTTAATGTATTTTCTATTCTTGTGGAGCGGGTCGAATGCCTCGGTAGCAGATAGATGCATCTATGGTTCGTGTCGTTCGACCCTCAGCAGTCTACAGTTTATATTTATATGTTGTATCGGGCCATACGACCTCGGCATAATTCGTGCGTAAATATTTCTTGGAGTCCAATTATAATCGATATTGCTTCATTGGCTTGAAAGATTAATTTGTAAAAAAAAATGGAAATTAAATTGGGATTTACTATCAGTGAAAAAATTGTTTGCTTATTTCTTGTCCTTGAGTTTTCAGCTATTTCTACATAACCAATGCTTAATTATAATATCGATATTTTATGGTTAGCCCAAGTGTCGGAGTTGACCCCTCGTCACGACTTCTTTGAGGTTAGACTAGATACTTACTGGGTATGCATTGATTTACATACTCATACTACACTTGCTGCACATTTTGTGCAGGTACATATATGTCTAGTGGACTTGTGGGCGCAGGGGCGCGGCTATTGCGGGGACTTAGGTGAGCTACATCCCATGTTGCGAGTCTGCAGCACATAGAGTCTCCATCAGAGTTATTTACACTCTCCTGTCTAATTGTATTCCAGACAAATGTGGTATTTTACTATATTTCCTAGTTAATGCTCATGCACTTGTGACACCGAGTTTTGAGGGTGCTTATAGGTTGTTCAGTATTGTAGTTGTGAAAACATTATCATTTACTCTGTAAATTTTATCTCTTACTATTTAATTGAAGGAAATTATGAATTCAAAAATACTAAAATGAGTAATTAAGTTAATCATTTATTGTTGGCTTGCCTGACAGCGGTGTTAGGCGCCTTCACGATCTTTAATGAATTTTGGGTCGTGACAAGTTTTCAGAGGGAATTCAGGAAAAACTTGAGGTAAGTCACATGTGATCATTGTTAGTCAATAATATTGGATTATCATTGAGTATTTCGACTAGATTACGTGTTTTTGAGGTGAAATTAGAAGATTTGGGCCTAGAGATTTCAAAATAAGAATTTAAGAATTGGAGGTCGAGTTGATGTTGGAATTTGGTAAAATTTGTATGGTTAGACTCGTGGTTGAATGGGTTTTCGAATTTTGTAACTTTTATCGGGTTCCGAGACGTGGGCCCCATGGGTGATGTTTGAGTTAAATTTCGGATTTTGTTGGAAAATTAGTATTTTCATATGGAATTAATTCCTATAATTTGTATTGACTGAATCGAATTAATTATGACAAGATTCGAGGCATTTGGAGACCGATTCGCAAGGCAAAGGCATAACAGAGTAAGGAATTACATGGTTTGAGGTAAGTAACAGTTCTAAATTTGGTCCTAAGGGTATGAACCCCGGATTTTTGTGATATGTAATTGGTTTGAGGTGAAGCACATGCTAGGTGATGGGCGCGTGGGCGTGCACCGTAGGAATTGTGACTTGATAAACTCCATGGAACTGTATGGTTGAATAATCTGTTGATATTCATACTTTTTCTTGTATTAGACAAATGAACTATAAATCATGTTGAAAATATGTGTTGACACGGTAGGGACCCCCAGAGATCGTGTACATGTTGAATTATCTGCTAAATTGTTGTTTTGCACTCAGTCACAGTTTTACTTGCACATTACATCTCAGTCTCTATTGTTCATTATTGATGCATCATATCATTGATGTTTGGGCTGCTTATCATGATTTCTAAGAGCCCGAGAGACTGGAGAGGTTGATGACTGAGTGAGGCCGAAGGCATAATTGTGAGGATATTTATGGGATCGGGCTGCACGTCGCATCATTTTTCATTGATTTATGCCATGATTGGCTTGTTATAGTGCTTGGGCTGAAGGAGCCCCTCTGGAGCCTGTACACACCCCCAGTGAGCGTAGGTACCTACTGAGTATGTGTGTCGAGTGTGAGTACCGAGTGCTGAGTGACTGAGAGGAATGAGTGACTGTGTGGAAAGAGTGATTGTGAGGTTGGAGTGAATGGGAGGATTGAGTGACTATTGCTCTGAGAGGATGCATTGATTTTATTATTGCTGCACTTCAGTCATCATATATCACTGTTTTGGAAATTTCTGAAAGACATTATCTTCTGTTTCAGTCGAATTTGATATGAAATTACTGTTTGAGTTTTAAATGTTGAACTTGAAAGCATGCCTACCTTCTTATGTTGAAAATTACTGTAATTGGACTTAGCTGTGAAGCTCGTCACTATCTTCACTTCTTTATTTAGTATTGTTACTTACTGAGTTGGTTGTATTCATACTACACCATGCACTTCGTGTGCAGATCCAGGTGCTTCCGAACACAGTGGGTGTTGATTCTTTCGCACGGTTGATTTTTCAGAGATTCCGAGGTAGCTGCCGTATTTTGCAGACCTTGTCTCTCCTTCCCTATCTTCTTGTTTACTATATTTGGTCTCAGACTATTATAGACTGTGTTTTCCAGACTTGTGATGTATAGATGCTCATGTACTCTGTAACACCCCGATAGTTGGGAAATTCTACGTTATGTTTTGGGTTTTCTATCCCGTTTATGAGAACTTTTGCTATTAAATCTCTTTTAATTCATTCTTGTTAAAAGTGTTGGGAATTATTTGTGAGAAGTTGGCTTGCCTAGTACCACATTAGGCGCCATCATGACAAGTTAGGAGTTTGAGCTGTGACAAGTTGGTATCAGAGCCTAGGTTACATAAGTCTCACGAGTCATGAGCAGGTTTAGTAGTCTTGCGGATCGGTACGGAGACGTCTGTACTTATCTTCGAGAGGCTGCCAAACCCTTAGGAAAATTTCACTTTCTTGTATTCTATCGTGCGAATTTGTTGATTCCGGAAACTAAATTTCTGTTCTTCTATTCTCTCATAGATGTTGAGGAAACGTACTACCGGATCGAACGGTTATCCACCAGTGCCACCAATTAGAGCCGCGAGAGGCCGGGGCCGTGGTACAGGCCAAGGCCAAGGTCAAGGTCGAGGTGTAGCTCATACAGTAGTTGGAGCAGCACCGTAGCACCACCAGTTGCTCCAGCTCAGGAACAGATTCTAGATATAGTTGAGCTGGAAGGGATCAACTCTGGCACCAGCTGTGCCTATTGTGATTCTAGGCCTTCAGGAGGCTTTGGCCAAGATATTGACAGTTTGCACTGGCCTTTCTCGGGTGGTTTCGGCTCAGGCCACACCAGCCACTTTTCAAGCTAGGGGAGGTACTCATACTCTCGTACTCCAGAGCAGGTAGTGCAGGGACTTCAGATACCAGGGGAACTACCAGCCCAGCCGGCTGCAGCTGCTCAGGCCCCGGTAGTGCCCGTTATGGTAGATGATGAGCAGAGGAGATTCGAGAGATTTGGGAGGCTTTGACCTCTATCATTTAGCGGTGCTGAGTCAGAAGATGCTCAGGGTTTTCTGGATAAGTGACAGCGGATGCTTCAGACAACGGGTATTCTAGAGACCAGTGGGCTCTCGTTCACTACTTTTCAGTTTTTTAGGGTTGCCTTCATATGGTGGGAGTCTTATGAGAGGCGCAGGCCGGTCGGTGCAGTGCCACTTACATGGCAGAAGTTCTCTATTCTCTTTGTGGAGAAGTTCGTGCCGCAGTCTCGCAGGGAGGAGCTGCGTAGACAGTTTGAGCAGCTTCGGTAGGATGATATGTCTGTGACCCAGTACGAGATGAGGTTTTCTGAGTTGGCTCGTCACAAAGTTTGGTTGGTTCCCACTGATAGGGCGAGGATTAGGAGGTTCATTGATGGCCTCACATACTAGCTGCGGTTACTTATGACTCGGGAACAAGTATCTGGTGCTACTTTTGAAGAGGTGGTTGACATTGTTCGGCAGATAGAGATGGTCCATAGCCAGGAGATAGGGAGACCAAGAGGCCTCGTGGATTGAGTGGTTTCAACGGTATTCCTTCACGGGGTCAGTATTACCATGACAGGGGTCAACCTTACAGACACGCTCAGATAGGTCGTCCAGTTTACCGTGGTGCATCATCCAGTTGTAGTTCATATAATTCTCATCAGGGTCAGTCATCTCTCAGTGCCCTTCTAGCCCAGAGTTTGTCCTGTGCTCCTTCAGTTCAGGGTTCATTTGCACCGGGTGCTTCTAGCGGTTATTCTGGTTCTCGGGGCCCGATTCAGTCCTCAACACCGCCAGTACCGGGGAGTTGCTTTGAGTGCGGGGAGATTGGGCATATGTGGAGGCAGTGTCCTCGTCTTCCGAGAGGTCCAGTGCAGTAGAGGAGTCAGATTACGACTTCAGCACTTATTACTTTGCCAATCGCCCATCCAGCTCGGGGTGGGGCTCAGTCAGCTAGGGGTCACCCAAGAGGGGGAGGCCGATCAGGTGACGGTCAAGCCCGATTCTATGCTTTTCCTGCCAGGCTAGATGTCGTTGCCTCAGATGCAGTGATCACATGTATTTTCTCAGTGTGCCACAAGGAAGCTTCTATATTATTTGACTCTGGTTCTACTTATTCGTATGTATCATAGTACTTTACTCAATATCTGGATATGCCTCGTGAGTACTTAGTTTCACCTGTTCGTGTATCTACGCCGGTGGGCGACGCTATTACTGTGGACCGTGTGTGTCGGTCGTGTGTGGTAACTATTGGGGGATTGGAGACTAGAGTTGATCGTTTAGTGATCAGTATGGTTGATTTCGATGTAATCTTGGGTATGGATTGGTTGTCTCCATGTCACGCTATTCTGGACTGTTATGCAAAAATTGTGACGTTGGCGATACCGGGGTTGCCGAAGTCGAATGGAGAGGTTCTCTAGATTATATTCCCAGCAGGGTAATTTGTTATTTGAAGGCCAAACGTATGGTTGGGAAGGGGTGTTTGTCATATTTGGCCTTTGTAAGAGATGTTGATGCAGATACTCCTACTATTGATTCAGTACCGGTAGTGTGAGACTTTCCGGATATATTTTCTGCAGACCTGCCGAGTATGCCGCCCGATAGGGATATTGATTTCGGCATTTACTTGGTGCTGGCCACTCAGCCCATTTCTATTCCTCTATATCGTATGACACAAGCTGAATTGAAAGAATTGAAAGAGCAACTTTAGGAACTTCTTGATAAGAGGTTTATTAGGCCTAGTGTGTTACCTTGGGGTGCCTTGGTTCTGTTTGTAAAAAAGAAAGATGGTACTATGCGGATGTGCATCAATTACAGGCAGTTGAACAAAGTTACAATCAAGAACAAGTATTCTTTGCCGCGTATTGATGATTTATTTGACCAGCTTCAGGGAGCGAGGGTATTCTCCAAAATTGATTTGAGATCTGGGTATCACCGGTTGAAAATTCGGGATTCTGATATTCTAAAGACGGCATTCAAGATTCGTTATGGTCACTATGAATTTCTCGTGATGTCTTTTGGGCTGACCAACGACCCAGCAACATTTATGGACTTGATGAATAGCGTATTCCGGCCGTATCTTGATTCATTTGTCATGGTATTTATTGATGATATCCTGGTGTACTCACGTAGTCAGGAGGAGCATGCACATCACTTGCGTATTGTATTACAGAGGCTAAGAGAGGAGAGACTTTATGCCAAATTCTCTAAGTGTGAGTTCTAGCTTAGTTCAGTGGCATTCTTAGGGCACATAATGTCTAGTGAAGGAATTAAGGTGGATCCAAAGAAGATAGAGGCAGTTCAAAGTTGGCCCAAGCCATCTTCAGTTACTGAGATTTAGGGTTTTCCCAGCTTGGCCGGTTATTATCGTCGCTTCGTGGAGGGTTTCTCGTCTATTGTGACTTCTATGACTAAATTGACCCAGAAAGGTGCTCCATTCAGATGGTCGGATGAGTGTGAAGAGAGCTTTCAGAAGCTCAAGACAGCTATGACTATAGCCCAGTATTGGTGTTTCTTATAGGTTCAGGGTCTTATACTGTGTATTGTGATGTGTCACGTATTAGTCTCGGCCCAGTGCTGATGCAAGACGGTAGGGTGATTACCTATGCGTCCAGATAGTTAAAGGTACATGAGAAGAATTATCAGGTCCACGACATTGAGTTAGAAGCTATTGTTCATGCCTTAAAGATTTGGCGGCATTATTTGTACGGTGTCCATTGTGAGGTTTATACCGATCACCGGAGTCTACAATATCTGTTTAAAAAGAAAGATCTTAATTTATGGCAGCGAAGGTGGTCGAAGTTGCTTAAGTATTATGATATCACCATTCTCTCTCATCCCGGAAAGGCCAATGTGGTGGCCGATGCCTTGAGTCGTAAGGCAAAGAGTTTGGGCAGCTTAGCATACTTACCGATAGCAGAAAGGCCTTTAGCCTTGGATGTTCGGGCCTTGGCCAACCAGTTTGTCAAATTGGACATTTTCGAGCCGAGATGAGTTTTGGCTTGTGTGGTTTCTCAGTCTTCTCTTTATGATCGTATCAGAGAACGTCAGAATGATGACCCCCATCTGCTTGTCCTTAAGGATACGGTTCAGCACGGTGATGCCAAGGAAGTCACTATTGGTGATGACTATGTATTACGGATGTAGGGCAGGCTATGTGTGCCTAATGTAGATGGTTTACCTGAGTTGATTCTCCAGGAGGCTCACAGTTTGCAGTACCCCATTCATCCAGGTGCCGCAAAGATGTATCAGAATTTGAGGCAACACTATTGGTGGAAGTGAATGAAGAAAGATATAGTTGGGTTTGTAGCTCAGTGTTTAAATTGTTAATAGGTGAAGTACGAGCATTAGAGACCGGGAAGATTACTTCAGAGATTTGAAATTTCGGAGTGGAAGTGGGAGCGTATTACCATGGACTTTGTAGTTGGGCTCCCATGGACTTTGAGGAAGTTTGATGCTGTTTGGGTGATTATAGGTAGGTTGACCAAGTCCGTGCATTTTATTCTAGTTGGTACTACTTATTCTTCGGAGCGGTTGGCTGAGATTTATATCCACGAGATTGTTTGCCTACACGGTGTGCCAGTGTCCATCATTTCGGATCGGGGCACACAGTTTACATTTCAATTTGGAGAGTAGTGCAGCGAGAATTAGGTATACAGGTTCAGTTGAATACAGCATTTCATCCACAGATGGATGTGCAATCCGAGAGCACTATTCAGATATTAGAGGATATGCTACGCGCTTGTGTCATTGATTTTAGGCGTTCTTAGAATCAGTTTCTACCACTCGCGAAGTTTGCTTACAATAACAGCTACCAATCGAGCATTCAGATGGCTCCGTATGAGGCTTTATATGGGAGACAGTGTCGGTCTTCGGTGGGTTGGTTTGAATCGGGTGAGGCTAGGCTATTGGTTACTAATTTGGAACAAGATGCTTTGGAAAAGGTTAAATTGATTCAGGATCGAATTCGCATGGCGCAGTCTAGACAGAAGAGTTATGCCGACCGAAAGGTCCGTAAAGTTGCTTAAATGGTTGGGGAGAAGGTTCTGCTCAAGGTTTCACCCATGAAAGGTGTGTTGAGATTGGGGAAGAAGGGCAAGTTGAGTCCTAGATATATTGGGCCTTTTGAAATATTTACGAAGATTGGAGAGGTGGCTTATGAACTTGCGTTGTCGCCTAGTCTATCGAGTGTTCATCTAGTGTTTCATGTATCGATGCTCCAGAAGTATGTCGGGGATCCGTCTCATGTTTTGGATTTTAGTACAGTATAGTTGGATGGTAATTTGACGTATGATGTGGAGCCGGTGACCATTTTAGACTGGCAGGTTCGAAAGCTGAGATCAAAGAACATAGCTTCAGTGAAAGTGCAGTGGAGAGGCCAACCAGTCAGAGAAGCTACCTGGGAGATTGAGCGGGAGTTGCGGAGCAAATATCAATACCTATTTGAGGCTCAAAGTATGATTCTAAACCCGTTCGAGAACGAACGTTTGTTTAAGAGGGGGAGAATGTAACGACCCGACCGGTCGTTTTGAGTTACAGCCCCGTTCCCCAATTTACTGCTCAATTTGTGCTTTATAGTTGTTATGAGACTTGCCGGGGTAATTGGTTCGAGTCCGGTGAGGTTTTGAAATGAATTGAGACACTTAGTCTCCAAAATGAAAACATAAGTTAAAACGGTTGACCGGATATTGGTTTATGTGTAAATGACCCCGTAATAGAATTTTGATAACTCCAATAGCTCCGTATATTGATTTTAGACTTAGGAGCGTGTCCGTAAAATTATTTGGAAGACCGTAGTTAAATTAGGTTTGAAATGGCTAAAATAGAAATTTAAGTTTGGAAGTTTGACGGAGGAGTTGACTTTTTGATATCGGGGTCGGAATCCGATTTTGAAAATTGGAATAGGTCTGTTCTGTCATTTGTGACTTGTGCGAAAAATTTGAGGTCAATCGGACTTGATTTGATAGGTTTCGGCATCGAATGTAGAAGTTAAAATTTTTAGTTTCATTAAGCTTGAATTGGGGTATGATTCATGGTTTTAGCGTTGTTTAATGTGATTGGAAGTTTCGACTAAGTTTGTATGATGTTTTAGAACTTGTTGGTATGTTTGGTTGAGGTCCTGGGGGCCTCGGGTGTATTTCGGATGGTTAACAGATCGAAATTTGGACTTACGGAAAAATCTAAAATTTTTTGCTTTCTGGTGTAATCGCACCTGCAGACATTTTCTAGCAGGTGCGAGCTGGGAAAGCGCAGAAGCGGGGAGGGGCTGGCAAGGCAGTGTGCGCAGGTGCTGAGATTTTGCCGCATCTGCGAAGCCGCAGAAGCGGCTTTGTGATCGCAGAAGCGGAACACATAGGGGAGGCTCCATCGCAAAAGCAGACAGTGAGTCGGACCGCATGTGGAGACTTCAAGGTATATCTGCCAGCGTTCGCAAACCTCAGAGTCCCTCTCTATCCTTATTATGTTGTTTTTCTTATTCTCCTTGGACTCTGATGTATAGAGACACTTAGAATTTCTTTTAGAAGCTTATGACTTATTTTTACCGGGTTTTGGGAGTTGAAATTATGGATTTGCAGTTTTATATTTATATATCATGTGTTGAGATTGGAGTTCAGTTTATTATTTATTTATTTCCGCAATTTGTTAGGCTTACCTAGTCGTAGAGACTAGGTGCCATCACGATGTCCTACGGAGGGAAAACAAATGGGGTCATGACAAGTTGGTATCAGAGCTCTAGGTTCATAGGTGTTATGAGTTACAAGCAGGTTTAGTAGAGTCTCGCAGATTGGTACAGAGACATCTGTACTTATCTTTGGGAGGCTATGGAACTGTTAGGAAAAGTTTCACTTTCTTTGATTCCTTATCGTGCGAGATTTTGACTCCGGACTCTAAACTTCTATCTTTCTATTCTCTCACAGATGGTGAGGACACGTACAGCTGGATCGGATGATCAGACACTCGCTTCCCCTGCTAGAGCCGTGAGAGGTCGGGGTCGGGGTAGAGGCCGAGGACGTCCACGTGGTGCAGCCAGAGCACACGCACGAGCTACTACAGAGGAGCCACTAGTAGCTCCAGTTGGAGGGCAGGCACCTGAGATGCCTGTTACTACACCATCTCTCCAGGAGACTCTAGCCCAGTTCCTGAGCATGTTCAGTACCTTGGATCATGCAGGATTGATACCTATTGCTCCTGTCACATCTCAGGCCTGGGGAGGAGCACAGACTCCCATCGCCGGTACCCCAGAGCAGTGGGTTCAGGCAGACCACGATCTAGAGATTATACCGATGCAGCTGGTAGTCCCAGTTCAACTCGAGGTTAGGGCAGCAGCTTCTGAGGCAGAGCAACTCAGGCTCGAGAGGTATAAGAAGTACCACCCACCTACTTTCAGTGGCTTGGCGTCAGAGGATGCCCAGGGTTTTGTTGAGGAGTGCCACCGTATGCTCCATATTATGGGTGTTGCAAAGACTAGTGGGGTTTCTTTCACTACATTCGAGCTTATAGGAGCTGCCTACCAGTTCTGGCACGCATACGAGTTGGATTGTCCGGCTGAGGCAGCTTCACTCACCTGGACTCATTTCTTAGATATGTTCCTGAGGGAGTATGTTCCTCAGAGTCTCATAGATGCTTGGCGTGCAGAGTTTTAGCAGTTGCGCTAGGGTCATATGACTGCGGTCTGATTCAGTGATTTGGCTAGGCATGCACCAGCCTTGGTTGCTACTGTTCGAGAGCAGGTTCGTCGGTTTATTGAGGGGCTCAACCCCAGCATCAGATTGAGCATCGAGCAAGAGTTGGAGATGGATATTGTGTATCAGCATGTAGTGGGGATTGCTAGGAGGTTAGAGGGCATGCTGACTCGGGATAGAGAGGAGAGAGAGGCCAAGAGGTCTCAAGAGTCTGGCACTTACAGTGGTACTCGTGCCCTAGCGGTGACTCGTCATGCCAGGGGTTATATGGGTCGCCCTGTTCATTCAGCACTTCTAGCCGCCAGCGGTGCTTCGGCCACTATGATCTCAGCCAAACGCACACCATAATTAAGTAGTGAGGCGGTCGATGCAATAATAAACCCAACGAAGGTCGGGATCGAATCCACAGGGAGTTAGAATATGGGATTAGGTGTATATCTAAGTTAATTGCAAGTTCTGGCTCCAATTACACTTCCACAAACCTGATTGGTGTTCTACTTCTACTTTACTCTATTGTTTGCAAGTATAAAACTAAGGACAATATTTTTGGTTTTGAGTTTTTCAAATGATTAAAAGGGACTAGGGTCGTGACTTCTACCTAGGTGGTTATCTAATGGGTTGTAAACTCCAGGGCAAATTTGATTAGTTGGGGTCGTGATGTAGCAATCACATCCAGGTACTCACTCTATACCTCGTGGTAGTTTGAGTGATTTTGCCCAATTTGGCTTTCTCAAATCCAATTGGGTATTTGCACAATATAAGTGATATTAGCTCAAGTCGGGTACTACTATCTCTAGGTTTAACCCTTTAATTGGGCTATTAATTTTTTGAGTTCACCCCAATTTCTTGTTAGCCAAGTTTTCCTAGACTTAGTCTCTCTTTCTCAAGTAGAGGCTAAGTCAAATAGGCATGAATCAATGTTTGCAACCATTGATTCTAGGGTTCAATCATGAATAAGGTTAAATATCACTAACCCAATCAAAAATAATCCCTAAATTAAACACCCATCAAATACCCACACTAGGGTTGGGTCACAACCCTAGCTAAAGATTTAGCTACTTATGAAAAGTACAGAAATCAAAGAAGAAATTAAGATAGAATGCATATTAATTGATTAGGGAAAGAAAATCTAATGTATAGATGTTAATCTAGTACAAAAATCCTCAAAATAGCAAAGAAAATGGCTCATGTGCTCTTCTCCAGCGTCACTCTTCCTAAAAATGAAAAAAAGTTCTATTTATACTAAGTTAAAAATATCTAACAAAACTGCCCCTGCGGAGGTTGTGCGATCGCATATATCTGGTGCGGTCCGCACATTGAGCTTCTATGGCCGCACAATTATTGTGCGGTCCGCATTCTTGGAATATTTGGACTTGGAACTTTTTGGCTTCTGCGGTCCGCATAAAAACGAGTGCGGCCGCGCTTTTGATTGTGCGACCGCATAAAAATAATGTGGTCTGCACTCCTTGATTTTGAACTTGAATCCAACTCTCTGATTCTTCACTCCTGCGGACCGCATAATAGTGAGTGCGGCCGCACTTGATATTCTGCGGCCGCACAATTTTGGTACGGTCCGCACTCCTTCAGCTTGCCCAAATACCATTCTCTGAATCTCCTCTCTGCGGCCGAACTGCTGACCTTTTTGCCTTGTTTTGGTTCTTGTTCACTTTTGACTCCTTTATGAGTTGATTTTGACTTCTTTGGCTCATATCCCAATATTCCTCCAAGTAAGCACATTTTGTTAGTTTCCGGGAATGCCTTTAAGCATTTTTGAGCTAAATCGCAAGTAAAAGAGAGTAAATAATCCGTCAAAATCCCTACTTATCACACTACTAGGCCCCATGATCCTTATTATGCACAGCTAGTGTCTAGTGTGCCTCCTGCACAGGGTGCTTCCAGTGGTCAGTCCAGTCGATCAGGCTCGAGCCAGTCACAGCAGCCACATCCTCTAAGAGCTTGTTTTTAGTGTGGCGACACTCATCATTTGGGGAGGGATTGCCCCAGATTCAGGAGGGGTGCACCTCCACAGATTTCTCGGGCACCGCGTGCTCCACCGGGTCCTCAGGCTATGATTACAGCACCAGCTACCACCCCACTTGCACAACCAGCTAGAGGTAGAGGTCACCCTAGAGGGGGAGGCCAGGCCAGATATTATGCCCTTCCTGCTAGGACAGAGGCAGTCGCCCTATCACGCTATCCTCGATTGTCATTCCAAGACAGTGACATTGGCTATGCCACGTCTACTACGGCTAGAGTGGACAGGTACCTTGGATCATATTCCTAGCAGGGTTGTTTCATTTCTTAAATCTCAGTGAATGGTTGAGAAAGGGGTGTGATGCATATTTGGCCTATGTGAGAGATGTTAGTGTTGATACTCCTACTGTGGAGTCAAGTTTCGGTGGTGAGGGATTTTGCAAACGTATTTCCGGCAGAACTTCCAGGCATGTCGCCTGACAGGGATATTGACTTTGGCATTGATTTGTTACCGGGCACTCAGTCCATTTCTATTCCACCTTATCAGATGGCCCCGGTAGCTTTGAAAGAGTTAAAGGAATAGTTGTAAGAGTTACTCAATAAGGGCTTCATTCGGCCCAGTGTATCGCCTTGGGGTGCTCCTGTCTTGTTTGTGAAGAAAAAGGATGGTTCTATGCGAATGTGTATCGACTATCGCCAGTTGAACAAGGTTATAGTGAAGAACATGTATCCATTGCCACGTATTGATGACCTATTTGATCAGCTTCAGGGTGCCAGAGTGTTCTCTAAGATCGACTTGCGTTCAGGCTATCATCAGTTGAAGATTCGGGTTGTTGGATATCCCGAAGATTGCTTTCAGGACTCGGTATGGTCATTACGAGTTCCTTGTGATATCTTTTGGGCTGACCAATGCCCCAACATCATTTATGCACTTGATGAACAATGTATTTCAGCCCTATCTTGACTCTTTCGTTATTATGTTTATTGACGACAATCTGGTGTACTCCCGGAGTCGGGAGGATCATGAGCAGCACCTGAGGACTGTGCTTCAGACCTTAAGAGAGAAGAAGTTATATGAAAAATTTTTGAAGTATGAATTCAAGCTAGATTCAGTGGAATTTTTGGGCGATGTAGTATAGAGTGAAGGGATCAAGGTAGACCCGAAGAATATTGAAGCAGTGTAGAGTTGGCCCAGACCGTCCTCAACTACGGAGATCCGGAGTTTTCTTGGCTTGGCGGGGTATTACCGTTGATTTGTAGAGGGTTTCTCGTCTATTGCATCACCTATGACCAGATTGACCCAGAAGGGTGCTCCGTTCAGGTGGACCGAGGAGTGTGAGGAGAGCTTTCAAAAGCTCAAGACTACTTTGACTACAGCCCAAGTGTTAGTGTTTCCTACTGGATCGGGGTCCAATATAGTGTATTGTGATGCGTCGCGCATTAGTCTCGGCACGGTGTTGATGCAGGATAGTAGGGTGATTGCCTACGCGTCCAGATAGTTGAAGGTGCATGAAAAGAACTATCATGTCCACGACCTCGAGTTAGCAGCTATTGTTCATGCCTTGAAGATCTGGCGACATGGTGTTCCTTGTGAGGTTTACACGGATCATCGGAGTCTACAAAATCTGTTTAAATAGAAGGATCTTAACTTGCGTCAACGAAGATGGTTGGAGTTGCTTAAGGATTATGACATCACCATTCTCTATCATCCTGGGAAGGCCAATGTGGTGGTCGATGCCTTGAGTCGCAAGGCAGAGAGTTTGGGCAGTTTAGCATATCTACTAGTAGCAGAAAGGCCTTTAGCCTTGGATGTGCAGGCCTTAGCCAACCAGTTTGTCAGATTGGATATTTTCGGGCCGAGCAAAGTTTTGGCCTGTGTGGTTTCTCAGTCTTCTCTTTATGATCGTATCAAGGAGCGTCAGTATGATGATCCCCATCTGCTTGTCCTTAAGGACACGATTCAGCACGGTGATGCCAAGGAGGTCACTATTGGAGATGACGGTGTGTTACGGATGCAAGTCAGGCTATGTGTGCCTAATGTAGATGGTTTGCATGAGTTGATCCTCTAGGAGGCTCACAGTTTGCAGTACTCCATTCACCCAGGTGCAGCGAAGATGTATCAGGATTTGAGGCAGCACTATTGGTGGAGGCGGATGAAGAAGGATATAGTGGAATATGTAGCTCGTTACCTAAATTGTCAGCAGGTGAAGTATGAGCATCAGCGACCGGGTGGTTTGCTTCAAAAGATAGAGATTCCATAGTGGAAATGGGAGCGGATCATTATGGTTTTTGCTGTTGGGCTCCCATGGACTCAGAGGAAGTTTGATGTGGTTTGGGTGATTGTGGATAGATTGACCAAGTCAGCTCATTCCGTTTATATGGTTACTACCTACTCTTCGGAGCAGCTGCTCAGATTTACATTTGCGAGATTCTCAGACTTCATGGTGTCCCGGTATCTATCATCTTTGAACGGGGTACGCAATTTACATCATGGTTCTGGAGAGCCATACAATATGAGTTAGGTACTCGTGTGGAGTTGAGCATAATATTTCACCCTCAGACGGACGGACAGTCCGAACGCACTATTCAGATATTGGAGGATATGCTTCGTGCATGTGTGATTGATTTTGGGGGTGCTTGGGATCAATTATTGCCACTTGCGAAGTTTGCCTACAATAATAGTTATCAGTCGAACATTCAAATGGCACCGTATGAGGCTTTGTATGGTAGATGGTGCTGGTCTCCAGTGGGTTGGTACGAGCCGGGTGAGGCTAGGCTATTGGGTACAGACTTCATTCAGGATGCCTTGGAGAAAGTTAAATTGATTCAGGATTGACTTTGTACAGCCCAGTCCAGGCAGAAGAGTTATGCGGATCGAAAAGTTCGCCGATGTTGCATTCATGGTTGGGGAGCGGGTCTTGCTCCAGGTTTCACCCATGAAGGGTGTGATGAGGTTCGGAAAGAAAGGCAAGTTAAGCCCTAGGTATATCGGACCTTTTGATATCCTTGAAAGGGTTGGAGATGTGGCTTACAGACTTGCACTACCACCTAGTCTCTCTGTAGTTCATCAAGTATTCCATGTTTCAATGCTCCTGAAGTATCACGACGATCCGTCTCATGTGTTAGACTTCATCTCAGTCCAGTTGGACAAGGATCTATCTTATGTTGAGGATCCAGTGGCCATTTTGGACAGGCAGGTTCGAAAGTTGAGGTCGAAGAGCATCGCTTCTGTGAAGGTTCGGTGGAGGGGTCATCCAGTCGATGAGGTGACTTGGGAGACCGAGCATGATATATGCAGCTGTTGTCCTCATATTTTCACCACTTCAGGTATTCTTTATACTCGTTCGAGGACGAACGTATGTTTTAAGAGGGGGAGGATGTAATGACCCGGCCGGTCGTTTCGAGGAAATAAGCCCTGAACCCCTATTTATTGTTCCCTCTATTTCATTTTTGGGTTTTGTGACTTGCCGGGAGGATTTGTTTTGGTTTCAGAGTGAAATGTAACACATAGTCCCTAAAATAAAAGTTTAAGTCGTAGGAATCGATCGTAGTTTGAACTATGTGAAGACGACTTTGGAATGGAGTTTTAACAGTTCTAATAGTTTCGTAGGGTGATTTGGTTTTAGGAGCGTGTTCGGATATTGAATCGGAGGTCCGTAGGTCATTTTAGCGTTAATTGGCGAAAGTTGGAAATTTGATGAATTTTGGAAAGTTTGACCGAGAATGGACATTTTGATATTGGGGTCGGATTCCGATTTCGGAAGTTGGAATAGGTCTGTAATGTCAATTATGACTTGTGTGCAAAGTTTGAGGTCAATCGGACTTGATTTGATAGGTTTCGGCGTCGGATGTTGAAGTTTGAAACTTTAAAGTTCATTAGGCTTGAATCGATGTGTAATTCATGTTTTTAGCATTGTTTGATGTGATTTAAAGGCTCGACTAAGTTCATGTGATGTTTTAGGACTGGTGGGTATATTTGGTTGAGGTCCCGGGCGCCTCAGTTGAGTTTCAGATGGTTAGCGGATCATTTATGGACTTAGAGAATTTTCTGGTGCTGGGCTGGTTCTGTGTAATCATGCCTATGCAAGGCTGACCGCAGGTGCGAGCAAAGGGGTGCAGGTGCGGGGCTAGGGGAATTGGCCAGTGGTCGCAGGTGCAGTGTGAGGGCCGTAGAAGAGGAATCGCTTATGCGGAAGATCAATCGCAGAAGCGGACGGGTGCTTGGGGAGGCCTGTCAGCAGAAGCAGACGTATTGGACCAGATGCGCACCCGCAGAAGCGGGATTTGGACTGCAGGAACCGCAGATCCGGGTATTGTCTCACTTCTGCGAGGCCGCAGATGCGACTAAGTGACCGCAGAAGCGGAAATGCTGGACAGAACATTTAAATGCAAGGGTTCGCGATTTTTGCTCATTTTTGACATTTTGAGCTCGGGTTTGGTGATTTCTTGAGAGCATTTTCGAGGGATTTCTTGAGGTAAGTCCCTTGTGCTTATTTTGATTAATAATCTTGCTTCCTCATTTATTTTTCCACCTAGTTAGCGTGTATTTAAGGTAGAATTTGGGAGTTTGAGGCTAGGGATTTGGGGAGTGTAATTTGAGGATTTGAGGGTCGAGTTGGTATCGGATTTTGGTAATTTTGGTATGGGTGAACTCAATATCTAATTGGTGTTCATATTTTGTGACTTTTACCCAATTCTGATACGTGGGTCCGGGTCGACATTTTGGGGTGATTTTTTTATTCTTTGCTAAAGTCGTAAATTTATGATTTAAATTAGTTCCTTGTAGTTTTATTCATTATATGTAATTGCTTTTGGCTAGATTTGGTCCATTCAGAGTCGGAAAATCGAGGAAAGGCATTCTTACCGATTGATTGAGCGAGATTTGAGGTAAGTGACTTGTCTAACCTTATGTGGGGGAAATCCCCTTAGGATATGTTACTGTTGTAAAAATTTGTGATATGTGAGCGCTGTGTATGCAAGGTGACGAGTGCGTACATGAGCTGATTATGGAAAATTTGGTTTTTGCTGATTTGTCATCTTTTAAAATACATTAACTGAGTTATCTTCTTTTAAAATACATTAACTGAGTTACCTTAGCATATGTAGTGATCATGTTTAGCCTAGTAACGCATGTCTACATGCCTTAACCCTTACTTGCAAATTTGTGCAACATGCTTAGTTGAATTACCTGCGAGGCGTTTACTCGGGAGATCCCTATGTCTTGCATGTTTACACTACGAGGCGTTTACTTTGGTATCATAGCTCTAGGTCCATATGTGTCGTGAGTCACAAGCCGGTTTATTAGAGTCTCGCGGATCGGTACGGAGACGTCTATATTTATCTTCGGGAGGCTATGGAACTGTTAGAAAAAAAATACACTTCTTTGATTCCTTGTCGTGCGAAATTGTTGACTTCAAAATTCTAAACTTCTGTATTCTATTCTCTCATAGATGGTGAGGACACGTACAGGCGGATCCGATGACCAGGCACCCGCGCCCCCTGCTAGAGCCGCGAGAGGCCGAGGCTGGGTTAGAGGCCGAGGACGTCCACGCGGTGCAGCCGGAGCACCCGCACGAGCTGCTACAGAGGAGCCCCCAGTAGCTCCAGCTGGATGGCAGGCACCTGAGGTACCTGTTGCTGCACCAGCCCTCTAGGAGACTCTAGCCCAGTTTCTGAGCATGTTCAGCACCTTAGCTCAGGCTGGATTGATTTCACTTACTCCTGCCACATCTCAGGCCGGGGGAGGAGCACAAACTCCCATCACAGGTACTCCAGAGCAGCGGGTTCAGGTCGACCAGGTTCCAGAGATTTTACCGATGCAGCCGGTAGCTCCAGCTCAGCGTGAGGTTAGGGCAGCAGTTTCTGAGGTGGAGCAGCTCAGACTTGAGAGGTACAAGAAGTACCACCCTCCTACCTTCAGTGGATTGGCGTCAGAGGATGCCCAGGGTTTTCTAGAGGAGTGTCACTGTATTCTCCGTACTATGGGTGTAGCGGAGTTGAGTGGGGTTTCTTTTACTGCATTCCAGCTTAGAGGAGCAGCCTATCAGTGGTGGCATGCTTATGAGTTAAGTAGTCCGGCTGAGGCAGCTTCACTTACATGGACTCAATTCTCGGACATGTTTTTGAGAGAGTATGTCCCTCAAAGCCTCAAGGACGCATGGCGTGCGGAGTTTGAGCAGGTGCGCCAAGGTGCTATGACTATGTCAGAGTATGCAGTTCGTTTCAGTGATTTGGCCTGACATGCACCGGCCTCGATTTATTGAGGGACTCCACCCCAGTATCAGGATTAGTATGGCCCGGGAGTTGGAGATGGATATTTCTTATCAGCAGGTTGTGAGTATTGCTAGGAGATTGGAGGGCATGCTCGCTCGGGATAGAGAGTAGAAGGAGGCCAAGAGGTCCAGAGAGTGGTACTTTCTCGAAATGAGGATATGACTTTATGGCCTATACTCTTTTTTTGTCTCAAGGCCTGTCACCTCTCATCTTTTCCTTCACTTGAATATAGACTCTGTAATACTATCATCTTTTTGATCTAGCGATATCATCCATGTATCACATCTTACTCATAATGCTTCATTAACTCTCTTCTTATTTTTCGCTTACATTTATGTCTATCACTTTATTCTGAAAACTCGAACAAGACATTCTTTTGCTTTTAGCTCCCCTTGCTCCATCTACTGGCTCTTCGAGTTGCCTAACATTCTTTCTCTGCTAGGGACGGAAGTCACACTAAGATAATATTTATCCCTTCCAGGCTTCCAGTGCCTATCTTTATAGTACTCATATCTAGCTGTACTATTTTAGAGTGCACCATCTGGGTGTCTCACAAGGAGATTTATTAGTATATTTGCAATATCCTTCAGACATGTCAACCAACGCAAACAAGCCATCCACCATGTTGGGTAACTCTAACCCTAGCCGGATCCTAATATCCGTCCATCTCTTATACTACTTCTATTAGCTTCCATAGGGCACAAATGATATGAGTGTGGCCAATTGTACATACCTCTGTCATTGTTGAAGGTAACTCAAAGGGCTTATTTTCCTCTGTCTGAATTGTAAATACTGATAATCTTCATTAACTGGGCGCCTCGTACCCTTCTTCATCTTGCTTCTTTTACTTGTTCAAACTTGTATCTATCTTCTGAATCTCTCATTGCCTTTCACCATAGGGGTGGATAGATATTCTTGCCTTAAGACTCTTTGTCAAGAGGCTTACACGTCTTAGTACATACATGATCTACTGAAGACCTTACATTTACTCATCATAAGCATCATGAAAAATCGAGTTCCTCTGACTCAACTCTTCCATAGCTACATTCAATCTCTTACCAACTATAGGTAATGTCGTATTATGATTAAGATATAATTTAGGAAATTGAGTTCTTACAACTGAGCTATACCCCATGACCTAGAGTAAGAAGAAAGAGTGACATCCCTAGATGCCCTGTAACCTCCTGCTTATAAGTGTGGTGTACAACACACCCATAAACAAGACTCTACTAGATACGGCTTGTAGACTTCCTAGGACAGAACTGCTTTAAAAAAGGTACACCATTTTTTAATTTGCTTTTCGTATTTTTTCTCGTAAGCAAACAAGTATATCAACGGAGTATGTAAAAAAAAAGGAGGAAGAACGAGCACTTGAGCATTAACACAAACCCAAATAGTTGCCTTTTGAGGTATCTGATCTACTTTTTTCCTCTTATGTCTCAACTTGAATGGAATCAATTTAGAGAAAGCACAAAAAATGGGTGAAAAAATGTGTTACACAGGAGATAATCCATGACTAAAAACTATTTAAGCTGACAGTTTATATGACTTAAATACATATCAAAATAGCAAAATTTCTGCTTAAGCAATATATAATATAGCTAGCGTTTGGACATAGATTTGATGGAAACTTGAAAAAAGAATTTTTGAAGTTGTGTTTGGACATACATTTTATTTGAAGAAAAGTTGAACAAAAAATTTCACCCAATTTGGAAACTTGAAAATTTTTGAATTTTTCCTTTAAAATATGATTATATTTCATAAACAAATAATGCTTTATTTTTATTTTTTTAAAAATGAAACCAAAATCTATGATCAAAAGGGAGAATAATGTTTGTCTTGCAAACCCAATAACTATAGTATTTAAATTACATGACTTGTTTTAGGGAGGAAACAAAGCATTAATAGGTGACCTTATTTGACGGAAATCCTAATACGTTTGCACATGTTATTTTCCCACCCCATTAATGAATATTTCTTGATAACTGTTCGCCTTTTCTTTTTTAAAATATGAAGATTGGTTACAAAACAAAATACGAGGCATAACTTCTTCACAATTTTCAACTGTTTACACACTTGAACGTGGCAACACGACTACACCAAGTGGTCAAAGTAGCAATATATATAAGTTTTGGATAATAGACTTATTTTTATGTCGAAAAACAAAAGGACTTGTTTTTGGGCCATTTTTTGAAATACTACACTAAGTACTTCCGATTAATATTTGTTTTGAGAAATTGAGTCTCTCTTAAATAATTTTGTTTGGAACGACTTCTTTGTTTACTGAAAGAATATGGTAATAGCTACTAGTTAAAAGAGTTCATGCATTAGCTAGCTTAGACCCCTTCCCTTCCCTTAATTAACTTTATATTTTGGAACTACAATTCTACGTTGAGATGCTTAATACTACTACAAAAGTTATATCGGTCAAAGTCCAAATTCAGTAAGTTGTTTAAAAATCTCATTAGATTGCTGATATAGTGAGTTTTTTTTTTTTTATATACGTCACATATAAGTAGGGTACATGTAAGTTTAAGACATTTTCTTGATAATACAAAAGTTTCATTTTTCATAGAAGTTCAAAAATCACCAGGTAAATCGTGTAAAAAATTTTACTTCGAAAAAGGGAAAAGATGTAAAGTCCTTTTTTAATTGTCTTTTATTTTGCAATGGAATTATAAAAGGTTGTTTTGATGTTTGGGGAATGAATTGAAAGCAAGTGTTCTAATGGTCTCTTCCGTTTAAATGGCTCACGTATAAAGACAGATCCAGCCATCTAGGATTTAAACACTATAATTTAATAGTTTTGAACCTATTATATTTTTAAAATTATAAGTTTATATATATTATTTATTGTAATTTTAATAATTTTTTATACAAAGTTTACGCTTCGCATCAAAACTATTGAGTTCATGTGAACCTAATATTCTTATACTACATCAGCCCCAGCTCACATGCTCCTTACGAGCCATTCAATGAAGCTAGTTTAGACATAGTTTTGGTTGAAACTTGAAAAAATGAGTTTTTGAAGATGAGATGAAAAATATTATTTGAAAGCTGAAATTGTGTTTGGACATGCATTTTATTCGAAAAAAATTTAAAATTTTGTGAGTAAAAAACTTCAAAAACTACTCTAAAGCTACTTTTTGGGATTTGAATATTTTGTTTTCAAAATCTACCAAAAATGGTTAAAATCTATAAACAAACAAATATTTGAAAATAAAATTTGAAAAAAAACTCCCAAATTCTATGGCCAAACGGGAGCGAAATATAACTAATTTCATGTGTAAAAGAGATTAAAATTTATTCAATTTTGATAAACATAAAAGATTAAAATTGTTTGTATTCTCATTGAAAACGACAAACTTTGGTTAAATGAGATTTACTCACAAGAATTTACCATGGTAAAAATTCGTGGTCAAGAATAGCCACAAGACTTTCCTCTTCATTAAGTATGAAAAATAACGGTGATTTGATCCTATGAAAAACAATGCTCATTCTGCATGCTCCCCCACCGTTATTCTCGGCAACTTTCTCCTCTTCCTCGCTCTCTCCTCCGCCAACAACAACCCTCCCCCCACCCCCACCACCCCCAAATACGACAGAGATAACCTCTTGCCTTAAAAAAACCACATGGTACAAGTGCTAAAAACCAACCACGATCACATTTCTTTGTTTCTGGGTATAAAACATCACATCTTTCTTCTTCTTTTTTGCTTTTTCTGTCCCGACATGTTTTCCAGAATCCAAGATTCTTGCAATGATTCACTTTATTATTATTATGATTCAGCCCTTTTTAACGTAACTCTCATTTCTCTTGTATGCTTGTTATTGTGTTGTACTTGGTCGATTTTCCACATTTTTCCACATTGTATCTAATTTGGGTGTTCCTCAGATTTCCTATTCGATTGAGTGGCTATAGTTTTTTAGACAGTTTTTTTTAATACAAAAATTGGAGTTTAATTTACATATATTTATGATTCTAACTTTTTTCTCCTTATTGTTCTCAATCCCAGGGTACTTCACATTTTGCTTAAGGTTCCAAGAATCAGCCTTTTGGTCTTATTTTGGTAACATTCAGTGAATAAAGATTCAAACTTTCTTCAAATTGGGTAAAGATTCTTGGCGGGTCACGTTTAATTTGGCTGTAAATTTCAAGTCTGCATTGAAACTGGAATGGTTTGATGAGAAAGGGTATTATTGGTAATGTTCAGTGAACAAAGATTCAAACTTTCGTCAAATTGAGAAAAAAATATTTGATGGGTTAGTTCAGTTTGGCTGTAATTCTCAAGAATGTATTGAAACTATCAATCAAATAATGTGACAGGAGAAGGGTGTAAATTGATACTTGGAGTTGTTTGGGAAAAATGCTTAAATGGAGAAACTCGGACAGTGAGGATTCATATAGCAGAATCCAACTTGTTTGGGACTGAGACACAATTGTTGTTTGCTTATTGTAGAGTTGTTATAATAAAAGAATTAATATGAAAGAAGGCAATGGGCAAGAAGAGTTGCCATCATCACCCTACAGGGTATTACAGCAAATCTCTGAGGAAGCAGTAAGAGTTGCTGGCGAGGCGTTACAAAATGTTTACTCAAGTAGTAGTTCGAGATTTTCACCAAGTACAGGGATTGTTGGACATAGAAGAAGTCGTAGTGAGATTGTGACTTCTTCTATTCATAGAAGTGGGAGCAGTAATTTTACAAAATGGAAGTCTCAAATGCAAAGGGCTTTGCGTAACTGGGGTACTACTTCACAAGAAGACTGCTCGTTCTTATCGTTTAATCCTGAGGTTTTGGCTAATCAAAAGCGGCAGTGGTATCAGCTTCACTCTAAAACCTCGGTATGCTGCTTTCATATTGTATCCAAATTGCTTATAATTCAGTTTATGGCTGTTTTTTTACTAGAAATTTAAGTTGCTTTTTCATTGAACAACCTTTTCGAGGAAACATGGAGAATAATGTGTTGAATTTTGACATAGACAGTTCTGTGTTCCTTTATTTGCTCCGCAGTTCCTTTTTAATATGGGATATCAATTTATCGAGTAAGTGTATTAGGATACGAGAAGTAAGACTGAAAAGACACACTTCAAGTTAAGCCACTATAATTAGAATGAAGTAGAAATGAGATTAGATGTGATTTCGATGTCTAAAAATAAATGTTTTAGGAGAATTGTATGATAATGCCGAATCAAAATAAGATGGTTGTAATGGAAGAGTTATACGGAAGTATTTTGAGATAGGAAGACGCCAATAAAAATTCAAATCATAGTCGACACAAAAAGGTAGGTGGTTTCTTACCAATTACCTAAGCTTTGGTACGCAGAGTTACCCAGTACCTGTGTTGGTCAAGAGATGGAGGTACCCGATAGAATAATAGAGGTGGGCAAGTTGGCTTGAATATCACAGTTATTGGAATAAAGTTCTATGCAATGCTTGTAAGAATAACACTGTTGTATGAAAGTGTGTTTTGGGTATTTGAATTCAACATTTCCACAAAATGAGTAACATAGAAATGTGCACATTGAGATAGATGTATAATATTTACAAGATTAGACAAGATTAAATATGATTAGTTCAATAAGATGGAGAGAATGTCGTTTGCGAGGACTTGCTCATGTTGGTGCACTTGCATTAGGCGAACTATTTGTTAGGACTCTAGTTTATCTAGAAACTTTGTAGACCCTGAGAAAATTTAAAGAACTTACAGTATTAGAACCTTAAATTATTAAGTATTGGAATGAAATGGATCCAAATGGAGTGAGATGGATATTGAGGTTTTCGACCCCAAGTAGCTTGGGATTGAGGCATATGTGTTGTAGTTGGATCTGTACTTTTAAGGTATGTTTTGCTCTTTTGATATGGATTTTCTCAAACAACCTATGTTTTCCAACATTTTCCACTTTTATTAGCTTAATATGTGGGAAGGGCCTCTAAAGGAGGAGTAAGAGAAGTTGACAAACTTTTCAAATTCCTAATAGGGGATATTGCGTTAATGACATGTACAGATGCACAAGTATTCATGGCAAACAAAATTGTATATTTTGTTGCACAAGGATGAAGTATCGCCGACAAGCTTATATACTTTGCACATATCATTTATGGACATTCCCTTCTAGGGTGGTAGTAATAGTAAACATATATGGGTTTTTCTGATTCAGTAATTCTACCCAACTGTTTTTGCTTGAAAACTAGCCTTCAGCTCTTACACATTAGATTGCTCTAGACATTTGGGGAATCATGTTTGATGCAAACAAACGAAAATTCTGCGCAGGATTATAAGAAATATAAGGAGCCCGACACGCTTTTTGAGCACTTTGTTATCGTTGGTCTCCATCCCGATGCTAATCTTGAGGATGTTGAGGATGCATTTGCAAGGAGAAAAAAATGGGAAGTGCAGTTAGAAACATCTGACATGGTGGATTTCAGAATGCTTTCAAATTGTGGTCCTTCAGTTCCATCCCTAGAACCTCAGGTTTGTTTACTTGCATAAATCTGCATATTTATGGTTTACAAGTCAAATTCTGCTTATTCTGAAAAGAGGTAACTTTCTCATAAGTAATAAAATTATTCAAAGCCAACTTTGTTTCACATCTCAAATTAATTCGCTATGACTAACAAATTAGTACAGCCCTTAGGTGTGTTAGTCATAGAGAAAAAATTTGAATAAATGCTTTTTCTTTTCCCAAAATACGGCGAGACCTATTCTGCGTCATAAGTCTAATTTAGATATGATTTCAGGTTGTGACCAAGCAGAAATGTTCAGACTTCTTGATTCCCCCTTTCTTCTAATTACGAGTTTCAATTCATATTTTATGATCCTATAAGTTGGTATTTTGTTCACGGGCTTGAGCATTAATATTCCTATTATATTTTTTTCTTTCTTCAAATATTATATTGAAGCTCGGATTCGGTTCCTCAAATATTTCCAGTTATAATATTCCAGTTTTTATTTCATCAAATATTAGATTGGTCATTCATTGTTGCTGTGGGTACGTATGTAAATATCTATTTTGGCTCCAATAATTTACCTATATCTCAGTGACATGGTATGATATATTTTCTTGCCTTGACACTATCTTCCTTTTTCTTTCCCCTCTCTCGCAGGTACTCTTTAAGTATCCTCCTGGAAAGAAGTTAGCTATGCGCATGAAGGATTTGGCAGCATTCTGCTTTCCTGGAGGCGTTAAGGTATAGTTTTGCTGGTCTAATACTTTAATTGTGTTCTCATCAGCGTATAACTCAAGGCATTCTACTTCTCAAAATTATCCCATACATTCATGCGTTTGCTTTGTAATCCAGGCACATGTAATGGAAAGGACACCATCATTTAGTGAACTAAATGAGCTGGTCTATGGGCAGGTAAAGTAAAATAGATTTATTTTTCGATTCTGCTTGAAATCTTGATGCTCATTTGCATCATATTTTTTGATTATGCAGTAAAGCAACAATTCTCTTCTTAATAGAAATCAACTTAACTTTTCCTTTATCTTTAGGAGCACTTAGGCAGAGATGACTTGTCGTTCGTATTTTCCCTTAAGGTAAGCCCAAGGAAATTGCTGTGAATTCTTGACTTTTGATTTGGGATTGATACTTAGTTGATTAATTGACATGAACTTTGGTATTGCTTTCTTCGGTACGTAACATATATTTTCTTCTGTGCTTTTCTACTTTTCCCTTAGATCATTGTGGAACTGATGGTGCAAAATTACTCTGTTTTAAATTAAAAACTTCTATTTTTTGATGAATCCTAAAGAAGTCAAGAGTATTCATGAAAAGAGAAGAGAAAATTTGTCTTGAGTTGATGTTAAACAATGTACAAGGGGCTCCACGTATAGGAGTCTTAGGCTATGCACAAATATTACTAGGTAAGTAATTAACTTACTAGCCACTGTTGACTACTCTAAGTGAAGGGCGCGACCTGGTTTCCTCTACTGTTGGTATTTTCTTGCTCATTCTTTTTTTTTTTTATTTGGAGTTTTCTTGTAGATGACTTTTTCTATTTGCTGTCGTGGTGTTATATGTTGGCTTTGGATTTTTACCTTTTCTTCTTTTCATTGTGTTCATATTAATCCCTGTAAAATGCTGAAGTTACAATATGTGCTTTGCATCAGGTGGCAGACAATGCTACCCTTTATGGTGTATGTTTACATGTATCAGAAATTGTTCAGAAACCACCTGCTATCTATGTTCCTTCATCACCTCTTTCCCAATCATCAGTTGGTCGCAGTCGGTTTTTGGTTTCCGCGCCCCGCTGTTATTGTCTTTTAACAAGAGTTCCTTTATTTGAATTACACTACGAGATGTTGAACAGGTTTGCGCTGAATTTCTCATCGGCTGTCTACTGGTATGAATAAAGTTGAATAGTTATTTATTCTATACGATTGACTATATTATATTTATTTGAATGCAGTGTAATTGCACAAGAGCGTCTGAATAGGATAACACATTTTGTTAGTGAAATAAATCTCACTGATTTTATCCCCTCTGCATCGAAAATGAATGACGCATCAAATGCAAGCGTTGATTCCCCTTACAGGGATGATGAAGCAGATTGGACAGCTTCTGCAATACCAGTTGACTGTGCAATTGCTCTTACTGCTGCAGCAGCTGGGATAATCTCGGACGATGAGGTTCCCTCGTCATCATCAAAGTGGGAAGTTTCTTCGCCTGTAAGTGTCACCGCCAGTGAGGCATCAGATCATAGTCAAGCAAGAGGATTCGGTAAGGATGGGGGAAGGAACATCCATTATTTTGATGATTGTGTATCCGAGGCCTCAGAAAATCGATCCGATAGTACTGAAAGGGTTTTTGGAATTCAAGACAATTACCGAACCCCTGAGAGCGGGCCTTTTGTCTGCTCAAAGGTCCATTCTTTAGAGCGTCTTGGAAGCTTTGAATCCTTATTTAGGTGGTCAACTTTTAACTTTCTTATCTTGCCCGAATCGAGTCAGATCTTTTATTCTGTTATACCTTTCTTGTTGAATGGAGTACTGTTATTCTTCTTGTTTTCATCTTGTCTTTTATCCAGCATATGTGAAGCATAAACATTATTTCCTCACATTAAATATAAATTTGTCAATAAGTTGTTTTCTTTTGGCAGTTCAGCAAGAAGTATGGTATCCGAGGATGAAGACGATGACTTATTTTTCAGCAATGACAAGGATGCCGGTTGTGAGATGATAATGGAGTGGGCTAGAGTCTGTAGTTCTCTTTTCCACCCACAGAAATTCATGTTAGTGTTTGATTCACCTATGAGTTCACACCTCCTCTAATCACTTTGTTATGCTCTTGTGTAGGAGAATAAGAATGATTTGCTGCAAATAGTTTGTAGTTATCATTCCTTGCCCCTTCCACCACGAGGAAGTAAGATTGTTTTTCAGCCACTCGAACATCTACAGGCTATTGAATACGAGAGAATTTCAGTTTCTGAACTTGGAATTAGTGAGAAACATCTGGGTACAAGTATGAAGGATGCAGATGAAGTTGCAAAGGTTCTAATTCGTGTCTTTGGGATTGAAATTTTTTTCTCTTTCTAATTGATGACAGTTATTATTTTCTTAGGTAAATTTTCATTTAGCCGCTGCTGAGGAAGCTGTTGGACTATCTATATGGACAACTGCAACAATTTGTCGTGCACTTTCAATTGAGACGGTAAGATTTTGAGTAGTCCTTAACTCGTCTGATTTTGTTTCTACTGACCACTGTTCTGAAACCCGAACTGTGTCAATCTCTGTTGGCCACTTAGCTTACCTATTCCCAAATTTTAGCAAGTGTCTGCACTTTGTAAATTTCACTGCGTATGATTATGAACTTTAAATGGCATTCATTATTCAGTTTGACAAGGAATGCTCTTTCAGATATTGGCCTTAGTCACTGGTGTGCTTCTTGAAAAACAAGTGGTTATTGTGTGCCCCAATTTGGTAATTTTCTTTATATCTTGGAATTCATATGCTTTTGGTATTTCTTGAGTTTCATGAAGAGCTTATTCATTTTCTTATTTTGCAACAAGTACAGGGTGTTCTATCTGCTGTGGTGCTATCTCTGATCCCCATTATTCGTCCATTTCAATGGCAGAGTTTATTCTTACCTGTAAGTTTTTTAACATAGCTATTACTTCTCAGCCTCATAATTTTGTGTCTGTAATCTTTGTTGATTTTTTGCTGTGCTGTACTGTCATTTTATCTTATTTTAAGTGTTCAATGTGTTAAGGGGTGTTTGAATGAGTTCCTATACTTGTCGTGTAATTTTCATTCTGTACATGAGTGTTGCTTGTTCACAACTAATCGTCTTCTCCTTGGTGATACCAAATGCTTGATCACATTTATTTCCTTCACTGTGGGGTTTCTAGTTGAATAAACTCTTAAATAGTAGATGTATAATCTGTCGGCACTTGTTGACAAGTAAACAATGTCGCCAACAATTAATGGGTGAGGAGAAGTACCCCCTTAAATCTCATGGCCCTTTAATGATGTGAGCATAATAGCTTTGGTGCAAAACATGCATTCAACCCAGTGACTGTTCATTCTTGAACCTTTCAACCGTTTGTGATTTAGAAAGCTCTTTCATGGTACATTGTACTGAATTACACGAGGACTTAATTATGCAGCAATATGTGTGTTGTAGCTATCATCCTTCATGATTTTAATCGTCATTATTTCTGAATTTAGCACTCTCCCTCTTTCTTTTTATCTTCAAGATACAATCATCAATTGACTTTGTCTCTTAATTCAGATTTTGCCTGGGAAGATGCTTGATTTTCTTGATGCTCCTGTACCTTTCATTGTGAGTTTCTTTTTTTTTTCTGTCTCATCGTTCTACTTTTGGTGAAGCTATGCTACAATTTTATTGCAATTTTAAGATTGTCTAACTATAATTTATGCTACATGTTTGGTTGGTGAATTTGTTCCTTCTACAGTACTAGACAAGTCAATTAAGTACCTGAAGCAGTCAGATGAATATGCATTAGGAACTATTATTTCTTAAGAATGTTAATTCACATATGCGCGCGTTCACAAAGAACTGGATGCCAATTGACAGTTCCGGCTGGGCTGGGTAAAGTGGGCAGTTTGAGAATAGTTTTGTGTTGCCTGCCTACTGTCCATGTAAGATAATGTAAAATCTTTTATTAGGCATCCCTCTATTACGTAGCAGTGGGATTAGGAACTATTATTTCTTAAGAATTGCCCTAATAGCATGCATGAGCATGATAATGGAAGATGTAGTCTACTTTAGGTGATGCATGGAATGCGTCAAGACTAGTGAACCTTGATACAATTGCACTACTGAGAACTATAGTTTTCACATTGTTAAGAAAATTGACCTTGCGCCTAACTCAACCCTAAAAGTTAGCTCATCTATGAGGATTGCCCAAGACCATGTAAAGAAACTGCAACTCACCTTCAACTAATGTGGGACACTCTAACATGCATAACTGCGCAAACTCATTGTATTCTCCTGACAGTAGGTAGTTAGATATGGCTTGCCTTGGCTTCTTCAAAACTGTGCCAATCAGCTAGTTAAATATCCTCGGAGCTGCAGTTTTTCCGGGATAACCAACAAGATTGAATGCCAACCATTTAGCTTTGTGGTATCTGAGAGTGTCGTCCCTTAGCCGTCTTCTTTGGGTGTCAAAAACTTCGGCCTACCTAAGGGTTCTACTCAGAGAAGAAATTGCAAAATTCTGAATTCACTATCTTCTTTGTGACCAATGATTGACAGGTTGGCCTGCAGCACAAACCAACTGACTTGAAGATGAAAAGCTTTAATCTTGTTCGTGTTAATGTAACCAAAGATCAGGTTAGTTGGTTGTAGTTATAGTTCATGAAAGTATTTATTATATCTAGTAAGTGGTTTTGGTGTCGTATATGAAGATGTTTTGTAGTTTTTCTAGCCCGTGCTTTCCTAAAACATATAAACTCTTCTCCATATTTCTGGATAATGTAATGATACTAATATCACGGCATTTTGTATTGCTAGAACTTAGTTGTCTTTGCTTTCGAACTTTTCATCTTGTTATTTTTATGTTGAGCCTGCAGATAAAATCGTGTTACTTGCCTCTACTTCCTCGACGTAAGGAGCTTCTGTCAGAACTGCGGCCAATCCACGCTAGATTGTCACGTGAAGACTCTGTTGCTCAAAGGCGCCCTATATACAGATGCAGTGAACTGCAGGTATCCGTCATTATTCAGCTTCTCTTAATGTCGTGCTTAGCCTGATATTACGATTCTTATTTTGAATTAATGGAGCTTGATCAGCCAGCCTCATATTTAGTTTTATCTTCCATCTTCTCTTGCACCTTTACGAGCCTAATAGCCTGTTTGGCCAAGCTTCTAAAATCAGCTTATTTTGAGAAATGTTTTTCTCAAAAGTACTTTTGGTGAGAAACAGTTTGTGTTTGACTAATTAATTTGAAAAGCACTTCTGAGCAGCAATTAGTGTTTGGTCAAGCTTTTAAAAAGTGCTTTTAAGTGTATTTTTCTCAAAAGTGCTTTTAAAAAAGTGCTTCCGGGGAGAAGCTACTTTTTTCTGTTTTTGCTTCTACTCAAAAACACTTTTTTTTTCTAAAAGCTTGGCCAAACACTTCTACTTTGAAAAAAAGTACTTTTTTTGAAAAAAAGAAGAAGTGCTTTTGGTCTTGGAGAAGCTTGGTCAAACAGGCTATAAGTATGAATTAAGATGAGCACAAGGATGTGGAATTTGAAAACATAGTGTAAGTTTGGAGTCAATTTCAAAAGGGAACTAGAAGAAAGGGGCATGTAACTTTGATTTTGGAAAACTATCTATAGGTTGTCGCTTGTTGTATATCATGATGATAGCAATCCTTTCACCATGTATAGCCTACTCTTTTTTTCCTTTTTCTTTGATCAGGTAAAGTAAAAAGTTTTATGTACAGCCTAAAGAAAAGTTTTTATTGTCTGGTAAAAATAAAATTTTAGGTTTTATGTACAGCCTAGTTTTCATATTGTACATGTTGAGTTGTTCCACGTCGGTGGGATTTGAGGTCCTTGGTTTCCTTATATGGTCTTCGGCAATCCTCACCTCATAAGCTAACTTTTGGGGTTGAGTTAGGCCCAAGATCCATATCAGTACAAATGGGCTTGTGTCAGAGCTGCATTTCCTTAATTGCTTAATTCTTCCCCTATGACATGCTTTTCTCCTTTTATGTTTTTTATGTTAAATTATGACTAATTTTCAGGCTGAAGCTGCAGCACAATTCTTGACTGTTATGCGGCGCTATTTAGAGTCTCTTTGTTCAGATTTGAGGTCTCATACAATAACTAGCGTACAGTCAAACAGTGACCGGGTAATGACGGGTTTCTAATTGACTCCACAATCTTTTGGTAGGTTGATCTGGAAAGTAGTAGTCTGAGTCCATTAAGCTTCTCCTCTTATTTTCCAGGTCTCGATACTGCTAAAGGATAGCTTTATTGATTCTTTTCCTGGTAGGGATCAACCTTTTGTGAAGGTAAAGTCAATTTCTCTGTTATCAGTAAGTGGTAGTTATTTAATTGGCTTTTCGTTTTTCACTTGGCTTGCTCAGTACCAGATATCACTGCTTTTGGAGGCATTTTGATATATTGTTAAGTGGTATGGATGCTAAATTTTGCTGAATAGCTCTGCCCGCTCATTAATGTGTCAGTCAGAATAGATGCTTAGCACACTGTACAGTGGTTGTTGTATTGGAACTTTGTTTTTATGTTTCCACTGACTAATGATTTTGAACATGCAATCGAATTGGAGTCATATATCTTATTCATTAAAGGCCTCTTATTACACTTATAATACGCCTCCGAAGTTCCATGAACTTTTCATCAGTATTACAAAGCGGTGAGAACCATGTGCTTTCCTTTTGGTTTTCACAGTTAACGTGTCATTTTCTCATTACTTGGGATCTCTCTTATTCATTTTTATGGGCGTTAAAAGTGGTTTCTTCGGTGTTCTTTGAACCACCAATATGAGCTCTTTTTTTTCGTTAGCTATTTTGCTTCAAGAACGAGCTTTTACTCTTCAATCTTGACTCAAAACCTTGAGGATGGTGTTGCCTTAAAAAGCATGAGAGCAAAGTACCCATTTTCATGCATTTAACGGAGTGGATTTTTGAGTTTATCATCATCTGTTATTGTTTTGATAACATAGAACCTTTTCCTTGAGATATTGTTCATGGTTTTTTTTTTCCGAGTAGGATGATTGTGTAATCCTCTGTTACTTTGAAGCTTAGAAACTCTCATCAGTACATTCTCTTCTTGTTTATGCAGCTTTTTGTGGATACACAGCTTTTCACCGTTTTGTCAGATGCTCGTCTTTCAAGCTACGAGAACGAGTAGGATATTAGCAAAAAAGATGTGCTTGAACTTTCTGTTGTTGCAGAGAAGAAGCAAGAGGACATAGGCACATAACCGGACTAACCTTTTTTTTGTTGTATGTTTTGGTATACCGGTGTTGTAGCATAGAAAGGCATGAGTTGTGCACAGGCTGTAAGGAGAAACTTTATTCAGGAATAATTATGATAACAATTGACAGTTTTTCCTCCAAATTTTGGAAGTATAGGTGATCTAATGAAATGGATTTTCCAATAACATGATTAGAAAACTGAGAAAGATAGCCTAGAAGATTATCATCCCTACTTTTTTTTGTGTGTGGGATTGATGTAATTTAAGATATCTGCTTAGAGAAAAGGTAGTTCATGTTGAAAATTTATATTTGGTGTGCTGCCATATGTACACATTTATAATGTAGTCTTGAGACTAGTAACTTATATGACTTGAAAAACTGTAATTGTAATTAGTGCCATCATTTAGCCATGAGCTGCTTCTTTACTGCATTAGAATTCCTATTTTATATACTCACAGTTGAAAGAGTTGTACTAGTGATGTTTTTAAGTAGGCATTTGGACATAATTTGATTGCGATTTGAAAAAAATAGTATTTGAAGTTAATTTGAAAAACTATATTTAAAAGATAAATTGTGTTTGGACATGAAAACATAGTGTGTGCTCAGACAGTGTGTCCTATCTGTGCGGAGACTAATAAAGGGCAGTCTGGTGCACTAAGCTTCCGGGGTCCGGAAAAGTGTCGGACCACAAGGGTCTATTGTACGCAGCCTTACCCTGCATTTCTGCAAGAGGTTGTTTCCACGGCTCGAACCTGTGACCTCCGGTCACATGACAATAACTTTACCAGTTACGCCAAGGCTTCCCTCCGTGCGAAGACAATAATATTTTTCTAAAAACAATATGCATGTATATAATAGGTTTGATTTCATATAAAATAATATAAAGTAAATATTAGTTTGGGATCCGAAGTAAAACTTTAAACACCACGACAATAAGCGGACATCACTTGCGCAAAATTCTGCATGTCTCTTTTTATTGAGTGTTCATTAAGTTATTTCATAGGAGCATATACTTTTCTTGTAGATAAAGAAATGTAGATTGTACTAATCATTAACATAGAAAAGGCTGAAACTAACAACTAGCTAAGGCAAAGAAGAAACTAACATCTCTCAACTCCTGAATTAGTAAAGCTTATAGCAGTGTTCATGTCACCAGAGAGCAAAAATGTGCCATTTAAATGTGTCAATTTGGAAGGGCAAAACGTTGGGGCATCGATGATTGTACGCCGTGGTTCTAGTGAATCAAGATCAGAATATTGTAGCATAAACATTTATATAAGTAATAATATTCAAGGAGTGAATAACTCCATTTTGTTGGGAAGCAAAGTGAAAATGGGGGATCCTGGTGTAAACTTGTCATTCAAAGACTTGGAATTTGAGAGAGAAAAGAAGAAGAGCAAGAAGAAAAATGGAGCAGCTTTTACATTTTGTTGGATGTTGATATTTGCATTTATCTCAGTTTTGTTCCTTTTTCTATTCATTTAGCTAATATCATCAACCATCAATTATCAAGAAGTCTTTATTGTTCTTATTTTGTTTTTCGACAATCAACAATGGTTTCTCACTTACTTTTAATGTGATTCGAACTTTTGAAACTTGTCGTTTAATTCTCACTCAACGTTTCCTTATCTAGCCCTTCAATTTCTAGTAATATACAGTAATTTGAGTTGATTTATGAGCTTTTTCTCGATAATGCACGAAACCAACCAAAGAACCAACTATCTCAATTTACCGATTATAGCATGGATAAGATTTTAGTTATATACACTCATGATAACATAAATAAATTTTACACTATCTCAACTGACCAATTATAATATATGCTACGAAAAGTTGCATATTATTGTAGGTCAATTTTACATGTTGGTATAAGAAACTAATGCATTGTCAGTTCAGGGAAACTTAAATTTAAAGGAAAACTAACTTATATACTTTGACAATATAATTTTTTTTTTACATTATCAATATATTTTAACTTATTATAGAAGGTACCCAATCTTATTTTTCAAATAACCTAATACTAATACTTATTAGGGATAGTTACATGTAATTGCATTATTTCAGTTACACAAAAGGAGCCTCAAAAGCCTGCGCCAATGTCCTAAAAAGAAGCTAGCCGTGGCGTGACTCAATTCAATGCTCAAATGCAGTAAAAACTAAAAACCAACGCCACAGTGGAGCGTGTGCATAAATTGCACTGGTAACATTTTTATTTTATTTTATTTTGGGTAAACGAATGAACGTATTAACTGAACAGATATCTCCACGTTCTAAAATTTTCTTTCTACTACATGAACAAATTGGAACAAATTAATACTAAAAGATCATAGGAATATTTTCTTGATTTTTGAAATCTTGAAAATCATCTCGTGAAGAGGAGCTCTTAAATTTCACGAGTTTCCTCTTCTGTTTCACAAAACCAAATTTGAATTCTCTTCAACCCCTTTAAATACGACATCAAATCTTCCAAAAAAACATGCACTACATTCCAAGATTTGAGTACCTACTACTTACATGGAACTCAATATCCAATTCTACTTTCTTTGTTTCCTACTATGTTTTATTCCCTTGCTACAAGCTCAAAATTTACAAACTTACATAGTACAATTACATCCACATGCAACGACAAGAACCCCTTTTAGTTCTAAACTTCAATGGCACCTTTCATTTCTTGAAAAATTCATTTCCTCAGGAGAAGACTCTACTTCTCGACTTTTATACTCTTACCATTCTGCCTTTGAAGGTTTTGCTGCTCTACTATCTGAAAATGAGCTGAAAGCACTGAGGAAATCAAATAATGTGTTGTCCATATTTCCAGAGAGGAAACTTGAGATTCAGACAACTTACTCTTACAAATTCTTAGGACTTAGTCCTTCGAGGGAAGGTATGTTAGATAGTCTGTAACATATATATATATATATATATATATATATATATATATATATATATATATATATATATACACACACACATGTATAAATTGAGTTTAAGTTATATACACTGTCAGTATAAGCGTCAGTTTAAAAGTGACATGAAAGGGAGCCTTGGCGTAACTGGTAAAGTTGTTGCCATGTGACCAGGAAGTCACGGGTTCGAGCCGTGAAAACAGCCTCTTGCAGAAATGCAGGGTAAGGCTGCGTATAGTAGACCTCTGTGGTCCGACCCTTCCCCGACCCCATGCATAGCGGTAATTTAGTGCACCGGACTGCCTTTTTTAGTTTAAAAGTGACATGATGGCGTAAATATTTTTTATGCTGACAGTATATATAACTTAAACTCATATAAATTTAAATAAGGACATGTCTATTCATGAAATAAGATGACTATTCCGAATAGCCTTCTTTTAACTCAATAAATATGTGGCTTAAGTCAATTTGCAGTAGTACACAGGCAATGCCTCTTTAAGGAAAGTTGTTTTCACGCCTCAGAGTCTTTCTTCTTACTTTCTTTAATTCTGTCTTTATGTTAGTATGTTTTTTCCTAATAAGGTACTTGGTTAAAGTCTGGATTTGGTCGAGGGTCGATCATTGGAGTTCTTGATACTGGAATTTGGCCAGAAAGTCCAAGTTTTGTTGATCGTGGGATGCTTCCAATTCCAAAGAAATGGAAAGGTACTTGCCAAGAAGGACAAGATTTCAATTCTTCGAGTTGCAATCGCAAGCTTATTGGTGCAAGGTTCTTTCACATAGGACACATGGTTGCATCAAAGGAAACAACATCACTAGATTTAATGGAGGAATATTTGTCGCCTCGAGATTCACAAGGACATGGTACACATACAGCATCTACTGCAGGGGGAGCTCCGGTTCCAATGGCGAGTGTGCTTGGAAACGGAGCAGGAGAGGCTCGAGGGATGGCCCCTGGTGCTCATATCGCGATATATAAAGTTTGTTGGTCTAGTGGCTGTTATAGTTCTGATATACTTGCAGCAATGGATGCAGCTATTAGAGATGGAGTAGATGTATTGTCACTTTCACTTGGTGGTTTTCCTGTTCCACTTTATGAGGATACTATTGCTATTGGCAGTTTTCGCGCTATGGAACATGGGATTTCAGTTGTATGTGCTGCTGGAAATAATGGTCCAATTCAAAGTTCAGTAGCTAATGAAGCTCCTTGGATTTCCACTATTGGTGCTAGCACACTTGATAGGAAATTTCCAGCAATAATTCAGCTAGGTAACGTTACAATTTGTTTAAATATAAGTATACATATTAATTTTTTTAACATTACATCCTTTTATCTTAAGCTGGTTTTTTCTTCCCTATAAATTGTCGTTTACTTTGCCAGAAAAAATAACTTTCTAGTCTTGCATCTATTAGCATAGGCTTGTCATATCCACTAAAGTTGTTTGCATTCAATTACATATCAATCTCGCGAAATAGAGGAGCAAAAATTGATTTTAGGAAAAGAGTTATTTAACGTGTTTCATATCGGTCATTGTTAAAAAGCTTATAATGCTTCTTTTGTTCGACCAAAATGGAGATGAGTCCGAGTTCTCGACCTCCACAATTTGTGTCAGAGTCTATCAGAAACAGTCTCTCTACCTTCTCAAGGTACGGGTAAGGTTGTGTACACTCTACCCTCCCTATACCCACTTTGTGGGATTTCAGTGGGTTTGTTGTTGTTGATGTTGAGTTATTTAATGTGTTTCAACTTTCAAGCCTAAATTATTTGTGTTCTTTGTTTTCCAACAGGTAATGGCAAATATGTGTATGGAGAATCCTTGTACCCTGGGAAGCAAGTTCATAATACTCCAAAAATTCTTGAGCTTGTTTATCTCACAGATGGAGATAATGGAAGTGAATTTTGCTTAAGAGGGTCACTACCAAAATCAAAAGTCCAAGGAAAAATAGTAGTATGTAATCGCGGAGTCAATGGAAGAGCAGAGAAAGGTCAAGTTGTTAAAGAATCAGGTGGTGTTGCTATGATCCTGGCAAATACAGCAGTAAATTTGGAGGAAGATTCTGTCGATGTCCATGTCCTTCCAGCAACATTGATTGGTTTCGACGAATCAATTCAGTTGCAAAACTATATAAACTCAACACGAAAACCAACAGCTCGAATCATATTTGGAGGAACTGTTATTGGAAAATCTAGAGCACCAGCAGTTGCAGAATTTTCCTCGAGGGGTCCAAGTTTTACTGATCCTTCAATTCTCAAACCTGATTTAATTGCTCCAGGTTAGTAGCACAATATGATGTTTTGAACCCGAATCTTGTACTTATTAAATTTAAATTCTGGATCCGTCTCTGCTTTAGGTGTAAACATTATAGCTGCTTGGCCGCAAAATATAGGCCCCAGTGGCCTACCTGAGGATACAAGAAGAGTAAACTTCACTGTCTTATCAGGAACTTCAATGGCATGTCCTCATGTTAGTGGAATTGCGGCATTAATCCATTCAATTCATCCTAAATGGACACCAGCTGCAATAAAATCCGCGCTAATGACAACTGCTGATACAACTGATCACAAGGGAAAACCAATAATGGACGGCGACACACCAGCTGGAATTTTTGCTATAGGAGCTGGACATGTAAATCCTGGAAAAGCCGATGATCCTGGATTGGTATATGACATTCAGGCTAATGATTATATCACTCACCTATGTACTCTTGGGTACAAAAACTTTGAAATCTTTAGTATTACTCACAAGAATGTTAGTTGCCATGATATTTTACAGAAAAACAGGGATTTTAGCCTTAATTACCCCTCAATTTCTGTAATATTTAAGGCAGGTAAAACAAGAAAGATGATCACAAGGAGAGTAACAAATGTTGGGAGTTCTAATTCTGTTTATTCAGTTGATGTTGTTGCACCTGAGGGAGTTAAAGTTAGAGTTAAACCGCGACGTCTGATGTTTAAGCGTGTAAACCAAAGTTTAAGTTACAGAGTTTGGTTTATATCAAGGAAAAGATTTGGAAGTCAAAGAAGAAACTTTGCAGAAGGGCAATTGATGTGGATCAACTTAAGAAATAAAGATCAGAAAGTTAGAAGTCCTATTTCAGTGGCATGGGCTACAAAGAAGTGAAGGCTGTGGCTATTTTTATAAACTTGGAAAATAAGACATGTTACATGTTGTAAGCGTGTTATTATGCACGGATAGTGTAAAAATTCTTTACATTGTCGGTGTATGCAAGTCAAATCCATTTTGTAATAGTAGGAGCAGATTTTCATTGTCTTAATTCCAAACATTTAATTTGGATTTGCAGATTATATGATTTTGAGAATTTTGTGTGGTCTTAACTTTCACGTCCAATTCAATGTACTTGTCAGATCAATTTTTGCACAAAACGAATAACTAGATAGATAGCAAGTTCAAAGTGGATAAAGAAAGATACAAACAGAATAGAAAGGAAACATAACTGAATAATTAAATATATTTTTTATGATTTGAATTAGAGTAAAATCCATTTTACCCCTTTACCTATAAGGGTTGGGAAACAATACCTCCCCTCACATTTTGAATGGGAAAGGGAACCCCCATATACAATATTTTTTTGGTGAGAGTTCCTTTTTTAAAATAAAGATTTTTTTCTCTCTCTCTATCCTTTCAAAGGTTAAGTATAATATTTTTCATCCAAACCAATACTTGAATTTCATCTTTCTTGCTTGTAATATTTAAGATATTTTTTTATTATATTGAGGCCATTGTTAAAATTTCTGCAATAAAGAAAAAATTCTTGCATACAAAATTCAAGAAATATGGTGAACGCACATTCACCATGGATGCTTAAGCATTTCAATTTGAAAGAAAAAATACACTGAAATAGTCAATTCTCTGACATATATATTAGATGAAAGAATTGCTGCTATGAGTATTAATTTATTTATATATTTTCTTTGTATATTAAAATTATTGTACTAAAGCAATTATTAAACTTTACTTATTTTGAAAATATCTCTATTGAACATAAATTATAGTTGATAGTGTCACATTTGAAAATTCATTATGGAGACGTATTTGCATTACATCGTATCTTAAACTATGCAAAAAGAAGACTAAAGGGAAACTCCATAACTTATATAGATCCTAATTATTTATCATATTTTGAGCTTTTGGCTATAATGAAAGAACTTGGTTATTCTAAAAATTATCTATTCAAAAAAAAAAGATTTTTATTAAAAAAATTATTTCACCGGAAAACTATTGCACACGGGGTTCCTTTTCTCATTCAAAACGTGAGGGGTTATTGTTTCCCGATCCTTAAAAGTTAAAAGGGGTGTAGTGGATTTTACTCTTTGAATTATATATTTTTGTTAGTTCTAATTTAGGTTTGGGAAATGAACTGAATTAAGTTAACTCTTGTTAGCATTACTGAGTGCTTTATAATGGTAAAGTTTGAGTCAAGGTTGTCATTTTTAGCCACAAGGCATCCAAATTTTGGCAAATTTTGCTAGGCTTTCTTGGTCTTAAAAAGTAACACATCAAAGCTTATTGGATCATTTAGGCTAGCTATAAGAATATTTTGTCAAAAGATAAAGTATACAATTGTTAGTTACATTTTTTTTTTCTAGAAAGAAAAGAAGTTTTTGGTTTGGTTTGTTGGGTATTTTACCCTTTATTCAATTTCACCCACTTCTCTCCATTTAAAAAGGTACTAGCTTTTATTAAAATTGGTTTTATATATATTGTTTATACTTCATATATTTTCTTTATCAATTATTAAGTGATCAAGCTATGAAAATAACTCAATAAAATCACTTTTAAATTTATTGTAATAATGAAGTCATCCAATTTATCGCAGCCTAGAAAATCATTTGTGGTGCCCAAAAAAGGTGATGTAGCATGCTACTACAGTCACTAAACTTTCGAATTTCTAAAATGATACGAATTTTCACAAAGTCTCTATTTATTTCTTACATAAACTCCCAAGTCAATAATGTTTAGTTGATTATTTTTAATTATTTTTTACCAAATAATATTTGTATTTTTTTTAACCAGCTAAAATATTATTTACCTGAGAATGCAGTGAGTCATTGACAAGAATGCCACTGCAATTTTCGCCGCTCGTCCGACAAATTGCTTAACTTTCCATAGATCTATATTATGCTCCTCTCCATTATTCGCTCTCTTTCTCTCTGATTCGTAGAATCTCTTAAATCACCGTATCTCTCTCTATTCTCTGTAATAAATTCTCCTATTTAATAAAGAAGATACGGTACTTATGTATTGTAACATATATTACTAATAAGTTACCTTTTCTACGAATTGTAACAGTAATCTGCATCTCCTTTTTGAACCCTAAAGGTCTTGATCTAGGTTTTTTTTTGGGTGTGAACTCACTTGAGAGGGAAATAATGGCGAGCTCTTACTCTGCTCCAATCGGAGCCACTCAGGTTTTTTTTAATCATCGCCCTCTCTCACTATAATATGCAGTTTAATCCATTCCTGTTTTTATTGATTTATCTTAATATGTGTTGTTTTTTGCTTCTTCTTTTTTTTTTTTTTGTGTGTGTGTGTGTGTGTGTGTGTGTGTGTGTGTGTGTTTGTAGGTGGGTTCGTACTTTGTGCAACAATATTATCAGGTACTTCAACAGCAACCTGATTATGTTCATCAGTTTTATACTGATGCCAGCTCTATTGTGAGAGTTGATGGTGATTCAAGTGAATCAGCTTCTGCTCTTGTGGTCAGATTCTCGCTTCTTTTATCCTTTTTTTTTTGCTTAGTAGAATCCTAGACTTCCATTATTTTTCGAGATTTGATCTAATTGTGTTATGTCCTCACTTGTGTGGGATTACACTAGGTTGTTGTTGTTGTTGTTGATCTAATTCTGTTATGTATAACAATTAAAAAAACTTACAAATCAATACATAGTTGTTAAATAATTGGACTATCGTTCATATACACTCAAATCCTGGTAGAGGCAAAAGGCACTAGGTGATTTCTTCTTATTTGCCTAAGTCCCAGGTGATTCCTTTCATCTGCCTAAGCTCCTAGGTGATTCTTCTTATCCGCCTAAGCTGGTAGAGAAGAAAAAAAGTTACCCGGTACATGTGTTAGTGGGAGGCATAAGGTACTCCTTGAAATAGTCGAGGTGCGTGCAGGGTAGCTCGGACACCACCATCATACAAAAATCGATCAAATACTCCTTTCATAAAAAAAAAAATTGATTAATTATGCCTCATTCCAAAACTAGATAAGGTCTGCTATATGGATCCTTCGTATCCCCCTACCAACAAAGGAAAGGCTGATGGAAGGAGAGAGGTGTGGCGGGGAAGGAAAGCACTTTCTGAGATTGATATTTTTTTCCTATCTTTTTTTTTTGTCCTATCAAAAGTGAGGGAAGGGGGAGGAATGGAAAGCTCACATTGTTGATGGGACATTCACATTATCTCCTTTTCCTCTCATGCTCCCTTGTTTCTGGGTTGGTAAAGGTTCAACACACAAATCTTATTTCGAAGTGCTCTTTGAGGTCATATCATTCCACGACTAGTGAATTATCTGTCTTTTTAAGGCAAATTGGGAACTTTAGGAAGCTAGCGGTTGTCTAAAACTTCCAACGGAGAACGGACCTAATGTACGGAATTTTATTTCTACTTAGATTTGCATTATTTTCTTGATTTCTCATTTGTCATTCAATAGATTCTACCATTTAATTCTATTGTGATAATAATTGCATACAACGGCGAAGTGAAGAGAGAAATGCATCATGTAGATTGTCAATGATGAAATGATGCATTTCATGCTTAATATCCCACCTTGATGTCTAGATCTTGCTTGTCCTGAAGGGCTTTTCTGATTAAATTGGTGCTTTTTCACTGATTGCTTACCAATGATAAGCCCCGTAGAATGTAGGTTCCTCCATCTACCTTGAGAGAAACAGAGAAGAGAAGCGAAATTATAAAGTGTTTAGACATTTAGATTTAATCTGCTGGTTGTCTACCTTTATCATAGGTGGCTGCAAACGTGTATACCTTTTCATGCCATATACAGTTGAACACCTTTTGAGAATGCCACCATCTTATGTGTTATTCACTATTGATATATGGATATTATCTGAATAAACCAATCAACTACACCTCAATCCCACACTAGTTGGTATCAGCTATGTGAATTTATTTCTCTCCATGACGTCTATTTGAGCCATCTCTTTCTGATACAAAATAATTTTTCTTTTACGGCAAATCAGGGATTCTCTAGATTCATAAGCGAAGCTATTGGCTTTCGCTTTGCTAAATCGGATCGGAGATGATTCGAGCATCAGTGTTTATATATATGATATATGAGAATGAGATTTCATATCAATATATGGGTACACTGATCTCCGTGTGATATTTGTTTTGTAATTTTCTTTTTACGATATTTCTACTCAGCTTGAAAAGAAGCCTCTCTTAAGTTCAAGAGTTTAGAAAGGCTCTTAGCATGGGAAGGAGCTCAGACTTCCTTAACATACAAGGCTCTAGCCAGCGTAATGTGATTGAACAATAACTCTAACATATACCTCTTCTAACCAATGTAGGACTGTATACTAGCTCTTTTACGCCATTCCTCTGCCTCCTAAGTTGGAAATAGCAGGCGGATTTTATTTATATAAAAATAGGTGTTGGAATGTACCATGTGGATCTCCTGTTTTTTCTAAGAATGCTTGTACATGTTTTTTCGGATGCTTTGAAGGATCTGGCACAATTAGATTCTTTTGTATTTTGTGGAAATGGGTTGTACCGTACAACTAGTCGCATTACCAGATTCTCACTAGAATTCTGAAGAAAGTAATGAGGACTCTGGTTCTCTGATATAATGGAGAGTTGCTGTCCCTATTTAAGTTTTTTTGTTGAAAGGATCTTGTTGTTGCTTATGACTATTACTCTATTTAGTTTCTAGCTAACCTTATTTCCTTGCTTGAGGTAGTGTAACTAGCGTTATTTTGTTGTTAATCTTATCATGTGTATGTCTTCACTGTACAGCAAATTCATACTCTAATCATGTCAATGAGTTTCTCTGGAATTAAGATCAAGACGATAAATTCTCTTGAATCTTGGAATGGCGGTGTTCTTGTTGTGGTCTCTGGTTCTGTCAAGCTGAAGGATCTCAGTGGGTGGAGGAACTTTGTGCAAACATTTCTTCTTGCACCTCAGGAGAAGGGTTACTTTGTTCTGAATGATGTCTTTCATTTTGTTAATGAGGAGGGGAGTGAGCTTCCTCAAGCACCAGTAGGTTTACAGAACAATCTTGATGCTCAACCAACTGCTTCTTATCCTCTTGCAGAGCCACCAGGTATTGTTACATCTGGCCTGTATAAGATGCTAAACATGCCAAGATTTGTTTTTAGTAACAACCTCAGCTTCCTATTTTTTGTATTAATAATTGAAAATTTCAAGGATGGAAAGAGCTCCTTGCTCTCAGTTATTGCCCCATTATGGTTCTCTTTTTTATGTATGAGAGGGCTAATGTTACCTTTACACTGTACCAAGGGATATTTGGAACCAGTGTCACCTCTTTTAGTTTCCACTCGAAACTGTGGTGCTCCCATTTTCCCCCCCTTTTCTGTGTAAAGGGTGTGGGAGGGGACAACTGCAGGACTTTATGCTGGTTTTAGTTGCATGTCCTTTGTCCATAACTTTCTCTCTCAGATATTTAGCGAGCGTTCTCAAAAGCATATTTGATACTTGACAATGTTAGCATATGACTTGACTCGTTATAACTATATTTGCAGCCCATGACTATGCCTTAGAGGTGGAGGCAATTGAATATGTAAATTCAGTTCATATACAAGGGAATGATGGTGTTGAAGAGTATAGTTATCCAGAGCATGATCACGAGCACCAATCTGAAGCTGAGGCTGAGGCTGAGGCTGAGGCTGAGGCTGATGAGCCTGAGGCAGAGTCTGAGGCTGAGGCTGAAGTGCCAGAGGAGGCTCATTTGGGAGAAGAAACTGCTCAAGTAAGGTCATTAGAGGAGGAAACTGCTTTGCCAAATAATGTGGTCAAAGTCGTGCCAGAGCCTGAGCCTGCTGCAGAAGAACCTGTTGGAGAGCCTTCAAAGTTTAGTTATGCTGCTATTGTAAGTACATCCATCTTGCGCGCACCTTACGACTTGATCTGCATTTGTCTCTTTATGCACGAGTAATAGATCCCTTTATGGTCATTCAACCCTGCCAGATAATTGCACGAATATTAGATCTTACAGTAGGTGCTTTGATACATTATTTTAAACAGCAACTTGTCTATTACATGGCGTCTTGATCAGTTTGAATATTGGTTGGTATATTGGGCACATATCTTAAGTGAGAACTTCTTGTATAGAGTATAGACAGTGGATGAACAAAAGTAGATTCATCCACGTGTAGAATATACTTGGTGAAAGGAAGCAGTAAACAGTAATATTAGTAGAAATTTGTCCAATTTTTTATTTTGTTTTGACTTCTGGCCCTTGTTAGTTCCTGGAACTTAACTGTAGACGTAGAATTATCGTAAGGTGTCTGCAATGGTCTTTTGTTCTTGATTTCTATTTGTAAAGAGCTTAACTGGACATGGCATTTAATTGATCTTTTTTCCCGAAACACGGCATGTAATTTGATTGATAGTTAAGAGCTCCAAAAGGAAAACCCGCACCATCAATTCGTATCCAGCCATCTTATACCCAGACTGCACCACCTGTTTTGGAGTGGCAACCTCCTGTTGAGCAGTCACGCTCCATGTCCCCAGCTGTGCCGAATGCCAGTCTTGACCTGGCAGATGAAGGATCATCTCAAGAAGGTAATACAATTACACTACATCTTAAGGTGTCATTATTCATAACAATTATAACATCTCTGAGTTCCAGCAAGTGATAGAATGTGCTTTAGCATTCTTAGCATTCAATTTATGTATTGTCGAGGTTAGCTTTACTATGACTTTCTTCTGCCTTCCCCAGGGGAACCAAAGTCTGTCTACGTGAGGAATTTGCCATCTACTGTATCTTCTCTTGATATTTTGCAAGAGTTTAAGAACTTTGGGAAGATCAAGCAAGATGGAGTATTCTTAAGAAACCGCACGGTTAGTATATTTGGTGCTTCCTTATCTTGTTCCTTGTTGTCTATGCATGCTAATGTTTGGATTGCAATGGATTAACAGGATGTTGGCGTTTGCTATGCCTTTGTTGAGTTTGAAGAAGTCCAAGGTGTACAAAATGCAATCAAGGTTTGAACCTCACTAAGTTCGAGACTGTAATTTGGTCAACTTTTTCAATTGCTCGATATGACTCATTTAGGTGTACCTTATCCCTTGATGTGACTCTTCATAACTGTTCACTTCAACTTTTATGTTGGCTTTCTTTAGCATTTATACGATGCATGTTTGAGATGTTTTAGGTTATATGGTAATTTCTATAATGTTCTTGTTTTTAATGGTTATGGATCTGTGATCCATTAGTAGATGTTGGAAATCTTGTGGAGATATTCACTTGAGACATATTGGAGCTGAAGTTAGTTGTCTCAAGTTATAGCATCTCCATGACTTCATCTCATTGTGTTTGACATACTTACTATTTGAAGAATCAAATGCATTCTTTTTACCACCTGTCCAAGCGTTACCCAGTACCTGTGCTGGTAAGAGGTAGCAGGTACCCTGTGGAATTAGTCGAGGTGCGCACAAGTTGGTCCGGGAACCACGTTTATCAAAGAAAAAAGAATCTGAGACATTCTTCTCTGACACGAACTGCCTGTTGTTATCTTTGTATTCTTATATTTGTCTTAGTAAGTTCTTCCGCAATAATTAACCCGATTGATTTCTAAATTTAGACCCTAAATTGATCGGTTTCATTTTTGTACTCCGGATTAGATTATTCTTTCTGGGTGGGGCTTAGATTTCATGATTACTGTCATATGTTTATATTCAGGGATTGTCTTTATATGTCGTGTGAACCTTCGTTATGTCTAGTATATCATACAATTTTTCTTCCTACTTGCTTAGGCATCACCAATACAGTTGGCTGGAAGGCAAGTCTACATTGAGGAGAGGAGACCAATCAGCAGTAGCACTTCTCGTGGAGGAGGAAGTATGTGCCTCAAAACTGATATCAATTTTAAAATGTCTTGATCTTATTTTTATGTTACCCTTGGATATTTGACGGAATTCTTTGCCTTGACATTTAACCTTCATTTGTTAGTCCATTTTTCTGAAGTGGACATGGGTAGGAAATATTCCCCTTACTGTTATTTTAAGATTGGGAGGTCAATTTTAAAATTCTAAAGATGGTTGTTCAGTTCTCATTGAGTGGGAAGCATGTGATAATAGAATTTCTCATTTGCTTGGACTAGAATTGGTGATGGAATAATGTGGATACTATGTGTCAGGACAAAAGCTCACTTGGTGAAGAGTCAAATAGGATCTACGAGGGCATCCACCCATTGAAAATAACACAATTCAGTAGACTTCCCCTTGGTGAAAAGTACTCGTTTACCCTCTAGGGACTCAGTTAAATGCAGTGGTGCGAGAAAACTATGCACTGGTTGTTGCACATGGTATTATAGATAGTGCTTATAAGGTTTAAGGTGTTGAACAAGAGGTGAGCCCATTGAAGGGAAGTCTGGGTTGGTGGCGGACTAGGACAGAATTAAACAAAAAAGAACCCCGAATTGGCATGCCCATTAATTTTGGTTTCCCTAGTAGTGTCCTCAGCCTAAATCCAATGTGGGATATGAGTCTTGGGCTTGTACCAACCTGAGGTATCACACATGGCTAGGCTCTTTTTATGTCAATACCCCTCTGCTCGGCATAAGGAGTCTCTGTATGGTATATAAGAGTGTGCAGTTTTTTTTCTATATGATTGTTCCATTTGTTAACTGAATTTGCCCTTCTACATCTGCCTTGGTTCATGAGAAATTTTATTGTATGAGTGCAGATAGCTGATAAAGGAAGTGGTAATATAATTGCTATCATTTGGTTAAAAAACTGTAGTGTTTGTTGCTGTTTGGTTTGCGTATTTGACCCTCTTTCGCTAACATTCTTCTCTAAATGCCTTGATCAGGATCAGGAAGGGGAAGAGGAAGAGGAGGTCGTCCTGGGGGGCGAACTTTTGGTAGGGGAAGCAATCCAGATGACAGAGTGAAGAGCAATGGCTTTCGTGGTATATGATGATACTAGAGCATGAATGGCCAAACTTGCATACTAAGTTACGATTCTGGTGTTGGGATCAATAAGGAACGTGGTTACTGGTTAGCTTTTATATTTTTGATGTTATTGTCTTTCTATGGAAGGATTATATTGCTACCAGTTCTCTTTTCCCCGAGCATTTGAGAGAGATTTCCCCATCTTTCTCCTGTAGCTTAAGGTGTGTTAGTATTCTGCTCTTAATTCTTTTTTGTCTTGCAATTCTAGAGGCAATACTTATATTTTTGGAGTCATGCAAAGTGAGAAATACTGAGCATAGCTGAAAGTTTGGTCTATGGGGTTATCTAGTCCTCCACTTCTTTTCTCTGTGTTTCAGAATTATCATGATGTCTTTATACTTGTTATAATGGAAACAGTCGGTCCATCAGAAAATCCAACATTCCCCTGTGGATACTTGCATAAGCTGCACGTATATGGCTGTTAAGACGTATAAAAGTAGTAAGCTGTTAATTTAATATACACGATGGTTCGTGAGTATTATTTATGTAGTGATTGTTGGCCTTAAATAGAATAGATCAAGGTTTAAATTTCAGCGCAGAACAAAAAAATGCTAGGTGATTTCTTATTTTCTGCGTAATTGTTTTCTTTGATTTAGTAAATTAGTTCTCAGCTGCGCAAATTTTTGTTCCCGGCTATTGCCTTCATGCCTGTTGACTCTGCCCTATTGCAGCCAAAGGCGGATGTAGTCTTAGAAAAGTAGCTTCGTCAACTTGACTTGTGTATCTATAAATTTATATATACTCATATTAAGTTAACACCTATTGTCGCAACATAGCAGTGGGAATGCTATTATGCACTTAACGTCTCGTATCTATGGATGCCATCAACAGCACTAGCATCAGCTACTCTTAGCCATCTTGCAGGATACATATCTCCTCTACCCTCTGCCACTTTTAACAACTCACAGCTCATTTCCTCTTTTATAACGTTATTGGGCATACAGGATCATCTTCTTTTTCGTGATAATTTCTGAATTATGAAATGAGAAAAGATGAGATGGGTTCCAACATGGAATTGTGGGGTTCAAGTAGAAAACTTCTGGGGTGGTGGTTTCAAAGGCTGAATTATGGAAGCCATTAGTCGAGTCAAGATCCTGTCATTGCCCACAAACCGAAGGAGATATGAGAGAGTTAGAACTTACTGAATCGTGGTGAAATATGCATATATTTGTAGAGATGAATGAATTCAGCAGCTAAAACGTGTAAAGCCAAAAGTTGCAACAACTTGTTCTTGCTGGTTTTTATCTCTTCAGTATAAATTTTGATGGATATTCGAATATCCATTTGACACTTTATTACTACGTCCAAAATTTAATTAAACTTTTCTGCTTTTTTGGCCTTAAAAGTTTTCTTCGAGAGAAGGGATAATTGATCATTTGTCATTATTGTACAGTTATATTTGTTTTTGTTACGATATATAAATTCCACTACTCCTCTCTTACTTAATGTTGAAGGCAAGTAATCACAAGAAAAATTACGAAACAAGCTTCATTTGCCGGGAAAGAAGAAAAACGAAAAGCAAGCAAGCAAAACAAAGAGTCGCATCAACATGATTGGTTAGTACCAGTAGGATGTCTATTTAGAGGGGGAAATGAAAACTTGGAAGAATAAAGGACCGCACATCTTCACTTTGCTCTTGAAAAAAAAAAAAGACAAATACCTTCGGGGCTTTAGTCGAGTTGTAAAAGCACAGCGCATGTTATATGAATCAGGTGTAGCGTAAGGCATGTTGTGTGGATTAAGAATTTAGCGCATGCTGTATAAATCAGGTATAACGTAAGGCATATTGTGTGGATTAGGAATATGTCACATGTTCGAACTCATTATCCTCCGAATATCGATAATACTGTTATGAAATAAAAGCAACTTAGTAAAATATGAACAAGACATGTTGTTATGAAATAAAAGCAATTTAGTAAAACATGAACAAAAAAATGGAGATAGAGAGAAGGAAGAAGTTTTCTTCTTCAATTGTGTGTATTTTCCTATCTATTACAAGGCCTTTATATAGGCATGAAAAGTGAAGAAAAATATGTCATTGAATATGTCATTAAGCATAGAAATATGTCATTGAATATGTCATTAAGCATTTGAGAAGATCATGGATGAAGAGTAGACATCCACTATAATTTGATTTTTCTTATAACACTCCCCCTTGGATGTCCATAGATAATGTGCCTCGTTAAAACCTTATTAGGAAAAAATCCTATGGAAAAAAAAATGCTAGTGAAGGAAAAAGAGTACACATGTTTAGAAATACGTCTTTTGGTTGCCTCGTTAAAAACCTTGCAAGGAAAACCCAGTGGGACAAAATCTTGTAAGAAAAAAAGAGTACAACGCGTATTAACTCCCCCTGATGAGAGCATCAATTCACATCCTTGAGCCTTCGCATCCCAATCTTGTATACTAGTTTCTTGAAGGTTGACGTCGGTAGAGATTTGGTGAACAAATCAGCCATATTGTCACTTGAACGGATCTGTTGCATATTAATATCACCATTCTTTTGAAGATCATGTGTAAAAAATAACTTTGGTGAAATGTACTTTGTCTTATCCCCTTTTATGAATCCTCCCTTCAATTGGGCTATGCATGCTGCATTATCTTCATACAAAATTGTGGGTAATTTGTCACACTTCAAACCACATTTGTCTCGAATAAGATGTATTATAGACCTCAACCATGCACATTCTCAACTTGCTTCATGAATAGCAATTATCTCAGCATGATTAGATGAAGTAGCCACGATTGATTGCTTAGTCGATCGCCAAGATATGGCAGTGCCTCCATATGTAAACACATAGCCTGTCTGAGATCGAACCTTTTGTGGGTCATATAAATACCCAGCATCAACATAACCAACAAGATCAGGACTGCAATCATTGCCATAAAATAATCTCATACCGGTAGTCCCTTTTAGATACCGCAATATGTGTTTGATTCTATTCCAATGTCTCCTTGTAGGAGCAGAGCTATATCTTGTTAAGATATTAACTGAAAAAGTTATGTCAGACCTTGTAATGTTAGAAAGATACATTAGTACACCAATTGTACTAAGAAATGGTATGTCGGGACCAAGAAGCTCTTCATTATTTTCATGAGGTCGGAATGGATGTGCTTTATCCATATAAAATCGCTTTAAAATTATTTTAGTGTATGTTGATTGATGGACAAAAATTTCATCTTTCATATACTCAATTTGTAGACCAAGATAAAATTTTGTCTTTCCAAGATCTTTCATTTCAAATCTTTCTTGAAATAGTCTACTACTTTAGGAAGCTCTACTGCTTTAGGAAGCTCCCTAGGAGTTCCAATGATATTTAAATCATCAACATTCACGGTGATTATAATAAATTTAGATCCAGATCTTTTTATAAATACACAAGGACAAATTGAATCATTCTTGTACCCTTCTTTCAACAGGTACTCACTTAGGCGATTATACCACATGCGCCCTGATTGTTTCAATCCGTATAAGAATTTTTGAAGCTTTATTTAATAAATTTCTTGGAAACCTTAATATGCTTCAGAACAATTTAAATCCTTCAATGATTTCTATTATACGCATATCACGTTTTTCTTGTATTGTCCTATTAAAACCTGAAATGGCGACATCCACCACATGAGAACATGTCTCTATATAATCAATGCCAGGTTATTTACAAATCTTCTTGTGACACAAGTCGTCTTTATGTCTATCGACTTGACCCTTGTTTTCCCGCACAAGAACACATTTATACCTCCACTGGCTTTATACTTTCAGGTGTTGGGACTATCCGTCCAACTTCATATTTTTCATGTGAAATTAATTTTCATTGCGTATTTTTCATTTGGCCAATCATTTATCTGTACAAATTTTACGACAGATTTGAGCTCAAGATCCTCGTCAATATTAATAATATTGAGCACTACATTATATTAACAATATCGTCGACGATAATTTTATATCGGTTCTACTATTACCCAATAAAGACATAACTTATTGAGATCTCTTTATCTTATTATTTTCAGGTACCTGAGCCTCTCTCATGAGGTCTTAGGAAGTGTTATGTCGTGGTGCTCTTCTAGAGCACTTGCCTCCTTATTATGACCATCTTGAACATTTGCTCCTCTCCTTCTTCAAGGAGTTTTATCTTTGGAACCGATTAGTCTATTATGCTTTATGCATGCCATGGACTCTATTCATTATGAACTTTATTTTATTTGGAGCATTAGCAGCTGAATATGACATTTAGCTTTGGGTCAGCAAATACGCCTGGTAATATTTTGCAAATGAATTATCACTTGAACTTCAAGTTCACATTTTGTCGTACGAGGATCTCGGTGTACTCATAATAATTCATTACATGCATTACTTTTTCAGCTGCCCATTTTCTTCCCCTATTGTTGGGATCACCAACACATATCCCTAGCCTTATTTGGGATCCATCTTTGTGCATTGCGGTGGAGCAATTAAATCATATAGCACATTCATATTTCTAGATGAAAATTATTTGGTTCCTGACCCCTGAACCGATTGTGATAGGGAGAACTTATCATAACTTAGCTAGATGCGTACAAGTGCTGTTGTATATTAAATAATACATCACATACCAAATTTTATTTTTTTTTGGCAATTTTGTTCTCATAACCAATGGTTTAGATATAATTGGAGGTATATAATTTCTGTTAAACCAACTTGGATTTAAACCAGTATTATCAAGATAAATCATCATAATTTATATTCTGGAACTTGCTCTAATAATTTAAGCAATCAATCTTGCAAAAGCCAAACTACAAGTTGATAACAAATGCACATGTGACCATAGAATAGATGCATCTATTAAAATCATATAATAGTAAACGGTCCACGTGGAAGGTGACTGGGCCCATATATTTATCACCTTTTATTCGTTCCAGAAATCAAGGGATTCAATCCCAACCTTAAGTGGTATATCATGAGAATAAGCAGCACAAAAAAATTCTTGAGGAATCTTATATTTCTTCAATATATGCCAATGTAATTCTCAATTAATTTTTCGCATCATAATTGAACCGAGATGGTCAACCGGTCATGCCAACTAATATTTGTTTCAGTAAAACTCTAGTTTACTTGTGACATATGATTCCATCATCATGCTTATATTTGTGTAGTACAAATAGAAAGAAAATCGAGTAATCTTTCATATTTACCCGTTATGATTATAGAAATATGAAGATATTCAATATTTCATTCATTTATAGTCTCAAAATGTCAACCACTTTGACTTATACATTTGAAACTCAAAAAGTTTCTTTTGAGACTTTATAATATCAATGTCGTGAATAATTTTATTCATCTGGATAGTAACAAATTAATTTTGCCGGAGCTCTTAACAACTTTTGTACTACAAAATCTTTTGTCACACCATTCATATGATAAATGTCTCCTTTACGGAGAAACTTATATCTTAATAAATTATCATAGTTAAAATCATCATAAGCAAAATCACTTCTTGCTTTAATTTTGCCTTTAATAACTTTTTATAAGGCACACCAAAATATTTTTTTTGGCGTATCACATGTACGCGACCAATGACATATTCATGTAACCACACAATAATATTTATTCTCTTTATTTCACTCAAACCTCCCTCATAGGTGAGTTGTGTGGTATTCATCTAATCATGCATTGCATGTCTTTATTCATTGCTTTTATCATATATTGCCACATTCACCTTTAGGAATGAGTCTTCATTCTTAATGCTTGTCACAAGTCACATTCTCTTTGGATTATAATCAACGCCGTGCTTTATTATTTTTCATATCAATTTGATGGTAAACATTGCCTACACATTTTGAAGGACTATTTTGAGAACCCTTATTGTTCTCCTTTTATAATCATAGTGATAATTATTATTATTTTGATCTTTGGAACGCCCACGTTCATTATTCAACCACTTGTCTTCATTTAGACTTGTTATGCGCCACTACCACATTCACTTCAAGAATGGAGCAAATCAAGTGGGGCATAGTCATGCCTTTTCATGAAAAATATATTATTTTTCTTTAGTCATTATTATATCATCAATATGGTATAGTGGGACTCAAACCTAATATCTTGCCAATATAAAGGCATGTTAGGCCATAATGAATTGTGACTCAAACCCAACTCTTATCATCATGGAGCATCAAGACTTGATCCTGATGTCTTACCCTCATGGTTCATTGTGACTTGAACTCATTGAAGCTGATATCATTAATAGCAAAGGACAAAAACAATTTCAAATACGAAAGAAATGCTTACCTTTTGAGTTAAACTCTTCATAATGTCATTTGGATATAATTCTCAACAATAGACTTTTCGTTTACTCAAATCAGCTAAGTAATTAGTGTCAAACAGATATATGAAAATATAAAATAATATTGAAAATTCACATGTGGTCTTTGCTGCAATAAGCTTACTTCAAGATGAAAGTGATATGACCAAAACATTAAAGAAAAATGATATATCAAATAGAATAATATAGTACTACTAGTTACCATACATTTTTGTGGAAATTAAGTATTATGCTCTCTAGAAAAACAAAGAGATATAGCAGAACCTTTAGGTTAATCAGGGAATCAAAGAAAAATTAGGGGACAAATCTCTCTCTACTATCTACTACTATATGTTTTCCATATAGAAATGATTCAACGTGTTAATTTGATAAGAACTATCACAAATAAAAATTTTGGTGTAGTACATACTTCTTGTACTAATATTTTATCTTATTAAAATAAAATAGTTATGAGTATTATTATTATTATTATTATTATTATTATTATTATTATTATTATTATTATTATTATTATTATTATTATTATATTTTAATGGCATGAATCATTAAAATAGTGAAAAATAATTTTCTACTTATCCTTCTCAATCCACAAATAAAATTTACTAAACATTAAAGCTACTTTTGATATAAGAAGACAATAGTGCTCTAATCAAATATATATGGAACACAAGTGTTAGGAATTCTTTTTCTTTTCTAACCATGTAGGCATAAAAAACTAATTAAAGCTAAGTGTCACACATATATATAGATTAAGATTTTTGGTTTGATTATCATGTTGTCATATTGCATATAAGTGTAAACTCAAAGCTAGACATGAATTAGCAAACATATGCTGACATAAGAATTTAAAAGTAAAGCTTACTGGACCGAAAAGAAATTTGACTAACTCTGGTTGAAAGAAGATAAAATTCGATTAAAGCACATAATCTCAGTTGGTTAGAGCATCGTGCTGATAACGTGTTATGAAATAAAAGCAACTTAGTAAAACATGAACAAGACATGTTGTTATGAAATAAAAGCAATTTAGTAAAACATGAACAAAAAAAATGGAGATAGAGAGAAGGAAGAGGTTTTCTTCTTCAATTGTGTGTATTTTCCTATCTATTACAAGACCTTTATATAGGCATAAAAAGTGAAGAAAAATATGTCATTGAATATGTCATTAAGCATAGAAATATGTCATTGAATATGTCATTAAGCATTTGAGAAGATCATGGATGAAGAGTAGACATCCACCATAATTTGATTTTTCTTATAACAAATACATATAATATGGATTATGAGTATATCACGAGTTCGAACCATTATTCACCAAAATTTTCAAATCGTGCATCCACTGAAATTGCTCGATTATCAAAAAAGACAACATTTACTTGCTTTTTCTAATATTTCCTTTTTGTGAAGTCATCAAATTTGACACTTTTAGTATAAAAGCAACTGCAGTATGTTGATCCATAACTTTTTCATAAAGCAATTCATATGTGGATGTACAATCATATGATTTCCAGCAAAAGAAAAAGAAGCATTAATACAACCAATTCTAGTGCTTAGTCTTACAAAGACAGCTCTTTCATGTTTAATTCACCACTATTTACTTTGTACTTCAAAGAGCAAAAAAAAGGACCAAAACTTGGTTAAGAAGGAAAATCCTGGAAATTGGAGCCAATACAAAGCACAAAAGGCAGATCTTCCTTTCCTTCATCACCACACTATCTCCTCTTTCTTTACAGTTTATAAACCCAAAATCATGCAAACTAACTTTACACTTTTGTCTTTTCTAGAGCCATCTCCTTAAAATCTCTGCCCATTTTGTCATTCCTTTAGATACTGACCTACATACATTGCATGATCAAGTGTTATCAGAATAAACACCTCAATTAAATATATAAGTAAATATTAATGAAATGTATATTTTTAGCCGCTCTCAAATATAATCGCCAATAAAATACATATATATATATATATATATATATATATATATATAATTTATACACTTTTTCGCTACCGAATGCAATTAGTTACGGCTTGGCTTGTATTTTGCCCTGAATATTAAGCATAAATCTTTCAATTATTGTGTATCCAAGAATGTGGCCTAACAATCAAAGAAGTGGGGATGAAAAGTCAGGGAAACTAGAGTTCAAATTCTACGAGAGGCAAAAAATGCTAGATGATTTTTCTCCATCTGCTTAAGCCTTGATCGACACTGATAGCAAGTATTCAGTAGAATAATCAACATGCGCATAGGCTAGTCCGAACACCACCGATATCAACAAACAAATAAATAAATCTTTCTATTGTTAAGAACTACACCAATTTTCTCTTTTAAGAGTTCCAATATGAACATTGGAACTATTCTTAGGAACTCAAAGAACAATTGAAAATAGTCAAAAGTTGTGTAATACTAACCTCATCCTCCACCATACTTTGATTTACTTTTTTTCTTGAAAGCTGATCTTGTAACTAGCAAACAAGCAACTCCTAAACCCACACCAACCATTCCACCCAAGACTATAGCCACTGTCTTTTGAGTACTCTGCCTTGTTCCTACACCATCAATAAAACACAGTAGATATTTCAATAATTAAAAACCTTGATCATTTCAAAAATTATCTACTACTCCTATTGTGAAAATGATCTCAGAAACCCATTTAACAAACCAAAAAAAAAAAAAAAATTAATGAATGTCACTTGGTAATACAAGTGTTAATCAATGCACAAAATACTTCAGGACTATTGAAAGTCATCGAAAATGCAACTTCAATTGTACTAACAACTACATCTTAATCGAACCCGATAGTGTAATTTAATAGTCAATAAAGTATGTTAAAAACATAAGAAACTAATTCAAATTCTGAATTCCAATAGAGGGGAAAAACATTTGATGATTTCTTTTATCTGTCTAAGCTTTGGCAAACAAAATTACGAGTTGTCACATCCAGTGAAGTAGTTGATGCACGTGTAAATTCGCCATGACACCATCATTATAAAAAATAAAGAATAAAAATAAAAAACTATTACACAATTCCAAAGTAATTTAAAATCGACTATATGAATTTTCTATATCAATCTTATTTCATTTGAACTCATTTCATTCAATTACTAATTAATTTGTCTTTAGAAAAACTTTACTATACTTATAAGACACGGGTTTGAGCCGTGGAGCCGTGGAACAAGGGTAAAATTATCTCTGTGTGACCTACATGTCACGGGTTCGAACCGTGAAAGCATCCACTAATGCTTGCATTAGGATAGACCGTAGACTGTTTACATCACACACACCCCTTGGGATGCGGTGTTCACCTGATCCTGCGTGAACACGAGATATCTTGTGCATCGAGCTGTTTTTTTATTTATTTATTATTATAATGATAAGTGATAATATTAAAAATTACCTGATGGAGAAAGTGATTTACCGGGCACACCATTAGGATAATAAGTGTAACTAATATAGCACTGTTGCAGATACATATGAGCAGAAATAGAATTCCCACATTCACTTTTAGCTTTCCCAACAGCATTTTTCACACAGTTCACACAGTCCCCACTCTCTAAATCACCTTCACACTGACCCAACACATAAACCGACTGATACCCACCTGCATAAAACCCATTCCCACTCGAAACCCCTTTACTTATTTCTCCTAACGCAGTCTCAAGCTTATCACTAAACCCAGTTCCACTCGCCTGAGTTGAACCGCAAACTTTAAACAGCAACTCAGTGGGTCCCACTGTCTGAAACCCAGCAACCTCGTACCTTAAATAACACCCATTGAGCTGAATTCTTGCTGCTATAGATTCTCCACATAGTTTTTGGGACATGTTTGGTATTTTCTTGACACAATTGTTACAGTCAGAGTTTGAAAGATCACCTCTGCATTGAAAAAGACCAGAAATTGCTGAACTGCCACTACCAGCTGTGGTTTTGTAGAATTTTGTGGTTAAAGATTGTGAGACCAAGTTGTTAAAAAGGGTGTTTAGTGTTTGTGAGTAAAACCCAGATGGGAATTTTTGGTTAGCACAGCCTTTGTATACAAAGTTTGTAAGTTGTTCAGATGATGAAGATACAAGATTAATGGGAAATAAAAATGAAGAGAGAAATAGGAAAAGGATGGAGAATGTTTTTTTGGGAATTTGAGATGGACCCATTTTAGGATTTGAATATTGGAATAAGTATAAACATGAGATGAGATGCTTGTTGGAAGAATTTGATGTGTGTTGGGGGTGGGGGTGGATTTGGTTTTTTGGTGTGTTTCTAGAGGCTATTTATTAGGCTAAGAACAAAGAAGAAAGTGAAATAGTATTAGGGGGCTTTTTTATGGTTATGGGATAAACTTCCTTTTTAAGTACTTAGCCTTGCCTAAATAGTTGGCAAATAATTTAATCAAATGTATGCTATGACATGCATTATTTTACTATAGTCGTTTTCAGAGTGTTCGGTTCATTTTGCTTGCATCCTGGTTATTCTATCGGATATTTTTTTTTTTATTTGGACATAGTTACTGTATTCATCCAAACTTAGATAGATGGAAAAGAAATCAATTTTTATCTTTGTTGGGGTTTAAATTTAAATTTTTTCGTAATTTTTTCTCATTTCATTGACCGCTAAATTATACCTTTGGATGGTTGAGCCAAGACCATTTTCAATGGAAGTGATTAAATAAGTTTATAGTACTACAAATAGCGGTAGATGTATCAGGTAACCAATGAGTTTAACCAATTCAACAAATATTAAATTTTAAACTCATAATTTAAAAAATACAATGCATTCACTAGTAATAAACTAAAGGTCAAACCAATCAAATTTAAATGTTGAATTCGCCTCTAATTCTAAGCTAGCTTTTAGTCATAGATTTTCAAATTTGTTTTAAAAAATCTGATTTGGTGAAGTTTGGTTTGAAGATGAAAATATGTTTTGACATATTTTTTCAAAACATATTTCACTTTTTCTTTGTTTGAAAAAACATGAAATGTGACTTATACCCATAAGTCTAAAAACTATCAAAAATACCCAACAATACCAAACAAACAAAGTTGTTAATCTTGTATATGTAGAACCTTCGTTGATGTCATTCATTATCATTATCACAAACCATAGTCCTGGACATATAAGTTTGGCACAAAATTATCATTTTTATAATGAACTACATAATACACTATCCTAAAATCATAACTTGATATTTTAATATCAAATGCTAATAACATAATTATTAGCCACTATAATTCGTCAAATTGCAATAACATTACAAGATTCATCAGTCCAAAAAAAAAATGATACTAGTAATTAGCTGGTGGTTAGTTGGATCATAATAGATGGTGGTCTTTTTTATAAAATACAAAAATTTGGGGTAATTTTTGAAATTGTTAAAAAATCTAATAGTGATATTTTGGGCCAAAAACATGTCTAGAGCTAGTTTTGTGATTTGAAAAATTTGTTTTCAAAACATGTATAAAATCTAAAAACAAACATGTTTTGCCAAAAAAAAAAATTTGGAAAAATCTTGGCAAAATCTATGACGAAACCGGTGTTAAGTATTAGTTGTCAATAGAATTTTATTCTCACTCATCCGTCATTATACCCCACTCTTTTTCTTTAGTTAAGTTTAAGACTAATCATATTTTGCAAAACTTTCTTAAACAGAGTTTTAAAAAAAAAAGTGCAATGAAATGGAGTAAATGTTATGACAGACATTATTAACTAATGCCATTTTCTATTGGAATTTCATATAGTTTCTGGTACTACTTAGTTGGCAAATGAACAAAGAGAATGTGATTTGCATGCCAAATGTACGACAGTGTCTGGCTAATGAGCAGTGAAGAAAAGGAGAATGTGATGTCTGCCTTTTGGTTGGGACATTGGGCTCTGTTACTTATAACATTGTAAATTTATAACTGTATCAGTATATTATATTACTGTACGAAATAAATGTGGAAAATGCCCTCTGCACGGTGAAATGGGAGGGGCAAAAAGCAATACATTCTCCAGTTGGTTGAAATGAGGGATGTGCATTTATAATTAAATTCGTAGCTAATTGGAATTTTAATTAGTACCCTGATCTGAATTTTCAATGGAAAGGTTTAAGAATTAAACATTCGTGTTAATTTTAAGACGCTAATACAAAATGATATCATTTTACTTGACATTTTAAAAAGAAAAAAAAAAGGTACGAAGGAGGAGGAGGAGTATGAAATTTGTCAAATTGGATTACAATTTAAATTATGTTTAACGATTGAATATGTTTCGAACGGTACGCTTGAAATCTAAAATAATTGCAAAAATATGACACTTCTTAGAGTGGTTTTTAACTTTTGATCCCCGTTTGTCCCATAAGTAAAACTTCAAGGTTAAAAGTATCGCAATGGGAAAAGCGAGAGCCAACATTCGTTAAACTTAAAGTTATGCAAATGTAACAAGTAGGGATAAAAATTCAAGACTATCCACTGTGAGGGCTATTTGTATACTTCACCACTTGAAATCGACTACGTCGTGCCATACTACGTCGTGCCATTTCTATACTTTTTTGTGTGGGAAACTATCAGCTATGTCCATTTACACGTAGGTTATTACAAAAATGGTCAATTTATAAAATATTACTTATATTAGCCAATTAGTTATTTGTAGTAAAAAAAGGTCAGTTTTTTGCTTCCTTTTGAGTGAGTGTTATTAGAATAGATTGGGTACATCTTAAGGAGCTTGAATCTCAATTTTTTGGATGATTTAGTGGAGTTTTGAGGTAGTTTAAATTAAAAATTCAAGTAGAAGATGTACATGGAAAAAAAAATGATAGGTATAACACAGTGTTTATCACATGTATACCTGTGTGTGAGATACATGCGTGATACATGTGTCGCAAAAGAATTTTTGAACTCGATTTTAACTATGAATTTTGATACCAAATCAGTCCAAAATCACCTCCAATCTTCCTCAAAATTTGTATATTGACTCATCTATATGTTTTTAATGAATTTCACCCATATCCGTTGAAAAAAGATCATTTTTTGCTTAAATTTTTGGAATATATATATATATATATTTTTTTTTTTTCTCTGTATTTCATCACCTTATTTGCTACCTCATCTATGAGATTTCGTTTCCGTCTTGCATCTAATTTTGCTAATCACGCTTAAAAATATGGAAGGAGATCTTTGCGTGTGATTCTTAGAGAGAAAGAACCTTATTTATTTGAGTTTTTAATTTTTATACGTGCTTGACTAATTATGATAAGTGTATAATTAATGATTAGAGATTGGTAAGTTGGGTCTTATTTGGGACATTTATTTAAGATTCCCTTTGTTGGTCCATTTGAAAAGAAGGCCCAAGACTAAATTCTTTCTTTATCAGGCTGTAATGAACTGCAACTCGAAATTCTAAGCCCAAATATATAAGGCTTTCAGCCTCATTCTCCTCAACGCTCCTCTCTTGTACGTCTGAAAATTGCTCCCTCTCCACATCTCTCGCTCTCTCTCTCTGCAGAAAACTCCTCACTGTATCTTTCTCCAACGCAATCAAATTGTACGTTTCTCATTTTCTATGGTCACCTCTCTTCTCTACATTTTTTTCCTTTCTATATTTCTTTGATTTTACAAAAATCCATTCTTCCCCCCCCCAATGATTTTATAGGGTAAAACAAGAATTTTCGTGTTAAAATAGAATTGTGTACTGGATACAATGCCGGTGTTTGCTCCCCATTTTCTAAAGGAAATCTCACTTCGATATCATCGAGGTGGACCCCGCTATAGTAATTAGTTGCATGGCACCTGAAGTTTTGAGTAATTAGGAAAAATGCTTGTTTGTTAATTCCATTCTGTTAAGTTTCTTGAGAGCTGCTTCTGTAAGTCTAATTCATGCCCTTTTTTTAAAAAAATGTACCTTTTTCTAAATGACTCTCTAGAATGCTGGTCTTGCACTTAATTTAATAGTACTAATGTTTTTTTATTCAGTTATAGGCACAAAAGTACACTAATAGTCTACAATCCCCCCCCCCCACCCACCCCCCACCCCCCCAAAACCCCAACTGAAATTTGTTTTTTAAAAAATAAAGAAAAAACATTCTCAGGAAAAAAGGTTGAGTCTTTTAACCTCTACTTGTGCTGGTGGCAGGTAGCTCGGTGGAATAGTCGAGGTGCATCCAAGCTGGATTGGACACCACCATAAAAAAAAAAAAAGTTGAGTCTTTAAACAAGTGTGCCTCCATAAATTGGTTTGGATTTATTATTGGATTGAAAATAGAAGAAGCTAGTGACATGATATAATTTTTGTGAAAAGAAAGTTAGTTTCTCTAAAGAAATAAAGAATCACATCTATTGCTAGAAAATTTCACATAATTATTTGTATTTTGCATCTAACAGTTGGTTGCTGGTGTATGCAGTGTATTTGAGCAGTTTTATCAAAGGCTTGGTTGGAGTGTGCTTTAAGCCCTGAAGTTAGGGACAAGCATTGTTTAGGTGACGCCTTAGAACACCTAAGCATCAAGGTGTGTGTTTCTATGCGATGATCAAGTCTTGGTGAAGTGTTGCTACTTGGTCCGACACTATTGAGAAAAGGTGTTGTTTAGTCTGTCTTTGTTGCTCATGGGATATGTTTGGAAGAGATATAAATGTAGCTGGACTAATTGATTATTACGGAGACGTTTTGGTTGAATTATTTTGTGATTATGAATGGGAAATTAGAAATCTAGTATAAGAACTCGAGAGCTGGATGCTTACCTTATTATTATGAAAAGGAGAAAGAGCTCTTTTTATAGATGTTGAGGTGAGTAAGGGGGGGTTTGCTGGCTTGCTGGCTAGCTCGTGCAATCAAGGAAAAATGCCTTCGCCTTCTTTTTTCAAAATGAAAAAGTAAACTACCTTAGTAAGCTAGCTTTGGTTGCTAAGCAAGCCGGGCACTACGCTAGGACGTGGATCGATCATGATGAGAATGGACTTCTCCGTAATGTAAATGTAATAGAAGAGGCAGAGTCCAGTTCCCCTCCTTTCTCGACCTCGCGTAGTTTGTTACGTCAGCTCCAAAAGGGAAATTAGAAATCTAGTATAAGAAAGCTAGTCGCTGATCTAAATGAAAAAATTAAAGTTGCATCTTTGAATTTGAATAAGGGATATAATATGCTTTTTGACTTGATCGGCATGGTTTTTGCTGCATATATTTTAGTTAATTGCAGTTTATCAATGCCTTGGTTCATATAATTCGTGACATTTGCGAGTGCTCCTTTCTACACTTTTCGCATGCTTTTCGCATATGACAACACTCTGTTCGAGTATTAGACCTAATGGCTTAGCCAAATTCCTAAATTTTGGTTCTAGACATGGCCCACCGCATTCATAGATAACAGCATTGTAAGCCTTCCTAGCCGCCTACAGTGCAACCTGCCTGCGGAAGACCGTAACTTAAGTTACTCAGTGCTCCATAAGGGGGAAATGAAAGCAGAATTTGTTCGGATCCTCCCACATGCTCAATCTTGTTTTTGGATAACCGTGGTATCTGGGTTAGTTTGCGTGCACCTTGACTAATTCTACGGGATACCTGCTATCTCCCACCAACAAGGAAAAGTTTTCTACTAGGCTTGGACAAATGGGAAGAAATCACCTAGTATTTTTTTCTCCACTGGGATTTGAGCTTGAGGCCTCATGGCTCTCGACCCACCTCATTGATCACTAGGCCACACCCTTGGGTGCATGCTCAATCTTTTTGTAGCGGTCTCCCAGAGATTTTTATCATTACTGCAACCTTTATTTTGCTCATTCATGGAGTTGTATTTAGTACCTCAAAGAAATATGATTATCCAGTGTTAGTCAGTAATGCTAGTTGGCTTGGATTTAGGGCAATGTAGTAGCTTCAATTTAGCTGTGAGTCAATTTCTCTCCACCGGAAGTACTTCTTGGTGATCCCTTCGAAAAATTACCTTTTGCCATTTCCAAGTGAGATAGAACTTTGATTTCACTTTCCAGTTATCTTGATGGGATCAGGGAAGAAATACAGAAGAAACCGGATGATTAACTTTCTCCTGTGAAACATAATACACTAGGTTTTTGGACCTGGTGGTGAGGAGAATGTGAAATATTCTTGGAAAAGCTTCAATATTCTGCTTGTCTTCTTCATCCTTTAGGGTGGTTTTGACTTAACTCAGAAAAGTGTATTATCCTCATTCTTATCTTACGAAATCAATAATCTTTCTTAGCAACAGACTTGGTTGATGGCACATGGTAGAGACAGATTTTCCTTTTCAATTGGTTGCAAACTAAGGGTTCTCAATCATCACATCAGTTGCAATGATTTGCACCTTTCATGGAGTTTTATCTTTTGTTATCTAGTCCTTTATAATTGCAAACTTTGAATTGTTCATTTTGTGCAGTTTGGTGAACACATCTCATATTAACTGTAGGTTCACTGATAAAAAAAAAACCCACAAGAAAGAACAATGCCGACAAATCCAAGAGTTGCAAAAGCATTTCGTGCTATGAAGGATATTGGAATCTCTGAAGAAAAGGTGAAGCCAGTATTGAAGAGCCTTCTAAAATTGTATGACAAGAACTGGGCGCTTATTGAAGAAGAGAATTACAGAGCACTTGCAGATGCTATATTTGAGAAAGAGGAGGCAGAGGTTCAATCTATCCTTTTGTTTTTTAATCTTTCTTTTCTTCTCTTTCTCACACATTCTATTTTACCCTGAAATTTCTTTATTTTTCCTGTATAAAGCATATTTATTTGCTTAGTACGAATTTAAATATTCTTGCTTTGTGTCACTTTTGCAGGCAGCAGAAAGTAAGAAGCCTGAGAATATTGAAGTACAAGCTCTAGTTTGGTTGCCTGTATTTTGTATATGTATTCATATTGATGTCTTTTCTCATTTCCCTTTACCTTATCTCGGTGCCTTGTCATGTTTCTAGCGAGTGGAGGTTTTGGAGGTAGAAGCAGTGGATGAGGAGCCTGAAAGACCCTTAAAGAGAATGCGATTAAGACATCAAGAAGGTCAAGCTTCATCTTCTGCTAACAATTCTAGCTCTGTTTCAGCTGGGACTTCATTCAAAATGCCGAAAGTGGAGGAGGAAGCTGAGCTACCTGGAACTAATTCCCAGGGTCGCTCACAAAGCCCGCAGCCGAATAATAGAACATCAGCTGCTGAGTCCCTATCTGTCCCATGTCTGACATATGCCAGAAACAAAGGAAAGCAACCAGTCTCACCTAAAACTTCAATGTTGCCAGAAAAGTCTGGTCCCAGTCAGCCTGCTGGTCCTGAGAGATATCAGCCTAATAGTGATGACAGAGTGGAAAGTGATATTAATTCTCGGCAGAATCATCGCAAAGGGAAGGAACCTCAAACAGCTCAAATCATGCCTAGGGAGAAAAGTTTAGTCCTTGGGAAAGCTTCTCATGCATCAAACCTCAAAGAACCACAAAGTGAGCCTGGCATCGAGCTGTCTCCGAAACAGAAGATGTTGGATACTCATGCTTTCGTCAAGCCTAAGGATGAACCATATACTCTTGATAGCCCACAGTTCGAGGTTCCTATTGCTGTTATTCACCCTGGTATGTATTACCTCAAATAGCAGGACTTTGGTCCTTATCATGTCACGATTTAAATTCTTCATGCTAGTTAAATTTTCCTTGGTGAGTAGAGCCAGTGACTTTTCTCTGTTGAGGAGCTAGGCTCAATACATATCTCTAGATTGGTTTACTAGTTTACTAATTGATTTCCTGGGATGGGTTCCATATGGTTCCTCATCATTGTGCATTTATTGAGTAAACATAAAATTTTAATAATAACTCTCGCTGTCCCATATTTATTTGTTTGGAACCATTTCTTTTTCTTTTGTATCTCTCAAAAAGATTGGCACTTTCTATATTTAGGAACTCCTAATATTTACCTTCCCAGTTTACCCTTAGTGAGATGCTATGCCAGATGTTGAAGTTATTTGTGTGGACCCTACTATAGGGTTACTTTTGGTACTTTATACATATTATGCTTATGTGTCAAAGGTCCTCTATTTCTTAAACTTTCTTCCAATCAAATTGTGCCAAACAAATTGGAATAGAGGGAAGATTACCTTATAATGTCATTAGTGGACGTCTCTTGGTAAATTTCTTAGTAACATCTTAGCTAGCAATTCTCCTTTCTAAAGGCCATTATTTTGGATTCTGTAGAGCCATCAAACAACAAAGGTTCTTCAAGTGGTAATGCCTCGAGAAGAGAGCCAGAAACTTCTGACACCTTAGCAGCAGAACTGAGAGGCGGAAGAGAAGCAGATAAGGACAGTCCAACTTTATCAAATGGACTGGAAACAAGTCATGATCTAGTAAAAAAGCAGAACGGGTGTTATTCTAACATAGATATTGCCTCCTCAACTTTTGGAGAGGTAAAAGTTTCTATAGGTTGTGACTCAGCTCTTGGTAGATCAGACTTCCATTTGCCTTGTCTAGAGGCTGTTCTGAAATTGGTGGAGGATAAATGTCTTAAATCATACAAAGCCCTGGACCCTAACTTTTCTGTGACAAAGCTGATGAAAGACATGTGTGAGTGCTTTTTGGAACTGGGAAGTCAGTACAATCATGAATTGCAAGAAACTAGAAATGTGGATGCAGAAAATGATATTGGTTATAGAAGCATTGCTCTAGTTTCTTCAAACGGATCTATAAATTCAGAACTTGATTCTGGTGAGGCTCAACCAGAGAAACCACAACTCCCTCCTCGTTGTAATGGTCACACTAATAGCACCAAAGCTGATCAAACAGCATCTGCGGGGAATTGTGGTAGTGCTCCAGGGATTAATCAAAATATTCTTGAACATGCTACATCTGAGAGTCTGGGACCTCTGAGTGGATGTATAGAACTTGCTGGTATGGAGGCTCAACCAGAGAAACCACAGCTCTATCCTCCTTGTAATGGTCACAACAACAGCACATCAACTGATCAAATAGCATCTGCGGGAAACTGTGGTAGTGCTCCAGAGATTGATCAGAATGTTCTTGAACATGTTAGGTCTCAAAGTCCAGTGGCTCTGTGTGAATCAACTCCAGATGAAACAGTTTCTTGTTTTATTGAAGATATAACCAAGGGGCAAGAGAAGGTTATGATTTCATTGGTGAATCAAGTTAATAGCAAAAGCCCGCCATCCTTTCACTACATAGCTCAAAATGTGGTTTTCCAGAATGCATATCTGAACTTCTCTCTGGCTCGTATTGGTGATAACAACAGTTGTTCAACTTGCTCTGATGATTGTTTGTCACTGTCCACACCTTGTGCATGTGCATACGAAAGTGGTGGTGATTTTGCTTACACAAAAGAAGGCCTTGTCAAAGAGGAGCTTCTTAAAGAGAGTATTTCTATGAATCGTGACCCCAAGAAACATTGCCAATTCTTTTGCAAAGAATGCCCATTGGAAAGATCGAAAAATGAGGATATTATAGAACCTTGTAAAGGTCATCTAGTGAGGAACTTCATCAAAGAGTGTTGGTGGAAATGTGGCTGTAATAAACAGTGTGGGAATCGTGTGGTACAGCGAGGTATTAGCCACAAGTTACAGGTAAGAATTTGTGGTTGATGTTGGAATGGTCTTTGGTAATGTGCCTGATGCAGTGAAACCTCATGCATTACGCCCTTTTGCTGTAATCTGCTATACTTTTTGAGCTGCTTAGAAATCATTTTCGTTTCTTAGCAATTACTTTTAAAATTATTCGTGATATTCTGTATTAACTTCATTTAGGTTTTTTGTTGGTTTTACTTATTTCAGGTGTTTATGACTCCTGAAGGGAAAGGGTGGGGCTTACGTACCCTTGAGGACCTTCCAAGAGGTGCTTTTGTTTGCGAGTATGTTGGAGAAGTGCTTACGAACGCAGAACTATTTAATCGTGTTTCACAAAGCCCCAATAGTGAGGAACATTCTTATCCCGTGCTGCTTGATGCTGACTGGGGTTCAGAGGGTGTCTTAAAGGATGAAGAAGCCCTTTGTTTGGATGCGACATTTTTCGGGAATGTAGCCAGGTTTATCAATCACAGGTAAAGTTTACATAGTAGGATCTTATGTTTCAACTGTATTTTGCTGATTTTCTCCCCCAGCTTCAACTTTCTTTTGGGGTATCAGTTTTGTACCAATTTTGCTTTTTTAATTTACTTGTAGTCTAGGAGTTATAAGTGTTGTACTTTGACTATTGGTTCAGATATCAGGTGGTACGTACTTGAATTTGTTCTGGATCTTTTCTGTATTTTAACTTCTCAAATGCTGGTGAAAACCTTTTTCCTTTTCTTGGTATATTTGATGATTCACTCGTGTTCACTCGGCATAAAACATTCACATCCTCCGTAATAAATTCTGCTCATGTTTTCTTTTTGGTATTCCTGCATCTAGCCACCTTTGACTACTCTGTCTCTAAAAGCATGCACACATATTTGTGTGCCTAAAAATTTGCATAATATTACCATTTCAGAATCCATTATTGTTTCCCATTTCCCATTTTTTAAAGTAAAAGCAGAAATTGAGGGACAAATGAAAGAATGAAAGGAAACAATAGCCAAAAGAAAACTATGCATTTTTTGCGTATTAGACATATCCATCACGCATAAATATGTCACTAACCCGTGTCAGTGCATGTGATTTTGTTTTATTGTTGTTTTGGTCCAGATGTTTTGATTCAAATATGGTTGAAATACCAGTTGAAATAGAGACTCCAGATCACCACTACTATCATGTAAGGAACTTTGTGCTTCTGGATATTTCACTTTCACTTCGTCCTCAAAATTCCCTCTAGCTCTTCAAACTAACGTTTTTTCTGGATATCTCATGTGTTGTTTGATGCAGCTTGCCTTTTTCACTACAAGAAAGGTTAAGGCATTGGAAGAGCTCACTTGGGTGAGTAGGCTTGAGCTGGTTCTCACATGCTCATTGTATTCTGGTGCCCTTGATTTTTTGTGCTTCTGAAAGATATCTTTCTATTCTATACTATCTATATATAAATTTTCTCTCTCTCTCTCTCTCTCTCTCTCTCTCTCTCTCTCTCTCTCTCTCTCTCTCTCTCTCTCTCTCTCTCTCTATACACACAGAAGTTTAATTGGTATCTGGACATGGTTGTTTCTAGAGCAATGATCCTTGTATATAGTAGAAATAACAAAATGACTCGACTAGAACTATGCCTCCCACCCCCACCCAACCCCACGCCTCGAACAAAAATAGAAAAAGAAGAATGAAAACCCAGATTTTCTTGTAAAGAAAAGCTTCATAGATGGATTGATGCTTCTGAGTACTTTTAGTCTATTCTTCAGAGCTCGAAAAAATGTGATTTATCCAAGTATGGTGCATCTTTGATATAAAGAACTCACCAAGATTTGAGGGGAAAAAACGGGCGTCTGTCTGTTAGGTAGTTGGAAATTATTAAAGTTAGTTATAATGGATCTTCCTTCTTAACTGTGAAAAATACAGTTACATCCATTATTACTATTACAAGTACTCCTCAATACAATTCTAATTGGGTCCATTCTGCCCTATTTGAGCCCATTGATTCTAATACTCTACCTTGATCATTGGTAAACTGTTAATTTGAGTGTGGGTGCCGAACCTTGACTAACTAAATTAATTTACCAGATATCGGTCTTTCTATTTTTAATTTTTTTACATTTTAGAAATAATATCCTCTGATATTCGACTCTGAAACAAGCCAAGTAGTATGAAAATAAGACGGTCAATAGTAATGCTCCTGGAGAAAAAAAAAAGGCAATTTATATCAACATGTTCAACGATTACCAATTCAATGAAGTTCAACAGAGAAGAAGATGGTGGCCAAGAGGTTGACTTTGTCAAACTCTGCTGATATGGCATGAAAGATGAGCAAGTAATGGTGTCTCATTGTTTTCATCATATCTACTTTATGGAAGGATGAGCATGCCTTGATTCCACGTAGCTTCTTTTCTATATTTGACAGTATATTTTTTTGGATTTGGTTCTTGCAGGATTACGGTATTGATTTTGATGACCATGAACATCCAGTAAAAGCATTTAGATGCCAGTGTGGTAGCAAGTTCTGCCGAAATATGAAACGTCCAAGAAGTAAGTTTTTCTTCCAGAACATAAGGTTTATCTGTCGTTTTAAGAGTTTGGGTTTGCAAGTCTCGATCTTGCTTTGCTAGTAAAAGTTGGTAGCTGCATGGGTTTGGTCATAAATTGGATGAATTTTCAAAAATAATAAAATATATATATATATATATATATATATATATATATATATATATGCAATTATATATTCCTGAATTATTGGGCTCGAATAAAACAAGAAAAAGAGCTTTTAGCATTGAAGAGTTTTGAATTGGATATTGGTAGTCTTGGCACATGTTTGCAATTTCCTGAAAACTGTCCATATGCACGACTGATCATTTTATTGACGTGACCTGCAGTGCTTTTTTTTTAATATATATAGATATTATGAATTTGACATTTTCATAATTGACTATAACTTTTATCAAAAGGGATGACTGTTTGATATTTAAAATTCCCTATAGTTTTGGGGGGGAAACTTACCCCTGTATGTAAGATGTTACAATAACAGCAATCTAGGGCGGGTAGGTAAACATTTTGCATGTTGCATTTTGCATTTGATGAACCTGCAGCAGCTGCTTCAGTGTCCCCTCAATCTACCTTCAATGAAGTTTAGGTTGAGACTTTGCTTTTGCTCCATAATATTTATCTCCAGTTAGCAAGCTATTATCATCAGTATTCGACCAAGTCATCATATAGGTTAATTTTTGTTTTATTGCTTTCAGTCACTGAGTGTCATGCTACTGTGTAGGATCCAGAGCAAGGAGAGGATGGTGATTTCTTCCAAATAACATAATGGCTGATTTCCGACCTTGGTTGATCCAGAAAGCTGTTACGAATGGAACTACCAAGGCGCCGTGATTATTTAGAATCTTTGAAGGGTTCTGGTGAACTTGTGCATTTGTGTAGACTGCAGAAGGGCTAACATATTTGTATTTGCAGAATAGCATTTGTGATAGAATTTTCAAGGATATCGCGAGTAAGCTAGATTTGCTACCTTTCTTGTTGTATATTAAGATTCTTTGGTGCATTTGATTAGATGCCAGAGGGTTTTGCCTATGATGCCCGCACATGGATAAAATAGCATAATGTGGTCTAGGCCATGTGTTTAGCTTGAAGGCGCTGAAACTTACCTTTTGAACTATCATTCTTATGCTCATAATTGCTGCTTGGTCAGTTCTTTTAGTTCTCAGTTTGGCCGTGTTATTTCTTTTTTAAATCGAACCTTGCATTTTCATTTGGGATTAAGTTGTTGTAGATTGATGGAATGTTAATCATGGTTATGAATATGAAGTATATTAAAGCTAAAAATTAGTCGTGATTAAGTGATAAAAGTATATGTAAAATATAAATATATATATTCATGTATTTATTTTATTGATTTGGTGTAAACACATGATATGGGTAACATTTTTTCTACAAGGGTTCTTTCAACATATCGTCTTAGGCAAAATTTTATGTTTTTTTTGTTTTTTGCGATCAGACATTGCTAAACAAAACTTGTTGGAGACATCATCAAAACTAATTGTAAGTTACACTAGACAAAATAAAACTAACAAATTAAATTGAGAAAAAAATAAGTTCTATCCTCGAATTGAAAAATAATGGAGACGGAAACACAGAGGGATTAACAATATCAACTATGAAAAGTTCAGCTCTTAACTAATATCAATAAAATACAAAAGATAAAAATATTTTTTATTGGTAAACCTTTGATACAAAACGGGAACACGAAAACTTCGCAGAGGTTCATCCAGTAGAAAGGCTAAACTTCTACAAGGTCGATACAGGTTATGACAGAATTCATTTTTCATTAAAAAAATTGTATTTCAGAATAATGTAACTACATTTTCTTTTCTCCTATGTAGACAACAAGTACATGGGAACTCTGTACATATGGTTGTACAACATAATAAATACATATATGTACACACACACTATGTTTAAGACTAATGAATAGAAATCGGTTTAATCTCACCGCGTCTTGTCTCTGTCTATAACTCTTTAATAAAGGTAGTCAAGTAAGCACACCATCTCAAAACATGAATTCAAGAAACAGAGTGCTGCACAACTTTTGCCTCCGATTGTAGGGAGCCTCTATTATGCGGCGTGGAGAGTACTTCATCCTCAGAACCACTAGGCATGAGGGGCTTAATACCCCCAGGATTCAATGGGAACAGAATATTGTAGTAACCTTCCATTATTTGCCCCATATTGCAAGTTTCTGCAACCTTTGGTATCTGTTCAACAGTTAAAACACACTGTTATCCTACAAGCTTACTCTGCTGCAAACTTGCTACTTCTTAATCATATGGCTTGTCATCCTTAGTTCCAATGATTTAAGTACTTTCTTTTTGATAAATAGTTCAAATAACTAAGTACTATAAATAATTAACAGGCTATGAGATTATATATATGTCTTTGATAACGATGGTGTCCGAACCAAAGTGCGTAGTACATCTCGAATATTCCACCGGTTACCTACTACTTCCTACCACATATGTACTGAGTAACACCATCCACCAAGCTTAGGCAGATGGGATAAATCACCTTTTGTGTTTGTACGAGAATTTGAATCTAGTTCTACCATGATTTTTACCAACGAATGCTAGGCCACACCCTTAGCTGCCAGACTAAAACCACAACAATATCCCGAACCGTTAATTAACATAAAGTTAAAATTAATTATATTAGAAGGGGAACCTTGGAGCAACAGTAAAGTTGTCTCCGTGTGACTTATAGGTCACGGGTTCGAGCCGTGGAAACAGCCAGTAATGCTTGCATTAGGTTAGGCTGTCTACATCACACCCCCTTGGGGTGCAGCCTTTCCCCGGACCCTGCGTCAACGGGGATGTCTTGTGCACCAGGCTGTCCTCGATCGAGACATTATGTTCAAAGGGCTCTTTTTTCTATTGAACATATGCGAGAAAGAGATTTTAGTACCTGATAAATGTCTCTGAGATATCCACGGAGGTTAGGAAATTCAATGAGCTTCTTTTTGGTGCATTTGAAGAGGACATTGTAGACCACATCAAACCGAATCAAAGTAGTGAACAAACACACATCTGCAAGTGTCAAAACATCCCCACATAAATACCTTGATCCCCCCAAATGATCCTCCAACATTTCCAAGGTTCTAAACAACCCTTCTGCTGCCTTATCATATGCTTCTTGACTTTGTGCAAATCCACACCTACAAATATTCAAGAAAGGCACATAACTTAATTCAACTATACAACCAAACAGAATATAGTCCACACTCAGCACAAGTTCCATTGACTCAATCTTGGCGAGCAGGTTTACTCAGTACATGTGCTTGTAGATTGGAAACGATTACTCAATAAATTAGTTGAAGTGCACGCAAACTGACTAGAAATAATTTGCTCTTTGTTTCAATTTAAGACGTCTCAAAATGTGATACCGTTCCATTTTTTATATGAATTTAATAATTTTGAAGATCAAAATTCAAACTTTGATATTATATTCTTGTCTAATCAACTTTTAGCTATTACTACTTCTATATTTTTCTTCTATTATCACTAAAATAATATATTAGTTATATCAAAATCTTAAAATCCATGCTCATTCCCACACTATCACATAAAATGGGACGGAGGCACATGAGCGAGTAACTTTAAAAAAGAAAAAGAATTCAAGCATACTCTTTTCTTCAAAATGACACACAGACACACACAAAATGGCATTTACCTGTACACACCATTGTTAACATTAGGGTAGATAATCCCATTCCATTTTCGAATCTCATCTTTCAATGCAGGTGGTGAGAGGTCTAATTCAGGATTTCCTGCAATTCCATTCAAACCCGAATTGAAAAATTCAATAATATCATAACTCTCATTGCAGAAAACCTCCTTTTCCTCCACGTCCCACAACATTGGGACAGTGGACCGACCTTTATAACCTCCACGTGTCAGCTTATACACCTCTCTCAAAGTTCTACACCCATTGGCTTTATCCAAACCCGGAACAAGCTTATTCTTATTCGGGTCAGTATAAACCCGGAATTCCCATGCCCCGTCAATACCCGGAGAAGCAATGGAGACCGGAATAGAATCTTCTAGACCCTTAAGAGCTCGGACAATTAGAGTTCTGTGGGCCCAAGGACAAGGCAGACCCACGTAAAGGTGGAGATTTTTGGAGAATTTGGGGTTAGAATTTATACGAAATTGAGAAGTGGGTCGGGTGTAGGATCCGGTTGGGTCGGAGGGAGCGAGTTGGGACATCATGAGGTGCCACGTGGTGGACCAGGTAGAACGGACGGTGGAGATGAGGAGCTGAGGTGGTAGGGATTGACCCCATAGAAGCTTAGTAATGGTGGTTATGAGGTTGGTGTTTGGATTTTGGTTAAGTGACATTCTTGGAGTTGAGGTGCATAGCTTAGGATGAAGAACTTTAGTGTGTGTGTGCGTGTTTTTTGATGTAAGAAAAGGGGTGGAGATGAAGGAAGTGATGTGGGTAGAGTACATGTTTTTCTGGTGTTATTACCAGACAGAATTTAAAAGGAAATTTTGTAGGAGAAGAAGAGGGAGTTAAAAGGATTGTTGAAAATTGGAAAATGGGTTTGAGTTGTTTGATACCGTTAACTTGGAGGGGTAAAATTGCACCAAAAACCAAAACAAAAGGTACTTGTTTTCTATTTCTAATAGTTCAGTGGTACTTTTAAAACATGGTGTAAATAGACCTAAAATTTATACGAGGTATTGTTATTATTTTCTATTTCTTTTTTCCTTTCTTTTTTCGCTAATTCTGGTTCTACTCTTCTCCCTGTCGAAGCTTGCAGTTTGGATCTTTTTAGTCAACGTAATTGAATATATTTATAATCTATTATATTTTGCAATTACTTTTTGTATAAGTAAATTAGAGTTTTTGTGAAGTTGAAGATATGTTTGGATTGTTGTGATTTTATTGAAGATTTTTTACTATTACAAGATAATATGGTATATGGTAAATGCGGAAGAAAAGTAATTGCTACATAACTCATGCAGCGTTCACATGTAGTGGCTTTTAAAATTTATAGTTTTAAATAAGTCATAATATTTATGTGGCTATAATTCATTCGAAAGTGCTGTTAAATAAGTAATAATATTTTTGTGGATATATTGAGAGTATAATTGACAGTTTAAATTAAATTATTTTTAAATTTGGAAAGGGTTATTCTTGTTGTAACAGACTAAAAAAGTGATAAACTGAAATGGTGGTAATTTATATACTATTTTATGCGGAATAGAATGTGTAACAAGAATTTTTGTAGTAGTAATATGAGTATTAAACTTTTTGGAGATAAAAATATAACTTTAAAGTAAGTAATCATGTATAACAATTTATGAATCATCAAATAACGATTTTCTTAACCAATAAGTCTCACATGTTATAAAATCTTAAATTATGGTGGATGTCCATAACCACCAAAGGAGCAATGCTCACTATTTTTCTCCATTGTCTCCATAACTTTCACTACTATAATACTTATGAAGTTATGATTGTAACTTCATAACTTCCCCATGATCTTCCTCCATGATCTCAAATGCTTAATGACATATTCAATGACATATTTCTTCACTTTTCATGCCTATATAAAAGCCTTGTAATAGATGGAAAGATCACACAATTGAAGAAGAAATAAGAATTTCTCTGCTCTTTCTCTCTATATCTCTTAGCTTGTTTTTCCTTGTTCTATATTGTTACTTTGAGCTATATTTCATAACACGTTATCAACATGAGTCTCTAACTATCACAGTTGTTATCTTCTTTTAAAGTTTTCGACTCTGATTTAAAATTATCCGGTACAACATGTTTCTCTCTTTTGCAAGAAAGAGATATATTCATACTAGTTTTTCTTAATTCTGTTTTTTTCAATTAAAAAAAAAAGATATTCACACTTCACGATGATTTCTTTATTTATGAATAAGGATGTGATGATTTTAATAGACTGCTTCTTAATTGATTTGCATTATGAAAATATGAATAAAAGTAATCATCAATAGACTTAGATAAGTGTTTTCTTGACAGTAGTATATATCCAAAATATGATTATAAATAGTATTTGCATCATTAAAATATGGCATCCTACTTTGACTAAATCCAAGAAGTTTTTATTGATTTTTCATCTTCTTCTGTATAGAAACAAAACATGTTAGTAATAATGAGGTTACTTGAAATTGTTTTTGTTTTCAAGTGTATTTTCTTTCTGAATTCAAGTATATCCAGTTACAAACTTAGGTATTTGAATACTGGATTGGAAGATATTGTTGTAAGCAAATTCAGCTAAGGGTAGATAAGCGTCCCAACTACCTCTAAACTCAAGAATACAAGCTCTCAACATATCCTCCAAGATCTGTATAGTACGTTCGAACTGCCCATCTATCTGTGGATGAAATGCAGTACTAAGATCTACTCGTGTACCCAATGATTCTTGGAAAGATTTCTAAAATCGTGAAGTAAACTGTGATCCTCTATCAGAGATGATGGATACTGGAACTCCATGAAGTCGGACAATTTCATTCATAAATATCTCTGCATACCTTACTCCACCATATGTAGTCTTCACTGGCAAAAAGTGTGCTGATTTTGTCAATCGATCTACAATCACCCATACAGAGTCATAACCTCTAAGGGTTCGTGGTAGCCCGGTGACAAAATTCATAGTAATTCTTTCCCATTTCCACTCCGGAATCTTAATTTGTTGTAGTAGTCCTGCTGGTCGCTGATGCTCAGTCTTGACCTGCTGAAAAGTCAAACAACTAGAAACAAAGTTAGCAGCATCTTTCTTCATACCTTCCCAAATTGCTTCAGGTCATGGTACATTTTTGTGGATCCAGGATGTATAGTGTATTTAGAGTTGTGGGCTTCTTCAAGAATAGTCTGTCTCAACCCATCTACGTCTGCTACATATAACATGTCACCCATTCGAAGAATACCATCACTTTCAACAACCATATCCTTTCTTTTACCAGCTAAGGCCTCATCTCTGTATTTGCATAGTCGCTCATCCTCATATTTGGTAGCCTTAATGTGCTCGACTAATGAATACTTAGCCTGAACACAAGCCAACAATGCCTCTGAATTTCCGACACTAAATCTGATACATGTACCCTCTATCTATGCATATCTTCAACCAAAGGTCTCCTTGTAGGAACTATATGTGCCAAACTTCCCACAGATTTTCTGCTCAATGCGTCAGCTACCACATTGGCTTTTCCAAGATGATACAAAATAGAACAATCATAGTCCTTGAGTAGTTCCATCTACCGACGATGTCGAAGATTTAGACCCCCCTGCTGAAAAATGTACTTCAAACTCTTATGGTCAGTATAAATCTCACAAGTTTCACCGTATAGGTAATACCTCCAAATATTTAAAGCAAATACCACTGCAGCCATCTCCAAATCATGTGTAGGATAGTTTTGCTCGTGCTTTTTCAATTGTCTCGAAGCATAAGCTATAACGCGATCATTTTGCATGAGAACACATCCTAATCCCATCCTCGAGGCGTCACAGAACCCCGTAAATTCTTCGGAACCTAATAGTAAGGTTAATATTGGTGCAGTTGTCAAACATGTTTTGAGTTTTTGAAAGCTCTGCTCACATTCCTCCGTCCACAAAAACTTTGCATTTTTCTGTGTTAGCTTGGTAGTGGCGCTGCTATTTTGGAGAAATCCTACACAAAACGCCTGTAATAGCCTACTAAGCCTAAAAAGCTGCGAATCTCTGTAGGAGGAGTAGGTCTGGGCCATTTTTGCACAGCTTCTATCTTTTTGGGATACACCATAATTCTATCCTTGGATACAACATGCCCCAAAAATGCTACTGAGTGTAGCCAAAATTCACACTTTGAGAACTTAGCATAAAGCCGATGTTCTCGCAATGTCTGCAACACAGTCCTCAGATGATTCTTGTATTCTCCTTGGCTACGAGAATATATCAGGATATCATCAATAAATACTATTACAAATCTATCCAGAAACGGTTTGAATACCCTATTCATTAAATCCATGAATGCAGCTGGAGCATTAGTCAGTTCAAAAGGCATCACAAGAAACTCATAGTGCCCGTACCGAGTCCTGAAAGCAGTCTTAGAAATATCTTCATCTTTGATTCTAAGCTGATGATAACCAGATCGGAGGTCAATCTTTGAAAAGTGGGCAGCTCCTTGTAACTGATCAAACATATTGTCTATACAAGGCAAAGGATATTTATTGCGTATTGTTATCTTGTTCAACTGCCTATAGTCAATGCACATTCTTAGAGATCCGTCTTTCTTTTTAATGAACAATACTGGTACACTCCTTGGTGATACACTAGGTCTAATAAAACCCTTATCTAACAAATCTTGTAATTGTTGCTTTAGCTCCCTCAACTATGCTGGTGCCATCCAATATGGGGGTATCGATATGGGCTGTGTGTTAGGTGGCAAATCAATATCAAAGTCTATTTCTCGTACTGGAGGCAATCCTGGTAAATCCTCAGGAAATACATCAGAAAATTCTCTCACTACTAGTATATTTTCTATACTAATTGTTTCCTCTCTTGTGTCATTTACAATAGCTAAGAGACTCAAGCAACCTTTCTTCAGAAGTCGTTGAGCCTTCATAAAAGATACAACTTTACAAATCTTTGGAACCTGACCCTTTTTAGAATAAAACTGGGTTCGTTTTGGTATCTCAAACTTAACTATCTTAGCATGAAAATCGACGATAGCATAGCAAGAAGATAACCAATCCATTCCCATAAACATATCAAAGTCAATCATATCAAGTACAATAAGGTCAGCTAGAGTATCTCTACCCTCAACCCGAATCTGACAAGCACGATACACGTATTCAGCAAATAGGGACTCTCCTACAGGAGTAGCAACTAGGAAAGGATCATTCAATAGCTCAGGTTGTCTACCAAACCTCAAATCAAAGTACGAGGACACATAGGAGTGAGTAGATCCCGGATCAATCAATGCAAGTGCATCAAATGTACAGACAGAAAGAATACATGTAACCACAACATTCGAGGCCTGAGCATCCTATCTAGTAAATGCAAAAACTATCGCCTGACCTCTACCAGTATTCCCTTTCCCTAGATTCACATTAACACGATTTCCAGCACCTCGACCTCTATTTCCTCTACCTGCAGCACCTGAAGTATTATGAGTTGTCTGAGTAGGTGCAGCTGACTGGATAGAAGATTGGCTGAAATTCCTCGGAGGCTGAGGGCAATCCCTCAAGTGGTGTACTAATTGGCCACACCGAAAGCACTCTCCATTCAGAACACGACACTGGCCCAAATGTGATCTACCACAGGTCTGGTAGACTGGAGTAGTGGCATATATCTGCCCAGAATTACGATGTCCAGATGATTATGGTCCCCTAGTACCTTGTGTGTAATGTGGTTTGTATGTGGACTATGAAGACAAGTGTGTCCCGGTCTGAGAATCCTGTTGTTGTTGTCCCTGATTTCCTGCTCTGCGATTTTCACTAAAACTGCCACTGAAAGATCCTCTTGTCTTTGCCTTCTTACGTAAATCACTGGATGCACGCTCATCAAGTCCCTTATTTTCAATCTTTCTAGCAAGATCGAATGCATCAACGTAGGAAAAAGTCTTCATCTGTGGGGCTACTGCAGTGTATAGACGACCAACCAACCCATCAACAAACCTCTGAACTCGAGCTTCCTGGGTAGGCACTAAGTAAGGAGCATATCTAGCCAGATTACAAAACTTAGTATTAAATGTTGACACATCCATATCTGGAGTCTGAACCAATCTCTCAAAGTCTCTAGCATATTTTTGCCTTAGGCTATCTGGAAGGAAATGATCCATGAACAACTTACTGAACTCGTCCCATGTTAGTGGTGCCGCTCCTGCTTGCCTTCCTAGCAATACAGTTTCATACCATGTGTTGGCCATATCCTCTAGTTTGTATGTTGCGAGCTCCACGGCTCTCTCACTAGAACATCCTAGAGCACGTAATGCCTTGAGTGTCCCATCCAATAAACTTTGAGGATCTGTCAAATTATCAGAACCTGTGAATTTTGGTGATTTCAATTTTAGGAACTCTTGTAGGGATACCTCCTTATTCCCAAAAGTCTGAATCTGTGCAGGTGCTTGTGTCTGTAAAGTAGCCTGCAGAGCTGGACTTCCACCCTGAGTAGGCACCAATTTCTCTAACACATTCAATAACTTTGCCATTGCATTTGCAGGTAAGGTAACAGTAGGTACAACAGTTGGCACTGGTGGTGGAGCGTCTTGAACTCCTTGTTCTTGCACATGATCTGGCATAACAACTTGGGGTTGACCCATGTTCACAACTTCAGGTTGAGGAGCGGCCTGTCTTCTAGTTTGATGAGCCCCAATTTGACCACCACCTCGGGTAGTACCACGTCCAGCAGATGAAGGTGTGCGTGTCCTAGCCATATGCGAAAGAAATACTCCAAAGTAGATCTCAAGTTATCTCAACGCACGATCAAAGAATAAAATAAGGAAAAACATGCCTAGATGTTCAGTAGCCTCAAGATCATAAGTATGGGCGCCTACATACCCATGAACCAGACTCTACTAAACATTGCTTCATGACTTGGGACTTAAAGCCTAGGCTCTGATACCAACTTTGTCACGACCCAATTTAGGATCATGACCGACACTTAGGAGCAAGTGCCCCTAAGTAAGCCTCTGCGATATTTTACAGAAAAACGAACAAAATTTCCCCTATTTTTTGGACTATCCAAAAACTTTCCTATCTCAAAATCAACAACCAAACATCCTAATATTAATCCAACCAACAATAACTTTATCTATTAACCAAAATAAGTCTTAACCATTAATAATCCACCTGTTAACAACCAGAAATACTAATTTATCTCCAAATTTGATAAGAAAGTGTAATACTCATCATAAGTCTATAATAACAAAATAATACTCATGACACTAAAAGAATGACTAAGGAGTGACTCTAAGATTTCAAGGAAAAGACTATAATGATTAATTCAACTCCTTTCCCACGCGAACAACTACGGGGCTTACCAAGAACTATCAACATGTGCGCTCTAATTAACGAAATAATCGCATGCGTCAATTGCTGCCTCTATAAAAAAAATAGCGGGGAGTGAGTCGCTAGCTCAGTGAGTAATAACACTTAACAACAACTGTTTTATTGGGGACAAGTCAAAAAATATGCTAGTATATCAAACAGAAAAATATCATAAGAATGCCCTTTCTAAAACGGTAAATATAATCATTGTTTTCATGTGTTTCCTGTAACAGAAATCAATTAAAAAAATCGGTAATAAAGTCAGTAAACACTTGTTGATGCCCAATTTTGCCCTCATATCTTTTCAAACAGTATATATATACTTTCAAAATATCATTTTGCATCATTATTTAACTTACAAGATTTATGCAAGTATTTTCTATAATTTTTATAATTTTTAACCTTTAAAATTAATTTTTTTGCATTTAAATTACTTGAATATTTATTTATTATCCCTTTAAATTATTTATGATGACTTAATCATCCAAATTTTATCGTTTTATATCCATTTGTTTGTTTAATAATATTTTACTTTATTTTATATAATTGCATCTATATTTTTAGTTATTTACGTAATTTTTGCAATAATAGTCTATATTCATGCATAATTACATTTTTATTTACATTATTTGTGCCAAAATAGCCTTTTTATATTTTATAATTATAAGTTATTATTTGCAATCATTTTAATGCATAAAAAATATTTTATTATTTATTATTAATTATTTTTATTTAAATAATTTTGTATTTAAAAGATAGCCTAAGTTATACATATTTGGACCACATTAGTAGCCCAAAACTACTCAAATCCCAGGCCCAATATCCCAGCCCAAGCCAAACGACCCCTTAACCTCAGCCCAGTTGGTACTCGCTTAAACGACCCGTCCCACTCCCATTTCGATCATGGCCGTTGATTTCAAATGATCAACGACCCATAATAATTTCACCACTTTCCTTATATCCCCATAACCCTAACCCTAGAGACCACTCTTGTTAGCTAGCCGCCTCTATACTCTCTCAAACCTTCCCCTCTCTTCTCCAAACCCTAGTATCCGTTGTCTGATTCTCTCCAATTCCGACCTAGAAATGGAATCCACCTGTGATTTACTTACCTTATTAGCCCTCTCCCGTTACTGGTTGTCGGTTTACGGTATCACATAGGTACTTGCCTAACTATGGCAAGTACCACTTCCAAGATCGGACTGGAACGACTCAAATCTTTGGATTTTAGGCGGTTTTCTGTCTATATACACTCTACAATGAACGACTCTTGCATTATTAGTTCGATTCAAGACCGTTGGACCCAACCAGTGTTTGAGATTTTCCTTTTTCCTTACTGATTTTGATTGCATATGATATATTCTTTCCTTTCTTGTGTTTGACTGATGATTTTCCATGATCGTCCGCTCAATTTGAACACTATATAAACCCCTCCCCAATTCCCTCGGGAGAGAAATTTTTTACTACTATTACTCTCACTATACTCTTCTCTCACTCATTCACTTCTTCTGAGACAATTGAGTATTTCTTGAATCGGCTTAAGAACTATCCCCTCACTCTCACTTATTCGACACTATCCTAAAATTAAGCTCTTGGCCGGCTGGAAGCCAAGGCCACCATATTCTGTCGACCTTTTCCAGTGCAAGCACTGCTCGGGGTCCATTTCGAGGCCCTTGTGAACTCTGAAGCACTGGGGTTTGGGGTCTTTCGTCACTCACCTGCAATTGCTGTTATTTCTGAGATTTTATTTATTCGTTTGTTTGCAACTGGTTAGTGCCCTGTCCTCTAGTAACTTTACTCCTTTTGTTTGTGTTATACGTACTAGTGTTGTTTGGATTTCTCTGAGTTAATTATGATATTATGTCACTGCGTATACAATTCTGCTTGTTCTAGCACCACTCTGTAGTTTCACTAGCTTCAATCTTGTGCAAGTTTTGATGTTAAGTTTTGATGTTAACTCACATGAGGATAGCTAAGTTGATTCATGATGATTTCCTTGCTTTGCTAAAACCCTTTTGAGACTATGTTCTTGCTTAAATTACTCTTTTCATGTTGAATCCTCCTATGTGTAATTTGCTATTTCTCTGCAAGTTTTGTGATAATGATATCTAAGTGCTTATCTTAACATGTCAGCCTTAGTGCATGCCCGTTATAAGTGTCCAGCTTGATTAATTGCTCACCTTCATGTTTAAGTATAAACTGGTCTGTTGTTTGTCATGACTTATATCCTCTTAAGGAACCGATGCATGCCTAGAACCCATTGGAGTGTGTCTTTGCTAAGACTTTCACGTACAAACTGCCACTTCTCTAAAGTCACCCTGTGATTATATGAATTCTATATGCCAATACTATTACAATTCATAGACAAACTTGTTGCTTTGCTTTCGTATACTCACTGATCATTTCAAGACTCCTAGGGTAAGATCTGACATATGCCTAGTATATTCCATCTTTCTTCATGTGATGCCTGCTTGCCTTATAAATGCTCATCTGTTGAATGTAAAACCTTGTGTGACGGTTGGTACTTACCTGAACAGTTCACATGTTAAGCCTTGCAAATTAGTTGTCCTCATTAGGCTCTTACATTGAAGTTTCTATGTTAAGTCTATATAGTCTTTCCCATGACACTATTAGGTTCCCATGTTTGAACCCCTGTTTAAGGCCTCTTAGGATAGTTTTGGACCAGGCTGATTTCTGAAATTTAGTTTGAAATAATCCTACTGCTCTTAAACTTTGTTTCTGGTGTGATAAACATGAGCTTGTCTCATATGTGTCTTATATGTTTTCCCAATTTGAGCATGATCTTGCTTAGAATAGTTTGCTAATTACAGTTTAAGACTAGTCTTGTTACTTGTGTGTCCAAACTTTGCATCCTTTAGCTTAGTCATTAGCATCATTTGGGCTTGGTATGTTGGGCTTGCCTTTTGTTCTTGAGGTTTTCAAAGTATACTGGCTGCGCTTGGAGTTTGGGCCTGCTATCTGTACGAAGTCTTGAGCCTATTCGAAGACCCAGATGTACTGTTGGGTTATCCTCTATTGTATTTGGGCCTGTAATTATTTAATAGTGATCTGTATTAGCTTGTAAAATTGAATGATGGGGAAATTAGTAAAAAGGGAGTTGGGGTATTCTAATACTTGTATGAAAGGGTAGAAAATATGTCTATAGTTTCTATGTGCTCTACTTGTTGTTTAGCATGTTTTATTCCTATACACTGATAGACATCATGCCCATAGGAGTCTTGCACATACTTCACTTAACTTGTCAAACATGTTAGTTCTGATATCTGCTACACCTGTTCCCATGTCTGCTATTCAACACTCTTAGATAACATGTCTATAGGGCGCATCATTGCAATTGTTTTTCACTTACCTAGATACCATGCCTATAGGACTTCAAATAATCCGTCTATCAATTACTTCAATTATTTTGGTGTACTGCTTATCTAGATATCATGGCTATAGGGTTCTAATACTCTAATCGACCATTCCCGTTGTTTTCTATTACACTGTCGCCTGTTGAGATGCATGCTTATAAAACCAGTATTAGTAATTCAGAACTATGATTGTTTTCACTAACTTTTTACGTAAAAATGATTAGATATCATGTCTATAGGACTTGCAACATTCAATTTGCCTATGCGTTAATCCGGAAATTACCACACTGCCTATGTATTACTGGAAATCATAATCATTTAGAGACCATGCCTATAGGATTTATAACGATTTAATCTGTCTGTACATTAGCTTAAAAAATGCAGCATTACTTGTTTGATACTGGAATCACATAGAGATCATGCCTATAGGACCAAAGGACTCTAAGTCTTAAGTTCGAGATGTTCCACTGCTTAAATCTGGAAATCGGTCTGCGTGCTTCTTTGCTTATGTGTGGAGGCTGATATGAGCCACTTTTGCTATTATGTGTAGTCCTATTTGTTTTGTATGCGCGATTAGTTTTTATCATTTTGAGCAACCTACGTAAGTCTAGAACCACCCAAATAGAGGTCCAAAGCCTCCTGGACCATAGGCATGGGACGGGTAGTGCACGTATAGGCCGCGACTTAGAATTGAATTAGAACGCTTTAGGCAAACAACTTCAACATAGTAATCGGGTAGCAGGAGATGATAGGCTGTGACCGCTAGATAATATGAGCAACCCCTATTCAAAAGGAGTTGTGAAGTATTATTTATGCTGCACGGGGTGATCCTTTAGGCTAAAAAAAACTTAGGACCCCCCTCCTTTATGTACTTGCTATTCACAATTAGTTATTTAATGTAGATCATTATAGTTGTATCCTTGTAGTCCTTAAAATTTGTACCAATTCTCATTGTGTTATAATGAACTTCTTCGACTTTTATATTTCTTGTTTATCTGATCACCTAGCCTAATTACGTAATCCACATAGTCTTAAGTTCGGTCGGGACCCATAGTTGTGGACCTCGAAGAGTGCCTAACACCTTTTCTTTGAGGTAATTTGATCCCTTACCCAATTTTTGGTGGCGTTGACTAGTCAAACAAAGTTATTTGCAAATAGGTGTCCTAACGCACCTTAAAAATTGTTAGGTGGCGACTCTTCTCCTTTAAATACTTTTTAAAAGAGTTGTCACACGTCGTAACCCGATTTCGAGAGAAAAACAGGGCGCGATAGCATGGCGACTTTACTGGGGATTTACACTTAGGCTCTTACCATAATGAACTTAACTTATGTGGATTACTTTCTTTGTTACATGCACATCCTTTCCCCTACTCACCTTTATTTGTTTAAATCCGCTACGACATGCACATACCTTCCCCCTACTCACATTTATTTGTTTAAATCTGCTATGACAGGCACATCCCTTACCCCTATTCACCTTTACTTGCTATGACCGCTCTTTTATCTTGTCAAAATTGCTATACCATGCCTACTTCCTTACCTGCTTTATTACATTCCCACATATATTTTTATGAACTAAAATATATCAAGAATACTGGCATGTTTACCTTTGCTATATTATTTACTGCTTTTACATATCATGCAAATACTTGACAACGTGTTATTATTGATGCATAAAGCATGCTCCATATCATACTCCACTCGTGCCAACTATCAACATAGCGGCACTTGATGAGTGTCCGCGCTCTTCCCAAAATTACCCTTTTAAAAGGCTTATTTGCGGTAGACTAGTCGATCAGCGGTGCAATCGACGGTCCCGTGCCTTTCCCTCTCAAGTTGTCCACTTGGGAGTACTAGTCTAGACCATTCTAGAAACCCTACTCCAACTTGAAATGTACATGCATCATGCTAAACCTAGTACGAGTTGAAGCGTTATTAACGTAACAACCCGCTAAGATGAACCTCGTCCAAAGTCCGATGGGATTTCCATAATCCTAATGGACGCTATCATACTATGTGCATTACTTTGAGAAAAATATGCCAACGTGTTGATCATTATTGCGTAAACATTTTTGGCATTAATGAAATGACGCAAATGTTGGCATCAATTTTGTCCAAGTCTACGTGTTGCTTAGGACTACCTCTAGCACAATGAGGTCCCCAAATTAGGACGCGAATTATTGCATGACTTTGTGAAACATGTTTTAATATCAGAAACACTCTTTTAATATTCCTTACTAACTTAGTTACCTTTTGCTTTTTCTTTCTTTTGATTATGCACATTCCCAAAGGTTGGTTCGTGCATACTGGCATCTTCTCAAGAACTGGACCGCTACACCATCCCGGGCCCGTCGAGTTCCTGGGTAGCCTGGCAAATTAGCATGAATTACTTTAAAAAATAGTTTTGAACATTTGAGACATTTTTCAGTATTCTGTTTTGAAATAATTGCTCGAGCCAGCGAGCCGCACTTGTTGACGTTTTTAAGATTTTTTTTATGCATTATTGCTTTTCGTATTTATTATTATTTTTACATTTTTCTTTTCAACATTATTATTACCTATTCTGATGAACCTACGACTGTGACATGTAATGAGACAACGCAACATGAGGATAGTGATTCAGTGAATCATTACTGACAACGCCGCCAATTTAAACATCGATTTGATGAAAGCCATGTGTGAAACGTTCAAGATCAAGCATAGGAACTCCACAGCATACAGACCGCAAATGAACGGAGCCGGAGAAGCCGCCAACAAGGACATCAAGAATATATTGAGGAAAATGGTAGATAATTATAAACAATGGCACGAGAAGATGCCATTTGCTTTGCTTGGATATCGTACCACAGTTCGCACATCAACTGGGGCAACTCCCTACCTATTGGTTTATGGTACTGAAGTTGTTATTCATGCCGAAGTAGAAATTCCTTCTCTAAGAATTATACAAGAAGTTGAGCTCAGTGATGCGGAATGGATACGAAGCCGCTATGAATAACTAGCTCTCATTGATGGAAAAAGAATGAATGCAGTATGTCATGGTCAACTATACCAGAACAGAATGGCAAGAGCTTTCAACAAAAGGGTCAGGCCAAGGCAATTCACACTAAGGCAATTGGTGCTAAAGCGAATCTTCCCGCATCAGGATGAAGCCAAGGGGAAGTTCTTACCCAACTGGCAAGGTCCCTGCATGGTTCATCGAGTACTAACAAGAGGAGCACTTATACTTGCAGAAATTGACAGAGAGATTTGGTCGAAACCTATCAATTTAGACGCGGTCAAGAGATACTATGTTTAAGATTGTTTGTATTTTTTATTTGATGTAACTGAACTACGCTTGACCTGATTCCCATTTAAGAGAGGATACATAGGCAGCCATGTGGGTTCGGTCACATCCTAATAAAATCTTCATTTCCCCATGATCAGAAAACTGGGGCAAGATCACGAGTTCGTCCAACTTCATCACATACAGAACAACCAAGGAACGTGTTGTCAGGAGTATGCACTTAAACTGGAGGAACCTCAAAATTCTAAAGCAATGAGGTTGCAATGTCTCTAAATGTGTCGCAATCACCGGTTCATCTAAATTATTTGATCTCATGCATTATCATATATTTCAAAATAACTACACTTTAGCAAATAATTTATCAAGTGCATACATGCTTCTCGAAAACTTCATTTCTGCGGCAGCCAAATGTTACCCAGGGTAACTCAAGCAGGACCCCAAGACAAGAATGAAGGCAAAGCAGGGAATCAAGAGCACGAACCAACCGTCCCCCGCAAAAACTCACAATTTTCCTTTGAATGCAGGTACGATAGACACAACAATAATATTTGTAGATACATATGCACAGTGAAATCACTACCTTTATGTCGACAAGTCACTAAACGCAAACACATCAAGCTAAGAAATACTTCACTCCCTCGCAGCTGATCATTGCTTTTCTTGCATAAGGCTAAGCACTGAATTTCTTTGCATGAAACTAAGCAATGTCTATATTTCTTGCATGAGGCTAAGCATTGCCTCCGTAATTGCATAAGGATAAGCACTCTTTCCTTGCATAAGGCTAAGCACTGCCTTTCTTTGCATGAGACTAAGCACTGTCTCCATTTCTTGCATGCGGCTAAGCATTGCCTCCGTAATTGTATAAGGCTAAGCACTGCCTTTCATTGCATAAGATTAAGCACTGCCTTTCCTTGCATGGAACTAAGCACTATCTCCACTTCTTGCATGAGGCTAAGCACTGCCTCCGTAATTGCATAAGGCTAAGCACTTCCTTTTATTTCATAAGGCTAAGTACTGCTTTTCCTTGCATGGTACTAAGCACTGTCTCCATTTCTTGCATGAGGCTAAGCATTGCCTCCGTAATTACATAAGGCTAAGCACTGCCTTTCATTGCATAAGGCTAAGCACTGCCTTTCATTGCATGGGACTAAGCACTGTCTCTATTCTTACATGAGGCTAAGCATTGCCTCCGTAATTGCATAAGGCTAAGCACTGCCTTTCATTGCATAAGGCTAAGCATTGCCTTTACTTGCATGGGTCTAAGCACTGTCTTCACTTCTCGCATGAGGCTAAGAATTGCCTCCATAATTGCATAAGGCTAGGCACTGCCTTTTCTTTGCATGAGACTAAGCACTGTCTCACTTCCTTTGCAGGAGACTAAGCATTGTCTCATTTCCTTACATGAGATTGAACATTGTCTCATATAAGACTAAGCCTCGTCTCATATAAGACTAAGCCTTGTCTTATCTCGTCTTCACATACAACTAAGCATTATATCTTTGCATTTCATAGGCTAAAATATCGCCATATTGTCCGAAGGCATCATGGGCTGAGGGCATCATCCTCATAGCCCAAAGACATCATGCCATGGATGGAGGATCTCTCGGTACTGCACATCATTATTCAAAGGCGTCATAGTCCAGAAGCACCATCCTCATGACCCGGGGACACCATTTCATGGCCTACGAATCCCTTATCACACGCTTCATGGCCCAGGACGTCATGGTCTAAGTGTAACGACCCTGCCAGTCGTTTTGAGAGTATTATCCCCGATCCCCTATTATATTTTTTCCCCTGTATATATTTTTGCTTATGTGACTTGTCGGGAGGTTTTGTTTTTGGTTTTGGAGTGTTTTGGGACACGTAGTCTCTAAAACAGAAGCTTAATCCTTAGGATTTTGACTGTAGTCAGAACTATGTGAAGACGACTCCAAAATAGAGTTTCGTCGGTTCAGTTAGCTCTGTTGGGTGATTTTGAACTTAGGAGCGTGTCCGAATTGTGTTTTGGAGGTTTGTAGTTGATTTAGGCTTGAAATGGCGAAAGTCGAATTTTTGAAGACTTTGACCGGAAGTGGACTTTTTGATATCGGGGTCAGATTTCGATTCCAAAAATTGTAATAGGTATGTAATGTTGAATATGACTTGTGTGCAAAATGTGGGGTCAATCAGACGTGGTTTGATAGGTTTCGGCATCGGTTGTAAAAGTTTGAAGTTTCAAGTTCATTATGCTTGAATTGGTGTGCGATTCGTATTTTTTCTTGTTGTTTGATGTGATTTGAGGTCTCGACCAAGTTTGTATGGTGTTTTAGGACTTGATGGTATATTTGGTTGAGGTCCCGGGAGCCTCGGGTGTTTCAGGGTGAATTTTGAGTGAGTCCGGGCATTTCGGCACTCTGATGTTGTTCTAGTACTTTCGGAAGTGCGGGCCACACATTTTGGAGTGTTGAGGCAGAAGAAAAGTGCTGAGGCACAAGAAAAATTTCTGAGGCAGAGGAAAAATGCGGACCACAGAGGAAAAGTGTGGACCGCACAATTCTTCTTGCGGCTGCACTTCAGGGTGTTCTGCAGGTTCGCCAACTTCAGAAGCTTATATCTTTTGATCCACAAGGAATTTGGAGATGATTCAAAAATAAAAGTTGTAGACCTTCGTGTCTCGTTTCCAGAAAGATAAAGAAATTATTATTTGGACATTTGTACAGAAAGTTATTACTATTTTACTAAATTCTGGTAGGGCCGAATTTGCTGAAGTGCGGCCGCACAATTTGGATTGCGGCCGCAGGAACTGCGAAGTGCGACCACACTTGAAAATGTGCGGTCAGAACTTTGGAAGGCATATTTGGTACTATATAAACGAGGGTTAGGGTATTATTTCATATTTTGGACTTTTGGAGCTCAGTTTGTGACGATATTTCATGGGGTTTTGAAGAAAATAATCGGGGTAAGTGATTCTAACTCAGATTTGGTTAATATACATGAATATATCACTGATTTCATCATTTAATTAGTACTTTGAGATGGAAATTTGGGAAAAATTGTAGAAACTTCATAAACTATAAATTAGGGATTTGAAGGTCGAGTTGTGATCGGAATTGGCTAATTTTGGTATGGTTGGACTCGTGAGTGAATGTGTGTTCATATTTTGTGACTTTTACCCAATTCCGAGACGTGGGCCCGATGAAGCTTTTTAGGGCAATTTTTGAATTTCTTATTAAAGTCTTGATTTCATTAATTAGATTAGTCCATTATAGTTGTATTTATGATACGTTATTACTTTTGGCTAGATTTGGGCCATTCGGAGTCGGATATTTGTGGTAAAGGCATTATTACCGATTGATTGAGCTTGGTTCGAGGTAAGTGGCTTGCCTAACCTTGTGTGGGGGAACTCCCCTTAAGATTTGGTACTGTTGTGATGTGTGAGCTCTGTGTACGTGAGGTGACGAGTACGTCTAATTGTTCAAAAATCTAATTTTTACTGAGTAATAACCTGTTTTCTTCTTAATTGAGTTATACCAGCATGTGTAGTTATCCTGTTTAGCCTAGAATAGCATGTCTACGTGCCTTAATTGCTTATTTGAACTATGTGCAGCATGCTTAGTGGATTTCCTGCTTTTTTTCTTGACTTGTACTTAGTCTAAACTGTAGGATTTATTGCCGTAACTGTAATTTCCATTGTTTGAGCTGCGTATTTTGGAACTACGGAACGGTATTCCGGGAGATCCCCCCTGCATATTTACTTTGGGACTACGAAATGGTATTTCGGGAGATCCCCTGCATATTTACTTTGGGACTACGGAACGGTATTCCGGGAGATCCCCTTGTATATTTACTTTTGGGACTACAGAACGGTATTCCGGGAGATCCCCTTGCACATTTACTTTTGGGACTACGAGACGGTATCCCGGGAGATCCCCCTGCACATTTACTTTTGGGACTAGGAGACTGTATCTCGGAAGATCCCCTGTTATTATTCCGGTGTATTGTACTGTTATTCTCTGTGATTGCCTTTTTGTGAAATTTCAGTCTCTTATTATACCGCGATATTTATTCTGCCTTATTTAATTTATATATACCATTAAGGCCCTGACCTGACCTCGTCACTACTCGACCGAGGTTAGGCTTGGCACTTACTGGGTACCGTTGAGGTGTACTCATGCTACTCTTCTGCACATATTTTCGTGTGCAGATCCAGGTACCTCCTTATAGCCTCGCTTTTAGTTGCACAGTTTTTACTGTTTCGGAGACTTCAAGGTACATCTGCCCATGTCCACAGACCTCGGAGTCCCCTTCTATCCATTCTTATGTTGTTCCTCATTTTACATCTTCTAGTATTGATGTATATAACAATTAGACAAAAATCTAAGAAGCTTGTGACTTATGGTGTTCCGGGTCTTGGGAGAATTTGTGCATATTCGAGAGTGGTTATTGTATATACCGAGCGACACTTATATCAGTTGTTAAATTATTTATTACAGTTAGTTGTTAAATTTATGTTTTTATTTCACTATTCTGCAATGTTAGGCTTACCTAGTCGTAGAGACTAGGTGCCGTCACGACATCTCACGGAGGGAGGATTTGGGTCGTGACAAGTTGGTATCAGAGTTCTAGGTTCATAGGTATCGTGAGTCACAAGCCGGTTATTTACAGTCTCGCGGATCGGTACGGAGATGTCTGTACTTATCTTCAGGAGCCTATGGAACTGTTAGGAAAGTTACACTTCTTTGATTTCCTTATCGTGCGAAAATTTGTTGACTTCAAAATTCTAAATTTCTCTCTTCTATTCTCTCACAGATGGTGAGGACACGTACAACCAGAGATGACCAGGCATTCGCGTCCCCTGCTAGAGCTGCCAGAGGCCAGGGCTGGGGTAGAGGCCGAGGACGTCCACGTGGTGCAGCCAGAGCACCCGCACGAGCTGCTACAGAGGAGCCACCAGTAGCTCCAGTCGGAGTGCAGGCACCTGAGATGCCTACTACTATATCAACTCTTCAGGAGACCCTTGCGTAGTTCCTGAGCATGTTCGGTACTCTAGCTCAGGCAGGGTTGATTCCCCTTGCTCCTGCCACATCTCAGGCCGAGGAAGGAGCACAGACTCCCGCCGCCCGCACCCCAGAGCAGCGGGTTCAGGTCGATCAGATTCTAGAGGTTATACTGGTGCCACCAGTAGCCCCAGTTCAGCTCGAGGGTAGGGCAGGAGTTTCTGAGGAGCAGCAGTATAGGCTCGAGAGGTACAAGAAGTACCACCCTCCTACTTTCAGTAGTTTGGCGACAGAGGATGCATAGGGTTTTCTAGAGGTGTGCCACCGTATCCTCCATACTATGGGCATAGCAGAGTCGAGTGGGGTTTCTTTCACTGCGTTCCAGCTTAAAGGAGCAGTCTATCAGTAGTGGCATACTTATGAGTTGGACAGTCCGGCTGATTCACTTACATGTACTCAGTTCTCGGATATGGTTTTGAGGGAATATGTTCCCTAGAGCCTCAGAGATACATGTCGCGCCGAGTTTGAGCAGTTGCGCCAGGGTGCTATGACTGTGTCAGAGTATGCAGTTCGTTTCAGTGATTTGGCTAGACATGCACCGACCTTGGTTTTTACAGCTCGAGAGAGGGTCCATCGATTTATCAAGGGGCTCCATCCCAGCATCAGGACTAGCATGGCTCGGGAGTTAGAGATGGATATTTCGTATCAGCAGGTTGTGAGTATTGCTTGGAGAGTGGAAGGCATGCTTGCTCGGGAGAGGGAGGAGAGAGAGGCCAAGAGGTCTCGAGAGACTGGTTCTTATTCTGGTGCTCGTGCCCCAGCTGCAGTTCGACATGGTAGGGGCTATGTGAGTCGCCCCGTTCATTCAGCTCTTCAAGCCATCAGTGGTATTCCGACTACTCCTAGGCCCTAGGAGCCTTATTATGCACCTCCAGTATCTAGTGTGCCTCCTGCACGAGGTGTTTTTAGTGATCAGTCCAGCAGACTTGGCCCGAGCCAGCCACAGTAGACACTCCCTCGAAGAGCTTATTTTGAGTGTGACGACACTTGCCATATGGTGAGGGATTCCCACAGACTTAGAAGGGGTGCACCTCCACATATTTCTGAGGAACCGCGTGCTCCACAGGGTCCTCATGCTATGATCACAGTACCAGCTAGCACTTCACCTGCTCAGCCAGCTCGAGGTGGAGGTCGGGGTGGTAGAGGTCGCCCTAGAGAGGGAGGCCAGGCAAGATACTATGCTCTTCCTACTCGTATAGAGGCAGTTGCTTCTGATTCTATCATTACAAGTATTGTTCCGGTCTGTCATAGAGATGCATCGGTTTTATTTTATCCAGGCTCCACTTATTCCTATGTGTCATCTTATTTTGCTCTGTATCTGGGCATATCCCGTGATTCTATGAGTTCTCCTGTTTATGTGTCTACACCCGTGGGAGATTCCATTGTTGTTGACCATGTGTATCGATCGTGTTTAGTTGTTATTAGTGGTTTTGAGATTATAGCCAATTTATTATTGCTCAGTATGGTAGATTTTAATATTATTTTAGGCATAGACTGGTTGTCGCCCCATTATGATATTCTTGATTGTCACACCAAGACCGTGACGCTGGTTATGCCAGGCTTACCGCGATTAGAGTGGAGGGGTACCTTAGATTACACTCCCAGCAGAGTTATTTCATTTCTTAAAGCTCAACGAATGGTTGAGAAGGGGTGTGACACTTATTTAGCTTATGTGAGAGATGTCAGTATTGATACCCCTACAGTTGAGTCAGTCCCAGTAGTGAGGGATTTCCTTGATGTATTTCCAACTGATCTTCTGGGCATGCCGCCCGACAGAGATATCGACTTTGGTGATTTGTTATCGGGCACTCAGCCCATCTCTATTCCTCCATATCGTATGGATCCTCCTAAGTTGAAGGAGTTGAAGGAATAGTTACAGGAATTGCTTGATAAGGGCTTCGTTCGTCCCACTATGTCACCTTGGGGTGCTCCGGTCTTGTTTGTGAAGAAAAAGGATGGTTCTATGCGTATGTGCATTGATTATCGCTAGTTGAACAAAGTTACAGTGAAGAACATGTATCTTTTGCCTCGTATTGATGACCTATTTGATCAGTTACAGGGTGCCAGAGTGTTTTCCAAGATTGACTTACGTTTAGGCTATCATTAGTTGAAGATTCGGGAGCTAGATATCTTGAAGACTGCTTTTAGGACTCGGTATGGTCATTACGAGTTCCTTGTGATATCATTTGGGCTGACCAACGCCCTAGCATCATTTATGCATTTGATGCACAGTGTATTTTGATCATATCTTGACTCATTCATCATTATATTTATTGATGACATTCTGGTGTACTCCCAAAGTCGGGAGGATAATGAGCAGCACTTGAGGACTGTGCTTCAGACCGTGAAAGAGAAGAAGTTATATGCAAAATTCTCAAAGTGTGAGTTCTGGTTAGATTCAGTGGCATTTTTGGGTCAGGTAGTGTCAAGTGAAGGGATCAAGGTGGATTCGAAGAAGGTGGAAGCAGTGCAGAGTTGGCCTAGACCGTCCTCAGCTACGGAGATCCGGAGTTTTCTTAGCTTGGTTGGGTATTACCGCTGATTTGTTGAGAGATTCTCATCTATTGTAGTACCTATGACGACGCTGACCCAAAAGGGTGCTCCGTTCAGGTGGACATAGGAGTGTGAGAAGAGCTTTCAAAAGCTCATGACAGTTTTGACTACAACGCTAGTATTGGTATTGCCTACAGGTTCGGGGTCTTATACTGTATATTGTGATGCGTCGTGGGTTGGTCTTGGAACGGTGTTGATGCAGGACCGTAGGGTGATTGCCTACGCGTCCAGACAGCTGAAGGTGCATGAAAAGAACTATCCTGTCCACGACCATGAGCTAGCAGTTATTGTTCATGCCTTGAAGATTTTGAGGCACTATTTGTACGGTGTCCCTTGTGAGATCTACACTGATCATCGAAGTCTGCAACATCTATTCAAGCAGAAGGATCTTAACTTGCGTCAGTGAAGGTGGTTAGAGCTGCTTAAGGATTATGATATCACTATTCTATACCATCGTGGGAAGGCCAATGTGGTGGCCGATGCCTTGAGTCGCAGGGCGGAGAGTTTGGGGAGCTTAGCATATTTACCAGCAGTAGAGAGGACATTAGCATTGGATGTTCAGGCCTTGGCCAACCAATTTGTCAGATTGGATATTTCTGAGCTGAGTCGAGTTTTTTCTTGTGTGGTCTCCTAGTTTTCTCTTTATGATCGTATCAGGGAGCATCAGTATGATGACCCTCATCTGCTTGTCCTTAAGGACACGGTTCAGTACGGTGACGCTAAGGAGGTCACTATTGGAGATGATGGTGCACTGAGAATACATGGCTGGCTATATGTGCCCAATGTAGATGGATTGCGTGAGTTGATTCTTCAGGAGGCTCACAGCTCGCGGTACTCATTCATCCGGGTGCCGCGAAGATGTATCAGGACTTGAGGCAGCATTATTGGTGGAGGAGAATGAAGAAGGACATAGTGGAATATGTAGCTAGGTGCCTAAATTGCCAGCAGGTAAAGTATGAGCATCAACGACCGGGTGAATTGCTTCAGAAGTTAGAGATTCCGGAGAAAAAATAGGAGCGGATCACTATGGATTTTGTTGTTGGGCTTCCACGGACTCAGCGAAAGTTTGATGCAGTTTGGGTATTGTGGATAGGCTGACCAAGTAGGCTCATTTCATTCCTGTGATGACTACCTATTCTTTCGAGCAGCTGGCTCGAGTTTATATCCGCGAGATTGTCAAGCTTCATGGCATGCCGGTATCTATCATCTCTGATCGGGGTACGTAGTTTACATCACGGTTCTGGAGGGTCGTACAGCATGAGTTAGGTACTCGGGTTGAGTTAAGCATAACATTTCACTCTCAGAAGGACGGACAATCCGAGCACACTATTCAAATACTTAAGGATATGCTCTGTGCGTGTGTGATGGAGTTTGGAGGCTCTTGGGATCATTTCTTGCCACTTGCGGAGTTTGCCTACAACAACAGTTATCAGTCGAGCATTCAGATGGCACCGTATGAGGCTCTGTATGGTAGGCGGTGTCAGTCTCCAGTGGGTTGGTTCGAGCCAGGCGAGGCTATATTACTGGGTGCAGACTTGGTTCAGGGTACTTTGAAGAAGGTTAAGGTGATTCAGGATCGACTTCGCACCGCCCAGTCCAGACAGAAGAGTTATGCGGATCGAAAAGTTTGCGATGTTGCATTCATGGTTGGTGAGTGGGTCTTGCTCCGGATTTCACGTATAAAGGGCATCATGAGGTTCGGGAAGAAGGGCAAGCTGAGCCTAAGGTTCATTGGTCCATTTGAGGTGTTGCGGCGAGTTAGGGAGGTTGCTTATGAGCTTGTCTTGCCTCCCAGTCTAGCAGGAGTTCATTCGGTATTCCATGTTTATATGCTCTAGAAGTATCACGATGATTCGTCTCATGTGTTGGATATCAGCTCAGTCCAGTTGGACAAGGATCTATCTTATGTTGAGGAACCAGTGGCTATTTTGGACAGGCAGGTTCGAAAGTTGAGGTCAAAGAACATTGTTCCGGTGAAGGTTCAGTGGAGGGGTCAGCCGGTCGAGGAGGCGGCTTGGGAGACCGAGCATGATATGCGCAACCGTTATCCTCATCTTTTCACCACTTCAGGTATGTCTCTATGTTCGTTCGAGGACGGGCGATTGTTTGAAGAGGGGGAAGATGTAACGACCATGCCGGTCGTTTTGCGAGTATTAGCCTTGATCCCCTATTAACTGCTTCCCACGTATCTGTTTCTGCTTATGTGACTTATCGGGAGGTTTTGTTTTTGGTTTCGGAGTGTTTTGGGACACTTAGTCCCTAAAATAGAAGCTTAAGCCTTAGGATTTTTACCGTAGTTGGGAATGTGTGAAGACGACTCCGGAATGGAGTTTCGTCGGTTTCGTTAGCTCCATTGGGTGATTTTGGACTTATGGGCATGTCCGGATTGTGTTTTGGAGGTCTGTAGCCGATTTAGGCTTGAAATGGCGAAAGTCGAATTTTTGGAGATTTTGACCGGAAGTGGAATTTTTGATATCGGGGTCGGATTCCGATTCCGGAAGTTGGAATAGGTCCATAATGTTGAATATGACTTGTGTGCAAAATTTAGGGTCAATCGGACGTGATTTGATAGGTTTCGACATCGGTTGTAGAAGTTTCAAGTTTCAAGTTTATTAAGTTTGAATTAGTGTGTGATTCGTGTTTTTGTTGTTTTTTGATGTGATTTAAGGGCTCGACCAAGTTTGTGTGGTGTTTTAGGACTTGATGGTATCTTTGGTTGAGGTCTCGGGGGCCTCCGGTGTGTTTCGGGGTGAGTTTTGAGCGAGTCCGGACATTTCGGCACTCTGATATTGTTCTGGTATTTTCGGAAGTGCGGGCCGCACATTTTGGAGTGCTGAGGCACAAGAAAAGTGCTGAGGCACAAGAAAAAGTGCTGAGGTAGAGGAAAAATACGGACCACAGAAGAAAAGTGCGGACCGCACAATTCTTCTTGCGGCCGCACTTTAGGGTGTTCTGCAGGTTCGCTAGTCCGACTTTGGAAGCTTATATCTTTTGATCCACAAGGAATTTAAAGATAATTCAAAAACAAAAGTTGTAGTCCTTCGTTTCTAGTTTCCATAAAGGTAAAAAAATCTTCATTTGGACATTTGTAAAGAAAGTTATGGCTATTGTACTAAAGCCTGGTAGGGCAGAATTTGCTGAAGTGCGTTCGCATAATTTGGATTGCGGTCGCAGGACCTGGGATGTGCGACCACACTTGAAAGTGTGCGGTCAGTACTTTGGAAGGCAGCTTTGGTACTATATAAACGAGAGTTAGGGTATTATTTCATATTTTGGACTTTGGGAGCTCGGTTTGTGACGATGTTTCGTGGATTTTTCAAGAAAATCATCGAGGTAAGTGATTCTAACTTAGATTTGGTTAATATACATGAATATATCACTGATTTCATCATTTAATTAGTACTTTGAGATGAAAATTTGGGAAAAATTGTAGAAACTTCATAAACCATAAATTGGGGATTTGAAGGTCGAGTTGTGATCGGAATTGGCTAATTTTGGTATGGTTAGACTCGTGAGTGAATGGGTGTTCATATTTCATGATTTTTACCCGATTCCGAGACGTGGGCCCGGGGAGGCTTTTTAGGGCGATTTTTGAATTTCTTATTAAAGTCTTGATTTCATTAATTAGATTAGTCCATTATAGTTGTATTTATGATATGTAATTGCTTTTGGCTAGATTTGGGCCATTCGGAGTCGGATATTCGTGGTAAAGGCATTATTACCGATTGATTGAGCTTGGTTCGAGGTAAGTGGCTTGTCTAACCTTCTGTGGGAGAACTCCCCTTAAGTTTTGGTACTGTTGTGATATGTGAGCGCCGTGTACGTGAGGTGACGAGTACGTACACGAGCTAATTGTTCGAAAATCCGATTTTTACTGAGTAATAACATGTTTTCTTCTTAATTGAGTTATACCAGCATGTGTAGTTATCCTGTTTAGCCTAGAATAGCATGTCTACGTGCCTTAATTGCTTATTTGAACTATGTGCAACATGCTTAGTGGATTTCCTATTTTTTCCTTGACTTGTACTTAGTCTAAACTGTAGGATTTATTGTCGTAACCGTAATTTCCATTGTTTGAGCTGCATATTTTGGAACTACGGAACGGTATTCCGGGAGATTCCCCTACATATTTACTTTGGGACTACGGAATGGTATTCCGGGAGATCCCCCTGCATATTTACTTTGGGACTACGGAATGGTATTCCGGGAGATCCCCCTGCACATTTACTTTTGGGACTACGGGACGGTATCCCGGGAGATCCCCCTACATAATTACTTTTGGGACTACGAGACAGTATCTCGGGAGATCCCATGTTGTTATTCCAGTGTACTGTACTGTTATTCTCTGTGATTGCCTTTTTGTGAAATTTCAGTCTCTTATTATACCGCGATATTTATTCTGTCTTATTTAATTTATATATACCAGTAGAGCCCTAACCTAACCTTGTCACTACTTGACCGAGGTTAGGCTTGGCACTTACTGGGTACCGTTGTGGTGTACTCATGCTACTCTTCTGCACATATTTTCGTGTGCAGATCCAGGTACCTCCTTCCAGCCTCGCTTTTAGTTGCACAATTGTTGTTGTTTCGGGGACTTCAAGGTACATCTGCGCCCGCGTCCACTGACCTCAGAGTCCCCTTCTATCCATTCTTATGTTGTTCCTTATTTTACATCTTCTAGTATTGATGTATATAACAATTAGACAAAAATCTTAGAAGCTTGTGACTTATGGTGTTTCGGGTCTTAGGAGAATTTGTGCATATTCTAGAGTGGTTATTGTATATGCCGAGCGACACTTATATCAGTTGTTAAATTATTTGTCACAGTTAGTTGTTAAATTTATATTTTCATTTCATTATTCCGCAATGTTAGGCTTACCTAGTCGTAGAGACTAGGTACCGTCACGACATCTCACGGAGGGAGGATTTGGGTCGTGACACTAAGGACACCATCCTCATCGTCTGAAGACAACCTTCATGGTCTAAAGGGAATTTGCATCATGTTTAAATTTTCGTAATAACCCATATATATTCGTATGCATCGTATTTTGAGTTTTGCAAGTAACTCGGGAGGTAACCATTCTATAAACAGGAGCAATCTTCGCTTCGGTTTCCGTTCATAACGTTTACATCCTTTGACTACCTCAAACACAACCGACTATCAATAATTAACTACCTTTTCTATGACCGTTCGAACATCTGCCTCATACACGCGTAACGTCCAAAATTTGCATTCATGGCTCCACCTAAAATTGTCCGTTACTTACAACACTATCCTACCCAAAGAACCTCTTCGAAACATACAACCATCATTATAGCAACTCCATCGGTTTTGTTCGCCGTTGGATCCAGAACTACACACGACCTGATTCTTGTAGCACCAGGGATATACAGACAACTCAGGAACCAGGGTTCGACCCCTATTTTTTCAAATCCCATCATTCCTCACTCAATTAGGCCTAAATTGATCATCATTTTCTCTACCCGACAACTCTTTCATCATTCCCGGGTAAAGAGGGGCAGCTGTTGATACCCAGTTTTGCCCTCATATCTTTTCAAATAGTATATATATACTTTCAAAATATTATTTTGCATCATTATTTAACTTACAAGATTTATGCAAGTATTTTCTATAATTTTTATAATTTTTTAAGCTTTAAAATTAATTTTCTTGCATTTAAATTACTTGAATATATATTTATTATCCCTTTAAATTATTTATGATGATTTAATCATCCAAATTTTATCATTTTATATCCATGTGTGTATTTAATAATATTTTACTTCATTTTATATAATTACACCTATATTTTTAGCTATTTATGTAGTTTTTGCAATAATAGCCTATATTCATGCATAAATACATTTTTATTTACATTATTTGTGCCAAAATAGCCTTTTGATATTTTATAATTATAAGTTATTATTTTCAATCATTTTAGTGCATAAAAGATATTTTATTATTTATTATTAATTATTTTTATTTAAATAATTTTGTATTTAAAAGATAGCCTAAGTTATACATATTTGGACCACATTAGTAGCCCAAAACTACTCAAATCCTTGGCCCAACCTCCCCAGCCCAAGCCAAACGACTCCTTAACCTCAGCGTGGTCGGTACCCGCTTAAACGACCTTTCCCACCCCCATTTCGATCATGGCTGTTGATCTCAAATGATCAACGACCCATAATTATTTCTGCACTTTACTTATATCCCCATAACCCTAACCCTAGACACCACTCATGTTAGCTAGCCGCCTCTATACTCTCTCGAACCTTCCCCTCTCTTCTCCAAACCCTAGTATCCGTTGTCTGATTCTCTCCAATTCCGACCTAGAAATGGAATCCACCTGTGATTTACTTACCTTATTAGCCCTCTCCCGTTATTGGTCGTCCGTTTACGGTATCACATAGGTACTTGCCTAACTATGGCAAGTACCACTTCCAAGATCAGACTGGAACGACTCGAATCTTTGGATTTAAAGTGGTTTTCCGTCTATATACACTCTACAATGAACGAATCTTGCATTATTGGTTTGATTCAAGACCGTTAGACCTAACCAGGGTTTGATATTTTCCTTTTTCCTTACTGATTTTGATTGCATGTGATATATTCTTTCCTTTCTTGTGTTTGACTGATGATTTTCCATGATCATCCTCTCAATTTGAACACTATATAAACCCCTTCCCAATTTCCCCTCGGGAGAGGAATTTTTGACTGATATTACTCTCACTATACTTTTCTCTCACTCGTTCACCTCTTCTGAGACACTTGAGAATTTCTGGAATCGCCTTAAGAACTATCCCCTCACTCTCATTTATTCGATACTATCCTAAAATTAAGCTCTTGGCCAGCTGGAAGCCAAGACCACCATATTCTGTCGACCTTCTCCAGTGCAACCACTGCTCGGGTCCATTTCGAGGCCCTTGTGAACTCTGAAGCACTGGGGTTTGGGGTCTTTCGTCACTCACCTGCAATTGTTGTTGTTTCTAAGATTTTATTTATTCATTTGTTTGCAACTGGTTAGTGCCCTGTCCTCTAGTACCTTTACTCCTTTTGTTTGTGTTATACGTAATAGTGTTGTTTGGATTTCTCTGAGTTAATTATGATATTATGCCATTGCGTATATAATTCTGCTTGTTCTAGCACGACTCTGTAGTTTCACTAGCTTCAATCTTGTGCAAGTTTTGATGTTAACTCACATGAGGATTCATGATGATTGCTTTGCTTTGCTAAAACCCTTTTAAGATTATGTTCTTGCTCAAATTACTCTCTTCATGTTGAATCCTCCTATGTGTAATTTGCTATTTCTCTGCAAGTTTTGTGACAATGATGTATAAGTGCTTAGCTTAACATGTCAGCCTTAGTGCATGCCCATTATAAGTGTCCAGCTTGATTAATTGCTCACCTTCATGTTTAAGTATAAATTGGTATGTTGTTTGTCCTGACTTAGATCCTCTTACGGAACCGATGCATGCCTAGAACCCATTGGAGTGTGTCTTTGCTAAGACTTTCACGTACAAACTGCCACTTCTCTAAAGTCACCCTGTGATTATATGAATTCTATATGCCAATACTGTTACAATTCATAGACAAACTTGTTGCTTTGCTTTCATGTACTCACTGATCATTTCAAGACTCCTAGGGTAAGATCTGACATATGCCTAGTATATTCCATCTTTCTTCATGTGATGCCTGCTTGCCTTATAAATGCTCATCTGTTGAATGTAAAACCTTGTGTGACGGTTGGTACTTACCTGAACAGTTCACATGTTAAGCCTTGCAAATTAGTTGTCCTCATTAGGCTCTTACATTGAAGTTTCTATGTTAAGTCTATATAGTCTTTCCCATGACACTGTTAGGTTCCCATGTTTGAACCCCTGTTTAAGGCCCCTTAGGATAGTTTTGGACCAGGCTGATTTCTGAAATTTAGTTTGAAATAATCCTACTGCTCTTAAACTCTATTTCTGGTGTGATAAACATGAGCTTGTCTCATATGTGTCTTATATGTTTTCCCTATTTGAGCATGATCTTGCTTAGAATAGTTTGCTAATTACAGTTTAAGACTAGTCGTGCTACTTGTGTGTCCAAACTATACATGTTAATCGGGTTGGGTTGACCCGTTTACAACCCGGTTCAGCCCTGTACTGTAGCGTGGGGGAGGGCTAGGACGGGTTGGGCGGGGAGCGGATTTCAAACGAACAGTTTTTTGATACTGGTGCACCGGAATCCGCTAAGCCCGTTAACGGGTTTTTAACGGGCTACAGCCCGGTTCAACCCGGTATTCGTTATAATTTCTTTTTATTATTATTATTTTTATTTTTATATTTTTTTTAACCGTTGCCAACGGTCAAATTCAAATATGACCGTTGGCCAACGACCCTTTTTTGCAGAAATGGCCATTTCGGCCTACCCCTTAAGAAAATATCCCCCACACCCCTAATATTTGATAAATTACAATTTTAACCTTTTAAAAATTATAAATAGCCCCCCTTATTCTTCATTTTTCCTCACAATTCACTCTCTTACTACTCTAATTCTCTCTTGATATTATTGATTATTGTTCTTAAATTCTCAATTACTTATTATTTCAAGTTTCATCAAATATTTAGTTTAGCCATTACAAAATTATTATTATCAAATATCAAGTATTCAAGTGAAGTGCGGTATCAACTATCAAGTATCGATCTATCAATTGAAGTTTGATTTTTGATATCAAATTTAGTGCGACATCCGGAATTCCGGTACACTCGTTCCATATCTTTCTCTTCTTTGGTGTACACTTATTTTATTATTTAGAATTATTGATTTAATTTACATAATGAATTTATTTAGAGCAGCCAAAAAAGCGTGCACTAGTAGAGGTGGTAGTAAGAAAATTTCCAAAAGATCAAGAGGTGGTGTTTGTTCTTCTAGTAGCTTTACACATATTTCTGAAAGTTCACCTGAAAATTTAAATATAGATTATGAGCGACTTCAAGAAAATTATGGTATAGATGATAATTTAGATGATATTCAATCACCTGATAATCTTGAAACACCACCAGCTACACCTGGTAATGCTAGTCAAACTCAAAATATTAGGGGTGGACGTCGTGGTAATACAAGTAGGCCTCCCCTCCCTATTAAGAAGAATCGAAGATTAAGAAGTAAGTGTTGGAATTTTGTTGACAGACTAGAAGAAGATAAAAATTATGTAAGATGTAGAATTTCAAATTTAAAACTTTAAACTTCAAAGTTTAATTCTAAGCCTTAAAAATTTGCAAACACTTAAGTATCAATAACATTGAATAAGAAAAATAAAATTTACTTTAAAAAAAATAGCACGGCCCGGTCCAGCTCGTTAAACGGACGGGCTGGTTTTTTTATATGCAGCCCGTCCCAACCCGCCCGTTAAACACCCATAGTCCAAACTTAGTATCCTTTAGCTTAGTCATTAGCATCGTTTGGGTCTGGTATGTTGGGCCTCCCTTTGTTCTTGAGGTTTTCAAAGTATATTGGTTGCGCTTGGAGTTTGGGCCTGCTATCTGCCGGAAGTCTTGAGCCTATTCGAAGACCCAGATGTACTGTTGGGTTATCCTCTATTGCATTTGGGCCTGTAATTATTTAATAGTGATCTGTAATAGCTTGTAAAATTGAATGATGGGAAAATTAGTAAAAAGGGAGCTGGGGTATTCTAATACTTGTATGAAAAGGTAGAGAACATGTCTATAGGGTCTATGTGCTCTACTTGTTGTTTAGCATGTTTTATTTCTATACACTAATAGACATCATTCCCATAGGAGTCATGCACACACTTCACTTAACGTGTTAAACATGTTAGTTCCGATATCTGCTACACCTGTTCCCATGTCTGTTATTCAACACTCTTAGATAACATGTATATAGGGCGCATCAATGCAATATTTTTTCACTTACCTAGATACGATGCCTATAGGACTTCAAACAATCAGTCTATCAATTGCTTCAATTATTTTGGTATACTGTTCATCTAGATATCATGGCTATAGGGTTCTAATACTCTAATTAACCATTCCCATTGTTTTCTATTACATTGTTGCCTGTTGAGATGCATGCTTATAAAACCAGTATTAGTAATTCAGAACTATGATTGTTTTCACTAACTTTTTACGTAAAACGATTAGATATCATGTCTATAGGACTTGCAGCATTCAATTTGCCTATGCGTTAATCCAGAAATTACCACGCTGCCTATGTATTACTGAAAATTAGAATCATCTAGAGACCATGCCTATAGGATTTATAATGATTTAATATGTCCGTACATTAGCTTAAAAAATGCAGCATTACTTGTTTGATACTGGAATCACATAGAGATCATGCCTATAGGACCAAAGGACTCTAAGTCTTAAGTTCGAAATGTTCCACTACTTAAATCTGGAAATCGGTCTGCGTGCTTCTTTGTTTATGTGTGGAGGCTAATATGAGCCACTTTTGCTATTATGTGCAGTCCTATTTGTTTTGTATGCGCGATTAGTTTTTATCATTTTGAGCAATCTAAGTAAGTCTAGAACCACCCAAATAGAGGTCCAAAGCCTCCTGGACCATAGGCATGGGACGGGTAGTGCACGTATAGGCCGCGACTTAGAATTGAATTAGAACGCTTTAGGTAAACAACTTCAACATAGTAATCGGGTAGCAGAAAATGATAGCATGTGCCCGATGGATAATATGAGCAACCCCTATTCAAAAGGAGTTGCGAAGTATTATTTATATTGCATGGGGTGATCCTTTATGCTATTCACAATTAGTCATTTAATGTAGATCATTGTTGTCGTATCCTTGTAGTCCTTAAGATTTGTACCAATTCTCATTGTGTTATAATGAACTTCTTCGACTTTTATATTTCTTGTTTATCTGATCACCTAGCCTAATTAAGTAATCCACATAGTCTTAAGTTCGGTCGGGACCCACAATTGTGGACCTCGAAGAGTGCCTAACACCTTCTCTTTAAGGTAATTTGAGCCCTTACCCAATCTTTGGTGTCATTGACTAGTCAAACAAAGTTATTTGCAAATAGGTGCCCTAACGCACCTTAAAAATCGTTAGGTGGCGACTCTTCTCGTTTAAATACCTTTTTAAAAGTTGTCACATGTCGAATTCCGATTTTGAGAGAAAAACGAGGCGCGATAACACTTTCTCATAGCAAATATTTATGTTTGGGAGATTTCCAAGAAAGGATCATGTAATCTATATCACTGCGTAGACCCCTTCATAAAAGGAGTCAAGTATAATTGTAGGTCCCTACTCGAGGAAAATCTGTAACTGTATGCTAGTTCTACCTTCCCACTAGCGAGGGCTATAACTGTACTCGATAATCGATAAATATAAGGTGCACCAGGTCTAACGAACCCACCATTAGCTACGGGATCCTTCAAAGTTTCCTCTCATTAATAATCTTTCTTGTAAACAGTAAATACTCGTATAAAAGTATTTTCAAAATAATGAAGGGCATATCATTTCTTATCAAATCTAGTAGTTTTATTTCGTTAACGGTAATCATGTCTCGAGTAACAGTAGAACATGTCTAGTAACAGTGAGAACATTTTAAATAACTGTTACATCTCAAGTAACGGTAAAACATATCTACTAACGATGAAAATAGTTTGGTTAACCGGTAAACATCTCAAGTAAACTGTTAGGTACCATATCAAGTAAATGACTTGTCCCACATGCAAATTTCAAAGCATCGGTAACACATTTATTTTCAAAATCATATATATAAACCATGCAGGTTATGAAAATACAAATTGTGGTAAGATTACTACTCATAATACTCATGCCGAAATACCAAATGCTTCACCTCGAGCAATTCGTACAACTTCCTCCAATCAATCTATAATTACATAATACTGTTAATTTCCATGTTTAGGCTAATTCATAGCTAATTTAAAATACCCAACCCTTGAGGTTTCATATTTGACTCTTAATTCGCCGAATTATATTTACTCATAGAACTAGTCCATAATCTATCAATTTCAAAATATTTAGTATAATTTATTCCTCTAAAATTAGACCTATCAATGCTTAAACTAAATCTTTATAGCCTTACTGTCCATAGAATTATTTTTTAAAAACAAACTGATATTGAATTCTTTTGTACTTTGTGAAATCGCATAGATACAGTAAAATAATTCAACAGACGATAAGAAGAAGGTTCTTGAGCCGAAGGAGAATTGCTACTTTCAATTCCAACTCCTAGTTCTTCTTAAAGCCTCTGTCCAAAGCTTTCTTTTTCTTCTCTTTTTTCTCTTTCCCAGTCACGGCTTACTGTTAAAGCCCCTCTTTCCAAACCCCTAATTTGATTCCTTAAGTAACAGATAAGGTTTTAGACTCTCCCCAATCAAATTCCCGTCCCAGGTTTTCTCGGCACTTTAGTGCTTTTGTCTTCTTTTTTTTTACTGTTTTTGATGCTTTGTGACCTAAGGGATTTTCTTGTTTTTAAAATCCCTTTTTTTTTTGCCTTCGTACTTGACCAGATGGGCTAAGGCCCACTAATTGCATTCACTCTTTATTTTATTATTATTTCTTTTTTATTGTTGTCTTATAGTATTTGATTGCTATTTATTTATTTATTATATATATTATTATTATTTTGCAAATTCCTTAACTACTCATTATTTAATATGAGATATTACATGATTGACGAATGAACATTGGTGTGACAAATGAAAAAATAATAATAGTCATCATTATTATAATTATAAAATGAGAGAACAATAATGGTTCTCAAAATATATCCTTCAAAAGGTGAAGGCAATGTTTACCATCAAATTGGTATGAAAAAATAATAAAGCACGTCGCTATGATTATACTCCATTCTTTGAAGAAAATATGACTTGTGGTAAACATTGAGAATACAGACCCATTCCTGAAGGTGAGTGTGGCAATATGTGATATAAGTAATGAATAAAGATATGCAATTGCATGATTGGATGAATACCACACAACTCACCTCTAAGGGAGGTTTGAGTGAAATAAAGAGAATAAATATTATTGTGTGGTTACATGAATATGTCATTGGTCGCGTACATGTGATACGCCAAAAATATTTTGTTGTGCCTTATAAAAGGTTATTAAAGGCAAAATTAACGCAAGAAATAATTTTGCTTATGATGATTTTGACCATAACAATTATTATGATATGGTTTTCTCCGTAAATGAGACATTCACCATATGAATAGTTGACAAAAGATCTTGTAGTACAAAGTCAATTAAAATCTCCGAAAGAGCTAATTTGTTACTACCTGGATGAGTGAAATTGTTCATGACATTGATATTGTAGTAAGTCTCAAAAGAAACCATTTGAGTTTCAAATATATTAGCCAAAGTGATTGGCATATTGAGATAATAAATGAAAGAAAGATTGATTATCTTCATATTACTATAATCATACCGGCTAAACATGAAAGGTTACTCATTTTTTCCTCTATATGTACTACACAAGTATAAGCATGGTGATGGAATCACATGCGACAAGTAAACTAGATGTTTACTAAAACAAATATTAGTTGGCATGACCGATTGACCATCCCGGTTCAATTATGATGCGAAAATTGATTGAGAATTCACATTGGCATATATTGAAGAAATGGAAAATTCTTCAACAATTCTCTTGTGTTGTTTATTCTCATGATATACCAGTTAAGGTTGTGATTGAATCTCTTGATTTCTGAAACGAATAAAAGGTGATAAATATATGGGCTCAGTCACCTACCATGTGAATCGTTTTACTATTATATAATTTTTATAGATGCATCTATTGTATGGTCACATGTGCGTTTGTTATTAACTTGCAGTTTGGCTTTTGCAAGGTTGCTTACTCAAATTATTATAGTACAGTTCCAGAATATAAATTATGATGATTTATTTTAATAATGATGGTTTAAATCCAAGTTAGTTTAGCAGAAATTGTATGCCTCCAATTATAGCTAAACCATTGGTTATGAGAACAAAACTCCCAAAACGAAATTTGGTATGAGATGTATTGTCTAATATACAACAACACATATACGCATCTAGCCAAGTTATGAAAATTTCTCCCTATCACAATCGGTTCAGGGTCAGGAACCAAATAATTTCCATCTAGAAATATGGATATGCTATATGATTTAATTATGCCACCATAATGCACAAAGATGGATTCCCAAAGAAGGAATGTGTTGTGATCCCAACATTAGGGGGAGAAAATGGGCAGCTGAGAAAGTGATACGTGGAATGAATTATTATGAATACATATAGATCCTCGTACAAGAAAATATGAACTTGAAGTTCAAGTGATAATTCATTTGCAAATTATTGACAGACGCATTTGCTGACCCAAAGCTAAATATCATATTTCACCTGCTAATTCTCCAAATAGAATAAAGTCCATGAGGGACATAGTCTATGGCACGCAAGAAGCGTAACAGACAAATCGGTTCCAAAGATAAAACTCCATGAAGAAGGAGATGAGCAAATGTTCAAGATGGTCTGTAGCAACCCCTTTGGGAGGATGCTACTTAAGAAACAAATCTAATTTACTACTTACAACATTAAGAAGATATTAGTTTTAAAAAAAATCAGAATAATTTAGGAGTGGAAATAGGCCCCTGCGATAAGATTCAAAGTGCAATTTTTATTTTTATTTTTGAAAATACACTTCATAATTTTCTTTTAAAAATGAAATACATTGTCAAAATATGGTGATATAACCCTTCTTGAATAAACAACACGTTAAATCAACTTCCTAACAAAATTATACTTTCATTCAACATCACTGCAAGTTTGTATTGTACATAAATTTTAAACTATCGGGTATAAAAAGGAAAACTAGTTTTCTCCTTTGTACATAATTACAAGACAAAGTGTAAATTCAGCATATTACAAGACTTGAGTTATTAACACACCCTAAAACAGCAACACAAGTTACCAAATTCAAGTTAAAAGATTTTGGTCTTAAGATCCAACAAGCCTCCAAATAACATACATAAGTGTGACATATATATATCATGTACAAGTCCCCAAACTATACAAAACCAAGGTGCATATGCAAATATGATCTCCATAAATGTTCCCAAAAAGACTACTTCATAAGGCCGTCTTCAAATTTCATCCCGTACATTACCTACGATAGAAAACAACTATCGCTAAGCATAAAGCTTAGTGGCGTATAAACTTTGGGCTTGGAGTCATTAAATTCTCCAATTCCCTTTTTCAGTCATAGGTAGATCAAATTTAACATAATTTAAAATAAGTGAACAAATATATCAAAAGTATCAAATATCAAACCTTGAAGTGTTTTCAAATATCAATAACAATGTTCAAGAGTCGAGAAAGCGTATACTATCAATCCAAGTGAGTTTGTAAAATATTCATTTCTCACCCAATATGTATATCATGCCATCACACTAAGAATAATCAGATATCAAGATAGACCGAATCCCCAAATCAAGTAGGGTCAAAACCGAATAGTCAAGAGAATCAAGAACCATATTTAAAATGGCTTCCTAGTTCGTACTTAACACGGACAAGTTCCATAATTTAAGACAAACTACAAATCCAAAGTCAAGATGAAAAAAGATCCAAATCAAGAGGCATGCCAAGATGAGTGACAAAGTCACTTCTACAAGAAGGACAAAGTCCCAACAAGAATGCAAAATGATCAAGCAAATCCGTACGAGTGGGCGATTTAGCGAATAATTTACACTACTTGATATAACACGAATACAACGATATAAATTGAAGACAAGAAAAATAAAATATCAGGTTATTTCAAATATTCCAACAAATAAAAAGAGTACAAAGTTTATATACAAATATTGGTGTTTTACTACAAAATAGTTCAACCACAACTTGAGGACAATCGAATCGTCTACGCCATAGAAAAACCAAATCCGTCCACTTCCTCAAACACTTCTCCTTAGACTTTACAAGCGTATATATACCTTAAATACATAATCAAAAATCTATATAAGTTCAGTGATTTAACATGTCAAACTAAACATGATATAGGTGAAAATACCCAAAAACTTTGAAACATAAATTCTGGACAGTATCACTGTCTTGTGTTGTGACTCAGTTTTGAAGATGAAAAAGGACAAACTAGACTGTATGGTCTTTATTACAGTCATAAATATATGTCTTAACACTTCAGAATATCCTTAATCACCCCAATATCAGTTTCGTACAAAAAGTTATGCTAAAATTACTAACATTAGTACAGGGAGTATTTTTAAAACTAAAAATCTGGGCAGCACCTGCCCTGTACTTTATGATCCCTTTCCGGGTAAATACAGGCAAAACTAAATTTTGGTTCCTGAATAAGAGTTATATATCTATGAAATATCTTTCCAGAAAGTCTTAGATAACTTAAAACGGAGCTTTATAAAAAATATATGAGAAAAACACTAATAGTTGTCTAGTGTAAAAACGGGTTTAGTAACTTACCACAAAAGAGATGAGCAACTTGAGCTTCACCAAGAACGAGTTTTGCTGGTTGGTTTAGTGAAAATTTATGATGGTTTTCATGAATTTTTTCAGGTGATAAGAAGGAGAGAGGGTAGGGATTTTCTTTGTCTTGAAAGAATGAAATATGAGAGGAGGTTATGCAAAATCAAGTCAACCAAAGTAATATCTAAACTTTGGAGAAATATGAAAGATGTGGCTACCCAACCTACTAAATATCTTTAGATAGATACAAAAGGGTGGCAGCCCAAAACCTTAATTATATAATATATTTAATAACAATTCATCAAAATAATATTAAGTGTTACACATAGCAACACCATGAAACTTCTTTGTCAATATTAACACAACCTAAAATAAGGAATTTTCATGTATTGTCAATTTCACGTTTAGGAAGTGCGAAGTAAAATATATCCTCATTATAAAGATGCTCAATCGAAAATGCAAATATTAGTAAAAATTTGGGGTGTTACAACTCTCTCCCCCTTAAATAAATTTCGTCCTGAAATTTACCTTGTACTAGTCTCAAAACAAATGTGGATATTGAACTCGCATATCCTCTTCTCGCTCCCAGGTAGCGCCAGAATGATTTTTCCAAAGAACTTTCACTAAGGGGATGCTCTTGTTTCTAAGTTCTTTTAACTTACACGCTAAGATTTGGATTGGTTCTTCTCCATATGTTAAATCAGGATTGACCTCACTGGATTCAATAGGAAGAACATGAGATGGATCTGAGCGGTATCTTCTAAGCATTGAAACATGGAAGACGTTGTGGATCTTGTCTAACTCTGGTGGAAGAGCTAGTTTATAAGCAACTCGGCCAATTCTCTCAAGCACTTCATAAGGTCCAATAAATCGTGGACTAAGTTTACCTTTTTGGCCAAATATCATAATCGTCTTCCATGGAGAAACCTTTAAAAATACCTTATCACCCGCCTTATACTCAATTTTATGCCTCTTAAGATCAGCATAAGACTTTTGTATGTCTAAGGCAATTTTTAAGCGATCCCTGATGATCTTTACCTTATCTTCAGTTTGTTGCACAATCTCAGGACCCACCAATTTTCTTTCACCAACCTAGTTCCAACAAAGAGGCGTTCTGCATTTTCTCCCATATAAAGCTCCATAAGGAGGCATGCCTATACTTGATTGGTAGCTATTATTGTAAGCAAATTCTATCAGGGCTAAGTGTTTGTCCCAACTACCCTCAAACTTAATAATGCAGGCTCGAAGCATATCCTCCAAGATTTGTATTACCCTTTCAGACTGGCCATCTGTTTGTGGATAGAAAGCGGTACTAAAATTCAACCTGGAACCCAAAGTTTCTTGCAAGCTAGACCAAAAATCTGGATTTAAACCTTGGATATCTATCAGGCACAATAGAAACAGGGATTCCATGCAGCCTCACCATCTCATTAATGTATAATTTTGCCAAACGTTCCATTGAGTAGTCCATTCTGATTGCCAAGAAATGAGCACTCTTAGTTAGTCTATCTACAATGACCCAAATTGCATCATGATTCCTTTGAGTGCGTGGAAGTACAGAAACAAAGTCCATCGTTATCCTTTCCCATTTCCACTCAGGTATTGACAATGGTTGCAGTAGACCAGCTGAGACTTGATGTTCAACTTTTATTTATTGACATACCAAGCATTTAGAAATGAACTCTGCAATGTCTTTCTTCATACCACTCCACCAATAGTGCTCCTTGATGGTCTGGTACATTTTAGCACCTCCATGATGAATTGCATAAGGTGAACTATGTGCTTCAATCAAGATCTGCTTCTCAATTCATCATCATTAGGAACACACAACCTATTTTTATAAATAAGGTACCATCTTTCTTCAATGTAAAATCTAATTCTCTTCCATTTTAGACTTCTTCAACCTGTTTCACAAGATTCTCATCTAACTTATGCGCTTCTTGGACCTGCTCAAGTAATACTGGCTTGACTTGCAAATTAGCAATTATAGAACCATTAGAATTAAATGAAAGACAAGCATTCATGACTCTTAATTCAAGAAGCAAAGGCAAATGACTTAGAATTAAACTTGCAAGGGAATTGCGACTCAACACATATGCAACCACATTGGCTTTACCGGGATGATAATCAATCGTGCAATCATAATCTTTGATGAGTTCAAGCCATCTACGTTGTCTTAAGTTTAACACTTTTTGTGTACCCAAGTACTTCAAACTCTTGTGATCAGTAAATATGTGACACTTCTCCCCGTACAAGTAATGCCTCACAAATTTTTAAGGCAAAAACAATGGCAGTAAGTTCAAGATCGTGAGTGGGATAATTCAACTCATGCGATTTCAACTTTCGAGCGGCATAAGCAATTACTTTCCCGTCTTACATCAAAACACAGCCCAAGCCACAGTGAGATGCATCACTGTATATCACATAATCTTTCCCTTCAGCTGGCAAAGAAAGTATTGGAGCTTGTGTCAATAAGGATTTGAGCTTTTCAAAGCTATCTTGACACTTGTCATCCCACACAAACTTGTTGTTTTTCCCCAAAAGTTTGGTCAAAGGAGAAGTTATAATAGAGAAGCCCTCCATGAACCTCCTATAGTATCCTGCTAAACCCAAGAAACTTCTTATCTCAGTTGGAGTTTTAGGGGGTTTCCAATTAACAATAGCTTGAATCTTACTAGGATCAACTTTCACACCTTCAGCTGATATAATATGCCCCCAAAAAGCCACTTCACTCAGCCAAAATTCACATTTGGAAAGCTTCACGTAGAGTTGCCTCTCTTTCAGAATTTGCATGACAATCCGGATATGCTTATCATGATCTTCTCTATTCTTGGAATATACTAAAATGTCATCAATAAAGACCACCACAAATTGATCAAGGTAAGGCTTGAATACACAGTTCATTAGATCCATAAATGCAGCAGGAGTATTTGTCAAACCAAATGGCATTACCAAAAGTTCATAATGGTCATACCTGGTCCTAAAAGCAGTTTTAGGAACATCTTGCTCCCTCACTCGCAACTGATAATATCTAGACCTCAAGTCAATTTTTGAGAACAAGCTGGCACCCTTCAGTTGGTCAAACAAGTCATCGATTCTAGGCAGTGGGTATTTGTTCTTGATTATTACCTTGTTCAGCTGTTGGTAATCAATGCAAAGCCTAAGAGTGCCATCTTTCTTTTTCACAAATAAAACAGGAGCTCCCCAATGTGAAATACTGGGATGGATAAAACCTTTCTCAAAAAGTTCTTGCAACTGAGCCTTCAACTCTTTTAATTCGGCTGGAGCCATTCTATAAGGAGCGATAGAAATAGGAGTAGTTCCAGGTACAAGCTCTATAGGAAATTCAATCTCCCTTTCTGGAGGCAACTTAGGAAGATCATCAGGAAATACATCAGGAAAGTCACACACAGTTGGTATGTCCTCAAGACTTGGACTCCCCAATCATGTATCGACTATATAAGCAAGATAGGCATCACAACCTTGACGAATCAACTTCCTTACCAAGACCGCAGAAATAATATTAGATGTCAATGATCTTTCTCCTTGAACTACTATGTGTGAATATGAAGGAGTTCTAAAAGTCACTTGCTTCAACCTACGATAAACCAATGCATGGTGTCGATGGAGCCAATCCATACCAACAATAACATTATAGTCTTGGAAGGGCATTTCAAGCAAGTCTACAGGGGAAGACTAGATTTTGAATCATGAATGGACAATCTCGATAAATCCTGTTAAAATAGCTTGATGCCCTAATGGACTCGTGACAAGCACATCAAAGTCAAGTCTCACAGATTTAACAGTATCAGTAAATGCAAGTGATGAGCAAACATAAGAGTGCGAAGATCTAGGATCAAATAATGTAACAACAAATATGCCAAATAAGTGAAATTTACCAACAACCACGTCTGGGCCATCTTGGTCATTCTTCTATCTCATAGCATAGACTCGTGCAGTAGATCTCGACCCACTAGCCTGATTAGCTCCATCTGAACCTGCCGCTTGCATATTTCTGGGTCTTGCACCGCTATTACCTTGAGAATGAGTAGTGACAGGCTTTCGAACTGAGCCCTCTGTATGTGTAGAAGAAAGAGGATTAGGATTAGGACAATCCTTCACTTTATGATCCAGACTTTCACAATTAAAACAAGCACCAGAAGTTCTTCAACATGCATCATAGTGGTTCTTCCCGCACTGTGCATAAGTAGATGTATAAGTTTTGCCTTGGCCATAACTTGGAGTACTGGTAGTAGAGAAATTTGGCTTATTCTGCTTATGATATGATGACTTTTGTGCACTTTCAGTCTTGGAATAGTCAAACTTTCCCTTCTTGGATGGACCACTATAATCTGAATTACCCTTCCTAAACCTGTTTCCCTCCTACTAGCTTCTTCCTTGTCAATTCTTTCCCAAGTAAGAGTAGCTGAAATTAGCTTGGAAAAATCCTCAAGTTGAAAGATTGCCACCGATTTTCGAATGTAACCATTCAAACCTTCTTCAAATATTCTGCACTTGTCTCTTTCACCATTAATAATACCTCCAGCATGGCGAGAAAGCCTGAGAAATTTTTGTTGATACTCTGCAATAGACACACTCCCTTTTCTTACATTCAGAAACTCTTTTTTCTTAGCATCACAATAGATAGGGGGACATATTTTGCACGAAATGCTTTCACAAAGTCATCCCAAGTCAACACCGGAGGTTTGCTTTTGCATTTGGCATACTTACCCACCAATCATAGGCATCTTTTTGTAAAAGAGAGATAGCATACTTAAATTTGGCAGCATTAGTACACTCTAGTTGTTCAAAGACCCTTTCCATTCGCTCGAGCCATTGTTCAGCTACCGTGGGATCAGTAGTGCCTTCAAATTCAACTCCACCCATTTTCCTTATCTTCTCAAAATTCATTTCACTAGGTTCTGACATTGTCCCAGCCAAGTGACGAAAGAACTCAACCATCTGTTGAAATGGAGGAGTCATAATAGGAGTACTATGACCCATTGCTCTTGGATTATTGCTCACTTCATTTTCACTAACACGATGATGATTTAGGTTAGGCAAGGGTTTCTCATCTCCTTCCTGGAGGTGAGGTGGAGCATTACAATGGGTTTGACTTTCATCAACGGATTCAATAGCTCTATTCAAAGAAGAGGCCATATTAAAATTTCTATAAAAGATAAGATCACATTGTATTGGGGACATGTACATGATGCATATGCACAAGGAATACAACAAATTACATTAAACAAGTATGCGAAAATTTATAATCTCCAAGTCATTTTCAAGAAAGAAAATAACAACAAATATTAGCTACAATCACAACAAAAATCCTAGAATCACAAACCTAGGCTCTGATACCAAAACTTGTAGCAACCCCTTTGGGGGGGAGGGGGGGGGGAGGTTCTACTTACGAAACAAATCTAATTTATTACTTACAACATTAAGAAGATATTAGTTTAAAAAAATCAGAATAATTTAGTAGTGGAAATAGGCCCTTGCGATAAGGTTCAAAGTGTAATATTTTATTTTATTTTATTTTGAAAATACACTTCATAATTTTCTTTTAAAAATGAAATTCAGTGTCAAAATATGGTGATATAACCCTTCTTGAATAATCAACACGTTAAAGCAACTTCCTAACAAAATTATACTTTCATTCAACATCACTGCAAGTTTGTATTGTACATAAATTTTAAACTATCGGGTATAAAAAGAAAAACTAGTTTTCTCCTTTGTACATAATTACAAGACAAAGTGTAAATTCAGAATATTACAAGACTTGAGTTATTAACACACCCTAAAACAGCAAAACAAGTTACCAAATTCAAGTTAAAAAATTTTGGTCTTAAGATCCAACAAGCCTCCAAATAACATACATAAGTGTGACATATATATATATATATATATATATATATATATATATATATATATATATATATATATATATATATATCATGTACAAGTCCCAAAACTATACAAAACCAAGGTGAATATGCAAATGTGATATCCATAAGTGCTCCCAAAAAGACTACTTCATAAGGCCGTCTTCAAATTTCATCCCGTACATTACCTACGATAGAAAACAACTATCGCTAAGCATAAAGCTTAGTGGCGTATAAACTTTGGGCTTGGAGTCATTAAATTCTCCAATTCCCTTTTTCAGTCATAGGTAGATCAAATTTAACATAATTTAAAATAAGTGAACAAATATATCAAAAGTATCAAATATCAAACCTTGAAGTGTTTTCAAATATCAATAACAATGTTCAAGAGTCGAGAAAGCGTATACTATCAATCCAAGTGAGTTTGTAAAATATTCATTTCTCACCCAATATGTATATCATGCCATCACACTAAGAATAATCAGATATCAAGATAGACCGAATCCCCAAATCAAGTAGGGTCAAAACCGAATAGTCAAGAGAATCAAGAACCATATTAAAAATGGCTTTCTAATTCGTACTTAACACGGACAAGTTCCATAATTTAAGACGAATGACAAATCCAAAGTCAAGATGAAAAAAGATCCAAATCAAGAGGCATGCCAAGATGAGTGACAAAGTCACTTCTACAAGAAGGACAAAATCCCAACAAGAATGCAAAATGATCAAGCAAATCCGTACGAGTAGGAGATTTAGCGAATATCTTACACTACTTGATATAACATGAATACAACGATATAAATTGAAGACAAGAAAAACAAAATATCAGGTTATTTCAAAATATTCCAGCAAGTAAAAAGAGTACAAAGTTTATACACAAACCTTGGTGTTTTACCACAAATAATTCAACCATAACTTGAGGACAATCGAATCGTCTACGCCATAGACAAACCAAATCCGTCCACTTCCTAAAACACTTCCCTTTAGATTTTACAAGGGTTTATATACCTTAAATACATAATCAAATATCTATATAAGTTCAGTGATTTAACATGTCAAACTAAACATGATATTGGTGAAAATTACCCAAAAATTTTTAAACATAAATTCTGGACAGTATCACTGTTTATGTTGTGACTCAGTTTTGAAGATGAAAAAGGACAAACTAGACTGTATGGTTTTCATTACAGTTGTAGATATATGTCTTAGAGTATCAGAACATCTTGAATCACCCCAATATCAGTTTCGTACAAAAAATTATGCTAAAATACTAACAGTAGTACAGGGGAGTATTTTTAAAACTAAAAAATCTGGGCAGCACCTGTCTTGTACTTTATGATCCGTTTTCGGGTAAATACAGGCAAAACTAAATTTTAGTTCCTGAATAAGAGTTATAGATCTATAAAATAGCTTTCCAGAAAGTTTTAGATAACTTAAAATGGAGCTCTATACAAAAAGATATAAAGAAAACACTAATAGTTGTCTAGTGTAAAAACGGGTTTAGTAACTTACCACAAAAGAGAGGAGCAACTTGAGCTTCACCAAGAACGAGTTTTGCTGGTTGGTTTAGTGGAAATTTATGATGGTTTTCATGAAGTTTTTTAGGTGATTAGAAGGAGAGAGGGTAGGGGTTTTATTTGTCTTGAAAGAATGAAATATGAGAGGAGGTTATGGAAAAGAAAGTCAACCAAAGTAATATCTAAACTTTGGAGAAATATGAAAGATGTGGCTGACCAACCTACTAAATATCTTTAGATAAATACAAAAGGGTAGCAGCCCAAAACCTTAATTATATAATGTATTTAATAACAATTCATCAAAATAATATTAAGTGTTATACATAGCAACACCATGAAACTTCTTTGTTAATATTAACACAACCTAAAGTAAGGAATTTTCATGTATTGTCAATTTCACGTTTAGGAAGTGCGAAGTAAAATATATCCTCATTATAAAGATGCTCAATCGAAAATGCAAGTATTAGTAAAAATTTGGGGTGTTACATGGTCATAATAAGGAGGCAAGTGCTCTAGAAGAGCACCACGACATAACACGTCATAAGACCTCATGGGGGAGGCTCATGTACCTAAAAATAATGAGATAAAGAGATCTCAATATGTTATGTCTTTATTGGGTAATAATGGAACCGACATAAAATGATCGTCGATGATATTTTTAATATAATATGGTGCTCAATATTATTAATATTGACGAGGATCTTGAGTTGTCACGACCCAAACCGATGGGCCGCGATGGGCACCCAGTGCCTTACCTAACCGAGCACCAACGTAAATGGGCCAGATGTGATGTCATGAGATAACCAGAATAAAACATAAGGGGATATAGACATAGGACGACCCAACATAATATAGAAACTTATACATATGACATACGGGTCTATAAGGCCGACATGATCATTTTTATACTCAAAACATAGGCCGACAAGGCCATACAAGTATCCATAAACATGACATCTGTCTACAAGCCTCTAAATATACGTAAACATCATAAAAGGTCGGGACAGGATCCCGCCATACCAATTAATGCATGTCCAAATCATACTGACCAAATAGGCAACTCCGGAGCAAGTGGAGTGCACCAACACCTTTCGCTGAGCTGATAGCCTACTAGGAGGACTCTCAACCTTTCTATAGAGACCTACAGTCATGAAACGCAGCGTCTCCAGGCAAAAGGGATGTCAGTACAAATAAAGTACCGAGTATGTAAGGCATGAAAGCGGTATATAAAAGACATGAAAGAAACATGGAGTAAAGAACTCAACCTGTAAGTATGAATAGCTCTGTGAATCATGAAATATTTATAATGTCATGCATATGCGTATAAATGTCACATCATGCATAGGTATGTGCGTACATAATATCATTAAGCCTCTGAGGGCATCCCATCATATCATCTCGGCCTCTGTGGGCGAAATCATCAACGTAGACCGGTTGATCAGGTGGTGGTGCGTATATAACGCTGTAACCTTTTCCCATATCCCATATACATATAATATACGCGTATATAATTCCATCTAGTCATTTTTCAATGTACATGTGTAAATGAATGCAATGCATAAGAAGTAAGTCAATAATATCTCTCGGGATGCCATAAGATCAATATACCTTCGGTTAATATCATGAAATAAACTTTATCAACTTACGTATTTTATGAGACCCATGAACAGACGATATAATAATAGGACACATGGGGAATTAAGAACATAGGCACCCCTAGTACTTCTAAGAATAGAGTCATTTGTGAAAGTTCTGTGTTTGCTCATTTTGTTTGTATCATATGGATCATGCCAAAAGGAAAGAAGGGATATCCTTAACATACATTAACTCCATTGAGTCCTTAATACCTTCCAATCAATTCTTCAAACAACTCAACTCAATCTACCATAGCATAAAGAGATTCAAAATCAGTGTTGAGTAAAGGCTAAGTCAGCAACTTAAACTAGTAGCTCGCTTATGTAAATTTGGGAGGTATCTCCCCTGTAACAAGAGCCTCCTCCAATACCATATACCAACAACAATGACCAGAGTAATCCAGCAATACATAATTATTGATAACAAGACACCATATAAAAACAACCAGTCACAACTACTTCACGACGGGCGTCAAGCTCCGATTGAAACCTGTATACCCCATACCACCCCTTATAGACTTCTTAATTTAACTTAACAGTATCATTAACATGACAATGAAATCATTCATCAATGATTCCAGCCTTATACCATATATTTATAACAAAGAAAATAATCCACAATTCCAACTATCCTAAATTAGCAACTTTATTAACTAGTTCATGTCTAGCCCATCCATTTAACTTAATCAACCTCAAGATAACCTTAAGCACATGCAAGAACATAATATAATTATCTCCTACAGTGGATACAAGTTGAAATACATGTTATATTTAGCTTACAATAGCCCAACACACCCGAATCACTTCATACCCAAAACGACAACTATAGTAGTGTCAAACACTTCGAAAATGTTACAAAGAACGACTAATCCACCATTTCGCCATTATGTGGTGTTTCTCCACACCATTTCTCCTCCAAAACTCCATTAAACAGTAGCAAAATATACATCCCAAAACAACATGAAACAACCCACAAAACAGTCCACTACAAGTCGAATAACTCGAACGCACGACTTTCGATCATCGTCTCGTGAGTTCTAACTATTAGGAAATGAATTTATCAACCTTCCTTGATATTTAAAATCTTAAATACAGAAAGTAGGCATTTTATTAACTATTAAATACTTTCCAAAACTCAAACTACAAAGAAAAAGAGAGACGCTATAGCGATACTTACGTCGTAGGGATCGTTCTAATGTTATCGCTTCTTACCCGGGATATTAATCTTCTTTGAAACCCTTGTAGAGAGATTAGGGGTAAGTTTATGGGTCTTATTTGGTCGTTGTTTCTGTAAAAATGAAGAAAGAGATGACTTAAGGGATATAAATATCCAATTTGTTGAAAAGTAAAAAAGGTGCTACTTGGTACCCTATCATTGGCCCTTCTTCCAACGCTTATACCTTTTTATCCGGATGTCGTATGAATGAACGGTTAAAAGCGTTGGAAACTAAATTCCAAGACCTTCAATTTGGTATATAATATGTCCCAAAAGGACCTCATATAACACACGAAAGGTATTGCTCAAAAAGCTTTAGTGACCCACATACTTGTCATCTATGCAGTCTGCGTAGTCTCGCGAAACTGCAAATATCTCTCTACTCTGATGTAGTATCGATGAAAGGTTTAATGTATTAGAAACTAGACTCGTAGATATTCAATTTTATTTATAGATCATTCTGTAATTCCAAGTATATTAGGAGAAAAACTCTGCTATATTTGACCTAATATTCAGCATATTATGAATGTAACTTGTGATGACCTTTGCCAACTTTTGTTCCAAAACTCACTTGACTTCAAAATGTAACACACGACTATCATACGAATAAAATAACTCATAACATAATCTCCTTATCATGTTAAGAACCCTAGTATCACCCCAAAAGTACATGTTATAACATTCCCAACTTGTCGACATTCGACGAAACTTATTTTCTTCAATTTGCTTAGCTCCTACGCCTTTGAACCCCCTTGGTAGTTGTTATCCATGATCTTAAAGATTTGTAACCTCCAAGGTAACATGATTAACTTACTTTATGTACTTTCAAAGATGATCTCATTTCTAAACTTACATCAATTGACTTATTATGTACTCTCACGTACGAAAATATGAGGTGTAACATCATTCCCCCCTTTGGAACATTCGTCCGCGAATGTTGACTGATGCGCCTATCAGTCTCATAACCTATAGATTTTATGAATACTTTAATACTGTCCTTGACATCTAGACAATTGTTCTGTGAATGAATTCAAAGGCCATGGCATTCCCCCCTTTAGGCCTCTTCCTCACACCACGACTTGTGGTCGGAATCCTTTCAATCTCGTAATTATTGCTACCTTCTATCATGTAGCATGTACGACATTAACCTTGTAAGTGCCTATGCAACTCTTCTTTCCTTTTTCCTCCATACTATACCATAACTCTTAACTTCAGTTTATTATTACCGAGGTCTGCTACCTAACTCAAGGTTACTCTCTCGCTGCTTATCGTATATGTATAAATCTACGTTCTTTAATGCTTCCTAATTACCATTTATCTTAATAATGACGGCCTAATCTCATCTCATACTTTGGAAACTCTACCCCTCTATTGTCAATTCACCTTAATATTGATCTATAATCTACCACTGATAACTTGAAACCTCTTACGTAATACCTTGTCACTAGGGCTCACGTCTCATCGGGGAACATTTGAAGTGATTTGCCTGATCCACCTAGGGACAATACTATACTTTAATAATCGTATTTCATAGCATACCAACATGATTCATCATATGGATTCTAATCCAGTGCAATTCATGAAAACTTTTTTTCTCAAAATCATTACTGAATCAAGGGCCTAAACGCCATCCTCTTATCTATCACAATTACACTCTTATTCTACTACCAGGGCAGCATTTCATCTCTTCTAATTGCTCCTAGTCTTAGATTCCTCCGAGTCAATTCAAGTTATACTGAGCTTTCTATAACTTACGAAAACCCTCAGCTCTCTTATTTTGATGGGCTTAATCCCGGGGCCTTGTCTATTCTTGTCACCTTCTCACTCATCTTTACTTATCCTTACTCCTATCTTCCTAAACCCTTGTCGCTCTACAATACTTTAGCTTGCGACCTACACACATTTATTCATACTACTCGCAACCTTCCTTTAACTTGCTAGCACTATAGATTTCCTTTCGTGCCTTCTCAATTGCCTTTAAACATAAGCAATTATTTTTCCTGGTCATTCTGCCACTTGTTGCATGAATACATGGCATATCTCATTGCCCACGAATACTGGAATTTCCTGTAACTCATATGATCTCAAATATCACCTTTTGATTTTTTTTCTTCTTCCCGTTCATTAGCCACGATAGGTGCCACTTTCTTATGGAGTACATGCAATGTTGTAGTGAGACTGTTATTACAAGACCATTTTTTCTTTATGTCACTATGCTTAAGTTGAAGCCTTCTTCCTTATTTCCTCAACTAGTCTTTGTTTGTAGTACTTAAGAGAGACCCTTTGACTCATGGAAAGCTACGAGCTTATTACATCGTATACCTGAAAGAATTTTTGATGTTCTTACTCGCCTATCATTATCCTTAGTTACTTACCTCTGCGCCCTTGTGCTTGTAGGGTTGCTTCTGAATTGAAATTTTTGACTGCCTTCTCAGTGGCACCGTCTTTTATTTTCGTAACACTTATACGGTACCTTTAACTACCCCAATCCCTATCTGAATGTTTCTGAAGGATCACGATGCCATCATATTTGCGAGATTGAATTCCTTATGTTGGGTTCCACTATATTTATCTTGCACAATCTGCTGATTTGTCTGTATCCTCTTGTCTAGCCATAACTAGACTCTTCGTGAATCAACTACTAACTACTCGTTGGTCTATTCTCATATCTATATTCCGCGTAATCTCCCTTGGGATATGTCCTTTGTTTGAACTTACCTCTCGCATTGGCTCCTTATGTATCAAGTGTTTATTCGGACTTATTTATCAATAACATCCTCAGCGGGAACCCTTACTTCCTCTCCCCGATGTCATTCTTGCATAATGTTCTGGAGTCGTAACATATCCGTGGGATCTGAATAAATGCAATCTCATTCCTTTCGCCTCATCATCTTTGGCATCTTTTCACATCTTCACTGACATCTTACTCATCTTGCGGTAACCCTTCTGTTCCAAGGATAACTGAATTTTTTTTACGCACGAGGGTGACACCTAGTGTAACTGGCACACTTAGCCCCTTAAGCTTAACTCTGCTTACAGTGCTTGCTTTTGGGAAGCATCTTCCTGAATGACCTTTAAAGGTTATTCTTATGTTGTCCATTCTATTATCGCCGTAACGCGATCTCTGAAATTCTGACGATGTCGACTATTATCAAATTCTTTGGTCCTGACTTCATGTTCAGGTTATCTTATTCACTAGCCCATACTAATTTTTATTACTCCGGGGGTCTAACTTTTCCTTCTAGTAATCATGTATGAGTCACCAACTCATTTCTCGAAATGGGGACATGACTTTATGGCTTATACTCTTTTATTGTCTCAAGGTCTGTCACCTCTTGTCTTTTCCTTCACTTGACTATAGAATCTGTAATCCTGTCATATTTTGATTTACCGTTATCATCCATTTATCACATCTTACTCATAATATTTTATTTACTCTCTTCCTATTCTCCTGCTAATATTTCTATCTATCACTTTATTCTGAAAACTTCAAAAAAACATTCTTTCACTTATAGCTCCCCTTGCTTCATCCCACTAGCTCTTCGGGGCGCCTAACATTCTCTCTCCTTTTTTTCTAGAGACGGGAGTCATACTAAGGTAAATATTTATCCCTTCTAGGATTCCACTTCCTATCTTCTGAAATTTCTAAACATTCTAGTATTTATATCTTACTATATTACTCTAGAGTGCACCATCTGGGTATCTCACAAGGAGAATTATTACCACATTTGCAATATCCTTCGAAAATATGAGCTAATGATAACAATTCATCCATAATTTTGAGTTAATCTAACCCCAGCTGGATCCTGATATCCCATCATTCTCTTAAACTATATCTGTTAGCTCCCATAGGGCATAATTGAGATAGGTGTGGTCAATTGTATATATCTTTGTTACTCTTGAAAGTAACTCAGAATGCTTATATTTCTCTGCCTGAATTGTAAATACTGATAATTTTCACTAACTGGGTACCTCGTATCATTCTTCACCTTGCTTCTTTTACTTGTTGAAACTTGTATATACCTTCTGATTCTCTCGTTGCTTTTTTACCATATGGGTAGATAGATATTCATGCCTTAAGGTTCCTTATCAATAAGCTTACACATCTTAGTGCACACATGATATGTAGAAGACCTTACATTTAATCATCATAAGCATAATGCAAAATCGAGTTCCTCTTACTCAACTCTTCCACAACCATATTCAATCTCTTACCAACTGTCTTTCTGGATGTAGATATCGTTGTATTACAAATAAAATAGAATTTAGGATTTTGAATACTTACAACTAGGCTCTACCACACGATCTAGAGTAAGAAGAAAGAGTGACAGTCCTAAATGCCCTGTAGCCACCTGCTTATAAGTGTGGTGCACAACACACCCAAAAATAATACTTTACTAGAAACGGCTTGTAGACTCCCTAGGACAGAACTGCTATAATACCACTTTTGTCACGACCCAAACCGATGGGCCGCGACGGGCACCCAGTGCCTTACCTAACTGAGCACCAACGTAACGTATCTTTATTATCATATCATCATGGGTAAATGGGCCAAAAGTAACGTAATGAGATATGCAGAATAAAACATAAGGGGATACTAGACATAGGACGACCCAACATGATATAGAAACTTATACATGTGACATACATGCCTATAAGACCGACATGATCATTTTTACACTCAAAACATAGGCCGACAAGGCCATACAAGTATCCATAAACATGATATCTGTCTACAAGCCTCTAAGAGTACGTAAACATCATAAAAGTTCTGGACAGGGTCCCGCCATACCAATTAATACATGTCCAAATCATACTGACCAAATAGGCAACTCCGGAGCAAGTAGAGTGCACCAACACTTTCCGCTGAGCTGATAGCCTACTAAGAGGACTCTCAACCTGTCTATCGGGACCTGCGGGCATGAAACGCAGTGTCCCAGGATGTCAGTACAAATAATGTACCAAGTATGTAAGGCATGAAAGTAGTATATAAAATACATGAGAGAAACATGGAGTAAAGAACTTAACCTGTAAGTCTGAATAGCTCTAGGAATCATGAAACATTTATAATGTCATGCATATGCGTTTAAATGTCACATCATGCATAGGTATGTGTGACATAACATCATTAAGCCTTTGAGGGCATCCCATCATATCATCTCGGCCTCTGTGGGCGAAATCATCAACGTAGACTAGCTGATCAGGTGGCGGTGACGTAGACTAGCTGATCAGGTGGTGGTGCGTATATAATGTCGTAACCTTTTTCTATATCCCATATACATATAATATATGCATATATAACTCCATCTAGTCATGGGTCAATATACATGTATAAATAAATGCAATGCATAAGAAGTAAGTGAATAATATCTCTCGGGATGTCATAAGATCAATATGCCTTTGGTTAATATCATGAAATAAATTTTATCAACTTACGTATTTTCGGAGACCCATGAAAAAATGATATAATAATAGGACACATGGGGAATCAAGAACATAGGCACCCCTAGTACTTCTAAGAATAGAGTCATTTGTGAAAGTTCCGCGTTTGCTCATTTCGTTTGTATCATATGGATCATGCCAAAAGGAAAGAAGGGATATCCTTAACATACCTTAACTCCATTGAGTCCTTAATACCTTACAAGCAATTCTTCAAACAACTCAACTCAATCTACCATAGCATAAAGACATTCAAAATCAGTGTTGAGTGAAGGCTAAGTCAGCAACTTAAACTAGTAGCTCATTTATGTAAAATTGGGCAGCATCTCCCCTGTAACAAGAGCCTCCTCCAATACCATATACCAACAAAAATGACCAGAGCAATCCAGCAATACATAATTATCGATAACAAGACACCATATAACAACAACAAGTCACAACTACTTCACGACGAGTGTCAAGCTCCGATTGAAACCTGTATACCCCATATCACCCCTTATAGACTTCTTAATTTAACTTAACAGTATCATTAACATGATAATGAAGTCATTCATCAATGATTCCAGCCTTATACCATATATTTATAACAAAGAAAATAATCCACAACTCGAACTATCCTAAATTAGCAACTTTATTCACTAGTTCATGTCTAGTCCATCTATTTAACTTAATCAACCTCAAGATGGTAAGCGCATGCAAGAACACAATATAATTACCTCCTACAGTGGATTCAAGTAAAAATCCATGTTATATTTAGCTTATAATATCCCAACACACCCAAATCACTTTATACCCAAAACGACAACTATAGTAGTGTCAAACACCCTGAAAATGTTACAAAGAACGACTAATCTACCATTTTGCTATTATGTGGTATTTCTCCACACCATTTATCCTAAAAAACTCCATTAAATAGTAGAAAAATATACAGCCCAAAAACAATATGAAACAACCCGCAAAACAGTCCACTACAAGTCAAATAACTCGAACTCACGGCTTTCGATCATCGTCCCGTGAGTTCTAACTATTAGAAAACGAATTTATCAACCTTCCTTGATATTTAAAATCATAAATACAGAAAGTGGGCATTTTATTAACTATTAAATACTTTTCAAAACTCAAACTACAAATAAAAAGAGAGACGATATAGCGATAATTACGTCGTAGGGATCATTCTAATGTTATCGCTTCTTGATTTCGTACCCAGGATGTTAATCTTCTTTGAAACCCTTGTATAGAGCTTAGGGGTAAGTTTATGGGTCTTATTTGGTCGTGGTTTCTGGAAAAATGAAGAAAGAGATGACATAAGGGATATAAATATCCAATTTGTTGTAAAGTCAAAAAGGTGCTACTTAGCACTTTATCATTGGCCCTTCTTCCAACGCTTATATCTTTTTATCCGGATGTCGTATGAATGAACGGTTAAAAGCATTGGAAACTAAATTTCAAGACCTTCAATTTGGTATATAATATGTCCTAAAACCTCATATAACACACAAAAGTTATTGTTCAAAAAGCTTTAGTGACCCACATACTTGTCACCTATGCAGTCTACGCAGTCTCGCGAAACTGCAAATATCTCTCTACTCCGATGTAGTATCGATGAAAGGTTTAATGCATTAGAAACTAGACTCGTAGATCTTCAATTTTATATAAAGATCATCCTGTAATTCCAAGTATATTAGGAGAAAAGCTCTGCTACATTTGACATAATATTCAGCACATTATGAATGTAACTTGTGATGACATTTGCCAACTTTTGTTCCAAAACTCGCTTGACTTCAAAATATAACACACGACTAAAATAAATCATAACATAACCTCCTTATCATGTTAAGAACCTTATTATCACCCAAAAGAACATGTTATAACATTCCCAACTTGTCGACATTCGACGAAACTTATTTTCTTCAATTTGCTTAGCTCCTAAGTCTTTCAACCCTCTTGGTAGTTGTTATCCATGATCTTAAAGATTTGTACTCTCCAAGGTAACATGATTAACTTACTTTATGTACTTTCAAAGACGATCTCTTTTCTGAGCTTACATCAATTGACTTATGATGTACTCTCACGTACGAAAATATGGGGTGTAACACGAGCTCAAATCTGTCATGAAATTTGGACAGATAAATGATTGGCCAAATGAAAAATACGCAATGAAAATTGACTTCACCTGAAAATATGAAGTTGGACGGATAGTCCCAACACCTGAAAGTATAAATCCAGTGGTAGTATAAATGTGTTCTTGTGCGAAAAAATATCAAGTCGATAGACAAAAAGACGACTTGTGACATAAGAAGATTTGTAAATATCCCGGCATTGATTATATAGAGACATGTTCTCATGTGGTTGATGTGGTCATTTCAGGTTTTAATCTGGCAATACATGAAAAACTTGATATGCGTATAATGGAAATCATTGAAGGATTTAAATTGTTCTGAAGCATATTAAGGTTCCCAAGAAATTTATTAAATATAGCTTCAGCAAATTCTTATGTGAATTAGAGCGATCATGGCGTACATAATTTGTTTTTGTGTCTTGTGCAATTGGTGCACTAATGTATCTTGCTAGAACTATGAGCAAAACAATGTGCAAGAAAGATATAGTTATATTCCTATATGAAGATATTGGAATACTATTATGATTATATTGTAAAGGGAATCCTTGATATAGATTTGTTTATTCTAACAAATATTGCCAAAGTTTTGTTAGTTATTCAAATGCATGCATTTTCTGAAGTTCGTTCTTCAAACAATCTATTTGTATGTGAGATTACTGCCATATTATTATTTCACAAGGCAATCAATTGTTGATACTTATTCAACAATGTTAATATACTAGTAACTGATAAATCAAGTCACTCAACACACAACTGGTGTGTGACTTTACTCTGAAGAGAAGACTCCAATAATAGTGAAGACGATGATGTTTGTTTATCTCAATTGAAAGAAGGATATATTGAATGAGACAAAATAAATCATATATTTCATCAAAATTCTTTATCATACACAATCTTCACCGAACGGTTAAATGGATGTTCAATGAATTTGTTCGCTTGATAATTTGGTGATTCTATTCAACGAAGCATGATCAACCTCAATATTTGAGAAGTTGGTATACATGATTGGAACACATCATCCAGGTGAAATTAATTGATGTTTTCATCAGGGGGAGGCAAATACGCGCTGTAATCTTTTTTTCTTAGCTACGATTTTATCCCACTAGTTTTCCTGGCAAGGTTTTTAATGAGGCAGCAAGCAATGCGTATTACATGATATGTGTACTCTTTTTCCTTCACTAGGATATTTTTTTTCATATGTTTTTTTTTCTAGCAAGGTTTTAACGAGGCACATTATCTATGGACATCCAAGGGGGAGTGTTATAAAATCTTGAATTATGGTGGATGTCCATAACCACAAAAGGAGTAATGCTCACTACTCTTCTCCATTATCTCCATAACTTTCACTACTATAATACTTTATGGAGTTATGACTGTAACTCCATAACCTCCCCATGATCTTCCTCCATGATCTCAAATGCTTAATGACATATTCAATGATATATTTTTTCACTTTTCATGCTTATATAAAGGCCTTGTAATAGATGGAAAGATCACACAATTGAAGAAGAAACAAGAATCTCTCCGCTCTTTCTTTCTATATCTCTTAGCTTATTTTTTCTTGTTCTATATTATTATTTTGAGCTATATTTCATAACACCATATCAATAATTCATGCATAACTAGTTTGCGAATCAAACGAGCCCTTGGAGTCTTTTGTGTTTTTCCTTTATGAACACACATATGCACGTACGCGCACACGCACATAAAAAGGATTAAAAAGGAAGGCATTTTTACGTAAATAGCCTATTGGATTCATATTTTTTTTAACCAGTATAAATTATACACGCTTATACACCAATTAATTTTTAATTTACGCGATTGAATGGACAACTATTTAGGTTAAAAAGCCAGTCACGTTGGGCCAGACCAGACAGCAGGCCTTATCTTCAATCTCAAATGGGCCTAACCAGCTCAAGAGAGAGCATAGGACCAAGGCCCAGTAACCTAAAACACTTTTTGCAAATACAAGCTGCATATAAAACCCTAGCTCCTCCGATTCCTCTCATTCTTAGGGTTTGGAGGCATAAAGAGAGAGGGAGCAGCTGAGCAAGACCGTCAACAATGTCGAAGAGAGGTAAATCGCACAATCATTTCTCAATTACAACTATCCTCTACTATTAATTTTGTTCGATTTAATTTACGTTTCAATCCTTAACTTATTCAATCTAATTTATATGTTCTATTTCTGCAAATGTATCTTTGTTAAGGTCGCGGAGGTTCCGCGGGGAACAAATTCAGGATGTCACTGGGTTTGCCGGTGGCAGCTACCATTAACTGCGCCGATAACACTGGTGCAAAGAACCTTTACATCATTTCGGTGAAAGGTATCAAAGGAAGGCTTAACAGGTTGCCATCAGCTTGTGTAGGTGACATGGTCATGGCTACAGTGAAGAAGGGTAAGCCCGATCTCAGGAAAAAGGTTATGCCAGCTGTCGTTGTTCGTCAGCGCAAGCCCTGGCGCCGAAAGGATGGTGTTTTCATGTACTTCGAAGGTATATATTTTATAATAGTTAATCGTTTTTGTTGTCTGTAATTTAGAAATATAGTTTATATTTTGCATCAATTATGGGATGTCATGTGAAAAATAATCTAACTTTTTAGTCATTGGCTTGTAGATTATACATTACACCATGAACTGTTTACTTAATAAAAAGAATTTACTCCATTGAGATACAGGCTTACACCATTCGAAACCTGGTTATTGTTTTGAAAAGCTCAGATCAATTTACAGTGAACTTTTTCATTTATAAATTGTTAGGTTTTATTATTTGAAAGAATGCATATTCGGGTTTTGGATTGCAAAATAGTGGAGAGCTTCTGAATAATAGCTCTGAAATACTTACAGGTTTTCTGTGGGGTGCCCTTCAAATCTAAAGCCTTAAACAACAAATGAAAAATGACATCATAGTACGGATTTGTTGCTGTTCTAAGTGGATCTTTTTTCTTCTGAAAAGTGATTTTTTGATCCTCTCTTTTGAGCCAATTTTCGCTTTCTAGAAGCTAACCCATTTCGTCTCTTTCGGTCACAAATTCGCCTCCAAATGCCATTGCATTTTTGCGCTCACTTTCTCTTTTCCTTATAAAAAGAAATAAATTTACTCAATATATATTACAGCATGGCCCTTATGATGTGAAATTATTAGGAAGTATGCTATTCTCCTGGCAGTTTCATTTTTATGTGTTTTCTTTAGGTTAGTGGAGAGTTCTAATCTGAGAATCATGTGTTGGATAACTTTTCATTGTTAATAGGGTATAAAAGTGCCAGGCAGGTGAGATAAGTTTATGAAGGGCAACAATAGGCTAGGAGGTTAGTTTTTAGGCTAAATAATTGAGTATTAAAAATGAGAATATCCTAAGTCTAATGTTGGTTTAAGCAAATAATCTTGTGCAAGAGTTTGCTATATTTGTGGGGTAAAATAACTTCTCCTTGTAATGAGGAAATCACTTATTCTTTTTTGGTGAAAATATATTTATTAGAGAATTTACAATCTTAGGTAACAAGTAAAATCATTTTGCAGAGAAACATTTTTTGTACCAACTGCCAAACATATCTTGGTTATGACCTATGAACCTTTTATGCAATTAATACTATCTTTATTGCTGCAAAAATTAGGAGTAAAGTGAGGAGTGCTACGTCTTTTGTTCTCTTTGTGTGCTAATGTGTGTTGGGTACTCGAGTTGCGTGTATGCTGATGAAGCTGTTGTATTTGAGCTCTTTTAAGCAACTGTTGCAAGTGTCTTACAGCGTATATTAGAACTTGTCGTCTGATGCTTTGATTTTTCCTAATACAGATAATGCTGGTGTAATTGTGAATCCCAAAGGCGAAATGAAAGGTAACTTAACATATTACTTGCACTGCTTTTTTCTAGACCAAATTACACTGAATAACTGTTTTTGGTAATTCACTAGCATTAGTTCAATGCCAGAAATCATTCTTTGTAAAGCCAGATTTTACAAGCTTTCTGTGTTATGCATTTCTTGTTTTCTGTTTTTGTCTTGTAGGATCTGCAATTACAGGGCCAATCGGGAAAGAGTGTGCCGATCTGTGGCCTAGGATTGCAAGTGCTGCTAATGCTATCGTGTAGGAGAGCCTTTGAGTAGTTTGAGATTCTTGTTTTGATGGTTGGTTTAAGTTTTTGGATATCAGATTGCTGTCTTATTAAGAGTTACAGAGTATTAGCTTTGCTCGCTGTGAGAATTTTGCATCAAGAACACAGAACTATTATCTGTTTCTACTGTGTGGTATTTACTTTTTCAGATGAATGCTTTAATCATCTCTTTATCTTAATTTTGTTACTTGGATGAAAACAAGTTTGGTGGGCATTGAGATAAGCACTTTATGCCTTCCCTAACTCTTCAATTAGATCACTTGAATACTGAAAATTCCCTCATTAGGATGATTTTGAGATCTTTCAGTGTTGTACTCTTCCCTGCTTTAAAATGATTGGGTTGAATTTTAAGTTTTATAGAGTGAATATTTGTCATGGTTCATCGAATACATTTAGATGAATTTGAGATATTGTAGGAGAGTGAATTGCTTGTTCCTTATTTTGATATTGTCAATTGACACCCTAGAACAAGGAGAGTCCGACCTGTTCACAATATAACAGGTAGGAGTCTCATGTCTAACCTCACAGTACTAAGTTTTTGTTACTTGTAAAAAAACCCATTTAATTTAAGTAATAGAAATGAGTACTTCATTTCTTGTTAATAATGATAAGTTGATACTGGTCCAACATATTAGTGAACGTTTGTCAATATCTTAATTAAGAGGTGTTCTAAACAATAATGCATCTTTTAAGAGAGATTGTCAATTGATACCCCTGGAATAAGGGTGTGCATCCGGTACTTCGGTTCGGTATTTAAGAATTTCGGTTCGGTATTCCGTCGTTTATCAATTGTGTATATCAAATACCGTATCAAAATATTTTGATATGGTTCGATATTTCTTATTTTGGTTTGGTATGGTTTTGATTTAAACCAAATCTTCAGTGTCTCCCCCACTCCATTAACTAATGTAATCCATGCTGTTTGAGATTCCACCAAAGATCAATCTGATATAGAATCAAAATTTTTGTTTGTTTCCTAATTAAAAAAAATGGTACATAAATTGGTGTATCTGCAGAAAAAAAGCTTTCGATGACTTGATATCCCAAACAAAAGGTCAAAAAGCTTCACCTGAGGCACAAAAAGTGTGATCTTGGTAGAATTGTATATTAGGTTTTTAGACAAGAGTATTTCGATGAAGGCTGGGGGACATACGACATGATACGTAGCACAACCTGAACTCAGCAGGTTCTTATAAAGGCTAAATGTGTTGAGATTGTTTTAACAGGCACAAAGTTAAATGAGGCGGGTAATCCGTAATAGTACAGTTAAGTCAGCTTGATAACGGAAAAACTTTAATTTGCGATTCTTTTTATACAAAAACTGAAATAAAGTAAGAATCTTTTGCAAAGGTCATGATATATAAAACACATTTATAGAATATTATTGAAAGTAGCAGAAATGAGGAGGTTGCGGTGGATGTGCGGGTATACTAGGATAGATAAGATTAGGAATGATGATATTCGGGAGAAGGTGCACGTGGCTCCCATTGATGACAAGATGCGTGAAGCGAGGCTTAAATGATTCGGACATGTTCAGAGGAGAAGCCCAGATGCTCCGGTACGGAGGTGTGAGCGGTTGGTTGTGGAGGACACGAGAAGAGGTAGAGGGCGGCCTAAGAAGTATTGGGGAGAGGTGATGAGGCAGGATATGACGATGCTCCAGATTTTCGAGGACATGACACTTGATAGGAAGATGTGGAGGTCGAGTATTAGGGTTGTAGGTTAGGAAGTAGTTGAGTCGTGCCTTACTTCGTACCATTGTGGGACTAGCCATGTAGAGTTTTTGTCTAAGATAGCTAGTGGCAATGTTGTGTCTTATTATTTTGCTTTTCAGTGCAGGTCCTATTTACTAGCTATCGCTTTTGCTTTGCATCTTTCTTCTAGATTTCATGGTGTTTCTATTTTTCTTATGATTGTTGTGGTTATACTAATATTGTCTTCCTTTGCTTTGCATCTTTCTTCTGGATTTCATGGTGTTCTTATTTTTCCTATAGTTGTTGTTGTGATACTAATATTGTCTCCTTTTTGTCCTTTTGTCTTTTTATTTTTTTGAGCCGAGGGTCTTTCGGAAATAGATTCTCTACTCCTTCGGGGTAGGGGTAAGGTCTGCGTACACACTATTCTCCCCAAACCCCATTAGTGAGATTTTATTGGGTTGTTGCTATTGTTGTTTATAGAATATTATTGAAAGTTTAGGAAATTCAGAACAAGAATAGTTTCTATGCATCTATTTTGTAAATAAAATATGTTCTCTCTACATATTTTATATTCTTAATGTTTAATTAAATTCCAATATTTTAAAATTCTAAGAGTAGAGATGCTATATTTAAGAATATTATGTTGTTACATTCGAATTATGCTTATTCAGTCACAAATTATTTACATTAACACCAGTACATCATGTATACCAAATATCCTATTGCATGATAGTCAAGAATATAATTATTTAACACCTTAGTATTGAATAAGACATGAGTACACAATTTACTCTATCTATTTCTATATTTTTAGAATAGAACGGGGAAAAGGTTGTACAAAGAAGGTAAAATCAAGTTTTGCTATAAGACTAGGCATCACTTTGGGACATTTCACAAAGAAAAAATAACCATTTTGGATATACCAATGCAGATTTCATTTTAGTAAGATAGGCAAGTGTTTTAAGCAATCATTCGGATTTTATCTAAATGGACTGTTAATAAACTAAAACTGATTGAAAATATCAGGGCTCCCCATGGATTAACCCAGCCCATATTGGGTGATAAACAAGTCACCTGACAACAGCTACGACGTTTCCAACTATGCAGCAAAAAAAATAAAGTTGGGCTTGGACTAAACTATTATCGAAATATCAAAAATCCAATACCGTATATCATACCGAATTATCGAAATTTCTGTACCGAAATAAATCGAAATATCGAAAAGACCGAAACCGAAATACCAAATTAATTCGGTTCGATTCGGAATCCGATTTTTCGGATTTTATGTCCACCCCTACCTAGAACAAGGATGAGTCTGATCTGTTTACAATATAACAGGTAGGAGCCTCATGTCTAACCTCACAGTAATAAGTTTTTGTTACTTGTAATAAAAACCCATTTAATTTAAGGAATATAAATGAGTACTTTCATTTCTTGTTAATAATGATAAGTTGATACTGGTCCAACATATTAGTGAACGTTTTTCAATATCTTAATTAAGAGGTGTTCTAAACAATAATGAATCTTTTAATGATGGGATTGGACTGGAATTCTGTATACTAACTTTCTGTTTACTTCAATATTTTTTTTACAATTGCACGAATTCAATTGACAAGTCAAATTAGCGTTTTAAACTTTATGAGTGCGTCAAACATTGCGGTTTGTACGGAACAGAAAAAGATAACCTCACTGCCTCTCCTGCTATTTGGAATGCCATGTTTTATTTCTTAAATAAGTAAACCTTGCTGATATTAGCACAAAAATGTTTATTGTTTAGTAAATTCATGGATAACTAATACTTGCATAACTCTAAAACGACTCCTTAAAGCTTGTTTGGATTGTTGTTACATATGGTTTCATAATCTATCATATTGTATTGTATTCTTTGATGAATACAATGTTTGGATAGATTATATCATTTGTCGTCGTTTCATGATGTCCCGCACCAATTCACAAAATGAAGAATAAATTTGTAATATTACTAAGAAAAAATAGGATACGGAGTAGAATTACTATATAAAAGAGTAGGGTAAAGGATAAAAGATGATTATTTAATAATAAGGAAGGGAAGATGAGAGAAAAAGTAAGGTAACGACGTCACCACACCAAATCCGTCATTACGTAATGACGGATTTAACGATTACGATACAATAAAATTTAAGTAAAAATCAAAACAAACATTGTATTTAATATAATAATATGATACAATACATTAGGTAACAACCATCCAAACAAGCTATTAACGAACAAATAACATTTATATGCCAAAAGTAAAATAATTTCATTTAGTTGATCTATTAATAATATTGTTCCTTTTTAACTCTGCCTACATTATAACAAGCGGGTAGGATTAGAATTATAGCCTAATGGTCGAAATTCCATCTTTAATATTTAATCTTTAATCTTTTATGTGCAGCGTTTGATCCGACAAAATTGACAACAAAATTAAAATCAAAAGACCAAAGAATTTATAGAGGCGAAACTGGAAATTAATGAGTTTTCTTTATTAAATGAAAAGAACAAAATTTGTTTCTAATCCCTAAATATAGGACATGTGTCTGGTTAGTAATGTCCAGCAATTCATTGCCATTAAATGGATAAAAGGAATGCTTTAACAGCATTTTGCTTGTGATAATTAGAGAGGAGTCAAACCTAAAAATTTTGAGGGTTTGAGTCCATTTTCTTGAAATTATTTTTTATTTTTGAGTTTCTGTATCCAAATTCAAAGTACTTTCGTTAATTCTGAATAATACCAAATTCTCCTTTGCATGGATTGCTGAATCTATGAGTTTCATTTACTTTCTTCCTTTCTACTGAAGAAAGGTTTGTAAATCTAAGACCTAAAAGCAATCATTGGCAGCTGAGGATGTCTACGAAGGTGAAAGGCCTTCTAAAAGGCCTTCGTTACATTTCTCAGATATTTGGTGAGGAATGATCATTCATTCTATCATATTTATTTTTCCACCTTTATTTTGTTGGAAATGTTTATTGGATAAGGAGGGTTGCAACAGGTTGACGATAATCATAAAACTATTTTAATTGCGATGAATTATGTTAATACAAAATGAACTAAGTGTAATCAAATAAAGAGAATTTATATTCAAATTCCTAGGTTCAAGTCGTGGGAATGGAGAACCTTTTGATAAAGAATGCTTTGCCTTATTAATGGGCCTATTCGATCATATATCAGGAAAAAATAAATGATGATCTAGTGTTGTGAGATTGTTAGAATTTTACGCGCACCTCATCACCAATCTGAACACACAATATACATACATACACATTTTTATACATAATAATAATAATTATTATTATATGTATGTTGATGCAGATGAGGAGAAAGAAAAAGAAATGCAGATTGGTTTTCCCACAGATGTAAAGCATGTTGCCCATATAGGATGGGATGGACCGTCAACAGATAATCCAAGCTGGGTAAATACTAAGTATTCTTTTTCAATATTATCCTGTCCCTCTTTTTCCCCTGTGTAAATGATCTTAGTCGGACTACAGTCAAACATCTCTTTAACAACTTCGTTTGTTTCGAGTATTTTTGGATGTTATAACAAAGTGTTGTTATATAAAACATATATTATAATATAACATGAAAATTGATTCCGGAAAAGCTTGACTTTTATAGTAAAGTGTTATTATATAGGGATACTATTATAAGTCTAACTGTATATGGCCAGAATCTTTTTCAACTAGAAATAAATGCTTTTACATGCAGAGATAAATTTAGGAATAGGCTCGGTATATAGGTACAGATATATGTATAACTATCTTATAATATATGTTGTTTTAAAAGTTTTTGTATGCATAGTTTAAACCGAAAGTAATAAATTCAATTGAACTCTAGATCGGCTTCGGCTTACATGTTATTGTGGTAAAATGTGCAGATGAAAGAATTCAATGGACCAGGTCAATTTCAGTCAGCTCCTTTGGTTCCTCCAGGAGATCCTAAAGAGAATCCTGAAATAAAATGGGTTTCTGAAGGTTTGTCAACCCTTCACTTATGTAGCTATCAATCTTGGCATTGTTCATTTACTTCAACCTTTAATATTCTAATTAACACCTGCTTTGCACAATTCATTATATCCAAAAAGTACGCTTAGTAGAATTTCCCTAATAGAAATCCTGCTTGTGAGCAGAGGTGGAGCGTGTGGTTTTGGTCGAACCCAGTTATTATTATTCAAACATTATATTAATATTAGAAAATTCATCAAATTTGTATAAATATTTGATGGCGAATCCAGTAACTAAGCTATGGTTCCACGACAAATTTAGAACTCATAAACTTTAAATTCTGGCTCTATCTTTGCTTGTGAGAGGCCATAATGGGTTATTTATTTAATAATTGTGGTGTCAGAACAATTTGATATATATTCTACCAGTACAAATATTAATTAATTCTGCCTAACCAAAATTTAGGTAGATGGAAAAAATCAGTATTATTTGTCTCGACCAAAATTCGAATTCTCGTTTCTCATAGATCATCCTACTTCATTTGTCATTATCACGAAAAAGTGGTAGATACAACAATACTCTATGGCAACAATACTCTACTTCATCTTGTTTAAACTCTATATTTGTACTAAAAAGTTCATTAAATGTCTAAAAATATTTAGCTAAAAATCCAGTTCATTGATTCAGTTATTATTGTATATTAACTTGATATTGTTATAAGAGTTCATATAAACTTAAAATTATGGATCCGCATCTGCTTATGCTAATGCTCATGCATGGATTGCATGCTTCTATTATAATTCATTATGATCCGAGCAATATAATGGAATTGCAGATTCAAACCGAAGGTCCAGAAATGCAAATTCTTCTTCCGCCGGAGATCAACCGGAACAACAACCAAAGTCATCACGGCGTCACTCTTCTAAAGAAAACGGCGGCACTGATTCTCCAAAGAGAGAGTCTTCCAAGTCCCGGCGACACCGTCGGAAAGACTCTACTGACGGTTCCAAACACGGCCGACAAGTCAACCTAGATTCAGCCGCCGGTTCAGAATCTCCGGCGAGAGACCTCCCCGACATCCCTAAAAAATCACGGCGGAAGAAGTCCAAGGAATCCGTCCCCGGCGCCACCGGATCCCGATCGTCGAAGTCTAAAGGATCTTCTTCTAGTACAGCACCACAGTCGGATCACGGGTCGAGACCCGACCAGGGATCTGAAGCTTCAATATTGAATTCGAGAAACAGTGAAAGCATCATTTCATAACAAACACAAGAAAATATTAAAATAAAAAATGTAGCACTCAAATGCCTTTTATCTTTTTCTTTTCCTTTTTTTGATAGTTTAGTAAACTCCATACTTGTTTGGGAACCTCAAAAAGTTCTATTTACGTGTTCATAGAATCTATGTACAATTTAACCTTTACATACCTTGTTCATTATACAGATTCCTTTTTTAATGTAAAATCTCTTCTAGGATAGAGAAAGGGAAAGGAGAAGGGAAAAGATGTTAAACCTTATATATGATATATTTTGTTTATTTAAAAACACTACACACTTCCAATATTAGTACATGTTCTTGTGAAAGAGAGCTAATACTAGTGTTGCACTAATCTAGGTGTGTGAAAGCTGGGTCATAATACCAATGATATAAATGAATTAATAAAAGGAAGCAACAAGCTTATTCCAAGTCTTAGCAAAAAGTGAAGTTCACTGTTTTATTGTAAAATCAAGAATTGCACTCTTCAGATCTTTCCTGGCAAAAAAGGGAGCCAACCAAAAGGCTTACAAATTAGAAGTATAACAAATTTGTTACTGTATCTTTTTTGTTCTTTCAACTAGGCTAAGGCTTTGACAGCTTTTTCAGCCGCATCATCTAAATCCTCGGCAGTTATCAATGTCATGCCACTTTCCTGCACAAAGACAAACCAGGGAAGAAAGTAATTACTACTTGAAACTGGCTTTTCCTACGGAAAACAAAATTAGCAACTGCACAAAGACAAAGCAAAGTTCATGCCCAGAGGACAAAGTTCCCAATTTACCTTCAGAATTCTCTTCCCTTGTTCAACATTGGTGCCTTCCAGACGAACAACCACAGGCACTTTCAGTTGAACCTTAATCACAAACATATAAGAATCAGCACATTATGCACAGAGACTAATTGCAGAAGGATAAAGTTGAACCATTAACACTTTTTTTGGGTTAATAAGTAGAACCATTGACACAATTATCCTTGTAACATTTCTTTGTTTTCCTTTCTCCTTATCTTTTCCTTTCTCCTTATCTTTTCCTTCATATAGGAATGGGGCGAGCAAGTGAAACTTTTAGAGTGAACAAAATTCTTACTCAAAAAGGAACAGAGAGGTGAGTAGAGGAAGTGTTAGATAAATGGGGCAAAACAGAAACCACAAAAAAGGTCCTAAAAGAGAGAACTTGTTGGGCAAACAAAACCCTCACATAATCAGAGAAAAAACAATACTAACCTGTTTGGCAGCATTAACAATACCACTGGCTATCACATCACACTTCATTATTCCTCCAAAGATGTTCACCAAAATTGCTTTCACCTTCTCATCTGCAGTCAAAATTTTGAAGGCCTCCACAACCTACTCCAAGTACAAAAGAGAAATTCAACTTTTTGTGGACTCCAAACTTTTCAACATTTTAACACATCATTAAGACAAAAAATAAGACTTCACTCTAAAGAAACACTTGTTCAGCTCTTACAAAAAGAAAAGCTGGAAACATGCAAATGAGCAACAAAAACAACTATTCTTCACATGTATTATCAAGAAACCACATATACCTGGCCTTCAGTAGCATTTCCACCCACATCTAGAAAATTGGCTGGTGTTCCCCCGTGGAGCTTAATTATATCCATGGTAGCCATTGCCAATCCAGCACCATTAACCATGCAACCAATTTCTCCATCCAAGCCAATATAATTCAAATCTGCTTTAGCAGCAGCAACCTGAGGAGTTAACCAGGGTAGACCAAAAAATGAAAATTTGAACATAGTTGCATCGAGGATGAAAGGTTGGCGCCTTCAGTGACATTCAAATATAGAAAGCATAAGGAATACCTCACGAGGATCCTCTTGCGAAGAATCGCGAAGAGAAAAGATTTCTTTTTGACGGTAAGCAGCATTATCGTCAAAATTGAGTTTTGCATCTGCAGCTACCAGCTTATTATCAGATGTTTCTGCAAGGGGGTTGATCTTCCCAGACAAAAAGTCTAAATTTAGGTATAAATAGGAAGAATTTTTTTCCTAAAGCCATGCTTGTTAAAAACTATTAACCTCAGAAACATTCTGCTAAGTCTCCAGAAGGTGCTTCTGAACAAATGAAGAAAATGCTCACCTCTAACATTGTGCAGTCAGATTCACAGAAAAGTTGGTATAACTTTTTCACTTGTTCAATTGAATCGTTTCTGTCAGCTACTTTTGGAGCCAAACCATCAACAACCTTTGCAGCATCTTCATCAGTGATTCCTTTGAAAACATCAATAGGAACCTGGAAAATACAGATACAGAGAACGTTTATCATTTGACAACACTAGCATCAAAAGGAAATTGCTAAAGCTTGGATGAAATGAGTATTGAAAGACAAAAGTAAAACCTTTATAATCATGTCGGGGAATTTTTCTGCGAGGTCTTCAATGCTGGTCCCACCCTTTCGACAAGCAATAATGAGCTGCAATAAAGAAAGCAATAGCAAGCAGCTTCACAGCCTTAGATCAACTAAAAATTTCAATTTGGTTACTGAAATCCTCTACTTGATCAAGATTACTAATAAAAGAGGGCAGCCAGGTGCACTAAGCTCCCGCTATGCGCGGGGTCTGGGGAAGGGCCGGACACAAGGTTCTATTGTACACAGCCTTACTTTGCATTTCTGCAAAAAGTCGTTTCCACGGCTCGAACCCGTGACCTCCTAGTCACATGGAGGCAACTTTACCAGTTACGCCAAGGCTCCCGCTCATCAAGATTATTAAAAAAGTACAGAATTTTTTTGGGTTAGGCTTTCAGGCCCCAACACCTTCCCCATGAACATTCAATTAATGAGGGAACTCAAATTGAACAGGTTGTTTCCTAGATTATAGAATTACTCTTGAAAGTTGAAGACTTCAGCTTTTTGCCTGACCTTCATAGAACACAAAGGCGGATCCGGGTTCAATCGTTAAGGTTTTTAGCATAGAACCCATTATATTTTTAAAATTATGGGTACAAATCTAATAGTTGTTGCATTTTAGTGAGATTTTACATATAAATGTATGTTCCGCGTCAAAAGTATTGGGTTCATACAAACTCGGCACCTTAAGGCTACATCCGCCTAAAGGATTATGAAAGCAGAGGTTCTCTACTTACCGATCAAATTCTTTCATAAGGTCGTCCTAATGCCAACGTGAATAGCAAGTATGTCTTATTGTTCTTCAATTAAAAATAAGAGTGAGTTCTTTCAAAGGATCCAAACTCATTCATGTCTAGACATCAAGGTCATTTCAATTCAGCACTAAGTAAGGACATAAGCATGCAGCAAGCATGATTACTGTATCTGCATGCATCAGTTAAGCAACATTGAGCTACTTCACTCATAGAACAGAACTACACAATGCAGCACATGTTACTAAATTGGGTTTCATTCAATAGAATCAATACATTCGGGGCAGATACTCTTTTTCTTTTAACCAGGACATTTGGAAAGATACTCGTGCATCAGAATCACAAATGAATTAATATTTAAGAGAACATTGAAAACAAAGAAGCAACATAGGTGGACAGAGAAACTCCTTCATTTTCCACTTCTTTCACACTTAATTTTCTCTCTTTTCTCCTTTAATAATCTCTTTTGGGGGTACTGCAGGGTGTGATGAAAATTTATTAGTAAAAAGTGAGGTTGGCGAGACACTGGACATGGATATAATTCTGAATATACGTTAACAATATATTTAAGTGGGCACAGAAGTGCCCCGGCAAGTTTTGGAACTTACAGGACCAGCAGTTGCACGATCAAGTATAATTGAAAAGTACATTTCATTAACCAAGGACATCTTTTCACATAGGTAAACCTGCAATCAATTAGGTAACAGAGCATCAGAAAATCTATAAATCTTACTGAGTGCTGTAGAACTGTAGTATCATCATTTGATCAAAATTAGTAATTATGAGTTTCTGACAAAATTAAATGAACTCGTAATTATCATCATCAACAAGTGATGTCAATTAAAATGCCTTTGAGGAAAATAAATGTCAATACGAAATCCAAACCTTGCTGACAACTTTTCCTTGAGCTCCAGTTTGTTTAGTAACAAGTATCTGTCCAAGCATTTTAGCTGAAACCAAAAGGCATTCACAATTTGTTCATTAAGAAAATAACCATAACAAATAAAAAAAGTAACCTGACAGTGGTAATAATAAACTATAGGGACAGGAAATGCATATTCTAGCAAGAATAAAAATGTTATGGCTTATTAACAGCCCTGCAAAATAATTTTGATATTGCCCATCTCAGAAGTCCAGCAAACTCCTTGAGGATAGAAAGCACGTGTCCTTAAGGCCTTCAGTGCCCCCAACCCCAAAAGCCCCTTTAGGGACAAATTGAAGGTCCATCTCTTAACTGCTTGTCCATTTCAAGCAAAGATGCCCATAGATCAGTTTCAAATGCAAGGATAAATGAACATCAGAAGCACAAATGCCACCAGAAAAGTTTAAAACCATATAATTGAGCCCCAAGAGAAAAATAATGATATGCCTGCTGTTAGGAACCTCTTAAGATCTCAAGAGTAGTGTTCCTAGCTAGTTTGCACGAAAAAATTGTTATCAAGTCAAGCACAGTTGTCCGTTCATTTCCAATAAGATGCTAGATATCTCGGACAGTTGACGAAACCTAATGATACAACTACAACTCATACAGAAGTAACTTCATTTTATTCACGTTAATGAAATTATTCTACAAAAATATAGTAAAGGACGATCTTCAATACCGGCAATCTCTTCAGCCTGATCAGCCTTGACAATATGAACTCCGCCCTGAAATCCATTTTTGAATGTTCCAAGGCCACGTCCACCAGCAAGGACTTGTGATTTAACAACCACCTGCATCACCAAAAGCAAAGAGTAGAAAGCATTTACCTTACCCTTAGCTGTAGCAAAGAGATCAGAGTTTACAACAGATACTGCTTCGTTCGAACTACCTCGTTTTGGTTGGGGAGCACATCTTGAATTGCTTTTTTCACTTCACTAAGGGAAGCAACAGCAACACCTTTCGGCACATTGATCCCATATTTGCCCATCAACTCAGCTCCCTAATATCATATCAAGCAAAACTTCAAAACCATATATCATGAAAAATCTGCACCATTAGTTGATGATAAAAAGTTCCACACTCTGCATTTTCAGAACCGTGGCGAATATGATATGTTAGTAGTGGCCGGTAGCCTTGAACTAAATATATCTATACTTGAACAATAAAAAAATTAGGATTAAAGTTATATGCAGCGACAGCGTATATGAAATTTCACAATTTTACTCCATCACTACAATTTAACTGGTTATAGTAAGTTATCAGTTTATTTTTCAAGTTGCTATATCAGGTTTGTTATGAAGACTTACGCATTATTTTAGGTCAATTTAACCTGATAGTGTACAAAAATTATAGCTCAATGCGCAAATATTGCATGTTGGCTTGAACTCTATATTTCTACATGAACATTTTTCTTTAAAAAAAATTATGAATTTGTACTAGATTCAAAACTCTGCATCTACTAATTCAAAATTTCACAAGCCTCTCCTCTCGAAATAGCGGAGTTCTCAGCTACAAATTATCTCTATTTTACATCTCGATTTTAAAAAAGTCACAAAAAAACAAAATTATTTGGAATTATAATGAAATATGTCCAAATCAAGCAGAATATATATACACAGAGGATTCAGTCTAACTAGTTTGGGATTAAAGCTTAGTTGATTTGATTTATAGATTAAGAACATCTCACTTTACAGATAGGGGGAAGGGAAGTGACCTGATACTCGTGGATGTTGAGGCGGCGGAGCTGTTGCTGCTGCCATTTTCCGGCAACTGAGAGAGACTGATTGGCAAGTTTGCGCAGCATTCCTCTCACCATTTTTTCAGATCCTCTACGCGATCGAAATGTATAATAGAATCGGAACCCTAATACTGAAGCGAAAAAAAAAGGTCGTAGTATACTTTTTATGACCAGCTTGTTTTTGGTTTTCTTTCCCCGTTGATTATTCCCTGGTCTGCACCTTCTATAGATTCAAACTAACGGGATTAATTAAAAATAAAAATATCTCTTTTAACATGAAAAATAGTTACTTTACTTTAAATGGTTTTCTAAATGTAAAAAAATGTTGATCTTTCTAAAACATGTTAATAAGGAAAGAAAGTATAATCTAAAATGGATTAAAAAGAATATAATTTGTAGTTTCTACAACAACAACAACCCAGTAGAATCTCACTAGTGGGTCTGGGAGGTTAGAGTGTAAGCAGACCTTACCCCTACCCCGAAGGGATAGAGAGACTTTTTTCAGGAGACCCTCGGCTCAGAGACATAATTTGTAATTTCTGAGTAGCTAAATTCTAATATAAGAGAATGATTAAGTTTGATTTAACTCTAAAGAATAGTTAATTAAATTAGATAAGCCAAATGTTACCATCAATAACTCGATAGAAACAATCAAGTTATTAGCTGCACAAGATATTCAATAATATAGAAAGAAATTTAATTTTCTTTATATTGGATTAGTACAAGTGACAGTCAAACCTTTATAGAGATTAGGTTTAGATACCCATTTCTGTCTCTTATTAAGAGATGACAGACTACTCAACTTTGATGATTCATTATTAGGAGTTCTACAAAGTAAGCTAGCCCAAGGCCCGGTATACTTTAATTGTTATTCAAATTTTTCAGTTGATATAAATGACCAGAATGTTTTGGATACATTAACTCTTAATATAAAAACAAAAAATATGAATAGCAAAGTTAATACAAGAGAAATAGATGTAATATATAGAGTGTATTACAGATTAATGAAAATAATTTTAGCCCCGGTTTGAAAGAAGAAGAAGGTTTAGTAAAAGACATTCTTCTACTGGAAGAAGCTTCACTAGCAGAGCCTGATCTTAAGCACTTTAAGTCAATGGCTCCTGTTGGATATTGAATGACTTGTTCGATGAAAGAACTCTCGTGTTCATATTTTGGTTGGGTGATGGCATTAAAACTCCATTCATCTTTTGTTAAAATTTTATCCCATTGAACCATTCTGGGGACGAAAGTGTTACTATGTTCTTGATTCTCTTTAATGAGCATAGTAACTCCTTTATTACTTTCGATTTTAGCTTTTGGGGCTAAAGTTGTTTTCATTAGTCTGTAATACACTCTATATATTACAGCTATTTCTCTTGTATTAACTTTGTTATTCATATTTTTTGTTTTATATTAAGAGTTAATGTATCCAAAACATTATGGTCATTTATGTCAACTGAAAAGTTTGGATAACAATTAAAGTATACTGGGCCTTGGGCTAGGTTACTTTGCAGAACTCCTAATAATGAATCATCAAAGTTCAGTAGTCTATCATCTCTTAATAAGAGACAGAGAGGGGCAGTGTTTAAAAAAGCGCTCGCTTCATCGCTTTAAGCGAGAAGCGAGGTGAAGCGTGAAAGGCAGCGCTTCAGCTTGCTGAAGCGACTCAGGTCAGTAAAAGCGACCGCTTCTCTGTACAAAGCGAGAAGCGGGGAAAGCGAAGCGAAGAGAAGAAGCGTCCGCTTCTCTGTATTAAAATACCCAACCCTATTTTATTAAAAATAAATTTTTTGGATTAAACACTGATCTTCAACAACAGCGACTAGTATTCTTCAACTTCCAACAACAGCGACTTCTTCTTCATCTACTTCTGATTTCTGAAAGCATCTCAAATCATCAACTAGGGTTGTTCTTCTTCTTCTTCTTCAACTTCAAGTTCAAGACTTCAAGACTTCAACAGGTATGTTCTGAACTTCTGATTTCCATTCTTCTTCTTCTTCTTCTTATTCTTTTTCTTTCTAAACGTCCAAAAAGCAGCAAAATGCTGGCGAATTTTTTCCAGAATTTTACTGCCCAATTTTTCCAGAATTTTACTGCCTAATTTTTCCAGAATTTTACTGCCCAATTTTTCCAGAATTTTACTGCCCAATTTTTCTAGTTATTAATAGAGAATTCCTATGATTTTTTATATCCTTTATAGTTTATTCTTAGTTCTTATTGCCTTTCTTATGTGTTATGTAGTTGTTCTTTTAATGGCGCCAAAAGAAGATAGGAAAGATCCGGCTTGGGCTTACTCTGAAAGAGTTTGTGAGACCAACAAGATGGCAATTAGATGTCTTTTTTGTGACAAGATTTCAAATGGAGGAATTTATCATCAAAAAGCGCATCTAATCGGCGGTGATCCAAATGTCGCATCTTGTCCTAAAGTTCCGTCGCATGTGAAGGAAGATTTGAAAGCATTCCTTCATAAAAAGAGAGAGTTAAAGACTCAACTGATTCATGAACAAGAACTGTATAATCTTGATGACGATGATGAAACAGAAGAAGATGACGATGCTTCGTCGCTTCCACCAAAATCACAAAAGCGGGGAAGGATGCAACCAATGTCTTCTAGTTGTTGATCTACTGGCAAGACCAAAGGTCCTATGGATTGTTACTTCTCGCAAAAATCTAGAGATAAGGAAGGAAAAAGTGGTAATCCTCAAATTGATGCCAAAACGATTTTGAGGGATCGTGCAATTACAATGTTTGTGCGATGGATGTATGATGCAGGTCTTCCTTTTAATTGTGTTAATTATACTGACACTTTTTCTGCTTTTATTGAGGCCGTAGGCCAATATGGTCCAGGAATGAAGCCTCCAACATATCATGAAGTTAGAGGGCCATATCTAAAAAAAGAGGTGGCAGAGGTGAACAAAATCGTGGAGGAGCACAAAGTAGAATGGAACAAGTTTGGTTGTTCCATTATGATGGATAAGTGGACGGCAAGAAATGGAAAAATGATCATCAATATCTTGGTGAATTCTCCTAAGGGAAGCCTGTTTCTTGAGTCCGTTGATGCAAGCGACTCTTCGACTGATTCAACCAAAATGTACTCCTTGTTCAAGAGTACAATAGACTCTATTGGAGCAGAAAATGTTGTTCAAGTTGTCACGGACAACGCCAGTGAAAATGTTAAAGCTGACGATTTGATGTCTGCTGGGTACCCGCATATTTATTGGACTCCGTGTGCAGCACATTCCATTAATTTGATCTTCGGTGACATTTTTAAGGAAAGACCCTTTAGTTCAATCTTTAATCAGGCAATTAGAGTGCATTCCTATATTGTTCAAAGGCCTTTGTTATTGAATATGATGAAGAGATTCACTAAACAAAGAAGCTTGGTAAAACCCGCAAAGACAAGATTTGCTACTGCTTTCTTGACTTTGCATAGGATGTATGAGCAAAAAAGCAATTTGAAGAAGTTGTTTGTTTCAGATGAGTACACTAATAGTGCCTATGGAAGGGAAGCTCGAGGGAGAGAATCTGCAGATATTATACTTTCTCCTTTATTCTGGAATAATGTGGTTCATGCATTGAAGATTGGTGGTCCTTTAGTTAAAGTGCTTCGTTTGGTGGATGGGGAGCAAAGGCCACTAATGGGCTACCTGTACGAAGCAATGGATAGGGCAAAGGAGGCTATTCAAGTCTCGTTTAGTGATAAAAGAAAATACAAAAGAGTCTTTGAGATCATAGATAAATGGTGGGATAGTAAGCTTCATAGCCCTTTGCATGCAGCTGGACTTGTTTTGAACCCGGAACTGTTTTATGACAATGAAGAAAGGATTCTAGGAGATGAACCTTTGTGGAATGGATACTATGAATGTATTGAGACGTTGATACCTGAAGAATCCGTGCAAGATAAAATAACAGAGCAATTTAGTATTTATAGAAACGCTTAGCAATTTTTTGGAAAAACACATGGCGATTAGACAAAGAAAGACGAAGTCACCAGGTGAGCGAGTGCTTATATGTTGTTTTATAGTTAATAAGTTATTTCTTTATCAATATTATGTTTTGAAAATTTGTTCTACTTCTACAGTTGAATAGTGGAAGCAATATGGCCATTCCACTCCGGATTTACAAAAGTTTTCCATCAAGGTTCTAAGTCTAACATATAGCTCATCCGGGTGTGAAAGGAATTGGAGCGTGTTTGAACATGTAAGAACTAAGAAGAAAGATTTAGTATATTGAGATAATTAAATTATATCTCAATTGTCCTAAACTTACTAATTACTTATTATTTGTAGATTCATACCAAAAAAAGGAACAAACTAACCTTGAAGCGTCTCAATGATCTAGTATTCATTAAGTACAATAGAACATTGAGGCGTTGTTACAACGCTCGCAATGTAATTGATCCAATTAGTTTGGACAACATCGATGATGCTAATGAATGGCTAACTGGAGTCCCGGAAGATCATGCAGACGAAGAAGTATTTGAGGAAACTTCTGATTTCACTTGGGGTAATGTTGCGGAGGCGCGTGGAATTGGGGAGAGGATTTATGGTTTGAGGGGGAGTACCTCAACTTCAAGTTCACAGAGGAAGGGAAAAGAGGCAGCTATTTTGTCCCTAGTTGATGAAGAAGAATAAGTTGAAGAAGATGACGAGCAATATAATAATGATAGTGGAATACAAGAATTTGACAATCTTATAGAAGAATAGGATGCTCATTTTGTGCTTTAATTGATGCTACTATTTAGTTTTTACATTGAAGTATTGAACATTTGCTTATAATTACATGTATTGTCTATGCAATATTATTATTATTATTATTATTATTTTTTAAATTTCGCTTCACTTCAAAAAAGCGAGTGCTTCGCTTCTCGCTTCTCGCTTTAAGCGAAATGGGGTTTGTCGCTTTTTCTCGCTTCACGCTCTTCACAATACTGGGGAGGGGTATCTAAACCTAATCTATATAAAGGTTTGACTGCCACTTGTATTAATCTAATGTGAAAGAAATTAAATTTCTTTCTATATTGTTGAATATCTTGTGCAACTAATAACTTGATTGTTTCTATCGAGTTATTGATGGCAACAGTTGATTCACAAGTTTTGATGGTATAATTTTTTATAAAATCAAACTTACCATTATGATATATCGTACTATCGGATTCTCTTGGAATACTCCAGTTTTGTAAATCATTTTTAATTTTGGCAATATTCATTACTGCCAGAGATTGGTTTATGTCATTAAGAATTTTACTCTTATCTGAATTATTCATTTTAAAGCTGGGTTGTGCACCTATTGATATAAATTTTTATTGCCTTTAAATTAAAAATAATATAAGTTTTTTGGTTTTTATAACCAGTTAAAGCTAGTTTGCAATTTTTTATTTCTTCTGAAATTTCTAACAGAGTTTGTTTTCTTGGTTTAATCAAAATAAGGTCTTTATAAACTTGAATATTATAATTAGCACAAAAAAAAAATTCTATCAATTTTTCTTAATTGCTTTAAAAGCAACAATTTGTTTTTATTATAAAATTTTATTCTTTTAAAAGAAGGATGTCTTTTCATTAAAAGAAACTTTTTAAAGTTTTACCAATATTTGAGAAGCATACTATCTTTAAGGCGTAAGTCTACTTTCTCTGTTATCTTATCATGTATTATTAGACATAATAGGTCTATAATGTTCTTAACTGTATAGTGTCTACTATTTATCCTCTTCTTTACTTACTGATCTATTTCTTAAGTTATCTTGGTCGTGTTCTTAGTTCTTAGTTATCTTGGGGGTTGGGGATTAAACTTGTTAACTGTGTCTTGTTGTGTCCTATCTCTGGCGACACTCTCTAGCCTATGGACAACGGCAACTGACGGCAGTTTAATAAGATTTAATCAACATCCTACAAGGATCCCTCACACTATGAACATTTAACAGTAACCTCACACTAGAGAATAAGATCTGAAGCTTTGAAGAAGATGAACAGTAAACCTATGCAGAGATGAACAATATAGAATAATTAAGATCTATTACATGAATATGATAACAAGATTTCGACGAACCCTAAAGACAGTATGAAAGTTTTAGCCTCTCATACTCAGCAACATGGCTCTGATACCATTAAGAGAGATCTAGGTTTTATCATTTAAACTGATAAAATAAATGCGGAATTAAAATAGTAAGACAAAAATACTTACTTGATGAAAGCTTTATTCAAACATAAGTAAACATTTTACAAAGGAGAGAAAGGATAGAAATAAAATCTTTGGAATTTTTCTGATTTATTTGATTACAATTTTGAAAGTCTTATATAGACTTCTGAAAATTCGTTGAGTTAATCTCAACCTTACAAATGGACGATCCTAGCTTGCTGTCTTTTACTTTGCTGAAAGGCCGTCTTCTGCTTTGCTGAAGGGGTAGGTACTATTTTTGTCCTTTGTGGTTGTCTTTGTCAAGTGACTCTTTCTTTTTTGAAGAGTCGTTTTGCCTTTTGAAAAAGCTACTTTGTTTTGTCGGGTGAGATATCTGACTTTTGTGAAAGGTCGGATGCTATTCTTCATCTGCATAGGTACGGTAGGCTTGAGCTATACCCTGTGGGTCTTCCATGTCTCCGTTGTGTTGATTCTTTGTTGAGGAGGATGTTGATGCTGCTTCTAGCATGGCTTGTACTTCTACTGGGCTTGCTGTATCAATATTAGCTAAGACTTCTAAGAGTCTCTTTTTTAAATCTGATTTGGAACTGGTTGATCCCATTTTGTTGATTGGCTTTGGTTTCTTAATCTTTCTGGATTCAGGAACCCATCCTTTGATTTTTGGTATTTTGACTAAATATTTAATACGTTCGATTTCTTCAATTTCGAATGACCAACTGATTATATATGAAATTCTTTTTGCAAAATAATATTTGCAGATTTTAATATGATCAGATAGAGTAGAAATCTCCTGTTCTTTTTGGAATCTCTCATAGAGGGTGTGAAAGCTTCGGGGCATTGATTGCTCTGTTTCACCAAATGTTTTCCACCAGTCGTAGAACCATCTTGGTATGACTGATTTTGCTGCTTGTTCGCTGTACTTTACGAACCATGTGTGTGAGCCTGGACATAGGTAAATAAAATTGTACCAAGCGTCCATGTAATCTTTGAAATTATAGGTTTGGGGCCGGTATTGTAAAGAGAGCACAATCGGGATGTGTAATGATCCATTCCCCATTCAAAAGGGCTAATAATTTTGTTAATAGTAAATCTTGAATACCTAATACTGTCGGGATCTTTGTCATCTCGTAGCGTATGCTTAAAAGTGACTGATCCTGTATCTGTAAGGATTAATTCACAATACCTCCTTATTTTTAGGGGGTCACTGGTTTCAACGTAGTTTCTATTGGTATAGCAAGGTGTCACGACCCAAAATTCAACTAGTCGCGATGGCACCTGACCCAACTCACTAGGTAAGACAATTACCAACTATCCAATTCCAATGAAATTAATAAGGTAATTAATTAAAAGAAAATAGATAAAACCAATACATTTCCTCAAGAACTAGTAGTACAAATCATGAGCTTCTAAGATTAGAATTTACAAAACTGATATGAAATAATACATCATCTGTTTGAAATGTACATGAACAGATTGTTATAAATCTAAGGCTACCACGAACAAGAGGCAACTACAACCGAAATGCAGGTATATCTTCAGATCCAGCTCCTAACGAACACAGCAACATCAGCAGCCAACATCTGCACGCAAAGTACAGAAGTATAGTATGAGTACAACCAATCCCATGTACTCAATAAGTAACAAACCTAGCCTTAGGTTGAAAGTAGTGACGGGCTTGTACCAAGGTCGGGTCCAAAATTAATAGTCCACAACAGTCCATAACCACGTAAAGCAAATAATACAAGTAGTAACTCAAAGATAAAATTCTCAGCTAAATCATAATTTCAAAAAAAATATTTCTTCCTTTCAAGTACATCAGTGAAAACCCAAATCGTTTACCGAAGTTGCCAAAAATCTGAATAAGTTTGGAAATAATAATTTTCCCAAAAATCCTTTCAATAATAAATGAGATGTTTTATTTTCTTTCCAGATAACCCGTGTATAACAAATGCATCACTATATCCATCTGTCAACATGTGTGAGAAATCATGAATGATGTGATATTGTACAACATGAGAAAAATACATCTCTATGCATGTATGTCATGTGTGCATGTCAATGCGATGCAACTCAGTGATAAAATCATATGCATACTCTTAGAGTATTATTTCACTCAGTCCTCCCAATCACTCAGTCCTCCCAATTACTCGGCACTCGCACTCAGTAGGTACCTGCGCTCACTGGGGGTGTGTATAGACTCCGGAGGTGCTCCTTCAGCCCAAGCGCTATAATATGCACGGATAACTCACGTGCTGTACGGACAACTCACGTGTTATAGTATCAATATCTGTATCTACACGGACAACTCACGTGCTATAATAAATCCTATAAGGCCTGCTACAGGCGGGCAGCCCTGATCCACATAATAATAAAGTATATAAAGCCAATATGGCTTGTTGCGGCGTGCAACCCTGTAACACCCCGGACAAATGATTTAAAATTTTAAAGTGCGCCAACAGTATATGAGAATAACGTATTTGAGTATTAAAGGAGACCTATGGGATAGAGCCACATCATGTTGAATTGATAATGTATGTTTAAGGTGTGTTGGAATATACTAAGGTGTTTTGGGAATGACAAGAACTTGTGTGGAACAAGTTGGACACATTAAGTGGAAAGGAAGTTCCAATTGTCACAAGATCCAACTTCAAATAAATATAAATCCCTAAATATAATGACTTAGGTGGTAATCTACCTATCAATTTAAAGCCCTTTGAATCTAGTTTCCAACGCATCAAACCGTTCGTCATTTGGATATGTATACTGAAAGTTATGGACATTTTACTGGACCTATATCATATGCGCGACCAGATGCGCGGCTAAATCCGCGGCCGCGCATATTTGAGAGTTTCTGCCTCAAATCCGCGGCCAAATCCGTGGCCAAATCCGCGGCCGCGCACGTAGAAACCCATTAAATACCCCAAGACCGGGTAGAGAGAGAAATAAGTCATTTCTTTGAGCTAGGGATTGTATATCAAGGGGAATCCGCCCAACACCTCCCTCCCATGAACCAAGGTAATGTTTTTGGAGTAATTTTGAGTTGATTACTACTCCTAAATATTTGTATTAACAAGGATTAATCTTGAAGATCCATAGATTTCCATTTAAATCCCTAAATTGGTCAAGAACATTACAAGTTGGGATTTTCAAGAGTCTCACTACAAGAGGTATGTCTACCATCTCTAACTAATATATGGGAATTATTTATGTATGGAATGTGTGTTATAACTTAGGGTATGGTGATTGGAAGCCATAAGTTCCCAATTTAAATACATAACCATTGTAGAGATGGAAAGGTGATTATTTGATGGAATTTTGTTGGTTGGGTGTGGATGGATGGTCATGTATGTGATGTTGGAAGTTAAGAATTATTTAAGAATGATGGTGGGATAAATTGTTGGTAAATGGTAGTAGTTGGATGAACTAATTCTATGGTTAAGAGATGTAGAGATTCATGCCTACTAGGTGTTTGATAAAATGCCTAAATGGCCTAAATTATGAAATTTGTTACTAATATTGGTCCCATTGAATTATGTTGATGTAGATTGAAGTTGTAAGAGTAGTTGGTGGTTTTAATATCACTAAAGAGCTCCATCAAGGTATGTTGGCTAAACTCTTCTCTTAGAATTGAATCCCACGATATTCATGTAAATTATGTAAGTCCCGAGTGATTCATTATGAAATTGGCTATTCTGAGTAAGATTGGGTTGAAAGATATATGTTCAACAAGCATCCCAAATGCTCTATTCATGTTATGTTACCGATTGGGGATGTGTTAAAATATGGGCTGTGCATTAATAATGTTTTGACTTTAAGTCAAGTTCAAATGAAGGCTATTATGCCAAATTTTGTGAAATATCTCTATGTGCCTTAGACTCTAAGTTGCTCACATATGTACTACACCCCTTGATTTGAATTGTATTTGTTGTTGTTGATGATTATGATATTTGAAATTGATAAGGTGAGCATGAAATACTGAATATGGCCAACGTGCCAAGAATGATCTTATAATTATGGCCACTAGTGCCAATGAAATGAAAAGATGTGAAAGTATTATGAAATGCGATGATTGATATAAAAAGGTTGATGTCTCAAATAAGACAGCCTAGCTGATCAGGTCGTGATCGGACACCATGCCGTACACATGGTGGTGATTGTGCTAGAAATTGTAATTGAAATTGTGATTGTGGTCAATGTCCCTAATGGATAGCCTAGCCGATCGGGTCGTGATCGGAATCCGTATTAAAGACGGTGGTATTGATATTGAGAGAAATTGTGGTTGATGTCTCTACTGAGATAGCCTAGCCGATCGGGTCGTGATCGGACTCCGTGCTAAGAGTGCGGTGGTACTGGTTTTATGAATAATGGTATTGTGAATAGTGGTATTGGTATGGTGAATAATGGTACTGGTATTGTGGACAATGGTATATCGATACTAAAAATCTCCCAATGTGAGATATGGAAATTAATTTGAACACTGTCTTGATCCTAAATTGAGGTTTGATGTTAATTAAGGCTTTCATTGATATTATGATAATCTTATTTGTATTATTTGTCATTCTATTGAAAGGGTGTTTAGTTATACATACTAGTGCTATTCGACAGTACTAATGTCCCTTTTGCCGGGGGGGTTGCATCTTTCAATGGATGCAGGTGGTTCCACAGCAGGAGATATTGGTCAGTGATAGCAGTGCAACTTCTTCCCAGCTGACTTGGTGAGCCCCACTTCATTCTGGGGTCATGAATCTTTTGTACTTTGTGTATTCTGTTTGGGGTATAGCCGGGGCCTTGTTGCCGGCATTATCATTGTACTCTTCTTTATCTATAGAGGCTCCGTAGACATAGTGTGGGTTGTGTATTGGTGTTGGGAAAGTCAAAATATGTTATGTTGTGGTTGTATTATTTGTCTATTTGAGACTTTAAAAATGATAAAACTATTGGTAATGAATGGGTATTGTAGACATGAACACCTTTTTGTCTAATTAATGAAAGTATGTATTATCTCCATTCGTGGATGAGTTTGGGTAGAATGAAATCTAACAGGCTTGCTCGGTCGGGTTCACTCAGTTGAGCGCCGGTCGTGCTCCTCGGTTTTGGAGCATGACAAGCCTGATCCCATAATTATCCTCACAATCAGGCCCTCGGCCTCACTCATTCATCAATCTCTCCAGTCTCTCTCTCATAGGCTCACAATGTCATAAAAATAGCCCAAAAATGATGATATGATGTATCAATAAATAACAACAGAGACTGAGATATGATATGTAATGACATGAATATGACTGAGTATGAATTTTCAATTTAAAACAAATAATTCACAGCAATATGACCTCTGTGGGTCCCAATAATACTGGCACATAGCCTCAACATGATTTTTAATATGATTCTCAGCTCAATTTCTTTAACATAAAACTATATAGAAAATGCCAAGATTATTTGACTACAAAATTCCACGAAAACAATTATGTCACAATTTTTATAGTGCACGCCCACACACCCGTCACCTAGCATGTGTGTCACCTCCCAACAATTCACATAATACATATATTCAGAGTTCATACCCTCAGCTCCAAGATTAGAAGAGTTACTTACCTCGAACAAGCCGAATCCAATGTCAAGCAAGCTAAACAATGCTCCAAAAATTCCATTCTGCGCGTAACAACTTTCGAACGGCTCGAATCTAGTCACAATTAATTTGATTCAGTCAACCCAAATTATAGGAATTTATTCCATATCAAAATACTAATTTTTCCACAAAATCCGAAATTACATTCAAAAATCGCCCGTGGGGCCCACATCCCGGAACCCGACAAAAGTTACAAAATATGAACTCCCATCCAACCACGAGTCCAACCATATAAATTTTACCAAATTCCGATATCAACTCGACCCTCAAATCTTCAATTAAAGTCGTTGAAGATTTTTACCATTTTCAACCCAATCTTTATCCATTTGAACTCAACAATCTTTCCATAAACCTTATTGATATATATGAATAATACTATTACACCAAAGAATCATACTTTTAATCACCCATCTTTACCCAAACTTGAAATTGAAGACTAGGGGTTAAAACCTTACCTCTTGGGTGAAGATCTTGTGATATTTCCTTATTGGATTTCAAAGCTTGAACAGGATTTTGATGAACAAAGCACTTGAGCTTCTTCCTCTCTCTAGAACACTCTCCCTTCTCTCTAAAAATGTCAGATTTTTGCTCCAAAATGAGTCCCAAAGCCTATTTATCAAAATGAGGTCAGGTTATGAAAATAGAAAAATTAACCCTCCGAAAGCAGGTCTGCGGTCGCATAATAGACCGCAGAATGGGTATGCGGGTCGCAAAAATCGGTGCCCAGAACTGGGTTTTTCTGGTCCATTCTGCGACCAGTTTGCGGTCGCAGAAGCACTTTCGCGATCGCAGAATCTCATTTTTTCCAGCCTTTGGTAATTTGGTCATAACCTCTTGTATGAATGTCCAAATGACAAACGGTTTGAAGCGTTAGAAACTAGACTCAAATATCTTTCATTTGATAGGTAATACACCATATAACACTTCGTATCATGAGAAATATGCTCATTTGAAGTTAGATCTTGTGAAAAATCACTTGAAACTTTAGTGTATTATGAAATTTCCAGCTTCTACATTCGATGCCGAAACCTACCGAATCAAGTCCGATTGACCTCAAATTTTGCACACAAGTCATAAATGACATAACGGACCTATTCTAATTTCCGGAATCGGATTCCGACCCCGATATCAAAAAGTCAACCCCCCGGTCAAACTTTCCAAAAATCCAACTTTCACCATTTCATGACTAATTCTACTACGGACCTCCAAATAATTTTTCGAACACGCTCTTAAGTTCAAAATAACCATACGGAGCTATTGGAATCATCATAATTCAATTTCTAGGTCATTTACACATAAGTGAATATCCGGTCAACTTTTTCAACTTAAGTTTTTAATTATGAGACTAAGTGTCTCATTTCACTCCGAAATCCTTCCGGACCCGAACCAACTAACCCGATAAGTCATAAAATCAACTGTAAGGCATAAATTGAGCAGTAAATGGGAGAACAGGGCTGTGATACTCAAAATGACCGGTCGGGTCGTTATATTCTCCCCCACTTAAACATACGTTCGTCCTCGAACGTGCCAAGAGTTGTTCTTAACCTTCAAATCTTTATTCCACCTTACTACGCATATACCCGGGGGTGATCTCATGTCACCCTATTCTATATAGGCCTGACCACACAACATAACTGAAAGTCATTAATTTAACCTTAGCCCAAAAACCATGGAGCCAAATTTCTACCATCTAGAATTCTTTTCAAGACCCGAATCTCACATCTACACACTGTATAAGCCTGAACAAGCTGTATCCAGCCATAACCATAATCCCAGATATAATCACATAACATACTACATAACTCGCATACTCGTAGCACCATTTCTGATCACAGTAACTACTCAAAACCAACCAAGTACTAGTATAAAACCCTGCATTTAACAGAACCTCATTCTGAAACCTTCGTACACTGTCAATGATGAAAGAAACAATCAAAAACTCATAACCACTCATCAGATCAACTGGCCATGGAGCTCTGTCGCCCCAACCAGAACCATAATCCTCTCCTAAGCTGACTTTCAATATTATCCTCCCGAATATACCATAATCAAGCCTGATAGTACCCATTCTAGGTCCAATGACCTTATATTATTAAACACAACTATCCCACAAACACGCCATATCAATATAACTCAAGCCACAATTGCGCAATCTGTGTACCCAAATACGGGAGATGTCTCAAGGAAGAGGACCGTATTGCAAGTTCAACAAGCACCACCACAACCACAATGTTACAACCAACTCCTCAAATTTTGTGAAGAGGATAACCGTAGGTGCATGTGCACAATTGTAGAGGAAGGAAACTAATAGATCAGATAAATTATTATAGAAATAGAATTACCACACACGACACGGACAACTCATGTGCCAATAATATGAATCGCCCGGCATGGTCATAGGCCTCCAGTCCCAGCATATCATACATGAGCAATTAAACAAGTACACTTGTATATGATAATAAAATAAGATTCTCATGCTCATGGACTGGTAGAAATAGCACGCCATAGTGTAAGCACGTGCAAAGTATGCTATCACGCTTCAAATCGGATTTTTTTAACACAGAATTAGTAATTATCCCGTTTATTTAGGGAATCATCTTCTTTGTAACCTCAAGTATAGCCCAGATAGTTCTCAACAAAGGTACGAATATGGGAAACGTTATAACTTTATGCTTAACAGTCAACTCTAGGCATATAATAGCCTAAGCATTCTTCTGAGTATGAATACTTGCTCTAATGACCGCACATGGGCTCAAACCTCACATATATGCGCGCGCATAGCGCATAGCTATCACAGATAATTAACATAACTAGTGCCTCCACCGAGTTTTAAATAAAATAGTTACCTCAAATTGGTCACAACCCCAAAACAATATACTTTTAAGAACTCTCAGTCTCCAAATTCATCGAACACATGAATCACCGTAACTGATCCCAACTCCAGCACTAAAATGACTAACACATCTTCCATTCACGATAATCCTATGAGGAATACTTTCATAATTCTTCCATATAGCAATAATTTGAATATCAACAGTCTATCAACCAGGTGAGTACTGCAGTACTAATGAACATCCGTAAGTCAAAACACAATGCACCTTCTGTAATACGCACCCTTATCAGGAATTACCGAGCAGTTATAACATTCATCAAAATATTTGAAACTGACCATGCTGTCCAACATTCGTTAACTTCTCTTCAAGACTGAACTGTCACCTTGTACATGTAAATCCTAATCCCGCACAACATACCACATCTATTATGCCATCATGTGACAAGCACAAGAATCCCATTATCAACTCTGAGTCACCAGCAAATTACATACTTGGTTAGTTAGAAACCTTCCTCTTGCTTCCTTCCAGGAGGAAATCACAATACACAACACGTTTCCCACACCAGTAGAAAATATCCGATTCAAACCATGGTAGAAACCATCAAGAATACTTTGAAATCCATCTGCACATAACCAAGCTATTAGAATTAAATTCCTCTAACTCGACCAAACCACGTAGGTCACCAAACCCAAGAATATTGCCACCAAAGCATCTGTAGAGTCTCACCACATCATAATTACTCATATAAATACCACAACCGAAACACCCACTCTGAAAATACCTTATTTGAGTCTAAGGCCATTTCATTCACCTTCATGATATCGAAATATAAAATCCATAATGATATACAAAAATGCCACAAGTCTTGACACCATCCAACTTAAATCTCAGATTTTAGCCATAAACAAATCCGCCAAAAATTCTCAATTGTTACATATTAATCTCGAATCCATTAGAACTTTCTCGAGAGTCACACCCTTTGTTCAAATTCACATTACACCGCCCAAATGGGCCAAAAGACACGTGCCTCATTAGCATAACAACACTCAAAGAAGTAACTCGACTTTAATACCACCTATCAAATTCATACTCCGTGCGCACTACATCATTCCCAAATAACAACTCACTCATCCCACGATTTTCATATATTCATAAGTGTAATATAACCCGTATCCAGGAATTTCCTTATTCGAGTCATCCTCGATCTCAACTTCTGCAAGTCATAACTAACCCACCAGTATGCCTCAACCTAAAATTAAACCTTTACATATAACCATGAAATTGAATTATTAATAGCAGGCTCCCTCACTTGGCTCAAATCCATAGATTAAAACATTCCATAACTCACAATACCAATACTCTATTACTGCCATAATGCCACAGTCAGTTCAACGAAACTTCTTCTCAAACTCATGCAATGCCAACCATAAAAATACCCCAAATCATTCGCTAAGCTCGCAATCATTCTCTTGACACTCAAGTCAAATTTCTCAGCCAGATTCAAATTCAAATCTCCACACATACGCCCTGCTGGCAGAAAAGAAACTCTCCACTCACATATAAGGAACATACCTACGTGGATTACTCTGCAGGGGATAACCCACATGGTTAGCCTCAAATTGGTATCTTGTTATACCCTTTCGCAGTCACAATTACTACACAATCACTTAATCTTTCCAAGTCCAAACTTATTAACAAGACATGAAAATTTAGTTTGTCCCAAAATTTAACAATGTGAAAGATCCTTTAAAACATTAATACTCGAGACTACATGTCACATCAAATTGAAAATCAAGCACCCAATGGCCTTTCCTTTACATTTTAAGGAAACACTTCTCGTCATATTCAAATCGTCTTAACACATTCCGCAGTCATATCATACCCATCACACAGTTATTCCACCGCTCATCGAGCCACAAATTCCACTTATAGGGTCATTACCGGACATATGAGTCTAATTGTACAAGTTACAACTGAAGCTACCGAGCTTAAGCTGCGGTCTAACCATGGTCTCAAGTCCTCCAGACTGGCCCATCACTAAAACACAGAATACTCACCTCGAACCTCATCCATGGAATCACAAGTCGGCGATGCACAACTGATACCGAGCGCTCATGTGTGCATACGAATGTGTGAAAGGAATTTAAAGAGTTATATTTCAAGCTGAATCAATTCCACACGATAAAGAAAGAAAGATGGGAAATTATCCTAAATGCCCTGTTATAACGACCCGACTGGTCGTTTTGAGCATTTACACTTTGCTCAGTTGTTTGAGGACATGAGTAGCTCCGTATGATGTATTTTGACTTATGTGAATCATCGGGTTTGATTTTCAGGTTATTCGAAATCGAATTGGAAGAAAGAATTTCATTGTTGAAACTTAAGTTGGAAAAGTTGACCGGATATTCACTTATGTATAAACAACCTTAGAATTGAATTATGATGATTCCAATAGCTCCGTATGGTAATTTTGGACTTAGGAGCATGTCCGGAAAAGTTTTTGGAGGTCCGTAGTGGAATTAGGCTTGAAATGACGAAAGTTAAATTTTTGGGAAATTTGACTAGGGAGTTGACTTTTTGATATTAGGGTTAGATTCCGATTCCGAAAGTTGGAGCAGGTTCGTAACGTCGAATGTGACTTATGCGCAAAATTTGAGGTCAATTGGACGTGATTTGATAGGTTTTGGCGTCCTTTGTAGAATTTGGAAATTTTGAAGTTGCTTAGGCTTGAATCCATGTGTAGTTTGTGTTTTCGATGTTGTTGGAGGTAATTTGAAGATTCGATTAAGTTCGTATGATATTATAAGACTTGTTGGTATATTTGGTTGAGGTCCCGGGGGGCCTTGGGTTGATTTCGGGTGGTTAACGGACTTGGAATGTGATTTGAGAACTTATTGAAGTCTGAGAGCTGCCGGTGTCACTGCACCTGCGGAGAAGGGACCGCAGATGCGATGCTGCAAGTGCGGCAAGTTGAGCGCAGTTGCGAAAAGGGTGGAGACCAGCAGGGGTCGCATGTGCGATGGTTTCTCCGCACTTGCGATAGCGCAGATGCAGACCATGGGTCGCAGGAGCGGAGGCAACCGGAGTTAATCATTTTCGCAGATGCGCCCAGATTTTTCGCACTAGCGGGCGTGCAGGTGTGAGCCCAGGCTCCGCAGGTGCGGAAGTGCCTGGGTAGAACCTATATTAGCGGGGTCCGAGATATTTGGCTTCATTTCATCATTTTGAGCTTGGATTTTAAAGATTTGAGAGATCTTTTTAAGTGAGATTCTTGAGGTAAGTTCCTTGTCTTCATTTTGCTTCAATAATTATGTTTCCCCACTGATTTCCCACCTATATGGTGTGTTTTTGAGGTGTAAATTGGGGATTTGAGGATAGGGATTTGGAGAGTTAGTTTTGAGGATTTGAATGACCAACTGGTGTCGGATTTTGATGAATTTAGTATGGTTGGACTCGTGAGTGAATGAGCTTTCGGATTTTGTGACTTTTGTCAAATTTCGAAACGTGGGCCCGGGGGTCGGGTTTGGGTCGATTTCGGATTTTGGCTATAATTTCGTATTTTTCTTGTGGAATTAATTCCTTTAGCCTATATTGATTGTATTGAACTACCTGTGGCTAGATTCGGGATGTTTGGAGACAGATTTAAGTTGTTTTTGGTTAGTTTTGAGCCGTTCGGAGGCTAGAACGCGCGGGATGGCATCTTTGGAGCATCGCTTGGCTTGCTCAACATTGGTATTGGCTTGTTCGAGGTAATTAACTCTTCTAATCTTGGAGCTGAGGGTATGAACCCTGAATACATGTATTATGTGAATTGTTGGGAGGTGACGCACATGCTAGGTGACGGGCGTGTGGGCGTGCACTATGAAAATTGTGACATAATTATTTCCGTGGAATTTTAATGTAAACTAATCTTGGCATTTTCCTCGTATTGTCATATGTTAAAGGAATTTGAGCTGAGAATCATATTAAAAATTATGTTGAGGCTATATGCTAGTACTATTGGGACCCACAGAGGTCATATTGATGTGAATTATTTGTTTTAAATTGAAACTTTATACTCAGTCATATTCATGTCATTACAAATCATATCCCAGTCTCTGTTATTATTTATTGATACATCATATCATCATTTTGGGGCTATTTTCATGATATTGTGAGCCCATGAGAAAGAGACTGGAGAGATTGATGACTGAGTGAGGCCGATGGCCTGATTGTGAGGATTATTATGTGGATTGGGGCTGCCCGCCTGCAGTAGACTTTATTGGCTTTATTATAGCACGTGAGTTGTCCGTGCGAATCCAGATATTATTATAGCAGGTGAGTTGTCCGTGCATCACGTGAGTTGTCCGTACGAATCCAGATATTATTATAGCACGTGAGTTGTCCGTGCAGCACGTGAGTTGTCCGTGCAGATTATAGCGCTTGGGCTGAAAAAGCCCCTCCACAGTATGAACACCCCCCGGTGAGCGCAGGTACCTACTGAGTGTGAGTGCCGAGTACGAGTGCTGAGTGATTGGGAGGACTGCGTGACTGTGAGGACCGAGTGACTGTGAGGACTGAGTGACTGTGAGGACTGTGACTGGGAGGACTGAGTGAAATGATACTCTGAGAGTATGCATATGATTTTATCACGGAGTTGCATCACATTGACATGCACACATGACATACAAGCATAAAGATGTATTTTTTCTCATGATGCACAATATCACATCATTCATAATTATCTCACACATGTTGACAGATGGGCTTAGTGATGCATTTGTTTTTACACGGGTTATCTGGAAAGAAAATGAAACATTTCATTTATTATTGAAATGATTTTGGGAAAACTATTGTTTTCAAACTTATTAATATTTTTGGAAACTTCAGTAAACGATTTTGGGTTTCACTGATGTACTTGAAAGGAAGAATTATTTTTGGAAATCATGATTTAGCTGAGCATTTTACCTCTGAATTACTTCTTGTATTATTTGCTTTACGTTGTTATGGACTGTGGTGGACTATTGGTTTTGGACCCGACCTTGGTAAAAGCTCGTCATTGCTTTCAACCTAAGGTTAGGTTTGTTACTTACTCAGTACATGGGGTCGGTTGTACTGATACTACACTTCTGCACATTGCGTGCAGATGTTGGCTACTGTTGTTGCTGTACTCGATGGTTGCCGGATTTGAAGATGTACCTGTGTTCCTATTATAGCTGCCTCTTGTTCATGGTAGCCTTAGATTCATAAAACTCTATTTATGTACTTTTCAAACAGATGGTGTATTTATTTCATACCAGCTTTTTATACTCCATTCTTAGAAGCTCATGATTTGTACTACCAGTTCTTGGGGAATGTATAAGATTGAGATTTTTCTTTACTTAAACTGCTTTAATAATTATTAATGGAATTGGATAGTTGATAATTAGCTTACCTAGCGGGTTGGGTTAGGTGCCATCACGACTAGTTGGATTTTGGGTCGTGACAAGGTGATATCAGAGCTCTAGGTGCATAGGTTCTACAAGTCATGAGCAAGTGTCTAGTAGAGTCTCGCGGATCGGTATGAGGACGTCCATACCTATCTTCGAGAGGCTACATGACATTTAGGATATACTTCCCATTTTTCTTTCTTTATCGTGCGGCATTGATTCAGCTTGAAGCGTAACTCTTTGAATTCCTTCTAAGCATTCGTATGTGACATGAGCGCTCGGTATCAGCTATGTGCTGGCGGCTTGTGATTCCATGGTTGAGGTGCGAGATGTGATTTTGGCATGCTGATGATGGGCCAGTCTGGAGGACTTGAGCATGTGTTTTTGGGACTTATAGGTCCGTTGGTGTCCCTATTGGTGGAATTTGTGATTGGATGACTATGTGGTGAGTATGATGTAACTACGAGATGTGTTCAGATTGTTCGAATGTGACGAGAAGAGTTTACTTGAGATATAGCAAGGACTATGGGGTGTCTGATTTCTGTCTTGATTTGGCGTATGGTTTCGAGTTATGGGTGTGTTGAGGGATCTCTCATGTTATTTAGTTGTGGAGTGAAGTAGATTCTCATATCTTGTTGATGAGTTTAGAATTAAGAAGATTAAGTGATTGCATAGTAGTCGTGACTGTGGGAGAGTATAGAGAAATATCAGCTTGAGGCAAGCCGGTGGGTTATCTCTTGCGAGGTGTCCTGAAGTTGTGTGATCCCTATGATGTTTTGTACAGAGTTCTCCTTTACCAGTGAATGATAATTGTGCGATTTGAGTTTAGATCGGTTGTAACAGTTGACCTGACTATCACGAGGATGAATGCGAAATTTGCAGATGATTTGAGGTATTATATGGTTTGTGTTACATGAGCTTACAAAGGATTTAGTTGAATTTTAGTGCGGGATTCTGGCAGTAATAGAGTATGGGTATTGTGAATTATGAAGTGTTTTAATCTATGGCTTTGAGCCAAGTAGGGGAGTCTGCTATCGACAAATTGATTGTACGATTATGTGTTGTATTGGTTTCGGTTTGAGGTATACTGGTGAATCAGCTATGACTGCAGGGGTTGAGATTGAGGATGACTCGAGTAAGGGGATTTCTGGATACGGGTTGTATTACACTCTATGGGTATATGGGAATCATGGAATGATTGAGTGGTTATTGGTGAATGATGTAGTGCACACGGAGTATGAATTTGATAGGTGGTGTTAAAGTAGATTTACTTCTTTGAGTGTTGTTGTGCTAATGAGGTACGTGTCTTTTGGCCCATTTGGGCGGTGTAATTTGGATTTGAACAAAGTGGGTGACTCTCGAGAAAGTTCCAATAGGTTCGAGGTTTATATATAACAATTGAGAAATTCTCCGAACTTGTGTATGGATAAAATCTGAGATTTGCGTTTGGTGGTGCCTGGACTTGCGAAAATTCTGTATGACTATGGATTCTACATTTTAGTATAAGGAAGGTAAGAAGAACAATTTCAAATTTACATAAGGTATTCTCAGAGTGAGTGTTACAGTTGTGGTATTTTTGAAGGTGCTTAAGAAGAATACATTTGCTTATGGGCCGTAGGGCATTGTGGTTCTATGTTAGGTTTGTGGGTGAGCTGTGGCTAAAGATCGTGGCGTTTTAGCAAGGAGAAGTATCAATCTGAAGACAGACTCGGAAGAAACTCAGAGAAAATACGACAAATGGGTAGTAGGTTGGATCAGTATGGTAATGGATATGATCGATTCTCTGGGTGCTTATGATGTGGGGATTTTCTACAGGTGCTTTGTGGCAATGCTCTTGGGTTTTGGCGACCAGCGTGGCTGGGTTGAGTTAGAGAGATTCGGTTCTGATAGCTTGGTTATGTGCAAATGGGTTTCAAAGTGTTCTCAATGGTTTTTACCACGGTTCGAGGAGTATATTTCCTACCGGTGTGAGGAATATGTTGCATATTGGAATTTTCTCCGGGATGAGATCAAATGGAAGGTTTCTGACTGATCGGTTATGTATTCTGCTTGTGAATCAGAGTTGATTATAAGATTCTTGTACTCTTCGCATGATGGCATGGTAGACGCGGTGTATTACGTGGGATTGAGATTTGCTTGTGCAAGGTCACAGTTCAGTTTTGAAGGGAAGGATATAAATTCGTAGGCAGCATGGGCGGTTTCAAATGACTAGGCAAATGATATTACTAATCAGTATGGCCTGATGAGAGTATACATTTCAGAAGGGGCAATGTGTTTTGATTTATGGGCACTTCGTTGGTATTATGGCACTCTCCTGGTTGATCGACTGCTGATATTCAAATTTTGTCATGTGGCACGGAAGAATTTTAGAAGTATTTCTCGTGGGATAATCATGTATGAGAGATGTGTTAGACATTCTGGCGGTGGAGTTGGGATCAGATATGAGATTCGTGTGTTCTATGGATTTGGAGACTGGGAGTTCTCAAGAGCAGGTTGTTTTCATGGTTGTGGACTTTGAAGTCATGGTCGAAGCTTGCTAGACGATAATATGTGTTATGATTCAGTCATTGTGGGCTTTCGGGGGGTTATTTATCCATGTGTGGGTGCCCAGAGTCGATTTGGGGGGCCCATTGGTAGGCCCGACTAGGATGGGTATTCTACGTCGAGTCGGATTGGTTGGCTCTGTACTGCTATTATTGAGGGATGTTCCATTCAGTTGTTGTTGAGCTTATTCGTGTTTTGAAATGATCCGTGAGTTACTCTTTTATGCTACGAGGGGTTGCGATTCGTGAGTTATATGCACACACGGTGTGGTTCTATTTGGGCTTTATAGTGGGATTTGAGCGAGATGAGTATTTGAGTATTGCGTGATTGTTTGCGCATTGGCTATGTTCTTTTCGGATTGTGGTATTGTACTATTTTCTCTCCGGGGTTACGGTAATGCACCTTGGGTACTTGATGTCGAATTTCGTGTGGTTATTAATTTTGAGCATGGTGGCTGAGGTATTTCATATGGATCAGTGTTTGGACGGGGTCACGTATTGCAGCGGAGTTATCTTGAGATATGATCCCTTGTGTTAGATTCGTGTGTTTTGGTTCTACGGTGTGTGAAAGGTTCTTAGCATTATGTTATGGTGGTACTTGTTGAGCTTGCGGGACAGTTCTCCCGTCTGAATCAGTTTTCTATGATTTGAGTATATTTGGAAGGTTGCTTATTGGTGCACGGATTGCACGGGTTATGGTGTCAGATTGTATTGATGTGGCATGTCACTAGATTGGTCGTGTTGGATGAGATGAGATCATTGGACCAAGAATGGATACTATCGGAATTGATTACAATATGTTTGGAAGGATAATATCGAAAGTCGGCTTAGAATTTGCTATAGTTCTTGTCGAATGAGAGGGAATCCCATGACTGGTCGATCTGATGAATGGTTATGAGTTCTGCGTGTTTCTTTCATCATCAGCAGTGTACTAAGGTTTTAGAATGAGGTTTTATTTGATATGAGGTTTATTACCAGTATTGGGTTGTTTTGAGCAGCTACTGTGATTTGAAATTATCGCTATGAGTATTTGAGTTATGTGGTACATCATGTGATTACATCTTGGGTTATGGTGAAGGCTTGTTACAGTTTGTTCAGACTTATACAGTGTGTAGATGCGAGATTCTGATCTTATACAAATTCCGAATGTTGGAAATTGGATTCTAAGGTTTATGGGCTAGGTTGAATTAAGAAACTATAGTTATGCTGTGTTGTCGGGCCTATATGGGATAGGGTGACGCGAGATCACCCCCGGGTATGTGCATGGTAAGGTTACACGACGATTTGATGGCTTTTAGAACAACTCTTGGCACGTTCGAGGACGAACGTATGTTTAAGTGGGGGAGGATGTAACGACCCCACCAGTCATTTTGAGCATTTACACTTCGCTCGGTTGTTTGAGGACATGAGTAGCTCCGTATGTTGTATTTTGACTTGTGTGAATCGTCGGGTTTGACTTTCAAGTTATTCGAAATCAAATTGGAAGAAAGAATTTCATTGTTGAAACTTAAGTTGGAAAAGTTGACCGGATATTCACTTATGTGTAAACAATCTCAGAATTGACTTTTGATGATTCAAATAGCTCTGTATGGTGATTTTGGACTTAGGAGCGTGTTCGAAAATATTTTTTGGAGGTCCGTAGTGGAATTAGGTTTGAAATGGCGAAAGTTGAATTTTTGGGAAGTTTGACCGGGGAGTTGACTTTTTGATATCGGGGTCGGATTCCGATTCCGGAAGTTGGAACAGGTCCGTAATGTCGAATGTGACTTGTGTGTAAAATTTGAGGTCAATCGGACGTGATTTGATAGATTTTGGCGTCGTTTGAAGAATTTGGAAATTTTGAAGTTTATTAGGCTTGAATCCATGTGTAGTTTGTGTTTTCGATGTTGTTGGAGGTGATTTGAAGATTCGATTAAGTTTGTATGATATTATAAGAGTTGTTGGTATGTTTGGTTGAGGTCCCGGGGGGCCTCGGGTTGATTTCGGATGGTTAACGGACTTGGGATATGATTTGAGAACTTGCTGAAGTCTGAGAGCTGCTGGTGTCACCGCACCTGCGGAGAGGGGACCACAGATGTGATGCTGCAGGTGCGGCAGGTTGAGCGTAGGTGCGGAAAGGGTGGAGACCAGCAAGGGTCGCATGTGCGATGGTTTCTCCGCACCTGCGATAGCACAGATGCGGACCATGGGTCGCAGGAGCAGAGGCAATCAGAGTTAATCATTTTCGCAGGTGCGCCCAGAGTTTTCGCACCAGCGGGCGCGCAGGTGCGAGCCCAGGCTCCGCAGGTGCAGAACTGCCTGGGCATAACCTATATCAGCGGGGTCCGAGATTTTTGGCTTCATTTCATCATTTTGAGCTCGGATTTTAGAGATTTTGAGAGAGCTTTTCAAGTGGGATTCTTGAGGTAAGTTCCTTGTCTTCATTTTTCTTCAATAATTATGTTTCCCCACTGATTTCCCACCTAGATGGTGTGTTTTTGAGGTGTAAATTGGGAATTTGAGGCTAGGGATTTGGAGAGTTGGTTTTGACGATTTGAATGACCAATTGGTGTCGGATTTTGATGAATTTTATATGGTTAGGCTCGTGAGTGAATGAGCTTTCAGATTTTGTGACTTTTGTCTGATTTTGAGACGTGGGCTCGGGGGTCGGGTTTGGGCCGATTTCGGATTTTGGCTATAATTTCGTATTTTTCTTATGGAATTAATTCCTTTAGCCTATATTGATTGTATTGAACTTCTTGTGGCTAGATTCAGAATGTTTGGAGACGGATTTGAGTTATTTTTGGTTAGTTTTGAGCCGTTCAGAGGTCGGAACGCGCGGGATGGCATCTTTGGAGCATCGCTTGGCTTGCTCAACATTGGTATTGGCTTGTTCGAGGTAAGTAACTCTTCTAATCTTGGAACTGAGGGTATGAACCTTGAATACATCTTATGTGATTTGTTGGGAGGTGACGCACATGCTAGGTGACGGGCGTGTGGGCGTGCACTGTGAAAATTGTGACTTAACTTTTTACGTGGAATTTTATAGTAAACTAATCTTGGTATTTTCCTCGTATTGTCATATGTTAAAGGAATTTGAGCTGAGAATCATATTAAAAATCATGTTGAGGCTATGTGCCAGTACTATTGGGACCCACAGAGGTCATATTGATGTGAATTATTTGTTTTAAATTAAAAATTTATACTCAGTCATATTCATGTCATTACAAATCATATCTCAGTCTCTGTTATTATTTATTGATACATCATATCATCATTTTTTGGCTATTTTCATGATATTGTGAGTCCATGAGAGAGAGAGACTAGAGAGATTGATGACTGAGTGAGGCTGAGGGCCTATTGTGAGGATTATTATGTGGATCGGGGCTGCCCGCCTGCAACAGGCCTTATAGGCTTTATTATAACACGTGTGTTGTCCATGCGGATCCAGATATTATTATAGCATGTGAGTTTTCTGTGCTTCACGTGAGTTGTCCGTGCGAATCCAGATATTATTATAGCACGTGAGTTATCCGTGCATCACGTATTATTTCTTCCATTATGCAGTTTCTATCTGCACCTGAGTCTAGTAAAGCTAATTTATTTAGTGTAATATCTTTTACCTTTAAGGTAATGGGAATATGGTAGCTTTGGGCTTTTGCTTTTGTAATTTTGGCCACAACTGTACCATTAACTGAATCGTCATCATATTTATCATCTTCTGAGAAATATTCACCAATTGTTTCTTTCTTATTGGCTGCTTGTAATATTTCTTTTGTAAGATTTTCCATTTCTATTTTGTCAAGTCTAAGCTTAACCGCTTTTATTTCATCTTTTACAGATTTTAATTATATCTGTAGATGTTGAATAGTAGGTTTATCATATTTGACAGAAAATCTATTCATAACTTCTTTCATATTAAAAGGTTCTATTTTATGATGATTTCCCTTTTGATTAATGATGATATTTTTTAATTCTATTAAATATTTTCTTTTGATTTCTTCATCATCTATGTGATTTATAACATCAAATAAGACTTCTTTAGAGTCGTTAGTAATAACCTTAATAGAATTTTGTCTGCACACATATATTGCGCCAATGCAGCTACTGTTGTCTTCTTTAGAACTACTGCTACTGTATGAGCTATATGCCATATTGATTACTTCATCGTCACTGTCAGAATAGCTTTCATCTGATGATGACGATAATGTGTTTTTATCATTTTGTTCAAGAATAGCGAATAACGTTTCTTTAGTATTTTCATGAATTTCTAAGGTGTTAACCTTTTTGTTCTTCTTGTTGGTGACTGGGCATTCATTAGCTCTATGCCCTATCTTTCCACATGACCAACGTTTATCACCATGTTCTTTTTTAGAACGTCTTTTGAACCTTTTCTTTTTAGGGGTTCCTTCTTTCTTTTCTTTACGCTCATGGCGTTTTTTGGATTTTTCAGAAGATGTTTTGTGTTGTTTTGCTCTTTTAGATGGAGCAACAATTGTTTTAAAACCAAAGTCTTGGCAGAAACTACCTAACTCTGTTTTAGATTGGAGTTTGTCCTTTTTAATAAGATTTTTAAGTTTTAAGTCTGTACATAAGTCAAGACCTGTTACGTTAATGAAACTGATTAAATCTCCATATGTAAGATTATCATATGGGATTTGTCCGTTAAATCTATCTTTGATTTTAGTTCTTACTTTTTCGGCAAATAATCTTGGTAGTCCGCTGATAAATCTTTCTTTCCAGAAAGCACTACCGCAGTCTTCTCTAATCATTACTTTTTTTTACAATCATGTCTTTATACCACCTAAAATTTGTTAATTTTGGGCAGTTAAGATTGTTAAGAAGTTCTAAACTCCTATCTTGGAAAAGTTTTGGTTCTCCAATAAAGTGTTTAGCAATACAATAAATTAAAGTTGCAGAAGCATCTTCTCTAGCTTCTTGTTCTGCAACTTGCATTCCTGATTCGGTTTTTACTACAGTTGCAACCGTAGTAGCTCCTAGGATTTGATTTTTATTTTCTTCGGAAAGATAATTGTCCCACCAATTTTTTAACATTCCAGTGAATCCTGAAATTATTAATGTTGCATCATATTTATCTGATGCATTTTTCATTTTATAAGTAGTAACTGCAATTCCAATTTCATGAAGTTTTTTATAGATTTGACTTTCTGCTAATCCATCTATGTTCCATTATGTGATTCCAGTTCCATTATGACTGGCGCTAGTTAAATAGATATCTTCTTCGAATTGGACATATGGGAATGATGCCCTATTGTAGTAATTCTTTTTATTAGAATGTCTTGGGTCATTAGTAATTCTATTGATTTCGGAGTCAATATTTTTAATTATAGAGATTGCTTTTCTTGTTAGCAAGGATTTTATTTTACTAACTGTTTCAGAAATTTTCTTAGAAGCTTTTGCTAATTTTTCAGGGGAATCTCCCTTTTCCTTTAAAGCATTATATTCGGCTTCAGTAGTACTTAATCTATTTTGTAAATTGTGAAGCTCTATGGCTTTATTGTTTTTACTAGTACTAGCTTGATTGGAATCTGTATTAGAGATGATTAATTTAGTTTTAAGTTGATCTTCTATTTTACCTAGAAGTTCATTTGTAAAGTCGAATTTTTCATTTAACTGAGGAAACTTCTCTTTAGAATATTCCGAAAGTTTTATTATTGGATGTGTTATGGACCTTGTGGGAACTCCTAATTTTGTTGGTATCTTTTAGTTGGTTTGATACCACATATAATAGGTTATTTGTGTAATTATTTTGCATAATTATTTTATTAATATTTTGTTAGTTGGTCCACTTTCATTGTGAACGCTTTCTCTTTTAAAAGGGGAAGCTGCGATTACTTCATTTTGAATTGGTAGTAGAATTTCTTCTAAGGGTGGAGTAGTGACTTCTATTATACCTTTATTTTTGATATACCATTTATTAACTAACACTTGAAGGGATTCTTTTTGATTTGCAATCTGTCCTGTTATTTCAAACCATTTAAAGAATTCAATATCACATTTGATTCTTTTTAAATCTTTAATCCATTTATATTTGAAAAATAATCTTTGTTTTAAGGAATACGTATGTACGTACTATTTTCTATTAATAATATTGTTGGGGTGTAACCACTGAGCATCTAGACTTTTCCAATCTATTTCAAAGTCATCGGCTCGGATTACTGTTAGTTGATCAACTGTTTCCGTATTTGGGCTTCTTGGAGTAGCTATAAAGGGTTTATTTTGATAAATAACTTGGGGAATAGTTTTGTTAAAGTCAACTCATTTAAGTTTTGTGTTAATTTCTTCAATTAACTCTTTATTATATCATTTAAACTGATAAAATAAATGCGGAATTAAAATAGTAAGACAAAAATACTTACTTGATGAAAGCTTTATTCAAACATAAGTAAACATTATACAGAGGAGAGAAATGATAGAAAGAAAATCTTTGGAAGTTTTCTGATGTCTTTGATTACAAATTTTAAAGTCTATAGACTTCTGAAAATTCGTTGAGTTAATATCAACCTTACAAATGGACGATCCTAGCTTGCTGTCTTTTGCTTTGCTGAAAGGTCGTCTTTTGCTTTGCTGAAGGGGCAAATACTATTTTTGTCCTTTATGGTTAGTCTTTGTCAAGTGACTCTTTCTTTTTTGAAGAGTTGTTTTGCCTTTTGAAAAATCTACTTTGTTTTGTCGGGTGAGACATCTGACTTTTGTGAAGGGTCAGATGCTATTCTTCATCTACATAGGTACAATTATTTTCATTAGTCTGTAATACACTCTATATATTACAGCTATTTCTCTTGTATTAACTTTGCTATTCATATTTTTTATTTTTATATTAAGAGTTAATGTATCCAAAACGTTCTGGTCATTTATGTCAACTGAAAAGTTTGGATAACAATTTGTCAAGTGACTCTTTCTTTTTTGAAGAGTCGTTTTGCCTTTTGAAAAAGCTACTTTGTTTTGTCGGGTGAGACATCTGACTTTTGTGAAGGGTCAGATGCTATTCTTCATCTGCATAGGTACGATAGGCTTGAGCTATACCCTGTGGGTCTTCCATGTCTCCGTTGTCTTGATTCTCTGTTGAGGAGGATGCTGATGCTGCTTCTAGCATGGCTTGTACTTCTACTGGGCTTGCTGTATCAATATTAGCTAAGACTTCTAAGAGTCTCTTTTTTAAATTTGATTTGGAACTGGTTGATCCCATTTTGCTGATTGGCTTTGGTTTCTTAATCTCTCTGGATTCAAGAACCCATCCTTTGATTTTTGGTATTTTCACTAAATATTTAATACGTTTGATTTCTTCAATTTCAAACGACCAACTGATTATATATGAATTTTTTTTTGCAAAGTAATATTTGCAGATTTTAATATGATTAGGTAGAGTAGAAATCTCCTGTTCTTTTTGGAATCTCTCATAGTGGGTGTGGAAGCTTCAGGGCATTGATTGCTCTGTTCCACCAAATATTTTCCACCAGTCGTAGAACCATCTTGGTATGACTGATTTTGCTGCTTGTTCGCTGTACTTTACGAACCATGTGTGTGAGCCTGGGCGTAGGTAAATAAAATTGTACCAAGCGTCCATGTAATCTTTGAAATTATAGGTTTTGTCACGATCCAAAATCCTAACATGTCGTGATGGTGCCTATCTCAATACTAGGTGTCACGACCCAAAATTCATAAAGGTCGTGATGACGCTGGACACCACTGTCAGGCAAGACAATAATGAATACTTAAGTGGGTTCTCATTTTTGTTACTTTTGAAATCATATTTTCCTTCAATTAAATAGAAAAAGATGGAGTTTACAAAGTTAATAATAATATTTTTAACAATTTCAATACAAGACAACCCATAATCACCCCAAAACCCGGTGTCACAAGTGCATGAGCATTAACTAGGAATGTAGAATAAAATACAACAGCTGTCCGGAATACAAATTGGACAGGAAAAATGTAAGTACTCTGAGGGAGACTCTGTTGGCTGCGGATTGCCGTATAGGATGCAGCTCACCTAAGTCCCCGCCATAATCGCGCCTCTGTGCCCACAAGGCCGCTAAACATATATGTACCTGCACAAAAATGTGCAGCAAGTGTAGCATGAGTACGTAAATCAACGCGTATCCAGTAAGTATCCCGCCTAATCTCGAAGAAGTAGTGACGAGGGGTCGACTCGGACACTTACTATGGGCTATAATTAATATACCAATGATATGATCAAGCATGGATCACGTAGAATGGCTATAAGCCCGATATCATAAAGTAAGTAAACAATTCTTTTGTTAACAAGAAGTTTTTCTCAAATTCATTTTCATCATTTTAACAGTATATATCTCAGGCCAATGAGGCAATATCAATTATTATAATTTCCGAAGCAATTAATACAATCATGCACAAGTCATGCCGAGGTCGTACGGCCCGATCCAACAATAAAAATAAATTGTGCACTGCCGAGGGTCGAACGACGCGAACTATAGATGCATCTATAAATTTCCCCGCTCACAAATCATATATGCGATGCGGTCCCCGCTCGCGAATCATACATGCACCCCGGTCAAATATAAATTTAAGGAAATACCCCCTCGCAAATCATACCTGCGACGCGGCCAAATATAAGTTTAACATTTAAATCATATTTCTTTCTTGATTCTTTTTAAAATAATGGAAATTCAACTTGAATCTTTTTAAGGAAATTACCCCACTCGTGAATCATACCTGCGATGCGGTTACACATAGATTTCTTAAGCTATTATAATATTCCTCAATTCTTTTCGAAATTACGAAGTTCAAATGAAACCTTTTAAATCTTATATTCTTCAAATTTCCATTCTTTCAAGACAATTACTACTCAAGCTCAATCTTGCTTCTTCTCAAGGCAAACAATAACATAAATCGACAACAATGTCAACACGACATGATGTAAACCTAGACTACCCGGACATAGGCATAACTAGTAGCTACGTACGGACTCTCGTTACCTCGTGCGTACGTAGCCCCCACAATTAGAAGCATATATTAATTTATTTCACCTATGGGGTTAATTCCCTCTTATAAGGTTAGAAATGAGACTTACCTCGCTCCGAAGTTCCATAACCGACTTCCGATCCCTTCAAACAACTTGAATCGATGCACCACGCTCCAAAACTAGCCAATAATTATGCAAACCCATTAATATACTCAAATACTCAATATAATCTAGTTTATAACAAATTTCTAACCCCGATTGAAAAGTCGATAAAATCGCCCTCAGGCCCACGTGCCCGGATTCTGAAAATTTTCGAAGTTAATCATTACCCATAACCTTATGAACTCAAATATATGATTTATTCCCAATTCCATGCCCAAATTCGTGGTCAAAATCCAAAAATACTAAATTCTAGGTCTTCTACAAAACCCCCACAATTTATACTAATTTCCATGTCTAAATCCATATATAAACCATGTATTTAACTTGCAATAGGTGGGAATTAACTTACCTCCAAGTTGCTAGGTGAATGCTCCTCTCAAGAAGCTCCAAAGATCGTCCAAGAATGAAGAAATGAGCAAAAATGCTCAAATCCCCGCTTTAAACACTCACTGCCCAGCGATCATCGCGCTCGCGGCAAAATCCTTATGCGATGTATTTTTCGCACCTGCGGCTTCGCACCCACGGCAAAATTCTTCGTGCCTGCGATGGATTTTTCGCACCTGCGGCTTCGCACCCGCGACCCTTTTTGCGCAGGTGCGATCACACCAGATATCAGCTGCCTCAATTCTTCTTCAAATTCCAAATTCGATCCGTTAACCACCCAGAATCCATCCGGGCCCTCCCGGGACCCCGTCCAATCACACCAACCAGTCCAATAATATAACACGGACCTGCTCGAGGCCTCAAATCACATCCAACAATATCGAAATCATGAATCGCACCCCAATTCAAGCTTAATGAACTTTAAAACTTCAAACTTCTATATTCAATGCCGAAACCCATCAAATCACGTCCGATTGACCTCAAATTTTGCACACAAGTTATATTCGACCTTACGGACCTACTCCACCTTCCGAAATCAGAATCTAACCCCGATATCAAAAAGTCCACTTCCGGTCAAACTTCTCAAAAACCTTCAAATTCCTAACTTTCGCCAAATGACTCCAAAATGACCTACGGACCTCCAAATCCACTTCCGGACGTGCTCCTAATATCGAAATCACCATATGGAGCTGTTCCCAGACTCATAATTCCAAACGGACATCGATAACATTGAAATGCACTTCAACCCAAATTTACGGAATTCTTCCAAAATGCTAACTTTCACAATAGGTGCCGAAACGCTCCCGGGGCATCCAAAACCCGATCCGAACATACGCTCAAGTCCGAAATCATCATACGAACATGCTGGAACCTTCAAATCCCGATTCCGAGGCCATTTACTCAAAAATCCAACCTTAGTCAATTTTTCCAACTTAAAGCTTCCAAAATGAGAATTTTCTTTCCAAATCAACTCTGAACTCCCTGAAATCTCAATTCTGACTATGCGTACCAGTCATAATACATGAAGTGAAGTTGCTCATGGCCTCAAACTGCTGAACGACGCGCTAGAGCTCAAAATGACCGATCGGGTCGTTACACTAGGCAAGCCGATAATCTTCATAAACCACAATTTCTCTTTAAGTTTGAAAATACAATAATTAAATACAATACAAAAATCCCACAAATACTGATACGAACACTCCCCAAAAGCTGGTGTCACTGAGTACATGAGCATTCTATTATGAATACAAGTCTGGAAAATACGGTCTATGATAATCTGAGGCCAAATACAGTAACAAGGAGATAGGGAAGGAGAGACAAGGTCTGCGAAATACAGCACCTACCTCTGAATCTTCGGAAAATCAACTGTGCTAGAGAATCAACACCCGCTATGTCCGGAAATACTTGGATCTGCACACGAAGTGTAGGGTGTAGTATGAGTACAACCAACTCAGCAAGTAACAATAATAAATAAGGAACTGAAGATAATGACGAACTACACAGTTACAGTTCATTTCTAGTAATTCCAGCAAGGAATAGATATGCTTTCAAATCCGGCAGTTTAAGTCAAATCAATTTTATACAGTTCAAGTTCATATAATCCGGATATAAAATCTTTCAGAGAATTTCACAACAATGACAGATAGCAACTAAGTGCAACAACAAATGAAAAGCAAGTACAACCTCTCAGGCAACAAATACTCAACTCGTCACAACAGCTCAACCACTCGGCTCTCAACCCTCAGCACTCACACTCAATAGGTACCCGCGCTCACTGGGGGTGTACAGACTCCGGAGGGGCTCCTACAGCCCAAGCGCTATAATCTGCACGGCCAACTCACGTACTGCACAGACAACTCACGTGCCATTATATCAATATCTGGATCCGCACGGCCAACTCACGTGTTACACAGACAACTCGCGTGCTATAGTATCAATATCTCACAATCAGGCCCTCGGCCTCACTCAGTCATAAATCTCTCCAGTCTCTCGGGCTCTCAATAATCATGAAATCATCCCAAACAACAATGATATGATGCATCAATAATGAACAATAGAGACTGAGATAAAATAAATAAGTAAACTGTGACTGAATACCAAACAACAATTTAGCAGATAATTCAACATGTACACGACCTCTGTGGGTCCCAGAAGTACCAACATATAGCCTAGACATGGTTTCTAACATTTCTTATAGTCAAATTTCTACAACACATAGAGAGCATATAGCTAACAATAAATTATTCAACTTTATAGTTTCACGGGACGGAACAAGTCACAATCCCCTCGGTGCACGCCCACACGCTCGTCACCTAGCATGTGCGTCACCTCCAAAGTAATCACATGATACAAAAATCCGGGGTTTAATACCCTCAGGACCAGATTTAAAACTTTTACTTACCTCAAACCGCGTAATTCTTTATTCCGCTATGCCCTTGCCACGAGAATTAGTCTCCGAAAGCCTCGAATCTAGTCACAAATAATTCATCTCAGTCAATAAAATTTATTGGAATTAATTCCATAAGAAAATACTAATTTTCCATAAAAATCTAAAATTTAGCTCAAAAATCGCCCGTGGGGCCCACGTCTCGGAACCCGACAAAAGTTACAAAATATGAATGCTCATTCAACCATGAGTCCAACCATATAAATTTTACTCAAATCCGACATCAACTCGACCCTCAAATCTCCAAATTAAACCAAGAGGGTTTTCACACTTTTCCAATTTAATTCACCGATTAAATGTTAAAAACAATCATAGATTCGGGTAATTTAACCAATATTGAGTTAAGAACACTTATCCCATTGTTTTCTCTGAAAATCTCCCAAAAATCGCCTCTTCCCGAGCTCCAGTCCGTCAAAAAAGTCCCATTTTCAGAACTTAAAACTCTCTGCCCAGACATTTGCTCTACGCGATCGCCGACAAACACACGCAATCACGAAGCACAATTTTCCACTGCCCAGAAAAGACCCTATGAGATCGCGGACTTTCCCACGCGATCGCGTTGCACAACATCATAGACCTACGCGATCGCGAAGCACAAAACGCGTGACTTCTACTCCGCTCCACTTATTCTACGCGAACGTGACATTCTTCACGCGTTCGCGAGTCACAAAATCTCAAAGCTACGCAATCGCATCCCGCTTCACGCGATCGCGAAGCACAAAAATCAGCAGCCCTCAACTAACCTTACGCGATCACGGATATCCCCACACAATCGCGAAGCACAAAACCTCTACTGACCAACTAAGCCTACGCGATCGCAGACGCATACACGCGATCGCATATAAGGAAATCAGATTCAGATATCAGAAAATTCCAGCAGCTGTTTAAGTCTAAATTTTGATCCGTTAAGCATTCGAAACTCACTCGAGCCCCTCGGGACCTTAACCAAATATACCAACAAATCCTAAAATATCATACGAACTTAGTCGAGTCTTCAAATCACATCCAACAACACTAAAAATAGGAATCACACATAGATTCAAGCCTAATGAACTTTGAAACTTTTTATTTCTTCAAATAATGCCGAAACCTATCAAATCACGTCCGATTGACCTCAAAGTTTGCACATAAGTCATAAATGACAGAACAGACCTATTAAAATTTTCAGAATCGGATTTCAACCCCGATATCAAAAATTCAACCCCCCGGTTAAACTTCCCAAAAATTCAACTTTCGGCATTTCAAGCCTAATTCCTCTACGGACCTCCAAATAATTTTTCGGACATGATCCTAAGTCCAAAATTACCATACGGAGCTATCGAAATCATCAAAATTCAAATCCGAGGTCGTTTACACATAGGTCCATATCCGGTCACTTTTCTAACTTAAAATTTTCAATTATGAGACTAAGTGTCTTATTTCACTCCGAATTCCTTCCGGACCCGAACCAACTAACCCAGTAAGTCATAAAACAACTGTAAAGTATAAATTAAGCAGTAATTGGGGGAACGGGATTATAATACTCAAAACTACCTGCCGAGTCGTTACAGGTTTGGGGCCGGTATTGTACAGAGAGCACAATCGGGGTGTGCAAGTGATCCATTCCCCATTCAAAAGGGCTAATAATTTTGTTAATATTAAATCTTGAATACCTAATACTGTCGGGATCTTTGTCATCTCGTAGCGTATGCTCAAAAGTGACTGATCCTGTATCTGTAAGGATTAATTCATAATACCTCCTTGTTTTTAGGGGGTCACTGGTTTCAACGTAGTTTTTATTGGTATAGCAAGGTCTAATTAAATATTTTTTATCAAAAATTTCATAACCTTTGTCTAATGCCAATACTTTAATTGGTGCTTTAGAGATTATTTTGAATGTTTCCTTTTCTTGAGGAACTGATTTTTTACCTTCCGTTTTGGATGGTGTGTCTGACTTGACTGCTTGTGCGAATATTTCTGGGGTCTTTATTGCATAGTCTAAACTGGTCAATATCTTACCAGTTTGTCTTGTTGAAGCTTTTGAGGAAGCTTGTTGGAATGGTCTTTTTATTTTTGGAATAAATCCAAGAACTGTCATTGTTAACGATTTGTTTGTAGTGGGAACTCTCGGAGGGGTTACCATTATATTTAAAGGCGGTCTCACGGGTAAGGATGGTTAGTAATCTGCAAGTGCAGTGTACCTATTCTCTCTTTTTGGTGAGGCCCTGAAGGGACCCGTCTGGTTTGGTCTCATTTTTTCCCTGTAGGAATTCTCTAGTTAGAAAATCGGGTAAAGAGTTTGATTCACCTTTAATAAATTCTATTTGAAAATCAAAACTAGATAATAATGCTTGCCATCTGGCAAAAATCTGTTTTGAAATGAGGTTTTTAACATCTTTTTATAAAATCTCTTTAGCTGATTTACAATCAACTCTTAGTAAGAATTCTTTATTTATTAAATCATCTTGGAATTTTGTAATACATAGTACTATAGACAAAATCTCTTTTTTGACTGTACTATAATTTTTTTGAGCCGAATTCCAGATTCCGGAAGTGAAACGAACTAATTGTTCGGAGATCTTGAAGATACTCGTTGTTTAAGAATACCACCGTACCCTTCATCAGAAGCGTCAGTTTCGACTATCATGAATGCTTCAGGATTAGGAATACCTAGACACAGAAGGTTTTGAACAATGGATTTGACTCTTTTGACAGTGTAAGTTTGTTCTTGACCCCATGGGACTGGATTTTTTCTGAGACATTTGTATCGTGGTTCACAAATTTTTCTAATATTAGGAATGAAGTCTGCTATATAATTAAGGCTTCCTAAGAACCTTTGTAATTGAGTTTTTTCTATGATTTCATCAGGGAATTTAGATGAGAACTCAATGGCTCCACAGATTGGTTTATAGGTGCCTTGGTATAGGTTATGTCCTAAGAATCTAATAGTTGTTTGGAACAACTTAATCTTCTTAGCACTTACCACTATACTGTTATGTTTTCCAATCTTAAAGAAAGTGTTAAGATGTTTAAAATGAGCATCTATGTCTTCTAAGAATATTAATACATCATCAATATGAACTATTGACATATTACTGTATGGGTTAAATATATTGTTCATTATATTTTGAAATTCTGATGGGGCATTTTTTAACCCAAAAGGCATAGCATTCTATTCGTATTTGTCACGACCCAAAATCCATTTAAGGTCGTGATGGCGCCGAACACCGCTGTCAAGCAAGCCAACACTATATAGTTAATTAAATCCTCTTTTAGTATTTTGAAATCAAAATTTCTTCAATGAAATAATAAAGATAGAACTCATAGAGTAAATGATAAATATTTTTAGCAACTAAATTTCTAAACAATTCATAACCATTCCCAAAACACGGTGCCACAAGTGCATGAGCATTTACTAGGGAATTAAAAATAAAATACAGCATCTGTCCAAAATACAAATTAGACAGGAAAATATAATAACTCTGAAGGAGACTCTGTTGGCTGCAGATCGTAATAGAATACAACTCACCTATATCCCCACAATTATTAACCAACCTCTACGCCCACAAGGCCGCTAGACATATATGTACGTGCACAATAAAATTATGCAGCAAGTGAAGCATGAGTACGAAACAACGTGTACCCAGTAAGTATCAAACCTAATCTCAAAGAGGTAGAGACGAGATGGCCGACTTTGACACTCACTAAGAGTCAATAATAATAAATGAAATAAAGATAGCAATGTCTAGATCAATATGATTTATAGAATTTACAATGATTTTCTTTACCCAACATAAATAATTAAAATCCTTCAATTCCAATCAATTTTTAATTTATCAATTAGCCTCATTTACAGGGATAACCATAATTTCCTTAACAATCAGAAATAATTAATTCTTTCAATTCCAATAATTTCAAATTTATCAATTAAATTCCTTCAGATGCAACAATTCTCAATCTATTAATTAAATCCACAAGATGCAATTAAAATAGCAAAGCATCATGTAATTTTCATTATTAGGCACGATTTCTGCCGAGGGACGTGCGGCACGATCCATAGATGCATCTATCCTGCCGAGGCATTCGGCCCGCTCCACAAGAAAGGAAGACATTTTCTTATGTACCTCCGGAATGAGAGTATATTTATTATAAGATAAATTCAAGAGGAAGAACAATTTCTCTTAACAATTAATTAATTTAAACAGAAAATCAAGCATATGAGATTTTCATCCTTTAATACTTTTATCTAACAATTCACAATATATATATATATATATATATATATATATATATATATATATATATATATATATATATATTAAATAATATTAATTAAACAAAGAATACAATTTACACAAGTAATTCATGGTTTGGGTCCTAAACTACCCGGACTTTAGCATTAATAGTAGCTACGCACGGACTCTCGTCACCTTGTGCGTACGTAGCCCCCCACAATTTGCAACAATTATTACTTTAATTACCTATGGGGTAATTTTTCCCCTCACAACATTAGACAAGAGACTTACCTCAATTTGCTCCAATTTCATCCACTAGAAGGCCTTTTTCCATGATTATCCAACTCTGTCTGGCTCGAATCTAGCCAAAATAATTCGATACAATTACTAAAGATTATAGGAATCAATTCCATAAGAAAATACTACATTTTCAATAAAAATCTAAAATTAATTAAAAATTCGTTCATGGGGCCCATGTCTCGGAATGCGGCAAAAGTTATGAAATCCGACAACCCATTCAATTACGAGTCCAACCATACCAGTTTCACTCAAATCCGACCCCGAATCAATACAGAAATCTCAAAAATTCGTTTCTATGAGGTTTCTAAAATTTCCCAAATTTCAATCTCAAAACACTAATTAAATGGTGAAAACAATGACATATTCGTGTATATTGACCAAATCCGAGTTAGAATCACTTACCCCAATGTCTTTCCTTGAAAATCTATCAAAAATCGCCTCTGCTCAAGCTCTAATTTGTCAAAAATGGCGAATGGGACGGATGCCCTCCTTTATAAATCTGCCGAGGCAACCCTCGATCCTTGGCCTTAATTGTGGTTCGATCATGGTACTCGATCATGGCCTCGATCCTTGGCCTCGATCGTGACTTCGATCGTGGCCTCGATCCTCGACCTCGATCGTGGCTTCGATCATAGCCCTCGAGCCTTTGTCTTCGATCATGGATCTCGATCATGACCCTCGAGCCCTGCCTTCGATCATGACCCTCAATTATGGCCTCGGTCTTGGGTCTCGATCCTGAGCCTCGATCTTGGGCCAAAATTTCCAACAGAAGAGAAAAATTGCAGCAACTGTTTTAAGTCCAACTTTTGATCCGTTAACCATCCGAAACTCACCCGAGGCCCTCGGGTCCTCAACGAAATATACCAACACATCCTAAAACATCATACGAACTTATTTGAAACCTCAAATCACATAAAACGACTCTAAAACCACGAATTATGCTCCAATTCAAGCTTAATGAAACTTAAAGTTTCCAACTTCTACATTCGATGTCGAAACCTATAAAATCAAGTCCGATTTACCTCAAATTTTGCACACAAGTCATAAATGACATAACGGAGCTATGAAAATTTCGGAACTGGATTCCGACCCCGATATCAAAAAGTTAACTCCCCGGTCAAACTTCCAAACTTAAATTCCTGTTTTAGCCATTTCAAGCCTAATTTAACTACGAACTTCCAAATAAAATTCTGAACATGCTCCTAAGTCCAAAATCACCATACGGAGCTATTGGAACCGTCAAATTCCGATTCCGGGGTCATTTTCTCAAAATGTTGACCGAAGTCAAACTTAGCGTTCTAAGGCCAACTTAAGGAACCAAGTGTTCCTATTTCAACCCGAACTCTCTCAAATCCCGAACCAACCGTCCTCGCAAGTCATAATTTATTATAAGCACATATAGGGAGTGTTATTTAGGGAAACGGGGTTCTAAAAGTCAAAACGACTTGTTGGGTCGTTACATTCTCTCCCACTTAAATATACGTTCGTCCTCGAACGTGCTAAGGAGTGTTCCGGAGTTGTCCAAAATCACTGTTTAACACCTCGAGCACCTACCCATGCTACCACACCCAATTGAGCACATTAGCTCGAGCCAATATGAAGATTCTCCCATTTATTTAGGCAATTAAGCCTTAGAGCCCAATTCTAACATCCAGAATTCTCCACCATGCATGTTTCTAACCTATGAACACCGTATCAATCACTACATGATGCACCAATACAGGATTGCATACCTTTATTGAATTTAGACCATGCACCACATCATTCACATGACCATAATAACATCTCCCGATAACAATAGCCAAAATTCTACGAATCTGATGTTTACAACACACCTCATGATACATATAAGTCCTGTTCCAACTCTTGAAATGCTTCCACGATGGAAGAAATGTGTAGAAATTCATAACCAACTGCCGAGTCATCAAATTATTGAGTTTCTCCTGCTGACAAGAACCGTTGCCTCATTATAACCAAATAATAGTATTTGCTCTTTATTATACTTCATATAACCCGATCGCACTGATCCCGGATCCAATAATTTTGTCTCCCCCAGCATGAGCTACTCAGGCAATAAGCCACCTCAGACACGACAAAAAGCCTCATATGACGCCACAATGAGCTAATAAGCTACGGACTTGATTGCGATACATAAGGAAAACGAACTCTGGAAAGGATTTCTCAACCCACGTGACTAATTAGACAACTGAAAAGGTGTCATCAACCTTCCTCAAAAACAAAAATGGGACACAAACACACAAAATAGAATATAGGGGACTGTACTCAATATCACACTGTTGCGGCGTGCAACCCAATCCAAACAACATACCCGTAGCGGTGTGCCACCCGATCCACACAAAAAGAATATGTAAGGAAATACTTACCAAGCTAGAATGCTCATTACTACAAAAATATCTGAATATCGGACACAAGCACGCTAAGTGCATAATACCATCCCTGGAAGGACCGGCAGCGCCATACGCTACAAAACTCAAGCACAACTAAGGTGCGATATATGATCTGAATCTCGAGAGTCATCCTGCTCACATAACACCATCGCTTTGCGGAACCTCAACACATAAGATATTTATCAAGCCGTTTCACAACTCACACAACACAATATAGTATTACATGAAATAACCGATGACAAAACGACATCCAATGTCCGAATACTCCTTCATAGGGAGCTTTTATGCTGAAATGAACACATCCGGCCTAATATAAAGGCCGTATTCATATTTAAATCCATCCACAGACCTCAAGCCGATTATGATCACAACGTACTAGGCTAATAACCTTTCAAGGATCCATAATAACCCTTTTCCCTATAACACACAAGAACAACAATCATAACCGGAACACACTTCCATATTCCACAACCAAATGAACCGAGCGCTTCCAGGCAAAAATTCTCGAATTAGCGATATCGCCACAATCTTCATACTTGGTTGTTAAATATTTAATCAATCAGGTGACTACTTGTCATACTCATACAATTCTCCCATGGAATATGCTCCCACGACCTTCCGCAACAGATAACAAGTCTGCACATCCATACCACCGGCCATACTAATACTGTAAGGAGAATCAAGGATCCGCAATTCAATACACAAAGCCTCTTACATATAACGCTGATCTCAAGTGACACTGAAGACAATACCAGCTTGCTTTAAACCTCTAACTCCTTTTCTGCTCGTCCGAGCTTGTGACATCCTTGTCAACGCTGAATCGAAATCTTAAATCCTTAACTTTCGAATCTCATGCTACTTAATGCACTTAGTCACGCAAATACGTAGGAGTACAAGAATTCCATCATAACTCCCGAACCACTAATAGGGTAAACACTTCATCATATATCAACCTTCTACTTAACTCATTTCAAGAGAACCATTGCAACACGTGACTGAATTCCCATATCCGCAGAAAATACCGGCATCAAGTAGTGGTCTAAGCCACCATAACTCTTCCGGGATCCCTCTACACATAAAAAGACATAATACTTGAATTCCTCCAAATAAAATCAATTATTGAGGCCGCCAAGACTTGCACGTACCGCTACAAATTACATGCATAACTCTATGCGCTGAAGGAGCTGATCATTACCACCATCATGCCGATTCAACCATTGTTAGCCGACTCGTCTTTTTCTCAATTTATTCTCAACTTACCTTAGAAATAATAATAGCTCCATTCATTTCATCACAAACTCAAATCCGCACTCATCCCGAGTGACCTTATTTCACGAGACCACGCTGTTTCAAAACCCATGAATCATCTCATACTCCTCCTTGTGCGCACTTTTACATCTTCAACTGGTACACCCATTCTAATACTTCTTTTATGAATCCTAAGTTATTTCCTTCCGTTTCTCTAATGCTACACCACAACCTGAAGATAACGCAGAGTACTCCAAGCCCTATTTCATAATCTGCTGCAAAAGCTCGATACTTAACCATACTACGAACTCGAGATCCTTAGTGACCACACTTTAAATTTTTGAACCCTCTAAGACCGTTATTGAGAGTCACTTACTCTGACTTGTTCCCAAACATGATCAACTCCAAGGCCCTGCTAGCACATGGATACTTTCCTAAGGTAACACCCGACTGTCTCACTTTCCCTGTGCATTACATCTACACCAAGCATAAACTCTGAGTCTTCCAAAAACCTGAATATGAATTGATAAGGCCAAATATGGCACACATTCCCCAAATCCTTTGCTCAAATTACCACTGATGTTTTCTTCCCTTAGTTGCAATGACCTACCAATACACCGATAACCAGGAACCTCACAAATAGACAACCATGCAATCCAATTGTAGATGGTGGGGCTCTCCCACTTAGCTTGAAGCTACAATTACATAACTCTGGAATCCACCGAGATTCTTTCTTCATCATTGACATGATCCTGCACATGCAACTTTCCAAATTTCTTGAAATCCTTCTATTAACCTTTAATAAACACTCCGAACCACTAGCCATATTTACATATTAAATCTCTCACTGGGTAGCCAGTAGAATTCTTCGCAGAAGCTTCATCAACACCACGCGACCGCTAACCTGCTCACAAGAGATAACCCACCTGTGAAAATTACATGCCGACATATTCCAACGTCACTGCATTGGGTGCAATTACTACTAAATCAGTAGATCATCCTGAGTCCGAGCTCATTCACTAGCTGCACTAGTCCGTTCACTCCTCATCGACGTCAACTAAAGGTGCGACAATACGTTCCAATCCAAAGTTATGTCGTATCCTTCTTCATATCAAGCAACTCCCTCCCGTTGTATCCAATCTTGCTCAATATAGCAGCTAATATTACAACTTAAGTCCGTAGACCTAGTCACTGTCCATCCAAAATCCCAAGTCACTTCAAACTTTCCTCAAGCCGTGTAGTTATCCTACTACGTAACTCATATGCTACCTTGCCACTCTTCTTTAAGCAACTACTCGACTTCTGTTTCTCACACTTGGCCTCCTAGGAACTTAACCACCACAAGACACCTTCCACATGTTCTTCCTCATCCTTCGCTGTCCAGTTGTTGCCTTAACTAAAAATCCGTCTCTGTAGCACTTGAACCAATAGGTCGTTACTAGCTTTAAACCTTTCCGAGGATCATCCTTCTCGAGCCATCAATACTAGGAACACTGCTTCGACCCTGAACCACTGCACATCGTGATCTCTACAACTGATCCCCCTATACCAATTCCTAACACCCCGTCGTGAAGGCGATTTGAAGAAAACTATAACACCGGCCAACCTTAACACATTTAACAAGGCGATGACACCACATCAAAATTGAGAACTCTACCATGCTCGAAGATATCAGGCTTCATTACTCCATCAACCCCAAACCTGAATATTCATAGTCCAATTGCCTTTTCTCTGCTGGAAATAAAACATGGAACCTCTGAATCATATACTGGGAAAAACATTCTTTCAAGTCGTTTTGCTGACTTGACACATAGACATACATTCTACCATTACATAAACACTGTGCGATAATAACGCATGAATCGTCATAACAATCAATGCCAAATCTCAAAACCTTAGGTAGTATTGATACTGAACTGAAACGACAGAGCGGCCTTCTGCAAGGCGATGACAATAGCCCAATTAATTACACAGGGAGAAGCATCCTGCACTACATCTGTAGTACCATTAAAATTTCCTCGATCCCCAATTTATAACAAGCGTTTCGCGTCGCATAAGATTGAATAAGAAGGAAATGAAGGCATAAGCCTCAAAGGAATCGAATCGCACGATGAGGAATCAAAAAGGGAAGTATTCCTAACAGCCCTGTAGCTTCTCGAAGATAAGCACATACGTCTCCGTACCGATCCGCAAGACTCTACTAGACTTGCTCATGACTCGTGAGACCTACGTGAACCTAGTGCTCTGATACCATGTTGTCACGACCCAAAATCCATTTAAGACCGTGATGGCGCCGGACACCGCTGTCAGGCAAGCCAACACTATATAATTAATTAAATCCTCTTTTAGTATTTTGAAATCAAAATTTCTTCGATGAAATAATAAATATAGAACTCATAGAGTAAATGATAAATATTTTTAGCAACTAAATTTCTAAACAACTCATAACCATTCCCAAAATCTGGTGTCACAAGTGCATGAGCATTTACTAGGGAATTAAAAATAAAATATCGCATCTGTCCAAAATACAAAATTAGACAGGAAAATATAATAACTCTGAAGGAGACTCTGTTGGATGCAGATCGTAATATAGAATGCAGCTCACTTATGTCCCCACAATTATTAACCAACCTCTGCGCCCACAAGGCCGCTAGACATATATGTACATGCACAATAAAATTGTGCAGCAAGTGCAACATGAGTACGAAACAACGTGTACCCAGTAAGTATCAAGCCTAATCTCGAAGAGGTAGAGATGAGATGGCCGACTTTGACACTCACTAAGAGTCAATAATAATCAATGAAATAAAGATAGCAATGTCTAGATCAATATGATTTATAGAATTTACAATGATTTTCTTTACCCAGCAGAAATAATTAAAATCCTTCAATTTGAATCAATTTCCAATTTATCAATTAGCCTTATTTACAGGAATAACCATAATTTCCTTAACAATCAAAAATAATTAATTCTTTCAAATCCAATAATTTCAAATTTATCAATTAAATTCCTTAAGATGCAACAATTCTCAATCTATTAATTAAATTCACAAGCTGCAATTAAAATAGCAAAGTATCGTGTAATTTTTATTAGTAGGCACGATTTCTGTCGAGGTCGTACGACCCGATCCAGAGTATCGTGTACACTGCCGAGGAACATGCGACACGATTCATAGATGCATCTATCCTGCCGAGGCGTTCGGCCCGCTCCAAGGGAAAGGAGAAAATTTTCTTATGTACCTCTGGAATGAGAGTATATTTATTATAAGATAAATTCAAGAGGAAGAACAATTTCTCTTAACAATTAATTAATTTAAACAGAAAATCAAGCATATGAGATTTCCATCCTTTAATATTTTTATCTAACAATTCGCAATATATATATATATCAAATAATATTAATTAAACAAAGAATATAATTTACACAAGTAATTCATGCTTTGAGTCCTAAACTACCCGGACTTTAGCATTAATATTAGCTACGCACGGACTCTCATCTCCTCGTGCGTACGTAGCCCCCCACAATTAGCAACAATTATTACTTTAATTACCTGTGGGGTAATTTTCCCCCTCACCAGATTAGACAAGAGACTTACCTCAATTTGCTCCAATTTAATCCACTAGAAAGCCTTTTTCCACAATTATCCAACTCTGTCTGGCTCGAATCTAGCCAAAATAATTCAATACAATCACTAAAAATTATAGGAATCAATTCCATAAGAAAATACTACATTTTCAATAAAAATCCGAAATAAATTAAAAATTCGTCTGTGGGGCCCATGTCTCGGAATGCAGCAAAAGTTATGAAATCCGACAACCCATTCAATTACGAGTCCAACCATACCAGTTTCACACAAATCCGACTCCGAATCGATACCGAAATCTCAAAAATTCGTTTCTATGAGGTTTCTAAAATTTCCCAAATTTCAATCTCAAAACATTAATTAAATGGTAAAAACAATGACATATTCATGTATGTTGACCAAATCCGAGTTAGAATCACTTACCCCAATGTCTTTCCTTAAAAATCTATCAAAAATCGCCTCTGCTCAAGCTCTAATTTGTCAAAAATGGCGAATGGGACGAATGCCCTCCTTTATAAATCTGCTAAGGCAGCCCTCGATCCTCGGCCTCGATCGTGGTTCGATCACGGTACTCGATCATGGCCTAGATCCTCGACCTCGATCATGGACTCGATCCTCGGCCTCGATCGTGACTTCGATCGTGGCATCGATCATATCCCTCGAGCCTTTGTCTTTGATCATGGATCTCGATCATGACCCTCGAGCCCTGCCTTCGATCATGACCCTCGACTATGGCCTCGGTCTTAGGTCTATATCCTGAGCCTCGATCTTGGGCCAAAATTTCCAACAGAAGAGAAAAATTGCAGCAGCTGTTTTAAGTCCAACTTTTGATCCGTTAACCATCCGAAACTCACCCGAGGCCCTCGGGACCTCAACCAAATATACCAACAAGTCCTAAAACATCATATAGACTTATTTGAAACCTCAAATCACATAAAACGACTCTAAAACCATGAATTATGCTCCAATTCAAGCTTAATGAAACTTAAAGTTTTCAACTTCTACATTCGATGTCGAAACCTATAAAATGAAGTCCGATTAACCTCAAATTTTGCACACAAGTGATAAATAACATAACGGAGCTATGAAAATTTTCAGAACTGGATTCCGACCCCGATATCAAAAAGTCAACTCCCCGGTCAATCTTCCAAACTTAAATTCCTATTTTAGCCATTTCAAGCCTATTTTAACTACGAACTTCCAAATAAAATTTCGAACACGCTCCTAAGTCCAAAATCACCATATGGAGCTATTGGAACCGTCAAATCCCGATTCCGGGGTTGTTTTCTCAAAATATTGACCGAAGTCAAACTTAACATTCTAAGGCCAACTTAAGGAGCCAAGTGTTCCTATTTCAAATCGAACACTCCCAAATACCGAGCCAACCGTCCTCGCAAGTCATAATTTATTATAAGCACATATAGGGAGTTTTATTTAGGGGAACAGGGTTCTAAAAGTCAAAACGACCGGTTGGGTCGTTACAGTATTGTCCAAAGGGGACATTGAAAAAAGTTTTGTATTTATCCTTTTCGCTAATTTGAATTTGCCAGAATCCTGACTTCATATCAAATTTGCTGTAGATATTAGCTTTATAAGTTTTTTTTTTAACAAATCTCTTTTATTAGGTATCGGGTACCTAATCCATTGTAGGACTTTGTTTAAATGCTTATAATTAATAACGAGTCTAGGAGCCCCTCTTTCCTTTTCTACGCTATTATTAACGTAGAAAGCTGCACAACTCCAAGGTTATTTTGATGGTCTTATAATCTTCTTTTTAAGGAGATCATTAATTTTGTTTTTACAAATTTCCATAAGTTCATGATTCATTTGAATAGGTCTAGCTTTTGTACGTATGGCAGGTTCAGTGAATTCATTTATATAAGGTAGTTCAACTACGTGTCTTTTTCTTTCCCAAAAGGCATTGGGTAACTTTGAACAAACTTCAAGTTCGAGTTTTTCTTGAAGTTTTTTAATTTTTTCCTCCATTCCCGGGGTTTTTAAAGTTTGTTCAATTTTGTGAACATTTATATCATTTTTTAAATAATTTGCCTGATTTGAAAGTAGGTTTATTTTAAAAATAGTCTTTTACTTGAGGAAGTCACTTTCTTCCTTGGAGATAGAATTAAGATAAGGGAATTTTATTTCCTTTCCTAATATTGTGGTGCAAATTGCATCTAAATTATCATGATGTGGTTTAATTTGAGTTATAAATGGTATTACTAGGATAATTTCTTCATTTATATCTCTAGTTACCACAAAATCATTTATAAAGCAGATTCCTTCATTACAGATGTGGGCTTTTGATAACATATAATTTATCTTTAATTTTTCTCTTGTGACGGAATACAATTTTGCAGTACTCTTTTCAAGGTACTTAGTGTAATGACCCAACCGGTCATTTTGATTTTTAGAACCCCGTTCTCCTAAATAAAACTTCCCTAATGTGCTTTTAATAATTTATGACTTGCGGGGATGGTTGGTTCAGAATTCGGAAGTGATCGGTTGAAATCGGAACAATTGGTTCCTTAGTTTGGCTTTAAAAGGCCAAGTTTGACTTCGGTCAACATTTTGAGAAAACGACCCCGGAATCGGGATTTGACAGTTCCAATAGGTCCATATGATGATTTCGGACTTGAGCGTATGTTCGAATCGGGTTTTAGATAACCCGAGAGCATTTTAGCGCTTAATAGTAAAAATTAACTATTTGAAGGTTTAAAGTTCTTTAAATTTGGTTTGGAATAGATTTTGGAGTAATCGAGGCCTGTTTGGAATTTCGAGTCTGGGAATAGCTCCGTATATTGATTTAAGACTTGCACACAAAATTTGGTGTCATTCCGAGTAGTATAAGTATATTTCAGCGCATACGGAGTAAGTTTGAAGAATTTGAAAATTCTAAGTTGAATCAATTTGGTTTGAGGTATGATTCTTAGTTTTGATGTTGTTTTACACGTTCGGAGAGTTCGAGCAAACCTGTTTTATGATTTCAAACTTGTTGGTATGTTTGGGCGGGACCCCGGGGGCCCGAGTGTTAACCGGACGAGGCTCAGACCAACTTCGGACTTGGGAGAAAAATGCTGAAGTTTTCTGCTTCTGGTGCATTCGCACCTGCTCTTGTACAGCCGCAGGTGCGACCCTCGTAGATGCGAGCTTCAATCGGAGAAGTGGAAGGGGAACAGAGGCCTGCCATCGCAGGTACAGAATTTTGGGCGCACCAGCGAACGCGCAGGTGCGAGAATTGTGCGCAGATGCGAGGCTTAGCAGGCGAGGGAAAACTTGCACCTGCGAGGCTTTTCAGCAGGTGCGGAATCCACAAGTGCGGTACATATTCCGCAGGTGCGAAACCCCTGCTTGGCAAAATGTGTTAAAATCGGGGCTCAGACATTTTGAGCCCATTTTTCCTCCATTTCCGGTCGATTTTAGAGCTTTTGAGAGGGGGATTTCCACTAACAATTGGAAGGTAAGTTAATTCTACACCCCTTGTGTTAAATACATAGATTATGGGTAGATTATAACTTGTAAATCTTAGAAATCAAAGGTTTAGATGAAAAACCTAGTTTTTTTTTATAAAAATAAGATTTTAACCACAAAAATGGTTATGGAATTGGAGAGAAATTATATATTTGAGCTTTTGAGATTATGGGTAACGTTTTCATCTGAAATTTTCGGAATCCGGGCACGTGTGCCCGGGTTGAATTTTAGGAATTTTACCATTTTGGGTTGGGTAATTTATTTAATAGCCTAAATTCGAATTATTAAACATGTATTAATTATTTTGTATAACATTTGGATAGTTTTGGATTTTTCGGCATCAAATTGAGAATTTAATGTGATGCGGTAATCGGAAAGTGGACTTTGAGACAAGGTAAGTCTCTTGTCTAATCTTGTGAGGGGGAATTTACCCCATAGGTGATTAAATTAAATAATTGTGCTAAATTGCAGGGGCTACGTACGCACGAGGTGACGAGAGTCCGTGCGTAGCTACTATTTATGCTAAAGTCCGGGTAGTTTAGGACTTAATCATGAATTACTTATGTAAATTATATTATTTGTTTAATTAAAATTATATATATATATATATATATATATATATATATATATATATATATATATATATATATATATAGTGAATTGTTAGGAAAAAATATTAAAAGATGAAAATCTCATATGCTTAATTTTCTGTTTAAATTAATTAATTGTTAAAAGAAATTATTCATCCTCTCGAATTGATCTTATAATAAATATACTCTCCTTCCGGAGGTACATAAGAAAATGTCCTCCTTTCTTGTGGAGCGGGCCGAACGCCTCGGCAGGATAGATGCATCTATGGATCGTGCCGCACGTCCCTCGGCAGTGTACATGACACTCTGGATCGGGCCGTACGACCTCGGCAGAAATCGTGCCTAATAATAATAATTATACGATACCTTGGCATTTCAATTGCAGTTTGTGAATTTAATTAATAGTTTGGAAATTGTTGCATTTGAAGGAATTTAATTATTTTTGCTGGTTAAATAAATTATTGTTAACTCTGTGAATCATGTTGATTTAGATATTTTAGTTTTATTTCTATTATTATTATTGACCCATAGTGAGTGTCAAAGTCGGCCATCTAGTCTCTACCTCTTCGAGAGTAGGCTTGATACTTAATGTGTACACGTTGTTTACGTACTCATGCTACACTTGCTGCACTTTTTGTGTAGGACCTAAGGCAGATGCTATTGTTGGACCTATCGGTGCACACCCGCGTTATCCAGAGGATTAGTGGTGAGCTGCTTTTTGAGTCGTTCTGCATCCACTAGTGCCTATTCTGGGAGTTTTATTCTGTCTATTTCATTTCAGATAGTCTTTATAATTTTTGTATAATCTACTAGATGCTCATACACTTGTGACATGAGGTCTTGGCACACACATTGGTAGAATGGTTGGATTTAAATTCTGTTCTTGGTTATTTTAATTTATTAAATTCTTGCAAGTAAGAATAGTTTAATTACTCAGTTAATTTTCAAAGAATTGAATATGGGTTTAAATTTCTAGTTGGCTTGCCTAGCTGTAGTGTTGGGCGCCATCACGACTTATAGGTGAAATTGGGTCGTGACAACATGGTATCAGAGCACTAGGTTCACGTAGGTCTCACAAGTTATGAGCAGGCCTAATAGAGTCTTGTGTATCGGTACAGAGTCGTCTGTACTTATCTTCGAGAGGCTATAGGGTGTTAGGAAACTACCTTTATTCATATTCCATCGTGCAATTGATATAGTATTAAATAGCTTTATCTTATTCTCTCATAGATGGTGAGAACGCGCTCTAATGAGGTTCCAGACCAAGGAAGAGCTACTCCCCCAGTTGCTAGAGGCCCAGGCAGAGGCCGAGGGAGGGCTCCAGCTCATGGTAGGGGGCAAGGATATCCCAGGACTGTTCCAGTTATGCCGCCAGTGCGTCCAGCAGAGAATCCCATTATTGAGGAACAAGGTAAGGTGCCTGTGGCAGAGCCAGCTCCGGTGGGTTTCACATCTGCACCGGGATTTCATGATGTCATGGGTCGTATGCTGTGGTTCATGGACACTATGACTCAGGCCGATTTATTTTCGGCAGACCCCTACCGCGCAGGCTCATGGGTAGGCAGCTGCTGTATATCAGATCCAGGGTGCACTACCCATGGGTGGAGCCCAGCCAGTGGCAGCAGCTACACCTAAGCCCAGGCCAGTTGTAGCCGCTGATCCGCAAAAACTATTGGACATATGGAATAGACTACATCTTCCTGTCTTTGGGGGTGAGCAACATGAGGATCCCCAGGATTTCATTGATCGATGCAAGGATAGACTGTACAACATGAGGATATTGGAGTCTCATGGGGTTGACTTTGCTACTTTTCAGCTGGAGGGCAGAGCCCGTAGATGGTGGAAGTCTTATCTTCTTGGCAGACGAGGAGATTCTCCTCCTATGACTTGGGACAGGTTCATCCGTATTTTCCTGGACAAGTATATTTCACCCTCCCAGAGGGAAGAGTTGCGGTTTCAGTTTGAGCAGCTCCAGCAGGGTCAGATGTTAGTGACCGATTAAGAGGCAAGGTTCTCTGAGTTATCTCGTCATGCACTTATGATACTCCCTACTGAGGCGGAGAGAGTGAAGAGGATTGTTGCGGGTTTACATACTGACATTCAGGCCACTATGGCTCGAGAGGTTGAGATGGGTACTTCTTATGAGCTAGTCGTGGAGATAGCTCGGAGGATTGAGGGTGTGCGTCAGCGGAGCCGAGAGCAGGTTATGAGAGATAAGCAGTTTAGATACTCTGGAGAGTTCAGAGGTGCTCCGTCTGGGGGCAGAGGTTAGTTCGTGAGAGGGTAGTCCAGCATGCCCTCATATCCAGCACCACCGCCTCCTCGGGGTGCTCCAGTGCGACCTTATTTCAGTGCTATACCAGAGAGTTCTTATCCCCCACCAGCTATTCAGGGTTCTTCTAGTGGGTATTCAGGTCACCAGGGCCAGATTCTTAGTCAGCAACCCATTGTACCTAAGAGTTGTTATGAGTGTGGGGATCCCAGTCACATACAGAGATTCTGCCCCAGACTTCGGGGTAGACCAGTGCAGTAGGGTCAGCAGCCTATGATTACTGCACCAGTTGCTCCACCAGTAGTCCGACCACTAAGAGGTGGAGGACAGGTGGGTAGGGGCCATCAAAGAGGTGGAGATCAGGAGGTAGAGGCCAACCAGTTGGCGCTCCAGCTTTGTTCTATGCTTTTCCGGCCAGGCCAGATGCAGAGGCCTCAAATGCCGTGATTACAGGTATTATTTCTGTTTGCGGCAAAGATGCCTCCATATTATTTGATCCATAATCTACATATTCCTATGTGTCATCTCTATTTGCTTAATTTCTGGGTGTTTCTCATGAGTCCTTGAGTACTCATGTTTATGTGTCCACTCCTGTGGGCGATTCTGTTGTTGTGAATCGCATCTACCGGTCCTGTATTATTTCATTATGTGGTTATGAAACTAGAGTAGATCTCTTATTGCTTGAGATGACCGATTTTGAAATTATCCTGGGCATGGACTGGTTATCTCCATATCATGCCATCCTAGATTGCCATGCCAAGACTGTTACCTTGGCTATTCCAGAATTTCCTAAGTAGGAGTGGAAGGGTTCGTCTGTTAGTGCATCTAATCGAGTTTTTTCTTTTATAAAGGCTCAACACATGGTTGAGAATGGTTATTTAGCTTATTTAGCCTATGTTTGGGATACTACTGCAGAGACTCCGGCTATTGATTTAGTGCCTGTAATTCGGGATTTCTCCGATGTATTTCCTTCAGATCTTCCAGGTATGCCACCTGAGCGTGATATTGATTTTTGTATTGACTTGGCTCCAGATACCCAGCCTATATCTATCCCACCATATCACATGGTTCCGAAAGAATTGAAAGAACAACTTGAGGAGTTATTAGCCAAAGGGTTCGTCAGACCGAGTGTATCGCCTTGGGGTGCATCGGTATTATTTGTGAAGAAGAAGGATGGTACTATACGAATGTGTATTGATTATCGCCAGCTGAACAAAGTCACTATTAAGAACAAGAACCCGTTGCCGCGTATTGATGATCTATTTGACCAGTTGCAGGATGCTAGGGTGTTCTCTAAGATCGACTTGAGATTGGGGTACCATCGGTTGAAGATTCGGGATTCGGATGTCTCGAAGACTGCTTTCCGAACTAGATATGGTCATTATGAGTTTCTAGTGATGTCCTTCGGTTTGACTAACACCCCGACAACATTTATGGATTTGATGAACATGGTATTCAGGCCATATATTGATTCGTTTATCATTGTCTTCATTGATGACATTTTGATTTACTCGCGCAGTAAGGGGGAGCACGAGCAGCATATGAGAGTAGGGCTTCAGACATTGCGGGAACAAAAGCTACATGCTAAGTTCTCCAAATGTGAGTTCTGGCTAGAGTCTGTAGCATTTTTGGGGCATATTGTATTGGGCGAGGGCATTAAGGTTGATCCCAAAAAGATTGAGGCAGTTCAGAATTGGCATCGTCCCACTTCGGCGACTGAGATAAGGAGTTTTCTGGGTTTAACAGGTTATTATCATCGGTTCGTTTAAGGTTTTTTTTTAATCTATTGCAGCACCTTTAACCAAATTAACCCAGAAAGGTGCTCCGTTCCGATGGTCTGATGATTGTGAGGTGAGCTTTCAGAAGCTCAAGACAGCATTGACTACAACACTAATGTTAGTGTTGCCTTCTGGTTCGAGAATGTATACAGTGTATTGTGACGCTACGCGTTGGCTTGGGTTGTGTATTGATGCAGGAAGGGCGAGTTATTGCATATACTTCCCGACAGCTGAAGCCCCAGGAGAAGAATTATCCAGTGCATGATTTGGAGCTAGCTGCTATTGTTCACGCTCTTAAGATTTGGAGACATTATCTTTATGGGGTTTCTTGTTAAGTTTACACTGATCATCATAGTTTGCAACATTTGTTCAAGCAGAGGGATCTCAATTTGAGACAGCGCAGATGGCTTGAGTTACTAAAAGATTATGACATTACTATCCTGTATCATCCGGGAAAAGCAAACGTGGTTGCAGACGCCTTGAGTAGGAAGGCAGAGAGTATGGGTAGCTTGGCTTTCATTTCAGTAGAGGAGAAGCCATTAGCTTTGGATATTCAGTCCTTGGCTAACAGACTTATGCGGCTGGATATTTCAGAGCCCAGCCGAGTTCTTGTATGTGTTGTAGCTCAGTCTTCACTATTTGAACATATCAAGGCTCGCCAGTATGATGATCCACACTTAATGGTTCTTAGAGAAACGGTACTACAGGGTGGTGCCAAGGAATTTACTATTGGAGCAGATGGTGTTCTGTGACTCCAGGCTCGTCTATGTGTTCCTAATGCTGATGGACTGAGGACAAAGATCCTAGAGGAGGCACACAGTTCTCGGTATTCTATTCATCCAGGTGCTACAAAGATGTATCGTGTCCTGAGGTAGCATTATTGGTGGCGAAGAATGAAAAAGGACATAGTTGAGTATGTAGCTAGGTGTCTAAATTGCCAGAAAGTTAAATATGAGCACCAGAGGCCAGGTGGCCTACTTTAGCAGATGACTATACCAGAGTGAAAATGGGAACGCATTACTATGGACTTTGTAGTTGGGTTGCCGCAGACCTTGCAGAAGTTTGATGCAGTTTGGGTCATTATCGATAGGTTGACCAAGTCGGCACACTTTATTCCTGTTGTGACTATATATACTTCAGAGAGGTAAGCCTAGATATATATACAGGAGATAGTTCGGTTGCACGGTGTGCAAATTTCTATCATATCAGATAGAGGCCCTCAGTTTACTTCACATTTCTGGAGAGCAGTACAGAGTGAATTGGGGACCCGTGTAGAGCTCAACACAACCTTTCATCCGCAGACCGACGGGCAGTCAGAGAGGACAATTTAGATTTTTGAGGATATGCTCAGGGCACGTGTGATTGACTTTGGAGGCCAGTGGGATCATTTCTTGCCTTTGGCCAAGTTTGCTTATAATAACAGTTACCAATCCAGCATCGAGATGGCTCCATTTGAGGCTTTATATGGTCGGCGATGTCGTTCGGCCATCGGATGGTTTGAGCCCAGTGAGGCTAAGTTATATGGTACTGATTTAGTGAAGGATGCCTTGGAAAAGGTAAAGTTGATTCAGGAACGACTTCGTACAGCGCAGTCCAAACAGAAGAGTTACGCATATCAGAAAGCGCGTGATTTATCATTTATGATGGGTGAAAAAGTTCTCTTGAAGGTTTCGCCGATGAAGGGAATCATGAGATTCGGGAAGAAGGGCAAGTTGAGCCCAAGGTTTATAGGCCCATTTGAGGTGTTGAGACGAGTTGGGGAAGTTGCTTATGAGCTTGCATTGCCTCCCAGTCTATCAGGAGTTCATCCGGTTTTCCATGTATCTATGCTCCGGAAGTATCATACCGACCTATCACATGTGCTAGACTTCAACACAGTTCAACTAGATAATAGTTTGGGCTATGAAGAAGAACCAGTTGCCATTGTTGATAAACAGGTTCGCCACTTGAGGTCCAAGAGGATTTCTGCAGTAAAATTCAAATGGAGGGGCCAACCAGTCGAGGAAGCGACTTGGGAGGCCGAGGAAAATATGTGGAGCAGATATCCACACTTATTCGGCACTCCAGGTACAATTCTAAACCCGTTCGAGGATGAACATTTGTTTAAGAGGTGGAGAATGTAATGACCCAATCGGTCATTTTGACTTTTAGAATCCCGTTCCCCTAAATAAAACTTCCCGAATGTGCTTTTAATAATTTATAACTTGCAAGGATAGTTGGTTCAGAATTTGGAAGTGATCGGGTTGAAATAGGAACAATTGGTTCCTTTGTTTGGCTTTAAAAGGCCAAGTTTGACTTCGGTCAACATTTTGAGAAAATTCCACCGGAATCAGGATTTGACGGTTCCAATAGGTTCGTATGATGATTTCGGACTTGGGCGTATGTTCGAATCGGGTTTTGGATAACCCGGGAGCGTTTTAGCGCTTAATAGTAAAAATCAACTATTTGAAGGTTTAAAGTTTTTTAAATTTGGTTTGGAATAGGTTTTGGAGTAATCAAGGTCCGTTTGGAATTTCGAGTCTGGGAATAGCTCCGTATAGTGATTTAAGACTTGCACGCAAAATTTGGTGTCATCCCGAGTAGTATAAGTATATTTCGGCGCATTCGGAGTAAGTTTGAAGAATTTGAAAATTCTAAGTTGAATCAATTTGGTTTGAGGTATGATTCTTAGTTTTGATGTTGTTTTACACGTTCCGAGAGTTCGAGCGAGCCCGTTTTATGATTTCAAACTTGTTGGTATGTTTGGGTGGGGCCCCGGGGGCCCCGAGTGTTAACCGGACGAGGCTCGGACCAACTTCGGACTTGGGAGAAAAATGCTGAAGCTTTCTGCTTCTGGTATGTTCACACCCATGCTTGTACAACCGCAGGTGTGACCCTTGTAGATGCGAGCTTCAATCGCAGAAGCGGAAGGGGAAGGGAGGCCTGCCATTGCAGGTGCAGAATTTTGGGCGCACCTGCGAACGTGCAGGTGCGAGAATTGTGCGCAGATGCGAGGCTTGGCAGGCAAGGGAAAACTCGCACCTGCAAGGCTTTTCCGCAGGTGCGGTACACCTTCCGCAGGTGCGAAACCCCTGCTTGGCAGAATGTGTTAAAATCGGGGCTCATACATTTTGAGCCCATTTTCCCTCTATTTCCGGGCGATTTTAGAGCTTTTGAGAGGGGGATTTCGACTAGAAATTGGAAGGTAAGTTAATTCTACACCCCTTGAGTTAAATACATAGATTATGGGTAGATTATAACTTGTAAATCTTGGAAATCAAAGGTTTAGATGAAAAACCTAGTTTTTTATAAAAATGAGATTTTAACCACGAAAATGGTTATGGAATTGGATAGAAATTATATATTTGAGTTCTTGAGATTATGGGTAACATTTTCATCCAAAGATTTCTGGAATCCGGGCACGTGGGCCCGGGGTGAATTTTAGAAATTTTATCATTTTGGGTTGGGTAATTTATTTAATAGCCTGAATTCGAATTATTAAACATGTATTAATTATTTTGTATAACATTTGGATAGTTTCGAATTTTTCGGCATCAAATTGAGAATTTAACGCGATGCGGTAATCGAAAAGTGAACTTTGAGACAAGGTAAGTCTCCTGTCTAATCTTGTGAGGGGGAATTTACCCCATAGGTGATTAAATTAAATAATTTTGCTAAATTGTGGGGGCTACGTACGCACGAGCTAACGAGAGTCCGTGCGTAGATACTATTTATGCTAAAGTCCGGGTAGTTTAGGACTCAAATCATGAATTACTTGTGTAAATTGTATTCTTTGTTTAATTAAAATTATTTGATATATATATATATATATATATATATATATATATATATATATATATATATATATATATATATATATATATATATATATATATATATATATATATATATATTGTGAATTGTTAGGGAAAAATATTAAAAGATGAAAATATCATATGCTTAATTTTCTGTTTAAATTAATTAATTGTTAAAAGAAATTATTCATCCTCTCGAATTGATCTTATAATAAATATACTCTCCTTCCGGAGGTACATAAGAAAATATCCTCCTTTCTTGTGGAGCGGGCCGAACGCCTCGGCAGGATAGATGCATCTATGGATTACGCCGCACATCCCTCGGCAGTGTACACGACACTCTAGATCAGGCCGTACAACCTCGGAAGAAATCGTGCCTAATAATAATAATTATACGATACCTTGGCATTTCAATTGCAGTTTGTGAATTTAATTAATAGTTTGGAAATTGTTGCATTTGAAGGAATTTAATTATTTCTAATGGTTAAATAAATTATTGTTAACTCTGTGAATCATGTTGATTTAGATATTCTAGTTTTATTTTAATTATTATTATTGACCCATAGTGAGTGTCAAAGTCGGCCATCTCGTCTCTACCTCTTCGAGATTAGGCTTGATACTTACTGGGTATACGTTGTTTACGTACTCATGCTACACTTGCTGCACTTTTTGTGCAGGATCTGAGGCAGGTGCTATTGTTGGACCTATCGGTGCGCACCTGCATTATCCAGAGGCTTAGTGGTGAGCTGCTTTCTGAGCCGTTCTGCAGTAACTAGTGCCTCTTCTGGGAGTTTTATTCTGTCTATTTCATTTCAGACAGTCTTTATAAATTTTGTATAATCTACTAGATGCTCATACACTTGTAACACTAGTTCTTGGTGCACACATTGGTAGAATGGTTGGATTTAAATTCTATTCTTTGTTATTTTAATTTATTAAATTCTTGCAAGTAAGAAGAGTTTGATTACTCAGTTAATTTTCAAAGAATTGAATATGGGTTTAAATTACTAGTTGGCTTGCCTAGCTGTAGTGTTGGGCGCCATCACGACTTGTAGGTGAAATTGGGTCGTGACACTTAGTTGGTATTATTCCTTCCATTATGCAGTTTCTATCTGCACCTGAGTGTAGTAAAGCTAATTTATTTAGTGTAATATCTTTTACCTTTAAGGTAATGGGAATATGATAGCTTTGGGCTTTTACTTTTTATAATTTTGGCCATAGTTGTACCATTAACTGAATCGTCATCATTTTTATCAGCTTCTGATAAATATTCACTAATTGTTTCTTTCTTATTGGATGCTTGTAATATTCCTTTTGTAAGATTTTTCATTTCTATTTTGTCAAGTCTAATCTTAACCACTTTTATTTCATCTTTTACAGATTTTAATTCTATATTTAGATGTTGAATAGTAGGTTTATCATCTTTGACAGAAAATCTATTCATAACTTCTTTCATATTAAAAGGTTCTATTTTATGATGATTTCCCTTTTGATTAATGATGATATTTTTTAATTCTATTAAATATTTTCTTTTGATTTCTTCATTATCTATGTGATTTATAATATCAAATAAGACTTCTTTGGAGTCGTTAGTAATAACCTTAATAGAATTTTGTCTGTACACACATATTGCGCCAGTGCAGCTACATGTGTCTTCTTTAGAACTACTACTATTGTCTGAGCTATATACTATATTGATTAATTCATCGTCACTGTCAGAATAGCTTTCATCTGATGATGACAATGATGTGCTATTATCATTTTGTTCAAGAATAGCTAATAGCTTTTCTTTAGTATTTTCATCAATTTCTAAGCTGTTAACCTTTTTCTTCTTCTTGTTGGTGACTGGGCATTCATTAGCTCTATGCCCTGTCTTTCCACATGACCAACATTTATCACAATGTTCCTTTTTAGAACGTCTTTTGAACCTTTTCTTTTTAGGGGTTCCTTCTTTCTTTTCTTTACGCTTATGGCATTTTTTGGATTTTTCAGAAGATTTATTGTGTTGTTTTGCTCTTTTAGATGGAGCAGCAATTGTTTTAAAACCAAAGTCTTGGAAGAAACTACCTAACTCTATTTTAGAATGGAGTCTGTCCTTTTTAATAAGACTTTTAAGTTTTAGGTCTGTACATAAGTCAAGACCTGTAACATTAATGAAACTGATTAAATCTCCATATGTAAGATTATCATACGAGATTTTTCCATTAAATCTATCTTTAATTTTAGTTCTTACCTTTTCGGCAAATAATCTTGGTAGTCCGCTGATAAATCTTTCTTTCCAGAAAGCACTACCGCAATCTTCTCTAATCATTACTTTTTCTACAAACATGTCTTTATACCACCTAAAATCTCTTAATTTTGGGCAGTTAAGAAGTTTTAAACTCCTATCTTGTAAAAGTTTTGGTTCTCTAATAAACTGTTTAGCAATACAGTAAATTAAAGTTGCAGAAGCATCTTCTCTAGCTTCTTGTTCTGCAACTTGCATTCCTGATTCAGTTTTCACTACAGTTTCAACCGTAGTAGCTCCTAGGATTTGATTTTTATTTTCTTCGGAAAGATAATTGTCCCACCAATTTTTTAACATTCCAGTGAATCCTAAAATTATTAATGTTGCAGCATATTTATCTTATGCATTTTTCATTTTATAAGTAGTAACTGCAATTCTAATTTCATGAAGTTTTTTTTTTATAGATTTGGCTTTCTGCTAATCCATCTATGTTCCATTCTGTGATTCCAGTTCCATTATGACTGGCGCTAGTTAAATAGATATCTTCTTCGAATTGGACATCTGGGAATGATGCTCTATTGTAGTAATTTTTTTTTATTAGAATGTCTTGGATCATTAGTAATTCTATTAATTTCGGAGTCAATAGTTTTAATTGTAGAGATTGCTTTTCCTTTTAGCAAGGATTTTATTTTACTAATTGTTTCAGAAATTTCCTTAGAAGCTTTTGCTAATTTTTCAGGGGAATCTCCCTTTTCCTTTAAAGCATTATATTCGGCTTCAGTAGTACTTAATCTATTTTGTAACTTGTGAAGCTCTATGGCTTTATTATTTTTACTAGTACTAGCTTGATTGGAAGCTGTATTAGAGATGATTAATTTAGTTTTAAGTTGATCTTTTATTTTACCTAGAAGTTCATCTGTAAAGTCGAATGCTTCATTTAACTGAGGAAACTTCTCTTTAGAATATTCTGGAAGTTTTATTATTGGATGTGTTTTGATTTTAGGGTTTGTTATGGACCTTGTGGGAACTCCTAATTTATTGGTATCTTTTAGTTGGTTTGATACCACATGTAATAGGTTATTTATGTAATTATTTTGTACAATTATTTTATTAATATCTTTGTTAGTTGGTCCACTTTCAGTGTGAATGCTTTCTCTTTTAAAAGGGGAAGCTGTGATTACTTCATTTTGAACTGGTATTAGAATTTCTTCTAAGGGTGGAGTAGTGGCTTGTATTATACCTTTATTTTTGGTATACCATTTATTAACTAACATTTGAAGGGATTCTTTTTTATTTGGAATCTGTCCTGTTATTTCAAACCATTAAAAGAATTCAATATAACATTTGATTCTTTTTAAATCTTTAATCCATTTATATTTGAAAGATAATCTTTGTTTTAAGGAATACGTATCTACGTACCATTTTCTATTAATAATATTATTGGGGTGTAACCACTGAGCATCTAGACTTTTCCAATCTATTTCAAAGTCATCGGCTCGAATTACTGTTAGTTGATCAACTGTTTCCGTATCTGGGCTACTTGGAGTAGCTATAAAGGGATTATTTTGATAAATAACTTGGGGAACAGTTTTGTTAAAGTCAACTCCTTTAAGTTTTGTGTTAATTTCTTCAATTAACTCTTCATTACTTTTGTTACTTCCATTATCCTCCGGGGGTTTGAAAGAAGAAGAAGGTCTAGTAAAAAACATTCTTCTACTGGAAGAAGCTTTACTAGTCGAGCCTGATCTTAAGAACATGAAGTCAATGGCTCCTGTTGGATATTGAATGACTTGTTCGATGAAAGAACTCTCAGGTTCATATTTTGGTTGGGTGATGGCATTAAAACTCCTTTTATCTTTTGTTAAAATTTCATCCCATTGAATCATTCTGGGGACGAAAGTGTTACTATGTTCTTGATTCGCTTCCATGAGCATAGTAACTCCTTTATTACTTTCGATTTTAGCTTTTTGGGCTAAAGTTGTTTTCATTAGTCTGTAATACACTCTATATATTACATCTATTTCTCTTGTATTAACTTTGATGTTCATATTTTTTATTTTTATATTAAGAGTTAATGTATCCAAAATGTTCTGGTCATTTATGTCAACTGAAAAATTTGGATAACAATTAAAGTATACCAGGCCTTGGGCTAGGTTACTTTGCATAACTCCTAATAATGAATCATCAAAGTTCAGTAGTCTGTCATCTCTTAATAAGAGATATAAAGGGGTATCTAAACCTAATTTATATAAAGGTTTGACTTCCACTTGTACTAATCCAATGTGAAGGAAATTAAATTTCTTTCTATATTGTTGAATATCTTATGCAGCCAATAACTTAATTGTTTCTATCGAGTTATTGATGGCAACAGTTGATTCATAAGTTTTGTGTAATAACCCGGCCGGTCGCTTCGAGAGTTACGTTTTCCCCATTTCTACTTCTTTTTATGTTATTCAACTATATTATGTTATATCGGATTAGTTGGTTCGAGTCCGGAGTGGTTTCAGAGTAGAATGAGACATTTAGTCTCTTATTTAGAAGTTTAAGTTGGAAAAGTCAACAGAATGTTGACTTATGAGTAAACGACCTTCGATGTGGATTTTTATGGTTCCATTAGCTTTGTTAGATAATTTTGGACTTAGGAGCACGTCCAGAATGTAATTTGGAGGCCCGTGGTAGAATTAGGCTTGAATTGGCGAAAGTTGGAAATTCAGCGATTTCGGTCGGCAGTGGAAAATTTGATATTGGGGTCGGAATGGAATTCCGGAAGTTGGAGTAGGTTCGTAGTGTCATTTGTGATGCGTGTGCAAAATTTGAGATCATTCGGACATGGTTTGGTTGATTTCGGCATCAGTTGTCGAATTTGTAAGTTTAGAAGTTCTTAGGCTTGAATTCGAGGGTAATTTGGTGTTTTGATGTTGTTTTGAGTGATTCGAAGGTTCAACTAAGTTTGTATGGTGTTTTAGGATTGGTTGGTATGTTTGGTTGAGGTCCCGGGGGCCTAGGGTGTATTTCGGGGTGAGTTTTGAGCGAGTCCTAGCATTTCCGGAACTTAGGTATGGTTCTGGTGCTGAGAATTTCGCGGACCTCAGAAGAATTTCGCGGCCGCGCTTGGAATTTCGCGGACCGCATAATTCTGCCACGGTCGCACTCCCGAGAAAAGTTCTGCAGATCCGTTGGTCCGACTTCGGAAGACTATATCATTTGATCTACAAGGAATTTTGAGATGATTCAATTACGAAAGTTGTAGCCTTTCGTGTCTAGTTTCCAGAAAGGTAAAGAAGTCATCATTTGGATATATGTAGAGAAAGTTATGGCCAAAATACTAAATCCTGGCAGTGCAGCTACCAAGAATTTCATGGACTGCAGCAGAATTTCACGGCCGCAGGACTTGGGAGGCGCGGCCGCGCTTGGAATTCCGCGGACCGCAAAGTGGGAGTTTAGAGGGTGCCCTATATAAATGGGGTTTAGGGTATTATTTCACATTTTGGACCTAGGGAGCTTGGTTTGTGGTAATTGTTCGTGGGTTTTTCAAGAAATTCATCGGGTTAAGTGATTCTAACACGAATTTGGTTAATATACATGAATATATCAATGATTTCATCATCTGATTAGTACTTTGAGGTGGAAATTTGGGAAAAATTGTAGAAACTTTATAAAAATGTATTTTTGGGATTTGAATGTCGATTCGAAGTCAGATTTGAGTGAAACTAGTATGGTTGGACTCGTGAGTGAATGTGTGTTAGTAATTTGTGATTTTTACCCGATTCTGAGTCGTGGACCCAGGGCCCGGTTTTGAGCCTATTTCGGATTTTTGGTCTGAATTGGTAGTTTTTCTTGTGGAATTCATTCCATTAGCATATATTGATCGTATTGTATTGCTTGTGGCTAGATTCGGGATGTTTGGAGGCCGATTTGAGAGGCAAGGGCATCGCGGAGTAGGATATTTTCTTGGTTTGAGGTAAGTAACAGTTTTAAAACTAGCCTTGAGGGTATGAAACCCCGAGAAACTCATATGATGTTGGTATTTAGAGGTGACGCACACGCTGGGTGACGGACATGTGAGCACGCACCGAGAGGGATTGAGACTTGGTCCGTCCCGGTAGACTGTAAAGTCAAATACACCTTTCTTATTACTTGTTCACTCTTGTTTTCGAGTTATTGACTATCTTACATGTTAGAAACCATGCTTAAGTTATATGGAAACCCTATTGGGACCCGCAGTGGTCGTGAACTTGTTGCATTGACCGTTAAGTTGTTGTCTTGTACTCAGTCATTGCTTGATTATGCATTCTGTCCCGGCTCTCTTCCATGATTTGATTTGTAGTTGCTATAGTCCTTGTTTGGGTTGTTGTTGTGATAATTGTGAGGCTGGAAAGGCTAGTGACTGATATAGGGCCTGAGTGCCGGGTTGAGAGTTGTGTGAGATATGTTGGATCGGGTTGCACGCCGCAACAAGCCTTCGGGCCATGATATTGGATCGGACTGCATGCCGCAGCAATGCTTGGATCGGGCTGCACGCCGCAGTAATATATGGATCGGGCTGCACGCCGCAATAGTATTGGGTCGGGCTGCACGCCGCAGCAATATAGCGCTTGGGCTGTAGGAGCCCTCGGAGTCTGTACACACCCCCAGTGAGTGCAGGTACCTTGAGTGTGAGTATTGAGGCTGAGAGCCAAGCGATTGAGCTGTCGAGATAGACGAGTGACCGTAGCCCCTGTGAGGCTGTGTATTGCTTTTATTTATTGATGCACATTGTTGCTAGTCATTTCTGTTGGGATGTTTTGAAGGACTTATACTGTTTCGCATGAGCTTAAACATTTTGATTTTTAAAATACCGGTTTGAAAGCATGCCTAAATTCCTTTACTGAAATTTCTAAAAGGAACTGTATTATGTGTAGCTCGGCTTTGTTTTCTCAATTCCTTATTTATTTCTGTTACTTGCTAAGGTGGTTGTACTCATGCTACACCCTACACTTCATGTGTAGATCCGGACGTGTTTGATCACGGAGGTCGCTGAGTTCGGGCACGATCGAGTACCGGAGACAACGAGGTAGCTGCCGGCGTCCGCAGAACCTTGTCTCTCCTTCTACATATCTTTCTATCTTGTATTGATACTTGGACACTGGTTGTATTAGTTTGGTTATCTAGATGCTCATGACTTAGTGACACCCCGATGTTTGGGTCTAGTTCCGCATTTTGATTTTATATTGAGTTCAACTTTGGTTTTTATGAAAATTCTTGATATGAAAAAGATTTAAACTACCTTTTTATTGAATTACGGGAGTATTTTGGGACAGTCGGCTTGCCTAGTACCATCGATAGGTGCCATCATGACATGTTAGGTTTTGGGTCGTGATAGATTGGTATCAGAGCTCTAGGTTACATAGGTCTCACGAGTCATGAGCAGGTTTAGTAGAGTCTTGTGGATCGGTACGGAGACGTCTGTACTTATCTTTGAGAGGCTGCAGAACCTTTAGGAAAATTCCACATTCTTGAATTCTTGTCGTGCGAATCTGTTGATTCTGGTAACTAAACATCTGTTGTTTCATTCTCTCACAGATGGTGAGGACTCGTACTACTGGGCAGGATGGACAGCCACCAGTACCACCAGCCAGGGCCGCGAGAGGCCGAGGTCGCGGTAGAGGTCGCGGTAGGGGCAGAGGTGCTGCCCGCACAATAGCTGGGGCAGTACCTGCAGATCCACCAGTTGTCCCAGATCAGGACCAGATTCTAGTTGTTGATGCACCCACTCAGGCACCACCTGTGCCTATTGTGATTCCAGGCCTCCAGGAGGCCCTAGCTCAGATTTTGACAGCGTGTACCGGCCTTGCTCAGGCGGTCTCTATCTCGATGGCTGCAACCACTTCTCAGTCCTGGGGAGGCACAGGCAGTTAGACTCCCGTTGCTCGTACACTCGAGCATGTTGTTCAGGGACTCCAGACACTAGGGGCACCACTAGCCCAGCCAGTTGCAACTGCTCAGGATTTTGTGGTTCCTGCTATGCCTGAGGATGATCAGCGTAGGTTGGAGACGTTTGGGAGACTCCAGCAGCCACCTTTCAGTGGCACAAAGAGAGAGGATGCTCAGGACTTCTTGGACAGGTGTTAGAGGATACTCCGTACAACTGGTATTCTAGAGACTTGTAGGGTCTCATTCACTACCTTTCCATTTTTTGGGGCTGCACTCAGATGGTTGGATACTTACGAGAGGCATAGGCCTGTTGGCGTGGAACCCCTTACTTGTCAGCAGTTCTCCATGGACTTTTTGGAGAAGTTCGTGCCACAGTCCCGCAGAGAGGAGCTGCACAGATAGTTTGAGCGGCTTTGCCAGGGTGATATGTCTGTGACGCAGTATGAGATGCGATTCTCGGAGTTATCCCGTCATGCTATCTGGTTGGTTCCCACAGACAAGGAGAGAATCGCGAGGTTTATTGATGGTCTCACTTATCAGCTACAGTTGCTCATGACTAGAGAGAGGGTGTCGGGTGCTACCTTTGATGAGGTTGTCGACATTTCTCGGCAGATTGAGATGGTTCATGGTCAGGAGAGGGTTGAGAGGGAGGCCAAGAGGACTCGTGGTCCGGGTGGATTCAGCGGTGCACCTTCTGGGGGTCAGTTCCAGCACGGTAGAGGTCGTCATTTCAGGCAGGCTCAGCCAGCTCAGCCATTTCACCGTGGTGCATCATCTGGCCATGGTTCTCATAGTCATCAGTAGGGCTAGCCATCATTCAGTGCACTACCAGCGCAGAGTTCTTCACGTGCTCCATTGGGTCAGAGTTCGTCTATGCCGGGTCCTTTTGCTAGTCATCCCGGTGATCAGGGCTCCCTTCAGTCCCCAGCACCAGCATCGAGATGTTACTATGAGTGTGGGGAGTTTGGTCACTTGAGGAGAGAGTATCCCCGTCTAGTGGGAGGTTCCGCTCCGCATAGGAGCCAGTCAGCTAGGGGAGGAGCCCAGTCAGCTAGGGGTCGCTCGAGAGGTGGAGGCAGATCAGGGGATGGTCAGGCCCGTTTCTATACTCTTCCTGCTAGACCAGATGCTATTGCTTTAGATGCTGTGATTACGTGTATTGTCTCAGTTTTCCACAGAGATGCCTCTGTATTATTTAACCCTGGTTCCACTTATTAATATGTTTCCTCATACTTTGCTCATTGTCTGGATATGCCTCGTGAGTCTTTAGTTTTATCTGTTCATGTATCTACTCCTGTGGGCGATACTATTGTTGTGGACCGCGTATATCAGTCATGTATGGTGACTATTGGGGGTATGGAGACCCGAGTGGACCTTTTGCTGCTCAGTATGGTTGACTTTGATGTGATATTGGGTTTGGATGGGTGATCTCCATGTCATGTTGTTCTAGATTGTCACGCAAAGACCGTGACGTTGGTAATGCCGGGGCTTCCGAGGGTTGAGTGGAGCGGTTCTATAGACTATGTACCTAGTAGGGTGATTTCGTACTTGAAGGCTCAGCGTATGGTTGAGAAGGGATGTCCATACTATTTGGCTTTTGTGAGGTATGTTAGTGCAGAGACTCCTGCCATTGATTCTGTTCCGGTGGTGCGTGATTTTTCGGATGTGTTTCTTGCAGACCTGCCGGGCATGCCTCCTAACAGGGATATTGACTTTGGTATTGATTTGGTGCCGGGTACTCAGCCCATTTCTATTCCACCGTATCGTATGACACCGGCAGAGTTGAAGGAGTTGAAGGAACAGCTTCAGGAACTCCTTGATAAGGGGTTTATTCGGCCTAATGTGTCACCTTGGGGTGCACTGGTTCTATTTGTAAAGAAGAAGGATGGTTCCATGAGGATGTGCATTGATTATAGGCAATTGAACAAGGTCACAGTCAAGAACAAGTATCCTTTGCCACGTATTGATGATTTATTTGACCAGCTTCAGGGAGCGAGGGTGTTTTTCAAGATTGATTTGAGGTCAGGTTATCACCAGCTGAAGATTTGGGATTCGGATATTCTTAAGACAGCCTTCAGGACCTGATACGACCATTATGAGTTCTTGGTGATGTATTTTGGGCTAACCAATGCCCCAGCAACGTTCATGCATTTGATGAACAGTGTATTCCAGCTTTATTTGGATTCATTCGTTATTGTATTCATTGATGATATCCTGGTGTACTCTCGTAGCCAGGAGGAGCTTGCCCAGCATCTGAGGATTGTATTACAGAGATTGAGGGAGGAGAAGCTTTATGCAAAGTTCTCCAAGTGTGAGTTCTTGCTCGGTTCAGTAGCATTCTTGGGGCACGTGGTGTCTAGTAAGGGTATTCAGGTTGATCCAAAGAAGATAGAGGCGGTTCAGAGTTGGCCCAGACCGTCCTCAGCTACAAAGATTCAGAGCTTTCTCGGTTTGGCTGGTTATTACCATCAGTTCGTTCAGGGTTTCTCGTCTATTGCATTTTCCTTGACCAAATTGACCCAAAAGGGTGCTCCATTCAGGTGGTCGGATGAGTGTGAGGAGAGCTTTCAGAAGCTCAAGACTGCTTTGACCACAGCTCCAGTGTTAGTTCTTCCATCAGCTTCAGGTTCTTACACCATGTATTATGATGCCTCGAGGGTAGGTATTGGATGTGTTCTGATGCAGGAGGGGAGGGTGATTGCCTATGCCTCGTGCCAGTTGAAGACCCATGAGAAGAACTATCCTATCCATGATCTTGAGTTAGCAGCCATTGTTCACGCCTTAAAGATAGGCATCATTATTTGTATGGGGTTTATTGTGAGATCTATACTGATCATCGGAGTTTACAGTATCTGTTGAAACATAAGGATCTTAATTTGCATCAGCGGAGATGGTTAGAACTTCATAAGGACTACGATATCACTATTTTGTACCATCCGGAGAAGGCCAATGTGGTGGCCGATGCTTTGAGTCGCCGGGCAGAGAGTTTGGGGAGTTTAGCATATCTTCCCGTAGCAGAGAGACCCTTGGCATTAGATGTTCAGGCCTTAGCGGGCCAGCTTGTCAGATTGGATATTTCGGAGCCGAGTCGGGTATTAGCTTGTGTGGTTTCCAGGTCTTCTCTTTATGACTGTATTAGGGAGCGTCAGTGTGATGATCCCCACTTGCTCGTTCTTGAGGATAGGGTTCAGTGAGGGGATGCTAGGGATGTGACCATTGGTGATGACAGCGTGTTGAGGATGTAGGGCCGGATATGTGTGCCTAATGTAGATGGGCTCAGGGAGTTGATTCTTGAGGAGTCCCACAGCTCGCGGTATTCCATCCATCCGGGTGCCGCGAAGATGTACCAAGATTTGAGGCAGTACTATTGGTGGAGGCGGATGAAAAATGATATAGTTGAGTTTGTAGCTCGGTGTCTCAACTGTCAGCAGGTTAAGTATGAGCATCAGAGACCGGGTGGCTTGCTTCAGAGATTAGAGATCCCAGAGTGGAAGTGGGAGCAGATCACCATGGACTTCGTAGTTGGGCTCCCATAGACTTCGAGGAAGTTCGATGCTATATGGGTTATTGTGGATCGGCTGACCAAGTCCACGCACTTCATTCCTGTTGGTACTACTTACACTTCAGAGCGGTTAGCTGAGATTTACATCCGAGAGATTGTTCGCCTGCATGGTGTCCAAGTTTCCATCATTTCATATAGGGGCACTCAGTTTACATCGCAATTTTGGAGGACAGTGTAGCGAGAGTTGGGTACTTAGGTTGAGTTGAGCACAACTTTTCACCCTCAGATGGACGGACAGCCCGAGCGCATTATTCAGATATTGGAAGACATGTTACGCGCTTGTGTCATTGACTTTGGGGGTTCATGGGACCAGTTCTTGCCGCTCACGGAGTTTGCATATAACAACAGTTACCAATCGAGTATTCAGATGGCTCCGTACGAGGCTTTATATGGGAGGAGGTGTAGGTCTCCAGCAGGATGGTTTGAGCCAGGTGCGGCTAGGCTCTTGGGTACAGACTTGGTCCAGGATGCATTGGAGAAGGAAAAATTGATTCAGGAGCGGCTTCGCACGGCGCAGTAGAGGCAGAAGAGCTATGCGGACAGGAAGGCCCGTGATTTGTCTTTTATGGTTGGAGATAAGGTTTTGCTGAAGGTATCACCCATGAAGGGTGTTATGAGGTTTGGGAAGAGGGGCAAGTTGAGACCCCTATTCATTGGGCCTTTTGAGGTGCTTCAGAGGATAGGGGAGGTGGCTTATAAGCTTGCCTTGCCACTCAGCTTGTCGAGTGTGCATCCAGTGTTTTATGTTTCCATGCTCCAGAAGTATGTTGGCAATCCGTCCCATATTTTGGACTTCAGCACGGTTTAGTTGGAGGGTGATATGACTTATGATATGGAGCCGGTGACCATTTTGGATCGGCAGATTCGGAAGTTGAGGTCAAAGGATATATCTTCGGTAAAGGTGCAATGGAGAGGTCAGCCTGTGGAGGAGGCCACTTGGGAGACCGAGCGGGAGATGTGGAGCAGATATCCACACCTATTTGAGACTCCAGGTATGTTTCTAGACCCGTTCGAGGATGAAAGGTTGTTTAAGAGGGGGAGGATGTAACGACCCGGCCTGTCGTTTCGAGAGTTATAGCCCTATTTTTCCTATTTCTACTTCTTTTTGAGTTATTCAACTATATTATGTTATATCGGGTTAGTTGGTTCGAGTCTGGAGTGGTTTCGGAGTGGATTGAGACACTTAGTCTCTTATTTAGAAGTTTAAGTTAGAAAAGTTAACCGGATATTGACTTATGAGTAAACGACCTCAGATGTGGATTTTTATGGTTCCATTAGCTTCGTTAGGTATTTTGGACTTAGGAGCGCGTCCGGAATGTAATTTGGAGGCCTGTGGTAGAATTAGGCTTGAATTGGCGAAAGTTGGAAATTTGGCGATTTCGGTTGGCAGTGAAAAATTTGATATCGGGGTTGGAATGGAATTCCGGAAGTTGGAGTAGGTTCGTAGTATCATTTGTGATGTGTGTACAAAATGTGAGGTCATTCGGACGTGGTTTGGTTGGTTTCGGCATCGGTTGTCGAATTTGTAAGTTTAGAAGTTCTTAGGCTTGAATCTGAGGGTAATTTGGTGTTTTGATGTTGTTTTGAGTGATTCGAAGGTTCGACTAAGTTCGTATGGTGTTTTTGGATTGGTTGGTATGTTTGGTTGAGGTCCCGGGGGCCTCGGGTGTGTTTCGGGGTAAGTTTTGAGTGAGTCTGGGCATTTTCAGAACTCAGGTATGGTTGTGGTGCTGAGCATTTCGCGGACCTCAGCAGAATTTCGCGGACCGCATAATTCTGCCGTGGTCGCACTCTTGGGAAAAGTTCTGCAGATCCGTTGGTCTGACTTCGGAAGCCTATATCTTTTGATCTACAAGGAAGTTTGAGATGATTCTGAAATGAAAGTTGTAGCCCTTCGTGTCTAGTTTCCAGAAAGGTAAAGAAGTCATTCTTTGGACATTTGTAAAGAAAGTTATAGCCAAAATACTAAAGCTACCAAGAATTTTGCGGACCGCAGCAAAAATTCGTAGCCGCAGGACTTGGGAGGCGCGACCGCGCTTGGAATTTCGCGGACCGCGAAGTGGGAGTTCAAAGGGTTCCCTATATAAACAGGGTTTAGGGTATTGTCTAACATTTTGGACCTAGGGAGCTTGGTTTGTGGCAATGTTATGTGGGTTTTTCAAGAAATTCATCGGGGTAAGTGATTCTAGCTCGAATTTGGTTAATATACATGAATATATCAATGATTTCATCCTCTGATTAGTACTTTGAGGTGGAAATTTGGGGATACTTGTAGAAACTTCATAAAAATGATTTTTTGGGATTTGAATGTCGATTCGAAGTCGGATTTGAGTGAAACTAGTATGGTTGGACTCGTGAGTGAATGGATATTCGTAATTTGTGATTTTTACCCAATTCCGAGTCGTGGGCCCGGGGGGCGGATTTAAGCCAATTTCGAGTTTTTGGTCTGAATTGGTAGTTTTTCTTGTGGAATTCATTCCATTAGCATATATCGATCGTATTGTATTGCTTGTGGCTAATTTCGGGATGTTTGGAGGCCGATTTGAGAGGCAAGGGTATCGCGGAGTAGGACTTTTGCTTGGTTTGAGGTAAGTAACAGTTTTAAATCTGGTCTTGAGGGTATGAAATCCCGAGAAACTCATATGATGTTGATATTTAAAGGTGACACACACGTTGGGTGACGTACGTGTGAGCATACACCAAGAGGGATTGAGACTTGGTCCGTCCCGGTGTGATGACCCAAAAGGTCATCTTATGTTTTAGAACTCGAATCTGCGCTCTTAAGCCTTAAAAATCTCATTTTATACTCCTCGATTTGTGTGCGCATCCCGGGCAGGTTTCCAGAAAGCTTTTATGTTGAAAATTAATGAAAATAAGAATTTATGCCTTAAAAAGTTAATTTTATTTGACTTCGGTCAACATTATTGGTAAACGGGCTCGGATCTGTATTTTGATGGTCCCGGTGGGTCCGTATTGAATTATGGGACCTGGGCATATATCCGGAATCGAATTCGGAGATCCCTAGCTTGAGTTATGAATTTTTGATGAAAATTAAAAGTCTAAAAATTATTTGTTTTTAAGAATTGATTGATGTTTGGCATTGTTAGTACCGGGTCTGTATTTTGGTTCCGTAGTACGGTACAGGTTCATTATGATATTTAAGACTTGTCTGTGAAATTTGGTGAGAAACGGAGTTGATTTGACGTGATTTGGACGTCCAGTTGAGAAGATAGGAATTTTAAAGTGTTCTTGAGAATTTCATTTGATTTGGTGCTAAATTCATAGTTCTAGGTGTTATTTTGGCGATTTGATCGTGCGAACAAGTTCGTATGATGTTTTTAGACTTGTGTGCATGTTTAGCTTGGAGCCCCGAGGGCTAGGGTGAGTTTCAGGTAGGCCACGGGATGTTTTGGACTTTGAAAATCTGGTATTTTGCTACAGCAGGTGTTCTGACAGGTCCTTCTTCGCGTTCGCAAAGGTACTCTCGCGAACGCGAAGAGTAAACTAGACAGCTGAAGTTTTCTTCTTCGCGAATGCAAAGGCTTAGTCGCGAACGCGAAGCGATATGGGCGTTACCCTTCGCGAACGCGACCAGCTCCTCGCGAACGCGTAGTGTTAGGCACACATGGGGAAGAGTCGATCGTTCCTTCATCGCGAACGCGAGCAATGTCTTGCAAATGTGAAGGCCACAGGGGGTAGCCTATACGAACGTGAACACGATCTTGAAAACGCGAAGGCTTGGAAGCCTATACTCTTCGCGAATGCGACAGTGCTCTCGCAAACGCGATATGAGAGTGTTAATGCACGAGGGGTGATGCCGTGCCATGATATGAGAGTTAATGCACGAAGGGTGATGCCGTGCCGTTTCTATTGATTTTATGGTGAGATTGAGAGTAAAAGCACGAAGGGTGATGCCGTGCATTTTTCCTTTACTGTATTCACTATTCCTGTTGATTCATGGTATATTGACTGCTCCGGTGATCATTCTGTTGTAGTTCTTTATCTTGTATTCCCCTTAGTATGTTCCCCTCCCGACATTTCCTGTTTTAGTTCTTCATTTCTGTTATTTGTATATACACTGTTAAATTGTACAGGTTGATTTGTAGGTGCCTTGCCTTAGCCTCGTCACTACTTCGTCGAGTTTAGGCTCGACACTTACCAGTACATGGGGTCGGTTGTACTGATACTGCACTCTGCACTTTCTGTGCAGATTTTGATACCGGCTCAGGTTGATCGAGATTTTGCTATTGGTGCACTGTCCGGAGACTCAAGGTAGATCTATCGGCATTCACAGACCATGAAGTCCCCGTCTATCTTTTCTGTTCTACTGTTTCTTTCATTCAGACAGTTGTATTTCTTTCAGACTATTACTTGTAGTAAATTCTAGAATGCTCGTGAATTGTGACTCCAGATCCGAGTGGTAGTAATTAATACAGTTTTATGATATTCTCTAACGTTGGCTTGCCTAGAAAGTGAAATGTTAGGCGCCATCACGGTCCCGTCGATGGGAAATTTCGAGTCGTGACAGTTGGTATCAGAGCACTAGGTTGCCTAGGTCTCATGATTCACGAGCAAGCTTAGTAGAGTCTGGAGGATCGGTACGGAGACGTCTGTGCTTATCTTCCAGAGGCTATGAAGTTTAGGAACAAGTTTCACTTCTATTCTTCTCTGTCGTGCAATTTTGCTTTCTCAATGCTGATTGAACTCTTCTACTCTTATTCTCTCGCAGATGGCGAGAACACGTACCGCTTCCTCAGCTGAGCAGCAGCCAGAGCCTCCAGTGGCCGCTCCTACGCGGGGCAGAGGTCGAGGCCAAAACCGTGCCAGAGGCCGAGGTAGGGGCAGGGCTCAGCCTAGAGCCCGAGCAGCAGCCCCAGTAGTGGAGCCTCAGATAAAGCTTGACAAGGAGGTTCCAACCCAGACTGATCCTGCCGGACCAACTCAAGTTCCGGAGGGGTTCATTGCTACCCAGTACTTCAGGATGCTTTGGCCCATTTGGTGGGCCTTATGGAGAGTGTGGCCCAGACTGGCGTATTTCCCATGGCACAAGCAGTCTCTCAGGCTGGAGGAGGATCCCAGACTCCCACCACTCCCGCTCTGGAGCAGATAGCTCCCCAGTATCAGGCTCTAGTAGCTCACCCAGTTGGATTAGTTCAGCCGATTATTGCGGCACAGGTCGGAGATGGGCCAGCTATGTCTTCTGAGGCTTTATGGAGATTAGACGGGTTTATCAAGCTCTTTCCTGTTCACTTTAGTGGTGCTCCTTCAGAGGACCTCCAGGAATACCTTGATAGCGGTCACGAGGTCCTACGAAACATGGGTATAGTGGAGACCAATGGGGTCGATTTTGCTGCATTTTAAATGACTAGCTCTGCCAAGAAATGGTGGAGAGATTACTTGTTGACCAGACCAGCTGGGTCGCCTGCTCTTACTTGGGACCAGTTCTCTCAACTCTTCATAGAGAAGTTTCTACCTATCACATTGAGAGAGGAGCATCGCCGTCAGTTTGAGCGTCTCCAGCAGGGCAGTATGACTGTTACTTAGTATGAGACCCGTTTTGTGGATTTGGCCCGTCATGCTATTCTTCTGCTTCCCACCGAGAGAGAGAGAGAGAAGGTGAGGAGGTTTATTGATGGACTTGCTCAGCCTATCAGATTGCAGATGGCTAAGGAGACTAGGAGTGAGATTTCTTTTCATGCGGCTGCTAATGTCACCAGACGAGTCGAAATGGTTCTTACTCAGGGAACTCAGGGGTCTGACAAGAGACCTCATCATTCTGGTGAGTTCAGCGGTGCCTCATCTAGAGGTAGGAGTACTTTTGGTAGAGTCCATCCTCCCAGGCCGTTTTATTCAGCACTCCAGGAATCCCACGGTGCCTCAGGTGGTCGTGGCCCTCAGATGCATTATTCCGACCAGCTAGCCTACAGTGCACCACCAGCTCCTATTAGTGTACCTCCACTCCAGAGTTATCAGGGTGGTTATTCAGGTCGACAAGGTCAGTTTCAGGGTCAGCAGTCACAACAGCCGAGGTTATGTTATACTTGTGGTGATCCGAGGCACATTGCTAGAGTTTTTCCTCGAGCAACGGGCAGCTCACAGCATCAGAGTTCTCGTACCATGGTTCCGGCACCAGTTGCTACACCACCAGCTCAGCCAGCCAGAGGCAGGGGTCCGACAGCCAGAGGTAGAGACCAGACTGTTAGAGGTGGAGGTCAGGCCGTTAGAGGTGGAGACTAGCCAGTTAGAGGCCGTCCCAGGGACGTAGTTCAGGGTGGTGGGGCCCAGACCCGGTGTTATGCTTTCCCAGCCAGGCCTGAAGCTGAGTCATCTGACGCTGTTATCACAGGTACTATTTCAGTTTGCAATAGAGATGCTTCAGTTCTATTTGATCCGGGATCTACTTACTCCTAGGTGTCATCCTATTTTTCTTCCTATTTGGTTGTGCCCCATGATTCTTTGAGTGCTCCTATGTATGTGTCCACACTAGTGGGAGATGCTATTGTTGTAGATCGTGTTTATCGTTCATGTGTGGTCACCATTGGGAGTCTTGAGACTCATGTAGATCTTCCCGGTTCAGGTGATCAGACGAGTGTGAAGCGAGCTTTCAGAAGCTCAAGACAACTTTGACTACGACACCGGTGTTGGTGTTACCCATAGGTTTAGAACCTTATATATTATATTGTGACGCATCCCGTATTAGTTTGGGTGCGGTATTGATGCAGGGTAGCAAGGTTATTAAATATGCTTCACGGCAGTTGAAGGTTCATGAGAATAATTACCCTGTTCATGATCTAGAGCTGGCAGCCATTGTTCACGCGCTGAAGATTTGGGGGCACTATCTTTACGGCGTGCCATGTGAGGTATTCACGGATCATCGGAGCTTGCAGTATTTGTTCAAGTAGAAGGAACTCAATTTGAGGCATAGAAGGTGGTTGGAGCTATTGAAAGACTATGATATCACCATATTGTATCATCCTGGGAAGGCCAATGTGGTGGTCGATGCTTTGAGTAGAAAGTCAGTCAGTATGGGTAGCCTTGCATATATTCTAGTTGGTGAGAGACCGCTTGCATTGGATGTTCAGGCCTTGGCCAACCAGTTCGTGAGGTTGGATGTTTCTGAGCCCAGTCGTGTTCTAGCTTTTACAGTTTCTCGGTCTTCTTTGTTTGAGCACATCACAAATCGGTAGGATGACGATCCTCATTTACTTGTCCTTAGAGACACAATGTGGCACGGTGGTGCCAAGAAGGTTACTGTTGGAGATGATGGAGTTTTGAGGATGCAAGGTCGTATCTGTGTGCCAAATGTGGATGGACTTCGTGAGTTGATTCTTGAGTAGGCCAACAGTTCCTGATATTCTATTCATTCGGGTGCCGCCAAGATGTATCAGGACTTGCGGCAGCATTATTGGTGGAGGAGGATGAAGAAAGACATAGTTGCATATGTAGCTCGGTGTCTAAATTATCAGCAAGTAAAGTACGAGCATCAGAGACCTGGTGGTTTGCTTCAGAAGATAGAGACTCCTGAATGGAAGTGGGAGCGTATCACCATGGATTTTGTTGTTGGACTTCCACGGACTCAGAGGAAGTTCGATGCAGCTTGGGTCATTGTGGACAGGCTGACTAAGTCAGCGCATTTCATTCCTGTGGCAGTTACCTATTCCTCGGAGCGGTTGGTAGAGATTTACATTCGTGAGATCGTCTATCTTCACTGGGTGCCCGTGTCTATCATTTTTGATCGAGGTACGCAGTTCACCTCGCACTTCTGGAGGGCAGTATAGCGTTAGTTGGGTACGCGGGTTGAGTTGAGCACAACATTCCATCCTCAGACGGACGGGCAGTCCGAGCGCACTATTCAGATCTTGGAGGATATGCTCCGCGCATGTGTTATAGACTTCGGAGGATCGTGGGATCAGTTCTTGCCCCTTGCAGAGTTTGTCTACAATAATAGCTACCGGTCGAGCATTCAGATGGCTCCCTATGAGGCATTATATGGTAAGCGGTGCCGGTCGTCAGTTGGGTGGTTCGAGCCGGTGGAGGCTCGGTTGTTGGGCACAGACTTAGTACAGGATGCCTTAGATAAGGTCAAGATTATTCAGGATCGACTTCGCACAGCTCAGTCCAGGAAGAAGAGTTATGCCGACCGTAGAGTTCGTGATGTTGAATTCATGGTCGGAGAGAGAGTGTTACTTCGGGTATCACCCATGAAGGGTGTAATGAGGTTCGGAAAGAAGGGCAAGTTGAGCCCTAGGTATATCGGACCTTTTGAGATTCTGGAGAGAGTGGGAGATGTGGCTTACAGGCTTGCGTTGCCACCTAGTTTAGCAGTTGTTCATCCGGTATTCCACGTGTCCATGCTTCGAAAGTATCACGGCGATCCATCCCATATGTTAGATTTCAGCTCTGTCCAGTTGGACAAGGATTTGACTTACGAGGAGGAGCCGGTGGCTATTTTAGCCCGGCAAGTTTGCCAATTGAGATCAAAAAGTTACCCTTCAGTTCGAGTGCAGTGGAGAGGTCAGCCTATTTAGGCAGCTACTTGGGAGTCCGAGTTCGATATGCGGAGTAGATATCCCCACCTCTTCACCAGCCCAGGTACTTTTCTATGTCCGTTCGAGGACGAATGGTTATTTTAGAGGTGTAGAATGTGATGACCCAAAAGGTCATCTTATGATTTAGAACTCGAATCTGTGCTCTTAAGCCTTAAAAATCTCATTTTTACCCTCTTCGATTTGCGTGCGCAGTCCGGGCAGGTTTCCGGAAAGCTTTTATGTTGAAAATTGATGAAAATAAGAAATTATGCCTTAAAAAGTTAATTTTAGTTGACTTCGGTCAACATTTTTGGTAAACGGGCTTGGATTCGTGTTTTGATGGTCCCGGTGGGTCCGTATCAAATTATGGGACCTAGGCGTATGCCCGGAATCAAATTCGGAGGTCCTTAGCTTAAGTTATGAATTTTTTATGAAAATTAAAAGTCTGGAAATTATTTGTTTTTAAGAATTGATTGATGTTTGGCATTGTTAGTACCGGGTCCGTATTTTGGTTTCGGAGCCCGGTACATGTTCATTATGATATTTAAGACTTATCTGTGAAATTTGGTGAGAAACGGAGTTGATTTGACGTGATTCGGACGTCTAGTTGAGAAAATAGGAATTTTAAAGTGTTCTTGAGAATTTTATTTGATTTGGTGCTAAATTCATAATTCTAGGTGTTATTTTGGTGATTTGATCATGCGAGCAAGTTCGTATGATATTTTTAGACTTGTGTGCATGTTTGATTTGGAGCCCCGAGGGCTCGGGTGAGTTTCGGGTAGGCCACGGGATGTTTTGGACTTTGCAAATCTGGTATTTTGCTGCAGCAGGTGTTCTGGCAGGTCCTTCGCATTCGCGAAGAGTAAACTGGGCAGCTGAAGTTTTCTTCTTCGCGAACGCGAAGGCTTAGTCATGAACGCGAAGCGATAGGTGCGTTACCCTTCGCGAACGCGACCAGCTCCTCGCGAACGCGTAGTGTTAGGCATACATGGGGAAGAATCGATCATTCCTTCATCACGAACGCAAGTAATGTATCGCGAACGCGAAGGCCAGGGGTGGTAGCCTACACGAACGTGAACACGATCTCGTGAACGCGAAGGCTTGGAAGCCTATACTCTTTGCGAACACGATAGTGCTCTCACGAACGCGATGAACACTGTCGCCCAGCACTTAACAGAATCCAAACACGGGATTTAGCCAAAAATTTATTTTTTTCTCAAAATCCAAACGGTGTGAGGCGATTTTTCAAGAGCCATTTCTTCCCCCAAAGTGTTGGTAAGTGATTCTAAACCATTTTCTTTCAATTACCCATTGCATTTCTCAAATTATCAACCTAAAACCTAGAGTTTTCATGGTAGAATTAGGGGTTAGGGTAGAAAACTAGGGATTTCGGAAATTTGGGAATTTAGACCTCAATTTGAGGTCGGGTTCCAAAACTAATTACATATTCAGGCTCGGGGGTGAATGGGTAAATGGATTTTGCTCCGAACCTTGTGTTTTGATCAAGCGGACCCGGGGTCGATTTTTCGACTTTTTGGAGGAAAATTTAATTTATGCAATATAATTGATTTCTTTAGCAATATTTGATATTATTGAGTCATTTTTGAATAGATATGAGTGGTTTGGAGGTGTATTCCAAAGGAAAAGCTGTGATTGAGAATTAAGTGGCCTTCGGAGCGAGGTAAGTGTTGTGTCTAACCCTGACTTAAGGGAATTAGGAACCTTAGATTACTTGCTAAGTGAAATTCATGTGAGCGGTGTATATGTGAGGTGACGAGTACTTATACGCCGCCAATTTACCTGTTTTCCATGTTTCTCTATTTTTCTTATATTGTCTCGTTCCTATGCCTAATTGCTACGTGTTATACTAGTGTTGTTCAATTTATCGTTCTTATCATGTTTACGGATTTTCTGGTGATAATTGAGTTTTTATTTCAAAGTTGAGATTGATATTATGGAACCAAATGTTGAAGTAAGGTTTGTACTTGTTATTCTATCTCCCTATTGTTATTTATGTATTGCATTATGGTAAGGGAGAGTGTTAATGCACGAAGGGTGATGTCATGCCATATTGTGAGTGTTAATGCACGAAGGGTGATGCCGTGCCATATTGTGAGTGTTAATGCACGAAGGGTGATGCCGTGCCATATTGTGAGTGTTAATGCACGAAGGGTGATTCCGTGCCATGATATGAGAGTTAATGCATGAAGGGTGATGCCGTGCCGTTTCTATTGATTTTATGGTGAGATTGAGAGTAAAAGCACGAAGGGTGATGCCGTGCATTTTTCCTTTACTGTATTCACTATTCCTGTTGATTCATGGTATATTGACTGCTCCGGTGATCATTCTGTTGTAGTTCTTTATCTTGTATTCCCCTCAGTATGTTCCCCTCCCGACATTTCATGTTTAGTTCTTCATTTCTGTTATTTGTATATACACTGTTAAATTGTACAGGTTGATTTGTAGGTGACTTGCCTTAGCCTCGTCACTACTTCGTCGAGGTTAGGCTCGACACTTACCAGTACATAGGGTCGGTTGTACTGATACTGCACTCTGCACTTTCTATGCAGATTTTGATACCGGCTCGGGTTGATCGAGATTTTGCTATTGGTGCGCTGTCCGGAGACTCAAGGTAGATTTGTCGGCGTTCACAGACCTTGAAGTCCCCGTCTATCTTTTCTGTTCTACTGTTTCTTTCATTCAGACAGTTGTATTTCTTTTAGACTATTACTTGGAGTAAATTCTAGAATGCTCGTGAATTATAACTCCAAATCCGGGTGGTAGTAATTAATACAGTTTTATGATATTCCGCACTTATTATATTTCATCTTAGTTAATTATTGTTAATTACTGAATGGGAATAAGGAATTGGTTTAATTATTCTCTAATGTTGGCTTGCCTAGCAAGTGAAATGTTAGGCGCCATCACAGTCCCGTCGGTGGGAAATTTCGGGTCGTGACACCCAGTAGACTATAAAGTCAAATACACCTTTATTATTACCTGTTCACTCTTTTTTCGAGTTATTGACTGTCTTACATGTTAAAAACCATGCTTAAGTTATATGGAAACCCTGTTGGTACCCGCAGTGGTCGTGAACTTGTTGCATTGACCGTTAAGTTGTTGTCTTGTACTCAGTCATTGTTTGATTATGCATTCTGTCCCGGCTCTCTTCCATGGTTTGATTTGTACTTGCTATAGTCCTTGTTTGGGTTGTTGTTGTGATAATTGTGAGGCCAGAAAGGCTAGTGACTGATATAGGGCCTGAGTGCCGGGTTGAGAGCTGTGTGAGATATGTTGGATCGGGCTGCGCGCCGCAGTAAATATTGGATCGGGTTGCACACCGCAACAAGCCTTCGGGCCATGATATTGGATCGGGCTGCGCGTCGCATCAGTGCTTAGATCGGGCTGCATGCCGCAGTAATATATGGATCGGGCTGCATGCCGCAGCAGTATTGGGTCGGACTGCACGCCGCAACAATATAGTGCTTTGGCTGTAGGAGCCCCTCCGGAGTCTGTACACACCCCCACTGAGCGCAGGTACCTTGAGTGTGAGTATTGAGGCTGTGAGCCGAGCGATTGAGCTGTCGAGATAGACGAGTGACAATAGCCCCTGTAAGGCTGTGTATTGCTTTTATTTATTGATGCACATTGTTTCTAGTCATTTCTGTTGGGATGTTTCGAAGGACTTATACTGTTTCGCATGAGCTTAAACGTTTTGATTTTTAAAACACCGGTTTGAAAGCATGCCTAAATTCCTTTACTGAAATTTCTAAAAAGAACTGTATTATGTGTAGCTCGGATTCGTTTTCTCAGTTCCTTATTTATTTCTGTTACTTGCTGAGGTGGTTGTACTCATGCTACACCCTGCACTTCATGTGCAGATCTAGGCATGTTTGATCACGGAGGTCGCTGAGTTCGGGCACGATCGAGTACCGGAGACTACGAGGTAGCTACCGGCGTCCGCAAGACCTTGTCTCTCCTTCTACATATCATTCTGTCTTGTATTGATACTTTGACACTGGTTGTATTAGTTTGGTTATCTAGATGTTCATGACTTAGTGAAACCCCGATGTTTGGGGCTAGTTCCGCATTTTGATTTTATATTGAGTTCAACTTTGGTTTTTATGAAAATTCTTGATATGAAAAAGTTTTAAACTACCTTTTTATTGAATTACGGGAGTATTTTGGGACAGTCGGCTTGCCTAGTACCATCGATAGGCGCCGTCACGACAGGTTAGGTTTTGGGTCGTCACATTTTGATTTTATAATTTTTTTATAAAATCAAACTTACCGGTATGATATATCGTACTATAGGATTCTCTTGGAATACTCCAGTTTTGTAAATCATTTTCAATTTTGGCAATATTCGTTACTGCCAGAGAAATTTTATAATAAAAACAAATGGTTGCTTTTAAAGCAATTAAGAAAAATTGATAGAAATTTTTTTTGTGCTAATTATAATATTCAAGTTTATAAAGACCTTATTTTTATTAAACCAAGAAAACAAACTCTGTTAGAAATTTCAGAAGAAATAAAAAATTGCAAACAAGCTTTAACTGGTTATAAAAACCAAAGAACTTATGTTATTTTTAATTTATAGGCAATAAAAATGTGTATCAATAGGTGCACAACCCAGTTTTAAAATGAATAATTCAGATAAGAGTAAAAGTTTTAATGACATAAACCAATCTCTGGCAGTAACGAATATTGCCAAAATTGAAAATGATTTACAAAACTGGAGTATTCCAAGAGAATCCTATAGTACGATATATCATACTGGTAAGTTTGATTTTATAAAAAATTATAACATCAAAACTTGTGAATCAACTGTTGCCATCAATAACTCGATAGAAACAATCAAGTTATTAGCTGCACAAGATATTCAACAATATAGAAAGAAATTTAATTTCTTTCACATTGGATTTATACAAGTGGCAGTCAAACCTTTATATAGATTAGGTTTAGATACCCCTCTCTGTCTCTTATTAAGAGATGACAAACTACTAAATTTTGATGATTCATTATTAGGAGTTCGACAAAGTAACCTAGCCCAAGGCCCGTCATACTTTAATTATTGTCCAAACTTTTTAGTTGACATAAATGACCAGAATATTTTGGATACATTAACTCTTAATATAAAAACAAAAAATATGAATAGCAAAGTTAATACAAGAGAAATAGCTGTAATATATAGAGTGTATTACAGACTAATGAAAACAACTTTAGCCCCAAAAGCTAAAATCAAAAGTAATAAAGGAGTTACTATGCTCATGGAAGCGAATCAAGAACATAGTAACACTTTCGTCCCCAGAATGATTCAATGGGATGAAATTTTAACAAAAGATGAATAGAGTTTTAATGCCATCACCCAACCAAAATATGAACCTGAGAGTTCTTTCATCGAACAAGTCATTCAATATCCAACAGGAGCCATTAACTTAAAGTTCTTAAGATCAAGCTCGGCTAGTGAAGCTTCTTCCAGTAGAAGAATGTCTTTTACTAGACCTTCTTCTTCTTTCAAACCCCCAGAGGATAATGGAAGTAACAAAAGTAACGAAGAGTTAATTGAAGAAATTAACACAAAACTTAAAGGAGTTGACTTTAACAAAACTGTTCTCCAAGTTATTTGTCACAGCCCAATTTCAGCTATAGGTCGTGATGGCGCCTAACACTATAGCTAGGCAAGCCAACAAATAAATTAAATATATATCAATTATTTTCAGAATAATTTTCTAAGTAATTTTATTATTTTTCTAGCAATATTAAAGAAATAAAAAGAAATACTGATTAACTTAAATCCAAGAAAATAATACAATTCCAAATTCCACCAATGTGTGTGCCAATACCTGGTGTCACAAGTGTATGAGCATCTAGTAGATTATACAAAAATTATAAATACTGTCTGAAATAAAATAGACAGAAATAAGTTTTTAGGAAGAGGCACTGGTTGCTGCAGAACGACCCAGAAAGTAGCTCACCACTAAGCCTCTGGATATTGTGGATGTACGATGATAGGTCCTCCACTAGTACTTGCCTCAGGTCCTGCACAAAAAGTACAGCAAGTGTAGTATGAGTACGTAAACAACATGTACCCAGTAAGCATCAAGCCTAATCTCGAAGTGGTAGAGATGAGATGGCCGACTTTGACACTCACTATGGGTCAATAATAATAATTGAAATAAAACTAGAATATCTAAATAAACATGATTCACAGAGTTAACAATAATTTATTTAACCAGCAGAAATAATTAAATTCCTTCAAATGCAACAATTTCCAGACTATCAATTAAATTCACAAACTGCAATTTTAAATGCCAAGGTATTGTATAATTATCATTATTAGGCACAATTTCTACCGAGGTCGTACGACCCGATCCAGAGTGTCATGTACACTGCCGAGGGACGTGCGGCGCGATCCATAGATGCATCTATCCAGCCGAGTCATTCGGCCCGCTCCACAAGAAATGAGGACATTTTCTTATGTACCTCCGGAAGGAGAGTATATTTATTATAAGATAAATTCGGGAGGATGAATAACTTCTTTTAACAATTAATTAATTTAAACAGAAAATTGAGCATATAAGATTTTTATCTTTTAATATTTTTATCTAACAATTCACAATTCACAATATATATATATATATATATATATATATATATATCAAATAATTTTAATTAAGTAAAGAATACAACTTGCACAAATAATTCATGCTTTTGAGTCCTAAACTACCCGGACTTTAGCATTAATAGTAGCTACGCACGGACTCTCGTCACCTCGTGCGTACGTAGCCCCCATAATTAGCAACAATTATTAATTTAATTACCTATGGGGTAATTTCCCCCTCACAAGATTAGACAAAAGACTTACCTCAATTTGCTCCAATTTAATCCACTAGAAGGCCTTTTTCACGATTATCCAACTCTGTCTTGCTTGAATCTAGCCAAAATAATTCGATACAATCACTAAAATTTATAGGAATCAATTCTATAAGAAAATACTACATTTTTCAATGAAAATCCGAAATTAATTCAAATATCGTCTGTGGGGCCCACGTCTCGGAATCCGGCGAAAGTTGCGAAATAAGAACGCACACTCAACCACGAATCTATCCATACCAAAATCACTAAATTCTGATAACAATTCGGCCCTCAAATCCTCAAATCTATCCAAGAGGGTTTTCAAACTTTTCCAACTCATTTCACCAATTAAATGATAAAAATAGTGATGGATTCGGGTAACTTAACCAATATTGAGTTAAGAACACTTACCCCGTTGTTTTCTCTGAAAATCTCCCAAACATCGTTCAAATTCGAGCTCCAAATCGTTGAAAATGGAAAATGGGATTCAGAACTTAAACTCTCTGCCCAGTGACTTCTTCTACGTGATCGCGAACTTACTCACGCGATCGCGTAGTACAAATTTTACCGCCCAGAAAATAACCCTACCCGATCGCAAACAATGCCACACAATCGCGAAGTTCAAACCTACAGGCCCACGCGATCGCAAACCATTTCACGCGATCGTGAAGCACAAACGCGTGGCCTTCCCTGCTGCTCCACTTACTCTATGCGAACGCGACCTCCTCCACGCGGTCGCGAATACCAAATTCCCACGCCTATGCGATCGCAGCCCTATTCACGCGATCACGAAGAACAAAAATATCACTGCCTCAAACAAGCCTATGCGATCGCAGACTATCTTACGCGATTGCGTAGAACAAAGTCACCTCTTCCCAATTTACACTATGCGGTCGCAGACCAACTTACGCGATCACGTATAAGGAAATCAGAAGAAAAATACCAGCAACTATCAGTAGTCTCCCAAAAGCCAAAAGTGATCTGTTAGCCGTCCGAAACTTACCCGAGTCTCTCGAGACCTCAACCAATTATACCAACAAGTCCTAAAACATCACACGAACTTAGTCGGACCCTCAAATCACACCAAACAATGCTAAAACCACGAATCATCCTCCAATTCAAGCTTAATGAAACTTAAGATTTTTAACTTCTACATTCGGTACCGAAACCTATCAAATCAAGTCCGATTGACCTTAATTTTTGCACACAAGTCATAAATGACATGACAGAGTTATGAAAATTTTTGGAACTGGATTCCGACCGTGATATAAAAAAGTCAACTCCCCGGTCAAACTTCCAAACTTAAATTCTTGTTTTAGCCATTTCAAGCCTAATTTAACTACAGACTTCCAAATAAAATTCTGAACACACTCCTAAATCCAAAATCACCATACGGATCTATTGGAATAGTCAAATCCCAATCCGATGTTGTTTTCTCAAAAATGTTGACCGAAGTCAAACTTAGCATTCTAAGGTAAACTTAAGGAACCAAGTGTTCCGATTTCAACCCGAACACTCCCAAATCCCGAACCAGCCATCCTCACAAGTCATAATTTATTATAAGCACATATAGGGAGTTTTATTTAGGGGAACGGGGTTCTAAAAGTCAAAATGATCGGTTGGGTCATTACATTATTTATCAAAATAAACCCTTTATAGCTACTCCAAGAAGCCCAGATATGGAAACAGTTGATCAACTAACAGTAATCCGAGACGATGACTTTGAAATAGATTGGAAAAGTCTAGATGCTCAGTGGTTACACCCCAATAATATTATTAATAGAAAATGGTACGTAGATACGTATTCTTTAAAACAAAGATTATCTTTCAAAGATAAATGGATTAAATATTTAAAAAGAATCAAATGTGATATTGAATTCTTTAAATGGTTTGAAATAACAGGATAGATTCCAAATCAAAAAGAATCCCTTCAAATGTTAGTTAATAAATGGTATACCAAAAATAAAGGTATAATAGAAGCCACTACTCCACCCTTAGAAGAAATTCTAATACCAGTTCAAAATGAAGTAATCACAGCTTCCCCTTTTAAAAGAGAAAGCGTTCACACTGAAAGTGGACCAACTAACAAAGATATTAATAAAATAATTATGCAAAATAATTACACAAATAACCTATTACATGTGGTATCAAACCAACTAAAAGATACCAATAAATTAGGAGTTCCCACAAGGTCCATAACAAACCCTAAAATCAAAACACATCCAATAATAAAACTTCCAGAATATTCTAAAGAGAAGTTTTCTCAGTTAAATGAAAAATTCGACTTTACAGATGAACTTCTAGGTAAAATAGAAGATCAACTTAAAACTAAATTAATCATCTCTAATACAACTTCCAATCAAGCTAGTACTAGTAAAAACAATAAAGCCATAGAGCTTCACAATTTACAAAATAGATTAAGTACTACTGAAGCCGAATATAATGCTTTAAAGGAAAAGGGAGATTCCCCTAAAACATTAGCAAAAGCTTCTAAGGAAATTTCTGAAACAATTAGTAAAATAAAATCCTTGCTAACATGAAAAGCAATCTCTACAATTAAAACTATTGACTCCGAAATCAATAGAATTACTAATGACCCAAGATATTCTAATAAAAAGAATTACTACAATAGAGCATCATTCCCAGATGTCCAATTCGAAGAAGATATTTAGTTAACTAGCGCCAGTCATAATGGAACTGGAATCACAGAATGGAACATAGATAGATTAGCAGAAAGCCAAATCTATAAAAAAAAAATCATGAAATTGGAATTGCAGTTACTACTTATAAAATGAAAAATGCATCAGATAAATATGCTGCAACATTAATAATTTCAGGATTCACTGGAATGTTAAAGAATTGGTGGGACAATTATCTTTCCGAAGAAAATAAAAATCAAATCCTAGGAGCTACTACGGTTGCAACTGTAGTAAAAACCACATCAGGAATGCAAGTTGCAGAACAAGAAGCTAGAGAAGATATTTCTGCAACTTTAATTTATTGTATTGCTAAACATTTTATTGGAGAACCAAAATGTAATGACCAGACCGGTCGTTTTGAATATTATAACCATGTTTCCCTATTTACTGCTCAATTTATGACTTATAAGGTAGGTTGCTTCGGGTGCGGAAGGAATTCGGAGTGAAATGAGACACTTAGTCTCATAATTGAAAATTTTAAGATAGAAAAGTTGCCCGGATGTGGACTTAGGTGTAAACGACCTTGGATCTGATATTGTATGATTCCAATAGCTCCGTATGGTAATTTTGGGCTTAGGAGCATGTCCGTAAAAAATTTTGGATGTCCGTAAAGGAATTAGGCTTGAAATGCCAAAAGTTGAATTTTTGGAAAGTTTGACCGGGGGGTTGACTTTTTGATATCGGGGTCGAAATCCGATTCTAAAATTTTTAATAGGTCTGTTATGTCATTTATGACTTGTGTGCAAAATGTGAGGTCAATCGAACGTAATTTAATAGGTTTCGGCATTGTTTGTAGAAATGGAAAGTTTTAATGTTCATTAGGCTTGAATCTATGTGTGATTCGTGTTTTTAGTGTTGTTGGATGTGATTTGAAGACTCGACTAAGTTCATATGATATTTTAGGACTTGTTGGTATATTTGGTTGAGGTCCCGAGGGCCTCAGGTGAGTTTCGGATGGTTAACGGATCAAAAAGTGGACTAAAATAGCTGCTGCAATTTCCTTCTGCTGCAAATTCCATCTCCCAGAATCGAACCCAGGATCGAAGCCACGATCGAAGGCAGGATCGAAGGCCAGGGTCGAGGGCCATGATCGAGGGCCAGGATCGAGGCCCAGGATCGAGGAACACGATCGAAGGCCCAGGATTGAGGGCTGTCTGGGCAGAATTATAAAGCAGGGGACTTCGTCCCATTCACCATTTTTGATAAATTGGAGCTTGAGGAGAGGCGATTTTTGATAGATTTTCAAGAAAAACTTGAGGTAAGTCCCTTGTGATCATTTCTGCTCCATAATATTGAATTATCATTGAATAATCCAACTAGATTACATGTTTTTGAGGTGCAAATCGGAGATTTGAACTTAGAAATTTGGAAATAAGATTTGTAGATTTGAGGGTCGAGTTGAGGTCGGATTTTGGTAAAATTGGTATGGGTAGTCTCGTGGTTGAATGGGCTTCCGTATTTTGTAACTTTTGTCGAGTTCCAAGACATGGGCCCTACGGGCAATTCCAATAAATTTTATTGACTGAAACGAATTATTTGTGACTAGATTCGAGGCATTCGGAGGTCGATTTACGAGGCAAAGGCATAGCAGAGTAAAGAATTTCACATTTTGAGGTAAGTAATAGTTATAAATCTGGTCCTGAGGGTATGAAACCCTGAATTTTTGTGTCATCTGATTATTTTGGAGGTGACGCACATCCTAGGTGACGGGCGTGTGGGCATGCACCAAAGGGATTGTGACTTGGTCAGTCCCGTGAAACTGTAAAGTTGAATAGCCTGTTGTTAGCTATAAGCTCTCTTTGTGTTGAAGAAATTTGACTGTAAATCATGTTAAAAATCATTCTTAGGCTATGTGATAATACTGTTAGGTTCTAATTGATGTCTTGTACTCAGTCATGATTTTACTTGTGCATCATACCTCAGTTTTTCTTGATATTTGTTGATTTACTATGTTATCTTTGTTTGGGCTGATCTTTGTGATTTCCGAGAGCCCGAGAGACTAGAGAGGTTGAGGACTGAGTAAGGCCGAGGGCCTGTCGGTGAGGTAATGATATATGGCACGTGAGTTGTCCGTGCAGGATATTATAGCACGTGAGTTGTCCGTGCAACACGTGAGTTGTCCGTGCGGATTATGGCGCTTGGGCTGTAGGAGCCCCTCCAGAGTCTGTACACCCCCAGTGAGTGCGGGTACCCATTGAATGTGAGTGTTGAGGGCTGAGAGCCGAGTGGTTGAGCTGTTGTGATGAGTTGAGTGACTGTTGCCCTGAGAGGCTGTACATGCTTTTCAATTGTTGTTTCACTTAGTTGCTATCTGTCATTGTTGTGAAATATTCTGAAAGATTTTATATCCGGATTACATGAACTTCAACTATATAAAACTGATTTGACTAAAACTGTTGGATTTGAAAGCATGTTTATTCTTTGCTGGAATTATTGAAAGTGAACTATAACTGTGTAGCTCGTCACTATCTTCAGTTCCTTAGTTATTTTTGTTACTTGCTGAGTTGGTTGTACGCATACTACACCCTACACTTCGTGTGCAGATCCAGGTGCTTCTGGGCATAGCGGGTGTTGATTCTCTCGTACAGTTGATCTTCCAGAGATTCAGAGGTAGCAGTCGTGTTTTGTAGACTTGTCTCTCCTTCCCTATCTCCTTTTTTACCGTATTTTGGTCTTAGACTATTATAGACTGTATTTTTCCAGACTTGTATCCATATTAGATGCTCATGTACTCAGTGACACCAGGTTTTGGGGAGTGTTCGTATTAGTATTTGTGGGATTTTGTATTGTATTTAAATATTATATTTCAAACTTAAAAGAAAGTGTGGTTTATTGATATTATCGGCTTTCCTAGTGTCGAGATAGGCGCCATCACGACAGGTTGGGATTTTGGGTCATGACAAGTTGGTGTCAGAGCCTAGGCTACATAGGTCTCACGAGTCATGAGCAGGTTTAGTAGAGTCTTGCGGATCGGTACGGAGACGTCTGTACTTATCTTCGAGAGGCTGCAGAACCCTTAGGAAAATTTCACTTTCTTGTATTCTGTCGTGCGAATTTGTTGATCCCAGAAACTAAATTTCTGTTATTCTATTCTCTCACAGATGGTGAGGACACGTACTACCGGATCGGACGATCAGCCACCAGTGCCACCAGTGCCACCAGTTAGGGCCGCGAGAGGCCGGGGCCGTGGTAGAGTCCGGAGCCGAGGTAGAGGTCGAGGTGTAGCTCATACCACAGTTGGACCCGCACCTGTAGTACCACCAGTTTCTCCAGGTCAGGAGCGGATTCCAGATATAGCTGAGCCGACAAGACCAGCTCAGGCACCAGCTGTGCCTATTGAGATTCCAGGCCTTTAGGAGACTTTGGCCCAGATATTGACAGTTTGCACTGGTCTTGCTCAAGTGGTTTCGGCTCAGGTCGCACCTGCCACTTCTCAGGCCGGGGGAGGTACGCATACCCATATTTCCCGTACTCCAGACCAGGTAGTACAGGGACTTTATATACTGCGGGCACCACCAGCCCAGTCAGTTGCAGCTGCTCAGGCCCCGGTAGTTCCTGTTATGGCAGATGATGAGCAGAGGAGACTTGAGAGATTTGAGAGGCTTCGACCTCCACCATTTAGCAGTGCTGAGTCAAAGGATGCTCGGGGTTTTCTGGATAAGTGTCAATGGATGCTTCAGACATCGAGTATTCTAGTGACCAGTGGGGTCTTGTTCACTACTTTTCAATTTTATTGGGCTGCCTTCAGATGGTAGGAGGCTTATGAGAGGTGTAGGTTGGTCAGTGCAGCACCCCTTACCTGGCAGCAGTTCTCTGGTCTATTCCTGGAGAAGTTCATGCCTCAGTCCCGCAGAGAGGAGTTGCGCAGGCAGTTCGAGCAGCTTCGTCAAGGTGATATGTCCGTGACACAGTATGAGATGAGATTTTCAGAATTGGCTCGTCATGCTATCTGGTTGATTCCCACAGACAGGGAAAGGATCAGGAGGTTCATAGATGGCCTCACTTTTCAGCTGCGATTACTCATGACTAGAGAGAGAGTGTCTGGTGCTACTTTCGATGAGGTGGACAACATTGCTCGTCAGATTATGATGGTTCACAGTCAGGAACAAGTTGAAAGGGAGGCTATGAGGCCTCGTGGTTCAGGTGATTTTAGTGGTGTTCCTTCAGGGGGTCAGTTTTACCGCGGTAGGGGTCGTTTTTACAGACATGCTCAGACGGGTTGTCCCGCTCATCATGGTGCATCAGCTAGCCACGGTTCTTATAGTGCTCACTCAGGCCAGTCTTCATTCAGTGCACTACTAGCACAGAGTTCTCATCATGCCTCATCCACTCAGGCTTCTACAGGTAATTCTTTGGGTTATCAGGAGCAGCAGTTCCTTCTTTGGGTTATCAGAGGAGGGGTTGTTTCGAGTGTGGAGAATTGGGTTATTTCAAGAGAGATTATTCTAGGTTGTTGAGTGGGGCTCCAGAGCAGAGTTCTTGACCAACGACACCAGCACCAGCAGTTACACCACCTGCCCAGCTAGCTCTGGGTGGGGGTCAGGCAGCTAGGGGTCGCCCAAGAGGGGGAGGCTGGTCAAGTGGCAGTCATGCTCGATTCTATGCTTTTCCTGCCAGGCCATATGTTGTTGCTTCTGATGCAGTGATCACATGTATTGTTTCAGTATGCCACAGGGAGGCTTCTATATTATTTGACCCCGGTTCAACTTATTCATATGTATCATCGTATTTTTGCTCATTATCTGGATATGCCCTGTGAGTCCTTAGTTTCACATGTTTGTGTATCTATACCGTGGGCGATATTATTACTGTGGACCGTGTGTATCAGCCGTGTGTGGTAACTATTAGGAAACAGGAGACCAGAGTTGATCTCTTATTACTCGGTATGGTTGATTTCGATGTAATCCTAGGTATTGATTGGTTGTCTCCATGTCATGCTGTTCTGGACTGTCACACAAGAATCGTGACGTTGACGATGCCAGGGTTGACAAAGGTTGAATGGAGAGGTTCTCTAGATTTTGTTCCTAGCAGGGTAATTTCTTATTTGAAGGCCCAATGTATGGTTGGAAAGGGATGTTTGTCATATTTGACCTTTGTGAGAGATGTTGATGCTGATACTTCTATTATTGATTCAATACCGGTCGTGTGAGATTTTTCGGATGTATTTCTTGTAGACCTGCCGTGTATGCCACCCGACAGGGATATTGATTTCGGTATTGACTTGGTGCAGGGCACTAAGCCCATTTCTATTCCTCCATTTCGTATGGCACCAACTGAGTTAAAAGAATTGAAAGAGCAACTTCAGGAACTCCTTGAAAATGGGTTTATTAGACCTAGTGTGTCACCTTGGGGTGCACCGGTTCTGTTTGTGAAGAAGAAAGATGGTACTATGCGGATGTGCATTGATTATAGGCAGTTGAACAAAGTTACAATCAAGAATAAATATCCTTTGCCACGTATTGATGTCTTATTTGACCAGCTTCAGGGAGCGAGGGTGTTCTCCAAAATTGATTTGAGATCGGGGTATCACCAGTTGAAAATGTGGGATTTGGATATTCTAAAGACGGCATTCAGAACTCGTTATGGCCACTACGAATTTCTTGTGATGTCTTTTGGGCTAACCAATGCCCCAGCAACATTTATGCATTTGATGAATAGTGTATTCGAGCCATATCTTGATTTATTTATCGTAGTATTTATTGATGATATTCTGGTGTACTCACGTAGCCAGGAGGAGCATGCACAACACTTGGGTATTGTATTACAGAGGCTGAGAGAGGAGAGACTTTATGCCAAATTCTCTAAGTGTGAGTTCTGGCTTAGTTCGGTGGCATTCTTGGGACATATAGTGTCCAGGGAAGGAATTAAGGTAGATCCGAAGAAAATAGAGGCAGTTCAGAATTAGCCCAGGCCATCTTCAGTTACTGAGATTCAGAATTTTCTCGGCTTGGCCGGTTATTATCGTCACTTCGTGGAGGGTTTCTCGTCTATTGCATTGCCTATAATTAAATTGACCCAGAAAAGTGCCCCGTTCAGGTGGTCGGATGAGTATGAAGAGAGCTTTCAGAAGCTCAAAACAGCTTTGACTACAACTCCAGTAATGGTGTTGCCAACAGGTACAGAGTCTTATACTGTGTATTGTGACACGTCGCGTATTGGTCTCAGTGCAGTACTGATGCAAGACTGCAGGGTGATTTCCTATGCGTCCAGACAGTTAAAGGTGCATGGGAAGAATTATCCAGTCCACGATCTTGAGTTAGCAGCTATTGTTCATGCCTTGAAAATTTGGCGACATTACTTGTACTGTGTCCAGTGTGAGGTATATACCGATCATCGGAGTCTACAACATTTGTTTAAACAGAAGGATCTTAATTTGCGGCAGCGAAGATGATTAGAGTTGCTTAAGGATTATGATATCACCATTCTCTATCATCTCGGAAAGGCCAATGTAGTGGCCGATGCCTTGAGTCATAAGCCGGAGAGTTTGGGCAGCTTAGTATACTTACCGGTAGCAGAGAGGCCTTTAGAATTGGATGTTCATGCCTTGGCCAACCAGTTTGTTAGATTGGATGTTTCCAAGCCGAATCAAGTTTTGGCTTGTGTGGTTTCTCGGTCTTCTTTATTGTCACGACCCGAAATTCCCACATTCGGACCGTGATGGAGCCTAACATTTCACTTGCTAGGCAAGTGTAACACCCCGGAAAATTTCGAAGTACTTAAGTGTAAAGCCCGGTAAAATTTGCAAAGAAAATAATATTTCATGGTGCCGGACTAGGCTTACGTAAAGGAAATTTTTTGGCGGAAAAGCGCATTTATGAGGTCCATTATGCGACCGCATAATCACTCTGCGGTCCGCATAATGGCCGCAGAAGTGAGCAGGAGAGGGCCATTCTAGAAGCAGCTATGCGGTCGACTATGCGACCGCATAACTGTTATGCGGTGCATTATGCGACCGCATAACTATTATGCGGACCGCATAGTGACCGCATACACAGACAAATTTTTGATCATTTTTGTCAGCGATTATGCGACCGATATGCGGTCCGCATATCCATTATGCGGTCGCATATGCGACCGCAGAACCGTTCCAGAGCTCCATTTTTGGGTTTTTAAAACCTGACCCTATTTTGTTAAATACACTCTTTGGGCCATTTTTGAACTATAATCTAATATTTTAGAGTGAGAGAGTGTGCCCTAGAGTGAGAAGGTGTTCTTCAATTCTTGCTCATGTTTTGGAAGATTAAGAAGGGAAACTCACTTGGTCTTCATCCTAGAGGTAAGATTCTATACCCTAACCCTCAATTTTGAATTTTGTGTAGAAATGGATAATTAGCAAGATAATTTCTGGGCATGAGGGTAGTTTATTTTGCATGCATGTGTTATCAAAGGGTGTAGGAAGATTGTTGAGCTAAAAATGGTAAAGATTGGGTTGTGGGATGATGGAATCCTCCATAAATGGGCCTTGAAAACTTATGCACACCTTGTGTTTGATAAAATGCTCAAATGAGCTAGAACCATGATCATCTTTCTAATTTTTGGTTCAGTTTGTTATATTTCTAAAATAGATTAAAGTTGCTAAGAATTCCAGAACATTTAGAGTGTAAGGAAGCTCAAGTGAGGTATGTTGGCCAAACTCTTCTTTAAGAATTGGAATTCCCAATATCCTTGTAAGTTCCGAAATATTGATTATAAATGGAGTATTCCGATAAGTTTTGTGATGAAGATATATGTTCAATTCGTGTTTCAAATGCTCTTATCATATTGCATTATAAATTGAGGATGTGTCCCAAACTATGGATTATGTATCCATATGTTATTATTTCTAGTCGTGATTTATGTGAAAGTTATTATGCCAAGTTGTGTAGAGACTGTGATTGTGATACACCTTCACCCACATACATTAGGGTGAGGCGGCATGACCACTTTGTGTGGGGATTATGGTATAGAGATTGTGATTGTGATACACATGCACCCGCATATATATTGGGGTGAGGCGGCATGACCGCTTTGTGTAGGGATTATGGTATTGTGGGACTACACCTCCACCCGCTTACATTGGGGTGAGGCAGTATGACCGCTTTGTGTATATTTTTGGTATTGGTGTGGCACCACCACCCACATACATTGGGGTGAGGCGGCATAGCCGCTTTATGTTGGTATTGGTATCGTTGATGCATTTCCACCCGCATACATTGGGGTGAGGCGGCATAGCCGCTTTGTGTAGGTTTTTGGTACTGTGGTTATACATCCACCCGCATACATTAAGGTGAGGCAGCAGGGCCGCTTGATTAGAGTTGTGGTATTGTACGTACACTTCCACCTACATGCATCGGGTGAGGCGGCGGAGCCGCTTTGTGTGAAGATGGTTACAGAGGATCTCATCTTAAATCCTATAAATGTTATTGATAGCTCTTAATAAGCTTGCTCTGGTTTAAACAGTTATCTATATTATTCTATTGCCGTACTGATTCATCATATTCATCTTGTATTTCTAAATTCTTAAATTGGTGTTTAGTTTTCATACTAGTACTATTCGACGGTACTGACGTCCCTTTTGCCGGGGGTGCTGCATCTTTAAATGGATGCAGGTGGTTCCACAACATGAGATATTGATCAGTGATAGCAGTGCACCTTCTTCCCAGCTGACTTGGTGAGCCCCACTTCATCCGGGGTCATGAATCTTTTGTACTTTATGTATTCTATTTGAGGTATAGCTGGGGCCTTGTTGCCAGCATTATCATTGTACTCTTTTTTTTTTTATCTATAGAGGCTCCGTAGACATAGTGTGGGTTGTGTATTGGTGATGGAGAAGACAAAATATGTTATGTTGTGGTTATACTACTTGTCCATTGAGACTTTAAAAATGATGAAGCTATTGGAAATGAATTGGTATTGTAGACGTGAACACCATTTTGTCTAATTAATGAAAATATGTATTATCTCCATTTGTGGATGAGTTTGGGTAGAATGAAATCTAACAGGCTTGCTCGGTCGGGTTCACTCGGTTGAGCGTCGATCGCGCTCCTGGGTTTTGGGGCGTGACAGCAAGCCAACGTTAGAATAATATTATCCATTTTAAAATAATTTTAAATCTATTAATAACAAAGAAACAAATGCGGAAGTAAAGTCTGAAATGTAGTGAATAGTCCAGAATTGGTGTCACAAGTGCACGAGCTTCTATAATAATACAAATAAAGGTCTGAATAAAATAAAGTTGTCTGAAAACAAACACACAACTAAAGTAATGTAGACGGGGACTTCAGAACTGCGGACGCCGTGCAGTTATACCTCAAGTCTCCTCTGGTAGCTGAAATCTAAGCAAGTCTATGGTACGCCGATTATTATTTCAACTATTATTGCGTACTCATCAGTCATAACTAATTATTATTTCAATCAATTTCCGTTGCAGCGTGCAACCCGCTCCCACAACATATTCATTTTCAATCCTCCCATATATTTATTTTAATCAAGTATATATAGACTTTTAAATAAGTCTTTTGCGGCGAGCAACCCGATCCACCAATATGAACTTTTAAACAAGTCTATTGCGGCGTGCAACCCGATCCCCCAATATGGACTTTTAATAAGTCTGTTGCGGCGTGCAACCTGATCCCCCAATATATTCATTTCAATCAATTCTATTGCGGCGTGCAACCCGCTCCTCCAATATATCCATTTACCAATTCTTATAGAAGAGATTTCCCCAATAAATGCAACAATTAATATAAAAATTTTAAGCCAACAAGCATACAATAATTATGATTTAATTATGAAACAAATAATGATAAATAGTAATTTATTAAGGAAATCAGGGAGAAAATAGATAGTTTACTATTTAATATGTTAAATGTCAAGTAGCAATTAATGCACATAAATCAAATCAATATGTAGCAATTATTGCAGGAATTCAAGAATTAATATTTGACAAAAATAGGAGAGAAACAATTATCATAACAATTAATTCGTGTATTAAAATTTTTTTAGGATTTTCAAATAATTATGCAAACAATTAATTTGATGACGTATAGACACTCGTCACCTCGCCTATACGTCGTTCACATGCATTTCACATAACAAATAATTTAAGGTTCTATTCCCTCAAGTCAAGGTTAAGCACGACACTTACCTCGCTTTGCAATTTCAATCAATTACTCGACCACAACTTTTCCCTTTAAATTTGTCTCCAAAAGCTTCAAATCTATTCACAATCAATTCGATATACTCAATATGAATCATAGGAATTAATTCCATATGAATTTACTAATTTTTTGGATAAAATCCAAAATTTATTTTAATATTCGACAGTGGTACCCACGTCTCAAATCCCAAAAAAACTCACGAAATTTGAACACCCGTTCCGATACGAGTTCAACCATACAAAAATTATCCAATTCCGATGTCAAATGGACCTTCAAATCTTAAATTTTCATTTTTGGAAAATTTTATGAAAATCTATTTTTTCTCCCAAATTTTCACGGATTCATGATATAAATGAGTATGGAATCATGCAATATAATCAATATAGGATAAGGAATACTTACCCCAATATTTTCCCGTGAAAATCGCCCAAGAATCCCCTTACCCGAGCTAAAAAATTGGAAATGGTTGAAAGTGGGTCGAAATCCCTTTTCCAGAACTTAAGTTCTGTTTTTCAGATTTTTATTCATCGCGATTGCGGAAATTCGTTCGCGATCGCGTAGAACAACTTCTGCCAAGTCCATTTTACTCTTCGCGATCGCAGATAATTATTTGCGATCACGAAGCACATTTTGGCTGCCCATTTTATTAACTCTACGCGATCGCGTAAATGGCCATGCGATCGCAGAGAATATTTTCTCAACTTTACGCGATCGCATACAGGCTTATGCTATCGCGTAGCACAAATTCAGTGTTTCAGCTTCTGCCTCATTCCTTCTACGCGATCGCAGCTTGGTCCTCGCGTTCGCAGTGCACTGGAAGATAACCCTCTGTGTTCGCGTGCCTATCTTCACGAACGCGAAGGGTAAAACAAACGGCTCATAATTTCCTCTTTGCGATCGCAGGAATGGCTTCGCAATCGCGAAGCACAATGCACCAGATGACAGCAGAAGCTCAAAAACCAGATTTTCTAAGTTCAAAATCATCCCGTAGCCTATCCGAAACTCACCCGAGCCCTCGAATGAAACATGCACACCAATCAACTCAAAACATCATACCTAAAACATGCACACAAATCCTAAAACATCATACGAACTTGCTCAAGCGATCAAATCGCCAAAATAACACCTAGAACTATGAATTGAACCCCAAATCGAATGAAATTTTCAAGAAAACTTTAAAACTTATATTTTTACAACCGGACATCCGAATCAAGTCAAATCAACTCCGCTTCTCACCAATTTCGGCAGACAAGTCATAATTATTATAGTGGACCTATACCGAGCTCTGGAACCAAAATACGGACCCGGTGTCAATAAATCCAACATCGGTAAATTCTTAAAAATCATTAAGCTTTTAAACTTTTAATTTTTCATCAAAATTCCATATCTCGGGCTAGGGACCTCGGAATTCGATTCCGGGCATACGCCCAAGTCCCAAATAACGATACGGACCTACCGGAATTTTCAAAACATAGATCCGTGTCCATTTGCTCAAAATATTGACCAAAGTCAACTCAGTTGAGTTTTAAAGCTCTATTTCACATTTTAATCCATTTTTCACACAAAAACTTTCCAGAAAATTATACGGACTGCGCATGCAAGTCGAGGAATGATAAATAGTGCTTTTCGAGGTCTTAGAACACAGAATTACTTATTAAATTTAAAGATGACACTTTGGGTCATCATATTCTCCACCTCTAAAACAAACGTTCGTCCTCGAACGGAGTTAGAAAAAGTACCTGAGCTGGAGAAAAGGTGTGAATATTTACTCCGCATGTCCTACTCGGACTCCCAGGTAGATGCCTCTATCGGCTGATCTCTCTATTGCTCCCGAACTGAAAGATAACTCTTAGACCTCAACTGCCGGACCTACCGGGCTAGAATAGCCACCGGCTCCCCCTCGTAAGTTAAATCTTTGTCCAATTGGACTGAGCTGAAATTTAACACATGGGACGGATCACCATGATATTTTCGGAGCATAAACACATGGAACACCGGATGAACCGCTGATAAACTAGGTGGTAATGCAAGCTTGTAGGCTACTTCATCCACCCTTTCAAGAATTTCAAAGGGTCCAATATACCTAGGGCTTAACTTGCCTTTCTTTCCGAATCTCATTACACCTTTCATAGTTGAAACCCGGAGCAATATTCTTTCTCCAACCATGAATGCAATATCACGAAATTTACGGTCGACAATACTCTTTTTCCTAGACTGAGTTGTGCGAAGTCGATCCTGAATAATCTTGACCTTATCCAAGGCATCCTGTACCAAATCGGTACCCAGCAACCGAGCCTCTCTCAGTTCAAACCAGCCAACTGGCGAACGGCATCGCCTTCCATATAATGCCTCATATGGAGCCATCTGAATGCTCGACTGGTAGCTATTACTATAAGCAAACTCCGCAAGTGGCAAAAATCGATCCCAAGAACCTCCAAAGTCTATAACACAAGCGCAAAGCATATATTCCAATATCTAAATGGTGCGCTCTAACTGTCCGTCTGTCTGTGTATGAAACGATGTACTCAACTCAACCCGCGTGCCTAACTCATGTTGTACAACCCTCCAGAAGTGTGAGGTAAACTGCGTACCTCAATATGAAATAATAGACACGGGCACACCGTGAAGGCGGACAATCTCACGAATGTAAATTTCAGCTAACCTTTCTGAAGAATAGGTAACTGCCACTGGAATGAAATGTACTGACTTGGTCAACCTGTCCACAATGACCCAAACTGCGTTAAATTTTCTCTGAGTCCGTGGGAGTCCAACAACAAAATCCATAGTGATATGCTCCCATTTCCACTCAGGAATTTCTAACTTCTGAAGCAAACCACCAAGTCTCTGATGCTCGTAATTAACTTGCTGACAATTCAGACACCGAGCTACATATGCAACTATATCCTTTTTCATTCTCCTCCACCAATAATGTTTCCGCAAATCTTGATACATTTTGGCGGTACCTGGATGAATAAAATACCTGGAACTGTGTGCCTCTTCAAGAATTAATTCATGAAGCCTGTCAATATTAGGCACACAAATACGACCATACATTCACAGAACTCCATCTTTCCCTACAGCAACCTGTTTGGCATCACCGTGCCGCACCGTGTCCTTAAGGACAAGTAAATGAGGATCATCATACTGCCGCTCTCTGATGCGCTTATATAAAGAAGACTGAGCAACTGTGCAAGCTAGAACCCGGCTGGGTTCTGAAACATTTAACCTCACGAACTGATTATCCAAGGTCTGAACATCTGCAGCTAACGGCCTCTCACCAACCGGATATACACAAGACTGCCCATACTCGTGGCCTTTATACTCAAAGCATCGGCCACCACATTGGCCTTTCCGGGGTGATACAAAATGGTGATATCATAGTCTTTCAACAATTCCAACCATCTTCTCTGCCTCAAATTAAGATATTTTTGTTTGAACAGATACTGAAGGCTACGATGATCAGTAAATACCTCACACGAGACACCGTAGAGATAATGCCTCCAAATCTTTAACGCATGAACAATGGCTGCCAATTCTAAGTCGTGAACATGATAATTCTTCTCGTGAACTTTCAATTGCCACGACGCATATGCAATCACCCTTCCATCTTGCATTAATACTGCACCAAGCCCAATGTGAGATGCGTCACAATATACCATATACGATCCTAAATCTGTGGGTAATACCAACACTGACGCTGTAGTCAAAGCGGTCTTGAGCTTCTGAAAGCTCAACTCATACTCGTCTGACCATCTGAATGGGACACCTTTTTGGGTCAGTCTGGTTAATGGGCTTGCCATAGATGAAAACCCTTCCACGAACCGACGATAGTAACCTGCTAAACCCAGAAAACTCTGGATCTCTGTAACTGAAGTAGGTCTAGGCCAATTCTGAACAACCTCTATCTTCTTAGGATCCACTTTTATGTCTTCTGCCAATACAACATGCCCCCAAAAGGCAACTGAGTATAACCAAAACTCACATTTTGAAAATTTGGCATATAACTGACTATTCTTCAAAGTATGAAGCACACTCATAAGATGTTGCTCATGCACCTCTCGACTGCTGGAGTAAATCAAGATATCATCAATGAATACAACTACACAAGAATCCAAATAGGGCTTGAACACCCGATTCATCAAATCCATAAATGCTGCTGGGGCATTTGTCAACCCAAATGACATCACTAGGAATTCGTAATGCCCATACTGAGTCCGAAAAGCTAACTTAGGGATATCAGATGCCCTAATCTTCAACTGATGGTAACCAAACCTCATAATTATTTACCCGAATTAACAAGTCACATTTAATGCCACCTGGGCTGGCACCTATCTCGTAGGTTAAAACTCAATAATTATAACACAAATTTGGCAAGTATGCACAGAGAATTTCATACAAGAATTTTCAATTAGGCCTAACAGGCATGACTCTCTATTATTGCTATAGTATAACTTTAATTTCACAAGGGAGAACTTAAACACAAGAATTTTCCTCACAAGGATATCGTCCTTATATAACTTCCATCGCAGCTCGTATCCCGGTTTAAACATATCAATTTATATTAAAGTGTGAGGATCTCGTCCTCAGTTCTGAATCACAAATAATATGCACATCGTGCCGATCAAAAATTTCCATTTTCTTCTTTTAAATAATTTCGGTTACACCAAATCACAATACATAATGAACCCCACACCGATAGGGCATATAATTCATAATTTATAATTAATTATCTGGAAATTACATCAAAACTTACTGAAATGGGTAACAGAAAGCCACATTTAGCCTCATAGCTCTTATTAGTGACCAACATGGAATAATAGGCATAGTTATCTCCATAGAATCTCCCAACAGGAGTAAACACATAAGTAGATTATAGAATCACGAAGCTCACTCATAAGCGAAGCACAATAGGAGGACTCGTTTCGATACTCAGAACCAAATCAAGCTAAGGAAATTATTACTTTATATTAAATCAAAGTCATACCTGTAACGACACCATCTGATGTAGCGACCTCAGTCATACCATAAAACAAATATAACAATGGCTGGGTCTCCACCTCTAAGACGCCTTCTACCTGCCTGTCCTTTACCCCTAACTGATCGTGTGGGTGGTGTAGTAACTGCAATGGGGCACGTAGCCTGAGTGCTTTGATGAAATATATCTCTCCTAAGTTTGGGACAATTTTCTCATGATGTGCCTGGTATCACCGTATTCATAACAACCCCTTTGCGGGTTTGGATGCTCATATTGAGTTTGTGCCAGATAACTGGAATAACCATTTGTAGGAACTCATGTCGGTGGTGCATTAAAAGAACTTACTGGAGCACCCCGGGTAATCCGATGTGCGGACTGGGTTGGCCGACTTCCTGAGCCCCTGCCATAATGATTTATACGTGCAGAGTAGAATCCACTGAATCCCCCAGAACCTAGAGACATCTTGGTCTTCTTAGTTTCCTTTTTTTCCCTTACCCCGAACACGTTCTAATATCTTGGAAATTTCTACCACTAGCGGAAATGAAGTATTAGCCTGTAGCTCCCGAGTCATACAAAATTTTACAACTATAATTGGGTCCTTCAATGAATCTGTGGACTCGCTCTCTGGCTGTAGGAAGCAAAGTAGGAATATGACGGGCTAACTTATTGAACCTGATGGCATATTATGACATCGTCATGGTGACCTGATACAACCGTTCAAACACTATGCTCCACGCATTACGGAGAGTCCGAGAACAAACTCTTTCAAAAGTGTTTCTGAGAACTGAGCCAAGTGGGTGGTGTTGCATTGGCTGGTCTGCCCTCTTCATAGGCTTGCCACGGACACCTGTGGAGAATTATCTCTGCCAAGGCCAATTTCTTCTTTTGTTATGTTGACTTAACACTGTTGAGCTGACCCATTTCTTAACATACTCTTTGATTCTTCTCAGAGGTAACCCTTACCCCTATTTATACACAACGATCACAAAAGTAGAGCTCCATACAGACAAATCTTGGCATGAACCACATAGTCCAGAATCTCATCAACCACTGTACTTCCTCTGAAGCACCCCAAAATCCGCAACCATGACGTCCACGTTGAGTAGACATTCTGTAAATTTAAAGTTATTTCTCTAACTCCTTTGGTACTGAAGTATAAGATTATTAAGTAGGCGGACATACCGCAAGTCCCAACCTTATCCTCTACAAAATCTCAGGCCTTAAACATGTGTAAATTTTGGGGAACCTTTCAGTACCACATATATACATTTCAGGCCAAAACTGATATAACACATGACCCAGCAATCCATCCATTGATAGTGGACTCCCCCACTCGACGCGAAGTCATAGTTCACCATGCCTGATGATCCATAATATTAACCTTAGCTCGTATAAATCAACCAGATGCTAAGGTCCGTCGCAACCCCCACATGATTCACTGGGTGGTCTCTCAATGCGCTTGCATCTTCAATGGGAACCACACGTTGAGGCAATGTTTGAGCATCTCTGGCTCTCTCGTAGTCCATCTGCGGCACCATAAACCGTTGACGCACAACTGATACCGAGTGCACAATGTCATACACGAGTGGATACAAAGGAATACGAGATATATGTTTCAAGCTAAATCAATGTCGCACGATAAGTAATAAAAGAAGTGATATTGTTCCTAAACTTCATAGCCGCTGAGAGATAAGTACAGACATCTCCGTACCGATCCTTCATACTCTACTAAGCTTGCTCGTGACTTGTGAGACCTATGTAACCTAGTGCTCTGATACCAACTGTCACGACCCGAAATTCCCACCTTCGGACCGTGATGGCGCCTAACATTTCACTTGCTAGGCAAGCCAATGTTAGAATAATATTATCCATTTTAAAACAATTTAAAATCTATTAATAACAAAGAAACAAATGTGAAAGTAAAGTCTGAAATGTAGTGAATAATTCATAAAAATAACGGTGTCTAAATACCATCCCATAATTGGTGTCACAAGTGCACGAACTTCTAGAATAATACAAATAAAGGTCTGAATAAAATAAAGTTTTCTGAAAACAAACACACATCTAAAGTAAAGTAGACGGGGACTTCAGAACTACGGACGCCGTGCAGTTATACCTCAAGTCTCCTCTGGTAGCTGAAATCCGAGCAAGTCTATGGTACGCCGATGGGACCAACTCCGAAATCTGCACAAGAAGTGCAGAGTGTAGTATCAGTACAACCGACCTCATGTACTGGTAAGTGCTGAGCCTAACCTCGACGAAGTAGTGACGAGGCTAAGGCAGGTCATTTACATTAACCTATACGCAAAAATAGTAATAACCACAATAATATAATTAAATCAGGTAACTCATTTCTAATAGTTGAAGCCAACTCATCAGTCATAACCAATTATTATTTCAATCAATTTCCGTTGCAGCGGGCAACCCGCTCCCACAACATATTCATGTTCAATCCTCCCAATATTTATTTTAATCAAGTATATATAGACTTTTAAATAAGTCTGTTGCGGCGAGCAACCCGATCCCCCAATATGGACTTTTAAACAAGTCTGTTGCGGCATGCAACCGGATCCCCCAATATGGAATTTTAATAAGTCTATTGCGGCGTGCAACCCGATCCCCCAATATGGACTTTGAATAAGTCTATTGCGGTGTGAAAGCTGATCCCCCAATATATTCATTTCAATCAATTCTATTGCGACGTGCAACCCACTACTCAAATATATCCATTTACCAATTCTTATAGAAGAAATTTCCCCAATAAATGCAACAATTAATATAAAATTTTTAAGATAACAAGCAGACAATAATTATGATTTAATTATGAAACAAACAATGACAAATAGCAATTTATTAAGGAAATCAGGGAGAAAATAGGCAGTTTACTATTTAATATGCTAAATGTCAAGTAGCAATTAATGCACATAAATCAAATCAGCATGTAGCAATTATTGCAGGAATTCAAGAATTAATATTTGACAAAGAATAGGAGAGAAACAATTATCATAACAATTAATTCGTGTATTAAAACAAATTTAGGATTTTCAAATAATTATGTAAACAATTAATTTGACGACGTATAGACACTCGTCACCTCGCCTATACGTCGTTCACATGCATTTCACATAACAAATATTTTAAGGGTTCTATTCCCTCAGATCAAGGTTAACCACGACACTTACCTCGCTTTGCAATTTCAATCAATTACTCGACCACAACTTTTCCCTTTAAATTTATCTCCAAAAGTTTCAAATCTATTCACAAGCAATTCGAAATACTCAATACGAATCATAGGAATTAATTCCATATGAATTTACTAATTTTTCGGATAAAATCCGAAATTTATTTTAATATTCGACGATGGGACTCACGTCTCAAATCCCAGAAAAACTCATAAAATCCAAACACCCGTTCCAATACGAGTTCAACCATACAAAAATTATCTAATTCCGATGTCAAATGGACCTTCAAATCTTAAATTTTTATTTTTGGAAGATTTTATGAAACTCTGATTTTCCCCCCAAAATTTCACGGATTCATGATATAAATGAGTATAGAATCATGAAATATAATCAATATAGGATAAGGAATACTTACCCCAATGTTTTTCCGTGAAAATCGCCCAATAATCGCCTTACCCGAGCTCAAAAATTGGAAATGGTTGAAAATGGGTCGAAATCCCATTTCCAGAACTTAAGTTCTATTTTTCAGATTTTTATTCATCGCGATCGCCAATATCCATTCGCGATCGCGTAGAACAACTTCTGCCATGTCCATTTTACTCTTCGCGATCGCTGATAATTGTTTCCGATCGCGAAGCACATTTTGGCTGCATAAATGGCCATGCGATCGCAGAGAACATTTTATCAACCTTACGCGATCGCGTACAGGCTTATGCGATCGCGTAGCACAAATTCAGTGCTTAGCTTCTGCCTCATTCCTTCTACACGATCGCAGCTTGGTCCTCGCGTTTGCAGTGCACTGGAAGATAACCCTCCGCGTTCGCATGCCTATCTTCGTGAACGTGAAGGGTAAAACACACGGCTCATAATTTCCTCTTCGCGATCGCAGAAATGGCTCGCGATCGCGAAGCACAATGCAGCAGATGACAGTATAAGCTCAAAAACCAGATTTTCTAAGTTCAAAATTTTCCCGTAGCCTATCTAAAACTCACCCGAGCCCTCGGGGCTCCAAACCAAACATGCACACATGTCGTAAAACATCATATGAACTTGATCACGCGATCAAATCGCCAAAATAACACCTAGAACTACGAATTGATCCCTAAATCGAATGAAATTTTCAAGAAAACTTTAAAACTTATATTTTCACAATCGGACATCCGAATCACGTCAAATCAACTCCGTTTCTCACTAATTTCGGCAGACAAGTCATAAATATTATAGTGGACCTAAACTGGGCTCCGGAACTAAAATACGGACCCGGTGTCAATAAATCCAACATCAGTGAATTCTTAAAAATCATTAAGCTTTCAAACTTTTGATTTTTCATCAAAATTCCATATCTCGGGTTAGGGACCTCGGAATTCGATTCCGGGCATACGCCCAAGTCCTAAATCACGATACGGACCTACCGGAATTGTCAAAATACTGATCCATGTCCGTTTGCTCAAATTGTTGACCAAAGTCAACTTAGTTGAGTTTTAAAGCTCTATTTCACATTTTAATCCATTTTGCACACAAAAACTTTCCAAAAAATTATACGGACTGCTCATGCAATTCGAGGAATGATAAATAGTGCTTTTCAAGGTCTTAGAACACAGAATTACTTATTAAATTTAAAGATGACACTTTGGGTCATCACATTTATATGAATGCATCAGAGAGCGCCAGTATGATGAACCACATCTGCTTGTCCTTAAGGACACGGTTTAGCACGGCGTTGCCAAGGAAGTCACTATTGGAGATGACGGTGTATTACGGATACAGGGCAGGCTATGTGTGCCTAATGTAGATGGTTTGCGTGAGCTGATTCTCCAGGAAGATGTATCAGGATTTGTGGCAGCACTATTGGTGAAGGCGAATGAAGAAAGATATAGTTGGATTTGTAGCTCGGTGTTTAAATTGTCAACAAGTAAAGTACGAGTATCAGACACCGGGCGGATTACTACAGAGACTTGAAATTCCAGAGTGGAAGTGGGAACGTATTATCATGGACTTCGTAGTTGGGATCCCACGGACTTTGAGAAAGTTTGATGATGTTTGGGTGATAGTAGATCGGTTGACCAAATCTGCACATTTTATTCTAGTTGGTACTAATTATTCTTCGGAGCGGTTCGCTGGGATTTATATTCGCGAGATTATTTGCCTACACGGTGTGCCAGTGTCCATCATTTCAGATCGGGGCACGCAGTTTACATCACAGTTTTGGAGAGCAGTGCAGCGAGAATTGGGCACACAGGTTCAGTTGAGTACAACATTTCACCCTCAGACGGACAGACAGTCCGAGCTCACTATTCAGATATTGGAGGATATGTTACGCACTTGTGTCATTGATTTTGGGGGTTCTTGGGATAAATTTCTTCCACTCGCGGAGTTTGCTTACAATAATAGCTACCAGTCAAGTATTCAGATGGCTCCGTATGAAGCTTTATATGGGAGACAGTGTCGGTTTCTGGTGGATTGGTTTGAGACGGGTGAGGTCAGAATACTGGGTACTGACTAGGTTCAGGATGCTTTAGAGAAGGTCAAAGTGATTCAGGAATGGCTTCGCACGGTGTAGTCTAGACAGAAGAGTTATGCCGACAGGAAGGTCCGTGACGTTACTTACATGGTTGGGGAGAAGGTTCTGCTCAAGATTTCACCCATGAAGGGTGTGTTGAGGTTCGGGAAGAAGGACAAGTTGAACCCTCGGTATATTGGGCCTTTTGAGATACTTAAGAAAATTGGAGAGGTGGCTTATGAACTTGCTTTGCCACCTAGTATATCAGGTGTTCATCCAGTTGTCACGACCCAATTTTTCCCTCCGTTTGGTATCGTGATGGCACGTAGTCTTAGGGACTAGGTAAGCCTAACATTAATTGAAACAACATTATTTAATTAACATCTAACAAAATAAATAGAAATCTCTTACAATTCCCAAAACCGGCAGTACAAGTCATAAGCTCTATAGAGTATTTGCTAGAAAACTTCAAAATACAATTGTCCAGAAATAAGAATAAACAGTGCAAAACGAAAAGTTGAAGGTGACTCCGAAGCCTGCGAACGCAGCAGCAGGTTTACCTTGAGTCTCCACAGCAACAGTCCACACAGCTAGCTAACGAACAAGTACTTGGATCTGCACAAAAATGTGCAAAAGAGTAGCATGAGCACACCACAGCGATGCCCAATAAGTATCAAGACTAACCTCGGTGGAGTAGTGGCGAGGAACAGTCAAGACACCCACTGGTCTAATAAACTGAACAGATATAAGTACATGAACAACAGAAATATGATGTCACATAAAGACTAAACAATATGGCTCACAGTACAGTGATGGCAATAAGGAAGAAAACAACAAGTATCAGTGGAATATCATGAAAATGACACGGAAAGGTGAATGGAACACAACCTAAATCAGAAATCAGAAATACAACAAGGACAAGTAATAACTCAGCAACTACAACCGCTTTTACATTAGATTTTAGTCAACAACTCCACGAGGTACCGAACCTCGGACAAATCACAACTCACGGGTCTCAATACCTGAACTCTAACACTTGGCATCATGTGCCCTCATAACATCTCATAACTGCACTGACGACTCACGTGCCAATAGAGCCACTATCACATAGAAGGCAAGTAAACAAGGGTGAGCATCTATGCTCAACAATATCAAGAACACCTCTTATCCGATAAGAGTGCTTAACTACATGTATGCTTGTGCAAGTGTCCTACCATAGTCCATATCAGCAAATAAGCATAAGAAAAAAGAAAAAGAACGGACAGCACGTAGAATAGTTTCTCACGGCTTTCACAAGATAAAGCTCACACAGGTATGTATGCCACTTCACAAGTATCAACAACAAGAATTCCCCCAGGCCACAAATCATCACAAATCAATCCCTGACACAACCCACCTTGTCTCGCCACGTGTGCAATAGTAACATAAATGCCCGCCTTGTCTCGCCACACGTGCATAATAATGATCCCACCTTGTCTCGCCACATGCACAACCCATATATATATATATATACATATCCAGCCTTGTCACGCCGCATGTGCAAATATCAATGGTAACAATAGCACAGCAGAAACCTCGTGCAACCCCATAATAACAATCGCACGGCAGAAACCTCATGCATCACAATAATAACAATCGCACGGTAGAGACCTCGTGCATCACAACAACAAGTACAACAGCAACAATGACAATAATACAAAGTACGACAAGTAAATCAACTCAAGAACTTTAATTCACAAAGAAACGGTAGAACCAATTCACAAGGAATAACCACAGTAAAGAATGCTAGGCGTAAAGAGAACAGCTCAACAAAGGGAAAACTAATGTGTAGCAACGGTCCCACAATATACATTTAAACAACAGGGAGAGCTAACACGAGTCAAATAATCCAAATAAAACAAGTCAACTAAGATGTAGGATATCTGAAACTTCTTTTAAGGTTGAGGAAATTTCGAAGGATATTCAACAATTCAATTAAGGATAAGCAGCAGAAAGATAATCATAACCTCAATTAAGACTGAACAAAATATAGGATGAGATAATAATAATTCCAAATAAAGATAAGCAGTTATGAAAAGATAGCATGACAATATAGGAGGTAAAATCTTCAGTTAAGTCAAATAAGAGTCAAATAGGCAATAAGAGTAAATCCTGAAAACGATTAATTCTAATTAAAGCATGTAGAGGTGAAACTAGTAAATAGGAACTTAATCATATCAAGAACAACTCCATACTCAGTGAATATAAGGACCTAAAAATCCTAAAAGGGAAACTCTTCACAAATAAGTCCGAGCACGCACTCGTCACCTCACGTACATGGACTACAATCAACATAGAAGACTCAAATCCTAAGGGGAAAATTCCCCACACAAGGTTAGGTAATATACTTACCTCGAACCAAGCTCAAACAATCAGTCACAATGCCTTTTCCACGAATATCCGGCTCCGAATGGCCCAAATCCCAAAGCTTCCTCTGACAATCCCTCGAAAAATCGCCAAATTCCAAGCTCTCAAATCCAAAAACGAAGAATGAAATCAAACCCTCGAATTTCTCTTTTCTGCCCAGGCGTGACCGCACCTGCGACATAATTAGCCGCATCTGCACAACCACAGGTGCGCATTTCTAACCGCACCTGCACTTCCTCTCGCTTCTGCGTCCCAAAATCCGCTTATGCGGAGACTGCCAAGTCCAGCTCTCCTCGTACCTGCGCATCCATCTTCGCATCTGCGGGCATCGCAGATGCGGAATTTTCCTCGCACCTGCGACCCCTGGCACTCCTCCACTTTTCCGCTTTTGCGCTTGCCTTTCCGCACGTACGCTCCCGCACCTGTGGTCTCTTCACCGCAGGTACGAAAATACCAGAAGCCTGAAGACTTAGCAGCAACACAAATCAAACTTTTAATCCGTTAAGCACCCGAAACTCACCCGAGGTCCCTGAGACCTCAACCAAACATACCAACCAATCTTAAAACACTGTACGAACCTAGTCGAGCCCTCAAATCACATCAACTAACTCTAAAATCACGAATCACCCTCCAATTCAAACTTAAAGAACCTGAAACTTTAAATTCCTACAACCGATGCCGAAACCTATCAAACCACGTCCGAATGATCTCAAATTTTACAGGCAAATCCCAAATAACATAACGGAGCTGTTCCAACTCTCGGAATCGCATTCCGACCCCGATATCAAAAAGTCCACTTCCGGTCAAAATCTCCAAAAATTCGACTTTCGCCATTTCAAGCCTAAATCAACTACAGACCTCGGATTTACAGTCCGAACACGCTCCTAAGTCCAAAATCACCCAACAGAGCTAATGGAACCGACGGAACTCCATTCCGGAGTTGTCTTCACATAGTTCCGACAACGGTCAAAATCCTAAGACTTAAGATTCCGTTTTAGGGACTAAGTGTCCCAAATCACTCTGAAACATCCCGTAACCGAATTCAACCACGCACGCAAGTCAATACACATAATATGAAGCTGCTCAGGGCCTTATGCCGCCGAATGGGACTTAAATTCTCAAAACGACCGGCCGGGTCGTTACATCCTTCCCCTCTTAAACAAACGTTTGTCCTCGAACGTGCTATGAATCGCCTCGAAGTCTTCGAATCACTAAAAGTATATATCCAACATACACCCCCGGGGGACCCTTCGTCACCCCAACCCACATAAGCCTGACGACACCATCCCAACTGTAATTTATCCTTTCTATCAACATCGATAAGCCTTAGAGTCAAAATTCTCACCTTCCATTTATCTTCAAAAGACCCGATTCGAAATCCATAACCGGTATCAGTCTCAACCAGCTGTAACAACTCATGCCTACATCCACAAGGTACGACCACACAATAAGACACACCCCATATAGGCCCATAATAACATTTATGATCACAATAGCTGCCCGTAATCAAAACCATCACCGGCAATTAGCCTCATATCTGTTAGAACCCTGTTCAAACCTCCACAACACTGACAATGATGCAAGAAACACGAAGACCTCTTAACTATACACCCGAATCAACAAGTCACAACTAACACCAACGGGCACACACCTTACAAGCTAAAACTCAAGAAGCACATAACGAGAATGACTGAATACGTAAAGAGAACCACATAAGAGAAATATCAAACAAGCCCGGCAGGCACAACTCTCTAACAGTACCATACTACGAATCAATTTAAATAGGAAAAATCAAAGTACATGAACAAATCATAAGGATCTCATCCTGGTATCACCCTCCACCGCGGCACGTAGCCCGGCTCAAACATATCGAATCACATAGAATCACGAGGGTCTCACCCTCAACTCTGAATCACAAGTCGAATACACATCATACCAATGGATATCTTCCACTAATTCAATTCTACCAATAAAATCACAACACTTACTAAACCCTCACCCCGGCAGAGTATCAAATTACAAATCGTAACTAATTTACTCAGGAATCACATCAAACATGGCATAATGGACAACATGAATTCACTTCTAGTCTCGTAACTTTCAAAAATGAATAGAAACAAACAATAGACACGGGCTACCACTCATAGAGTCTCCCAACAGGGGTAAACACCTAAACATAATACTAAGTCATGAACTCACCCATAGGTGGGACAACAAGTAGGGAAACTCGCCCCGATAAGCAGGACCGAATCAAAATACGAATGGTGCCCCTCTGTAACAAATCAAAAGCATACTTGTATGACATCATCTGGCATAGTGGCCTCAAGCGTACTATATGAAACACATCAACAGGTCGGGCCTTCCCCTCTTGGGCGCCCTCTACTCGCCTGAAATACTCCGTTGTGACACACCTATCCGGAGTATAGGACAATCTCTCACCCTGTGGCTGGTATCTCCGCACTCAAAGCAACCTCTCTGCTGATGTAGTTGTGGGAACTGTGCGGTACAGGTACTCTGAGACCCATGAGCACCTGAAACACTGTGCGAAGCCTGAAGTGCAAACTAAACTGGCTGACAAAACCTCTACCATGTCATACCCTGCCTCCAAAATAAGGACCAGTAGATCTCTCCGGTCTATGAGGCCTCCTCACCTCCCTGCCCTCTCTCTCCTGATCTCGTCTATACTCTCTCTCTCATGGCCTCACCTATCTTCTCTCTCCTGATCCCACATGCCCTCTACTCGGCGGGCGATCCCTACCACCTGCTGAAACGAAACATCTAACTCTAACTCCCGAGCCATGCTGAACCGAATATCATGCCTGAGTCCCTCAATGAATCTACGGACACGCTCTCTAACTGTGGCAACCAAAGCAGGCGCATGCCTGGCCAAATCACTGAATCTCACGGCATACTCTGACACTGACATAGTGCCCTAGCGCAACTGCTCAAACTCCATGTGCCATGCATATCGAAGGGACTGAGGTACAAACTCTCTCAGGAACATCTCTGAAAACTGAACCCATGTAAGTGAAGCTAACTCGGCTGGGCTACCCAACTCATATGCCCGCCACCACTGGTAAGCAGCTCCCCTGAGCTGGAACGTAGTAAAAGCAACCCCGCTCGTCTCCACAATACCCATAGTATGGAGAATGCGGTGACACTCTTCTAGAAAACCATGTGCACTCTCTGAAGCCAAACCACTGAATGTAGGAGGGTCATATTTCTTGAACCTTGCAAGTCTAAGCTTCTCTTCCTCAGATGCTGCTGCCCTGACCATAGGCTGAACCGGAACCACGGGCTGTGTCGCCATGACACCTGGAACTTGACCAACATGAACTCGCTGCTCTAGGGTGTGGGCGGTGGGAGTCTGGGTTCCTCCCCCGATCTGTGAAGTAGCGGGTGCAACCAGAATCAACCCCGCCTGAGCCAATGTACCAAACATGCTCAGGAACTGTGCTAAGGTCTCCCGAAGTCCAAGGGTAATAACAGGCGCCTTCGGTACCTGCCCCCCAACTGGAACTACTGGAGACTCCTCAACCGTTGCTCTGGTAGGTGCTCTAGCTGCGGCACGTACTCCTCGTCGACCTCTGCATCTGCCCCTAGCGACCTCTACTCCGGGGGTAACGTTATCAACAACTGCAGCTCGTGTCCTCACCATCTGTGAGAGAATAGAGTGATAAAAGTTCAAACTTCGATATCAATGAACTCGCACGATAGAAATAAAAGAAGTGAGATTGTCCTAATAGTTTCGTAGCCTCTCAAAGATAAGTATAGACGACTTCGTACCGATCTGCAAGACTCTACTAAACTCGCTTATGACTCGTAGCACCTAAGAACCTCGAGCTCTGATAAAAACTTGTCACGACCCAATTTTTCACTCCGTTTGGTATCGTGATGGCACCTAGTCTCAGGGACTAGTTAAGCCTAACATTAATTGAAACAATATTATTTAATTAACATCTAACAAAATAAATAAAAATCTCTTATAATTCCCAAAATTGGTAGTACAAGTCATAAGCTCTACAGAGTATTTGCTAGAAAACTTTTAAATACAACTGTCCAGAAATAAGAATAAACAGTGGAAAATGAAAAGTTGAAGGTGACTCTGAAACCCGCGAACGCAGCAGCAGGTTTACCTTGAGTCTCCACAGCAATAGTCCACACAGCTAGCTAACGAACAAGTACTTGGATCTGCACAAAAATGTGCAAAAGAGTAGCATGAGCACACCACAGCGATACCCAATAAGTATCAAGACTAACCTCGGTGGAGTAGTGGCGAGGAACAGTCAAGACACCCATTGGTCTAATAAACTGAACAGATATAAATACATGAACAACAGAAATATGATGTCACATAAAAACTATGCAATATGGCTCACAGTACAGTGATGGCAATAAGGAAGAAAACAGCAAGTATCAGCGGAATATCATGAAAATGACATAGAAAGGTGAATGGAACACAACCTAAATCCGAAATCACAAATACAGCAAGGACAAGTAATAACTCAGCAACTACAACTGCTTTTACCTCAGGTTTTAGTCAACAACTCCACGAGGTACGGAACCTCGGACAAATCACAACTCACGGGTCTCAATACCTGAACTCTAACATTTGGCATCCTATGCCCTCATAACATCTCATAACCGCACTGACGACTCACGTGCGAATAGAGCTATTCTCACATAGAAGGCAAGTAAACAAGGGTGAGCATCTATGCTCAACAATATCAAGAACACCTCTTATCCGATAAGAGTGCTTAACTACGTGTATGCTTGTGCAAGTGCCATACCATAGTCTATATCAGCAAATAAGCATAAGGAAAAAAATAAAGAACGGACAGCACGTAGAATATTTTCTCACGGCTTTCACAAGATAAAGCTCACACGGGTATGTATATCACTTCACAAATATCAACAACAAGAATGCCCCCAGGCCACAAATCATCACAAATCAATCCCTGACACAGCCCCCCTTGTCTCGCCACGTGTGCAATAGTAACATAAGTGCCCGCCTTGTCTCGCCACACGTGCATAATAAAGTTCCCACCTTGTCTCGCCATATGCACAACCCATATATATATATGTATATATATATATATATATATATATATATATATATATATATATATATATACATATCCCGCCTTGTCACGCCGCATGTGCAAATATCAATGGTAACAATAGCATGGCAGAAACCTCGTGCAATCCCATAAAAACAACCGCACGGCAGAAACCTCATGCATTACAATAATAACAATCGCACGATAGAGACCTCGTGCATCACAAAAACAAGTACAACAACAACAATGACAATAATATAAAGTACGACAAGTAAATCAACTCAAGAACTTTAATTCACAAAGAAACGGTAGAACCAATTCACAAGGAATAACCACAGTAAAGAATGCTAGGCGTAAAGAGAACAGCTCAACAAAGGGAAAACTAATGTGTAGCAACGGTCCCACAATATACATTTCAACAGTAGGGAGAGCTAACACGAGTCAAATAATCCAAATAAAACAAGTCAACTAAGATGTAGGATATCTGAAACTTCTTTTAAGGTTGAGAAAATTTTGAAGGATATTCAACAATTCAATTAAGGATAAGCAGCGGAAAGATAATCATAACCTCAATTAAGACTGAACAAATTATAGGATGAGATAATAATAATTCCAAATAAAGATAAGCAGTTATGAAAAGATAGCATGACAATAGAGGAGGTAAAATCTTCAGTTAAGTCAAATAAGAGTCAAATAGGCAATAAGAGTAAATCCTGAAAACGATTAATTCTAATTAAAGCATGTAGAGTTGAAACTAGAAAATAGGAACTTAATCATATCAAGAACAACTCCATACTCAGTGAATATAAGGACCTAAAAATCCTAAAAGGGCAACTCTTCACAAATAAGTCCGAGCACGCACTCGTCACCTCGCGTACATGGACTACAATCAACATAGAAGACTCAAATCCTAAGGGAAAAATCCCCCACACAAGGTTAGGTAAGATACTTACCTCGAATCAAGATCAAACAATCGGTCACAATGCCTTTTCCACGAATATCCGGCTCCGAATGGCCCCAATCCCAAAGCTTCCTCTGAAAATCCCTCGAACAATCGCCAAATTCCGAGTTCTCAAGTCCAAAAACGAAGAATGAAATCAAACCCTCGAATTTCTCTTTTCTGCCCAGGCGTGACCTCACCTGCGACATAATTAGCCGCATCTGCGCAACTGCAGGTGCGCATTTCCAACCACACCTGCACTTCCTCTCGCTTCTGCGTCCCAGAATCTGCTTCTGCGAAGCCGTTGATGCGCATAAATTCACCGCACCTGCGGAGACTGCCAAGTCCATCTCTCCTCGCACCTGTGCATCCATCTTCGCATCTGCGGGCATCGCAGATGCGAAATTTTCCTCGCACCTGCGACCCCTGGTACTCCTCCACTTTTCCGCTTCTGCGCTTGCCTTTCCGTATGTGCGCTCCTGCACCTGCGGTCTCTTCGCCGCATGTGCGAAAATACCAGAAGCCTGAAAACTTAACAGCAACACAAATCAAACTTTTAATCAATTAAGCACGTGAAACTCACCCGATGCCCCTGGGACCTCAACCAAACATACCAACCACTCCTAAATCACCATACGAACTTAGTCGAGCCCTCAAATCACATCAACTAACGCTAAAATCACGAATAACCCTCCAATTCAAACTTAAAGAACTTGAAACTTTAAATTCCTACAACCGATGCCGAAACCTATCAAACCACGTCCGAATGATCTCAAATTTTGTAAGCAAGTCCCAAATAACATAACGGAGCTGTTCCAACACTCGGAATCGCATTCCGACCCCGATATCAAAAAGTTCACTTCCGGTTCAAATCTCTAAAAATTTAACTTTTGCCATTTCAAGCCTAAATCAGCTACAGACCTCGGATTTACAGTCCGGACATGCTCCTAAGTCCAAAATCACCCAACGGAGCTAATGGAACCGACGGAACTCCATTCCGGAGTTGTCTTCACATAGTTCCGACTACGGTCAAAATCCTAAGACTTAAGCTTTCGTTTTAGGGACTAAGTGTCCCAAATCACTTTAAAACATCTGGTAACCAAATTCAACCACGTACGCAAGTCAATACACATAATATGAAGCTGCTCAGGGCCTTATGCCACCGGACGGGACTTAAATTCTCAAAATGCCCGGCCGGGTCGTTACACCAGTGTTCCATGTATCCATGCTCCGAAAGTATGTCGGGGATCCGTCTCACATTCTGGATTTCAGTACAGTATAGTTGGACGGTAATTTGACTTATGATGTGGAGCCGGTGGCTATTGTAGACCGGCAGATTCGAAAGCTGAGGTCAAAGAACATAGCATCAGTAAAGGTGCAGTGGAGAGGCCAGCCAGTCGGAGAAGCTACTTGGGAGATTGAGCAGGATATGCGGAGAAATTATCCACACTTATTTGAGACTCCATGTATTATTCTAAACTCGTTCGAGGACAAACGTTTGTTTAAGAGGGGGAGAATGTAATGACCCGGCCGGTCATTTTGAATATTATAACCCCGTTCCCCTATTTACTGCTCAGTTTATGCCTTACAATTAATTTATGATTTATCGGGTTAGTTGGTTCATGTCCGGAAGGAATTTGGAGTTAAATGAGACACTTAGTTTCATAATTGAAAATTTTAAGATAGAAAAGTTGCCAGGATGTGGACATAGGTGTAAATGACCTCGGATCTGAAATTGTATGATTCCAATAGCTCCGTATGGTGATTTTGGACTTAGGAGCGTGTCCGAAAAATTTTTTGGAGGTCCATAGAGGAATTAGGCTTGAAATGCCAAAAGTTGAATTTTTGAAAAGTTTGACCGGGGTTGACTTTTTGATATCGAGGTCGAAATCCGATTCTGAAAATTTTAATAGGTCTGTTATATCATTTATGACTTGTGTGCAAAATTTGAGGTCAATCGGACGTGATTTGATAGGTTTCGGCATTGTTTGTAGAAATGGAAAGTTTCAAAGTTCATTAGGCTTGAATCTATGTGTGATTCGTGTTTTTAGTGTTGTTGGATGTGATTTGAAGACTCGACTAAGTTCGTATGATATTTTAGGACTTGTTGGTATATTTGGTTGAGGTCCCGAGGGCCTCGGGTGAGTTTCAGATGGTTAACGGATCAAAAAGTGGACTAAAATAGCTGCTGCAATTTCCTTCTGCTGCAAATTCCATCTCCCAAAATCGAACCCAGGATCGAAGCCACAATCGAAGGCAGGATCGAAGGCCATGAACGAGGGCCAGTATCGAAGGCAGGATCGAAAGCAGAATCAAAGGCCAGGGTCGAGGGCCATGATCGAAGGCCAGAATCGAGGCCCATGATCGAGGCTCAGGATCGAGGACCACGATCGAAGGCCCAGGATCGAGGCAGGATCGAGGGCTTTCTAGGCAGAATTATAAAGTAGGGGACTTCGTCCCATTCATCATTTTTGACAAATTGGAGCTTGAGGAGAGGCAATTTTTGATAGATTTTCAAAGAAAACTTGAGGTAAGTCCCTTGTGATCATTTCTACTCCATAATATTGAATTATCATCGAATAATCCGATTAGATTACATGTTTTTGAGGTATAAATCGGAGATTTGAACTTAGAAATTTGGAAATAAGATTTGTAGATTTGAGGGTCGAGTTGAGGTCGGATTTTGGTAAAATTGGTATGGGTAGACTCGTGGTTGAATGGGCTTTCGAATTTTGTAACTTTTGTTGGGTTTCGAGACGTGGGCCCCACGGGTCATTTTTGAGCTAAATTTTGGATTTTTATGAAAAATTAGTATTTTCTTATGGAATTAATTCCAATAAATTTTATTGACTGAAATGAATTATTTGTGACAACTGAAATGAATTATTTGTGACTAGATTCGAGGCATTCGGCGTTTTGAGGTAAGTAACAGTTATAAATCTGGTCCTGAGGGTATGAAACCCCGAATTTTTGTGTCATATGATTATTTTGGAGGTGACGCACATGCTAGGTGACGGGCGTGTGGGCATGCACCAAAGGGATTATGACTCGGTCCATCCCGTGAAACTGTAAAGTTGAATAACCCGTTGTTAGCTATTAGCTCTCTTTGTGTTGAAGAAATTTGACAGTAAATCATGTTAAAAATCATGCTTAGGCTATGTGATAATACTGTTGGGACCCACAGAGGTCGCGTACTTGTTGAATTATTTGCTAATTATTGTCTTGTACTCAGTCATGATTTTACTTGTGCATCATACCTCAGTCTTTCTTGATATTTGTTGATTTACTATGTTATCTTTGTTTAGGCTCATCTTTGTGATTTCCGAGAGCCGGAGAGACTAGAGAGGTTGAGGACTGAGTAAGGCCGAGGGACTGTCGGTAAGGTAATGATATATGGCACGTGAGTTGTCTGTGCAGGATATTATAGCAAGTGAGTTGTCCGTGCAGCACGTGAGTTGTCCGTGTAGATTATGGCGCTTGGGCTGTAGGAGCCCCTCCGAAGTCTGTACACCCCCAGTGAGCGCGGGTACCCATTGAGTGTGAGTGCTGAGGGCTGAGAGCCGAGTGGTTGAGCTGTTGTGACGAGTTGAGTAACTGTTGTCCTGAGAGGTTGTACTTGCTTTTCATTTGTTGTTGCACTTAGTTGCTATTTGCCATTGTTGTGAAATAATCTGAAAGATTTTATATCCGGATTACACGAACTTGAACTATATAAAACTGATTTGACTTAAACCGTTGGATTTGAAAGCATGTCTATTCTTTGTTGGAATTACTGAAAGTGAACTATAACTGTGTAGTTCGTCACTATCTTCAGTTCCTTAGTTATTATTGTTACTTGCTGAGTTGGTTGTACTCATACTACACCCTACATTTTCGTGTGCAGATCCAGGTGCTTCTGGGCATAGCGGGTGTTGATTCTTTCGTACAGTTGATCTTTTGGAGATTCAGAGGTAGCTGTCATGTTTCGTAGACCTTGTCTTTCCTTCCTTATCTCCTTGTTTACCGTATTTTAGTCTTAGACTATTATAGACCGTATTTTTCCAGACTTTTATTCATATTAGATGCTCATGTACTCAGTGACACCAGATTTTGGGGAGTGTTCGTATCAGTATTTGTGGGATTTTGTATTGTATTTAAATATTATATTTTCAAACTTAAAAGAAAATGTGGTTTATTGATATTATCGGCTTACCCAGTGTCGAGATAGACGCCATCACGACAGGTTAGGATTTTGGGTCGTGATACAAAACTTTACCAAGATAGGAGTTTAGAACTTCTTAACAATCTTAACTGCCCAAAATTAACAGATTTTAGGTGGTATAAAGACATGTTTGTAGAAAAAGTAATGATTAGAGAAGACTGCGGTAGTGCTTTCTGGAAAGAAAGATTTATCAGCGAACTACCAAGATTATTTGCCGAAAAGGTAAGAACTAAAATCAAAGATAGATTTAACGGACAAATCCCGTATGATAATCTTACATATGGAGATTTAATCAGTTTCATTAATGTAACAGGTCTTGACTTATGTACAGACCTAAAACTTAAAAGTCTTATTAAAAAGGACAGACTCCAATCTAAAACAGAGTTAGGTAGTTTCTACCAAGACTTTGGTTTTAAAACAATTGCTGCTCCATCTAAAAGAGCAAAACAACACAAAAAATCTTCTGAAAAATCCAAAAAATGCCATAAGCGTAATGAAAAGAAAGAAGGAACCCCTAAAAAGAAAAGGTTCAAAAGATGTTCTAAAAAGGAACATAGTGATAAATATTGGTCATGTGGAAAGACAGGGCATAGAGCTAATGAATGACCATTCACCAACAAGAAGAAGAAAAAGGTTAACACCTTAGATATTGATGAAAATACTAAAGAAAAGCTATTCGCTATTCTTGAACAAAATGATAACAGCACATCATTGTCATCATCAGATGAAAGCTATTCTGACAGTGACGATAAATTAATCAATATGGCATATAGCTCAGACAGCAGCAGTAGTTCTAAAGAAGACAAATGTAGATGCACTGGCACAATATGTGTGCGCAGATAAAATTCTATTAAGGTTATTACTAACGACTCTAAAGAAGACTTATTTGATATTATAAATCACATAGATGATGAAGAAATCAAAAGAAAATATTTAATAGAATTAAAAAATATCATCATTAATCAAAAGGGAAATCATCATAAAATAGAACCTTTTAATATGAAAGAAGTTATGAATAGATTTTCTGTCAAAGATGATAAACCTACTATTCAACATCTACAGATAAAATTAAAATCTGTAAAAGATGAAATAAAAGCGGTTAAGCTTAGACTTGACAAAATAGAAATGGAAAATCTTACAAAAAAAATATTACAAGCAGCCAATAAGAAAGAAATAATTGGTGAACATTTCTCAGAAGATGATAAAAATGATGACGATTCAGTTAATGGTACAGTTGTGGCCAAAATTACAAAGGTAAAAGCCCAAAGCTACCAGATTCCCATTACCTTAAAGGTAAAAGATATTACACTAAATAAATTAGCTTTACTAGACTCAGGTGCAGATAGAAACTGTATAATTGAAGGAATAATACCAACTAAGTACCTTGAAAAAAGTACTACAAAATTGTATTCCGCCACAGGAGAAAAATTAAAGATAAATTATAAGTTATCAAAAGCCCACATCTATAATGAAGGAATCCCGATTTTGTGGTAACTAGAGATATAAATGAAGAAACTATCCTAGGAATACCATTTATAACTCGGATTAAACCATATCATAATAATTTAGATGCAATTTGTACCACAATATTAGGAAAGAAAATAAAATTCCCTTATCTTAATTCTGTCTCCAAGGAAGAAAGTGACTTCCCCAAGTCAAAGACTATTTTTAAAATAAACCTACTTTCAAATCAGGCAAATTATTTAAAAAACGATATAAAGGTGTAACAACCCGACCGGTCGTTTTGAGCATTTACGCTCCTTTCAATTATTTGAAGTCTTGAATAACTTCCTACGAGGTATTATGACTTGTGTGAATTGTCAGTTTTGATTTTAAAGTATTTTGCAGTTAGCTTGGAAGGATGCGTTTTCATGTTGGAAGCTTAAGTTGAAATAGTTGACCGGATATTGACTTATGAGTAAACGACCTCGTAATTTAATTTTGATGATTCTAATAGCTCTGTATGGTGATTTCGGACTTAGGAGCGTATCCGAAAAATTATTTGGAGGTCCGTAGTGAAATTAGGCTTGAAATGCCTAAAATTTAATTTTGGGAAGTTTGACCGGTGGTTGACTTTTTGATATCGAGGTCGAAATCTGATTCTAGAAATTTGAATAGCTTCGTTATGTTATTTATGACTTGTGTGCAAAATTTGAAGTCATTCCGGATTGATTTGATATGTTTCGGCACAAGATATAAAATTTAAAAGTTCAAAGTTCATAGATTTTGATTTGAGGTGCGATTCGTCGTTTTGATGTTGGTTGATATGATTTGAGGCCACGAGTATGTCCGTGTTATGTTATAAAAATTGTTGGTATGTTCGGACGGCGTCCCGAGGGCCTCGGGTGAGTTTCGGATGCTTAACGGATCGAATTTGGATTTGGAGGAGGAGCTGAAGCAGCTGGGTTGCTGGTGTGATCGCACCTGCGCAAAAAAGGGCCGCAGGTGCGAGCTCGCGATGCGAGGAATGATTTGCATAAGCAAAAATGCATGGGCTGTCCAGGCACCGCGGGTGCGAAAAAATCATCGCGGGTGCGAAGACCGTGGGTGCGAAATAAATCATTGCGGGTGCAAAGACCGCAAGCGCGAAACAATCATCGCAGGTGCGAAGACCGCAGGCGCGAAGAAATCATCGCGGGTGCGAAGACTGCAGGCACGAAGAAATCACCACGGGTGAGAAAACCGCAGGCGCGAAGAAATCACCGCAGGTGCGAAAATCCTAGACAGAATGTTAAAAACATAGGGGTTCCGAGTTTTTGCCATTTTTGGGCCTTCAAGCACGGTTTTTGGGGCGATTTTGGGAGAGAATTCAAGGAAAACTTGAGGTAAGTCACTTGTGATCATTTTTACTCCATAATATAGAATTATCATCGAATAATCCAACTAGATTACATGTTTTGAGGTGTAAATCGGGGGTTTGAACTTAGGGATTTGAAAATAAGATTTGAAGATTTGGAGGTCGAGTTGAAGTCGGATTTTGGTAAATTTAGTATGGTTAGACTCGTGGTTGAATGGGCTTCCGGATTTTATAACTTTTATTGGATTTTGAGACATGGGCCCCACAGGTAGTTTTTGGGGCGTAATTTCAGATTTTTTGAAAACTATTAGTATTTTGATATGGATTTAATTCCTATAATTTTTGTGGGCTGAATCAAATTAATTGTGACTAGATTCGAACCTTTTGGAAGTTGATACGCGCAAAATGGAATTTCTGGAGCATTGCTTAGCTTGCTCGACAATGGATTTTGCTTGTTCGAGGTAAGTAACTCTTCTAATCTTGGAGTTGAGGGTATGAAACCTGAATATATGTATTTCGTGAATTGTTGGGAGGTGACGCACATGCTAGGTGACAGGCGTGTGGGCGTGCACTATAAAAATTGTGACATAATTATTTCTGTGGAATTTTGTAGTTAAATGATCTTGGCATTTTTCTTGTGTTTTATGAGTTAAAGAAATTGAGCTGAAAGGCATATTAAAAATTATGTTGAGGTTATGTGCCAGTATTATTGGAACCCACAAAGGTCATATTGCTGTGAATTATTTGTTTAAATTAAAAATTCATGCTCAGTCATATTCATTTCATTGCATATCATATCTCAGTCTCTGTTGTTATTTATTGATGCATCATATCATCATTTTTGGGCTATTCTCATGATAATGTGAGCCCATGAGAGAGAGACTGGAGAGATTGATGACTGAGGGAGGCCGAGGGCCTGATTGTGAGGATATTTTGGGATCGGCCTGCACGCCGCAGCAGGCCATGTTGGCTTTATATATATTATTACTATTATATGGATCGGGATTGCCCGCCTGCAGCAAGCCTTATTGGCTTATTATGGCACGTGAGTTGTCCGTGCGGATTCTGATATGATATTATAGCACGTGAGTTGTCTGTGCAACACGTGAGTTGTCCATGCAGATTATAGCGCTTGGGCTGTAAGAGCCCCTCCGGAGCCTGTACACACCCCTAGTGAGCGCAGGTACCTACTAAGTGCAAGTACCGAGTGCAGAGTGACTGGGAGGCATTAGTGATTGTGAGGTAAGCCCGAGTGGCATGAGTGACTGTGAGGTATGCCCGAGATGCATGAGTAACTGTGAAGTTTGCCCGAGGGGCTGTATATTAGTGATGTTCTGCCCGAGGGGCTGTTTATGATTTTATCACTGAGTTGCATCGCATTGGCATGCACACATGACATACAGGCATAGAGATGTATTTTTCTCATGTTGTACACATCACATCATTCATGATTTCTCTCACATTTTTACAGATGGGCATAGAGATGCATTTGTTTTACACGGGTTATCCGGAAGGAAAATAAAACATCTTATTTATTATTGAAAAGATTTTGGGAGAAATTATTATTTTTAAACTATTCATATTTTTGGCAACTTCGGCAAACGATTTGGGTTTTCACTGATATATTTGAAAGGAAGAACTATTGTTTTTTTTTAAATCATGATTTGGATGAGCATTTTATCTCTGAGTTACTTCTGGTATTATTTGCTTTATGTTGTTATGGACTGTTGTGGACTATTGGTTATGGACCCACCCTTGGTAGAAGTTCGTCACTACTTTCAACCTACGGCTAAGTTTGTTACTTACTCAGTACATGGGGTCGGTTGTACTAATATTACACTTCTGCACATTGCGTACAGATGTTGGTTGTTGTTGTTGCTGTGCTCGATGGTTGCGGGACTTGAAGATGTACATGCATTCCTGTTGTAGCTGCCTCTTGTTCAGGGTAGCCTTAGATTTATAAAAGCTCTGTTTATGTATTATTCAAGCAGACTATGTATTTATTTTATTTTCGCTTTGTATACTCTATTCTTAGAAGCTCATGATTTGTAATACCGGTTCTTGGGGATTGTATAAGATTAAGATCTTTATTCACTTAAATTGCTTTAATAATTATTATTGGAATTGGATAATTGAAAGTTAGCTTACCTAGCGGGTCGGGTTAGGTGCCATCACGACTAGTTGGATTTTGGGTCGTGACAAGGTGATATCAGAGCTCTAGGTTTATAGGTTCTACAAATCATGAGCAATTGTCTAGTAGAGTCTTGCGGATCAGTATGATAACGTCCATACTTATCTTCGATAGGCTACAGGGCTTTTAAGACATATACTTCCCATCTTTCTTTCCTTATCGTGCGAGATTGATTCAGCTTGAGATATAAACTCTTTGAATTCTGTCCACCTATTCGTATGCGCACATGAGCGCTCGGTATCAGCTACGCATCGCCGGCTTGTGATTCCATGAACGAAGTTCGAGATGAGTATTCTATGTTTTGGTGATGGGCAAGTCTGGAGGACTTGAGGCCAGGTTTAGACTGCAACTTAAGCTCGGTAGCTTCAGTTGTAACTTGTACAATTGGACTTATATGTCCGGTAATGACCCTACAGTGGAATTTGTGGCTCGATGAGCGGTGGAATGGCAGTGTGATAGGTATGATATAACTGCGGGATTTGTTAAGACAATTGGAATATAACGAGAAGTGTTTCCTTGAAATGTAAAGGAAAAGGCCATTGGGTGCTTGATTTTCGATTTGATGTGACAAAAAGTCTCGAGTAATGAATGTTTTGAAGGATCTTTCACATTGTTAAATTTTGGGACAGACCAAACTCTCATTTCTGGTTAATGAGTTTGGACTCAGATAGACTAAGTGATTGCATAGTAATTGTGTCTACGAAAGGGTATAACAAGATACCAGATTGAGGCTAAGTATGTGGGTTATCCCCTACAGAGTAATCTGTGTAGGAGTATTCCTTATGATGTGAGTAGAGAGTTTCTTTTCTGCCGACGGGGTGTATGGGTGGAGATTTGAATCTGAATCTGGTTGAGAAATTTGACTTGTGTGTTAAGAGGATGAATACGAGTTTAGCGGATGATTGAGGTATTTTTATGGTTGGCATTGTATGAACTTGGGAAGAAGTTTCGTTGGACTGACTGTTGCATTATGGCAGTAAGAGAGTATTGGTATTGTGAGTTATGGAATGTTTTAATCTATGGCTTTGAGCCAAGTGGGGGAGTCTGCTATTGACAATTTGATTTCATGGTTAGGTGTTAAATTTTAATTTTGGTCTGAGGCATACTTGTGGGTTAGCTATGACTTGCAGAAGTTGAGATCGAGGATGACTCGAATAAGGAAATTTTTGGTTAAGGATTATATTGCACGTATGAGTAAATGAAATTCACGGGATGAGTGAGTTGTTATTGGTGAATGATGTAGTGCACACGGAGTATAAATTTGATATGTGGTGTTAAAGTAGAGTTACTTCTTTGAGTGTTGTGGTGCTAATAGGGCACGTGTCTTTTGGCCCATTTGGGCAGTGCAATTAGATTTGAGCAAAGTGGGTGACTCCCGAGAAAATTCCAGTGGGTTTGAGAATTATATATAGCAATTGAGAATGTTTCCGGAATTGTGTATGGATAAAATTCGAGATTTGCGTTTGATGGTTCCTGGACTTGCGGAAACTCTATATGATTATGGATTCTACATTTTTGTATAAGGAAGGTAAGAAGAACAATTTCAAATTCACATAAGGTATTCTCAGAGTGAGTGTTATAGTTGTGGTATTTTTGAAGGTGCTTAAGAAGAATACAGTTGCTTATGGGCCGTAGGGCGTTGTGGTTTTATGCTAAGGTTTGTAGGGTGAGTTGCGGTTAAAGATCGTGGTATTTTAGAAAGAAAAAGTATCAATCTAAAGACAAATTCGGAAGGGACTCGAAGAAAATAGGACAATTGGGTAGTAGGTTGGATCAGTATGGTAATAGATATGATCGGTTCTTTGGGTGCTTATGATATGGGGGTTTTCTACAGGTGCTTTGTAAAAATACACCTGGACTTGGCGACCTACGTGACTTGGTCGAGTTAGAGGAATTTAGTTTGAAGGGCTTGATTATGTGCAAATGGATTCCAAAGTATTCTTGATGGTTTCTACCGGTGTGGAGAACGTGTTATGTATTGTGATTTTCTCCCGGAAAGAAGCAAGAGAACGGTTTCTAACTAAAATGGTATGTAAATTATTGGTGACTCAAAGTTGATAATAAGATTCTTGTGCTTTTCACATGATGGCAAGATAGATGTTATGTATTGTACGAAAGCTAGATTTTCATGTACAAGGTGGCAGTACAGTCTTGAAGAGAAGGTAACGAATGTTGGACAACATGGACGATTTCAAATAACTACATGAATACTATTACCACTTGGTGTTGTATGAGAAAGGGGCGGACTTCAGGAGGCGCATTGTATTTTGACTTACGGATGTATAAATTAGTATTACGGCACTCACATGGTTAATAAACTGTTGATATTCAAATTTTGTCAAGAGGCACGGAAGAACTTTTAAAGTATTTCTCGTGGGATGATCGTGTAGCGGAGAGGTGTTAGGCATTCAGGCGGTGGAGATGGAATCAAATATGGTGATTCGTGTGTTCTATGGATTTGGAGATTGGGAGTTCCCAGGAGCAGATTGTTTCATGGTTGTGGACTGTGAAGTTGTGGCCGGAGCTAGCCAGATGATAAAATGTGTTATGATTCAGTCATTATGGATTTTCAGAGGGATTTTTATCTATTTGTGGGTAACCCGAGTTGATTTGGGGGTCCATAGGTAGGCCCAATTAAGATGTGTATTCTACACCGAGCTGGAATGATTGGCTCCATACTGCTATTATTGAGGGATGTGTCATTCGGTTGATATTGAACTTATTCGTGTTCTCAAATGATCTATGAGTTACTCCTTTATGCTACGAGGAGTTGTGATTCATTGGTTATGTGCACAGATGGTGCGGTTCTATTTAAGCTTTATAGTGAAATTTGAGTGTGATGAGTATTTGGGTATTGCATGATCAATAGTGTAATGGTTATGTCCTTTCAGGTTTTGTGTGGTATTTTTGCCATTTGCCTCTCCGTCGTTATTAATTTGGAGCAGGGTGGCTCGGGGTATATAATATGAACCTCGTGTTAGAATCGGGTGATGGTTCTACGGTGTATGATGAATTTTCAGCATTTCGTTGTGGCGGTACTTGTTAATCTGGCGGGGCAGTTCTCTCATTTGAGTCATTTTCCATGACTGGGTACATTTGAATGTTGCGTATTGGTGCACTGATGGCACGGGTTGTGGCTCCGAGTTATATTGGTGCGGTATGTCTGTGGAATAGTTATGTTTAGTAATATAAGGTCATTGGACCTGGAATGGGTACTATCAGGTTTAATTTCGGTATATTCGGGAGTATAATATTGAAAGTCGGCTCAGAAAATGATTACGGTTCTGGTTGGGACGAGAGATCTCCATGACTTGTTGATCCGATAAGGAGTTACGAGATTCTATGTGTTTCTTTTATTATCAACAGTGTACAAAGGTATGGGGATGAAGTGTTTTTTGATATGGGGTTTGATGCTAGTACTTTGTTGGTTTGAAGTAGTAACTGTGATCATGAATGGTGCTACGAGCAGACGAGTTGTCTAATATTCTAGTTAAATTATATCCATGATTATAGTTATGGCTCGATGTAGCTTGTTCAGACTCATACAACGTGTAAATGTAAGATTCGTGTCTTGAAAAGAAATTCTGAAAGTTGAAAATTGAATTCCAAGGTTTTTGGGCTAAGGTTAAATTAAGGATTTTCAGTTGTATTGTGTTGTCAAGCTCATATGGAATTGAGTGGCGTGGATTCACCCCGAGTAAGTGCGTGATAAGATGGAATAGTGATTTGGGCTTAAAAATAACTCATGGCACGTTCGAGCACGAACGTATATTTAAGTGGGGGAGATTGTAACGACCCAACCAGTCGTTTTGAGTATTTACGCTCCTTTCAATTATTTGAAGTCTTGAATAACTTCCTACGAGGTATTATGACTTGTGTGAATTATCGGTTTTGGTTTAAAATTATTTCGGAGTTAGCTTGGAAGGATGAATTTTCATGTTGGAAGCTTAAGTTAAAATAGTTGACCGGATATTGACTTATGAGTAAACGACCTCGTAATTTAATTCTGATGATTCCAATAGCTCCGTATGGTGATTTCGTACTTAGGAGCGTGTCCGGAAAATTATTTGGAGGTCCGTAGTGGAATTAGGCTTGAAATGCCGAAAATTTAATTTTAGGAAGTTTAACCGGGGGTTGACATTTTGATATCGAGGTTGAAATCTGATTCTAAAATTTGAATAGCTTCGTTATGTCATTTATGACTTGTGTGCAAAATTTGAAGTCATTCCGGATTTATTTGATATGTTTCGGCACAAGATATAAAATTTGAAAGTTCAAACTTCATAGATTTTGATTTGAGGTGCGATTCGTCGTTTTGATGTTGTTTGATATGATTTGAGGCTTCGAGTAGGTCCGTGTTATGTTATGGAACTTGTTGGTATGTTCAGACGGGGTCCCGAAGGCCTCGGGTGAGTTTCGAATGCTTAACGGATCGAATTTGGATTTGGAGGAGGATCTGAAGCAGCTGGGCTGCTGGTGTGATCGCACCTGCACGAAAAAGGGCCGAAGGTGCGAGCTCGCGGATACGAGGAATGATTCGCAGAAGCGAAAATGCATGGGTTGTCCAGGCACCGCGGGTGCGAAAAAAATCATCGCGGGTGCGAAAAGAATCATTGCGGGTGCGAAAACCGCAAGCGCGAAGAAATTATCGCGGGTGCGAAGACCGCAGGTGCGAAGAAATCATAGCGGGTGAGAAAACCGCAGGCGCGAAGAAATCACCGCGTGTGCGAAAATCCTGGATTGAATGTTAAAAACAGAGGGGTTCCGAGGTTTTGCCATTTTTGGGCCTTCAAGCACGGTTTTTGGGGCGATTTTGAGAGAAAATTCAAGGAAAACTTGAGGTAAGTCACTTGTGATCATTTCTACTCCATAATATTGAATTATCATCGAATAATCCGACTAGATTACATGTGTTTGAGGTGTAAATCGGGGGTTTGAACTTAGGGATTTGAAAATAAGATTTGAAGATTTGGAGGTCGAGTTGAGGTCGAATTTTGGTAAAGTTAGTATGGTTAGACTCATGGTTGAATGGGCTTCCGGATTTTATAACTTTTATCAGATTCCAAGACGTGGGCCCCACAGGTGATTTTTGGGGCGTAATTTCGGATTTTTGGAAAATATTAGTATTTTGATATGGAATTAATTCCTATAATTTTTGTAGGCTGAATCAAATTAATTGTGACTAGATTCGAGCCGTTTGGAAGTTGATACGCGCAGAATAGAATTTCGGGAGCATTGCTTAGCTTGCTCGACATTGGATTTTTCTTGTTCGAGGTAAGTAACTCTTCTAATCTTGGAGTTGAGGGTATGAAACCTGAATATATGTATTTCGTGAATTGTTGGGAGGTGACGCACATTCTAGGTGATGGGCGTGTGGGCATGCACTATAGAAATTGTGACATAATTATTTCTCTGGAATTTTGTAGTTAAATGATCTTGGCATTTTTCATGTGTTTTATGAGTTAAAGAAATTGAGCTGAAAGGCATATTAAAAATTATGTTGAGGCTATGTGCCAGTATTATTGGAACCCACAGAGGTCATATTGCTGTGAATTATTTGTTTAAATTAAAAATTCATGCTCAGTCATATTCATTTTATTGCATATCATATGTCAGTCTCTGTTGTTATTTATTGATGCATCATATCATCATTTTTGGGCTATTCTCATGATAATGTGAGCCCATGAGAGAGAGACTGGAGAGATTGATGACTGAGGGAGGCCGAGGGCCTGATTGTGAGGATATTTTGGGATCGGGCTGCACGCCGCAGCAGGCCATGTTGGCTTTATATATATTATTACTATTATATGGATCGGGATTGCCCGCCTGCAGCAAGCCTTATTGGCTTATTATGGCACGTGAGTTATCCGTGCGGATTCTGATATGATATTATAGCACGTGAGTTGTCTTTGCAACACGTGAGTTGTCCGTGCAGATTATAGCGCTTGGGCTGTAAGAGCCCCTCCGGAGTCTGTACACACCCCTAGTGAGCACAGGTACCTACTAAGTGCAAGTACCGAGTGCAGAGTGACTGTGAGGCATTAGTGATTGTGAGGTATGCCCGAGTGGCATGAGTGATTGTGAGGTATGCCCGAGATGCATGAGTAACTGTGAGGTTTGCCCGAGGGACTGTTTATTAGTGATGTTCTGCCCGAGGGGCTGTTTATGATTTTATCACTGAGTTGCATCGCATTGGCATGCACACATGACATACAGGCATAGAGATGTATTTTTCTCATGTTGTACAATATCACATCATTCATGATTTCTCCCACGTTTTTACAGATGGGCATAGTGATGCATTTGTTTTACACGGGTTATCCGGAAGGAAAATGAATCATCTTATTTAATATTGAAAAGATTTTGGGAGAAATTATTGTTTGTAAACTATTCATATTTTTGGCAACTTCGGCAAACGATTTGGGTTTTCACTGATATATTTGAAAGGAAGAACTACTGTTTTTTTTTAAATCATGATTTGGATGAGCATTTTATCTCTGAGTTACTTCTGGTATTATTTGCTTTATGTTGTTATGGACTGTTGTGGACTATTGGTTATGGACCCGCTCTTGGTAGAAGTTCGTCACTACTTTCAAACTACGGCTAAGTTTGTTGTTTACTCAGTACATGGGGTCGGTTGTACTAATATTACACTTCTGCACATTGCGTACAGATGTTGGTTGTTGTTGTTGCTGCGCTCGATGGTTGCGGGACTTGAAGATGTACATGCATTCCTGTTGTAGCTGCCTCTTGTTCAGGGTAGCCTTAGATTTATAAAAGCTCTGTTTATGTATTATTCAAGCAGACTATGTATTTATTTCATTTCCGCTTTGTATACTCTATTCTTAGAAGCTCATGATTTGTAATACCGGTTCTTGGGGATTGTATAAAATTAAGATCTTTATTCACTTAAATTGCTTTAATAATTATTATTGAAATTGGATAATTGAAAGTTGGCTTACCTAGCGGGTCGGGTTAAGTGCCATCACGACTAGTTGGATTTTGGGTCGTGACAAAAGGTTCACAAAATTGAACAAACTTTAAAAACCCCGGGAATGGAGGAAAAAATAAAAAAAATTCAAGAAAAACTCGAACTTGAAGTTTGTTCAAAGTTACCCAATGCCTTTTGGGAAATAAAAAGACATGTAGTTGAACTACCTTATATAAATGAATTCACTGAACAGGCCATACCTACAAAAGCTAGACCTATTCAAATGAATCATGAACTTATGAAAATTTATAAAAACAAAATTAATGATCTTCTTAAAAAGAAGATTATAAGACCATCAAAATCACCTTGGAGTTGTGCAGCTTTCTACGTTAATAATAGCGTAGAAAAGGAAAGAGGGGCTCCTAGACTCGTTATTAATTATAAGCCTTTAAACAAAGTCCTACAATAGATTAGGTACCCAATACCTAATAAAAGAGATTTGTTAAAAAGAACGTACAAAACTAATATCTACAACAAATTTGATATGAATTCAGGATTCTGGCAAATTCAAATTGGCGAAAAGGATAAATACAAAATTGCTTTCAATGTCCCCTTTGGACAATACGAATGGAATGTTATGCCTTTTGGGTTAAAAAATGCCCCATTAGAATTTCAAAATATAATGAACAATATATTTAACCCATACAGTAATATGTCAATAGTTTATATTGATGATGTATTAATATTCTCAGAAGACATGGATGCTCACTTTAAACATCTTAATACTGTCTTTAAGATTGTAAAACATAACGGTTTAGTGGTAAGTGCTAAGAAGATTAAGTTGTTCTAAACAACTATTAGATTCTTAGGACATGACCTATACCAAGGCACCTATAAACCAATATATAGAGCCATTGAGTTCTCATCTAAATTTCCTGATGAAATCACAGAAAAAACCCAATTACAAAGGTTCTTAGGAAGCCTTAATTATGTAGCAGATTTCATTCTTGATATTAGAAAAATTTGTGAACCACTATACAAACGTCTCAGAAAAATCCAGTCCATGGGGTCAAGAACAAACTGACATTGTCAAAAGAATCAAATCAATTGTTCAAAAACTTCCGTGTCTAGGTATTCCTAATCCTGAAGCATTCATGATAGTCGAAACCGATGCTTCTGATGAAGAGTACGGTGGTATTCTTAAACAACGAGTCTCTTCAAGATCTCCAGAACAATTAGTTCGTTTCACTTCCGGAATATGGAATTCGGCTCAGAAAAATTATAGTACAGTCAAAAAAGAGATTTTGTCTATAGTACTATGTATTACAAAATTCCAAGATAATTTAATAAATAAAGAATTCTTACTAAGAGTTGATTATAAATCAGCTAAAGAGATTTTACAAAAAGATGTTAAAAAACTCATTTCAAAATAGATTTTTTCTAGATGGCAAGCATTATTATCTAGTTTTGATTTTCAAATAGAATTTATTAAAGGTGAAGAAAACTCTTTACCCGATTTTCTAACTACAGAATTCCTACAGGGAAAAAATGAGACCAAATCAGACGTGTCCCTTCAGGGCCTCACCAAAAAGAGAGAATAGGTACTCTGCACTTGCAGATTACTACCCATCCTTACCCGTGAGACCACCTTTATATATAATGGTAACCCCTTCGAGAGTTCGCACTACAAACAAACCGTCAACAATGACAGTTCTTAGATCTATTCCAAAAATAGAAAGACCATTCCAACAAGCTTCCTCAAAAGCTTCAACAAGCCAAACTAGTAAGATATTGACCAGTTCAGACTATGCAATGAAGACCCCAAAAACATTCGCACAAGCACTCAAGCCATACACACCATCCAAAACGGAAGGTGAAAAATCAGTTCCTCAAGAAAAGGAAACATTCGAAATAATCTCTAAAGCACCAATTAAAGTATTGGCATTAGACAAAGGTTATGAAAGTTTTGATAAACAAGATTTAATTAGACCTTGCTATACAAATAGAAACTGTTGAAACCAGTGACCCCCTAAAAACAAGAAGGTATTATGAATTAATTCTTACAGATACTGGATCAGTCACTTTTGAGCATACGCTACGAGATAGACAAAGATCCCGACAGTATTAGGTATTCAAGATTTACTATTAACAAAATTATTAGCCCTTTTGAATGGGGAATGGATCACTTGCATACCCCGATTGTGCTCTTTGTACAATACCGGCCCCAAACCTAAAATTTTAAAGATTACATGGACGCTTGGTATAATTTTATTTACCTACCCCCAGGCTCACACACATGGTTCGTAAAGTACAGCGAACAAGCAGCAAAATCAGTCATACCAAGATGGTTCTACGACTGGTGGAAAACATTTGGTGGAACAGAGCATTCAATGCCCCGAAGCTTCCACACCCACTATGAGAGATTCCAAAAAGAACAGAAGATTTCTACTCTACCTGATCATATTAAAATCTGCAAATCTTACTTTCCAAAAAGAATTTCATATATAATCAGTTGGTCATTCGAAATTGAAGAAATCGAACGTATTAAATATTTAGTCAAAATACCAAAAATCAAAGGATGGGTTCCTGAATCCAGAGAGATAAAGAAACCAAAGCATCAGCAAAATGGAATCAACCAGTTTCAAATCAGATTTAAAAAAGAGACTCTTAGAAGTCTTAGCTAATATTGATACAGCAAGCCCAGTAGAAGTATAAGCCATGTTAGAAGCAGCATCAGCATCCTTCTCAACAGAGAATCAAGACAATGGAGACATGAAAAACCCACAGGGTATAGCTCAAGCCTACCGTACCTATGCAGATGAAGAATAGCATCTGACCTTTCACAAAAGTCAGATGTCTCACCCGACAAATTAAAGTAGCTTTTTCAAAAGGCAAAACGACTCTTCAAAAAAAGAAAGAGTCACTTGACAAAGACAACCACAAAGGACAAAAATAGTACCTACCCCTTCAGCAAAGCAGAAGACGACCTTTCAGCAAAGCAAAAGACAGTAAGCTAGGATCGTCCATTTGTAAGGTTGAGATTAACTCAACGAATTTTCAGAAGTCTATATAAGACTTTCAAAATTGTAATCAAAGATATCAGAAAATTTTCAAAGATTTTCTTTCTATCCTTTCTCTCCTCTGTAAAAATGTTTACTTATGTTTGAATAAAACTTTTATCAAGTAAGTATTTTTGTCTTACTATTTTAATTCCGCATTTATTTTATCAGTTTAAATGATAAAACCTAAAAAATTGGTAGGACAATTATCTTTCCGAAGAAAATAAAAATCAAATCCTAGGAGCTACTACGGTTGCAACTGTAGTAAAAACCGAATCAGGAATGCAAGTTGCAGAACAAGAAGCTAGAAAAGATGCTTCTGCAACTTTAATTTATTGTATTGTTAAACACTTTATTGGAGAATCAAAACTTTTCCAAGATAGGAGTTTAAAACTTCTTAACAATCTTAACTGCCCAAAATTAACAGATTTTAGGTGGTATAAAGACATGTTTGTAGAAAAAGTAATGATTAGAGAAGACTGCGGTAGTGCTTTCTGGAAAGAAAGATTTATCAGCGGACTACCAGAATTACTACAATAGAGCATCATTCCCAGATGTCCAATTCGAAGAAGATATCTATTTAACTAGCGCCAGTCTTGTACAGAGAGCACAATCGAGGTGTGCAAGTGATCCATTCCCCATTCAAAAGGGCTAATAATTTTGTTAATAGTAAATCTTGAATACCTAATATTGTCTGGATCTTTGTCATCTCGTAACGTATACTCAAAAGTGACTGATCCTGTATCTGTAAGGATTAATTCATAATACCTCCTTGTTGTTAGAGGGTCACTGGTTTCAACGTAGTTTCTATTGGTATAGCAAGGTCTAATTAAATTGGTACAATTTTATTTACCCACGCCCAGGCTCACACACATGGTTCGTAAAGTACAGCGAACAAGCAGCAAAATCAGTCATACCAAAATGGTTCTACGAGTGGTAGAAAACATTTGGTGGAACAGAGCAATCAATGCCCCGAAGCTTCCACACCCACTATGAGAGATTCCAAAAAGAATGGGAGATTTCTACTCTACCTGATCATATTAAAATCTGCAAATATTACTTTGCAAAAAGAATTTCATATATAATCAGTTGGTCGTTCGAAATTGAAGAAATCGAACGTATTAAATATTTAGTCAAAATACCAAAAGCCAAATAATTTGAGATAAAAGATATAATTATCTTCTTGTAGAAAGAAAGGAGAAGTAATTCACACTTGAGCACCTTACTTTTATTCTAACGCTGAATCATATCAGATTTTGGACATGTTACTCAATCGAATTTTGACTTGAGTCGCATTATTTATCAATAACTTATTTTCCCTATGCATTTTGCTCCTTTTTTTCCACTTGTGTTCCCTATGTGAATAATAAGTGGTAGGACGAAACAAAAAAGTAAAATACAACAACTTTGGAATGAATTACGTATAAAGGAGTATTCAAATACTTGTGATTTTCTCCCCTTTCCGTCAAGGTAATGTGCTCGACTGCCTGAAAACAAAACAAACATGTCGTTTCTATTGCATTCTATCTCGTTGTATCACATTATATTCGGCGAGATTAGAATAACCCCGTCAATACCTTGTGATCAAGATCCTGAGATAATTCTTTATTCTATAGCCCTGTGGCGATCCAATTAAGAAGTATCAGATCTACTAACGCTACATCATTTCATGAATTCTCCCGAGAGGTCATCAGCTTTGTGACCGTAACGACCCGACCGGTCATTTTGAGTATCACAATCCCGTTTCTCTATTTACTGCTTAATTTATACCTTACAGTTGATTTATGACTTATCGGGTTAGTTGGTTCGGGTCCAAAAAGATTTCGGAGTGAAATGAGACACTTAGTCTCATAATTGAAAACTTAAGTTGGAAAAGTTGACTGGATATTCACTTACGTGTAAATGTCCTCGGAATTTAATTCTGATGATTCCAATAGCTCCGCATGGTGATTTTGGACTTAGGAGCGCATCCGAAAAATTATTTGGAGTTCCGTAGTGAAACTAGGCTTGAAATGCCGAAAGTTAAATTTTTGGGAAGTTTGACCGGGGAGGTGACTTTTTGATATCGGGGTCGAAATTCGATTCTGAAAATTTTAATAGGTCTGTTATGTCATTTATGTCTTGTGTGCAAAATTTGAGGTCAGTCGGACGTGATTTGATAGGTTTCGGCGTTGTTTGTGAAAACTTGAAATTTCAAAGTTCATTAGGCTTAAATTGGGGTATGATTCGTGTTTTTAGTGTTGTTGGATGTGATTTGAAGACTCGACTAAGTTCGTATGATGTTTTAGGACTTGTTGGTATATTTGGTTGAGGTCCCGAGGAGCTCGGGCGTGTTTCGGATGGTATTCGGATTATTTTCCTTCATTTTTCCACTGCTGGTAGCTGCTGATTTCTGGTGTTTCAAACCTTCTTCGCGATCGCGAAGATTGGGACGCGATCGCGTAAGTTTATTTGGGGCAGGGGTATTTTTTTCTATGCGGTCGCAGAGGAAGGAACGCGATTGCATATATGTATTAAGTCGTGCTTCGCGAACGCGTGGATGAGGTCGCGTTCGCGTAGAAGGATTTGAGCAGTAGATGAAGGGAGGCAATTGCTCTACGCGATCGCATGGGGCTGAACGCGTTCGCGTAGGTTTGAGAGGCAGTGATCCGCGATCGCGTGAGTGATTTCGCGTAGGGTAAAATGTATGGGCAGACTGCTTTGTGCTTCGCGATAGCGAGGCCATTTCCGCGATCGCGATTAAGAAAATCTGGGCAGTGAAAAAACTGTTCTTCGCGATCGCGTGGGAATGTTCGCGATCACGTAGAGCAAATGACTAGGCAGAGAGTTTAAGTTCTAAAAATGGGACTTCGTCCCATTTTCCATTTTTGACGGATTGGAGCTCAAGAAGAGGCGATTTTTGGGTGATTTTCAGAGAAAATAATGGGGTAAGTGTTATTAACTCAATATTGATAAAATTACCAGAATCCATGGTTATTTTTAACATTTAATTGGTGAATTAAGTTGAAAAATTGTAAAAACCCTCTTGGTTTAATTTAAAGATTTAAGGATCGAATTGATGTCGGATTTGAGTAAAATTTGTATGGTTGGACTCGTGGTTGAATGGGCATTCGTATTTTGTAACTTTTGTTGGGTTCCGAGATGTGGGCCCTACGAGTAATTTTTGAAGTGTAATTTCGGATTTTGTGAAAAAATATTAGTATTTTGATATGGAATTAATTCCTATCAATTGTGTGGACTGAATCAAATTTATTATGGCTAGATTCGAGCCATTCAGGAGTTGATGAGTATTGTTTAGCTTGCTCGGCATTGGATTCGGCTTGTTCGAGGTAAGTAACTCTTCTAATCTTGGAGTTGAGGGCATGAACCCTGAATATATGTATTATGTGAATTGTTGGGAGGTGACGCACATGCTAGGTGACGGGCGTGTGGGTATGCACCATGGAAATTGTGACGTAATTGTTTTCATGAAATTTTGTAGTCAAATAATCTTGGCATTTTCTATGTAGTTTTATGTGCTAAAGAAATTGAGCTGAGAATCTGTAACGACCCGACCGGTCGTTTTGAGCATTTACGCTCCTTTTAACTATTTGAAGTCTTGAATAACTTCCAACGAGGTACTATGACTTGTGTGAATTGTCATTTTTGGTTTTAAGATATTTCGGAGTTAGCTTGGAAGAATAAATTTCATGTTGGAAGCTTTAGTTGAAATAGTTGGCCGGATGGTGATATATGTGTAAACGACCCCGGAATAGAGTTTTGATGATTCCAATAGCTTCGTATGGTGATTTTGGACTTAGGAGCGTGTCCGAAAAATTATTTGGAGGTCCATAGTGGAATTAGGCTTGAAATGCCGAAAGTTGAATTTTTGGGAAGTTTGACCGGGGGGTTGACTTTTTGATACTGAGGTCCCGAGGGCCTCAGGTGAGTTTCGGGGTAGTTTTAGACCATTTCTAGGCCATTTAAAGCTGCTGATTTTTGGCTACAGCAGTATGCTATACGATCGTGTGGAAATGGCCGCGGTAGCGAAGCACAAAATGGGAAAAAATGGCCAGTGAATCGCAATCGCGGATGGCCTTTCGCGATCGCGTAGAGGAAATTTTCTGCTACACTGATCCGATTTTGGAAGCTTATATCTCGCAATCTATAAAAAATTTGGAGATGATCCAAAAATAAAAGTTGTATCTCTTTGTGTCTAGTTTTCATAAATGTAAACCATTTATCATTTGGAGTTATGTACAAAAAGTTATGACTGTTATACTATAGGTTGTCCAGAAGAAGTTGGACAAGGCTGTTGGGAAATTTGTTCTTCACGATCGCGGGAGAATGGTCGCGATCGCATAGAGTACAAAAGGGCTAGAAAAATTTTGTGCTTCGTGATCGCGGGTGTTTTGTCGCGATCGCATGGGGTAAATGACTTGGCAGCAGATTTAAGTTCTGAAAATGGGAAATTTTAACGGATTTGAGCTCGGGAATAGGCGAATTTTAGGAGATTTTCTAGGAAAAATTGGTTAAATTACCCGAATCCATGGTTTTTTTTAACATTTAATTGGTGAATTAAGTTGAAAAATTGTGAAAACCCTCTTGGTTTAATTTGGAGATTTGAGGGTCGAGTTGATGTCGAATTTGAGTAAAATTTGTATGGTTGGACTCGTGGTTGAATGGGCGTTCATATTTTATAACTTTTGTCGGGTTTCAAGACATAGGCTCCACGAGCAATATTTTGAGTGTAATTTCGGATTTTGTGAAAAAATTAGTATTTTAAAATGGAATTATTTCCTATAATTTGTGTTGACTGAACCAAATTAATTATGGCTAGATTCGAGGCGTTTAGAGGCAAATTCACGAGGCAAAGGCATACCGGAGTAAAGAATTACACGGTTTGAGGTAAGTAACATTTCTAAACTTGGTTCTGAGGGTATGAATCCCCTAATTTGGTATGATATGAATTGTTTGAAGGTGACACATACGATAGGTGACGAACATGTAGACGTACACCACAGAAATTGTGTCTTGAATAAATCCTGTGAAGTTGTAAAATTAATGAATCATGTTATTATCTGAACATTCTATATGTGTTAGAGAAATTGAACAGAGGCTCCTATTAAAGATCGTGTTTAGGCTACGTGCCAATATTTTGGGACCCATGGGGTCGTATTGCTGTTGAATTAATTGTTCAAAAATATACATTCCACACTCAATAATAATTGTCCATTGTGAGGATATTTATGGGATTGAGCTGCGAAACGCAGCAGGCCATATTGGCTTTGTATATGTTATTATTAAATGGATCGGGGTTGCCCGCCTGCAGCAAGCCAGAATGGCTTTATACATTATTAATGTTCTGGATCGGGGCTGCTCGCCTGCAGCAGGCCGGAATGGCTTTATACATTATTATTGTTCTGGATCGGGGCTCCCCGCCTGCAGCAGGCCTTATTGGCTTTACTATTTTATGGATCGGGGATGCCCGCCTGCAGCAGAACTTATTGGCTTTATTATTATACGGATCGGGACTGCCCGCCTGTAGTAGGCCATATCGGCTTTATATAGTGCTTGGGATGATGGAGCCTCTCCGAGAGTCTGCACACACACCCAGTGAGCGCGGTTGATTTATAGCGCTTGGGCTGAAAGAGTGCCTCCGGAGTCTGTACACTAACCCAGTAAGCGTAGATGATCATATATATTCAAGATAGACTTCCCAAGGCATGGACTTGCCTTACTTAGTGCTTATATATATATTTGGGATGGATTTTCCCAGGGCATGGACTTGTCTTACTTATTTATATTGTAATAAATTTACCTGGACATGGATCTTGTCCGTATCATTTGCATTTGGGGATATATTAGCCCACGGCTGGATTGACCTTATACGTTACTGAATGACTGACTGTCAGTCGATGTGTATATATATAAGGGTTGGAACACCCCGGGGCTGGACTAGCCATAAAATGTACCGAGTGACCGAATAATTGGTGACCAGTATCTATAGGAGGTCTTGCTACTCAGATGTCATATTCCTCATATCATGCAGTATTGATCTATTTCACTTGTACTGAGTTTAACTGTTGAACTTGAAAGCATGCCTACATTTCTGTACCATTATTTTTACAGGACTTTATCTACGGAGCTCATCATTTCTTTCAGCCCAGAGGTTAGTCTTGTTACTTATTGAGTTAGTTGTACTCATACTACACTCTGCACCTCATGTGTAGATCCAAGTACTTCCGGATACGGAGACTGTTAGATTTTAGAGTACGTTCAGTGGAGACTATCAAGGTAGCTGCTTGGCGTCTGCTGATCTTGTCTCTCTTTCCTGTTCAATTATTGTACTGTTCTATACTTTCTGACAGTGATTTTTATCGGTTAGACATTGTATTCATATTAGATGCTCATATACTTAGTAACACCGGGTTTTGGGAGTGTGATATTTGAAATTGTGAGTTTCTTCCGCTAAATTTAAGTATTTTATTCTCAAACTTGAAAGATATGGTGGTTTATTTAGATTGTTGGCTTACCTAGTATTGAGATAGGCGTCATCACGACAGGTGAGATTTTTGGGTCGTGACAAGTTGGTATTAGAGCTTTAGGTGACATAGGTCTCAAGAGTCATGAGCAGGTTTAGTAGAGTCTTACGGATCGGTACGGAGACGTCTGTACTTATCTTCGAGAGGCTGCCGAACCCTTAGGAAAATTTCACTTTCTTGTATTCTATCGTGCGGAATTGATTCAGCTTGAAACATAATTCTTTGAATTCCTTCCACGCATTCGTGTGCGCATGTGAGCGCTCAGTATCAGCTGTGTATCGATGTCTTGTGATTCCATGAACGAGGTTCGAGATGAGTATTCTGTGTTTTGGTGATAGGCCAGTCTGGAGGACTTGAGGCCATGGTTAGACCGCAGCTTAAGCTCGGTAGCTTTAGTTACAACTTGTACAATTGGACTCATATGTCCGGTAATGTCCCTACGAGTGAAATTCGTGGCTCGATGAGCGGTGGAATGGCCTTGTGATGGGTATGATGTGACCGCGGAATATGTAAAGACGATTTGAATATAACGAGAAGAGTTTCCTTGAAATGTAAAGAAAAGGCCATTGGGTGCTTGATTTTCGTTTTGATGTGACGTACAGTCTCGAGTATGGATGTTTTGAAAGATCTTTCACGTTGTTAAATTTCGGGACAAATTAAATTCTCATGTTTGGTTAATGAGTTTGGACTAAAAAAGATTAAGTTATTACATATTAATTGTGGCTGCGAAATGGTATAACAAGATGTCAGTTGAGGCTAAGCAGATGGGTTACCCCCTGCGGAGTAATCTACGTAGGTGTATTCCTTATAATGTTGAGTGGAGAGTTACTTTTCTACCAGCTAGGCGTATGTGTTGAGATTTGAATTTGAATCTTGTTGATAAAGTTGACTAGACTGTCACGAGAATAAATGCGAACTTAGCGGATGATTGAGGCATTTTATGGTGGGGGTTGCGTAAGCTTGAGAAGAATTCTCGTTGAACAGACTGCAGTAATATGACAATAATAAAGTGTGGGTATTGTGAGTTATGGAGTGTTTTGTTGTATGGCATTGAGCCAAGTGGGGAGCCTGCTATTGACAATTCAATTTCATGGATATATGTTAAAAATTTTAGTTTTGGTCTGAGGCATACTTGTGGGTTAGTTATGACTTGTAGAGGTAGAGATCGAGGATGACTCGGGTAAGAAAATTCCTGGATACGGGTTATAACTTTCTGAAAATATATAAATTATGGAATGATTAGGTTGTTATTTTGAAGGATGTAGTGCGCACGAAGTATGAATTTGAGTGGTCTTGTTAAGGCAAGGTTACTTCTTGGAGTGTTAGAGTGTGCTAAAGGAGAACGTGTCTTTTGGCCCGTTAGGGCGGTGCAATTTGAATTTGAGCAAAATGGGTGACTCTCGAGAAGGTTCTAATGGATTCTACACTTCAATATAAGAAAGGAATGAGAAATAATTTTTAAATTCACATAAGGTCCTTCAAAGTGGGTGTCTCGGTTGTGGTACTTTGTGGTGCTTAAGAAGAATACAGTGGCTTATGTGCTTTAAGGCAGTGTAGTTGTATGTTAGGATGTCTTGTAGTGAGCTTTGGGTAAGGATCGTGGAGTTTAGACAAGGAGAAGTGTCAACTTGAAGTTAGTTCAGAAGAAACTCGGAGATAATAGGACAAATTGGTAACAAGTTGGATCAGTATGGGTGATGGTATGCTCGGTTCTTTTGGTAATTATGATGTGGTGAGATTTTTTTTTTCAGATATTTTGATGAATGTTATAACTACTCGGTAATTCTTGAGAAGGGTGCGCATTTCAGAAGGCGCGTTGTGTTTTGACTTACGGATGCTCATCGGTATTGCAGTACTCACCTGGTTGATAGACTGCTGATATTCAAATTATTGCTATGTGGCACGGAAGAATTATGAAAGTATTCCTCATGGGGTTATCGTGAATGGAAGATGTGTTAATCATTTTAATGCTGGAGTTGGGATCAGTTACGGTGATTCATGTGTTTGATGAATTTGGAGACTGGGAGTTCTCAAAAGTATATTGTTTCGGGGTTGCGACCTATTTGAGGTGACTATTTTATTTAAAACTCAGTGGAGGCACTAGATGCATTAATTAATTGTGATAGTTATGCGCTATGAGTGCGCATATATGTGAGGTTTGAGCCCATGTGCAGGCATTAGAGCAAGTATTCATACTCGGAAGAGTGCTTAGGCTATAATATGCCTAGAGTTGACTATTAAGCGTAAAGTTATAACGTTTCCCGTATTCGTACCTTTGTTGAGAACTATCTGAGCTATATTTGAGGTTACAAAGAAGATGATTCCCTAAATAAACGGGGTAGTTACTAATTGTGCGTTAAAAATTGCCGATTTGAAGTGTGATAGCATACTTTGCACATGCTTACACTATAGCGTGCTATTTATACCAGTCCAGGAGCATGAGAATCTTATTTTATTATTATATACAAGTGTACTTGTTTAATTGCTCTTGTATGATATGATGGGACTGGAGGCCTGTGACCATGCCAGGCGGATTATGTTATTGGCACGTGAGTTGTCCATGCGGGTCCAGATATTGATACGATAACATGTGAGTTGTCCGTGCAGGTTGATCTTAATGTGAGCTCTGGGAGAGCTGGTTACCGTTATTAGATTCGTGTGTCGTTGTAGAAGTGCTTGTTGAACTTACAATACGGTTCTCTACTTTGATACATCTTCTATTTTGGGTACAAGGTTGCGCAGTTGTGGATTGAGTTGTATTGGTGTGGCATGTCAATGGGATAGTTGTGTTTAATACTATAAGATCATTGGACCTAGAATGTGTACTATCAGGTTTGATTACGGTATATTGGGAGGATAATATTGAAAGTCGGCTTAGAAAGTGATTTTGGTTCTGGGTGGGGCGGGAGAGCTCTATGACTTGTCTATCTCATAATAGGTTATGAGTTTTTGATTGTTTCTTTCATCATTGGTAGTGTACGAAGGTTTTGGAATGAGGTTCTGTTGAATGCGGGGTTTTAATACTTGTACTTGGTTGGTTTGGAGTAATTACTGTGATTGTGATTGGGAATGGTGTTGCGGGCATATAAGTTGTGTAGTATGTAATGTGATTATATCTGGGGTTATGGCTATGGCTTGATAGAGCTTGTTCAGACTTATACGGTGTGTGAGATTTAGATCTTGAAAAGAATTTTGGGTGTTAGAAATTGGGCTCTAAGTTTTGGGCTAAGGTTAAATTAATGATTTTCAGTTGTGTTATGTTGTCAGCCCTATATAGAATAGGGTGACGTGGGATCACCCCAAGTATGTGCATGGTAAGGAGGAACAGTGATTTAAAGGCTTAGGAACAACTCTTGGCACGTTCGAGGACGAACGTATGTTTAAGTGAGGGAGATTATAACGACCCGACCGGTCGTTTTAAGCATTTACGCTCCTTTCAACTATTTGAAGTCTTGAATAACTTCCTATGAGGTATTATGACTTGTGTGAATTGTCGGTTTTGATTTTAAGGTATTTCGGAGTTAGCTTGGAAGAATAAATTTCATGTTGGAAGCTCAAGTTGAAATAGTTGACCGGATGGTGACATATGTGTAAACGACCCCGGAATAGAGTTTTGATGATTCCAATAGCTCTGTATGATAATTTTGGACTTAGGAGCGTGTCCGAAAAATTATTTGGAGGTCCGGAGTAGAATTAGGCTTGAAATGCCGAAAGTTGAATTTTTAGGAAGTTTGACCGGGGGTTGACTTTTTGATATCAAGGTAGGAATCTGATTCTGAAAATTGGAATAGTTTCGTTATGTCATTTATGACTTGCGTGCAAATTTTGAAGTCATTACGGATTGATTCGATGTATTTCGGCACAAGAAATAGAATTTAAAAGTTCAAAGTTCATTAAGCTTGAATTGAGGTGTGATTCGTGATTTTAGCGTTGTTTGATGTGATTCGAGGCTTTGACTAAGTTCGTATGATGTTTTGGGACTTTATGGTGTATTTGGTTGAGGTCCCGGGGGACTCGGGTGAGTTTCGGGGTAGTTTCAGACCATTTCTAGGCCATTTAAAGCTGCTGGTTTTTGGCTACAGTAGTGTGCTATACGATCGCGTGGAATTGGCCGCGATAGCGAAGCACAAAATGGGAAAAAATGGCCAGTGAATCGCGATCGCGGATGGCCTTTCACGATCGCGTAGAGGTAATTTTCTGCTGCACTCACCCGATTTTGGAAGCTTATATCTCGCAATCTATAAGGAATTTGGAGATAATTCAAAAATGAAAGTTGTAGTCCTTTGTGTCTAGTTTTCAGAAATGTAAACCATTTGTCATTTGAAGTTGTGTACAAAACGTTATGATCATTATACTAGAGGCTGTCCGGAAGAAGTTGGACAAGGCTATTGGGGAATTTGTTCTTCGCGATAGCGGGAGAATAGCCGCGATCGCATAGAGTAAAAAAAGGGTTAGAAAAATTTTGTACTTCGCGATCGCGGGTTTTTTGCCGCGATCGCATAGGGTAAATGACTGGGCAGTAGATTTAAGTTCTGAAAATAGAAAATTTTGACGGATTTCAGCTCGGGAAGAGCCGAGTTTTGGGAGGGTTTCAAGAAAAACAACGGAGTAAGTGTTCTTAACTCAATATTGGTTAAATTACCTGAATCCATGGTTGTTTTTAACATTTAATTGGTGAATTAAGTTGAAAAATTATGAAAACCCTCTTGGTTTAATTTGGAGATTTGAGGGTCGAGTTGATGTCGGATTTGAGTAAAATTTGTATGGTTGAACTCGTGGTTGAATGGGCGTTCGTATTTTGTAACTTTTGTCGGATTTCAAGACATGGGCCCCACGGACGATATTTTGAGTGTAATTTCAGATTTTGTGAAAATATTAGTATTTTGATATGGAATTAATTCTTATAATTTGTGTTGACTGAACCAAATTAATGGTGGCTAGATTCGAGGCGTTTGGAGGCAAATTCACAAGGCAAAGGGATACCGGAGTAAAGAATTATACGATTTGAGATAAGTAACTCTTTTAATCTTGGAGCTGAGGGTATGAACCATGAATACATGTATTATGTGAAATTTTGGGAGTTAACGCACATGCTAGGTGACGGACGTGTGGGCGTACACTATAGAAATTGTGGCGTAATTGTTTCCGTGAAATTTTATAATCAAATAATCTTGGCATTTTCTATGTAGTTTTATGTGTTGAAGAAATTAAGGTGAGAATCATATTAAAGATCATGTTGAGGCTAAGTGCCAGTATTATTGGGACCCACATAGGTCGTATTGCTGTGAATTATTTGTTTTTAAATTGAAAATTTATACTCAGTCATATTTATGTCATTACATATCATATCTCAGTCTCTGTTGTTATTTATTGATACATTATATCATCATTTTTAGGCTATTTTTATGACATTGTGAGCCCATGAGAAAGAGACTGGAGAGATTGATGACTTAGTGAGGCCGAGGGCCTGATTGTGAGGATAATTATGGGATCGGGCTGCACGCCGCAGTAGGCCATATTGGCTTTATATGCTTTATTAAAATGGATCAGGGTTGCCCGCCTGCAGCAGGCCTGAATGGCTTTATACATTATTATTATTCCGGATCGGGGATGCCCGCCTGCAGTAGGCCAGAATGGCTTTATACATTATTATTGTTCTGGATCGGGGCTCCCCAACTGCAGTAGGCCTTATTGACTTTACTATTTTATGGATCGGGGCTGATCGCCTGCAGCAGGACCTATTGGCTTTATTATTATACGAATCGGGACTGCCCGCCTGTAGTAGGCCATATCGGCTTTATATAGCGCTTGGGCTGAAGGATCCCCTCCGAGAGTCTGCATACACCCCCAGTGAGCGCGGTTGATTTATAGCACTTGGGCTGAAGGAGCCCCTTCGGAGTCTGTACACACCCCCAGTGAGCGTAGATAATCATATATATTCGGGATGGACTTCCCAGGGCATGGACTTGCCTTACTTACTGCTTATATATATATTTGGGATGGATTTTCCCAGAGCATGGACTTGCCTTACTTATTTATATTGTAATGAATTTACCTGGACATGGATCTTGTCCGTATCATTTGCATTTGGGGATAAATTACCCCATGGCTGGATTGGCCTTATACGGTATTGAATGACTGACTGTCAGTCGATGTGTATATATATACGGGTTGGAATACCCCGGGGCTGGACTGGCCATAAACTGTACCGAGTGACCGAATAATTGGTGACCAGTATCTACAGGAGGTCTTGCTACTGAGATGTCATATTCCTCATATCATGCAGTATTGATCTATTTCACTTGTACTGAATTTAACTGTTGAACCTGAAAGCATGCCTACATTTCTGTACCATTATTTTTACTGGACTGTACATGCGGATCTCATCATTTCTTTCAACCCAGAGGTTAGTCTTGTTACTTATTGAGTTAGTTGTACTCATACTACACTTTGCACCTCGTGTGCAGATCCAGGTGCTTCCGGATACGGAGACTGTTAGATTTCAGAGTACGATCGGTGGAGACTATCAAGGTAGCTATTTGGCGTCTGCTGACCTTGTCTCTCTTTCCTGTTCAATTATTGTATTGTTCTATACTTTCGGACAGTGATTTTTATCGGTCAGATATTGTATTCATATTAGATGCTCATGTACTTAGTGACACCGGGTTTTGGGAGTGTGATATTTGAAATTGTGAGTTTCTTCCGTTGAATTTAAGTATTTTGTTCTCAAACTTGGTGGATATGGTGATTTATTTAGATTGTTGGCTTGTCTAGTATAGAGATAGGCGCCATCACGATAGGTGAGATTTTTGGGTCGTGACAGAATCATATTAAAAATCATGTTGAGGCTATGTGCCAGTATTATTGGGACCCACAAAGGTCATATCGCTGTGAATTATTTATTTTAAATTAAAAATTCATACTCAGTCATATTCATGTCATTACATATCATATCTCAGTCTCTGTTGTTATTTATTGATACATCATATCATCACTTTCGGGCTATTTTTATGACATTGTGAGCCCATGAGAGAGAGACTGGAGAGATTGATGACTGAATAAAGCCGAGGGCCTGATTGTGAGGATTATTATTTGGATCGGGGCTGCCCGCCTGCAGCATGCCTTATAGGCTTTATTATAGCACGTGAGTTGTCCGTGCAGATACAGATATTGATACTATAGCACGTGAGTTGTCCGTGCAGATTATAGTGCTTGGGTTGAAGGAGCCCCTCCAGAGTCTGTACACACCCCCAGTGAGCGCAGGTACCTACTAAGTGTGAGTGCCGAATGATTTGGGAGGATTGAGTGACTGTGAGGACTGAGTGACTGTGAGGACTGAGTGACTGGGAGGACTGAGTAAAATGATACTCCAACAGTATGCATATGATTTTATCACTGAGTTGGATCGTATTGACATGCACACATGACATACAGGCATAGAGATGAATTTTTCCTCATGTTGTACGATATTACATCATTCATGATTTCTCACACATGTTGACAGATGGGCATAGTGATGCATTTGTTTTACACGGGTTATCTGAAAAGAAAATAAAACATCTCATTTATTATTGAAAGGATTTCGGAAAAATTATTGTTTCCAAACTTATTCATATTTTTGGCAACTTCGGTAAACGATTTGGGTTTTCACTGATGTACTTGAAAGGAAGAATTACTATTTTTGAAATAGTGATTTAGCTGAGCATTTTATCTCTGAGTTACTTCTTGTATTATGGACTGTTGTGGACTATTAGTTTTAGACCCGACATTGGTACAAGCTCGTCACTACTTTCAACCGAAGGTTAGGTTTGTTACTTATTCAGTACATGGGATCGATTGTAATGATACTACACTTCTGCACCTTGCGTGCAAATGTTTGCTGCTGATGTTGTTGTGTTCGATGGGAGCGGGATTTGAAGATGTATCTGCATTCCGGTTGTAGCTGCCTCTTGTTCATGGTAGCTTTAGATTCATAAAACTCTGTTTATGTACTTTTCAAACAGATGATGTATTTATTTCATACCAGCTTCGTAAACTCTAGTCTTAAAAGCTCATGATTTGTACTACCAGTTCTTGGGGAATGTATAAGATTTAGTTATTTTCTTTTACTTAATTGTCTTGTTAAATTACATTGGAATTGGATAGTGAATAGTTGGCTTACCTAACGGGTTGGGTTAGGTGCCATCACGACTAGTTGGATTTTGGGTCGTGACAAGGTGGTATCAGAGCTCTATGTTCATAGGTTCTACAAGTCATGAGCAAGTGTCTAGTAGAGTCTTACGGATCAGTATGATGACGTCCATACTTATCTTCGAGAGGCTACAGGGCATTTAGGATAATTTTCCATCTTTCTTTCTTTATCGTGCGGAGTTGATTCAGCTTGAAATATAACTCTTTGAATTCCTTCCACGCATTCGTATGCGCACATGAGCGCTCGGTATCAGCTATGAATCGCCGGCTTGTGATTCCATGGACGAGGTTCGAGGTGAGTATCCTGTGTTTTGGTGATAGGCCAGTCTGGAGGACTTGAGGCCATGGTTAGACCGCAGCTTAAGCTCGGTAGCTTCAGTTGTAACTTGTACAATTGGACTCATATGTCCGGTAATGACCCTACGAGTGGAATTTGTGGCTCGATGAGCGGTGGAATGGTTGTGTGATAGGTATGATGTGACCGCGGGATATGTTAAGACGATTTGAATATGACGAGAAGTGTTTCCTTAAAATGTAAAGGAAAGGCCATTGGGTGCTTGATTTTCGATTTGATGTGACGTACAGTCTCGAGTATGAATGTTTTGAAGGATTGTTCACATTGTTAAATTTTGGGGCAAACTAAATTCTCATGTCTTGTTAATAAGTTTGGACTTGAAAAGATTAAGTGATTGCTTAGTAATTGTGACTGCGAAAGGGTATAACAAGATACCAATTTGAGGCTAAGCAGGTGGGTTATCCCCTGCGGAGTAATCTACGTATGTATGTTCCTTATATGTGAGTGGGGAGTTTCTTTTCTGCCAGCAGGGCGTATATGTGGAGAATTGAATTTAAATTTGGCTGAGAAAGTTGACTTGAGAATATTGCCACCAAAGCATCTGTAGAGTCTCACCACATCATAATTACTCATATAAATACCACGTGGTTTGGTCGAGTTAGAGGAATTTAGTTCTAATAGCTTGGTTATGTGCAGATGGATTTCAAAGTGTTCGTAATAGTTTCTACCATGGTTTGGACTGGATATTTTCTACTGGTGTGGGAAACGTATTGTGTATTGTGATTTTCTCCTGGAAGGAAGCAAGAGGAAGGTTTCTAACTAACCAGTTATGCAATTTGCTGGTGACTTAGAGTTGATAATGGGATTCTTGTGCTTGTCACATGATGGCATAATAGATGTGGTGTGGTGTGCGGGATTAGGATTTACATGTACAAGGTGACAGTTCAGTCTTGAAGAGAAGATAACGAATGTTGGACAGCATGGTCAGTTTCAAATATTTCGATGAATGTTATAACTGCTCGGTAATTCCTGATAAGGGTGCGCATTTCAGAAGGCGCTTTGTTTTTTGACTTACGGATGTTCATCGGTATTGCAGTACTCACCTAGTTGATAGACCGGTGATATTCAAACTATTGTTATGTGTCACGGAAGAATTATGAAAGTATTCCTCATGGGATTATCGTGAATGGAAGATGTGTTAGTCATTCTAGTGCTGGAGTTGGGATCACTTACGGTGATTCATGTGTTCGATAAATTGGGAGATTGGAAGTTCTCAGAAGTATATTATTTCGGGGTTGCGACCTATTTGAGGTGACTATTTTATTTAAAACTCAGTGGAGGCCCTAGTTGCGCTAATTATTTGTGATAGCTATGCGCTATGAGTGCGCATATATGTGAGGTTTGAGCCCATGTGCGGTCATTAGAGTAAGTATTCATACTCGGAAGAATGCTTAGGCTATTATATGCCTAGAGTTGACTGTTAAGCGTAAAGTTATAACGTTTCCCGTATTCGTACCTTTGTTGAGAACTATCTGGGCTATACTTGAGGTTACAAAGAAGATGATTCCCTAAATAAATGGGGTAGTTACTAATTCTGCGTTAAAAAAAATTGTCGATTTGAAGTGTGATAGCAGACTTTGCACGTGCTTACACTATGGCGTGCTATTTCTACCAGTCCAGGAGTATGAGAATCTTATTTCATTATCATATACAAGTGTACTTGTTTAATTGCTCATGTATGATATGCTGGGACTAGAGGCCTGTGACCATGTCGGACGATTCATATTATTGGCACGTGAGTTGTCCGTGCCGTATGTAGGAATTCTATTTCTATAATAATTTATCTGATCTATTAATTTCCTTCCTCTACAATTGTGTACATGCACTTACGGTTATCCTCTTCACGAAATTTGAGGAGTTGGTTCTAACAATGCGGTTGTGGTAGTGCTTGTGAACTTGCAATACGGTTCTCTTCCTTGAGACATCTTCCATATTTGCATACACAGATTACGCAGTTGTGGCTTGAGTTATGTTGATGTGGCGTGTATGTGGGATAGTTGTGTTTAATAATATAAGGTCATTGGACCTAGAATGGGTACTATCAGGCTTGATTATGGTATATTCGGGAGGATAATATTGAAAGTCGGCTTAGGAGAGGATTATGGTTCTGGTTGGGGTGAGAGAGCTCCATGTCTAGTTGATCTGATGAGTGGTTATGAGTTTTTGATTGTTTCTTTCATCATTGACATTGTACGAAGATTTCGGAATGAGGTTCTGTTGAATGTGGGGTTTTATACTAGTACTTGATTGGTTTTGTGTAGTTACTGTGATCAGAAATGGTGCTACGAGTATGCGAGTTGTATAGTATGTTGTGTGATTATATCTGGGATTATGGTTATGGCTGGATACAGCTTGTTCAGGCTTATACAGTGTGTAAATGTCAGATTCGGGTCTTGAAAAGAATTCTGGATGTTAGAAATTTGGCTCCATAGTTTTTGGACTAAGGTTAAATTAATGATTTTCAGCTATGTTGTGTAGTCAGGTCTATATAGAATAGGATGACGTGAGATCAACCCCGGGTATGTGCATGGTAAGGTGGAATAGAGATTTGAAGGTTAAGAACAACTCTTGGCACGTTCGAGGACGAACGTATGTTTAAGTGGGGGAGAATGTAACGACCCGACCGGTCGTTTTGAGTATCACAGCCACGTTTCCCCATTTACTGCTCAATTTATACCTTATAATTGATTTATGACTTATCGGGTTAGTTGGTTCAGGTCCGGAAGGATTTCGGAGTGAAATGAGACACTTAGTCTCATAATTGAAAACTTAAGTTGGAAAAGTTGACCGGATATTCATTTATGTGTAAACGACCTCCGAATTTAATTCTGATGATTCCAATAGCTCTGTATGGTGATTTTGAACTTAGGAGCAAGTCCGAAAAATTATTTGGAGTTCCGTAGTGGAATTAGGCTTGAAATGCCTAAAGTTAAATTTTTGGAAAGTTTGACCGGGGGGTTGACTTTTTGATATCGGGGTCGAAATCCGATTCTGAAAATTTTAATAGGTCCGTTATATCATTTATGACTTATGTACAAAATTTGAGGTCAATCGGACGTGATTTGATAGGTTTCGGCGTTGTTTGTGAAAACTTGAAATTTCAAAGTTCATTAGGCTTGAATTGGGGTATGATTCGTGTTTTTAGTGTTGTTGGATGTGATTTGAAGACTCGACTAAGTTCGTATGATGTTTCAGGACTTGTTGGTATATTTGGTTGAGGTCCCGAGGGCTCGGGCGTGTTTCGGATGGTATTCGGATTATTTTCCTTCATTTTTGCAGTGCTGGTAGCTGCTGATTTCTGGTGTTTCAAACCTTCTTCGCGATCGCGAAGATTGGGACGCGATCGCGTAAGCTTATTTGGGGCAGGGGTATTTTTGTTCAATGTGGTCGCAGAGGAAGGAACGCGATCGCATAAGTGTATTAAGCCGTACTTCACGAACGCGTGGATGAGGTCGCGTTCGCGCAGAAGGATTTCAGCAGTAGATGAAGGAAGGTAATTGCTCTACGCGATCGCATGGGGCTGAACGCGTTCGCGTAGGTTTGAGAGGTAGTGATCCGCGATCGCGTGAGTGATTTCGCGTTCGCGTAGGGTAAAATGTGTGGGCAGTCTGCTTTGTGCTTCGCGATCGCGAGGCCATTTCCGTGATCGCGATTAAGAAAATTTGGGCAGTTGAAAAACTGTTTTTCGCGATCGCGTAGAGCAAATGACTGGGCAGAGAGTTTAAGTTCTGGAAAATGGGCCATTTTTGACGGATTGGAGCTCGGGAAGAGGCGATTTTGGGGAGATTTTCAGAGAAAACAACGGAGTAAGTGTTCTTAACTCAATATTGGTCAAATTACCCGAATCCATGGTTGTTTTTAACATTTAATTGGTGAATTAAGTTGGAAAATTGTGAAAACCCTCTTGGTTTAATTTGAAGATTTAAGGGTCGAATTGATGTCGGATTTGAGTAAAATTCTGTATGATTGGACTCGTGGTTGAATGGACATTCGTATTTTGTAACTTTTGTCAAGTTTCGAGATGTGGGCCCCACGAACAATTTTTGGAGTGTAATTTCGAATTTTGTGGGAAAATATTAGTATTTTGATATGGAATTAATTCCTGTAAATTGTGTGGACTGAATCAAATTTATTGTGGCTAGATTCGAGCCATTCAGGAGTTGATACGCGCAGAATGAAATTTCTGGAGCATTGTTTGGCTTGCTCGGCATTGGATTCGGCTTGTTCGAGGTAAGTAACTCTTCTAATCTTGGAGGTGAGGGTATGAACTCTGAATATATGTATTATGTGAATTGTTGGAAGGTGACGCACATGCTAGGTGACGGATGTGTGGGCGTGCACCATGAAAATTGTGATGTAATTGTTTCCGTGGAATTTTATAGTCAAATAATCTTGGCATTTTCTATGTAGTTTTATGTGCTAAAGAAATTGAGCTAAGAATCATATTAAAAATCATGTTGAGGCTATGTGCCAGTATTATTGGGATCCAGAGAGGTCATATCGCTGTGAATTATTTGTTTTAAATTGAAAATTCATACTCAGTCATATTCATGTCATTACATATCATATCTCAGTCTCTGTTGTTATTTATTGATACATCATATCATCATTTTCGGACTATTTTTATGACATTGTGAGCCCATGAGAGAGAGACTGGAGAGATTGATGACTGAGTGAGGCCGAGGGCCTGATTGTGAGGATTATTATGTGGATCGGGGTTGCCCGTCTGCAGCAGGCCTTATAGGCTTTATTATAGCACGTGAGTTGTTCGTGCAGCTACAGATATTGATACTATAGCACGTAAGTTGTCCGTGCAGCACATGAGTTGTCCGTGCAGATTATAGCGCTTGGGCTAAAGGAGCCCCTCCGGAGTCTGTACACACCCCTAGTGAGTGCATGTACCTATTAAGTGCGAGTGCCAAGTGCGAGTGCCGAGCGCGGGTGCCGAGTGATTTGGGAGGATTGAGTGACTGTGAGGCATGAGTGACTGTGAGGACTGAGTGACTGGGAGTACTGAGTGAAATGATACTCTTAGAGTATGCATATGATTTTATCACTGAGTTGCATCGCATTGACATGCACACATGACATACAGGCATAGAGATAGATTTTTCCTCATATTGTACGATATTACATCATTCATGATTTCTCACACATGTTGACAGATGGGCATAGTGATACATTTGTTTTACACGGGTTATCTAGAAAGAAAATAAAACATCTCATTTATTATTGAAAGAATTTCGGGAAAAATTATTGTTTCCAAACTTATTCATATTTTTGGCAATTTCGGTAAACGATTTGGGTTTTTAGTGATGTACTTGAAAGGAAGAATTATTATTTTTGAAATCATGATTTAGCTGAGCATTTTATCTCTGAGTTACTTCTTGTATTATTTGCTTTATGTGGTTATACACTGTTGTGGACTATTAGTTTTGGACCCGACCTTGGTACAAGTTCGTCACTGCTTTCAACCTAAGGTTAGGTTTGTTACTTACTCAGTACATGGGGTCGGTTGTACTAATACTACACTTCTGCACGTTGCGTGCAGATGTTGGCTGCTAATGTTGCTGTGTTCGATGGGAGCGGGATTTGAAGATGTATCTGCGTTCCGGTTGTGCTGCCTCTTGTTCACGGTAGCCATAGATTCATAAAACTCTGTTTATGTACTTTTCAAACAGCTAATGTATTTATTTCATACCAGCTTCGTAAACTCTATTCTTACAAGCTCATGATTTGTACTACCAGTTCTTGGGGAATATATAAGATTTAGTTATTTTCTTTTACTTAATTGTCTTGTTAAATTACATTGGAATTGGATAGTGAATAGTTGGCTTACCTAACGGGTTGGGTTAGATGTCATCACGACTAGTTAGATTTTGGGTCGTGAAAATGACATCTCAAATAGTACATCACAAATAAAGTGTACTTGTAAAATTTTACACATGAAAGAACTTGCTTGAGCCATTACTGACAATTAAGTGCTCAATCTTTTCAATGTTTCAGCTAAATCACTGAATGTCCCATAACAATAGAGCTTACACGAAAGCAAGAACAGGACATACCTTCTCTTCTCATGATAGAGTCTTTTTTCCCCAACCAAGATACATAAAAATAGGAACACATATTATACAAGAGGTGAGTTGTCACCGCGAATTCTCACGGCGCCTGACGTAACGTGTTCGGTCATTATATCTGGGTCTGTCTTGAGCCCTTTGGGGCACTGGCTCCACTCTTCTTTGTCTTTCAGGTGACCTTTGAACTATCTCTCCATTCACAAATAGCTCAGCTGGCAGTTAAAAAAGATGTTAAAGATGTATATCAGGTTAAAGTCTAAGATACAATGATGAGATACAGAGGGCGCCAACATGATAGCTATAACACAATATCACAAGACAAAGCTCAATTCTTGTCAGTTCTGTTTATTTACTAAACAATGATCTTCAGCGCAAAACTGGAAGGACTTAAAAGGGAAAACAAAGGAATGAAAAGCAGGACCAGGAAGTAGGCTAAAGGTATTAAACGTAGAATTAAGGAGCACTCATGCCCATAACAGATCAAAATGGTTGAGTACGTCTTTCCAGGGTATATATAACATATATTGAACACCCTTATCCGAAAAATTAATATATATAGATAAAATATTAAGTTTTAGAGGTATATAACATATATTGAACACCCTTTGTCGAAGAATTTTTTTCACTCGTTTCAAGTTTGAACAACTTTGGAGAAATTTCTGGCTTCGCCAAGTTCTTTCCTACACATCATTATAAAAAAGTAGCAAACTTTCCAGTAAAAATCATCACTAGAGGTCCATCACCATGACCCTTCTCAAAAGGAATATATCTTCCTTTATCATGATTTCCAATGAGTTACTTTAGAAGGATAAACCCTTAGCACAAATATTAAGCTAAAAAACGAGTTGGTTTTGAATGAAAAATACTTGCGACTCATATCAAGCACGGACAAAAGCTACAGTAAATCCTAGCAAGTGTAGCGCAAATGTGGAAAAGACCAAATGAAATTAGAGAGAAAAAGCTCATTTTTTGCATATTAGGATAGGAAAGTCAGAAAAGGAAAAAGCTGTACCTCCATAATCCTTGTTCTCAGGGTCAACATACGAATCTGGAAGGACAAAAAGAACACCAGGCAAACCTATACAGATTCCATAAAACACAAAGTTTTCAGATTTTGCACGAACAGCAAACTTAGGCATTAGCTGACACAATAGATAAAATGATCCAAACACAGACCTTCAAGCTTATTCGACGTCTCCTCATCAATCTCACATCCAAAACCAAAGTATCTTTCACATGAAACATTGTATATCCTCTTCTTAGCCTCTTCTTCACTAAATATCACAATTCATAAGAAATATTTCACATGCCTCGGTAAGTACTTTTTTTTTTCCAGAAAAATATCGCTACAGAAAATCAAAGGCACATCCAGCATAAAATTATTTATGAGGCCAGACTACATGCATAATTCATATAAACATTTAAAGTAAAAATTAATTCATTTACGTTTAGTTATATTTGTTTTTTTATTCATAAACAGTAGAAAGAGCACAAACAATTACCTTCCAACAACTTTGGCTAAAGTTTGTATGTAACAATCAATCATTTGCTGCTTCGTAGCACCTTCACCTCCAGGTTTATCCATAACTATAAGCCAGTGCTCGTAATCACAACCGGGAAAAAGCGGAGCCATTTCAGTGGGCGGGCGGTCCCCGAAGTTCGACCCCGAATTAAGGGGGGAGTAAGCGGAGCGGTTGGCTCTGCATCTGGTTGTGTTGACCCGACCCGTTTCCGGAGCTACTACCCGGAGGGAATGGGAAATCGAGGCCGTGGAGCGGGTTTGAAGGGGGAAATTTGCGGGTATGAATTTTGGGTTAGGGAAGAAAGGTTCGAAGTCGAGGAGAGTTGGAGAAGTTGCACGGAATGCAGTGGATGTTGTACCCGCCATAGTGATCAGAGTTTGTAGTGTGTCGGGGAGGATAAGGGAGTGGGTTGAAGAGGAGCGGGTTTTGTGGGTTTAGCAACAGATGACGAAATTGGAAAAATATCTCCGAAAGAATAGACAAGTACTTTGGGCGTTGTATGGACCGAGCCAGACAGCTAGTTGGGCCAGTTCTAGGGAAAAGCCCATATTGGCAAAACAAATTTCTTTTTCAATAATCAAGAAATTTTTGAAGATTAGTACAACAATATTCGAAATTCAGTAGATAATGAATTCGTCATTTTTTTATTTTCTACTTAAATATTAAGCTTTTATTTGTAATAGAGTTCGAAGTTGAAACTTTATTACCACTAAATCACAACGTATATCAACTTTTGCAAAGAAGATATTATTTGTCATTCATCATGCGGCTCATGATGGATGGAGCATCAATGATTAATACGAATCTTAGCTTAATTAGACTATATACGCTATATAATTTAGCAATTATACAGCCATCATTACTGGAAAGTGCTATAAGTGAGCATTTTATGAAGGAAGATCAAAACTCAAATTAGATGATAATCGCGAACTGTTTCTTCGGTAAACAGAGTTATGGAGTTATTTTTGCTTTTCATTTTCTTAGTTAAGACTTAAGAGGGATGCTATTACTGTGTAGCTTCGTCTCATTTAATTTTACAACTTTAGTTATGCAGGTATTAGTTATGTATGTATTAGTTATGCAGGAATAAGTAATGCAGGGATTAATTATGCATGTATTAGTTATGCAATGTTGAGTCATGTTGGGATTAGTTATGCGATAGTTATATAAGAATTAGTAATATAAATGTAATGTGAGTGTTATTTATTATTAGCTTACTTTATTTTATTAAAATTGTTAGTATAGTTTAAATATATATTCTTAAACAAAAAATTGCAAGTTTGAATAAAGGGCATTTTTGTCATTTTGTGTTTTAATATAAGTATTACTAATACATGTATAAGTTATTCCACTTTCTACCCTAAATAATACATGGATTCTCTCATAACTTATACATGTATTAGTTATGCGGAAAAGAAAAACAAGAACCAAACATTGTATTAGCAATGCTACATTTTATGTGAAAAAGAGGGGGAAAAAAATCAAACATTGTATAACTTATGCTAGCTTCTATGTGGAGATTATTTTTTCCCTTTCTTTTAACCAAACAATGTACAAAATTATCCTAGTTTTAATACATGAATAACTCCTCTCTAACCGGCTACCAAGCGACTCCTAAATGTACCAATTAACGTTGTTTTGGCAATCTTGATCCATCCTACAGCCCTATGCTTTCATTGGGTGAGGCTTAAGCAAAAAACCTCGACTACTTCATAGAATACATGCTATCTCCGACCAGCTCAAGTACCGAATAACTATATCCACCAAAGCTTAACTTTTTCCACGAAAGCTTAAGCAAAAATCCTCGACGACTTCATAGAATGCATGCTATCTCCGACCAGCTCAAGTACAGAATAACTATAACAACCAAAGCTTCAGCAAAAAACCACCTGACACCGTTGTCTCTGCTGGAATTTGAAGAATTTGAAAATTTTGAAAACTTTTCCTTGGTTCATTTTAACCACATCGACCGCTAGGCTACACCTTTGAGTGTTGGTTACTTGAGCCATTTATGGGTTTGTATTTTTCTATAAACAGCTGTTAAATCTTAATATGTTGAAACAGGACAGGGACAAACTTGTAATTTTCACAAATAAATAGAATTATGCGACAATAATACTTACTGAACAATACATTCACTTGAAGTCTGAAACATGTAAAGTCATAAAAGGTGATCATGATCTGGAAAATCAAATTAAATATTTGAGTCAAATTGTTCTCCAGAATTACTTATTGTCTCAATCCAGTTCCTTTCATTTTAAGTTACAAACCAATGTCTTCCGACAAGAAAGCTCATTGTCTGCTGTTATAGCTACTCATGGTACAACAGGATAAAGCAGGAAGTATGCTTGTTTCAGAAGTTTCTCACAGTGTGGATGAATCTCAACTGAGTTGCAAACTTCCTTTAGACTTAAGATGCTTTCAGACCATCCATTCCTACGCTGGCCTGCAATGGCAACAACGGTAAACAAGTTTTTACTGTCACCGTTTATATTCCCTGAATTGAAATGCAAGAAAACATGATACTACTTACTAGAGGCCCTTCAGCTATTCCACGAGTTAATCAGTCATGCAGTGAAAATTGACGACAATTACCTATACCCATTTGAGAAGTGATGTGGAGCCAAGATTTGAAATTTAGTGGTTCTGAACTAGCCACCGTACCTATATCTCTTCGTAGTTATTGGGTTCACAATCAAATATTTATAAATATTTAATGAATTTCCTAATATAAATACAGGATCTAGCAAAAGCTACTCGGTCCGTCCGAACCCATACGTAATACTCTAGCTCTGCCCCTGGAAGCGGATCCAGGAAGATCTAAAAGATCAATATGCCGGAAAGTGGAGCAAGTTCTTTTTTCTTTTCATTCTTTAGGTAGGGCTTGGGAAAGAACAACTACAATAGTGTAAGCCCAGCAAAAAATCCAAGTATCTATCTGATAGATATCCGCCAATAAGAAATCTTACCAGGAACTTGTGGTTCTCTTCGAGAAGCGGTGAGAAAGTAGTGCAGAACTGTCCAATGTCACTGTTAATATCACCAGTCCCACATATTACATCCATAAATTTCTTCCTATCTGGAGCGAGCTTCATTGCCACCTGTAATTACAGTTCAGTGTTGTTAGAGAGAGAGAGAGAGAGAGAGAGAGAGGAGTTCAAAAATAGCAATAACTAAAAGCAGATGTCTGGCTGGTTGGTCCAACTTCAGTATAAATTTTAATAACGGAGTGAAAAGCTATATATATATATACTGCAACTTCACCTCTCAACAACAACAACAACAACATACCCAGTAATATCCCACACCGTGGAAAATAAAAACTTCACCTCTCAAGCGAAAAATAAAAACTACACTCCGAGTTGACAAAGAAGAAAGCATTTTAAAGAATAACTAATCTAACATGAACATGAGAGGAAATATAGAGAAAAATGAGGATGGCAGAAATTTTAATTTCGGAATGAAAAGCAATAAAAATATATATTTACTGCAACTTCACCTCTCTAGCGAAAAATAAAAAACTACATTCCGAGTTGACAAAGAAGAAAGCATTTTAAAGAATAACTAACCCAACATGAACATGAGCGGAAATAACAACAACAACAAACCCAGTGTAATCCCACAAGTAGGGAAATGAGTACGCCTACCTTATCCCTACCTTGAGAAGGTAGAGAGGCTATTTTCGGTAGGCCCTCAGCTCAGGAAGAACATGAGAGGAAATATAGACCAAAAAAAAAGGATGGCAGAAATATCAAAGTTCTTTCCCCCTAAATATCAGTAAAGTGCAGTTCACACCATTAGTCAGCAGCAGCATATAAGGCCACTGGGCTTAGACCAACATTCATATACTAGGAAACAACACTGAAGCTAAATGTGCATTTGACTGTCTATGACATATCTTAAAACTATAACGTTAAGAAAAGAGTATAGCCGCTAAGCAGATAATATTGGTAACCGGAACACCAAAATAAGCCAACATGGATTTTCTCTGGAAAGATCAATAGTAGCAAACGCATTCCAAGACCAGAAGGTAGAATCTCATAGTCTGCATGGTAAGTATGGGGAAAGATGCAACTGTTCCAGATCAATAGCACTAGAAGCGAAGTTCAGGGCATATGAAACAGTTACCGTAAAACTTGAACTCGCTAACCATCCATGAAACTTTTTCAACGTCTTGCTGTATGAATCAGAGCAAGCTTGTGACATCGCCCAGTCCCCATGGTCCAGTAAATTCCTGAACAGCTCCACCAAGAAATCCATAGCCCTAAAGACATAATGACAGATTCTTTTAATTGCAATTCAGTTAACCAGAATTCTAATGCATTGTGGAACAGCATGGACATGCATGCTGCTGAGTGATTTGTATGAGTGAGCTCTGAGCATGGGAAAAGACATCATCGAGAAGATGAATGGCTGCACAAAAGAGATTAAGTTAGATGAGATAGAGAATTATTCTCAACCTTGTCAACCAAAGAAGACCATTTGTGCAACTGGAAGAGCCTTTTGCTGTCTTCGCTTCAACCTCTTCTTGCACCATGCTGTACAAGTTTGTATATTTTGTTGGGTTTGACAAGTACTTGTTTTCTAACCTCTGCAGCATCAATATTCAATACTAGATTTTAGTAATGAAGCATCTAAAATTTTGCAAAAACGAGATATCGGCTGGGTTTCCTAGCTATATGCAGCACTGCAGCAGGACAAAGTCAACAGAAGACATTTGCATGGTTCAAGGAATGAAGTGCCCAAGAATATCGAGCAACATAACATAGAAGGTCCTCAACCAAGGTCGAGCTAGTTCAGTTGCCTGGCCGAATAAACTCATTGTTCTCAAGATAATTACTCTACAAAATGTGACTAAAACCCATTATTCAGACATGCTGGATTACAGGAAAGCATTATCTAACAGGGCTTTCCTGCTCATTCAGGGTAGAGAAGTGGTAGAAAGGCGCAGAAGAGAAAATTATCCTGCACCCCCAAATAAAAGGACTTTACTAGAACAAATGCTGTGAAACTCCAAAATCAAAAGCATTTTTTACTGAGAAATAGAAGGTAAAATATAAGCAATAGAAAATAAGCAGACAAAAAACCAGAAATGTTCAGTTAAAGCAAAAGATGAGAGACTGACCGTTATATTTCCACCAATATCAGACTTGACCAATGCCATGGCAGCTCCAAACTTTTCTAGATTTAGAACAAAACAAAGAGATAATCAAATAACATGCGTCCAACATTCTTTTGAGATGTACAAGACAAAAATGACTAAGAATCAGTGGTCCTTTACAAAGGAAACTGAAACAGGGAATTCAAATTAGAAGCTTTATGCAACATAGAAGTGAGAAGAAGAGAAAATACTTCGACAAATTACCATTACATCCTTCTGGAAGGAACGAGCCCTTGGGATAAAATTCTATTCCCAAGTTTAACTCGCAACTAACATTTAAGAGTAAGAAGGGTTTCCAGGCTTGGAGTATGCTTCAAAAATTTGAAAAAAACTTGTTTCAGAAAAAAAGTTCATTTTTTTTTTTTATGTTTTGCAACCAAATACCAGGAAAGAAAAGTTTAACTTTTTGCAAAAGCCAAAAAAGCTATTCTTTCTTGATTTCTGGTTTTAAAACAGTTTTTGCAAAAACAGATATTATATTTTTGTTGAGACTCTTCTTCAAATTTTTGAACCAAACACCAAAATGTAACATTTCAGCTTCTTTTTCTCCAAGCTCTATCTTCAAAGCGACATCTTGATAAATACATAGCTCAGGTAGTAGAAAATGCAATGCCATCACATCATACTTGCCAAGATTGAAACATTATAAGGTAGACACTGCAACATCCTAATTTCTTGCATAAATTATAAGAGGGTTAAAAGTCCAATTTGATCAATTTCATAACCCGATTTCATTGGGAAAATTAAGATCAAGCATTAGATTGACAGAGAAAATAAAAGGAGCTTATCTAGAGTATTATCTATCAGCAGTACCAAGAAGCTCAAGTGACACTCTTCATAAAATTAAAATACCAGGCTAACTTTTTTTTTTTTTGACTATTCAAGAAGTCAAAGCAGAAGGGATCAGTGAAAATGTATAGTTGGATGTCAAATGAACGCAGGAGAACAGATTAAAAATTCCAAGTTAAAACACAAGATATAGTACCTATTACGGGTAATATGTGTTTGCAGACATCTAAGAAAGGTTTGGTAAGCATTACTCCTTCCTCAGACTTGACATGTTTAATTCCTTCTAAAGCAGGGGCAAAGACTGTGCCTTCCATTACTGTGCTTTACTGCATCAGATTATAGCATCATAGCAGTTAATATCCCAGGGAAGTACATTTACATGTCAATTTAACAATTAATCCACAAGTTTATCCAACACTAGTGGAAAGCCTTGACAATAATGAAGCTCAAAGACAATAAGACGTAAAACTTCTCTTATTCTTGAAGCTAAGGGTGGGTAATATCAACATATAGTCAAAAGAAACTCCAAAAGTTATTACAAGCTACATATTTAGATGCCAAGCCAACCAATTGAGAAAATGAGCAGAACTTGAGATTACTGGATTTATTATGATAAAGGCAACAATAGAATGCTACAAAGAGTAAGATACAGTAAAGAACAACCACAATGTAAAAGAATCAAATCCTGATAATCAATTAGCAATGGTTGTGCCACTGTACTCGCTACTTCTTTGTAGTAATAAGTTCAAAGTTAGTATAAATATTATTTTGTAAAATTATTCAACTATAGATAGGCCAAGCCGAAAATTGTCGATGCATCCAACCACTTCAAGCAACGAAAATGATGGTACTAGCATAAATGAATTGACAGACCGAACAATCAAACGCTCAGATCACCAGATTACTTAGATTCTTATTATTACATCAACTTGAGTATCCATAAACTTAGCTTCAGAATTTGCATGATCAAATTCAATTAATCTTCGGCATCAGTCTACTACTCTTGAATGATTTAAGCAAAAGATAACTGACTTTTTTGGTAAGCCTATGAATCTACTCCAAAAAGGATCAAAAAACTAGTTTGTTCAATGTTAATAGCAAGCAGAAGCGGATCAAGGATTTAAAAGCAGTTGATACACTTCTAAATAATACAAACATACACACACACACACACAAAAAAAAAAAAAAAAAATTAATCTTTATCTGTAAACTTTCTATATGCATATGCATAATCGGAGTACAAGCGAGTAAATATACTTGCACTCACTGCTCATATGATGGATCCGCCTTTCTACACGCAATCTAACTAAATGCATAACAAATGCTCGTCCAATCAAAGGAAGTTGATTTTAATTAAACAAAAAAGGAGTCAAATAAGATCTGAATACATGAATGCAAGATCGATCTTCAAATTTATTGAATGATACAAGTAATTGAATGAGTCGAAGCAAAATGAGCCCGTATGGTTGAGAATTGAATATTGACACAAAAATACCTTGTGAATATGCTCTCTCTCTGAATATTCGAGCTTCCGAAGAACGCTACTGTCAGTGAGAGCAACAAATTGAAGAAGCTTTGATATTTAATTATTTATACGCACACTAAGGACCACGGCGGGTTCGGTGGTTGCGAAACGAAGGTGCGATGTCGTTTTGACTGCGCAAATCTACTTGTGTATATTTTGCCAAGTTTGGAGAACTAAGTGGGCGTTTCGACATGAGAATTGTAAAATTCTAAAAACAAAAATAAATTTTTTTTTCAAGTGAAAATGGTATTTGAAAATTAGAGTTTGTTTGAACATAAATATAGTTTTGGGTTGTTTTTGAAATTTTGTGAGTGATCTGAGTGAATATTTTGAAAAATAGCTTTTCGGTGTTTTTTAAATTTTCGAAAAATTTCAAAATTCATCTTCGAGTGAAAATTAAAAATTTTATGGCCAAACACTGATTTCGAAAAAAGTAAAAAAAATTCGAAAAAAAGTGAAAAAAATCTTATGTCCAAACGGGTTATAAGAGTCAATTGTTTTTTTATAAGTTTTAATTGGGATAACAAATTTTAAAATTTTTTAATAATTGCATACTTAGAGATGGTATAAAAAGAGCCATAATCGTAATTCCTTTATACTTAACAAGATTGAAAAACTCCATTTACATTTTAAAGTTTTTCTCTTCTATAAATTGTCCGTGCAACGGTTAGACATGTGCTGATATGGTAACTTTCTCTAAGACACGTATCTCAAAAGTATGACTCTCACTATTCAAAAATGATAAGTATATATTTGAAATCCTTAATTCTAATGAATTTATTTCCGAACAATTTGATTTTTTCTCTTTCTTTTCTCGTTGTATATTTGCGTGATATTATCTAATAGAAATCTTTGAATTCTAAGATCGACTCGAAAACTTTGTGTAGGCATATAAATTTTATTGAAATTAAATCCGTAAAATAATTTGGATTATATTTTAAATTCAAGATATATTAATTCAAATAAATTTATTGGGCTAATATAATTTGATTAGTTATATAAGTCCAACATATATAGATTAAATAAATAAGTCTTAATCCATTGGGTAGCCCAGTTAATTGGGCTAAAGTGATGAGCTCACTTCATTAAACCCAAGATATCATCTTCCTAGAGACCCAATTTGGTGCCACGTGTCAAATGACGTGGCGCGCCAAGTCAAACGAAAGAGATAATGGGATCATGCCACGTGTCAAAATGACAAGGCATGCTAAGCCAAATTAAATGGCCAATAAAATTGCACCACGTGTGCAAGTGACATGTTCTGGCCAACAAAATATAGCCTTGTCACACTTCAAATTGATTGGTCAGAAAGAGTTTGTTCTTATCGTAACTCTTCCCTCTCACAACTATAAATAGGGGTCTTCATAATCTAGAAAAGACACCACAAGTTATAACAAGAAGCAAGAGGGAGCTCGTGGATCAAACGTTGCAGATTTCTCTAAAAGCTACAACCATTCAAGTATTCTAAGGATTAAAAGATCAAGACGAAGATTCAAGAACAAGCTGCAAGCCCTTGGATTAAAAATACGTCAAGATCAAGATGAGTCCTCAAGCACTTGGATTAAAATAAAATAAAATTCAAGATTGAGCTCGAAGGCTCTTTTATTTACTGTTGAAAAGAAGAATCGGAGGAACCATTGAGATTGTAATACTCAAATATTTGAAATAAAATACTACGATTGTTGCGATATTTTCAGTCTTGATTTTATTTTCTCGAAATAATTTATTGTCTACAAATTCTGGCATACCCGGTGGGACAATTTCTACCTCTCATCTCAACTTTTCAATCACCAAAGTTCAAAAACATCGAAATGGCTTCACAAAAAATTAACTCCAGATCAACTTCCATTAAGGCAGCTAATTTCAGGTTTTATGCTGATGTGGAAAGCATCTTCGATGTTACTTTTGGAAGCTTTGGACCAGTTACGAGGAGCAAAGCAAGCTCTTTAGCATAACAAGCACTCTAAGTGTCGTCTGCATCAACCCCTATTTTCGGATCTTCATCCTCAAAAGGAGCAAGATCTTCCACAAACGCACCCGAAGGAGGAAGCGATGTTGTTGAAAAGATCAAGAAAACTCTTACTCTGTTTGACCTCTCTGGATCCAAGAACTCTGATGTGAAGGAAGATGATGATGCTTCAAGTGATGGATCCTCCCCACTTACACCGCATAGCGTGAGCCATTCAAGAATCAATCTGTGTGACAATCCATGCTACTCCCCATCATCTACAACAATCATGAAAGTCGTAGTGACAAACACTTCATCTGTGGAAGAGCAGTTGGCAAACTTGACGGAAGCAATCGTTGGCTTGACCAAGTGCATGCAAAATTAAGATGCTAGAATTGACAAGCTAACAGACAGGGTGGGAATCTTGATGGAAGAAGAATCCACCCATGCACCTGGCAAGCTCCCAGAAGTTCCAGAGATTGATTCTCCCCCAAGACGAGTAGCATCCACTAAGGCTATCCCTGTCTCATCTGAAGGGATGATTCCCATCGATCAACTGAAGGAGTTCATTGAAGGAACTATTAAGAATAAATATGAAGTTGCTACCAAGTCCTCCCTTACATACGTAAAGTCGTACATTGTAAGGATCGATATGTTGAAGATGCCTGCTAGCTATCAACCTCCAAAGTTTCAACAGTTTGATGGTAAAGGCAATGCAAAGCAACATGTGGCGCACTTCGTTGAGACATGCAACAATACTGGGACTTATGAAGATTACCTCATCAAACAGTTTGTCCAATCGCTAAAAGGAAATATTTTTGATTGGTATACAGACCTCGAGGTGGGATCTATTGATAGTTGGGATCAACTAGAGCAAGAGTTCCTCAATCGATTTTATAGCACAAGGCGCACTGTGAGCGTGGTAGAACTCACAAATACTCATCAATGGAAGGGTGAACCATTTATCGATTTTATCAATCGTTGGAGGAATTGTGAACAACTAATTTTTGACCGCACCCAAATTCGATATTATTTTAGCGTAAATATTTTTTTTAGGTTTAATCTTAATATTTTAAATCTTTATCTTACTCTTATTAGGTTTTATTTGAAAAAATTAATAAATTTAAAAAAACTACAAAGATATTAACATTCTTAGAATACATATTTTATTTCTATTTGTAAAGAGAGAGAAAAAAGAAACTTTACAAACAATATATGGTAATCTTTTAATTATAATTTTAATAAGTTATGGTATTTTTCTAAGTATCATTTAAAGTACATATAAGTTATGGCGCCCAACACTATAGCTAGGCAAGCCAACAAATGAATTAGACATATATCAATTATTTTCAGAATAATTTTCTAAGAAATTTTATTATTTTACTAGCAATATTAAGAAATTAGAAAGATACAGATTAACTTAAATCCAAGAAAAATAATACAATTTCAAATTCTACCAATGTGTGTGCCAAGACCTGGTGTCACAAGTGTATGAGCATCTAGTAGATTATACAAAAACCTCTAATACTGTCTGAAATAAAAATAGACAGAATGAAAAATACAAGGAAAGACACTGGTAGCTGCAGAACGGCTCAGAAAGGTAGCTCACCACTATGCCCCTGGATAACATGGGTGTAAGACGATAGGTCCCCCACTAGTACTTGCCTCAGGTCCTGCACAAAAAGTGCAACAAGTGTAGTATGAGTACGTAAACAACGTGTACCCAGTAAGTATCAAGCCTAATCTCGAAGTGGTAGAGACGAGATGACCGACTTTGATACTCACTATGGGTCAATAATAAAAATTAAAATAAAACTAGAATATCTAAATCAGCATGATTCACAGAATTTACAATAATTTATTTGACCAGCAGAAATAATTAAATTCCTTCAAATGCAACAATTCTCAATATATTAATTAAATTTCTTCAATTCCAATAAATTTTTAATTTATCAATTAGTCTCATTTACAGGAATAACAATAATTCCTTAATAAGCAGGAATAATAATTCTTTAAATTTCAAGATTTCCAATTTATCAATTAGCTTCGCAAGCTTCAATAAACTATCAAAGTATCGTGTAATTATTATTATTAAGCACGATTTCTGCTGAGGTCGTACGGCTTGATCCAGAGTGTCGTGTACACTGCCGAGGGACGTGCGGCACGATCCATAGATGCATTTATCCTGCCGAAACGTTCGGCTCGCTCCACAAGAAAGGAGAACATTTTCTTATGTACCTCCGGAAGGAGAGTATATTTATTAAAAGATAAATTCGAGAGAAAGAACGATTTCTATTAACAATTAATTAATTTAAACAGAAAATCAAGTATATGAGATTTTCATCCTTTAATATTTTTATCTAACAGCTCATAATATATATATATATATATATATATATATATATATATATATATATATATATATATATATATATATATATATATATATATATATATATATATATATATATATATATATATATATATATATATCAAATAATATTAATTAAACAAAGAATATAATTTACACAAGTAATTCATGCTTTGAATCCTAAACTATCCGGACTTTAACATTAATAGTAGCTACGTACGGACTCTCGTCACCTCGTGCGTACGTAACCCCCACAATTAGCAACAATTATTACTTTAATTACCTATGGGGAAATTTTCCCTTCACAAGATTAGACAAGAGACTTACCTCAATTTGCTCCAATTTAATCCTCTAGAAGTCCTTTTCCACGATTATCCAACTCTGACTGGCTTGAATCTAGCCAAAAATAATTCGATACAATCACTAAAATTTATAGGAATTAATTCTATAAGAAAATACTATATTTTTCAATGAAAATCCAAAATTAATTAAAAACTTCGTTTGTGGGGCCCACGTATCGGAATCCGGTAAAAGTTATAAAATCTAACAACCCATTCAATTACGAGTCCAACCATACCAGTTTCACTCAAATCCGACTCGGAATCGATACCGAAATGTTAAAAATTTGTTTCTATGAGATTTCTAAAAATTTCCCAAATTTCAATCTCAAAACACTAATTAAATGGTGAAAATAATGATATATTTATGTATATTTACCAAATTCGAGTTAGAATCACTTACCTCAGTATTTTTCCTTAAAAATATGTCAAAATTGCCTCTCCTCAAGCTCCAATTCGTCAAAAATGGCAAATGGGACGAAGCTCCCTGTTTTTATAACTTATAGATCTGTCTAGGCTGACCTCAATCATGGAGTCCGATCATGAAGTCCGATCATGGGAATCCGATCATGGAGTCCAATCATGGGAGTCCGATCATGGTAGTCCGATTATAGGAGTCCGATCATGGACCTCGATCATGAGCCTCGATCTTGGGCTCGATCTCAGCTTAGAATTTCCAACAGAAGAGAAAAATTGCAACAGCTGTTTTAAGTCCAACTTTTGATCCGTTAACCATCCGAAACTCACCCGAGGCCCTCGGGACCTCAACCAAATATACCAACAAGTCCTAAAATATCATACGAACTTATTTGAAACCTCAAATCACATAAAACAACTCTAAAACCACGAATTATGCTCCAATTCAAGCTTAATGAAACTTAAAATTTCTAACTTTTACATTCGATGTCGAAACCTATCAAATCAAGTCCGATTGACCTCAAATTTTGCACACAAGTCATAAATAATATAACTGAGCTATGAAAATTTTCAGAACTGTATTCCAACTTCGGTATCAAAAAATCAACTCCCCGGTCAAACTTCCAAACTTAAATTTTCTATTTTAGCCATTCCAAGCCTAATTAACTACGGACGTCCAAATAAAATTTCGAACACGCTCCTAAGTCCAAAATCACCATACGGACCTGTTGGAATCATCAAAATTTTATTCCAGGACCGTATTCTCAAAATGTTGACCGAAGTCAAACTTGGCCTTTTAAGGCCAACTTAAGGAACCGAGTGTTCCGATTTCAACCCAAATACTTCCAAATCACGAACCAACCATTCTCGTAAGTCATAAATTATTAAAAGCACATACAAAAAGTTTTATTTTAGAAAACAGGGTTCTAAAAGTCAAAATGACTGATTGGGTCATTACAGTTTAGTTTCTTTTATACCGTGTCCATATGTTAAACAAAATTCATGTAGCTCTTTGTAAGCTATTTGATAAGTGAATTTATGTGTGTTATATTCATGAGTTGAGCATCTTGTTCTTAAATAACGAGTTCCTAATTTTATTTTAACTAATGTATTTATTTTTATATTTTATGTTATGATTTATGTGAATTAATTGTTTGGGTTATCTCGTTCCATCCTATACTTTATTGTGAATTTAGCAGTTGCTACAGAAAGGTTCTTAATTAATTAAGTTATTTCATAGTTAGCCCAAATCATAAAATAATAGCTTGCTAGTTAGAACTAAAAATAAATATTCATAAGTTAGTGAGAAATGCGGATTACGGATTAATTTAAAGTCTGTTGTAAAAAAATAAAATAAAACAAAAAGAGTGGTAAATTTTTTAGGTAGCAAGATGAATCATGAACTAATTTAAGTCTCGTTCCAATAAGTAAAAGGAAAAAAAATAAGTATATATAAATAAATGTCTCGAATCTAAAAATAATTGAAATACTCTAAAACGCTAGAAAAATTTAGATGTATTTTAAATATTAGCCCATGTGTCTATATCTGAACCTTGGATTGATATGCTTAAGTAATAAAAGGGTCATGTGCGCATTCCCGCATCTCGATGCCTTTCAATTTAAAAATAATTATGTTTTAACCATGTATACATTCTTTACCTTGGTTTAACATCTAACTTCAAAGAAATACCTTATGTGCGTATCGCATCTGGGTCCAAATAATTAATAAAATTTAATAATTAATTAAGTGCTAATAGGCAAATCATAATCAATAAAATACAAGAATAGTTGAGAATTGATTTAAGCCGGATATTAGTCAATAAAAGTGACCGTGTTAGAACTACGAGACTCGAGGGATGCCTTACACCTTCCCCTCGGTCAACAGAATTCCTTACTCAATCTTCTGTTTTCGTAGATCATAAATTAGGACTCAAACCTTCCATTTGATGAGGGATTCAAATAAAAGGTGACTTGGAATACCAAAACTCAATTCCAAGTGGCGACTCTAAATAATAAATTATCCCTTTTCAAATCGTCACTTCAATTGGAAAAACTCTTCTAACTCAACCTCGTAAAGTTGCGAAAAAAAAGAGGTGTGACAGCTCTGGTGACTCTGCTCGGGACAATTAATAAAAATTCGAGTTTTGTATATTGATTCTTATTTGACATTTATCATGTTTTGGATATTATTGTGTTTAATGTGCTATTTGTCGCTTATTTACCGCTTTAATATTTATTTGAACTGTGATATAAATTGGATCCTCTCTCGTACCCCTCTGAGTCTTCTGATAGGTAGTTATGTTGTGTTTGCTTATCAGCATTACAAAATTTCTGTCTTGAGACAAAGCCAGCTAGCCTACCAACTTCTGGTGAAGGATTTAGTCACACATGTTTAGGCGGAAGAGCCGTTAGCTAGCCAGTGTTGTTCTACTACTGGTGACGCTTGACGCTCCTCGGCTCGGGTCGTCCACTCGGGTAAGCCAGGTCTAGATACCATCTCCTTTAGAATTTGAAAACTTAGAAGAACAAGCCACCAACAATGAATATCTCTAGTAGGCTACGCTTTATTTGCATCATGTGCATTGGACTTAGCGGGACTCGGCACAGGGGCCGGGCGTGTCTAGGACATGTACCAATTTTTCAGACTAACATGTTAATTTTTCCGTGCTACATGTAACATTATTCGGTAGGCTTTACTGAAATGTTGACCGGCTTTAGAATAGATTGATTGAACAGGGAAGAGAGAAAGAGAAAATTTCCTCAAAATTTTCATAAAAACCCCTTTTTTAAAATAAAATTTTGAAGGGTTCTAATATGTAAAATCATAATTTTCAAAATAGTTTTTTTAATTTATTTAAACCGAACTACGCGGTTTTGATTCTCACCGGATATGAGATATGTAGGCAATCTTCATTAGGTTCAACCCCATTTTAAAAAAAAAGGTGTCTATGGACTATTATTTATTTTCTCTCAAATAATAATAATAATAATAATAATAATAATAATAATAATAATAATAATAATAATAATAATAATAATAATAATAATAATAATATATAGTCACTTTGTCAGTTTTTTCTCTTTTGACCAGTTTTGCCCATGTGTTCGGTCCTTTTGTCGAAATAGCCTTGAAACCTTCCCCGGAAATGTGAAATGGGAGGCCAGTTTATTTTTTATTCTTTATTTTCACTTGTTTTTATAGAAAATAGTCATTTTGAGCCTTTTATTTTTTTTAATATTTTTTAATTTCATGATTAGTTTTTTAATTTTTTTTAGTCCCACAGTTTGGCTTTTATTTTTTAATTTTATAGAGTCAAAACCCGAGAAATCGAATTTTTTGTGTCAATAATATATTTGATTAAAGCCTAACCTCGTGTTTGGGTAAACAGGTACACCGTGAGTGGAGAAAGGGGTAAGTCTGAAAAGAGGCCCAGATCAGAAGGGATACTAGATTTTCTAATTGTCGATTATAATACCACAGTTGTTGTGGGATTGGTGGAAAGACTTTAAGGAATATGAGCGAAACTAGATAAAGAAGTACTTGGGATATTTGGTTCACATGATTACGATCAAGCCCAGGAGGGATGTGATCGAAACTTTGATTCCGCACTGGAATCCTAAAAATAATGTGTTCCGTTTTACCGACTGTGAAATGACTCCGACCTTGGAAGATATCACCCATTTTCAGGGGTGGGGACGTAATCTTCACCGCCAAAGGCCCATAGTACCAAAAAATGTGAATGAGGGTAAGTTTCAGAAGTTCCTGAACATAAATTACGGACAATATGAAGGTTTAGGAGGCAGGTGGGTTAAGTTGGGATTTCTGTTTCACTTGTATGGCCTAGAATGCAATTTCGAAAGGAATGTGGAAAAACTGAAATCAAAGAAAAATAAGGAAACATGGAAGGTTCACAGAAGGTTTGTATTTATGGTTACTTTTTTGGGGCGTGTAGTTTTTCCGGAAAGGGAAGGACGCATTGACATCCGCTTGGCAGGTGTAGTTGAGGCTCTGACCTCAGAAGGGGATGATTATACTGGTTTCATGACCCTTCGTCGTTTAGTGATAGGCATGAGGGGTCGAACATGAGGAGAAATGATCAAAGAACTATAGAAAGGCTGAAAGAGGAATTGGAGCATGCTTAGATGACCATAGCCAAACAACAATCCCAGCAGCAAGCCGGAATCGCTCAGATTCATTTAAATATTGAGAAAGATTATCAATCTGCCTTATGAGTCATGGATAAAGATCTAAAGCATGTTAAAAATGAGGCGGGCAACTTAGAAGAAGAACTGGCAAACACGATTGGTTTAGTCAGAAGAGTTGAGGCGAACAAAAATGCTAAAATACATAAGTTGCAAGAAGACCTGAGTATCATTGAAGAGGATGCGCACCAGCAATAATTGGAGTTTGATCGGCAAAAAGAGCAGTTTGAAAGAGAAATAGCCCATTGGATACGCTCAAAAGGTCAGCTTCTTGCACAATTAGAAGAAATAAAAAGGCAGAAGAGGGATCATCAACATGCAGATTTTGAGGCAGAGCGACGTCAGTGGATGATAGAGAGAGGTGTGCTAAACCGCGGTATTAAAGAGTATGAGAGACGGGAGGCTCAAATGGGGCACACCCTCAACACTACCCAGATGTAGTTGCAGAATTGTCACGTGAATATGGGGCAAGCCAGAGAGCAAGTACTTCGTTTGGCAGAAAAAGCAGCATAGATTCATGATGATCATCGCCATCTAAACAATGAGAAAGTTGGTAAACATGCACGTGCCCTCGTCCCACAGTTTCCAGCGGTGTTTCAAAATTTGTACGAGACTTTGGGGGGAGAATGGAGTCCAAGAGATGCAGATCATTGATGATATCAATTTAAGCAAGAAGATCATTGAAGACTAAAGTTTTAGTGCAGTCAATTAGCTTTTAGTTTGATTTTCGCTTGTCGCATTTTAATTTTATATTTGGAGTCTTTTATTCTTATCAATATTTGTTTTATTCCAGTCATGTTCATATCTTTAGAGTCAGTTTCTATATATTTCCTTTTCTCTCATTGTATATAAAAAAATTGATTAAAAATGAATGAAAAATATTTTAGTTTGTTTTATTTTATTTTTATAAAAAAAAATCAAAATTGTTATTATTTCTCCCCTGAACTACGTAATGGTCTGTTCATACGGCGTCATGATATGTAAAAAATCCTCATCGGATACGATCATAGCCATAATAAATCTAAGCAAAAAAATAAGAAGAAAAAATATATATATTTGAGAAAAAAATAGGAAAGAAAAAAAGAGCGTTAAATTCAAGAGAAACTAAACCAATAAACCGGGATGAAGCATGAAGCCTTCCAAGATCATTTTAGAAATGAAAATAGCATTAGGTGCATGACATACAATGTATGATTAATATCTGCAAAATGCCTAACTCTAACGCATTTGTTGTTTGTCATTAAAAAGTTAGAGTTAAACAGAGGTGGTTGGTTTGTGGTTTAAATTGGCGACTCACCCTTACAACACGAGATCAAAAGGAAAAAGTAGAATGGCAAACAACAGTGAGAATGAGTCAGATAATGACGATGTCCATGGACAATTGGTCGAACAAGGTACAGGACTGGTTGAAGAAGTAAGAGTATTGAAATAACAATTGGCAGAGATGTACCAAGCTTGGGTGAACAGACAGGCACCTCCCCCACTACCCATAGGGCCTTCGGATAATCTTCATAATGTGTTAGTTGCAAATCAAATGCCCATCTCCATAACAAGTAACCCATTGTACCAATCTGGATTTAGTCCGAGCATTAACCCTCCCACTATCCCCAGTACCTCCATTCCACGTCCTCCAACTGCACCCCTCAGAAATGACCCACCTACTGTACCCATTGTCCCTACTTTCACTGTTCCTCAACCGACTCTTGCTCAAAAGTCCAACAATGATCCACAACCGAATGCTCGTGATGCCCAACATTACTCTCCATAACTGGCTTTCAAGGTTCCAGATTCATACAAGCATACTCCTCAAAATGTGTTCCCAGTCGAGATCGAAAAGCCCGACAAGAATATGGAACAAGAGGAAATGACCATAAAAATAAAGAGCCTGGAACAAACCATGAGAAACATACAGGGTTTAGGAGGCCACAAGAGTGTTTTGTTTAACGATCTATGCATGTTCCCCCATGTTCATTTGCCACCCGGCTTCAAGACCCCCAAGTTTGACAAGTATGATGGGCATGGTGATCCCGTTGCCCATTTAAAGAGGTATTGTAACCAATTAAGGGGAGCAAGAGGCAAAGAAGAATTACTCATGGCTTATTTGGGGAAAGTTTGACAGGAATTGCTTCAGAGTGGTTCATAGATCAAGACATATCTCACTTGCACGTTTGGAACGACATGGCTCAAGATTTTGTCCAACATTTCCAGTACAATATTGATATAGTTCCAGACCGCTCCTCTCTCGTCAACATAAAGAAGAAACCAACATAAAGCTTCAGAGAATATGCAATCAAGTGGAGAGAGCAGGCTGCTAGGGTCAAACTACTAATGAAAGAGGCAGAAATGATTGACTATTTTCTCCAAGCTCAGGATCCTGACTACCTCCATTACATGTTGGCCGCCATTGGTAAACCTTTCGCTGAGGCAATCAAGATTGGTGAAATAGTTGAGAATGGCATGAAGTCGGGCAAAATTGTGAGTCAGGAAGCCTTTAAGGCGACCACGCAAGCAATTCAAAGCGGGTTAGGCAGTATCGGAAATCAAAAAACGAAAGAGGAAGGATCCATTATGGCATCTGGGTTCGGGAGAGTTCAAAGAGGAATAGTTCCTTCTTATGTGCAATTCCAACAAGGACAATCCAATCTTCCTCAAAATTACTACCCACCTCAGGGTCCCCGGTACGCAGTTCCCCTATAACAATACACAGTGTTTAATGCTCAGGCTTATGATAGGCCTCCCAATCACCAACAATGGCGGGCACCGATTTCATAAGGTTCCCGTTAACTCCGACCAAATTTTTAGGCACCATATAATCCTCGTCCCCAACAGGAATATGTGAGAGAATAGGAGCCAAAGAAAAAGTTCACCCCAATTGGGGAATCGTCTACACGCCTATTTCGAAAGTTGATGCAGTTGAAGTTGATTGAACCTATCATGCCGCGTTATGTGAATCCAAATTCAAAAGGTTTTGACTCCAATGCAAGATGTGAGTATCATTCTAACACTCAAGGTTATAGTACTGAAAATTGTTGGACATTAAAAAAAGCCATTGAAAATTTGATTGAAGCAAAGGCAATTGTGGTAACAAACAATGAGGATACTCCTAATATCACAAACAATCCGCTCCCAACTCATGATAATACATATTTTATTGGGATGATTTGTGATGATCGGGATTATAAGCAGTCTGGCAAGACAGAGATGACTGTTGGAACCATAGGGCAAGAACCAAAAGTGATAGTGAGCCCACCGCAATTGGCACCGTTGATTGTGAAAGGTGCGAGTTCTAGTTTGAACTTGGCAGGTTTTGAAAAACGATTCTCTATATCCCTGGAAGCACAAAAAAGTTTGAGGTTCAATTGGGTGGGCCAAAACTTTACATCCATGGGGGCATTCAAAAGATCATTCCGAATAATAGTTTGAGAAATATAACAGAGCCAGTTGTGATCCGACCTGTTGCACAACTCCCAATGACAAACACAAAAGCTATTCCCTGGAATTATAACAAGACTATCATGACATACAAATGAAAAGAGATAGTTGAAGAAACAGATGAAATGGGGGGCTTGACCTGCTCTGGAAGGTGCTATTCACCAGAGGAATTGAGAAAAGCTAAGCAAGCCAGGGAAAGTCACTTACCAGTGAAAGAAACCGTTGCAAAAAAAAAAACGGAGGAATTCCTTAAGAAGATGAAAATGCAAGACTACTCAATCATTGTCCAACTAAGGAAAACCCTTGCTCAGATATCTTTGTTATCTCTAATTTTGCACTCAGAAGAGCATCGCCGTGTGTTGATCAAAACTCTGAACGAGGCATATGTCCCAGAAAAGACAACGGTGAATCAACTAGAAAAAATAGCTGAAAGATTCTTTGAAGTAAATAGAATTACTTTCAGCGATGATTATTTGCCTGAGGAAGGGGCTGAGCACAATAAAGCTTTGCATCTTATGGTCAAATGTGAAGGGCATTACGTAAAAGGAGTCATGATTGACGCAAGCTCAAGTGTAGATGTATGCCCTCTTTCTACTCTACAACAGCAGAACATTGACACTAACAAAATTCAAACTAGTAATGTCAGCATCAGAGCTTTTGATGGTTCAAGAAGAGACACTATTGGGGAAATCGAACTCACCATGACAATCGGCCCGGTTGATTTTAACATTGTCTTTCAAGTGTTGGATATGAAAACTTCCTATAATTTTCTTCTAGGAAGGACGTAGATCCATATGGCCAGAGGTGTACCATCCACCCTACATCAAATGGTCAAATTCGAGTATGACAGGCAAGAAATTATTGTTCATGGGGAGGACGACTCATCCGTCTATAAAGACCCATCCATTCCATGTATCGAGGCCAAGGAAGGGTGTGAATCCATCATATATCAAGCTTTTGAGGTGATTGAGGTTGACCAAGTGGAAGAAAAAAAACCAATTATGCATCCCCGTCTTTCACCCACATCCATGATGGTAGCTGCACTGATGTTGAGGAACAGCTATGAACCGAAAAAATGATTAGGATCCTCTCTGCAGGGAAAACCCTATTGCTCCTTTTTCGAAGAAAGATACCTTTAGCTTGGGTTTTAAACCAACATCAGCCGACATAGACAGATCCAAGGCCCGCAAAAAGAATGGTTGGAATTTGTCCAAACCAATCCCTCACATTGCCTACTCTTTTGTCAAGCCACAATTTGAAGAAGTCCAAAATCCTTCTAATCAGGATGACATTGATGAAGTTTGCCAGGGTCTCAAGGAGATGTTCTATGAGATCAATATGGTTTAAGTTGGTGAGGGCCCTGGACGTGCAAGTGTTCAGTTGATTGGTCCAGATACCTCGCTCAACAACTGGGAAGCAACTCCTCCTCCCATCAGGAAGGAGTCTTGGTAGTCTGTTTTATTGCTTTTTCTGTATTTGGATTATTTTAAGGGTTGTAATCTAGATATTTTAGTTTAATTGCTTTGCTTTGATGTTAACCCTTCTATCCTTTCAAATTCAATGAAATGAAGTTCTGATTTCATAGTAAAATTCTGTCTTTTCCTTTCCCTAATTTTTGTTAATTTCTTATCATTTTCAGTTTCGTTAACGTTGGCCTTAAAAATATGACATGCATGCAGAATTCATGCCCAGATCTTAAAAAGCTGTCTAATCTCGAAATAATGAATCAAGAAGTTGAGTATGATGAAGATGAGGCTTTTAAGGAGATAAAAGAGGAATTGGATCAATTTGAGAATAAGCCTAAGCCTAACTTAAATGAAACTGAGGCAATTAACTTGGGAAGTCCTGAAAAAACCAAAGAAACAAAAATAAGCATTCATACTGAAAAAAAGATGAGAGATGCCATAATTCAAGTTTTGTTCGAGTACAAAGATGTATTTGCTTAGTCGTATGACGACATGCCGGGTTTGAGTGCCGATTTAGTGGTTCCTAAGCTTCCCACATACCCTAATTTTCCACCAATCCAATAAAAACAAAGGAAGTTTAAGACAGACATGAGTGATAAGATTAAAGAAGAAATCACGAAGTAACTAAGTGCAAATGCGATCAGGGTCGTCCGATATACTACATGGTTAGCAAATGTTGTGCCGGTTCCAAAGAAGGATGGGAAAATCAGAGTTTGTATTGACTATAGGGATTTAAACAAAGCAAGTCAAAAGGACAACTTTCCCTTACCCAACATTCATATCCTTGTTGACAATTGTGCTAAACATGAGATCTATTCTTTTGTGGATTGTTATGCCGGGTATCACCAAATTCTGATGGATGAAGAAGATGTAGAAAAGACCGCCTTCACCACTCCATGGGGAACTTATTATTATAGAGTCATACCATTTGGTTTGAAGAACGCAGGGGCAACTTACACGAGGGCCATGACTACCATATTCCATGGCATGATGCACAGAGAGATTGAAGTATATGTTGATGATATGATCATTAAGTCCACAACACAAGCTGACCATGTGCAAGGCTTGAAAAAGTTCTTTGAAAGGCTACGAAGGTACAATCTCAAACTCAATCCATCCAAATGCGGATTTGGAGTTCCTTCTGGGAAGCTTTTGGGTTTTATAGTTAGTCGAAGAGGCATTGAGTTAGATCCCTCCAAGATAAAGACCATTCGAGAGCTGTCTCCCCCCGAAGAACAAAACAGAAGTCATGAGTTTACTCGGGAGGTTGAACTACATTAGCAGGTTCATCGCGTAACTTACAACCACATGTGAGCCTATTTTCAAGTTGTTGAAAAAGAACGCCACTATCAAGTGGACAGATGAGTGCCAAGAAGCTTTTGATAAGATCAAGGAATATTTGTCAAATTTCCCTGTTTTGGTCACGCCGGAACCTGGTACGCCTCTGTTTATATCTGTCAGTAATGGATATTTCCTTTGGTTATGTTCTGGGTCAACATGATGCCACAGTCAAAAAGGAACAAGCAATATATTATTTGAGCAAAAAGTTCACCACTTATGAGGCCAAATATACTCTTTTGGAAAGAACATGTTGCGCCCTAACCTGGGTCGCCCAGAAGCTTAGGCATTATCTTTTGGCCTATACAACTTACCTTATATCCCAAATGGATCCCTTGAAGTACATCTTTCAGAAGCCGATGCCAACTGGCAGATTGGCAAAATGGCAAATCTTGCTCACAGAGTTTGATATTGTTTATATCACTCGTACTGCCATGAAGGCACAAGCTTTGGCTGATCATTTGGCAGAAAACCCGGTTGGTGATGAGTATGAATCTTTGAACACATACTTCCCAGATGAAGAGGTTAATATAGTTGAAGAAGTAGTCCAAGATGACAGTCAAATTTGGAAACTATACTTTGATGGGGCTATCAACATCAAAGGCGTAGGGATTGGGGCAATTCTTGTATCACCTACTGGGAAACATTACCCTGCCAAGGTGCGACTTCGTTTCTTCTGTACAAACAACATGTCAGAATATGAAGCTTGCATCATGGGTCTGAACATGGAAATAAACCTAAATATGCATGAACTGTTGGTGATGGGAGATTCAGATTTGCTTATTCGGCAGGCTCAAGGTGATTGGGAGACTCGAGACATCAAGCTCATTCCATATAGACAATGTGTAGAGGATCTTAGCAAAAGGTTCAAGTCCATCAAGTTCAGGTACATTCCTAGGTTTCACAATGAATTAGCTAATGCCTTGGCCGCCCTGGCCTCAATGTTTCCATATCCGAGTAATACTTACATTGACCCATTAGAAATTCAAATTCGGGATCAACATGGTTATTGCAATACAATTAAAGCAGAACCAGATGGTGAACCATGCTACCGTGATATTAAAAGGTTTCTGAAAATAAGAGAATATCCGGAACATGCTAATAGGGAACAAAAGAGAACTATTAGGCGACTCTCTAACGGTTTCTTTTTGAGTGGGGAAATCCTATACAAAAGAACTCCGGATTTAAATTTGTTGAGATGTGTGGATGCCAAAGAAGCTAAAATGATTATGAATAAGGTGCATTCGGGAGTTTATGGTCCGCACATGAATGTATATGTTCTAGCAAAGAAAATCCATCTGGCAGGATATTATTGGCTTACTATGGAATGAGATTGCTTTCATTTTGTTCGCAAGTACCACTAGTGTCAGATTCACAGTGATTTGATTCACTCGCCTTTTTTAGAGTTGTATCCTATGTCGGCTCCTTGGCCTTTTGTTTTTTGGGGAATGGACGTCATTGGCCCAATCGAGCCAAAATCTTCAAATGGGCACGAATTCATCTTGGTTACAATGATTACTTCACCAAGTGGGTGGAAGATATTATATTGAAAGAAATTACCAAGAAAGCAGTAGTAGACTTTGTTCACTCCAACATCATTTGTAGTTTCGGTATTCCAAAAATCATTATCACAGATAATGGTGCTAAATTGAATAGTCATCTGATGAAGGAAGTATGTGAACAATTTAAAATTGAGCATCGCAATTCTACTCCTTACCAGCCCAAAGCTAATGGAGCTGTTGAAGTTGCGAATAAGAACATCAAGAAAATTCTTAGGAAGATGGCCCAAGGGTCTAGACAATGGCACGAGAAACTGCCTTTTGCTCTTTTGGGATACCGGACAACTGTCCGTACATCAATTGGCACAATGCCCTACTTATTGGTTTATGGCACTTAAGCGGTCATACCTGCTGAAGTTGAGATTCCCTCTCTCCGAATCATTGTTGAAGCAGGGATTAAGGACACTGAATGGGTGAAGTCCCGATTGGAACAGTTGAGTTTGATTGATGAAAAATGTTTGGTGGCAGTTTGTTTTGGTCAGTTATACCAACAAAGAATGGCACGCGCTTACAATAAGAAAGTGTGCCCAAGATAATTCGAGGTAGGACAACTTGTTTTGAAACGTATCTTTCCGCACCAGGAAGAAGCAAAAGGAAAGTTCACCCCGAATTGGCAAGTTCCTTACCTCATTAAGAAAGTATTGTCAAAAGGAGCTCTACACTTGGAAAAGTGACTGATATGTCCATCAACGCAGATGCGGTCAAGAAATACTATGTCTGACATGCCTCTGTTGGGGCATTTTTATACTTAGCATTCTTAGGTTGGGATGGCGAAAGGTTATCATTCTCGCTACCCAAACACTAGTCAACCCTAGTTAGCCTTTTGCAGCCTTGTTTATATTTCTTTATTTTCCCCTCATTTGGAACCAATGTACTTAATAAAAAAAAATGAAAAAAAAATCAAATAAAAAAAATATATCATCAAAATAAGTTCATGTTAATTGAACTACGTCCGACCTAATTCCGAAAGAATACGTAGGCAGCCTCATTCTGGGGTTCGGTCACACCAAAATAAAAATTCACATTTCTCCAGTATTCAAAGAAACCGGGGCATGATTTTATTTTATTTTCGATGGTTGTTCCATCAAAATGGTTCCAAAAGTTGTAATTCAGTGGAATATTTCTTTTTACCTTTCCCTGCTAAAACCTTCTGATCAACTTTCGAGAATGCTAAGTCAGTATACTACGGATAATGCCTCAGCCATTGAAGAGAAAAAATAAATGATAGAGTCTTATTGGTGAAATCCTTCACGGGCACTATAAGGTAATGGTGAGTTGAGAGAAAGGCAAATGAGAGAGGTCAATTGGTGAAAACCCACAAAGGGAATCATTGATCGATTTAAGGCTTCGTACATCCCGACACAAGCACGGTTAAGACAAAGAAATCAATTTCAAAGTTAAGTTTACAACATATTTCAAGAATTAGACGGTTCAAACGGATCGGAAATCCAGTCCAAAGTGCATGTCATGTTTATTGAAGTCAGCATATTTCCTCCAGATAAGTCATTTTTTATTTTTTCTTCTGAAAGGGACACTTCTTGATTAAGTTGTAATACATATTAGTTCACCTTCTTATTTTCTTTCGCATTACTTTTTTGAGTCCCTTTCAGTATAATCTTATCAAAGCAAAGCAAAGAAAAAGCCGTAAAATTGGTTACAGCTTCCCCGTTATATAAAGCAAAGATTGCTGGGCATAAACCGTATGGGCAAAGGCATAAAGCCATCTGGGATTTTTCCTGATGAACAAAAGGCCTGATGGACTGAACAATGTTTTTCAAGGGTCAACAAAAGTTACTCAGTTAAAAATTATTTTGGGAGAAAGGTTGTATGCACCATGAACACAAATGGTGATAGGCGCAAAATGGTTAGGTTTTGATGTTGAGAAAGAAGATCTCCAGAAAGAAAAGACATAATCTCCCGGCAATTTGTACAATCATCGACAGAGTCAGTTTTTCTAACAAGTGTAATGGACACAAGGTCAAGTCGCCCAAGAAATCAAGGTCATAAACTGACCACCATTTTAAAACTAACGAATCTTTTTTTGTTCAGAACAGGAACATAACAATTTTAGGAAACAGTTCGTGAAAAGACGAACACCACCAAGTGAAGTTCTTAAATCCTTGATTTTCTTTCAATATACATGTAATCATGTTATTTTTAGTTTCATCATAGGGAATCAATATCCTATCTTCAACACTGGGTACTACATCCCCTGATTGCATTACTCTCTGCCAAAATAGGGTACTACATCCCCTGATTGTATTTCTTGTTGCAAATATAGGGTACGACATTCCCTAGTAGCATCCTAGAGTGCCAAGAGCCTCACCTTATTGTCAACACAGGGCACTACATCCCCTGGTTGCATTTCTTGTTGCAAACATAGGGTACGACATTCCCTAGTAGCACCCCAGCGTGCCTCGAGCCTCATCTTATTGCCAACATAGGGTACTACATCCCCTGGTTGCATTTATTGTTGCAAACATAGGGGATAACATTCCCTAGTAGCACCCTAGACTACCACGAGCCTCATCTTATTGTCAACACATGGTACTAAATCCCCTGGTTGCCTTCCTTCTTGTTAACATAAGGTACGATAATCCCTATTATAAAAATATTATAAAATATATAATGAAAAAAAAATCTTATTTCTTTTTCAATTCTTTATTTTGCAATAGAAAGATAGTTTATTGTATTTTCAATAACTCACAAAAAATTTTCAGTGCAAACTGGGGCAGAAAATTTCTTTTTGTTTGTTTCTAATGGCTTGCAGGTTTTTCTGCAAAGTACGGATTGGATGTGCAAAAATAAGATTCCAGCTCTTGCCAGAGAAAGTGGAACGTTTGATCTCAATACCATCCGCCACTAGCTTTGACATAAGGCATGCAGAGACATAGGATCTTAAGATCCATCTTCTCATCATCTGATCAAGAAACAGGGCTGTGAGAATATTTCGTAGTCTGTTGCATCGAGAACATCAAGTTTCAGTCTAAAGTCAATGGGAGAAGCAAGTCAAGAATCAAGACAAGACTCCAGATGGAATTTAGATAGGAATTTTGTAACTCTTAGATTTCAAGATTATGTGATTTTCTTTTTATTTTGATATAATAGTAGGAACCGCGGATCGGAACCTCGGCGAAACTTCACTCGACTCTCCCTCTAAGCATACTCCATTACTATTCTTTCACTTGAACTACACGCGACCTGATTCCCTTATAACCGGGGATATGTAGGCTGCCAAAAATCAAGGCTCGGTCACATCTTTTTCGTTTATCTTCTTTTCCTTTTTAAATAATAATGAGGTCAAAAATCAGTCACTTTGTTTATTTTCTTTGCCTGAAAACTCTTTATGTTTCCAAGCAAAGTGGGGCATGTTGTGAACAACAAATTTTTGACCGCACCCAAATTCGATACTATTTTTAGAATACATATTTTATTTCTATTTGTAAAGAAAAAAAATTACAAACAATATATGGTAATCTTGTAATTAGAATTTTAATAAGTTATAGTATTTTTCTAAGTATCATTTAAAGTACATGTAAATATTTAATTTTCCTATATTGTAAGAAGCGTTGGTTAATCTTCTTATCTCTATATTTAATTTATTTTCTAAAATAAAATAAAAAATAAAAAAAGGAAGTGAAGCTAACGTCAAAAATCAGATTCTTAATTTAGTTAACTTTGTTAAACTCCCCACTTTTCTCCAGCACTCCTCGCGCTCCCCCCCTCCCCCCCCAATTATCACATGTTACTCACTCTTTATAATATGCACACACTTTGTTTGATTTTTATTTTTTTTTAAAAATTCAAATAATTCCTAACTAACACTCATGATTCCCTCCTCCCAGCCCCATTACCCACTCCCTTTATCTCTAACTCCCCACGTCCCACTCCTCACATCCCAACTATCCCCTCAATCCAATCTCATGATCACACACATATTTTATACAAATAGCACACGCTTGGAAATGAGGGGGGATACAAGAGAAGACCTCAAGAAATATTTGATTTTTCTAGATAAAAAGTTTGGCTAGTTTCAGTCTTTCATGAGTTGTAGAAAAATAAAAAAAAATAGAAGTAGAGTTAGTAATGATATTTGAAGGCACGATGGAGAGCTGTTTTTGAGTTTTTAGTGAAAGTTCCTTTCGAGTTTCGTTTCCTTAGAGATTAACCAAGGAGAGCTTCGCTCGTGATTTTTCTGTTCGCGGTTCGTTGTCGCTTTTCAAATTTGACATCGGATATTATTACATTCGTTGGATTTTCTATTATTAAGGAAAAAAATTGCTTCAAAGGTCACCATACTTACTTAATTCTTGTTACTGTTATGTGTGATGGAAGATATGAAGATTTGTTCAATTCAAGCTTAATTTTTTTTTCTCCGTATTCTTTTGTCTTTGAGTAAAATTCATTGCTTTCATCTTTATAATGCTTACATGTTTGTTTGGGATGAGAAAACATAAAAGCTAAGTAAAAAAAAACTGATTTTAAGCTTTAATAGTATCTCTAGTTTAAATCTTTAGATATTCATTTTAATAAAGAAAGTTCATATTTCTAAATGATTTATTAGATTAAAAGATGTTGGCGTAAATTTTGTGGTATATTGCATAATTTTTAATTAATAATAAATAATTCTTTCTATCATGAGAAAAGTTTTGTGTTTGTTTCGTTTGTATTCGTGATATTTGAGTTTGAAGGAAAGTTTATGAGACTGGACATCGATTGGTTTATTTGAATTAGAAAATACTTAGGAAATGTCTCGCTATATTTTCTTAGATAGACTAGGTAGCTCATGATATTTTATTTTACACTTTATATATTTAAAAGAAAAGAAGAAAAAAAGGGAAAAGAACAAAAAGAACGTCGGGCAATGTATTTGGAATCGTTAAGTTCACTAAGAAGTTTCTTGGGCTTAATATTATTTTCTCAAAGTTGTTTTGGTAGAGTTTAATATTCATAAATGGAATTCATATAATACTTTGAATTTTCTGTTACTAATTGTTATGATTTACGACGATTTAAATTTCTCAATTTAGGCTTATCGTTTAGTTTCTTTTATATCATGTCCATATGTTAAAAACATTCATGTAGCTCTTTGTAAGCTATTTGATAAGTGAAGCTATGTGTGTTATATTCGTGAGTTGAGCAACTTGTTCCTAAATAACTAGTTCCTAATTTTATTTTAACTAATGTATTTATTTTTACGTTTTCTATTATGGTTTATGTGAATTAATTGTTTGGTTTATTTCGTACCATCCTATACTTTGTTGTGAATTTAGCAGTTGCTACGGGAAGGTTCTTAATTAATTAAGTTATTTCATAGTTAGCCCAAATCATAAAATAATTGCTTGCTAGTTAGAACTAAAAATAAATATTCATAAGTGAGGGAGAAATGCGGATTACGAGTTAATTTAAAGTCTGTTGTAAGAAAATAAAATAAAACAAAAAAAAGTGGTAAATTTTTTAGGTAGCGAGATGAATCATGAACTAATTTAAGACTCGTTCCAATAAGGAAAAGGAAAAAATAATAATAAGTATATATAAATAAATGTCTCGAATCTAAAAATAATTGAAATACTCTAAAACGCTAGAAAACTTTAGATGTACTTTAAATATTAGCACATGTATTCATATCCGAACCTTGGATTGATATGCTTAAGTAATAAAAGGATCATGTACGCATTCCCGCGTCTCGATGCCTTTCAATTTAAAAATAATTATGTTTTAACCATGTATACATTCTGTACCTTGGTTTAATATCTAACTTCAAAGAAATACCTTGTGTGCGTATCGCATCTGGGTCCAAATAATTAATAAAATTTAATAATTAATTAAGTGGTAATAGAAAAATCATAATCAATAAAATACAAGAATATTCAAGAATTGATTTAAGACGGACATTGGTTAATAAAAGCGACCGTGTTAGAACCACGGGACTCGAGGGATGCCTTACACCTTCGCTTCGGTCAACAGAATTCCTTACTCAGTCTTCTATTTTCGTATACCATAAATTAGGAGTCAAACCTTCCATTGGATGAGGGATTCAAATAAAAGGTGACTTGGAACACCAAAACTCAATTCCAAGTAGCGACTCTAAATAATAAATTATGCCTTTTCAAAATATCACTTCAATTGAAAAAACTCTTCTAACTCAATCTCGTAATAAGGGTTGCAGAAAAAAAGAAGTGTTACAGGAATGTAAGCCTCAACTGTAAAGACAGGCTTAGTGAAGCTTCTGGCATAGAGATGTGCATCCAAGGTATGCATTGGGGATTATGTTACATCTTGCAAGGTATCAAGCCTAGCACATTTGAAGAACTTGCAACTCATGCCCATGATACGGAATTGAGCATGGCCTCCGCTGGAAATGTAAGGCTGCCCTATGAACCTCGCAAAGGGAACGACAAGCAAGAAGTCAGGAAGTGGGGAAAGTTCGTACCCAATTCTAAAAGCAAAGAATCTATGAATGTCAATACATCACCTGTGAAGTTCACGACGAAGGTGAGCAAGAAGCAGAGTATGAAATCCACTCCTTTTCAAGATAAGCCAAGTGGAAAGTTGACTCTAAAAGAAATGCAAGAGAAAGGGTACATATTTCTGGATTCTGATGTGCCAACCATTTTCGAAGAACTCCTCGAGTTAAATCTCATTGAGCTTCCAGAGATGAAGCGGCCAAATGAAGCTGGGAAAACTTATGACCCAAATTACTGCAAATATCATCGACTTGTGAGACATCCTCTGGAGAAGTGCTTTGTCTTCAAGGATAAAGTTATGGACTTGGCTCGTGAAAAGAAGACCGTGCTTGAAGATGAGAAAGCAAGCACAAACCAAGTCTCTATCACATTTGTCTCATTCAGTCCAGATGAAATTATGTAATTTTAAAGAAAGTAAAGATGAAGAATTATTGGAAAACAACAAAGTTGAACACGATCAACCTGATAATAATGAAGGTTGGACGTTGGTGACTCGTCATAGGCGCGCGCCATAAAAGGAGCCCACGAAAAGAATCAATTGAACAACCAAAAAGGAAAATAATGGTGAAAGGACCAAGGAGATGGAATCCAGTTAAGCATTTGAAGAAAACAAAAGTGGAGGTGCACCATCCTCAAAAGCCATGACATTGAGTGACCTTAGATGATTTCTTGCCATGTTGGTTTCGCATGAAGATTTTCCGTGATGGTATAGAGGCCTCTTGTTGCAATGCTGATAAAGGGGAAGAAAAGAGTGATGACCTACCATTGGCACCATCTTCAGAAAATCTCATCGAGTCTATTCCTCAAGAAGTTAACGCGTGCGAAGAAAAAGTCACGTTCACAAATGACGATCTTCTGCTAGGTGACACTCTTCATAACTGCCCATTGTACCTGGTTGGCTATATGCATGATGAAAGGGTAAATCGAATTTCGGTTGATGGAGGATCCTCAGTGAACATCTTGCCAATTTGCACTGTGAAAGAACTTGGTATTCCCATGAACGAACTCTCAGAAAGTCGCGTGATGATCCAAGGATTCAACCAAGGGGGGCAAAGAGCCATAGGCGCGATCAGGCTGGGAATCACCATTGAAGATATGCAATCAAGTGCATGGCTGTATGTGATCGATGCAAAGACTTCATACAACGTCTTACTTGGAAGGCCTTGGATACATGAGAATAAAGTAGTTCCATCTACCTACCATCAATGTTTAAAATACTACGAGGGTGAAGTCGAGAAGAAGATAGTTGCTGATGATGAGCCATTCACCGAGGCTGAGTCACACTTTGCCGATGCAAAGTTCTACTTGAAGAACCATATCATGAAGGAGCTAAAAGTTGATGATGGCATGAAAAGCAAGAATGATGAGCCCATAACTAAAATAACTGAGGTGACTGCTGGTAGAGCCAAAGCTGCTACTGAGGAGGTACAACCTAACTCGAATAAATCTTATAGAGGGGATATTGCGTCTTATAGCAAGAAAGTAAGTCATGCCCTCCAATATGTCCCTAAAAGGAAGAAAGATGAAGGTGAATCATCTAATCTCCAAACTAACATGCTAAAGGAGTTAACTCTTCCGGCAGTAAAGTTTTTCTCAAAGCCACTTGCAGGGTTTGTGGCCCAAAATCGTTTGCAGAATGTGGCACTCCCTACAAAGCGAACAGATGAAGGTTTTGATCCTAACACTTACAGGCTATTTGCAAAAGCTGGATACAATCCCAATGAGTTGTCAAAGTTAGGGAAGCTCCCATCAGAAGTTGCGACGAGGCAACCACATGAAGGTTTGGGATACAGGCAATTGTCACCAATGTGCATCTTCATAAGAAGGGCGAGCATCAATTATATCACTGTAGAAGATGAATTTGCCGCTTCTAATAGGCCTTTTATCTTTGATAGACTTGTAAAATCAACTGTGAGAACTTCCGTATTTGAGAGATTGGGTCCATTAAAGAAAGGGAATAAGTTCCAGAGAAATTATCAAAATACAAGAACACGCGCTTCGCCCAAAATTCAGAAGATCTCTAAGGATTTCCAAAGTTTGGTTCTTTCTAGAATGAAGCGACAAACAAAAGTCATGGTTTCTTATGATGAAGTACTGAAGGTGAAGCCATACATTATGGTCTACACTAAAGAATGTGATGAAGACGAATAAAGTGTGGGTTTTTCGTATCATGTTACTGCACAAGGCGAGCATGGTGTTTTATCTCTAACGGAGGATGATGAGAAATTGGAGGATGTTTCACCGTGTTATCATATACCCTTCAACGATGGGGACCCTCAAGAAGATGAAGATGCAAAAGATGCTCCACCTAAACTTGAAGAAGGGGTGAAGACAACAGTTGATGCCTTAAAAGAAGTTAACCTTGGCACCGATGAAGAACCAAGACCCACCTACCTAAGTGCTTTACTATAAGTTGATGAAGAAAACACTTAATATTGAGTTACTCAAGGAGTTCAGGGATATCTTTGCTTGGAGTTACAAAGAGATTCCTGGCTTGGACCCGAAAGTAACAGTCTATCACCTTCCAGTCAAGAATGGTGCTTGCCCTATTAAATAAGCTTAAAGGCACTTTAGGCCAGACTTGATTCCCTTGATTGAAACCAAAGTTAACAAACCCATCGAAGCTTGCTTTATTCGTGAAGTTAAATATCCAACATAGGTTTCAAGTATCGTCCCAATAAGAAAGATAAATAGCCAGATTCAAGTGTGCGTTGACTTCAGGGATCTCAACGTTGCGTATCTGAAAGATGAATTCCCGCTTCCTATTACAGAGTTGATGATCGATACTACTACTGGGCATGAGGCAATGTCATTTATTGATGGTTCATTAGGATATAACCAAATTTGCATGGCGCTAAAAGATGAAGAGCTTACTGCATTCTGTACCCCAAAGGATATTTATTGCTACAAGGTAATGTCTTTTGGCTTGAAGAATGCCGGTGCTACTTACCAAAGGGCGATGCAGAATATTTTTGATGATCTTCTCCACAAGAATATCGAATGCTATGTTTACGACTTGGTGGTAAAATCACGAGACAAGAGCGACCACTTGAAAGACTTGAGAATGGTGTTTGAGTTGCTCCGTAGGTACCAACTTAGGATGAATCCATTGAAATGTGCCTTTGGAGTTACTTCTGGAAAGTTCCTTGATTTCATTGTCCGACATCGAGGGATCGAAATTGATCAAGCCAAATATGCTTGAGCCTCGGGATATTCATGAATTGAAAAATCTGCAAGGTAAGCTAGCATACCTTAGAAGATTCATCTCAAACTTACCTGGGAGGTGCCAACCATTCAGTTGCCTCATGAAGAAAGGCGTTCCTTTCAAGTGGGACCAAGCTTGTAGCAATGCTTTTGAAAGTATTAAAACTTACTTGATGAAGCCTCCCATTTTGGCAGCCCCTATCCCTGAAAAGCCGTTAATACTATACATTTCGGCACAAGAAAGGTCTGTTGGAGCACTGTTGGCCCAAGAAAATAGTGAGGGGAAAGAAAACTCCCTTTACTACCTGAGAAGGATTATGACACCAAAAAAGCTGAATTATTTGCCAATCGAAAAGTTATGTTTGGCCCTAGTCTTCTCAATTCAAAAGTTGAAGCACTACTTTCAAGCTCATGTCGTTCGCCTTGTTTCTAGGGCAAATCTCATCAAGTTTGTAATTTCAAAACCTATCCTTAGTGATCGACTAGCAAGGTGGTACCTCCAGTTTTAACAATTTGAAATTGTATACATCCCTCAAAAGGCTATAAAAGTACAAGCTTTAGCGGACTTCTTGGCAGATCACCCTATACCTGATGATTGGGAGCTAACTGACGAACTACCTGATGAGGACGCAATGGTCATTGAAGTTCAACCTCCATGGAAGATGTACTTTGATGGTGCTGCACATCACAGAGGAGATGGTGTTGGTGTAGTATTTGTCACTTCTCAAGGTGAAGTTCTGCCCTACTCTTTTACATTGACACAGCTCTGCTCTAATAATGTTGTTGAGTATCAAGCACTAACATTTGGGCTTGAAATGGCTGTCAAAATGAAGCGGTTGCAATTGTAAGACTTTGGTGACTCTCAGTTGGTGATCAACTAGCTTTTAGGTAGTTACGAGGTCAAGAAACATGAACTACGCCTATATCGTGATTATGCTAAAAAATTAATGGGGTGGGTCGGTGACGTGACTATTCAACATGTGCCAAGGAAAGAAAATAAGAAGGCTGATGCTTTAGCTGCCCTAGCTGTATCTTTAACCCTGCCTGATCAAGCGCAAGTTACTGTCTGCCGAAAATGGATAGTACCGCCGCCAAATGAGGCTGAAGGTGAAGAAAATGAACTCAAGCATCTTGTCGCTGTTTATGAAGCTGAGAAAGAAGAATGGTGACAACCCATTATCGACTAGTTAAGTTATGATATACTTCCAGAAAATACGAGGAGAATGACTGAAATCCGTCGTCGTGCACCTCGCTTCCTTTACTATAAAGATACTTTATACAGAAGGTCACTCGAGGGAGTACTCTTGCGATGCTTAGGGGAAGAAAAAGCACTCCAAGCTTTGCAAGAGGCACATTTTGGGGTATGTGGATCACACTAGTCTGGACCAAAGCTCTATTTCCATATAAAAAGGATAGGATATTATTGGCCAACGATGGTGAAAGATTGCTTGGACTACGCTCGAAGATACAAGGCTTTCCAATTTCATGCAAATTTTATTCATCAAACTCCTGAAGTGTTACATCCGATTGTTGCGTCCTAGCCATTTGATGCTTGGGGATTAGATGTTGTTGGACCACTGCCAAAGTCCTCTGGTGGGCACCTATACATCTTGGCTACAACTGACTACTTCTTGAAATGGGCTGAAGTTATTGCTCTTAAGGAAGTAAAGAAGGAGAATGTTGCAAGTTTCATCAGAGTAAACATAATCTATTGCTTTGGCATTCCTCGTTACAAAATAACAGATAATGTCAATCCATTAGACAATAGGTTGATGAACAAGATTTTTGATCTATTTGGCTTCAAGCAACACAACTTTTCTATGTACAATGCTGTCGCCAATGGTCTAGTCGAGGCATTCAACAAGACTCTATGCAACTTGTTAAAGAAAGTCGTCTCTAAATCCAAATGGGACTGGCATGACCGTATGGAGGAAGCTTTGTGGGCATATAGGACAACTCACCGTACGCCAACACAAGCGACCCCTTATGAACTCGTTTATGGAGTCGAAGCCATCTTACCACTCGAGCATCAAATACCTTCATTTAGCTATCCAAGAAGGGATCACTGATGAAGAAAATGCTCGACTTCGATTAGCAAAATTGAAGGCTCTTGATGAGAAGAGGTTGGAAGCTCGACAGAGTCTTGAATGTTATCAAGTTCGATTGTCTCGTGCCTTCAATAAAAGAGTTCGCTCGAGATCCTTTCAAGTAGGATATCAAGTCCTTGCCGTACGAAGGCCCATAATTACTTCCCATAAACATGTAGGGAAGTTCACTTCAAAATGGGATGGGCCATATGTCGTACAAGAAGCTTACTCAAGTGGGGATTACAAGATGATTGATGCAAATGGCATGAGAATCGGCCCAATCAATGGCAAGTTTTTAAAGAAGTATTATCCTTGAAGTTGTAACGCTCCTTGACGCATGAGCCTAAACTGCATGTTCCTACACTCCTGGCCCGCATTAGTCTAAACTATGTACGACCCACCACCAAAACAAAAAAGGGTCTGTTAGGTTGAAAACCTCGAAAGAGGCGGCCTAGGCAAATGTTAGGACATAAAAAAAAAGAGTCCGCTAGGTTGAAAACCTCGAAAGAGGCGGCCTGGGCAAAAGTTAGGACATAAACAAAAGAGTCCGCTAGGTTGAAAACCTCGAAAGAGGCGGCCTAGGCAAAAGTTAAGACATAAAATAAAAAAAAAGTCCGCTAGGTTGAAAACCTTGAAAAGGGCGGCCTAAGAAAAAGTTAGTACATAAAAAAATAAAAAATAATAAGAAAAAAAAATCAACCCATTCTGAACTACAGTATGACTTGATCCTCTTCACCGAGGTACGTAGGCAGCTTAGAGTTTCATTCTGAGTTCAGTCGCATAAGTTCAAAAGATACATATCGCCTTAGTCGTTGTCCAAATGAAGTATGATGGAATTAATTCATTCAAACAACACTTGAAAATCAAGCTGAAATTTCATTCTTCTTTTGAACTTTGGATCTCATATGACTTAGAGGGGGCAAGCCTTCATGATAAACCAGTGTCTTCAATAGGGCGATTATAGTCTTTTAGGAGGCTACCAAGTATTTGCACTGAAGTTCAGGGATTTACTATGTCTTCATGTTCACCAAATATTTAAGCCCTCCGGTCTTCAAGTTTGTTGCTCTTCAAGTGGAAATGTTTAAACCCTACAACTCTCCAAGTTGAAGTCTTCAAGTCTGTCGGTCTTCAAGTTGAAGTCTCCAAGTTGAAATCTTCAAATCTGTCAGTCTTCAAGTTGAAGTCTTCACGTTCGTTACTCTTCAAGTTGAAGTCTGCAAAGTCCGCCAAATCTTCAAAGTTTCCAAATATTCAAGTTAATGTCGTCAAGTCCACGAAGTCTTCGAGTTGAAGCTTTATAATTTTTCAATCTTAAGGTGGACATATGAGTCCCTTTGCACCTTAAGTTGGCCTCTTCGTGGGTTTGTCCTTAAAAGGAAACTATAATTTTTCAATCTTAAGGTGGACATATGAGTCCCTTTGCACCTTAAGTTGGCCTCTTCGTGGGTTTGTACTTAAAAGGAAACTATAACTTTCCAATCTTAAGGTGGACATATGAGTCCCTTTGTACCTTAAGTCGGCCTCTTCGTCAGTCTGTCCTTAAAAGAAAATTATAATTTTTCAATCTTAAGGTGGACATATGAGTACCTTTGCACCTTAAGTCGGCCTCTTCGAGGGTTTGTCCTTAAAAGGAAACTATAACTTTCCAATCTTAAGGTGGACATATAAGTCCCTTTGCACCTTAAGTTGGCCTCTTTGTGGGTTTGTCCTTAAAAGTAAACTATATTTTCCAATCTTAAGGTGGACATGTAAGTCTCTTGAGAATAATCTCTCCGATAGTCGGGTCACATTGAGAATAATCTCTCTGATAGTTGAGGCACATTGAGAGTAATCTCTCCGATAGTCGGGCCACATTGAGAGTAATCTCTCTGATAGTCAGAGCACATTGAGAGTAATCTCTCCGATAGTTGGGGCACATTGAGAGTAATCTCTCCGACAATCGAGCCACACTGAGAGTAATCTCTCCGATAGTCGGATCATTTTGAGAGTAATCTCTCTAATAGTCGGGTAATTTTGAGAGTAATCTCTCCGATAGTCGAGCCACATTGAGAGTAATCTCTCCGATAGTCGAGTCATTTTGAGAGTAATTGTTGTGACCAAACACACTCACGCAAGTATACGTGATCGTCAAGTAATAGAGTAGTGAGTAGAGTATCGTTCCCACGAAGACTTATGATTAACTTTCGACTGATTCAAGCTTAAATAACTTATCGATTCAAGAGATTTCTCACAAAATAGATAATTTACTAATTTACTACCTAAAAACTATCAATTAATGAAATAATTAGAAATCAACCACAACACTTAATCAATTTAGGATAACAATTGATAAGTGTATTTTACCAGATGTTAACCACATAATTTCTCTCATAAAAACATATAAATTATCATGTTTCCTCCATATTCTTAACTTTATTTTGCAGGAATAATTATAGAATAATTGTTGTGCGCAACATTAAAAACGAAAAATAAATATTCAAGAAAAATACAACAAAGAAGCATAAGATCGAGCTATGATTCATTACTGCTGTGACAATGCACCAAGTCTCGATTTGCCATGATGAAATCGATGAAATCTAAACTTAGAATGACAGAATTCTCATCTATGCAAATTCAAAATCTAGATTTGCAATGGAAATCTAGCACCAAATCGAGACTTCGAATTCTCATATCTTCAAATACAAAATCTAGATTTGCCATGAAAATCTAGCACCAAATCGAGAAGTCATCATGAAATTTTCTTATATAAGAAGATGGTGCCCGATCAGAGGAGGGGATTGCAGTAGAGAGAAAGCTTAGAGCTAGAAGTCTGAATCCAAATTCTTAATAAGCTTCTCTATTTTATTTCTTTCACTAGTATCGAGTTATCTTTTCTTTTAAATCACAATAGTGGTTTAGTTATTGTTTCTAAATAAATTCCATTGTAGGAAATTACTCTAGTTCCTGCTTTTAATTAAATAGGAAAAATTATTATTCTTGAATATTTCTTTCTATTTTCTTATTTAATGGACAAGAATATTTTTATTGTTAGTACTAATTCAAGTATGGAGTAATTTTTCTTGTGTTGGGAGAAAGACGGATCTTAATATTTCTATATAATAGTAGATATTATTCTTCAAATTCACATGCTTGAGCTAAAATTTATTTAACTTTTATCTGTTTTTACAGTTAGACGTTATTTAATTTAATAATATCTATCTATCTTGTACTACATATTAACTTTTTAATAATTCTGTAATCGAGAAAGGCGGAAGAAATAATATAGTTAAGTGTAGTATTGATAAATGTTAATATTTATTCAGTAACATCTATCTCTTTTATGTTATAATTAATTTTACACTTAATTGTAATCGAGAGAGGCGAATAGTATAATAATCAGTTATAACAAGTAGGGTAACCGAAAGGGACTTACTAACAAGAGCGTGTTTTAGTTCAATCATATATTTCTGGTTCTTCAATATTACTAGTTTGAAGATTAATTTGTATAACCGAGAGAAGTGCAATTAATTATTCAACTTAAGTAATAATATATATTTGTAATCGTGAGAGGCATTTATACATTTTTGAGAAATAGAAATTGAAGAAAAATAATTCTATTATATAATAAAAATATTAAGTGAAGTGAAGATCCCAACACCTTTTTATTATATTTATGAAAAATAAAATATTTTCTATTGCTCTATTCATGCATTTTTAGTTAGTTAATTTATAACTCAACTCTTTCTAATTTTCTCAAATAGTAATTAAAGTAAAAAATGTCTGTAAAATAGATAAACCAATCTCTGTGGGTTCGACATCTTTCTATACTATTATTTAACAAAGTACGAGTTAGAATTTTATATACGCTAGACACTCGTCAACAATCAATAGGAGATAATATTCCAGGGTCACGGGTGAGCTAACAATCGTGTTGCGTTCTTGGCTTAAAATGACTAATTGATTTATCTAGGTTGTTGATTGACAGAGTTGATATTACTCATAAGAATCTGTCGAGTTCTTACTCACCTATTCAAGCTAACTTAATGCCTATATATTTATGGAATTAAGATTAGAAAGAATGCATTTACACTTCCTGTATTTCAACCAAGCAAAGCAATTAGGTATATGTCTATCCTAATTGCGAATCCGTTCACTGATGCCCAGGTTCAAGAACTTGCTCTATTTAATTCTATATGCAATCTAGAATTCCCACTTTCGAGTTCAACTCTAGATTCGTAGATAGTATTTCATTGTTAGCTACTCAGCAAAATAATTAGGAACAGAAGTAAATAAACAACCCAATGTGATAAAAGCAAATTCTTCAATTTAAACTTCAAACATCAACATTCATGTATCACCCATGACCCTAGAACATTAGGGTTCTTAGCCACTCATGTTCATACAATCATCAAAAATAGTGTTTTAAAACATAAAACCAATGAATACTAGAATAAGGATGGAAATATTGATCAAATCCCTGCTCCCAAGTGTTCCGTTCTTTTGTTTTTCTCTCCAAGTTAGGTCCCCGCCTCAAAATTGTGTTTATTTGTATATTTATATCGTGTAAAAACAACCCCGGACGAATATACCCTTTCCAAGCCGAAGTAGAAATTACTCTACAGTTTTTTTTGCACACCCGCGCCGCACCCCGCGCTGCGCTTGTGTATTTTTCTTCAGCTTACACTGTTTTCTCTTGGCATGCCATTTTTTACACTGCCGTGTCGCACCCTGCGGCGCCCCATGCGGCGTGGTAGTGTAAATTTCTTAGAGTAAACTTGCTTCATCTTCTTTTGACATCCAGACTTGGTACACGACCTCCGAACACGATCCCGACTTAATTTATTAGGCTTTTACTCAGACTTCAAAGCTCCAAATTGATCAATTTAGCTCTAAATTAACTTTTAAACTCGAAATCACTTCCTGCAAGGCATAAAACACGTACTAAGTGTAATTCACTATCATTTAAGCTCAAACACACATAAAATGCAGTAATTAGAGTACAATACTACGACTAAAATACGAGTTTCTAGCCTAGCACTAACACCCCACACTTAAGCCATTGCTGTCCTCGAGCAATTAAACTACACTTCACCTCGAGATGACCTTTTCATCAAACAACTTCCCTAACACATCATGCCAAGAAGTATATTGAGCACCATATCATAACGTCCCACCCTCAAGACTCGACTCAAAAGTACCACGCATTTTTCATAACCTACTCACTTACTCTAACACAGAGGTCAAAGATGTTACCTTACCTTAGCAAATCATGTGCCCCCGCGCCAACAATAAAGAGTAGTTCCACTCACAATATCGTTCAAGAACAATTGGGAACTCCATATAGAAAGAATTAAATCACTCTCAGAATCAAAATTCATGTGCACAGAAGACATACCATAGGCTTGCCCATAGTGTACTACTCTACTAATTGAGCTCATTCAGTCTAGGATCAAGTAGGACTTTAATTGGTTGTAATGTAGGCTGCGGGATGGGTATGATACATATAGATATATTGGCTACACCTCCCTAAGCACTTTAATACATTTACTTCAACATTTAAAACCCATACTTATATCAAACCATGACTCCACCTTCATATTAATATACATTAACACCCTACTTATTTAAGCATAATTACATCAAGAGTCACCACTTATCGAGAAATATTTGTACTACAATACAATTATTTTATTTTTTTTATAATCAAGTGGCTCTTATTTTTGTTTTTTAAAATATTGCACCTTTCTCCTTATTTCATTAGTTTCACTCAAAAGCCAAACCAACCTCCACTTTAACTTTTACACAATTCAAAACAACTCAAGTGCTCATGAGAGGTAAAGAGGTTCAAATAGATGGATAATTCAAACAATTGGGTAAAGCTTGTAATGTAGTTGCCAAAGAAACGGGATTATAGGATCGAAAAGGTTAACTAAGATACATAAAAATTTGGCGGGTAAAACATATAACTGATTCAACAAAGAAACGCTTATATCACTTCCAAGACTAAACAAAACTACTATTTCGCTTTGCAAACACACGGGGCAAGTTCTAGACATCAAATGTAATGCACATAATATCACAAAAACCTCACTCACGCATTGGCACATAACTCACTTAGGATTAGATCTTTCTCGACTCTCTAGTCAAAGTAGTTAAGCAAAGTTATAATCACACAATTTAAGGCACTTATTTAAGAGTCAAGAATTGAGCCTAGGTGTCACAACTAAGGCACTTACCACTCTCAAGGCATATGAGTCAAGGAAAATTGATTTTTTAAATTAGCACTGTGACTCAAAATTCCTTATTCCTATAAAATAAAAAGATTGAACTACACTCGGTTCAAGCCAAAACGCTTGTAAAAAAACCGCAGTACAAAGAAAAACTAAGGGGGAATTGTTACACTACCTAAAAAATTATATATAAAAAATACTTAAAATAAAATACATATATATATACATATATATATATATATATATATATATATATTTTTTTTTTTTCATATCTTTCAACTTCATCTCCCTCAAGAAACCAGTCGACGAAATCCATCATTGGGAAGAGTCGAAACTAAACTTGTTGCGGCCAAGCGCACACGCAAGTATACGCGGTCGTCAAGTAATAAAGTGATAAGATAGAGTGTCGAATCCACGAGGAGTTATGATTAACTATTAACTAAATTAGACTTTTCTAATTATCTAAACAAGGATTAACCTAGAAGTATTTGATTCTAGCTTATTAAAATAAAGAAAAACTAATAGTGAACTTTGAACAGATGAAGAGCGGATTTTTATGTTATCAATGTTATGAAAGCGATCTAGGGTTATGGGCTATCTAACAATCATATTGTATTCTTCAAATGAATTGACTACTTAATTTATCTGGTTTATTAGTTGACAGGGTTAATATTGCTCATAAGAATCTGTCGAGTTCTTACTCGCCTATTCAAGCTAACCTAACGCCTATATGCCTATGGAATTAGAACTAACAAAAACGTATTTATAATTCCTGTAAATCAACCAAGCAAGGCAATTAGGTATATGTCTATCCTAACTGCGAATCCATTCCCCGATGCCCAGGCTCAAGAACTTGCTCTACTCAATCCTATATGCAATCTAGAATTCTCACTTTCGAGTTCAACTCTAGATTCATAGATAATATTCAATTGGTGATCAAGCAATCAAATAATTAAGCGCAAGATTGAATAAATAAACCAATATGATAAATCAAGAAAGCAAAATCAATATCCGAATAACAATAGTCATGAAAGAACCACAACCCTAGAACGTGAAGTTTAGCTCCACATAGACATGGTAGCAAAACAACAAATCATACAAAGAAACATAAAAATTACAAAGTTTGGTGGAAGAAAAGATGAAACTCGGCCTCCACGGCGGATCTGTGCTCTCCCCTTAGGTCAAAAGTCTGTCAAAAGTTACAAAAATAACGTTTTTACATATATTTATACCAAGTAGGGCTGGGCCCAAACGAAAACACCTTCTCCCACGCGTAATAGAACTCTGGCTCTGTAAAATTTGCACCATTTTTCTTTGACTCGTGTATTGCCTTAGGGATCAGCTCCCCCTGAGGTGTAGTCTTGTCCTTTCTCTTCTTTGGCACTTCCTCTAGTTCCCTCCCGTTCCTGAGTGTAACTGCATTAACTTGGGGGTCTTCTCTGTATCACTGGAAAGAGCGCCTGCAAGTCTAGTATTTTAATTTGTTGCTAACTTCCCCATTTGCCTCTCAAAATTTCAAAATGGTCCGGAGCTGTTGATTGTCAAGCAACAACTTCTTCAGCAAGTCATTCGTACTCTCTTCTGTTTGTTGGGTGGCTTCTGAGGCTGATTGAAATTTTCTTGGGGCCTAAATTGATTCGGATTCTGTTGATTTCTGCCCCATGAGAAGTTAGGGTGATTCCTCCAATTTGGATTGTAAGTGTTCCCATATTGTGCATGTTGATTCATCGGATATCTGCTTTGTTGCCCCACATAGTATATAGATTCAGGATTCGTGGGGCACATGTCACTCATATGACTGTCACCACATAGTTCGCAACAAATAGACATCTGTTGTACATGTTGCATCTGTTGTGTTTGTTGCATTGTCATTCTATTCATCTGATTTGCTAGTTTTGCAATATCTGCTCTCATGGCCGAGAAGTCATCAAGTTCAATCACCCCGGCTACCTTCTGTTTAATTGCTCTTCTTGCGTCCCCATCTCCTTGCCAATTATGATCATTAGCAGTGACGTTATTTAGCAAGAGTTGAATTTCACTGTACGGCCTCGCCATGCAACTACCCCCACAAGCTGAATCAAGATTCATCTTTGATGCCTCGTCTAGCCCATCAACAAAAGTGTGACCCAATACCTCATCAGTCTGACAATGATGCGGGCAGTCTCTGAGTAACTTATTGTATCTTTCCTAAGCTTGACGAAGTGTCTCGCCATCCCATTGTTGAAACCCAAGAATTTGGCTCCTTAGCGATTTTGTCTTCTTAGTGGGGAAAAACTTGATTAAGAATTTCCTTGCTAGATCATCCCAAGTGTGGATTGAGTTCGCGGGCTCCTTTTGCAATCATTCCTTAGCTTCCCCCAACAGTGAAAAGGGAAACAGTGTCAGCCTGACATAGTCCTTGGAAACGTTCGGATAATTGTAGGTATTTGTAATTTCCAGGAAGTTCTGAATGTACCTCTGCGGGTCTTCATGAGATAGACTTACATATTGTCCTGTGGACTGAATCAGCTGTACCATGTATTGTTTAAGTTCAAAATGCCCCGTGATATCAGGCTTCACAATAGCCTGAGTCATATTAGCAAGATTGGGCCTCGCAGCTTCTATCACCGGACGCTCTTCATTACCTGCCATCTCCATTGGCTGTGGTTGAACTACGATGTTCAACTCTCTTTCTACTCTGGTTCTAGCTTCGACTTCCTCACTCTGTGAAGTGTTCGTTCAATTTTCTGGATCAAAAGGAAAGAGGTTGTTTGCGCTTCTACTCCTCAGCATTCAAGAGAAGAGCCTGCATTAACACAAACAAGGTAAACTGAAAATTAAAACTTGAAAAAATAATTAATAAAAGCTTAACTCAGTCAAGTAGCTAATTTTTAAGTCCCCGGCAACGGCGCCAAAAACTTGTTGCGACCAAACACACTCACGCAAGTATACATAGTCGTCAAGTAATAGAGTAATGAGTAGAGTATCGTTCTCACGAAGAATTATGATTAACTTTCGACTGATTCAAGCTCAAATAACTTATCGATTCAAGAGATTTCTCGCAAAATAGATAATTTATTAATTTACTACCTAAAAACTATCAAGTAATGAAATAATTAGAAATCAACCATAACACTTAATCAATTTTGGATAACAATCAATAAGAGATGATATTCCAGGGTCACGGGTGAGCTAATAATCGTGTTGCGTTCTTGGCTTAAAATGACTAATTGATTTATCTAGGTTGTTGATTGACAGAGTTGATATTACTCATAAGAATCTGTCGAGTTCTTACTCGCCTATTCAAGCTAACTTAATGCATATATGTCTATGGAATTAAGATTAGCAAGAATGCATTTACACTTCCTGTATTTCAACCAAGCAAAGCAATTAGGTATATGTCTATCCTAATTACGAATCCGTTCCCTGATGCCCAGGGTCAAGAACTTTCTCTATTTAATTCTATATGTAATCTAGAATTTTCACTTTCGAGTTCAACTCTAGATTCGTAGATAGTATTTCACTGTTAGCTACTCAGCAAAATAATTAGGAACAGAAGTAAATAAACAACCCAATGTGATAAAATCAAATTCGTCAATTTAAACTTCAAACATCAACATTCATGTATCACCCATGACCCTAGAACATTAGGGTTCTTAGCCACTCATGTTCATACAATCATCAAAAATAGTATTTTTAAACATAAAATCAATGAATACTGGAATAAGAATGGAAATATTGATCAAATCCCTGCTCCCAAGTGTTCCGTCCTTTTGTTTTTCTCTCCAAGTTAGGTCCCCGCCTCAAAATAACCCCGAACGAATATACCCTTTCCAAGCCGAAGTAGAAATTACTCTACAGTTTTTTTTGCACACCCCCGCGGCGCGCTTGTGTATTTTTCTTCATCTTACACTGTTTTCTCTTGGCATGCCATTTTTTACACTGCCGCGTCGCGCCCTGCGGCGCACCATGCGGCTTGGTAGTGTAAATTTCTCAGAGTAAACTTGCTTCATCTTCTTTTGACATCCAAACTTGGTACACGACCTCCAAACACAATCCCAACTTAATTTATTGGGTTTTTAATCAGACTTCAAAGCTCCAAATTGATCAATTTAGCTCCAAATTAACTTTTAAACTCGAAATCGCTTCCTGCAAGGTATAAAACACGTATCAAGTATAATACACTATCATTTAAGCTCAAACACACATAAAATGCAGTAATTAGAGTGCAATACTACGGCTAAAACACGAGTTTCTAGCCTAGCATCAGTAATCTCTCCGATAGTCGAGTTACATTGAGAGTAATCTCTCCGATAGTCGGATCATTTTGAGAGTAATCTCTCCGATAGTCGGGTCACAAGAGTAATCTCTCCGATAGTCGGGTCGTTTTGAGAGTAATCTCTCCGATAGTCGGGCCATATTGAGAATAATCTCTCCGATAGTCGGGTCGTTTTGAGAGTAATCTCTCCGATAGTCGGGCCATATTGAGAATAATCTCTCCGATAGTCGAGTCGTTTTGAGAGTAATCTCTCTGATAGTCGAGCCACATTGTGCGTAATCTCTTCGATAGTCGAGCCACATTGAGAGTAATCTCTCCAATATTTAGGCGGGGATGAGCACCCATCTCCTCACTCCCTATGATTGTCTTCTCCATGCATAGATCATCTTGTTAAACAAGAACATATCCTTCTCATTTGACCTAAAAAAAATAAAAAACAAAAAAAAAATGCAGAAGTAGAAATTACCTTATAGTATTTTCTAATTGTCGAAGGCAAACCTGGAATGGCTCATTTGCACGGCAAATTGATGCTCATAAATTGGAGAGCACACTGCATTATATAGATGATTAAAGGCTGCTATTGTGAAGTAACTTTCGATGTGGGACATTGCTATAATTGATTTTCTACAAGGATTTGACTTGTTGAGGCGGCGGTGGTATCCGATTTGAGGAAGGAGTTTTGCTGGCAAAACTAATTTTTTACGCCTGAGAATTGCATGGCAAATCATGGGTCAAACGGTCCTATGTGGTTACGTTATTGTCTGAAGCAAAGTAAATTGCCAAATTAAATGCCGTGTGGATACAGTAAAGAAATTCAACTAATCTAGCTTAACCATTATTGTTGGATTCTTTTAGAATGAAGGGAAATTGAATCATTGGCAATGTTGGATTTTCAAGTGCTAAATATTTTGTACCTACGTTAGCATTATTCCTATATAAATAAGAATTGACTCCAAAAAGTCTCAAGGAATATACTGCAGGGTTAATTTTATCTAATCCAAAGCTTCAAATTTAATGCTACGCTAATACTTCAAGCCTAGTCTTTTAAGATCAACATGTTTATACTTTCACAAGTCTTGAAGTAGGGGGTATTTGTAGGCATCTAAATTTTATTGGAATTAAATACGTAAAATAATTTGGATTATATTTTAAATTCAAGATATATTAGTTCAAATAAATTTATTGGGCTAATATAATTGGATTAGTTATATAAGTCCAACATATATGGATTAAATAAATAAGTCTTAATCCATTGGGCTAGCTCAGTTAATTGGGCTAAAGTAATGAGCCCACTTCATTAAACCCAAGATATCATCTTCCTAGAGGCCTAATTTGGTGCCAGGTGTCAAATGACGTAGCGCGCCAAGTCAAACGAAAGAGCTAATGGGATCATGATACGTGTCAAAATGACAAGACATGCCAAGCCAAATTAAATGGCCAATGAAATCGCCACGTGTGCAAGTGACATGTTTTGGCCAACCAAATGTGGCTTTGTCACACTTCAATTTGATTGGTCGGAAAGAGTTTGTTCTTATCGTAATTCTTCCCTCCCATAACTATAAATAGGGGTCTTCATAACCCAGAAAAGACATCAGAAGTTATAACAATAAGCAAGAGGGAGCTCGTGGATCAAACGCTACAGATTTCTCTAAAAGCTTCAAGCATTCAAGTATTCTAAGGATTAAAAGATCAAGACGAAGATCCAAGAACAAGCTGCAAGCCCTTGGATTAAAAATACGTCAAAATCAAGATGAGGCCTCAAGCACTTGGATTAAAATAAAATAAAATTCAAGATTGAGCTCGAATGCTCTTTTATTTACTGTTGAAAAGTAGAATCAGAGGAACCATAGAAATTGTAACACTCAAATATTTGAAATAAAATACTACAATTGTTGCGATATTTTCGGTCTTGATTTTATTTTGTCGAAACAATTTATTGTCTACACTTTGTTACATGGAAAATATTTACATCAAGTTAATGGTTGCACAACATTATGTGATACGCTATAATTTCTCTTCAATTTGTTACTCACCTCAATAGTTACAATTCCTTTTTTCACTAACTTACCTGTCAGATATAATTGTGGTGAAGTGAGATGCACCTCTCTTATGTTAGCAAATGCATTTATATATCTTTTTATTTTTTATTTATTTTTTCTCTAAATATGTTGGTTCTTTTCCCCCTTCACAATTTAAGGTCTTTAAAAAAAAAGATATATACTACTTATTAGTTAGTATTACATAATTATTGCAACTTTTATTATACAATCAATTCATTTGGGCAATATGTTCCATTGTTAAATTGAAGGCAAAATTATGGATGCTAAATCCCACCATTCACGTAGAATGGTATAGTCATTTTTCAGCCCCCATTATGTTACGTTTTTTTTTTTAACCTCAGAAAAATCCGCAGCCGCTATAGTATCTGTCCTTCGGATGACCACTCTGTGGTGAGCACTCTGTGCGCATCGGGTAAACCCACTGTCACATCCATCAGTTACCAACTAATCTACCTCATTTATCAACTTAAAGTTCTCTTATTCCCTCTCGTATGCTCAAACCAACTGCTATGATTTTCAGTTCCTTGGCAAGTCCTTTGATACATGCAGCAATCTTCATACTTTTGTACCATATGAACATTATCGAGACAAAGCTGTCAATATCCTCAGATTCAAGAAATGTCTCTAGATACCTGAACAAGAAAAAAAAAGAATTAAATGTACATCACATATGATCAAAACTTTATGTACAAGCACCTTTGTTCTTTCTTGCATTATGTATAGATGGAAAGAGGACCAACAAATACAGAAGGAAGACGAAATACATGATCCCAGTGGCGGAACCAAGATTTTCATCAAGGAAAGTCAAAATATAAAGAAATAAACTCACCAATAAGTCAAGGGGTGCCATTATACAATATATACACATATTTTTAAAAAATTTACCAAGCTAAACAATATAATTTTTCTATGAAGGGGCGTCGATTGACACCCCTTGGATGCATGTGGCTCCGCCGGACCGCCACTGCACGATACAAAGAAGAATGAGCAGGCCTATAGTACAACAAAAAAAGGTGACGAGAAGAAGAGAACGCCAAATATAAAAGAAGTAAAAGAACTGAAGATACAAAAGAAGGATATTCCAAGTCTGGGCACATCTCTTTGATAGTGCCCATATGATAGCTTCAATCTACATTTGCCTACACGAGCAAAGAAACTTTATTGTATTGTTTGGCTATACTTTTGGATTTTATATACTACTGGCAACCTATAACTCACTGTTAGTACATAGGTGATTGTCAAAAGCTAATTTCATCTAAAAAGACCACATAACACTCAGAATTTAAGACAGTATATAACAATATGTTAGTACATCATTTTAGGTAATCTTCTTTGTTGTAAATCATATGATATTGCATGTTAGAGAAGGCAATAATATGTCCACAGCGATATCACTTAAATGTCTGGTACTAGTAGTAATTTGAGCATTTCCTATTATAATTAATTTTGACTGACTTTTGATCAGGGTATTACTTGTAAGACTTGCAACAGTCCATCATCGGCTTAGATCTGGTTAAACATATAACTTTTATTAAAATCTTAACAAATATTAAATTTGAATCCATAATTTTAAATAGTTGAATGAGTTTAGTGCAAAATTGAACTCATTAAGGTTAAATCCTGGATCATATCAAATCCATAATTTTAGTAGTATTAATAATTATGGTTGGGCAGTTGTTCAGTTGTTCTTTCCACGTTTTCCTAATTCCTTGTACACCTACAGCCTTCTGTCCTCCTGCCTTGTCGTCTTCATATTTTATAATCCCGTGAAAATAGCACGGGTTAGCTAGCTTTCAAATTGGTAATTGAAAAATAGCTAACATTTGTAAAGTTATTGAAAAATAAGCATTATTTTGCTGAAACACAAAAAGTTTCAGCATAATATGCTGGATTATGGAGCTCATGCGTATAAACTTTCAACATATTATGTTGGAACTCCAGCGCACAAAAAATTCTAGCATAATATGCTAGATTATGAAACTTCTTCATATACACTTCCAGCATATTAAGTTGGAACTCCAGCACATTATGCTGGAATCTCATATATAAAAAATTTGAACTCCAACATATTATGCTGAGATTTTTTCAAATTTTTTACGGTATTTTTGTTTGGATTTTATGTTTATATGAAAAAATTGCTAAATTTCAATTACTTAAAAAATTGTGACTATTTTTTAATAAATCGACTATTTCTGATTTTTCCCCCTCGAGCTCTAAGGTATATAACCACCGTTAGGACTTATCAATCTGGAATTTATATCGGTTTAAAATTTGTCCTTTCTAACTGTTTAAGGATACTATAAAGGAGCAGTAAGATATAAAAAAAAAAACTACAAATCTTACGGTACTTGGATCGGTCAGGAAAAAAGCACTTGAACTGAAATTTGCAACTCTCATGGTTTACTGTTTTTTTTTAAAAAAAAACTAGAGAAAATCACCATATATTTTTTAAAAACTCAAATTAATTAATGGCAAAAAATGTTTCATGCTGTGACATGTATTTTATTTTTTGCTAATTAACTAATTACTTCTCCTCAACTAAACCCTGCCTCAAATATCCCCTTAATTCTCACATAATCCTATTCTTTCTAATCTCTCAATTTGATTTATTATCATTATAATGAATCGCGATGAAAAAAGTTTGAAGAAATTAAAACACCACCAAAAGGTATGGTGAAATAATTGAAATACCTCCATTTTAACTAAAATTCTTGCGTTTCTAATATTCTTATTATCCGTATTTACTAAAGTGGTATATTATTTTCTCTTGATATTCTAATTAATATTTGTAATTTTTGGAAACGGACTTGCACTCCATTTAACTAATTAATATATTTTTTTAAAACTTGTTCCTATTTTACATTTTGGGAAAAAAGAAACAGTAAAGACATAAACGAGAAAAGTTACTGACAACAAAAGAAAATCATACGTACCTGCATTTCCTCATTTTTCTTGTCCTGTCCTTTGTTTTTTTGCAATCCCCACCCACACGTAGACCGTAGTGCATTCATTCAATCAATCCTCTCTCTCTCTCTCACCTCATCGCGCTCCTTGCTTTTCCACAGCACATAGCAAAAATCAAAATCAAAATCAAAATCAAATTATTTCTTTTCTAAAAGACCCTTTTCTCATCTCTCTGTCAAACAAACCAAACAGATTGTATAGACTGAAAATATACAAATCCATTAGGTTTTGTTTGTACTTATCGGTTCGTACATTGATTGCTTTTTTTATTGATCAATGGGGATCGGTGACTTTACTTGTAAATTAGGGTTTCGATTTTTTATGGTTATTTGAAGATTATTAGCTGGGGTTTGTATTTAATCGAAGGATGTAGCTGAATTAGAGTGTTGTTTGGTCCGTAATTTCTAGGAATTGGGTTTCTTATTGAAATTTGATTGTTTTAGGCTTTTAGCCATAGATTTTGATCCTTAAAGGTGGTTACTTTTTTTCTGGAGATTAATTATCCGTTTGGAATTATGAGGAATTTCTTTGTTTTTTAAATTCACTGAGGTAAAAAAGTTGATTATTCGCCGTAAAAGTCTTGTTCTTGGTAATTTCTGATTGGAATTTGTATGTTTGACCACAGTTTTTGATCCTTAAAGGTGGTTAGGGATTAATTATCTTTTTGGAATTTTGGGTCTTTTGGTACTTTCTAAATTTAGAGGTTCAATCTGAGTAAAACAGCTGATAATCGCTGTAAAAGATTTGTTCTTGGTAATTAGTGAAGATTTTGATTGAATCACCATGGATCATGTTGTTGGTGGGAAGTTTAAGCTGGGAAGGAAGATTGGAAGTGGGTCTTTTGGTGAGCTTTATTTAGGTATGTTCCATTGCTTTTGCTCGTTGATTCGGTTTGATTATATATGATTTATGATTAGCCTCATTTTCTTCGTTTTGACCTTTTGTGTTATTAGTAGTTTTTACCTGTTCTTGTGTCTTTATATTATAGTTTCTGCTCCTTGCTTCTTTGTTTGATTCAGGGGTGAATATACAGAATGGAGAGGAAGTTGCTATTAAGCTGGTATGTGCCCGTCCACGACCAACAATCGTCTATCTTTTCTGTATTTTTTGTTTTGTTTTTTGGTTTCTGTATACAGGGAGTTCACGTGGTTGCATTTGTTGTTCTTGTGTAATGTCTAATACGTTTAATTGTTGTTGTTACATCAATACATTTAGTATGCCTTAATCCCGAATCAGTTATGTAAATTCTGTATCTAGATAGGCTGCTAGATAGGCAGCTGATAATACCATTTGGAAGAGACTCCAAATCTTTCAGCTGATAATACCATTTGATAAATTCTGAAACTGTTATATCCAATAGAAGCATTTGTAAGTTGCGGCAACTCAGCAAGTCCACCAATCCAAATATTATAAGTAGCATCTGATCTAGTTTGTTGTATAACTATGTTTTCTGGAAGAGGTTGTTGTAGTCTAAGTAAAAATGTACTATCTAGTTCACGGAAAGCTTTTTTATGTGTTTAAAAGCTTCTTAACCAAAAAAGAAAAATTTGTTAAGTTGAATTACAAAAGGAGATATGTTTATCTCATTCCGCGAGCTTCTACATTCTTTTGTGTCATGCTGCTTTTGGAATGCAAGACTGATTTTCTGGATTTATTTTGCTAGGTTATATCACAAGAATTTGTTTTAATGACCTGTATGTTTTGACTCAAACTTTTCACATATTGGTCTGTTCTAAGTTTTTTTCTTTTTGTTACTTCAACTTTCAGGAATCAGTCAAGACAAGGCACCCTCAACTACACTATGAGTCGAAAATTTATATGCTTCTCCAAGGAGGAAGTAAGTCTCACTTCATCAATCAAATCTTGCATATTATCTCTTTAAAACATATGTTGCAAATGTGATTTTTATAACTGGATGTCTAAAAAGGAACCCGGGGGGGGGGTGGAGTGCTACGGAAGTACTATTTAAGTATCATCCTCTGCTTTTCCTTGCTTCTTTGGTTTTCAAATTAATGGACTTGTCTAGTTGCTTCTTTGGAGATTTGCTATTCCTTTACATGTCTTCTATATTATAAGCAAGTTATTAGTTGAACCAAAAAAAAAAAACTATTAGTTCAATGGCTTGTCTGAAATTTTTGTCATTCGCGTTAAATAGCAAATAACTTTGTCAATGGGACTTTTATGAATAGTGAATTAATTTCCTTATCTTTGCCATTCTGCTGAAGCCGGGATTCCTAATCTCAAATGGTTTGGAGTTGAGGGCGAGTACAATATAATGGTCATTGACCTTCTTGGACCAAGTTTGGAAGACCTCTTCAACTATTGCAATAGGAAGTTTACTCTGAAAACAGTGCTTATGCTAGCAGATCAACTCGTAAGTATCAGCATCTCATTCTTTTAGAGAATAATTTTCTGCATGTTTCCCTATGCATTTGAGTTATAAAATCTTTTCCTGTGCCATTCTTAGATTAATAGAGTTGAATACATGCACTCTAGAGGATTTCTTCACCGTGACATAAAGCCGGACAACTTTTTAATGGGCTTGGGTCGCAAGGCAAACCAGGTACTTGTTCATGTTCTGTCAGACTGACAGAATGCTTGGATTACATGTCATGTCTCTGCTCCTTTTACCTATGCAGAGAAAATTAAGTATAGGTTCAACGTCAGTCCTTACTCTTTACACTTTTACCTTTTGGCTTCAACAGATTTAGCTTGTAAGTATTTTGTCGTGATGCTGGCTGATATATTCTCGGTGTTAAAGTTTATAGTTTTCTCTTGATGATTTGGCGGTTTTTCCTTCAAACAAAAAATATATATATTTAGATCTGTACACTGATGACAGGTTTACGCCATTGACTTTGGGCTTGCCAAAAAGTATAGGGATCTCCAGACTCACAAGCATATACCATACAGGTAGCAACAATGTTACTTTTCTCGGTCCTTGTAGTTGTTATACACATCTTTCTGTATGCTTGTAAATAAGCATTATTTGGAGGGGGGGGGGGATATGGTTCTCTTTCATCGTCCCTAGCAAACTTCCATCAGCAAGAATTTTGTTTGTTTGGTGCCTGGTGTATGAGTTCTGGAGACTTAGTTGGACTAATCAAAGCAATAGTGAGAATTTGGTGGTATAAATAGTTTTAACGGCTAGAAGCACTTAATCTGTCAATTAATATTTGGTGGCGGACAACTTAATGCATCATTATATAGCCAGTGAAGCAACTTAGAGAAAATGATTTACCCTTTCTCAGCCATCAAGTCAAAAGCCTAGAAGGGCAACATCAAAACTAAACTCACACTTTCTGGACACCCTGGTGTATGCAACACCTAATACGGGGTTGGTGAATGTTGATACTGACAAGGTGGGTTGCTCTGATGGTAAGTACCCTCCACTTCCAACCTAGAGGTTGTGAGTTCGAGTCACCCCAAGAGCAAGGTGGGGAGTTCTTGGAGGGAAGGATGCTGAGGGTCATTTGGAAACAGCCTCTCTATCCTAGGGTAGGGGTAAGGTCTGCGTACACACTACCCTCCCCAGACCCCACTAATGGGATTATACTGGGTTGTTGTTGTTGTGTATGAAAGTAAAGTCTCAATTTTTCTGTGTGAACTTTGCGGTGCTTAATGTCCTATTTTTCTTTTTTAACCTCCTTCCAGAATTTATCCTACTTTTTCTTTTGATGGCATCTTTGACCAGTTTCTTATATGGAAGCTGTGTAAATAAAAGAAACATGCTTAGAAATTACTGGAAAGATGCAGGATGAAAATACTTTTGCATTTCAAAATGGTTAGGAAGATGTTACTGTATAAGATTCTGTTCCGACTGTTAAGAAGCTCAATGACATTCAATAGGATAGTTGTTTATTTTAGTTGGCACTGCTCTGCCAATGAGCTGAGTATTTCAATTGCTAGAATGATATTTATTTATGACATCAGTGTCCTAATAGGAAGGGAGCCTTTTGGAAGACACATTTAATATTTCCAGTAATTTTAGATTTAATGCACTTAATGGCTGTCTAGCATTGTACAGATACAAAGACATCACTACAGTGTTGACCAAATTCATATCTTAGTATTTTTCATTGAGATTCTTGTTTCCATCTTTCTCTCTCTTGAAAATGTTGTTGCCATATCTTTCCCGTTATTAAGTGCGGAAGATTGATCAAGGAAGAAGCACGATGAGGCTCTAGTCTGTATTGAAAACTGAGTGTTGTTCGTAGAGAATCATATTATCTACAGATTCTCAAACTTTTTGGTAACCGGATGTGGATAGGAGATATTCCAACTTTTAATAAAATTATTCACCTTATAAGAAAAGAAGAGAAGAAGCATCAGAAACGCCGTTCACATTTGGTGTTTGCTGTTTCCTTTAGTAAAAAGTTATATGAATTTGTTGAGCTAACTGGCCTCGCTAGAGTTCTTTCTCTTTTAAAGTTCTGCTTCCATTTGAAAAATCAACAGTTTTTCATTTTATCTTTTTCATTCACTGTCCATGAAGGGACTGTAGAAGCAAAAGGATGAAAAAATAAAGACCGCGTGTTGGTCAAATTTTTGATTCATTGTTTCGTTCTTTTCCTCTGTTTTGAGAAATTTGTATCTTGATTGCCTCTGGTATGCTCTTCTCTTCTATTTTCCCCAGGGAAAACAAGAATCTGACAGGAACAGCTCGGTATGCCAGCGTCAACACACATCTCGGAGTTGGTAGGTGTATTTTTTTTAGATTGGCAAACTATTAGGGACGCAGCTAGCTTCAATATTACTTATAACTAATATATTGTTGTCCTTTTTCATTTTTCTGGCAGAGCAAAGCAGAAGAGATGATTTGGAATCTCTTGGTTATGTGCTTATGTATTTTCTTAGAGGAAGGTTGGACTTATATGTTTTCTTTAGCCATATTTCTGACCTTGTTCTATTTTTTGTTGTAAATTCTCGGGGTTTACTTGTTTTCTGAATTCGGATAATTTCTTCTTGGCTCAGCCTTCCATGGCAGGGACTGAAAGCTGGTACCAAGAAGCAGAAATATGATAAAATCAGTGAGAAAAAGATGTTAACACCAATAGAGGTACTTATTCCCTAAAATCAATACATCTTGGTGGTCTGTTACCTACTCACCATTTTTGAATTATCACTACATCCGTCATGTCAAAGCTGCGATCCTTCTTATTGAAGTGTGATCGAAACACGAAACTGTCCTGGGTTGGATCAATATGGGTCATGTCAAATGTATTTATTCTGGTGAATTGTACTGTTGTTTTTGTGGATAATATTCTGGCCTTAGTTTAGGCCATCTTGCCTCTGATGAGTAGCGCATGAGGTAATCCGGAGAAGACTCCATTTTTTCTCCATTACAGGTGCTGTGCAAATCATATCCATCTGAATTCATATCATACTTCCACTACTGCCGATCATTAAGATTTGAGGATAAACCTGACTATTCATATTTGAAGAGGCTTTTCAGAGACTTGTTTATTCGTGAAGGTAGTTTCTCTTGTTTTTTCTTTCTTTCTTTTATCTAAAATGGCTGTTTTGGTCCAAAACTTATCCCAGTTGTTAACTACCCCAACTTTAGACTTTAATAGATATGATGCGGGCTTTGTATCTTTAATTTTCATAGCGATCCAAAAAAAAATCTTTCTTTCGTTGGTGCAGGTTATCAATTTGACTATGTATTTGATTGGACAATTTTGAAGTATCCTCAGATCGGTGCCAGTTCTAGAGGACGAGTTAGTTTTGAAAACTTTATTTTGGTTGTTATCATTGAAACTGTTGCTTAATATTTTTTATGAACAGTAGTGTATGCATTGTCTTGCTTCCAGATTCCTAGTGGAAATGCCGGACTAAATGCTGGGCCATCTGCTGAAAGACCAGGAAGGACGTCAGGTATTATCTTTTAACTGAAGTGGAAATTTTTACTAGCTGGTTTTAGGAATTACTCAGCTAGCTTGATTATTGCATTCAGTTATTTCTTCAAGCAAGACAAATATCAAGATCATATCTTTCTATCTATGACAACAACAACATATCCAGTATCATCCCACATAGGGGAGAGTAGTGTGTCCGCAGACCTTACCCCTACCTTGTGGAGATAGAGAGGCTGTTTCCAACAGACCCTCGAAAAAATATCTCATATCTTTCTATCTATGAGACATCAAAAAAATGACAACAACTACTACTACTGCTATGCCTTAATCCCAAACAAGTTGGGGTCATCTATATTAATCCTCATTGACCATGTTTCTCCCTAAGCTCAACTCATGTCATCATCATACCAAAAAAAAAACTGAAAAATAAGTTAAATATGTAGAAATAATAGTAGTAGTAGTAGTAGTAGTAGTAGTAATAATAATAATAATAATAATATAAAAGTTCTCTATCAAAAAATAAAAGAGCACAAAAGAAGAAAATCTTTCTATATGTGAGTTTTTGTTGATTTTGAGTATCAGATTATTTGGAAAACGCATGCCCTTCCCTGAATTATGAGGATTCAGCTCTTGAACTTTTGCTAGCATCTGCTGCCTCTGCTTGTTTGTAAACTTGCAGCTTTTGGCAATTTATCATTCACTGACTCTTGTGATGTGTTAATTCTATAATCCAGTGGGGCAAGATATCCGAGACAGGTTTTCTGGCGCTGTTGAAGCATTTTCCAGAAGGAATACTTCTGCGGCTGGTAGGCATGGGGAACACTCCAGACATCGGACTTCAGAGGATGTACCTTCATCTAAAGACGTGGTATTGATCCCTCCTTTTTGCAACCCCCACCCCCCCAAAAAAAAAAAAGGAGAGAAGAAACAAAAAGAAAAATCCATTTTCTTTCAATCGGATAGGAGAGTTTTGTGATGTTCTGTAGATGCTTATTCCTTGTGGTTAATGCAATGACTTTGATAATTCTGAATCCTTGATATATTTCTGTATTTTATGTGATAGAAAATTTGCAGCATTGAGCTGACTAGGTAAAAAGCTGATGCATGCTAAGCTAGCAATCTTCTACTTTTATTTGTAGCAAGCTGATTCAGAAAGAGGCCGTACCTCGAGAAATGGCAGCTCTTCAAGAAGGGCTGCCATTTCAAGCAGCAGACCGGCCTCTACTGGTGAACCCACAGATAGTCGCTCAAGCAGATTAGTGTCAAGCACTGGCCGTCTATCTACCACACAACGAATTCAGCAGGGAATCGAACCAAAATCATCATTCGCCCGAACTTCAGTCACAAAGGGTACCCATGATAACCCTCTTCGGAGCTTTGAGTTTCTTTCTATCAGAAAGTAAGGGGATGCACTTATAAAGAGAAAATTTCCTGATTGTTTGAACATGCAATCCTATTTAAGGATGTCTCAAGTGCTGTAAATTGAAAATGTTCTACCTTCTATGTGACAATTAAAGCTGATCCAACTTCTCATATTCCTTGTTTTTGTTGTTAATAGAGTTCCTGGCGACCATAGCTCATTTAGACTCATCCAATGAAATGTCGAGTCAAGTGCAAGAGTTTTATATATATGAATGGGACGGGTAGCTTGATAAATATTGTTGTACGAATTGATGTAACTTTTACCTTATTCCTTATTGGAATGTCTAGTGGAGGAATTCTTTTCTGGGGTTTGAATGCATCTTTTTAGGTCAGCCTTGGAATATTTGATGGTCGGATTCCGCAAGTGGTTGTGATGATTAATATTTAGCAATGGGAAAGATTTTGCAATTGCCCTGGATTATGATATATATGTGTGCATTTTCACATTTGTTCTTGAACCTTGGTTTGGAAATCAGGAATAACATGCATATCCATTGATGACTGTCATAGTCTCCCTCCTTAATTTATTTCAGAGACATGCGAACGGAAGGCCAAATTCTTTGCTCCTTCTCTTGTGTTTTCCCTCGGCTAAATAAAGGAAAAGAATAGCGACTATCTTTCGTTTCTCGTTGAGTTTCCTCCTCATCCATTTCCCTTCTTGCTTCCTTTACATTGTGGTAGGAAATGAGTCGATGTAGAGTTTGCATGATGTCTTGATCTCTGTTTGGTTAAAGCTTCAGAATTCAACCATCCACTCCAAAAATCAAATTTACTTTCATTTCAAGACCAATATATCTCTAGTTTCAGTCCGAAGTTAATAATTTGTGGAAATATTCCAAACAGTACTATTGGAAGTACAAATAAACAGCAAAGATCCAAAATATTTTGCACATTACCCTATAAGGACTGAGTTGAAAAAAATGTAGAATTCTCAAGGACTCAACTTGTCCAACTGGATTAGCTAATGCATTGACAGAATAGGCAATGTTAATCATTTCTCATGATGCATGAGAAAATCTTTTATATAACATACCTAGTATAGTGTGGGGTCTGGGAGGGTAATATGTACTCATACCGGTAATATGTCATACCGATAATATGTACTCATACCTTACCCTACCTTACAGAGTTACACACTGTTTTCAATCTTTTACATGGTACTTATATAGGCAAGTTTGTCAGCGGGAATCCTTCAGTGGCAGATGGAATCATACATTTCGATGGCATTCTAAAGTTGCTATTGAAAAAAACCCTCCGAGCAAAATGTTAGTGTATGAAAAAATTGAGCAACATCTCATTACCTAAAATGATTTATCAAGCCGAGTAGAGTAGGGGTGTTCGTCGGTCGGTACGGTACGATATTTAGACATTTCGGTTCGGTATTTTCGGAATTCGATTTCTTAAAATGCTATACCAATACCGTACCTAATTAAATTCGGTATGATTCGATTTTTCTCCTTTCGATTTATTCGGTTTGAATACTAAGTGCATAAAGTCATAGACTATAATATTCTTAATTAAAGTACTCAAAAGTACAAAACTAAAAACGTTTATTTACAAAAAATTTATCCAAAACCAACAAATATAACCTAGAGAGAGAAAAAACTACACATAAAGAAATCTTTAAATTTGACCATTAGAAATGTCTTTCTTATTTGCATAGAATTAATAGATAACTTAGAGAATAAAAAAAAGTAAAATTTTAGTTTTTTAAATTTATGTTATAATTAATAATGTGTTTTATGTAATATAATATATATTTCGATACAGTATCGATATTTCGGTATTTCATTTTAAAATACCAAATACCATATTTTTAAAAAACATACACCAAATACCATACCAAATACCAAAATAGCGAATACCAAATACAAAAAATTTCGGTTTAAGTACGATAATTCGGTATTTACCAAATTATGCACAGCCCTACAGCAGAGTGAGATCACGTATATGAAACGAAAACAATTTGAGCAACAAAATGAAGTGTCTGCGAAGAGAATGTTCACCATCATAATTCAAATTAAAACTATTGGGAAATTGATTTCTAGGAGTCTTCAATGACACCAAAGATGAAACCAAATGACTTGCCAGTAATGAACCAAAATCTAAAAGCAAAACACAACGACTTCCAAAACTCCTATCATACAAATCTCACTAATCAAAGAGTTCTTAAGCAGCGTCCTTCTTAAGCTTAGCAAGCTCCTGTCTTACAACTCCAGCCTTCTGCAATGTCAAAACAAATATATCAGCTTTGATATCAAATACAAATGAGACCTCACAAATATCATGCAAACAAAAAGGGGAGCCAGCTAAATTCTAACTAGCCACATGATCGACAGTTCTTTCAGGTATCGACATTTAACACGGTCAAGTACAGTTGAGAAAGGAATATTGGTCCATAATACAAATTTTAGGGCAAGATATTGTCATTTTGCTTTTTCAATTTAATGATGGCACCTTTTTCTGACCTTTTCAGGCAAACAATATCACTTTAGGGATTGGTAGATTGAATTGAGTCAAGCAAAATGAAGCTAAGTGAAAGACATAATCGGACCTTTATCTTTGCCAGCATGAGCTTGAACCTGTCAAAATCATTAAGCGAGGACCTCCTCTTCTGAACTATCAACTTTCTTCCCCAGGAACTGCTCTCCCATTTGCTCTTCACGTCTGGGAGAATAAAGATCAAATGAGTGGTCAATCTTCGTAGAACTAGCTGCTAACATCAATTGCTAATCTACATCTTCTAAAACGAAAAGAAAATCTCTTGAGCACTGTACTTACCAGCAGCCTCCATAGCTGCAACGAGGGTCTTCTTCTTTGGGATCCTTTTGATGTCAATTTTGATATCTGTGAGTGAAAGCCTCTTAAAATTAATCTGGCTCCTCACCATGTCAGGAGCATCAACAAGCGCCTGTCAATTGAGAAAAGATATAGAGTTATTACCACAAATTAGTTTAAAAAATCTTCATTTTCAACAGCTATTTTAACAGTCATTTAAGTAACTACCTACCGTCTAGCTTAAACTAATAAAGTCAACTAGGAAGTCACATAGCCTTTTGGATTGCTTTCGATCTACCAGAACATATCAGGCTATCTATCAATCAATTTCAATGTTTGTTCATTGTATTAAAAGGAGATATAGAGGGAATGAAACATCAGTAAAAACCTATATCAATTAGCTACAATGCAAACAAACACACGAATTAGAAAGAAAGCAAAAAGATTCTAGAAGAAAATAATGTGTCCCTTGATGCAAAAATAAGCCCTTTGTGCAGTTTCCTTGGGGAATACTGTCAATCGAAAAAATAGTTCAGTTGAGGAAAGTCAAATTATCTTTCTCATTGTAAGTCTGTTAATTACAGGGAATAGCTGACATTACAGTCAAGACCATTCATGGAGATTTCCGCAAGGCAGAAGAAGTAACTCCCAAAAACTTCACAAAGAACAAAGTTATTCTAGTCTATAAGGCACAGATGAGAATAATCCACGGAACCAATCCAAACTTGAAAAAAGAACACTGCAACCTATCAAGACAAATACTCACTAACTAAAAACCAAATAAAACGGGCAAGCAGATATACAGCTTTCTTAAAAACTACTTTTGTGGAAATATTACAACAAGGCCTCAGATCATGTTGCTCAATCAAATTTTATATGATCAGACAATGTAGGCATATTATCATGTTCCATCATAGGCCTTAAGCATATCTAACTAAGAAAAATGAATCAGCTCAATACACAATAACCTTTTTTTAATAACCAAAGTACTAATATTATACAATATCCTTTTCTGTCCGTGCCAGAAGGCATGGCAAACGGTTCCAGAGTACTCTGTTTCATTTTTCATGAATGTATTTAACTGAACACGGAGTTTAATATGTAGATTTGATTACTGAGAAATTATTAGAGTATAACAACTGCTCAGTGAAGCAAATTTACCCTATTTTGGTCAATGACATCGACGATAACAACGAGCTTCCCATAGTCCTCCCCGTAGTTGACAAGGGCGACTCTTCCGATCTCTACGAACCTCTTGAACGGCTACAGAAAGCAAAATCCAACACATTTTTACAAATCTCAACATAAAATCTCAGAGTACGGAAATGCATAACTGATTGAAGAGTGAATGCGTACCATTTTCGACGATTTGAGGAAGCAGCTGACCAGGCGCGAAGAGTTAGGCTAATGGTGTGTGATGTCCAGTGAGCATTAGGGTTTTCGAGGAGATGATATAGTACAAGGTTTTTCTGTATCTGGACCTGAAGTCACTACTTTGCATTTATATGGGCTTAGGCCCATTATATTATGATTTAGGATTTGCGCAACAATCGAAATTTATAAGCCAGTTTAATCAAAAATGGGTTGGATAAGCCCACTAACCAATATAATACTCCATCAAGGGAAATATACACAATATAGCCCCTAAAAAGTAATAGTCGCAAAATGTATATTTTTTATAAATTAATTGTTATGAAATATAACTCAAATTAACAATATAAAACAAGAAAAAAAAAGCTAAGAGATATAGAGAGAAAGGGAGAAGAGATTCATATTTCTTCTTCAATTGTGTGTATTTTCCTATCTATTACAAGGCCTTTATATAGGCATGAAAAGTGAAGAAAATATGTCATTGAATATGTCATTAAACATAGAAAATATGTCATTGAATATGTCATTAAGCATTTGAGATGAATATCATGGAGGAAGAGTAGACATCCACCATAATTTGATATTTCTTATAACACTTCCCCTTGGATGTCCATAGATAATGTGCTTCGTTAAAACTTTATTAGAGAAAAAAAATCCTAGTGAAGGAAAAAAGAGTACACATATTTTAAAATACGCTTTTTGGTTGCCTCATTAAAAACCTTGCAAGGAAAACCCAGTGGGACAAAACCTTGTAAGGGAAAAAGAGTACACCGCATATTAACTTCCTCCTGATGAGAGTATTAATTCATATCCTTGAGCCTTCGCATCCCAATCTTGTACACTAGTTTCTTGAAGGTTGACGTCGGTAGAGATTTGGTAAACAAATCAGCCATATTATCACTTGAACGGATCTGTTGCACATTGATATCACCATTCTTTTGAAGATCATGTGTGAAAAATAACTTGGGTGAAATGTGCTTTGTTCTATCTTCTTTTATGAATCCTTACTTCAATTGAGCTATGCATACTGCATTGTCTTCATACAAAATTGTGGGTAGTTTGTCACACTTCAAACCACATTTGTCTCGAATAAGGTGTATTACAGACCTCAGCCATACACATTCTTGATTTGCTTCATGAATAGCAATTATCTCAGCATGATTAGATGAAGTAGCCACAATTGATTGCTTAGTCGATCGCCAAGATATTGTAGTGCCTCCACATGTAAATACATAGCCTGTTTGAGATCGAGCCTTGTGTGGGTCAGATAAATACCCAGCATCGGCATAACCAACAAGATCGGGACTGCAATCATTGCCATAAAATAAACCCATATCGGTAGTCCCTTTTAGATACCGCAATATGTGTTTGATTCCATTCCAATGTCTCCTTGTAGGAGCAGAGCTATATCTTTCTAAGACATTAACTGAAAACGTTACGTCAGGCATTGTAGTGTTAGAAAGATACATTAGTGCACCAATTGCACTAAGATATGGTACTCCAAGACCAAGAAGCTCTTCATTCTTTTCTTGAGGTCGAAACGCGTTCTTATTCACATCAAGTGATCGAATAACCATCGGAGTACTTAATGGATGTGCTTCATCCATGTAAAATCGTTTCAATACCTTTTCTATGTAGGCAGATTGATGAACAGAAATTCCGTTTGCCAAATGTTCAATTTGCAAACCGAGACATAATTTTGTCTTTCCGAGATCTTTCATCTCGATTTTCTTCTTTAAATAATCAATTGCCTTTTGAAGTTCTGTAGGAGTTCCAATAAGATTTATGTCATCAATATATATGGCAAGTACAACAAACTCCGATGTTGTTTTCTTTATAAAAATACATGGACAAATGGAATCATTTATATAACCTTCCTTTAATAAATATTCACTAAGGCGGTTATATCACATTCTTCTTGATTGCTTTAGACCATACAAATATCTTTGCAATTTGATTGAAAATATTTTCCTGGACTTTAAATTATGTACGTTGAGCATTTTAAATCTCTCGGGAATTTTCATGTATATGTGATGACCCAAAAGGTCATCTTATATTTTAAAATTCGAATCTATGCTCTTAAACCTTAAAAATATTATTTTTACCCTCTTCGATTTGCGTGCACAGTCCGGGCATGTTTCCGGAAAGATTTTATGTTGAAAATTGATAAAAATAATAATTTATGCCTTAAAAGTTAATTTTAGTTGACTTCGGTCAACATTTTTGATAAACGGGTCCGGATCTGTTTTTGACGATCCTGGTGGATCCGTATCGAATTATGGGACCTGGGCGTATGTCCGGAATCGAATTCGGAGGTCCCTAGTTCGAGTTATGAATTTTTGATGAAAATTAAAAGTTTGAAAATTTATTATTTTTAAGAATTGGTTGATGTTTGGCCTTGTTGATACCGGGTCCGTATTTTTGATTCTGGAGCCCGATATAGGTCTAATATAATATTTATGACTTATCTGTGAAATTTGGTGAGAAACGGAGTTGATTTGACGTGATTCGGATATCCAGTTGAGAAGATAGAAATTTTAAGTGTTCTTGAAAATTTCATTTGATTTGGTGCTAAATTCGTAGTTTTAGATGTTATTTTGGCGATTTGATCACGCGAGCAAGTCCGTATGTTGTTTTTAGACTTGTGTGCATGTTTGGTTTGGAGCCCCGAGGGCTCGGGTGAGTTTCGGATAGGCTACGAGATGTTTTGGACTTAGAAAAATCTGGTATTTTTGTTGTATCTGGTGTTTGCTATGTTGTGCTTCGCGATCACATAGTCACTCTCGCGATCGCGAAGGGGAAACTGGGCTGGGGAGGATTTACTCTACGCGAACGGGAGACCATAGTCGCGAACGTGGAGCATTGGGGGGAGTTTCTCTATGCGAACACGACCAGTCTAACGCGAACGCGTAGCTTTAGCTAGGCTGGGCAGGAGACCTGGGGAAGCTCTACGCCAACGCGAGCCATTTCACGCGAACGCGAAGGCAAGACGGGCTAAGCCTTCGCGAACGCGTAAAGCCTCTCGCGATCGCGTAAGTCCTTAGGAGGCTGCTCTTCGCGAACACGGCAGTTTTCACGCGATCGCGATAAACACTATCGCCCAGCACTTAACAGAATCCAAACACGGGATTTTGCCAAAAAATTCATTTTTCTCAAAAATCAAATGGTGTGAGGCGATCTTTCAAGATCCATTTCTTCCCCAAAGTGTTGGTAAGTGATTCTAAACTATTTTCTTTCAATTACCTATTAGATTCATGAATTATCAACCTAAAATCTAGAGTTTTCATGGTAGAATTAGGGGTTAGGGTAGAAACTAGGAATTTCGGAAATTTGGGGATTTAGACCTCAATTTGAGGTCGAATTCTAAAACTAATTACATATTCGAGCTCGGGGGTGAATGGGTAAATGGATTTTGGTCTGAACCTCGGGTTTTGACCAAGCAGGCCCGGAGTCGATTTTTTGACTTTTTGGAGGAAAATTTGGGAAATTTAATTTATGCAATATAATTGATTTCTTTAGCAATATTTGACATTATTGAGTCATTTTTGAATAGATACGAGTGGTTTGGAGGTGAATTTCAAAGAAAAAATTGTGATTGAGAATTAAGTGGCCTTCGGAGCGAGGTAAGTGTTGTGTCTAACCCTGACTTAAGGGACTTAGGAACCTTAGATTACTTGCTAAGTGAAATTCATGTGAGCGGCGTATATATGAGGTGACGAGTACTTATGCGCCGCCAATTTACCAGTTTTTCATGTTTCTCTATTTTTCTTATATTGTCTCTTTCTTATGCTTAATTGCTACGTGTTATACTAGTGTTGTTCAATTTATCGTTCTTATCATGTTTACGGATTTTCTGGTGATAATTGAGTTTTTATTTCAAAGTTGAGATTGATATTATGGAACCAAATGTTGAAGTAAGTTTTGTACTTGTAATTCTATCTCCCTTTTGTTATTTATGCATTGCATTATGGTAAGTGAGAGTGTTAATGCACGAAGGGTGATGTCGTACCATATTGTGAGTGTTAATGCACGAAGAGTGATGTCGTGCCATATTGTGAGTGTTAATGCACGAAGGGTGATGTCGTGCCATGATATGAGAATTAATGCACGAAGGGTGATGATGTGCCATGATATAAGAGTTAATGCACGAAGGGTGATGTCGTGTCGTTTCTATTGATTTTATGGTGAGATTGAGAGTAAAAGCACGAAGGGTGATGCCGTGTATTTTTCCTTTACTGTATTCACTATTCTTGTTGATTCTTTGTATGTTGACTGCTCCGGTTATTATTCTGTTGTATTTCTTTATCTCGTATTCCCCTCAACATGTTCCCCTCCCGTCATTTCCTATTTAGTTCTTCATTTCTGTTATTTGTATATACACTGTTAAATTATACAGGTTGATTTTAGGTGCATTGCCTTAGCCTCGTCACTATTTTATCGAGGTTAGGCTCGACACTTACCAGTACATGGGGTCGGTTGTACTGATACTGCACTCTGCACTTTCTGTGCAGATTTTGGTACCGGCTCGATTTGATCGAGATTTTTGCTATTGGTCCGTTGTCCGGAGACTCAAGGTAGATCTGTCAGCGTTCACAGACCTTGAAGTCCCCGTTTATCTTCTCCGTCCTACTGTTTCTTTCATTCAGACAATTGTATTTCTTTCAGACTAGTACTTGTAGAAAATTCTAGAATGCTCGTGAATTATAACTCCAGATCCGGGTGGTAGTAATTAATACAGTTTTATAATATTCCGCACTTATCATATTTCATCTTAGTTAATTATTGTTATTTACTGAATGGAAATAAGGAATTGGTTTAATGATTTTCTAACGTTGGCTTGCCTAGCAAGTGAAATGTTAGGCGCCATCACGATCCCGTCGGTGGGAAATTCCAGGTCGTGACAAGTTGGTATCAGAGCACTAGGTTGCCTAGGTCTCACGATTCACGAGCAAGCTTAGTATAGTCTGGATGATCGGTACGGAGACGTCTGTGCTTATCTTCCTGAAGCTATGAAGTTTAGGAACAAATTTCACTTTTATTCTCCTCTGTCGTGCGATGTTGTTTTCTCAATATTGATTGAACTCTTCTACTCTTATTCTATCGCAGATGGCGAGAACACGTACCACTTCCTCAGCTGAGCAACAGCCAGAGCCTCTAGCGGCTACTCCTATGAGGGGTAGAGGTCGAGGCCGAGGTAGGGGCAGGGCTCAGCCCAGAGCCCGAGCATTAGCCCCAGTAGTGAAGCCTCAAATAGATATTGATGAGGAGATTTCAGCTCAGACTATTCCTGCCGGACCAACTCAGGTTTCAGAGGGTTTATTGCCACCCCAGTACTTCAGGACGCTTTGGTCCGTTTGATGGGCCTTATGGAGAGTGTGGCCCAGACTAGCGCATTTCCCATGGCACCAGCTGTCTCTCAGGCTGGAGGAGGGGCCCAGACTCCCACTACTCCCGCTCCGGAGCAGATAGCTCCCAAGTATCAAGCTCCAGCAGCTCATCCAATCAGAGTAGTTCAGTCGGTTGTTGCGCCACAGACCGGTAATGGGTCAGCTATGTCTTCTGAGGCTTTATGGAGGCTGGACAGGTTTACCAAGCTCTTCCCAGTTTACTTTAGTGGTGCTCCTTCAGAGGATCCCCAGGAGTATCTTGACAGCTGTCACGAGGTTCGACGGAACATGGGTATAGTGGAGACCAATGGGGTCGATTTTGCTGCATTTTAGATGACTGGTTCCGCCAAGAAATGGTGGAGAGATTACTTGTTGACCAGACCAGCTGGGTCGCCTGCTCTTACTTGGGACCAGTTCTCCCAGCTCTTCATAGAGAAATTTCTGCCTATCACATTGAGAGAGGAGCATCGCCGTTAGTTTGAGCGCCTCCAGCAGGGAAGTATAACTGTTACCTAGTATGAGACCCGTTTTGTGGATTTGGCCCGTTATGCTATTCTTATGCTTCCCACCGAGAGAGAGAGAGAGAGAGAGAGAGAGAGAGAGAGAGAGAGAGAGAGAGAGAGAGAGAGAGAGAGAGAGAGATGAGGTTTATTGATAGACTTGCTCAGCCTATCAGATTGCAGATGGCTAAGGAGAGTGGAGTGAGATTTCTTTTCAGGCGGCTGCTAATGTCGCCAGACGAGTCGAAATGGTTCTTACTCAGGGAGGTCAGGGGTCTGACAAGAGACCTCATTATTTCGGTGAGTTCAGCGGTGCCTCATCTAGAGGCAGAAGTACTTTTGGTAGAGGCCATCCTCCCAGGCCATTTCATTCAGCACTCCAGGCATCCCATGGTGCCTTAGGTGGTCATGGCCCTTAGATGCATTATTCCGAATAGCCAGCCTACAGTGCACCACCGGCTCCTATTAGTGCACTTCCACTCCAGAGTTATCAGGGTGGTTATTCAGGTCGACAGGGGTCAGTTTCAGGGTCAGTAGTCACATCAGCCGAGGTTATGTTATACTTGTGGTGACCCGAGGCACATTGCTAGATTTTGTCCTTGGGCAACGGTCAGCTCACAGCATCAGAGTTCTCATGCCATGGTTTCAGTACCAGTTGCTGCACCACCTGCTCAGCTAGCCAGAGGCAGGGGTCAGGCAGCCAGAGGTAGAAGCCAAACTGTTAGAGATGGAGGTTAGGCTGTTAGAGGTGGAGATCATCTAGTTAGAGGTCGTCCCAGGGACATAGTTTAGATTGGTGGGGCCCATCCCCGATGTTATGCTTTCCCAGCCAGGCCTGAGGCTGAGTCATCTGACGTTGTTATCACAGGTACTGTTTCAGTATGCAGTAGAGATGCTTCAGTTCTATTTGATCCGGGGTATACTTACTCCTATGTGTCATCCTATTTTGCTTCATATTTAGTTGTGCCCCGTGATTCCTTGAGTGCTCCTGTGTATGTGTCCACACCAGTGTGGGATGCTATTATTGTAGATTGTGTTTATCGTTCGTGTGTGGTCACCATTGGAAGTCTTGAGACTCGTGTAGATCTTCTACTTCTCGATATGGTTAATTTTGATGTCATACTAGTATGGATTGGCTGTCACCTTATCATGCTATATTAGATTGTCACGCCAAGACGGTGACCTTAGCCTTGCAGGGATTGTCTCAATTAAAGTGGAAAGGGACTCTTGGACATTCTACCAGCAGGGTTATCTCTTATGTGAAGGCTCAGCATATGGTCGAGAAGGGGTGTCTAGCTTATTTGGCTTATGTCCGCGATTCTAGTGTGGAGGTTCCTTCCATGGATTCAGTGCCAGTTGTTCGCGAGCTTCCAGAGGTGTTTCCTGCAGACCTGCCGGGGATGCCACCCGATAGGGATATTGATTTCTACATTGACTTGGCTCCGGGCACTCAGCCCATTTCCATTCTTCCATACCGCATGGCCCCGCCAGAGTTGAAAGAATTGAAGGAACAGTTATAAGATTTGCTTGATAAGGGCTTCATTAGACCTAGTGTCTCGCCCTGGGGTGCACCTATTTTTTTTTTGAAGAAGAAAGATGGATCGATGAGGATGTGTATAAATTATCGGCAGTTGAACAAAGTCACCATCAAGAACAAGTATCCATTGTCAAGGATTGATGATTTATTTGATCAGCTTCAGGGTGCCAAGGTGTTTTCAAAGATTGATTTGAGATCTGGCTACTATCAATTGAGGATTAGGGCATACGATTTTCCTAAGACAGCTTTTCGGACTCGGTATGGGCATTATGAGTTTCTAGTGATGTCATTTGGGCTCACAAATGCCCCAGCAACATTCATGGATTTGATGAACCGGGTGTTCAAACCCTACTTGGATTCCTTTGTGATTGTGTTTATTGATGATATCTTGATCTACTCCCACAGTAGAGAGGAGCATGAGCAATACCTTCGGATTATTCTTCAGACTCTGAAAGACAACCAGTTATATGCTAAGTTCTCAAAATGCGAGTTTTGGTTGAGTTCAGTTGCTTTCTTAGGTCACGTTGTATCAACAGAGGGTATTCAGGTGGATCCTAAGAAGATTGAGGCAGTTCAGAACTGGCCTAGACTCACATCAGCTACAGAGATCCGTAGTTTCCTGGGTTTGGCAGGCTATTACCGTCAATTTGTGGAGGGGTTTTCATCCATAGCAGCCCTGTTGACCAGATTGACCCAGAAGGGTGCCCCGTTCAGGTGGTCAGACGAGTGTGAAGCGAGCTTTCAGAAGCTCAAGACAGCTTTGACTACGACACCAGTATTGGTGTTACCTACAGGTTTAGGATCTTATACAGTATATTGTGACGCATCCTGTATTGGTTTGGGTGCGGTATTGATGCAGGGTGGCAAAGTTATTACATATGCTTCACGGCAGTTGAAGGTTCACGAGAATAATTACCCTGTTCATGATCTAGAGCTGGCAGCCATTGTTCACGCGCTGAAGATTTGGAGGCACTATATTTACGGCGTGCCATGTGAGGTATTCACGGATCATCGGAGCTTGCAGTATTTGTTCAAGCAGAAGGAACTTAATTTGAGGCAGAGAAGGTGGTTGGAGCTATTGAAAGACTATGATATCACCATATTATATCATCCCGGGAAGGACAATGTAGTGGACGATGCTTTGAGTAGAAAGCCAGTCAGTATGGGTAGCCTTGCATATATTCCAGTTGGTGAGAGACTGCTTGTATTGGATGTTCAGGCCTTGGCCAACCAATTCGTGAGGTTGGATGTTTTTGTGCCCAGCCGTGTTCTAGCTTGTACAGTTGCTCTGTCTTCTTTGTTTGAGCGCATCAGAGATCGGCAGGATGACGATCCTCATTTACTTGTCCTTAGAGACACAGTGCGGCACGGTGGTGCCAAGCAGGTTACTGTTGGAGATGACGGAGTTTTGAGGATACAAGGTCGTATTTGTGTGCCTAATGTGGATGGACTTCGTGAGTTAATTCTTCAGGAGGCCCACAGTTCCCGATATTCTATTCATCCGGGTGTCGCCAAGATGTATCAAGACTTGCGACAGCATTGTTGATGGAGGAGGATGAAGAAAGACATAGTTGCATATGTAGCTTGGTGTCTAAATTGTTAGCAAGTAAAGTACGAGCATTAGAGACCTGGTGGTTTGCTTCAGAAGATAGCGATTCCTGAGTGGAAGTGGGAGCGTATCACTATGGATTTGTTGTTGGACTTCCACAGACTAAGAGGAAGTTCGATGCAGTTTGGGTCATTGTGGACAGGCTGACTAAGTTAGCGCATTTTATTCCTGTGGCAATTACCTATTCCTCTGAGCGGTTGGCAGAGATTTACATTCGCGAGATCGTCCGTCTTCACGGGATTCCCGTGTCTATCATTTCTGATCGAGGTACGTAGTTCACCTCGCACTTCTGGAGGGCAGTACAACGTGAATTGGGTACGCAGGTTGAGTTGAGCACGGCATTCCATCCTCAGACGGACGGGCAGTCCAAGCGCACTATTCAAATCTTGGAGGATATGCTCCGCGCATGTGTTATAGACTTCGGAGGATCGTGGGATCAGTTATTGCCCCTTGTAGAGTTCGCCTACAATAACAGCTACCAGTCGAGCATTCAGATGGCTCTCTATGAAGCATTATATGGTAGGCAGTGCCGGTCGCCAGTTAGGTGGTTCGAGCCGGGAGAGGCTCGGCTGTTGGGCACAGACTTAGTACAAGATGCCTTGGATAAGGTCAAGATTATTTAGGATCGACTTCGCACAGCTCAGTCCAGGCTGAAGAGTTATACCGACCGTAGAGTTCGTGATATTGCATTCATGGTCGGAGAGAGAGTGTTACTTCGGGTATCACCCATGAAGGGTGTAATGAGGTTCGGAAATAAGGGCAAGTTGAGCCCTAGGTATATCAGACCTTTTGAGATTCTGGAAAGACAGTGGGAGAGGTGGCTTACAGGCTTGCATTGCCACCTAATTTAGCAGCTGTTCATCCGGTATTCCATGTGTCTATATTTCAAAAGTATCACGGCGATCCGTCCCATGTGTTAGATTTCAGCTCTGTCCAGTTGGACAAGAATTTGACTTACGAGGATGAGCCGGTGGCTATTTTAGCCCGACAAGTTCGCCAGTTGAGATCAAAGAGTTACCCTTCAGTTCGAGTGCAGTGGAGAGGTAAGCCTATTGAGGCAGCTACTTGGGAGTCCGAGTCTGATATGCAGAGTAGATATCCCCACTTTTTCACCAGCCCATGTACTTTTCTATGTCTGTTCGAGGACGAACGGTTGTTTTACAGGTGGAGAATGTGATGACCCAAAAGGTCATCTTATGTTTTAGAACTCGAATCTGCGCTCTTAAGCCTTAAAAATCTCATTTTACCCTCCTCAATTTCCGTGCGCAGTCCGAGCATATTTCCGAAAGCTTTTATGTTAAAAATTAATGAAAATAAGAATTTATGCCTCAAAAATTGATTTTAGTTGACTTTGGTCATATTTTTTAGTAAACGGGGCCGGATTCGTATTTTGACAGTTTCGGTGGGTCCGTATCAAATTATGGGACATGGGCGTATGCCCGAAATCGAATTCAGAGGTCCCTAGCTCGAGTTATGAATTTTTGATGAAAATTAAAAGTCTAAAAATTTATTGTTTTTAAGAATTGGTTGATGTTTGGCCTTGTTGATACCGGGTCCGTATTTTTTGGTTTTGGAGCCCGGTATAGGTCTAATATAATATTTATGACTTATCTGTGAAATTTGGTGAGAAACGGAGTTGATTTGACGTAATTCGAATGTCCAGTTGAGAAGATAGAAATTTTAAAAGTGTTCTTGAGAATTTCATTTGATTTGGTACTAAATTCATAGTTCTAGGTGTTATTTTGGCGATTTGATCGCGCGAGCAAGTTCGTATGATGTTTTTAGATTTGTGTGCATGTTTGGTTTGGAGCTCCGAGGGCTCGGGTGAGTTTCGGATAGGCTACGGGATGTTTTGGACTTAGAAAAATTTGGTATTTTTGCTGTATCTGGTGTATGCTATGTTGTGCTTCGCGATCGCGTAGTCACTCTCGCGATCGCGAAGGGGAAACTGGGCTGGGGAGGATTTACTCTGCGCGAATGCGAGACCATGGTCGCGAATGCGGAGCATTGGGGAGAGTTTCTCTACGCTAACGCGACCAGTCTAACGCGAACGCGTAACTTTAGCTAGGCTGAGCAGGGGACCTAGGGAAGTTCTACGCAAATACGAGCCATTTCAGGCGAACGCGAAGGCAAGGCGGGCTAAGCCTTCGCAAATGCGTAAAGCCTCCTGTGATCACGTAAGTCCTTGGAGGCTGCTCTTCGCGAATGCGGCAGTGTTCACGCGATCGCGATGAACAGTGTCGCCAAGCACTTAACAGAATCCAAACACGAGATTTAGCCAAAAAAATTCATTTTTCTCAAAAACCAAACGGTGTGAGGCGATTTTTCAAGAGCCATTTCTTCCCCAAAGTGTTGGTAAGTGATTCTAAACTATTTTCTTTCAATTACCCACTTCATTCATGAATTATCAACCTAAAATCTAGAGTTTTCATGGTAGAATTAGGGGTTAGGGTAAAAACTAGAGATTTCAGAAATTTGGGAATTTAGACCTCAATTTGAGGTCGAATTCCAAAACTAATTACATATTCGGGCTCGGGGGTGAATGGGTAAATGGATTTTGATCCGAACCTCGGTTTTTGACCAAGCGGGCCCGAGGTCGATTTTTTGACTTTTTGGAGAAAAATTTGGAAAATTTAATTTATGCAATATAATTGATTTCTTTAGTAATATTTGATATTATTGAGTCATTTTTGAATAGATACGAGTGGTTTGGAGGTGAATTTCAAAGGAAAAGCTGTGATTGAGAATTAAGTGGCCTTCGGAGTGAGGTAAGTGTTGTGTCTAACCCTGACTTGAGGGAATTAGGAACCTTAGATTACTTGCTAAGTGAAATTCATGTGAGCGGCGTATATATGAGGTGACGAGTATTTATGCGTCGCCAATTTACCTATTTTCCATGTTTCTCTATTTTTCTTATATTGTCTCTTTCCTATGCCCAATTGCTACGTGTTATACTAATGTTGTTCAATTTAACGTTCTTATCATGTTTACGGATTTTCTGGTGATAATTGAGTTTTTATTTCAAAGTTGAGATTGATATTATGGAACCAAATGTTGAAGTAAGGTTTGTACTTGTTATTCTATCTCCCTTGTTTTTCTATCTCCCTGTTGTTATTTATGCATTGCATTATGGTAAGGGAGAATGTTAATGCACGAAGGGTGATGTCGTGCCATATTGTGAGTGTTAATGCACGAAGGGTGATGCCGTGCCATATTGTGAGTGTTAATGCACGAAGGGTGATGTCGTGCCATGATATGAGAGTTAATACACGAAGGGTGATGCCGTGCCATGATATGAGAGTTAATGCACGAAGGGTGATGTCATGTCGTTTCTATTGATTTTATGGTGAGATTGAGAGTAAAAGCACGAAGGGTGATGCCGTGCATTTTTCCTTTACTGTATTCACTATTCTTGTTGATTCTTGGTATGTTAACTGCTCCGGTTATTATTCTATTGTATTTCTTTATCTCGTATTCCCCTCAACATGTTCCCCTCCCGGCATTTCCTATTTAGTTCTTCATTTCTGTTATTTGTATATACACTGTTAAATTATACAGGTTGATTTGTAGGTACCTTGCCTTAGCCTCGTCACTACTTCATTGAGGTTAGGCTCGACACTTACCAGTACATGGGGTCGGTTGTACTGATACTGCACTCTGCACTTTCTGTGCAGATTTTGGTATCGACTCGAGTTGATCGAGATTTTTGCTATTGGTCTGTTGTCCGGAGACTCAAGGTAGATCTGTCGGCGTTTACATACCTTGAAGTCCCCGTCTATCTTCTCCGTCCTACTGTTTCTTTCATTCAGACAGTTGTATTTCTTTCATACTATTACTTGTAGAAAATTCTAGAATGCTCATGAATTATGACTCCAGATCCGGGTGGTAGTAATTAATACAGTTTTATAATATTCCGCACTTATCATATTTCATCTTAGTTAATTATTATTATTTACTGAATGGAAATAAGGAATTGGTTTAATAATTTTCTAACGTTGGCTTGCCTAGCAAGTGAAATGTTAGGCGCCATCACGGTCCCGTCGGTGGAAAATTCCAGGTCGTGACAGTATATCTCATTATCAAGTGAGCTGTATAGGTAGGCTGTAACCACATCCATTAAATGCATGTCAAGCTTTTCATAGACAGCAAGACTAATGAGATAATAGAATGTTATAGCATCCATAACAGGAGAATACGTCTCTTCATAATCGACATCAGGCCTCTTTGAAAATCCTTGTGCAACAAGGCGTGCCTTATATCTTTGTACCTCATTTTTCTCACTCCTTTTACGTACAAAGACCCATTTATAGCCAACAGGTTTGACCCAAAAACTTCACGTTTCGCAAGTGAATCCAACTCAGATTGGATTGCTTCTTGCCATTTTGGCCAATCGCGTCTTTGTCGACATTCTCCAACAAATTGAGGTTCAAGATCCTCATTATCTTGCATAATGCTAGATGCAATATTGTATGCAAAGACATAATCCACCACTATATTCAATCGATTCAAATTTGTCTCAATATCGATTGGATTTATTGATAGTTCCTTATTTTCTCGAGTCTCAGGCTCATCAATATCCTCATGAATTTCAGGACTGGTTAAATCATGGGTTTCTTTATCTTTCATAGTGTCATCTTGATCATTTATTTTCCTTTTTCTAGGATTTCGATCCTTAGAACCCAATGGTCTGCCACGCTTTAGGTGTGCTTTTGACTCATTAGCTATGACACTAGAAGATTTTCCAACAGGGACATCAATATGGATTGGAACATTCTCTGCAGGGATATGTGATTTCGTTATCCTTTTCAGATCCGTAAATGCACCTGGCATTGGATTTGCTATTTTTTGCAAACGGATAATCTTTTGCACCTCTTTTTCACAAATATAGGCACATGGATCAAGATGAGATAATGATGGATTTTTCCACGAAATTTCCCGTTTGCTTTCACCAATTTCTCCCCCTAATTTTGGGGAAAATGCCTCATCGAATCGACAATCTACAAATCGAGCAGTGAACAAATCTCCCGTTAATGTTTCGAGGTAGCGAATAATGGAGGGCGATTCAAACCCAACATATATTCCTAACCTTCTCTGGGGACCCATCTTGGTGCGATATGGCGGTGCTACAGGCACATATACTGCGCATCCAAAAATTCTTAGATGGGATATATTAGGTTCATGACCCAAAACTAGTTGCAACGGGGAATATTTATGATAATTTATCGGTCTGAGACGAATTAGCATTGCTGCATGCAAAATGGCATGACCCCAAACAGAAGTGGGTAATTTCGTTTTCATGAGTAACAGCCTTGCTATCAATTGCAGACGTTTAATCAAAGACTCTGCAAGGCCATTTTGAGTGTGAACATGAGCTACATGATGTTCCACTTTTATCTCAATTGATAAGCAATAATCATTAAATACTTGGGATGAAAACTCAGCAGCATTATCAAGTCGAATAGACTTAATTGGATTATCGGGAGCTGTGCATGTAATCGAATTATTTTTGCCATTAATTTTGCAAACGCTAGGTTGCGTGATGACAATAGGCACACATGAGACCATCTAGAAGATGCATCTATTAAGACCATAAAATATCTAAACGACCCACTAGGTGGGTGAATAGGTCCACAAATATCCCCTTGTATACGTTCCAAAAACACAGGGCTCGATCCCAACCTTTGTTGGTGATGGTCTAATAATCAATTTGCCTTGATAACAAGAAGTGCAAGAAAACTCATTATTTAAAAGAATCTTTAAATTCTTTAATGGATGCCCATTTGAGTTCTCTATAATTCGTCTCGTCATAATTGATCTAGGATGTCCCAATCGATCATGCCAAAGTACAAAAGTATTGGAATTAGAAATCTTTTGGTTTACGATAGAATGTGCCTCAATTGCACTAATTCTTGTCCAATACAAGATACAAGATAAAGATGAGAACTTCTCAATAACCCTTTTCTGGCCAGAGACATTCTTGGTAACGATGAGATATTCGAGATTATTCTCATCTATTGTCTCAATATGAAATCCATTTCGACGAATATCTTTAAAACTCAACAAGTTCCTCTTGGACTTGGAGGAGAACATTGCATTCTCTATGATAAGTATTGTTCCCTTAGGCAGAGTTATATTAGCTCTTCCAGAGCCTTCAATTAGATTACTACTACCAGAAATTGTAGTAACATCTGCCTTACACATACTTAAATGAGAGAAATATTTCTTTTATTTGAATATTGTATGTGTTGTATATGAATCAATTAAGCAAATATTTTTACAATTGAACTTTGATCCAAGTTTGTTTTGAAAGATATCCATATTTGCTTCCCATGATTTGACATACAAAAGAAGTATATGAATAAATATTAGTATTTTAGAGAAAAAGGAAAAGAAATAAAGTTAAACCAATAATTCAATAGTGACATTTTAATGCATTTTCTAGCAAATTCTAATTATTATACAAATAATTACGCAGCAAAAATAATACAATTATAAGTACATTACACATATGACTAATACAACTACAATAAATTTATTTATATGTATAAGTTATTTATATTTTCCTATACATTGTGTGAAAAACAATTGATCTGTGTAAGAAAAGAACATACTTAGCTGATTCTCTTTTCTTTATTCATAATATTTCATCCATGTACATGAAAAAAATTAAGGGTGAAGTAACAAAAGTTGTTTGTTCCAGGGTGCTGGTAAACCTCTTCTTAAAGAAAATTAAAATAACGTAAAGGAAAATCAAAAGGCATTAAAAGATCAGTGAGACTAGGATACTAATTACTTAGATATTATTCATTGTTTGTGAAATTTATGAAATTTAGGAAATACATATATTTTTAAAAACTACATAAGACGTATTATTAAGTGCAATAAAAATTATAAGATTTTTATTCATTAGATACTATGAATAGAAAAACATAAAAATCAAACTTCTCAGTCATCTTTAACCATAGATCCATCACCGATCAAGTGATTTATTTTTCCATCAGGGTGCTCAAAAATATCTGCCATATCCAAGTGGGTGATGTCAAATTCATTGTCATAGACAAAATTAGCTTCATGAGCCTTATTCTTTAGAGATGCTTGATAAAGCTCAACCAAATATTTTGGTATGCGACAAATATTTGCCCAATGCCCTTTTCCACCGCAACGATAACATTCAGTTTCTGAACCATTTGCCCGTGGCCCTTTTCACTTTTGGTGATTATTTTTCTTTGGGGGGTGATTAACACTAGGAAAATTTATTCCTTGGCCACGGCCACGACCACGACCACGAACAGGGCCACGACCTTTTCCACGCTTAGAATAATAGGAATACACCTCATTCACTTTAGGCAATGGTGTAGACCCAATGGGTCGATTTTCGTAATTTCTCATGAGCAAGTCGTTGTTTCGTTCAGCCACAAGGAGAAGAGAAATTAACTCAGAATACTTCTTGAAACCTGTCTCTCGGTACTGCTGTTGCAAGACTATATTGGAGGCATGAAACGTTGTGAACGTTTTTTTATGCTTATCATAATCAATGATAGTATCTCCACAGAGTTTAAATTTAGAAGTAATTCTGAACATCGCAGAATTATATTCAGAAATAGACTTAAAGTCTTGGAGTCTCAGATGAGCCCAATCATATCGTGCTTGTGAAAGAGTGACCAACTTTAAGTTGTCATATCTTTCCTTTAAACCATTCCACAAAATAAGTGGATCTTTGACTGTGAGATATTCTATCTTCAACCCTTCATCAAGGTGATGGCGCAAGAAAAACAAGACCTTAGCACAGTCTTGGGTAGATGCTTTATTTGTGTATTTAATGGCCTCTCCAAGACCCATTGCATCTAAATGGATTTCATCATCCAACACCCATGTCATATAGTTCTTGCCCGAAATTTCAATGGCAACAAACTTTCTTTTTATAATATCAGTCATAATTAAAAGAGGAGAAAAGTTATACCTTAGTCTTCTCAAAGAGCTTCTTGAGACGGTAGAGTCTCGTGCTGATAACGTATTATGAAATATAACTCAAATTAACAATATAGAACAAGAAAAAAATAAGCTAAGAGATATAGAGAGAAAGAGAGAAGAGAATCTTATTTCTTCTTCAATTGTGTGTATTTTTCTATCTATTATAAGGCCTTTATGTAGGCATGAAAAGTGAAGAAAATATGTCATTGAATATGTCATTAAACATAGAAAATATGTCATTAAGCATTTGAGATGAATATCATGGAGGAAGAATAGACATCCACCATAATTTGATATTTCTTATAACATTAATGTAAAATATGCAAGAAATATACATATTTTTATACCTAACCAGTGTATATTATTTTTGTATATTGGCTAGTAGATATAATTATTTTTGGTCGATCATCCAAATATATAACTTACCCTTCCATCAATTTATGGGGCAGCACAAATAGCCACTTGGAGGACCGTTGTTTAAAGATTAGCCGAAATTTAGATTTTTTTTAAAGTTTAACTGTCTCATAATCAAATTAAGACTCATGAAACTGAAGTAAAAAATAGTGGATCTCAAGTTTCAAGCTCCATACATTCTTTTTAATGTATCGTAGCAGATAACCTATATTATTCTTTAGCTACTAATCCGACCCACTTATTACATACGGTTGCTTGTAGTAATCATCTTTTAACTAGGTAATTAATAGCGCAAAATTTCATTTATACTGTCATTGTATAAAAAAATTATAGGCGTGGCGGCTATAAACTTGATTTCAGTCGATTCTTCAAGTAATTTTGCGTGTCTCCTAGATTCTCTGCCTCTATTCGCACTTCTCAGAGAAGGAGAGTTGATAAGAAAAGGAAGAAGCAATCACAAAGGTTAATATGAGCTCATGAAGTATCAGTTAAAGGTCTAATTTATGTTGCGCAAACTTTCCAAAATAATAAAATATATTATATTTTGAGGATCACACGCATCGAACGATATTTTCAAAAAGTACGGACAACACATTGTCTAATTACCGGTGGTGATGGCGGCAATCATTTGCCATAACTTGCCTTCTTGAACTATATATACTGATTGGACAAATAATGGGGTCCAAATTCTTCATTTTTATCAAGAATATTACATGATTGAATGCTATAGGTGACATCTGGAAATTAATAGATGGACGAACATTTCACAAACACTTATCCTCCTATCACTATATAAGATGAAATATAGTTTTCTGAAGAGTAAGAAAAAGAATATTGCAATTGGATCATTTTGTAGGTAATCGATCACAAAATTTCTATGATAAACATTGTAATTAGTAACGATAAAAATGATAAATTAAATTTACCCGCTATTACATGTTAAACAACATTGATAATATAATTCTGTTTACAATGCCAGTTTATATAACTTAAATTCATATAAAATACACTTGTAATAATTAGTGTATTTAATTACCTTATTTTATGCTTAGTTAGACTAACAAGCATTAATATGGTTAATCTTTTTTTTTTTGCAATGTAGAAAACAATGCTTGAGAGTATTAACGAACTGGGATTTTTCTGCAGACTATTCCTGTGTACAAGAAGTTGGCTAGAATCACACATCAAACTGGCAGCAAAACAGTATGAAATATTTGTCTACACCTATACAAACATCATAAATAATAAAATGCGTGGCAACATCTAAAGTTAAGTGATTGTATTATATTTAATGCTTTTGTCTCTGGAAAACGTCACATTTCTCGGAACGGAAAACTTCTTTTTGTGTAGCTCAAGTTTCGTTTTCTCTTGGATTAAATATTTAAATGGCCCCATCCAATAATGAATGAATAAAAACAAGAGTTTAACAGGAAAATTGCGGCTGCTATATACTAACTTGCAGATCACGTTATATTTCAAGCTACATATATATCACTGTGCTCATTTAAATTTTAAATCGAAGAATTCTGATGTTATGTTATCGCATAAAGTCTTTTAAGGGTTCCATCTCTCCCCTCTAAGGGAAGATAAAGGAACATAACTTACAACTAAACTCATTGCTTATGTTCAAAATCTAATATTTGTTGATCTTTTTATTGACATTTTACGTGTATATTTATGTATAGTATCGAAAATGATAAGTTCAATTGATTTTATCATATCCATGGCACATCTGCCTCTTCTCTAATTCCTCTCTCTTTAAGGGTGGTAGGCGAGAGGCGGATGTAGTCTTGTGATACCAAGTTCATCTTGATCCAGTAATTTCGATACAAAACATGAATTTATATGTAAAACTTCATTAAATTGCGACAAATAATACATATAAACTCATAAATTTAAAATATTAATGTATTTAATGCTAAAAATCCTAATTAAAAATTGAATCCATAGAATTTAAATCACAAATCCGTCTCTGTGGTGGGCGGGTTGTCGGGAAGCTTTGGTGTAGCTGGCTGATCAGAATCAGATCAGATCAGATAGAGTTGGTAGGTTAAGAAGAGCTTTCAAAATGGTATTACCTAGTTAATTATCAGCTTCCTGGGAAAAAGTTAGATTCTCTGAAGTGTATATATAGCGATGTTCTTGAAAACCAAGCAATAATGCATGCATGAAGCCAATCTAATCCACGTAGCTATAGCCCTCTCTTCAATAGCTAGCTGTATGGAAATGGAATGTTACGTTGTTGTCATATCATGCACATAGTTTATTTAGTATTTATTTAATCAACATACTGTTGGCTTTGTGTCACGACTCTATGCATATATATATATATATATATATATATATATATATATATATATATATATATATATATATATATATATATATATATACTGTGTTCTCTCTGGAGTGATTAATTCTTTCATATTTTGATCAGTTGTAACACGGAGGATAATTAATCACCAGAGCCATAACTAACCAGGGACGCAAAACAAAATCTTGATCTGTCACTAAGCAGAATTTTAAAACAGGACAATCAACTATATAGTAGTAATTAAAAAGAAGGATTGATTTAGTGGCAAGTCATCTCCATTTTAAACCACGAGGTTGGCAAAGCCAACTATTTTTATTAGAAAGAGATCTCGGATCAAAGGACTTATAACAACCGGTACTCGATAGTGCTATGTTTGTCCATTTAGTCGATCCTCCAAAAAACAAGATCATAGATTTATGTTGTTCTCAGCAACCTCGAGAAAGATATTATTGCGCTATGTTATTACCTAAGTATGATGAGGGTGTCATACAGAAGCGGAACTAGGATTTGAACCTACAATCAACACCGTGGCTTTGTCCCTGATGTCATGCCAAAGTTGGTCCCGCGAGTGAGCTCAAGCTAAAGCATGAGAAGAAAAGTTAGCTTTCTGAAGTAAGCTCGGACACGAGCGGACGCACACTAGCTCAGGGCCTGGGACATACGTTACTATCGTCATTTCATGAATTTAGTACATTATTATTAATCAACATTACAGGGACACAACTGTCGCTGTTTTAACACTGTCAAAACTTATCTACGTGTCCATATCCCATCTCTCTTTGGAAATTTGATGATTCCTACGTACTGTGTGAACTAATTAATTGCCACTAATTATAACCTAATGATTTTTAGCTCATGACTATTTAGTATGTAAAGTATTATATACAAATCCTAATCACTCAGCTCATGAATGATTTCATGTCGATAATAAATATCATGCATGGGATTTTATTATAGTTTTTAATTGTGCGCTCGAATATACCATGAGATAAGAGAATTCTAACGAAAGATGGAGGAGGGGGAGACAGCAGTTAATTTGACAGTGATTGTCAAAATTAAAAATGATAAACAATAATTAGCTAAAGTGATTTTGAGTTGTAGAAATTAAGTAACGTTGCAATTGCTTGTCTACTTAAAGATAAACATTTACATTCCTAGTAATACTTTGATTTGGTAGCAGCCATTTCAATAATTTTTGAGTCGGGATGTGAGAGGCCAAAAAGAGAAAATTGTCCACTACGTGAAAAAAAAAAAGCAGGGAGGGAAAAGTAAGAAGAAAAATATATTCATATCTGATATTTTTATCAAATCAATGAATATATTACACGTTTTTTACCTACAATTAGCTTCAATTATAGTATTTTTTTAAACATATGCCACTTAACCATACTGAGTGCGGTGTATAGCTTTAATTTCTCGAATGAAATATGCTCAAGGGTCGTTTGGTTTAAAACAAGGTTATCTGAGGATTATATAAATAATCCACCTTTTATATATGATTGATAGTCCCATGATTTTGATATAATTTTTATTCCGATTTTAGTTAATATTCAAAACTAAACACTAGCCAAATTAATTTTAAATTTTATACTGAAATAACCCCTAATCATAATCTCCTATGTCTCGACTAATTTTCCATTTAAGAAAATTGATGGGAATGAGTGTGACGTATGAAAGGGAGAGGAAGGGTCCCATGAAATGTCCCTATAAAGCCCATAACTTATGGAAGTGACTAAAGTAAATAGACAACTAATAGGAAATGTGCCTCAAATTATTGGCGGGTTTTGTTGGCAAATGTAGAAAAATGTGAAATCGTTACTCATTCACCAACATCTCACACAATGCCTAAAATTGGGGACTTACAAGAATATTTTTTATAGCAATTAACATGAGGGTTTTTCGGATTCCAATAACTTTTGTTATTTAATTATTTATAGATAAATATTTATAGATATTTAACTGTAAACTCAGTAATATATTAACTTGAAAACGTGTTATAGGAATACATATATTTAAATTCATGATTTGCCTTTGTTATATAGTAAAGCCACTCACATTTCGCAATTATTGGATCATTTAGTTTTAGACTTTTGGGAATAATCAATATGGTGAAGGCATGAAAGTAGAATAATCCATAAATCACACGTTCAAGACGTGTACACATCTTGTGTGACACCTCATATTAGGGGTGTCAATGGTTTGGTTTCGGTTCAGCCGGTTATTTTATAAAATTTGTACCATATCAATTTTTCGATTATTCTATTATGTATAACCAAAATGAGACTTTTCGAAACCGTTTCAGTCATGTTGGTTTCTCTTCGGTATCAATACAGTTTAATTTTCGGTATTTATTTTAAATGTCATGTATAAGCATTAGTAGAAGTAGAATGCAATAACATACGTACTTTTATAGGACTCAACAAACTCTTTAGATATTTTTACTGTTTAAAGGGTGATGAATTAAGAAAATATAAAAGATAGCCAGAGTATAGATCAATCAACTATTCTACATCAGCGTAAAAAATTAAGCAAAGATAAAGAAAATATAAATCACACTAGTGGAAAGATATTAACCAAGCTGAGACTCAAGAATAAAATCTATAGTAGATTAAATATTCAAAAAGTTAAATTTAAATAATACGAAAGGAAATATATTCAATACATTGTAGTTTGCCACTCATAATCGCTCAAATACTTTGTGTCTTGCTAGTGAATATGTTAGAAATAATTTAGTTTTAGTAAGAGTAGCATAATAGGTTTGACAATTAAGATTTTGAGTTTAATTACTTGTTGATTTGTAACCATTTTCATAATTCCAAGGCCAAGGAAAAATTTAATGCTTTATTATTTTTAAACGTAATATATAAATATATTTTTCACATGTAAATTTATTCGGTACGGTTCGGTATTTTTTTGGTTTATTTTCATAAAATAAAAAATCTACCCTAATTATCGGTGCCGTTATAGATTTATATAAAAACTTACGGTTTTATTAAAAGAAACCTAAAAATTAGTTCGGTGTGGTACAATTCAGTCGGTTTAATCGGTTTTTAAATGTCCATTGACACCCTACCTCACATCGTAGACATTTGCAAATCAAAGCATAGTATATAGGTACTCTTCGATGTAACGGAGACCAGACAATGTGATATTTTTTCAAACAAAATTACTATAAAAAAAGAAAATGTTAAAATAATTACAAACAAATGATCATAATTGTAATGACCCGATCGACCGTTTTGAGAGTTATAGCCCCGATCCCCTATTTACTACTTTCCCCGTATCTTTTTCTACTTATATGACTTGCCGGAAGATTGTTGTTGTGGTTTCGGAGTGAATTGGGACACTTAGTCCCTAAACGGAAGCTTAAGTCTTAGGATTTTGACCGTAGTCAAGATTGTATGAAGACGACTCCGGAATAGAGTTTCGTCGGTTCCGTTAGCTTTGTTAGGTGATTTTGGACTTAGGGGCGTGTCCGGATTGTGTTTTGAAGGTCTGTAGCTAATTTTGACTTGAACTGGCGAAAGTCAAATTTTTGGAGATTTTGACCGGTAGTGGACTTTTTGATATTGGGGTCGGATTCTGATTCCGGAAGTTGGAGTAGTTCCGTAATGCCAATTATGACATGTGTACAAAATTTGAGGTGAATCGGACGTGATTTGATAGGTTTCGGCATCGGTTGTAGAAATTTAAAGTTTCAAGTTTATTAAGTTTGAATCGGAGGGTGATTCGTATTTTTAGTGTTGTTTGATATGATTTGAGGGCTCGACTAAATTCGTATGGTATTTTAGGACTGGGTGGTATATTTGGTTGAGGTTCCGGGGGCCTCGGGTGTGTTTCGGATGCTTAATGGATTGAATTTGGACTTGGGCTAATTGCTGAAAATTTTCTGGTTTCTGGTATTTTCGCACTTGCAGAGAGGAGACCGCAGGTGCGGGATCGCACGTGCGGAAGGAGGAGCGCAGGTGCGGTTTGGTCAAGCTTGGTCTGTGAGCGCAGGTGCGAAATGGGAGCCGTATCTGCATATCCGCAAATGCAGAGGATTGACCGCAGGAGCGAAAAGGGGCGGCCTGGGCAGAGTCGCAGATGTAGAAGGTCATCCGCAGAAGCGGGCCCGCAGGTACGTGCCCTGGTCTGCAGAAGCGGATCTTTAGACCTTAAGCCATCTCCGCACCTGCGATGGAAAATTCTACAGGTGCGGTGTTGCAGGTGCGACTGGTAGTCCGCAGATGCAGAATCGCTGGGCAGAAAAGGTCAATTTTGAGGGTTTGATCTCATTTTCATGTTGGGCCTTTGAGAGTTCGGATTGAGGCGGTAATTCAAGGATTTTTCAGAGAGAACTTTGGGATTTGGGCCATTCAGAGTTGGATATTCGTAGAAAAGGCATTATTACCAATTGATTGATCTTGGTTCGAGGTAAGTGGCTTGCCTAACCTTGTGTGAGGAAAATTCCCTTAGGATTTGGTACTGTTGTGATATATGAGCGCCGTGTACGTGAGGTGACAAGTACGTGCACAGGATATTGTTGTAAAACCTGATTTATTTTACTGAGTAACAATCTGTTTTTCCTTTAATTTGAGTTATACCATTTAAATGAGTATTAGTCTGTTTTCATTCTTAATTGAGCTATTCCAATATGTGTAGTTATCCTGTTTATTCTAATATAGCATGTCTACGTGCTTTAACTGCTTATTTGAACTCTGTGAAGCATGCCTAGTTGATTTTTTGCTTTTCCCTGTTCTTTATTAATATAACTGTAGAAATCTTGCTGTCAACTGTTGTGTTTATCGGTTTGAGATGTGTGTTTACTTTTGAGACTACGAGGCGGTTCCTCGGGAGTTCTCTCTGCATATTTACTTTTGAGACTATGAGGCGGTTCCTCGGGAGTTCTCCCTGCATATTTACTTTTGAGACTACGAGGCGGTACCTCGGGAGTTCTCCCTGTATATTTACTTTTGAGACTACGAGACGGTACCTCGTGAGTTCTCCCTAAATATTTATTTTGGGACTACGAGACGGTATGTCGGTAGATCCCATGATGTTTACCCATGTGTGTTGTACTGTTGCCTTGCTGTGTTTCCTTTTGTTAAATTCTAGTCTCTCATTATACTGTATATTCTCCTGCCTTATTTATTATTTACCAGTGACCTCGTTACTCTCGACCGAGGTTAGGCTTGGCACTTACTGGGCACCATTATGGTGTACTCATGCTACTCTTCTGCACATGTTTTCGTGTGCAGATCCAGGTTCATCATACTAGCCTCGCTATTAGTTGTGCATTTGCTGCTGTTCCGGAGACTTCAAGGTACATCTGCTCGCGTCCGCATACCTAAGAGTCCCCCTCTATCCTCCCCTATGTCAAACACTTCCTGTATTCCTTTTATTTGACTATGGTGTATAGAGATGCTATTTTCCTTCTGTAGCTTGTGACTTACGATGTTCCGTCTTTTGGGAAGACTGTGTATTTATAGAGTATTGGTTATTATACATGCCGAGCGGCATTGTTACTAGTTATTCAGTTATCCACTGCTGTCAGTTGCCAAGTTTTACTTTCGTTTTGTTATTTTTCATAATTTGTTAGGCTTACCTAGCCGTAGAGACTAGGTGCGTCACGACGTTATATGGAGGGAGTTTGGGTCGTGACAATAATCAGTATAATTAATAATATGAACAGTTACCTGCTACATAATATTATAGATAGTGCAAAGTCTTTATTGCTAACAATATGTATGATTTTGTTATAAATTAAAAACTGTAAAGTAAATAAATCGAAGACAAGTATAGAGAGAGATTGATATATTATTCAACTTCAAACTCATGTACAAAATGAACTGAAATCTCTTCTATCTATAGAAGAAAGGAAGCTGCTACTGCAAGCTGTTGTGTAAGCTGCTACTGCAAGTTGCTGTGTAAGCTGCTATTGCAAGCTGTTGTGTAAGCTGCTTGCAAGTTGCTACTGCAAGCTACTGTATAAGCTGCTTGTAAGCTCCTACTGCAAGCTGCTGTGTAAGATTCTTGGAAGTTATTATTGTACCAGTTATAGATAATCTTCTACAGGAGTAATAATTATCCACAACGGAGTGCCGAAATGATAATCTTCTTCAGGAGGCTTATTTTCAATAGAGTACTAAATATATAAATATATTTACGGCAGAGTCCAATATTGATAAGCTTCTTCAGGAAGCTTATTTACAACGGAGTACTAAATGGACATCCATAATATAATATATTTATAAGACTCCCCTTTGGATGTTCATTAAAAGATAATGTGCCCCATTAAAATCTTTCTCGAATAAAATGAATCACCGATCTCAACCATACACATTCCCTACTTGCTTCATGAATAACTATTATCTTAGCATGATTTGAAGAAGTAGCAGCAATAGATTGCTTTGTGAAGCGCCATGATATGACAGTACCTCCGCATGTAAGCACATACCCGATTTGAGATCGAGCTTTATGGGGATCAGATAAATAACCTGCATCTGCATAACCAATACGATCTGCACCACCTTTGTTAGCATTAGCAAGATACATAAGTGCACCAATAGAGTATTTCAGGACCAAGTAGTTCCTCATCCTCTTCTGGAGGTCGGAACGAATCCTTATTCACTTCAAGTGATTGAACACCCATTGGTGTACTTAATGGGTGCGCTTTGTCCATGTAAAAGCGTTTAAAAACCATTTCTATATAGGCAGATTGATGGATAAAGATTTCGTCTGCTAAATATTTAATTTGCATACTAAGACAACATTTTATTTTTCCAAGATCTTTCATCTCAAATTCTTTCTTAAGATATTCAATTGCCTTTTCGATCTCTTCTGGAGTTCCAACAAGATTTATGTCATCAACATAATAGCAAGTATAACAAATACTGATGCCATTTTCTTTATAAAAATACATGGACAAATAACATCATTTATGTAACCTTCTTTCAACAAATATGCACTGAGGCGATTATATCACATGCGCCCAGATTGATTTAAGCTGTACAAAGATCTTTGTAATCTGATTGAGTACATTTCACGATACTTTGAACTATATGCTTCAGGCTTTTTAAATCCTTTAAGGATCTTCATATATACTTATTCAAATAAGTCATATAGGTTATGACTTGCATTTAGATGGCATGACATCTTCAGGCGTCTGGACTACAGGTCCAATCCTCACAATCTTTTACAATATTATGAACTATATTGTATCAAATATATCGTCGACAATCATTTTGTATCGGTTCCTAAGCGACATAACTTGTTGAGATCTCATCATTTTATTTATTTTTAAGTACCTGAACTTCTTCTAGAGTTTCATGAAATGTTATGTCGTGGGCTCTTATAGAGCTCATTTGCTCCTCATTATGATCATTTTGATCATTTGCTCCTATCATTTTTCAAGGATTGTTACTGTAACGACCCGGTTAGTCATTTTGAGTATTACAATTCCGTTCCCCTATTACTGCTTATTCTATGCTCAATTATAATTTTGTAACTCATTAGGAGGTTTCAGAATGAATTGGAACACATAGTTCCAAGATTTAAAGGTTAAGTTGAAATAGTTGGCCGGATGTCGACTTATGTGTAAACGACTCCGAAAAAGAGTTTTGTTGGTTCCAATAGTTCCGTATGGTGATTTTGGACTTAGGAGTGTGTCCGGAAAATTATTTGGAAGTCGTAGTTAAATTAGGCTTGAAATGGCAAAAATAGGAAGTTTAAGTTTGGAAGTTTGACCAGGGAGTTGACTTTTTGATATCGGAATCGGAATCCAGTTCTGAAAATTTTCATAGGTCCGTTAAGTCATTTACGACTTGTGTGCAAAATTTGAGGTCAATCAGACTTGATTTGATAGGTTTCGACATCAAATGTAGAAGTTGGAATTTCTTAGTTTTATTAAACTTGAATTGGGTGTGATTCGTATTTTTAGCGTTGTTTGATGTGATTTGAGGCCTCGACTAAGTTCGTATGATATTTTAGTACTTGTTTGTGTATTTGGTTGAGGTACCGGGGGCCTCGGGTGAGTTTCGGATGGTTAACAGATCAAATTTGAACTTAAGAAAAAATCTGGAAATTTTGGTCTTCTGGTGCAATCGCACATGCGAAATTTTGCTCGCAGAAGCAAGCATGGCAGTGCAGAAGCGGACAAGGGGGAGATGAGCAGTGGCCGCAGGTGCGGGGAAAGGTTCTGATAAGAAGTCGCAGCTGCGCAGGAGACTGCATAAGCGGACTGCTTCTCGCAGAAGCGAAAATGCGATCGCAGAAGCGAAGGCAAGGCAGCCTTGGCAAACCGCAGAAGCAGTAGATTTTCCGCACAAACGCAACTGCAGATGCAGTTAATTATTCCGCAGAAGCGAAAGCACTGGGCAGTGTACAAAAAGAGAGGGGTTCCGAGATTTTCTCATTATTGGACATTCCAAACACGGTTTGGGGCAATTTTTCAGAGAATATTCACTGGAAAACTTTAGGTAAGTCACTTATGATCATTGTTAGTCAATAATATTGAATTATCATCGATTATTCCTACTAGATTACGTAATTTTGAGGTGTAATTAGAGGATTTGGGCCTAGGGATTTGAAAATAAGATTACGTAGATTTGGTATGGTTGGACTCGTGGTTGAATGGGCATTCATATTTTGTAACTTTTGTCGGGTTCCGAGAAGTGGGCCCCACTGATAATTTTTGAGTTGAATTTCGGATTTTGTTGGAAAATTAATGTTTTCATATGGAATTAATTTCTATAAATTGTGTTTGACTGTATCAATTTAATTGTGATTAGATTCGAGGTGTTCGGAGGCCGATTCGCGAGGCAAAGTCATATTAAAATAAAGAACTTGGACGGTTTGAGGTAATTAACACTTCTAAACTTGGTTCTAATGGTATGTATCCCTGAATTTTGTGTTATGTGAATTGTTTGAAGGTGACACACATTCTAGGTGACGGACGTGTGAGCGTGCGCCATAGAAATTGCGACTTAATTGATCCCGTGGAGTTGCATAATTAAATAAATGTCATTTTTCACATATCCTCCACGTGTTAGAGAAATTGAGCTAAGACTCATATTAAAGATCATGTTTAGGCTATGTGTCGATATTTTTGGGACCCACAAGGTTGTCCGGCTGTGGAATTATTAGTTTAAATTGTAAATTGTGTATTCAGTCACATCCATCATTTGCATATCATATCTCAGTCTCTGTTGTCATTCATTGATACATCATATTATCATGTCGGGTTGATTTTTTATGTCATTGAGAGCCCAAGAGACTATAGATTTTGAGTGATATTTATAAGATCGGGCTGCACGCCGCAACATGTTTTATTTATTTATGCCTGGATCTGGCTTATTATAGCGCTTGGGTTGAAGGAGCCCCTCCGGAGTCTGCACGCCCCCACAGTGAGCGCAATTTCTTTATATTCGGGATGGAGTTCCCTATGCATGTAGTTTATATATATATATATATATATATATATGGAGTTCCCTAGGCATGAAGTTGCTTTATTTATTTACATTTGGGGATGGAGTTCCCTAGGCATGAAGTTGCTTTATTTATTTACATTTGAGGATGGAGTTCCCTAGGCTGGATTGGCCTTGTACAGTACTGAATGACTGACTGTCAGTTGATATATATATATTTATTTGGGATGGAGTTTGTCACAACCCAAAATTCTACCACAAGCATCGTGATGATACTTAGTCTCTAAGACTAGGTAAACCGATTTTAATAACAATTCAAGCCATTGTTTTATATAGATAATCGAAACCAATAGCGGAAATAATTATAACAACCTCCCAAGACTTATAATACTGAGTCACGAACTCTAACTGAATACAAGAAATGATCTCAAGGATCGAATATACAATACTGTTCGAATTATAATTAATAATATAATAAAATAGGAAGACTCCAAGGGACTGCAACGACCCTTGAATCCTTGAGATCAACATACTAACTCTGCTCAAGTCCAATATCTCCAATACCTGGCTCTGCGCAAATGTGCAGAAGTGTAGTATGAGTATACCACAGTCGGTACCTAGTAAGTATCAAGACTAACCTCGGTGGAGTAGTGACGAGGTACAGTCAAGACACTCACTAGTCTAATAACCCGTGCAATATAGCATCCAAAAATAATAAAAAACAAATAGCAGTGATAGCAATAATAATCAACTAGTGATATAAATAACAAGGCAGCAAGAACCCCATAAATATTGCTCAAACGAATAATGAACACAAGTACAACCAATTAGTCAAGTCCTTCAAAATATACATCTTTTATCTATAAGTTTTTCAAATAAAAATCTTTAGAATCTAATCCTTTCAATTAAATATATCTCGAATATACTTCATTCAAATAAATATCTTACGAATATAATTCTTTCAAATAAATATCTTTCGAATATAGTTCTTTCAAATAAATATCTTTCGAATATAATTCTTTCAAATAAAATCTTTCAAATATAATTCCTTTCAAGTAAAATCTTTCGAATATAATTCCTTTCAAGTAAACGTCACCATGTGACACCTCATTTTATAATCATAAAAATTACGGGTCTCAACCAACTTTCATATTTCAACGGCACCTCGTGTCCATATTTCTATCACAACCGCACAGACAACTCACGTGCAAATAATAAAATCATCATATTTTCCCGGCACCCCGTGTCCATATTTCTTTCATAATCGCATAGACAACTCACGTTCCAATAGTAAAATTATCATATTTCCCCGGCACCTCATGCCCATATTTCATACAACATCTGCACGGACAGTTCGCGTACCAATAATATAAGCTGCCCGACAATTGCCACAGGCTCACAATTTCAACATGAATTAGACTATTATCAAGTTTACCGAAACAACAAGACAAGTTGCACAAGAGATAAAAATAATCACAAGAAAAATCACAACATCACATAAAAATCACCAATACAATAATCTCACATCATCACGTATCATCCCTCATAATAGCCACCCTTATCCCTCCGCCCTGACAATATCAATAGCCACCCTTATCTCTCCTATAACCACCCTTATCTCTCCTTATAATAGCCTCCCTTATCTCTCCTCCGAGACAATACCCCAACACACATAACAACAGTGATATGCCACCCTTATGTTCGCATATTATCAACAGTAAAATGCTACCCTTATGTCCTCATAACAATAACTCAAATCACCCAACAATTTACACGAAAAATTATCACAACAACACAACACAATTAATTCATATCACAAATTGCCCAATAGACACAACCAATTTCAAAGATACAACAAAATCAATAAATTTCACAGCAAATAGCCCAAGGCTCCACACAATGTATATAAAACCTCAAAAATAACAACAGAGATGGAAAAGTAACTCAACTTAGGACACGCCTTCTTTACTCTAAATTTTTGATAAATATATATCAATGCCTCATTTTAAACTTATTTAATTAATTATTTGCAAATAAGGAATCCATAATAAAATTATTTCCAAGAAATTTCAACCCAACCAACCACGACAATTTACATAAAACTCAAAGTGGTAATCATACCAAATTATCATATAAAAACAACCCCAACAAACAAGGAATGAGGCATGATAAATAAAAGATTTAATAAGTTCCAACAATTTTTCAATTTAATACATAAGGGTGTCTACAAATTTTAACCGGTATAATTTGCACATATAAACCAAGTACGTACTCATCACCTCGCGTACATGGCTTTTAATCACACAATTTCTACATAAAACTCAATGTCTAAGGGGTAATTCCCCCCCACTCAAGGTTAGGAAAGAAACTTACCTTTTTGAAGTTAGGCCGATATTCTAAAATAGCCTTCTTGCTTGAATTGACCTCCGAACGGCTCAAATATATCCAAATTAATTGTATAACTTCATTAAAATTCATCAAAAATAATTCCGGATAATATAACATCGACTTAAAATTTCACATTCAAAAGTCAATCAAAAGTCAATGCGGGGCCCACCTCTCTAAATCTGACAGAAGTTTTACGAAATCTGAGCCACCATTCCGATACGAGTTCAACTATACCAATTTTATCAATTTCCGATAACAACTCAACCTCCAAATCTTAAATTTTCGTTTTTGGAAAGATTTTGCAAAAATCCCAATTTCTTCCATTTAAATCCGAATTGAATGATGAATATAACCATAGATTTATGAAATATAATCAATTTCGGATATAGGACACTTACCCAAGTTGAAGTCTTGAAGAAATTATCAAAATCACCCAATAACCGTGCTCTAAAAATCCAAAACAAAATGAAGGAAATGACCATTTTTGGTCCTTAATTTTCTGCCCAATAAAAACACTAATTTGGTCGCTAAAAGTCCAATTCCCATCGCTAAAAGTCCAATTTCGATATCTAGAACTAAAAATGGACCTTTGGATCATTACATGCTTATGCTCAAACAATGACAAAACACCAAACACGTTAAAAACCCATCCAAAACTCATCCGAACCCATAGGACCCCAATCAAGTATACTAACAAGTCCCAAAATACAATACGAACTTAGTCGAGGCTTCAAACCACATCAAACAACGTCGAAATTACGAATCGCGCCTTGAATCGAATTATGAGTTTTCAAATCTTCCAACTTCTATAATTTGCGTCAAAACGTATCAAATCAATCCGGAATGACTTCAAATTTTGCACACGGGTCATAAATGACATAAAGGACCTCTTCCAATTTCCAAAATCGAATTTCGACCCCGATATCAATAAAGTCTACTCCCGGTCAAACTTTCTAAAAATCTTCCATTTTCCAACTTTCGCCAAAATGCGTCAAATTGACCTACGGACTTCCAAATCCAATTCCGGACATACACCTAAGTCCGAAATCACCATACGAAACTATTGGGATCATCAAAATTCCATTCCGGAGTCGTTTACTCAAAAGTCAATACTCCGGTCAGCTCTTTTCATTTAAGCTTTAAAAGTAAGAATTGTTCTTTCATTTTAATTCCGAATCTTTCGAAAACTAAACTCGACCGCACACGTACGTTATAATACATATTACGAAGCTGCTCGGTGCCTTAAACCGTTGAACGATATGCCAATTCACAAAACGACAAGTTGGGTAGTTACATTATCTCCCTCTTAAAACATATGTTCGTCCTCGAACATGAGAAGAATTATTCCGAGGATATTAAATTACTGAGTGTACTATTACACACATACATCCCACGCCACTGCAAATTTAACATGGATCCGACAACACCATCTCAGTTGATATTATTTCTTTTTATCCACATTTATAAACTTTAAAGCCAAATTTCTCATGCCCCAATTAATTTAAAAAGGTCCGTTTTTTTATATCAACACACCGTGTTAGTCTCAACTGACTGTAGCAACTTGTGCCTACGCACACATCATATGTATGCCCATAACCACGTCTCTGGTCATAATAGATATTCATAATTAATTCTAGCATCGTCAATTAACCTCATATTAACCAAAACCTCATTTTAAATTTTGACAACACTGACAGCAAATCGCGAGGCATGAAGACCTCATAATTATTTATCTGAATTAACGAGTCATATTTAACGCCACATGGGCACACATCTCGTAGGCTAAAACTCAAAAATTATAGCACGAATATGGCTAAATATGCACAAAAAAGTACATACAATAGTTATCAAATAAACCTAACAAGCATGACTCCCTATTAGTACTATAGTACAAATTTAATTTCACAAAGGGAGAATTTAAACACATAAATTTAACCACTAGGATCTCATCCTCAACTCTAAATCACAAGTATTATGTACATTGTGCCAACATAAATTTTCCATTTCTTTTTCTTCTTTTCATAAATTCAGATAAACAATTTCACAACACATAATGAATCCTCATACCGGTAGGGCATATAATTCACAAATGTTTCATCAAACTATCTCGAATTTATATCAAAACCCAATGTAGTGAGTAATAGAAAGTCACTTTTGGACTCATGTCCCTCAATAGTGTACAAAACAAAATGATAGACATGGGCTAACATCATCAAATCTCCCAACATGGATAAACACGAGAGTAGAGTACAAATTTACAAATCCACCATATAAGGAGCATGAAAGGAGCTCTCACCTCGATAATCGGAATCGAATCAAAATAAGAATAGTGCTCCTTTATTATGAATTAACTCATACCTGTAACGACACCATCTGGTGTAACGGCCCCAGCCAATTCATAGCAATTATATCAACGGGCCGGGTCTCCTACTCTTGGGCGCCCTCTACCCGCCTGTCCTCCACCCCTAACTGGCTGTGCACGTGGAGTATTAATTGGAATAAAGTCTGTAGCATGAGTGTTCTGATGAAATTTGCCTCTCCCAAGTCTGGGACAATCTCTCATGATGTGCCTGGTATCACCACACTTATAACAACACCTCTGCGGGCGCGACTGCTCATATTGAGACTATACCGGATAACTGGAATAACCACTGTAAGAATTACGTGTCGGTGGTTCACTAAAGGTACTAACTAGAGCACTACGAGTATTCTGAATTGTAGACTGGGCTGATCGACTGCCCAAACCTCCTCCATTATGAGTCATAGCTGCAGAGTAGAATCCACTGAATCCTCTAGAGTTCCGAGACCTTTTGGCCTCCTTAGACTCCTTTTCCTCACTTCGAACATATTCTAACATCCTAGCAATCTCTACTACTTGCTGAAATGGAATGCCAGTCTGCAACTCTCGAGCCATACATATTTTAAAATCATAATCGAGCCCTTCAATGAATCTGCGGACTCACTCTCTAACTGTATGAACCATGATAGGTGCATGGCGGGCTAACTCACCGAACCTGATAGCATATTCTGACACCGTCATGCTACCCTGACGCAACCGTTCAAACTTTGTGCGCCACATATCCCGGAGAGTCTGGGGAACAAATTCTTTCAAACAAATCTCCAAAAATTGAGCCCAAGTTGGTGGCATTGCATCGGCTGGTCTACCTTCTTCATAAACTTGTCACCACTGATACGCTTCTCCTGACAACTGAAATGTAGTAAAGGCAACTCCACTCACTTCCACAATACCCATGGTGCAGAGAATACAATGACGCTTTTCTAGAAATCCCTGTGCATCCTCTGTAGGCGTGCCACTGAAAGTAGGTGGGCTATACCTCTTAAATCTCTCAAGTCTCTTTTGCTCATCTTCTGATGCTTGTGGCCTCACCTCAGGATGAATCGGAATAAAAGGTTGTACCGACACCACACCCAGAACCTGACCAATGTGAACCTGTTGCTCTGGAGTACGGGCGGTAGGAGTCTGAGCTCCTCCCCCTATATGTGAAGTATTTGGTGAAATGAAGATCAATCCCGCCTGAGTTAATGTACCAAACATATTCAGGAACTGTGCTAAAGTCTCCTGAAGTCCGGGGGTAACAACAAGTGCCTCTGGTGCCTGTCCCCCAACTGGAGCTACTGGTGGCTCCTCAACTGCTGCTCTGACAACTGCTCTAGCTGCGGCATGTGCCCTTCCTCGGCCTCTACCTCGGCCCCGGCCTCTCACGGCCCTAGCAGCATGTGCGGGTGTCTAATCAGCTGACCCGGTAGCACATGTCCTCACCATCTGTGAGAGAATAGAGATACAAAGGCTCAAATTCCAAAATCAACAAATTCCGCACGACAGGAATGAAAGAAGTGGAAATTTCCTAACAGTTCTGTAGCCTCTCGAAGATAAGTATAGACGTCTCTGTAACGATCCGCAAGACTCTACTAAACTCGTTCATGACTCGTAGAACCTATGAACTTAGAGCTCTAATACCAACTTGTCATGACCCAAAATCCCACCACAGGAATCGTGATGGCACTTAGTCTCTAAGACTAGGTAAGTCGATTTTAATAATAATTCAAGCCATTTTTTATATAGATAATCGAAACCAACAACGGAAATAATTATAACAACCTCCCAAGACTGGTAATACTGAGTCATGAACTCTAACTAAATACATGAAATGATCTCAAGGATCGAATATACAATACCGTTCGAATAATAATTAATAGTACAATAAAATAGGAAGGCTCCAAGGGACTGCGACGACCCTTGAATCCTTGCGATCAACACACTAACTCTGCTTGAGTCCAATATCTCCAGTACCTGGCTCTACACAAAAATGTGCAGAAGTGTAGTATGAGTACACCACGATACCCAGTAAGTATCAAGACTAACCTCGGTGGAGTAGTGATGAGGTACAATCAAGACACTCACTAGTCTAATAATCTATGCAATATAGCATACAAAAATAATAGAAACAAATAGCAGTGATAGCAACAATAATCAACTAGTGATATAAACAGCAAGGAAGCAAGAACACTATAAATATTGCTCAAGCAAATAATGAACACAAGTACAACCAATTAATCAAGTCCTTCAAAATATACATCTTTTATCTATAAGTTTTTCAAATAAAAATCTTTAGAATCTAATCCTTTCAATTAAATATTTCTCGAATATACTTCCTTCAAATAAATATCTTACGAATATAATTCTTTGAAATAAATATCTTTCGAATATAATTCTTTCAAATAAATATCTTTCGAATATAATTCTTTCAAATAAAATCTTTCGAATGTAATTCCTTTCAAGTAAAATCTTTCGAATATAATTCCTTTCAAGTAAAAGTCACCATGTGACACCTTATTTCATAATCATAAACATTACGGGTCTCAACCCACTTTCATATTTCCACGGCACCTCGTGCCCATATTTCTATCACAACCGCATGGAAAACTCACGTGCCAATAATAAAATCATCATATTTTTCCGGCACCTCATGTTCATATTTATTTAATAACCGCACGGACAACTCACGTGCCAATAATAAAATCATCATATTTCCCCGGCACCTCGTGCCCACATTTCATACCACATCTGCACAGAAATTTCATGTGCCAATAATATAAACCGCCCGACAATAGCCACAGGCTCACAATTTCAACATGAATCAGACTATTATCAAGTATACCGAAACAACAAGACAAGTTGCACAAGAGATAAAAATAAACACAAGAAAAATCACAACATCACATAAAAATCACCAACACAATAATCCCACATCATCACGTATCATCCCTGACAATAATCACCATTATCTCTCTTATAGCCACCTATATCACTCCATAATAATAGCCACCCTTATCCCTCCGCTCTCACAACATCAATAAGCCACCCTTATCGCTCCTATAGCGACCCTTATCTCTCCTTATAATAGTCTCCCTTATCTCTCCTCCCAGACAATACCCCAACACACACAACAACAGTGATATGCCACCCTTATGTCCACATATTATCAACAATGAAATACCACCCTTATGTCCTCATAACAATAACTCAAATCACCCAACAATTTATACGGAATATTATCACAACAACACAACACAATCAATTCATATAAAAAATTTCCCAAAGGCCACAACCAATTCCAAAGATACAACAAAATCAATAAATTTCACAGCGTACATGGCTTTCAATCACACAATTTTCACATAAGACTCAATGCCTAAGGGGTAATTCCCCCACTCAAGGTTAGGCAAGATGCTTACCTTTTTGAAGTTAAGGCCGATATTCCAAAATAGCCTTCTTGCTTGAATTGACCTCCGGACAGCTCAAATCTATCCAAATTAATTGTATAACTTCATTAAAATTCATCGGAAATAATTTCAGATAATATAATGTTGACTTAAAATTTAACAATAAAAAGTCAACGCGTGGCACACCTGTCGGAACCCAACAGAAATTTTACAAAATCCGAACACCCATTCCGACACGAGTTTAACCATATTAATTTTATCAAATTCCGATAACAACTCGACCTCCAAATCTTAAATTTCCGTTTTTGGAAAGATTTTGCAAAAATTCCAATTTCTTCCATTTAAGTCCGAATTAAATGATGAATATAACCATGGATTTATGAAATATAATCAATTTCGGATATAAGACACTTACCCAAGTTGAAGTCTTGAAGAAATCCTCAAAATCGCCCAAGAACCGTGCTCCAAAAATCCAAAACGAAATGAAGGAAATGATCATTTTTGGTCCTTAAATTTTTGCCCAATAAAAACACTAATCTAGTCGCTAAAAGTCCAATTCCCATCGCTAAAAGTACCAAATATGGTCGCTAATGGTGCGCACCAGAAATATTTACACCAGCAATTTATTTTTCACTAAAAAGGCTCTAACTCCATCATACGAACTCGGAATTGGACGATTCTTGTTCCAATGAGTCATAAATAATAATAAGAACCTAGTCGTTCAATAGAAACTCAACTTAGAGCTCATTTGCTCAATGCGATACCAACTTCGATCGTTAAACAATTAACTCATGTTTCGCGCTAAAAACCAATCGCGACTTGATGAAATTTGACCAAACATTCTAGATCATTCCTATAATTCATTATCAAACTCCTGAAAGTTTTGAAATCGAATTTCAATCTCTAGAACTAAAAATGGACCTTTGGATCATTATATTCTTATGCTCAAAATAATGACAAAACACCAAACACGTTAAAAACCCATCCAAAACTCATCCGAGCCCCATGGGAAAACAAGTATACTAACAAGTCCCAAAATATAATACGAACTTAGTCGAGGCTTCAAAACATATCAAACAATGTTGAAATTACGAATCGCGCCTCGAATTGAATTATGAGTTTTCAGATCTTCCAATTTTTATAATTTGCGCTGAAACATATCAAATCAATTCGGAATGATTTTAAATTTTGCACACGGGTCATAAATGACATAATGGACCTGTTTCAATTTCTGAAATCGAATTTCGATCCCGATATCAATAAAGTCAACTCCCATTCAAACTTTCTAAAAATCTTCCATTTTTCATCTTTTGCCAAAATGCGTCAAATTGACCTACGGACTTTCAAATCCAATTCTGGACATACACTTAAGTCCGAAATCACCATACGAAGCTATTGAAATTATCAAAATTCCATTCCGGAGTCATTTGCTCAAAAGTCAACACTCCGGTCAAATCTTTTCATTCAAGCTTCAAACGTAAGGATTGTTCTTTCATTTTAATTCTGAATCTTTCGAAAACCAAACTCGACCGCACACGTACGTTATAATACATATTATGAAACTGATCCATGCCTTAAACCGTTGAACGATACGCCAATTCATAAAATGACAAGTCAGGTTGTTACAGAGTTCCCTAGGCTGGATTGGCCATATACAATACTGAGTGATTGAGTATTCTGAGAGTGTGAGTATATGAGGTTTCCATTATGGTACATCACATACATGTAACGACCCGGCCGGTCGTTTTGAGAGTTAGAGCCTCGATCCCCTAATAACTATTTTCCCCATATTGTTTCCCGCTATTGGAACTTGCCGGAGTGATTGGTTATGGAATTCGAAGAGTTTTGGGACACTTAGTCCCTAGTTGTGAGTTTAAGCCTTAGAAATTAGACCGTAGTCGGAACTGTGTGAAGACGGATCCAGAATGGAATTCCGTCAACTCCGTTAGCTCCATTGAGTGATTTTGAGCTTAGGAGCACATCCAGGATGTGTTTCGGAGGTTTGTAGTAGATTTAGGCTTGAATTGGCGAAAGTTAGTTTTTCGGCGATTTTGGCCGATAGTAAAATTTTTGATATCGAGCTTGGAATAGAATTCTGAAAGTGGCTGTAGGGTTATAGTGTCATTTGTGACCTGTGTGTAAAATTTAAGGTCATTCGGACTAGATTTGATGTGGTTCGGCATCGTTTGTAGAATTTGGAAAATTTTAAATTCTTAGGCTTGAATCAGTGCTTAATTCATGATTTTGGTGTTGTTCGATGTGGTTTGAAGGCTCGACTAAGTTCATATGGTGTTATAGGATTGGTTGAGGTCCCGGGGGCCTCGGGTGTGTTTCGGATGCTTAACAGAATGAAATTGGACTTAGGAAAATCTGGTGCCTTTGCTAGTTCTGGTATTTCGCACTTGCGGAAGGGAGGCCGCAGGTGTGAGAGCCGCTGGTGCGTAGGGAGTGCGCAGATGTGGAACTGGTGGGGCTGGTGATGGATCGCATGTGCGCAAGTTTGACCGCACATGCGAGCTCGCAGGTGTGCATGGGAAGCTCGCAGATGCAAAAATGGGATTGTCAAGCTGGGCTCGCAGGTGCGGCTGGTTGTCCGCAGAAGCGGAACCGTAGATGCGGCCTAGGTGTTGCAGGTGCTGACCCAGCCCAAGTAAGTGGACTTCGCACCTGCGATGGGTTTTTCTGCAGGTGCGTGACCATAGGTGCGGTCCTAGGTCCGCAGGTGCGGAAATCGCTGGGTTGTAGGGGTAGATTCGAGGGTTCATTCCTCATTTTTCACCAATTCGAATTTTTGCTCGGGAGAAGGCGATTTTGCAAGGGTTTTGAAGAGGAAATCAGTGGGTAACAATTCTTAACTCTAATTCGTGTATATTTCATTAATCTATTATTGTTTTCCCTCGTCTAATTAAGGAATTTGAGGGTAGAAGTTTGGAAATGGGGGAAAAGGTTTCCCAATTGAAAATCTGATATTTGACTGGGAATTTGACGTCGGATTTAGATGATTTTTGTTCGAGTGAACTCGTGAGTGAATGGGTGTTCATAATTTATAAGTTTTACCCAATTCCGAGATGTGGGCCTGAGGAGACCTTTTGGGAATTTTTTCTAATTTCACGTTTTAGCTTCGAATTAATTAGTTAAATTAGTTACTTGTAGTTATATTTACATTATGCAATTAATTTAAAAAGATTTGGGCCATTTGGAGTCGGATACTCGTGGCAAGAACATGATATCAAGTTTATTTGAGCGGTCGAGGTATGTGGCTTGCCTAACCTTATGTTGGGGACTTTTCCCTTAGGATGTTTGATATTAATTGATGTGTGGGCACCGTGTACGTGAGGTGACGAGTACGTACACGGGCTATTATTGCAAAAATCCCGTTTTTCCTTTCTAAATCATAAACTGTTTTTCCTTATTAAATTGCACTAATACGTTTAATTGTTTAGCTTAGATTAGAGAAGTATGCTTACGTGTTTTAACTGCCTATTTGCCACTCTGTGCGCCATGCTTAGTTAGACCCCTATTTTCCTTATCTGTGTTAGTCTAAATTGTATAACTCGGTGCCATACCTGTCATATTATCTTGCGTTGCATATTTAAATTGGGACTACAGACGTATTCCAGGAGATCCCCCTATCTTGCATATTTAAATTGGGACTACAGACGTATTCCGGGAGATCCCCCTGTCTTGCATATTTATTTTGGGACTACGGACGTATTCTGGGAGATCCCCTCGCACTGCATATTTGCTTTGGGACTACGGACGTATTCCGGGAGATCCCCCTGTACTGCATATTCATTCGGAACTACGGGACGGTATCCCGGGAGATTCCCCATTGTGTTTACCTTGTTATGAGCCGAGGGCTCCCTTAGCTGTTAAATTTTCGAGAATTTCTTTAACTGTGTTACCGTAAACTTTACCTATATCTTTTACTATTTAATTTATTATATTTACTCCGGTAGGGCCTTGACCTGGCCTTGTCACTACTCGATCGAGGTTAGGCTTGGCACTTACTGGGTACCATTATGGTGTACTCATGCCCTTTCCTGCACATGTTTTTCGTGTGCAAATCCAGGTGCGAGCTATCAACCTCGGGGTTAGTGCATGCTGCTGATTCTAGGAGACTTCAAGGTACTTCTGCTTGCGTCCGCAGATCCTCGGAGTCCCCTTCTACTCCCTCGCCTAGAGACTTTCTTTATTATCTTCAAACTTTTGTATAAAGCTACATAGATTATAGCAGCTTGTGACATTCATGATATTTCGGGTCTTGGGAAATTATTTTATATATGCCGAGTAGTACTACATTTGGTTATTCACAATATGTTGTTTATCTTTAAAATGTTGTGTTTTCCTTACATTTTTTGTAATATTAGGCTTACCTAATCGTAAAGACTAGGTGCCGTCACGACACCTTACGGAGGGTTAATTCAGGTCGTGACAATACATTATATATTTTGGCATATAGATATAGAGATGTCATATTCCTCATATCATGCAGAATTGTTTTTATTTTACTTGTATTGGGCTTATTTGTTGAACTTGAGAATATGCCTACATTTTTGTAGTGTTATTTGTATATTGGACTGTACCTGCGGAGCTCGTCACTACTTTTAGCCCAAAGGTTAGTCTTGTTACTTATTGAGTACATGGGGTCGGTTGTACTCATACTACACTCTGCACTTCATGTGCAGATCCAAGTACTTCCGGATATGATGGTTGCTAGATTTCGGAGCTTCATCTGTTGGAGACTATCGAGGTAGCTGCTTGGTGTCCGCAAACCTTGACTCTATTTCCTTTCAGTTATTTGTACTGTTCTACCTTTCCAGATAATATTTGTATCAGTCAGACCATGTTATCATTTAGATGCTCATGTACTCAGTGACACGGGATTTGAGAGAGTATTTATATCAGTATTTGTGAGATTTTCTATTAAATTTAAATATTATGTTTTCAAGCTTAAAAGATTACAACGTTTTATTGAGGTTATTGACTTGCCTAGTATTGAGATAGGCACCATCACGACGTGTAAATTTTGGGTCGTGACAAGTTGGTATTAGAGCCTAGGTTACATAGGTCTCACGAGTCATGAGTAGGTTTAGTAGAGTCTTGCATATCGGTATGGAGACATTTGTACTTATCTTCGGGAGGCTGCCAAACCCTTAGAAAATTTCACATTCTTGTATTCTGTCGTGCAAATTTGTTGATTCCGAAAACTAAATTTCTGTTATTCTTTTCTCTCACAGATGGTGAGGACACGTGCCACAGAATCGGACGGTCAGCCACCAGTGCCACCAGTTAGGGCCGTGAGAGGTCGGGGTCGTGGTAGAGGTCGAGGTGTAGCTCGTACAACAGTGGGATCAACACCTGTAGAACCACCAGTTGCTCCAGCTTAGGAGCAGGTTCCAGATATAGTTGAGCTGACGGGACCAACTCAGGCACCAGCTGCGCCTATTGTGATTCAAGGCCTTTAGGAGGCTTTAGCCCAGATATTGACTGTTTTCACTGGCCTTGCTCAGGTGGTTTTGGCTCATGCCGCACCAGCCACTTTTCAGGCCGGGGGAGGTACTCATACCTCTGTCTCCCATACTCCAGAGTAGGTAGTGCAAGGACTTCAGATACAGGGGCACTACCAGTCCAGCCGGTTGCAACTGCTCAAGCCCAGGTGGGTCCTATTATGACTGACGAGGAGCAGCAGCGATTAGAGAGGTTTGGGAGACTCCATCCTCCAAATTTTAGTGGAACTGAGTTAGAGGATGCTCAGGATTTCTTGGATAGATGCCAGCGGACGTGTAACGACTCGACTTATTATTTTGAGCATTTACACCTCGTTCGACAATTTGAAGTCTTGAGAAGCTTCGTAATGTGTATTATGGCTTGTGTGAATTGTCGGCTTTGGTTTTCGGATGATTCGGGATTAAATTGAAAGAACAATCCTTGTTTAGAAGCTTAAATGAAAAGAGTTGATCGAAGTTTGACTTTTGTGAAAACAACTCTGGAATGGATTTTTGATGGTTCCAATAACTCCGTATGGTGATTTTTTTACTTAGGAGTGTGTCCGAATATTTATTTGGAAGTTCGTAGTTGATTTTGGCTTGAAATGACGAAAGTTGGAAATGAAAGGTTTGGAAGTTTAACCGGAAGCTGACTTTATTGATATCAGGGTTGGAATCCAGTTCTAGAAATTTTGATAGGTACGTTATGTCATGTATGACTTGTGCGCAAAATTTGAGGTCAATCGAACTTGATTTGATAGGTTTTGGCATCGAATGTAGAATTTGGAATTCATTAGTTTTCATTAAGCTTGAATTGGGGTGGGATTCGTGTTTATTTGTTGTTTAATATAATTTGAGGCATCGACTAAGTTCGTGTCATGTTATGGGACTTGTTATTATACTTTGTTGGGGTCCCATGGGGCGCAGATGTGTTTTGGAAGAGTTTTTGGAAGAGTTTGGCATTTTGAGTATAAACATGTAATGATCCAAAGGTTCATTTTTAGTTCTAGCAATCAAAATTTGATTTCGAGACTATTGGGGGTTTGATAATGAATTATAGGAATGATATGGAATGTTTGGTGTAATTTCATCAAGTCGCGATTGGGTTTTTAGCGCGAAACATGAGTTAATTGTTTAACGATCGAAATTGGTATCATATTAAGCAAATGAGCTCCGAATTGAGTTTTGATTGAACGACTAGGTTCATATTATTATTTGTGACTCATAGGAACATGAATCGTCGAATTCCGACTTTGTATGATGGATTTAGAGCCTTTTTTAGTGAAATAATAAATTGCTAGTGCAAGCAGGTTCTGGTGCGGACCTTTAGTGACGGGAAATGGACTTATAGTGACGGGAAATGGACTTTTAGCGACGAGATTAGTGTTTTTATTGAGCAGTTTTGTTTTTTTAGTTCATTTCAACTTTTCTGCGCGAAAGAACACGGCTTGGGGCGATTTTTCAAAGAAATTTCACGGGAAATCTTGAGGTAAGTCACTTGTGATCATTGTTAGTCAATAATATTGAATTATCATTGAATCTTCCAACTAGATTACATGTTTTTGAGGTGTAATTCGAGAATTTGGGCCTAGGGATTTGAAAATAAGATTTGAGGATTTGAAGGTCGAGTTGATGTCAGAATTTGGTAAATTTGGTATGGTTAGACTCATGGTTGAATGAGCGTTCATATTTTGTAACTATTGTTGGGTTCCTAGACGTGGACCCTACTATTGACTTTTTGTTGACTTTTTCGGATTTATTGTGAAATTTAGCATTTTCATATAGAATTGATTCCTACACCTCGTGTTGATTGTATCGAATTATTTGTGAGTAGATTCGAGGCATTCAGATGCCAAATCGCGAGGAAAAGGCTTATTAGAATAAATAATTTCACGGTTTGAGGTATGTAATATTTCTAAACTTGGAGCTGAGGGTATAAATCTCAAAAATACGTGTTCTATGATTTGTTTGGGGTGACACACGTGCTAGGTGACGGGCGTGTAAGCGTGCACCGTAGAAACTGTGACGTAATTGATTCCGTGGAATTGTGTAGTCAAATAATCTTGGCATTTTCCATGTACTTTCATGTGTTAGAGAAATTGAGCTGAGAATTATGTTAAAAATCGTGGTAAGGCTATATGTCGGTATTATTGAGACCCACAGAGGTCGTATTGCTGTTGAATTATTTGTTTAAATTGTAATTTCATACTCAGTCATGTTCATTCATTTCATATCATCTCTTTCTCTTTGTTGCTATTTATTGATTCATCATATCATCATTTTGGGCTAGTTTCGTGACATTATGAGGCCGAAAGACTAGAGATATTGGTGACTAAGTGAGGCCGAGGGTCTAATTATGAGGATATTTATGAGATCGGGCTGCACACCGCAGCAAGCCATATTGGCTTTATATATTTTATTATTATATGGATCGGGCTACATGCCGCAGCAGGACTTACATGCTTTATTGTTACGTGCAGGCTGCATGCCGCATCAGGCTTAAATGGCTTATTATAGCGCTTGGGCTGAAGGAGCCCCTTCGGAGCCTGCACCCCCTATAGTGAGCGCAGATGACATTATATTTGGGATGGATTTCTCATGACATGAAGTTGCTTTATTTATTTATGTTTGTGATAGACTTACCAGGGCATGAAGTTGCCTTATTTATTTATTTATTTATTTATTTATTTATGTTTGGGATGAACTTCCCAGGGCATGGATTTGCCTTATTTATTTATTTATTTATATTTGGGATGGAGTTTTCAAGGCTGGATTGGCCCTGTACGGTACTGAGTGACTGAATGTTAGTTATTATGTATATATATTTAGGATGGATCTTCCCTCGGATGGATTGGCCATATACAATACTGAGTGACTATGTGCGAGTTGTCATTTATATTTGAGCTGGATCTGCCCTGTACAGTGCCGAGTGAATGAGTGCTGAATATTGAGTGTGATGAATGGTAATGCGAGACAGTGAGATTAAGTACTCTGAGAGTATGAGTACATGAGTTCATCACTGTGCTGCATTGCATTAGACATGCATACTTGATATGTAGGCATAGAGAAGTATTTTTCCTCATGACATCTGATAATGAAATTTCTTATCTGTCACTAAAGTTTTAAGAAAAAACACAGATTTTAGATTTACTCATATTTTTGGTGACTTTCGGCAAAGATTTGAGTTTTACTGTCATATTGAAAAGAAAATATTTATTTTCCAGAATTTTATACGAGCTGAGCATTTTATTATTGAGTTATTACTTATGCTGTTTTAAATTATATTGTTATGAACTGTTGTTGGTTATTTCAGTTGGACTCTTACCCTTATCCGAGCTCGTCACTACTTTCAACCTAAGGTTAGGTTTGTTACTTATTGAGTATATGGGGTCGGTTGTACTCATACTACACTTTTGCACCTTGCGTGCAGATTTTTGATACTGATGTTGCTGCGTATGACGGGAGCTGGATCTGAAGATGTACCTACGTTCTAGTCATCGCTGCCTCTTGTTCATGGTAGCTTTAGAATTTTTAATCTGTTCATGTATTTTTCAGACAGATGACGTATTTTTCTTTCACACCAATTTTGTAAATTCTAATCTTAGAAGCTCATGATTTGTACTACCAGTCCTTGGAGAGTATATTAGAGTTAGTTAAATATTAATTGAATCAGATTATTGTTATTTGGCTTACCTAGCGGGTGAGGTTAGGTGCCATCACGGCTAGTTAGATTTTAGGTCGTGACAGGATACTTCGTACATCGGGAATTCTGGAGACTAGTAGGGTCTCATTTACTGCTTTTCAGCTGACTGGGTCAACCTTCAGATGTTGGGAGACTTATGAGAGGAGAAGATCAGTTGGTGTAGCATCACTTTCATAGCATGAGTTTTCCGTATTATTTATGGAGAAGTTTGAGCCATAGACCCACAGAGAGGAACTGCGCAGGCAGTTCGAGTATTTACGTCAGGAGGACCTGTCCGTGACTCAGTATGAGATGCGATTTTCCGAATTGGCTCGTCATGTAGTTTAGTTGGTTCCCACTGAGAGGGAGAATATCAAGATGTTCATTAATGGCCTCAATCATCAGTTCCTTTTTGTTATGAATCTGGGAAATATAGCAGGTTCTAAATTTGACGAGGTGGTTGACAGTGCTCTACGACTAGAAATGGTCCGTACTTAGGAGCGTGAGGAGAGGAAGGCATAGAGGCCTCGTGGTTCGGGTAATTCCAACGGTGTTCCTTCCGGGGGACAACCCTATCACAATAGGGGTCGTCCTTAAAGGCCCGCTCAGATGGCTCGTCCAGCTCATCGTGGTGTATCAGCTAGCCATGGTTCATACAGTGTTCGACTGAGTCAGTCTTCTCTTAGTGCACTTCCAGTTTAGAGTTCATCTCGAGCAACATCAGTTCAGGGTTCATCTGTACCAGGTTCTTCTGGTAGTTATTTTGGTTCTTGAGGTCCACCTCAGTACTTGCCGCCATTGTTCGAGAAGGGTTGTTTTGAGTGTGGAGATTTGGGTCATTTGAAGAGAAATTGTCCCCGCCTTTCGGGAGGTCCAGCTCAACAGATGAGTCAGGCTGCGACTCCCGCACCAGTTAATTCACCACCCACCTAGCCAGCACGGGATGGGGCTCAGGCAACTAGAGGTCGCCCTAGAGGGGGAGGTCGATCAGTTGGAGGTCAGGCCCGATTCTATGCTATTCCTGCCAGGCCAGATACTGTTGCTTCAGATGCAGTGATCACATGTATTGTCTCAGTATGCCATAGGGAAGCTTCTATATTATTTAACCCTTGTTCCACATATTCCTATGTATCATCATATTTTGTTCGTTATCTGGATATGCCCCGTGAGTCCTTAGTTTCATATGTTCGTGTATCCACACCGGTGGGCGATACTATTATTATGGACCGTGTGTATCGGTCGTGTGTAACTATTGGGGGACTGGAGACTAGAGTTAGTCTCTTATTGCTTAGTATGGTTGATTTCGATATAATCTTAGGTATGAATTGGTTGTCTCCATGTCATGCTATTCTGGACTATCACGCAAAAACCGTGACGCTGACGATGTCGGGGTTGCCAAGGATCGAATGGAGAGGTTATCTAGATTATGTTCCTAGCAGAGTAATTTCTTATTTGAAGGCCCAACAGAAGGTTGGGAAGGGGTGTTTGTCATATTTGGCCTTTGTGAGAGATGTTGATGTAGACACTACTACTATTTATTCTGTACCGGTAGTGTGAGACTTTCCGGATGTATTTCCTACAGACCTGCCGAGTATGCCACCCGATAGGGATATTAATTTTGGTATTGACTTGGTGTTGGACACTCAGCCTATTTCTATTCCTCCGTATCGTATGTCACCAGCTTAATTGAAAGAATTGAAAGAGCAACTTCAGGAACTTCTTGATAAGGGGTTTATTAGGCCTAGTGTGTTGCCATGGGGTGCACCGGTTCTGTTTGTGTAAAAAGAAAGATGGTACTATGCGGATGTGCATCGACTACAGGCAGTTGAACAAAGTTACAATCAAGAACAAGTATCCTTTGCTACGTATTGATGATTTATTTGACCAGCTTCAGGGAGCGAGGGTGTTCTCCAAAATTGATTTGAGATATGGGTATCACCAGTTGAAGATTCAGGATTCGAATATTCTAAAGATGGTATTCAGGACCCGTTATGGTCACTATGAATTCCCCGTGATGTCTTTTAGGCTGACTAACGCCCCAACAGCATTTATGCACTTGATGAATAGTGTATTCCAGCCGTATCTTGATTTGTTTGTCGTAGTATTTATTGATGATATCATAGTGTACTCACGTAGCCAGGAGGAACATGCACAATATTTGAGTATTATACTACAGAGGTCGAAATAGGAGAAACTTTATGCCAAATTCTCTAAGTATGAGTTCTGGATTAGTTCAGTGGCATTCTTGGGACACATAGTGTCCAGTGAAGGAATTAAGGTGGATCCGAAGAAGATAGAGGCAGTTCAGAGTTGGCCCAGGCCATCTTTAGCTACTGAGATTCGGAGTTATCTCGGCTTGGCCGATTATTATCATCGCTTTGTGGAGAGCTTCTCGTCTATTGCTGCGCCTATGACTAAATTGACCCAGAAGGGTGCTCCATTCAGGTGGTCGGACGAGTGTGAAGAGAGCTTTTAGAAGCTCAAGACTGCCTTGACGACAACTCCAATTCTAGTTTTACCTTCAGCTTTAAGCTCTTATACAATGTATTGTGATGCTTCTCGGATTGGTATTAGGTGTTTCTTAATACATGAGGGTATAGTGATTGCTTATACTTTGCACCAGTTGAAGCCACATGAAAAGAACTACTCTGTTCATGATATAGAATTGGCAGCCATTGTTCATGCATTAAAGATTTGGAGGCATTATCTCTACAGTGTATCTTGTGAAGTGTTTATAGATCATTGGAGTCTACAACACTTGTTCAAACAAAGAGATCTAAATTTGAGATAGCGGAGATTGTTGGAGCTACTAAAAGACTATGATATTACTATTCTGTATCATCCCAGAAAGGCCAATGTGGTGGCCGATGCCTTGAGTAGAAAGGCAGTGAGTATGGGTAGCCATGCATTCATTCCTGTTGGTGAGAGGCCTCTTGCAGTTGATGTTCAGGCCTTGGACAATCAGTTTGTGAGATTAGATGTTTCGGAGCCCAGTCAGGTTCTAGCTTATGTGGTTTCTCGGTCTTCTTTATATGACCGCATCAGAGAACGCAAGTATGATGATCCCCATTTGCTTGTCCTGAAGGACACAGTTCAGCACGGTGATGCCAAAGATGTTACTATTGGAGATGGTGGGATGTTGAGGATGCATGGTCAGATTTGTGTGCCAAATGTAGATGGACTGCGTGAGTTGATTCTTGAAGAAGCCCACAGTTCACGGTATTCCATTCATTTGAGTGCCGCAAAGATGTATCAGGACTTGAGACAACACTATTGGTGGAGAATAATGAAGAAAGATATAGTGGGGTTTGTAGCTCGGTGTTTAAATTATCAGCAGGTGAAGTACGAGCATTAGAGACCAGGTGGATTGCTACAGAGACTTGAAATTCCGAAGTGGAAGTGGGAGCATATTACCATGGACTTCGTAGTTGGACTCTCACGGACTTTGAGGAAGTTTGATGCTGTTTGGGTGATTGTGGATCGGTTAACCAAGTACGCGCATTTTATTCCAGTTGGTACTACTTATTCTTTGGAGCGGTTGGCTGAGATTTATATCCGCGAGATTGTTCGCCTTCACGGTGTGCCAGTGTCCATCATTTCAGATCAGGGCACGCAATTTACATCACAGTTTTGGAAAGCAGTGCAGCGAGAGTTAGGCACACATGTGCAGTTGAGTACAACATTTCACCCTCAGACGGACGAGCAGTTCGAGTACACTATTTAGATATTGGAAGATATGCTACGTGCTTGTATTATAGATTTTGGGGGGTTCTTGGGATCAGTTTTTGCCACTTGCAGAGTTTGCCTATAATAACAGCTATCAATCGAGCATTCAGATGGCTCCGTATGAGGCTTTGAATGGGAGACGATGTCGGTCTCCGGTGGGTTGGTTTGAAATGGGTGAGGCTAGGCCATTGGGTACTGATTTAGTTCAGGATGCTTTGGAGAAGGTTAAATTGATTTAGGATCAACTTCGCATGGCGCCTTTTAGACAGAAGAGTTATGCTGATCGGAAGGTTCGCGATGTTGCTTACATGGTAGGAGAGAAGGTACTACTCCGAGTTTTGCCTATGAAGGGTGTTATGAGATTTGGGAAGAAGGGAATGTTGAGTCCTAGGTATATTGGGCCTTTTGAAATACTTAAGAAGATTGGAGATGTGGCTTATGAACTTGCGTTGCCGCCTAGTCTATTAGGTGTTCACCCAGTGTTTCATGTATCTATACTCCGGAAGTATGTCGAAGATCCGTATTATGTTTTGGATTTCAGTACAGTGCAGTTGGATGGTAATTTGACTTATGATGTAGAGCCGGTGGCCATTTTAGACCGGCAGGTTCGAGAGTTGAGATCAAAGAATATAGATTCAGTAAAAGTGCAGTAGAGAGGCCAGCCAGTCGGAGAAGCTACTTGGGAGACTAAGCGGGAGATGCAGAGCAAATATCCACACATATTTGAGACTCCAAGTATAATTCTATACCTGTTCGGGGACGAAGGTTTGTTTAAGAGGGGGAGAATGTAACGACCCGACTGGTCATTTTGAGTATTATAGCCCCGTTTCCCATTTACTGATTATCCTGTGCTCTATTATAATTTTGTGACTTGTTGGGGAGGTTTCAGAATGAATTGGAACACATAGTTCCAAGATTTAAAGCTTAAGTTGAAATAGTTGGCCGAATGTCGACTTATGTGTAAACGACTCTGGAAAAGAGTTTTGATGATTCCAATAGCTCCGTATGGTGATTTTGGACTTAGGAGTGTGTCCGTAAAAATATTTGGAAGTTGCAGTTAAATTAGGCTTGAAATGGCGAAAATAAGAAGTTTAAGTTTGGAAGTTTGACCAGGGAGTTGACTTTTTGATATCGGGGTCAGAATCCAGTTCTAAAATTTTTTATAGGTCCGTTATATCATTTATGACTTGTGTGCAAAACTTGAGGTCAATCGGACTTGATTTGATAGGTTTCAGCATCGAATGTAGAAGTTGGAATTTCTTAGTTTCATTAAGCTTGAATTGGGGTGTGATTCATGTTTTTAGCATTGTTTGATGTGATTTGAGGCCTCGAATAAGTTCGTATGATGTTTTAGGACTTGTTGGTGTATTTGGTTGAGGTCCCAGGGGCCTCGGGTGATTTTCGGATGGTTAACAGATCAAATATGGACTTAAGGGAAAATTTGAAAATTTTGGCTTTCTGGTGCAATCGCACCTGCGGAATTTTGCTCGCAGGTTCGAGCTTGCAGAAGCGAGAATGGAAGCGCAGAAGTGGACTAGGCAGAGGTGAGCAGTGGCCGCAGGTGCAGGGAAAGGTTCCGCATCTGCGTGACCGCAAATGCGGACAAGAAGTCGCAGGTGCGCAGGAGACCGCAGAAGCGGACTGCTTCTCGCAGAAGCGAGTCCGCAGAAGCGGAAATGCGATCGCAAAAGCGAAGGCAAGGCAGCCTTGGCAAACCGCAAAAGCAGTAGATTTTCCGCACAAGCGCAACCGCATATGCGGTTAATTATTCCGCAGAAGCGAAAGCACTGGGCAGTGTACAAAAACAGAGGAGTCCGAGATTTTTTCATTTTCGGACATTTCAAACATGGTTATGGCGATTTTTCAGAGAGAATTCTCTGGAAATCTTGTGGTAAGTCACTTATGATCATTGTTAGTCAATAATATTGAATTATCATCGATTATTCTGACTAGATTACGTATTTTTGAGGTATAATTCGAGAATTTGGGCCTATGGATTTGAAAATAAGATTTGAGGATTTGAAGGTCGAGTTGATGTTGGAATTTAGTAAATTTGGTATGGTTGGACTCGTGGTTGAATGGGCGTTCATATTTTGTAACTTTTGTCGGGTTCCTAGAAGTAGTCCCCACTGACGATTTTTGAGTTGAATTTCGAATTTTGTTGGAAAATTTATATTTTCATATGGAATTAATTCCTATAAATTGTGTTGACTGTATCGAATTAATTGTGACTAGATTCGAGGCGTTCAGAGCCCGATTCGCTAGGCAAAGGCATATTAGAATAAACAACTTGCATGGTTTGAGGTAAGTAACACTTCTAAACTTAGTTCTGAGGGTATGAATCCCTGAATTTCGTGTTATATGAATTGTTTGGAGGTGATGCACATGCTAGGTGATGGGCGTGCAACATAGAAATTGTGACTTAATTGATCCCGTGGAGTTGCATAATTAAATAAATGTCATTTTTCACATATCCTCCACGTGTTAGAGAAATTGAGTTGAGACTCATATTAAAGATCATGTTTAAGCTACGTGCCGATGTTTTTGGGACCCGGAAGGGTCATCCGGTTGTGAAATTATTTGTTTAAATTGTAAATTATGTACTCAGTCATATCCATCATTTGCATATCATATCTCAATATTTTTTGTTATTCATTGATACATCATATCGTCATGTGGGGTTGATTTTCATGTCATTGAGAGCCTGAGAGACTGGAGATTTTGAGTGATATTTATGGGATCGGGCTACATGCCGCAACATATTTTATTTAATTATGCCTGGATATGTCTTATTATAGCGCTTGGGCTGAAGCTTCCCTGGGCTGGATTGGCCTTGTACAGTACTGAGTGACTGACTGTCAGTTGATATATATATGTATCTGGGATGGAGTTCCCTGGGGTGGATTGTCCATATACAATACCGAGTGATTGAGTATTCTGAGAGTGTGAGAACACAAGGTTTCCATTGTGGTACCTCACATACAACATATATTTTGGCATGTAGATATAGAGATGTCATATTACTCATATCATGTAGAATTTTTTTATTTTACTTGTATTGGGCTTATTTGTTGAACTTGAGAAAATGCCTACATTTTTGTACTGTTATTTGTATATTGGACTGTACCTGTGGAGCTCGTCACTACTTTTAGCCCAAAGGTTAGTCTTGTTACTTATTGAGTACATATGGTCGGTTGTACTCATACTACACTCTACACTTCGTGTGCAGATTCAGGTACTTCCGGATACGGCAGTTGCTAGATTTCGGAGCTTCATTTGTTGGAGACTATCGAGGTAGCTTCTTGGCGTCTGCAGAGCTTGACTCTCTTTCCTTTCAATTATTTGTGTTGTTCTACCTTTCTAGACAGTGTTTGTATCAGTCAGACTATGTTATCATTTAGATGCTCATGTACTAAGTGACACCGGGTTTTGGGAGAGTATTTATATCAGTATTTTTGAGATTTTCTATTAAATTTAAATATTATGTTTTCAAACTTAAAAGATTACCACGTTTTATTGAGGTTATCGGCTTGCCTAGTATTGAAATAGGCGCCATCACTACATGTAAATTTTGGGTCATGACAGTTACCTTTGGAACCGATCGATTTACTATGCTTCATATGTGTAGTAAACTTTATCCTTCAGGGACTTTAATTTTAATAGGAGCATTTGCAGCTGAAATATGATATTTAATTTTGGATCAGCAAATGCTTTTGGCATTTGACTTGAATTATCTTCTAAGTGAGGATCATATTAATAATAATTCGATTCATATAGCATATTTTCCAACTGTTTATTCCATCCCGCAAATGTTAGAAAAACTAAAACATATCCTAAATCTTCTTTGAGAAACCTATCTTTGTGCATTGTGGTAGAGAAATTAATCATATACCACACATTAAAAGTTATTAGATAGTAAAAATATTTGGTTTCTGATCCTAAACCAATTGTGAAGGGAGGACTTATCATGTTTTGTTGGTCTGATGCATACAAGTGCTGCTGTATGTAATTTAGAAAATCTTAGACCAACACATGAAGCTTTGTTCTCATAAGCAATAATTTAGCCATTAATAGGAGGTATTCAATGCTAAACTAGCTGGATATAAACCAGTATCATCAAGATGAACTATCTTGATTTCATAATCTGAAAATTATGCTCTTAATTGAGAAAAGCAATTTCAAATGCCAAACTGCAGGTTGACAATAAACGCACATGTAACCATCTCATATATGCATCTATAAGTGGTTCACATGATAGGTGAATGAGCCCATATTCACATTTCATATATTTCAGAATTCAGGGTTCTTAGTCTCAACTTTAGCCGGTATAATCAATTTATTTTGAGAACAAGCAATACCAGAGAATTCTTGAAGAATCTTCTAGTTCTTCAGAATATGCTTATCTGAATTCTCAAATAGCTCATTTAAAAATGGCAAATAAAAACTTCAAGTTTATCATGGCATGTGCTATCTCTTAGAAAGTTTCTGGTTTACTATCGCATAAACCTTTGCACTAGTAAACTTCTAATTTACTGTGACTATTTTTGTATCAGCAAATTTCTGATTTACTATAGCTATTTTTGCCTCGGCAAAACTTCTGATTTACTGTGACTGCTTTTGCTTTAGTAAATTTCTGGTTTACTGTGATACATGATATAGTAAAAATTGAAGAATAAGGTGGGTCACTTCTCACATACATATTATTTTACCTCCTATGATTGTGGAAACATGAAGATTTTCAATCTTCCAATCATTTGTAGTCTCAATATGATAGCAATTTGTATTAGTAAACTTCAGTTTTACTACAACATATGTTTTGACCATAATCATATAATATGAATGACATATTTGTATATAAGCTCTTCGAGAGCCTTCGTTTATTATCCACAGTCTAATATTTATCGGACACTACTGGTGTCATGTGTCTTCTAGACAAACAGCTAGCTTATCAGGAGTTGTTGATACATTTTGTACTATCAAATATTATTCAGATACTTCTGGTATCATGAGAGAAAATTATAATCAAATGAATAATATAAAGACAATTCTAAATTTATAAATGACAAAAAGTAAGAATTTTAATATTTCTACCACTAATTTTGTGACAAATATCTCCTTCAAGGAGAAATACCATTAACATCTGAATATTTTGTATCAATGCGGCAATCACATAGTCATTGCATCCTTTAAGGAAAGATACACGAGTTGTTATTTCCTTCAGGGAACTCAATAACTAACCATAATATATTAATGTGGTTGTAATAGAAAATATTCTACAAGAATGCTTTTGCCTTAGAATGATACATAATAAAATTATCCAAGATGTTTTACGTACAACAGGTACGTGCGACAATGATCTTTATGCCACAAAAATAATATTTATATCCTCTGTTATTCTACCTCTTCAGGAGGTGAGTTGTGGTATTTACACCACCTTATAATATTTTCCTGCTTCAGAAGGAAATTTCAATTATTTACTACTTCATGGGCAAATTTGAGGTACGAAAGATTAAGGATGTGTTCTCTTAATCGTATTACCTCTTCTGGAGGTGAGTTGTGATATCTTCACAGCCAAGAGCGTGTCCTTATTTCAAACTTTATTAATATTGTCCCATTCACTTCAGAAAATAGATTAATATTTATAAAAAATTCTCATCCTGGGCATAGAATATAATTATCTGAACATGCATTAACCATATCACATTGTGATGCTTCGAACCACTTTTTAAGATATTTGCTACTTCGGGAGCAAATCGATGCATGTATGTAATATGGAGAATTTTTCTCTAACTTATCTTCAATTGTAATCATAACAAGCCTAAATTATCACTTCTGGTGGTTATAGGTATATACCACTTCTGGTGGTTAATAAATTTAGTTACAATGAGATATACGAAACATTGCCACTTCTGGTGGTTATAGTTTTTGCAAACTCTACTAGAGTTTAAGCGGACTGTTTATTGTTATCCACATGAAAACTCAGATACGCTTCATTAGACAAGTGATGATATAATATTAAAGGACATGGTTGTCAAAGCGTAAATAAAACTTGAAAAATAAATTAGAGAAGTAAACAGTGATGGCTATATATATGTTGGTGCAATAGTCCTTAAAGGTTACCATCCTTATTAATCATTAGCCATATGTATTGATTTGCAGCTCTATCTCAAGATGCAATATTTCTCACATGGATAAAACAAAATTGTTAAAGCATCATAACGTTTGTAGTTAATAATAGTTGTCCATACAAAAAAATACTGTAACGACCCGACTTGTCGTTTTAAGAATTAACGCCCCGTTCTATGATTTAAGGTCTCAAGTAGTTTCGTAATATGTATTATGACCCACGGGTGTGGTCCAGTTTAATTTATTGAAGATTCATAATTTAAGTAAAAGAACAATCCTTATTTAGAAGCTTAAATAGAATAGTTGACCAGAGAGTTAACTTTTGATCAACTGACTCCGTAATGGAATTTTGATGATGTCAATAGCTCCGTATGGTGATTATGGACTTAGGAGCGTGTCCGGAAAATTATTCGGAGGTATGTAGAGGAGTTTGGCTTGAAATGGAGAAATATGAATTTTTGGGAAGTTTGACCGGGGGGTTGACTTTTTGATATCGGGGTTGGAATTATGTAAATTATGACTTGTGTGCAAAATTTCAAGTCATTCCGGATTGATTTGATGTGTTTCGGCACAAGATATAGAATATGAAAGTTCAAAGTTCATTGATTTTGATTTGGGGTGCGATTCGTCGTTTTGATGTTGTTTGAGGTGATTTGAGAATTCGACTAAGCTTGTATGATATTTTAGGACTTGTAGGTATATTTGGTTGAGGTCCCTAGGGGCTCGGGTGAGTTTTATATGGTTAACGGATTAGAAATTTGAACTTGAACAGCTGCTGGAATTTTCTGATATCTGATCCTGCTTTCCTTCTACCCGATCGCGTGAATGTGTCTGCGATCGCGTAGGCTTAGCTGGGCAGTGGAATTTTGTTCTCTGCGATCGCGTAGGGCTAATTGGGGGGTTGCTGAGTTTTGTTCTATGCGATCGCGTGAAGAGGGATGCGATCACGTAGCTTTGGGAAGTTGTGACTCGCCAACGCATAGCTATGGTAGCGATCGCGTAGAGTAACAGAGCAGAAGTGGTGGTCACGCGTTTGCTCTATGCGATCGCGTAGAGCTGGAAACTCTGTGCATCGTGATTGTGTGGTATTGTTTGCGATCGCGTAGAGTTAACTTTGGCAATATTGAAGTTGTGCTTCACGATCACGTGAGGAAGTTCACGATCGCGTAGAAGAAATCATTGGGCAGAGAGTTTAAGTTCTGAAAATGGGACAAATTTTCAATTTTTGACGGATTGGAGCTCGGGAAGAGGCGATTTTCGGGAGATTTTTAGAGAAAACAACGGGGGTAAGTGTTCTTAACTCAATATTGGTTAAATTACTCGAATCCATGGTTATTTTTAACATTTAATCGGTGAATTTAGTTGGAAAAATTCTGAAAAACCCTCTTGGTTTAAATTTAAGATTTGGAGGTCGATTTTTTTATTGGAATTTGATAAAATTGGTATGGTTGAACTCGTATCGGAATGGGTGTTCGGATTTCATGAAAATTATGTCGAGTTCCGAGAGGCGAGCCTTGCATTGACTTTTGTTGACTTTTTGGAATAAATTTTTAAGTCAACGTATTATTATCCGGAATTATTTCCGATGAATTTTAATGAAGTTATACAATTAATTTGGATAGAATTGAGCGGTCCGGAGGTCAATTCAAGTAAGAAGGAGATTTTGAAATATCGGCATAATTTCAAAAAAATAAGTGTCTTGCTTAACCTCGAGTGGGGGAAATACCCCTTAGGCATCGAGTCTTATGTGTCATTTGTAAAATGTGAAAAAGCCATGTACGCGAGGTGACGAGTACGTACTCGGGCTTATATGTGCAAAATATATTGGGTTTAAGTCTTAGGCATATTGCGTAGTAAATTGGATAATTGTTGGCATTTATTTAACCATCTATTTGTCATGCCTAAATCCTTGTTGGTTGAACTTGTTTTTATATGATAATTTGATAGATTGTTATTTGAATATTTATGTAATTCTGTGAGTTTGTTGGTTTGATATTTCTTGGAATTTAATCTCATTATGGATTTTTCCTCTGCAAATAATTAATTAAGCAAGCTTAAGAAGATGTGTTAATATAATTATCTAAATTTAGATTAATGAAGGCTTTGCTTTATGTTGAATAATTTCTATCTCGGTTGATTATTTTTGTGGTAATATACACATTGTGTAGAGCTTTCGGCTATTTGTTGGGAAATTAATTGATTTGGTTGTATCTTTGGAACTTTGGTTGTGGCCAATGGGCAAATTGTGATATGAATTGATTTTATTATGATGCCGTAATAATTTCCCATGTAAATTATTGTGTTGTGTGAGTTATTATTTTGGGGAGATAAGGGCGGCATTTCACTATTGATATTATGTGGGTATAAGGGTGTCATCTCACTGTTGTTGTGTTTGTTCCTGAGTATGTTTGGTACATTAACCCAGGCGGGATTGATTTCTGTTGCACCAAATATTCCGCAGATTGGGGGAGTAGCTCCGACTCCTACCACAACTCCAGAGCAGCAGGTTCACATTGGACAGGTTCCGGGTGTAGCACCGGTACAACCTGTTATTCCGGTTCGGCCTGAGGTCAGGCCAGAGGCATCAGAAGAGGAACAAAAGAGACTTGAAAGGTTTAAGAAATATGATCCACCTACTTTCAGTGGCATAGCTACAGAGGATGCCCAAGGATTTCTGGAAAATTATCACCGTATTCTCCGCACCATGGGTATTGTGGAGGTGAGCGGAGTTGCCTTTACTACATTTCAACTGTCAGGCGCAGTGTATCGGTGGTGGAAAATCTATGAAGAAGGTAGACCAGCCGATGCAACACCACCAACTTGGGCTCAATTTTCGGAAATGTTCTTGAAAGAATTTGTTCCCCAGACTCTCCGAGATATGTGGCGCACAGAGTTTGAACGGTTGCGTCAGGGAACTATGACAGTGTCAGAATATGCTATTAGGTTCAATGAGTTAGCCCGTCATGCACCTATCTTAGTTCCTACAATCAGAGAACGGGTCCGCAGATTCATTGAGGGGCTCGATTATGATATTAAAATATGCATGGCTCGAGAATTGCAAATTGATACTCCATTTCAACAAGTAGTGGAGATTGCAAGGAAGATTGAGGGCATTTTAGGCGAGGAAAGAGAGTCTAAGGAGGCCAAAAGGTCTCAAAGATCTGGAGGGTTCAATGGATTTTACTCATCAACTAGAACCCATTATAGCAGAGGCTCGAGCAGTCGGTCAGCTCAGTCCGCACATCAGATTACTCGGGGTACTCCAGTTTACAGTGCACCATCGACACGAGATTCTTATAGTGGTTATTCCAGTTATCCGGCACAGACTCAGTATGAGCAACCGTGACCTCAGAGGGGTTGTTATGAGTGTGGTGATACTAGGCACATCATGAGAGATTGTCCCAAACTTGGGAGGGGTGGATTTCATCAGAACACTCCAACTATAAGCTTTATTCCAGTTGATACTCCACGTGCACAGTCTGTTAGAGGTGGAGGACAGGCGGATAGAGGGTGCCTAAGAGGTGGAGGCCCGATCTATTGATATGATCGCCATGATTTGGCTGAGGCCGATACACCAAATGGTGTCATTACAGGTACGATCCTGATTCTGTTATAAAAGGATATTTTCCTTTAATTTGATTCGGTTCTGAATATTGAGGCGAGTCCTCCTATTATGCTCCGCTTATGGGTGAGTTTCGTAATTTTGTGACCCACTTACATGTTTATCCCTGTTGGGAGATTTGAATATGTGAGCCCGTGTCCGTCATTTTACTTTTGTACACCATTGAGGGCTAAAAGTTCAAAAGTAATTTTTATTATTCATTGCAGTTGGTTTAATGTGTTTCAGAATAATTGATTCCAATTTTTATGAATTATATGCCCTACCGGTATGAGGGTTCATTATGTGTTATGAAAACTGTTTATGAAATATATTGAAAAGAAGAAAGAAAGGAAATTGAAATTTCAGTTGGCACAATATGCAAAATGCTTGTGATTCGGAGTTGAGGATGAGATCCTCGCATTTTATATATGATGTGAAATATTTAAACCGGGCTACAAGCCGCGGTGGAAGTTATATAAGGACGAAGTCCTTGTGGTAAAATATTTATGAGTTTAAAATTCTCCCTGTATGAAATTTAATTTGTACAATAATATTAATAGGGAGTCATGCATGTTAGGCTTATTTGATAATTCTTGTATATTTTCTATGTATATTCAACCATTTTCGTGCTGTAAACATTGAGTTTTAGCCTATGAGATGAGTGTCCAGGTGGCATTAAATGTGACTCGTTAAATCTAGTAAATAGTTATGAGGTCTTCATGCCTCACATTCTGTTGTCAGTGTTGTGAAAATTCAAAACAAGGTGTTGGTTAATATGAGATTAATTGATGATGCTGGAATTAATTATGAACAGCTTTTAAGACCAAAGATGTGGCGATGGGCATACATATGATGTGCTTCATATCCTGATATCATTATGATAATACAGTGCTTGTAATGCTTAGATTAGTGTTATTGATATATACATTGTGGTGTTTTGTTGGGTTATTGATGTGTTGCTAGGAGTTGTTTTGGTGTTATTCTGGCATGTGGTTAGGCCCAATTACAGGGGAGACTCTGCCGAAATTTCTGAAAATTTTGAGAGTTAGATTTTTTTTTTTGGAAGAGTGATATGTGCGAAAGAAGAGATAAATTATGTTATGTATTTGAGGATGAATGATCCTAAGTGGGGAAGAATGTAACACCCCAGAAAATTTTTGAAGTACTTCAACACTATCAAGAAACTTGATGTGTGCGGAGGCACGGGTTGCTATAGCCAATTAAGACTAATACCATGCGTTGTTGTGAAAAATCAGGTCTTTTGAAAATGTTGGAGTGTAAGAAATTGATCTTAAAGATTACAAATATGGGTAAAAGAAATAATCTCAAATGAGATGGTGTTGTCGGGCTTATCTCAAATGCGGTGACGGGGGATCAACCGTGAGTATATGTGTAAAAGTAAAATCATCGATGTGAGCAACTAATTTTTGCCCCACATAGGAAATTACTCCTAAAACTAATCCACAAATAATTTTAATTATTTTTATGAATTTTAGAAGTTTTTATTTATTTATTTTGCATTTATTCGCATTGTTTATGCATGTTAGGAATATCGTAAATCATAAAAATGTTCAAATCTTAATTTCATAGCATTTTAGATTTTAAATTGCATTTTAGGATTTAATTACATTGTTAAATGCTGTAACGACCCAATCGGTCGTTTTGACTTTTAGAACCCCGTTCCCCTAAATAAAACTTTTCGTATGTGCTTTAAATGATTTATGACTTGTGGGATGGTTGGTTCGGGATTTGGAAGTGTTTGGGTTGAAATCAGAATAATTGTTTCCTTAAGTTGGCTTTAAAAGGCTAAGTTTGATTTTGGTCAACTTTTTTGAGCAAACAGACTCAGATCAGTGTTTTGACAGTTTTGGTAAGTCCGTATCGTGATTTGGGACTTGGGCGTATGCCCGGAATCAAATTCCGAGGTCCCTAGCCCGAGATATGGAATTTTGATTGAAAATGAAAATTTAACTTCAAATAGTGACCGGATGTCGAATTATGTGAAAACGACCCCGCAATAGAATTTTGATGATTCCAACAGCTCCGTATGGTGATTTTGGACTTAGGAGCGTGATCGGGATTTTATTTGGAAGTTCGTAGTGAAATTAGGCTTGAAATGGCTAAAACAAGAATTTAAGTTTGGAAGTTTGACCGGGGAGTTGACTTTTTGATACCGGAGTCGGAATACAGTTCCGAAAATTTTCATAGCTCCGTTATGTCATTTATGACTTATGTGCAAAATTTGAGGATAATCGGAGTTGATTTGATAGGTTTCGACATCGAATGTAGAAGTTGAAAATTCTTAGTTTCCTTAAGCTTGAATTGGGGTATGATTCGTGGTTTTGCGTTGTTTGATGTGATTTAGAGGTTCGACTAAGCTCGTATGATGTTTTAGGACTTATTGGTATATTTGGTTGAGGTCCCGAGGGCCTCGGGTGACTTTCGGATGGTTAACGGATCACAAATTGGACTTAAACAACTGCTGCAATTGTTTTTCTCTTCTACTGAAAATTCTCGGCTATGATCGAGGCCCAAAATCGAGCTCCCAAGATCGAGCTCCCGAGGTCGAGCTCCCAAGATCGAGCTCCCGAGATCGAGCTCCCAAGATCGAACTGGGCAGATCTGTAAGTTATAAAAACAGAGGCATTCGACCCATTTGCCATTTTTGACAAACTTGAGCTTGAGCAGAAGCGACGTTTGGCAGATGTTTCAAGGAAAGACATTTGAGGTAAGTGATTCCAACTCGGATTTGGTCTATATACACAAATATATCATTGTTTTCACAATTTAATTAGTGTTTTAAGATTAAAATTTGGAAAATTTTAGAAATCTCATAGAAATGAATTTTTGAGATTTCGGTATCGATTCGGAGTTGGATTTGAGTGAAACTAGTATGGTTGGACTCGTAATTGAATGAATTGTCGGATTTCATAACTTTTGCCGGATTCCGAGATGTGGTCCCCACAGATGAATTTTTATTAATTTTGGGATTTTTATTAAAAATATAGTATTTTCTTATAGAATTAATTCCTATAATTTTTAGTGATTGTATCAAATTATTTTGGCTAGATTCGAGCCAGGCAGAGTTGGATTATCGTGGAAAAGGCCTTATAGTGGATAAAATTGGAGCAAGACGAGGTAAATCTCTTGTCTAATCTTGTAAGGAGGAAATTACCTCCTAGGTGATTAAAAATTAAATAATTGTTGCTAATTGTGGGGGCTACGTACGCACGAGGTGACGAGAGTCCGTGCGTAGCTACTATTAAATGCTAAAGTCCGGGTAATTTAGGACTCAAAGCATGCCTTACTTGTGTAGATTGTATTCTTTGATTTATTTATATTAATTGATATCTATATGAATATATTTTTGAATTGTTAGATAGAGATATTAAAGGATGGAAATCTCATATGCTTAATTTTTTTTTAAATCAATTAATTGTTAAAAAGAAATTGTTCTCCTCCCAAATTTATCTTATAATAAATATACTGTCCTTCCGGAGGCATATAAGAAAATGTCCTCCTTTTTTGTGGAGCGGGCCGAATGCCTCGGCAGGATAGATGCATCTATGGATCGCGCCGCACGTCCCTCGGCAGTGTACATGACACTCTGGATCGGGCCGTACGTCCTCGGCAGAAATCGTGCTTAATAATAATAATAATTACACGATACTTGGACAGTTCATTATAGCTTGTAAAGTTATTTGATAAATTGGAAATTTATTGAAATTAAATTGTAGCTTGTAAAGCTATTTTATAAACTGGAATTTTTATTGAAATTGAAGGATTTACTTAATAGATTAGAAATTATTTGAATTGAAGGAATTTAATTATTATACTGAGAATTATTGAAATTGAAGGAATTTAATTACTTCTAGTGGTTCAATAAATTATTGTTAATTATGTGAATCATCGTTGATATAAATATTTCTATTTTCATGTTTATTTAATATTATTGACCCATAGTGAGTGTCATAGTCGGCCATCTCGTCTCTACCTCTTCGAGATTAGGCTTGATACTTATTGGGTACACGTTGTTTTCGTACTTATACTATACTTGCTGCACATTTATTGTGTAGGTACATATATGTATAGCGGCCTTGTGGGCGCAGAGGTGTTATAAAAATTATGGGAACAGAGGTGAGCTGCATTCTATATTACGATCCGCAGTTAACAAAATCTCCTTCAGAGTTATTATATTTTCCTGTCTAATTTGTATTCTAGACAGATACTGTATTTTATTTTAATTCCCTAGTAAATGCTCATGCACTTGTGACACCGGGTTTTGGGAATGGTTGTGAATTGTTTAGAAATTTAGCTGCAAAAATATTTATCATTTACTCTATGAGTTTTTATCTCTACAATTTTATTAAAGAAATTTTTATTTCAAAAATACTAAAATGGGTAATTAAGTTAATTGATTATGGTTGGCTTGCCTGACAGTGGTGTCCGGCGCCATCACGACCTTTTAGATTTTGGGTCGTGACAACATGGTATCAGAGCCAGGTTCACATAGGTCTCACTAGTCATGAGCAAGTCTTGTAGAGTCTTGCGGATCGGTACGGAGACGTCTGTGCTTATCTTCGAGAGGCTACAGGGCTGTTAGGAATACTTCCCTTTTTGATTCTTCATCGTGTGATTCAATTCCTTTGAGGCTTATGCCTATATTTCCTTCATATTCAATCTTATGCGATGTGAAGCGCTTGTTATACATTGAGGATCGAGGAAAATTTTAATGGTACTACAGATGTAGTACAAGATACTTCTCCTTATGTAATTAATTGGGCTATTGTCATCGTCTTGCGAAAGGCCGCTCTGTCATTTCAAATTAAATATCAGTACTACCTAAGGTTTGAGATTTGGCATTGATTGTTATGACAATTCGTATGTTGTTATCGCACAGTGTTTATGAAATCGAAAAAATGCATGTCTATGTGTCAGGGCAGTAAACGACTTAAAAGAAGGTTTTCTCAGTACATGATTCAGAGGTTCCATGTTTTAATTCCAGCGGAGAAAAGGCAACCAGACTATGAATGTTCATGTTGGGGGTTGATGGAGTAACGAAGCTTGATATTTTCGAGTGTGCTAGAGTTCTCAATTTTAATGTGGTGTCATCGCCTTGTAAAATGCGTTAAGGTTTGCCAGTGTTGTGGTTTTCTTCAACTCGCCTTCACGACGGGGTGTTAGGAATTGGTATAGGGGAAGCAGTCGATAGAGAACGCGGTGTGCGGTAATTCAGGATCGAAGCAAAATTTCTAGTATTGATGTCTCAAGAAGGATGATCGTCAGAAAGGTTTAAAGCTGGTAACGAGCTATTGGTTCAAATGCTACAGAGATGGATTTTGAGTTAAGGCAACAACTGGGCAGTGAAGGATAAGGAAGGACAGGTGGAAGGTGCCTTGCGGTGGTTAGGTTCCGAAAAGGCCAAGTGTAAGAAAACAGAAGCAGAGTAGTTGCTTAAAGGAGATGGTTGACCAAAGTGAGAGAGTGGCAAGGTAGCACATGGGTTACGTGGTAGGATGATTACATGTCTTGAGGAACATTATGAGTGATTTGGGATGTAAAATGGATAGTGACTAGGTCTACGGACTTAATTTAGAATATTGGCTGCTATATTGAGGAAGATTGGATAAAACAAGAGGGAGTTGCTTGATATGAAGAAGGATACAACATGACTTTGGATTAGAATGTATTGTCGCACCTTTAGTTGATGTCCATGAGGAGTGAACGGACTGGTGCAGCTGGTGAATGAGCTCAGACTCAGGATTATCTACTGATTTCGTAGTAATTGCACCCAGTGCAGCGACGTTGGAATATGTCGGCATGTAATTTCCACATGTGGGTTATCTCCTGTGAGCAGGTTAGCAGTCGCGTGGTGTTGACGAAGCTTCTACGAAGAATTCTACTGCCTACCCGGTAAGAGATTTAAATATGTAAATGTGGCTAGTGGTTCAGAGTGTTTATTAAAGGTTAATAAAAGGATTTCGAGGAAATTTGGCGAGTTACGTGTGCAGGATCATGTCAACGATAAAGAAAGAATCTCGGTGGATTCTAGAATTTTGTAATTGTAGCTTCAAGCTAAGTGGGAGAGCCACATTGTATATGATTGGATTGCATAGTGTCAAGTTGTACGGTTTCTGGTTATCGGTGTATTGGTGGGTCATTGCAACTAAGGAAAGAAAACATCAGTGGTAATTTGAGCAAAGGATTTGGGGAATGTGTGCCATATTTGGCCTTATCAATTCATATTCAGGTTTTTAGAAGGCTCAGAGTTTATGCTTCGTGTAGATGTAATGCACAGGAAAGTGAGACAGTCGGATGTTTCCTTGATAAAGTGCCCATATGCTAGCAGGGCCTTGGAATTGATCATGTTTGGGAACAAGTCAGAGCAAGTGACTCTCAATAACGGTCTTAGCGGGTTCAAAAATTTAAAGTGCGGTGTCTAAGGATCTCGAGTTCGTAGTATGGTTGAGTATCGAGCTTTTACAGCAGATTATGAAATAGGGCTTGGAGTACTCTGCGTTATCTTTAGGTTGTGGTGTAGCATTTTAGAAACGAAAAAAAATAACTTCGGATTCATAAAAGAAGTATCAGAATGGGTGTAACAGTTGAAGATGAAAAAGTGCGCACAAGGAGGGGTATGAGATGATTTGTGAATTTTGAAACAGCGTGGTCTCGTGAAATAAGGTCACTTGGGATGAGTGCGGATTTGAGTTCATGATGTAATGAATGAAGCTATTATTATTTCTAAGGCAAGTTGAGAATAAATTGAGAAAAAGACGGGTCGGCTAACAACGGTTGAATCAGCATGATGGTGGCAATGATCAGTTCCTTCAGCGCATAGAGTTATGCATGTAATTTGTGGCGGTACGTGCAAGTCTTGCGGCCGCTGTAATTGATTTTATCTGGAGGAATTCAAGTATTATGGCATGTTATGTGTAGAGGGATCCCAGAAAAGTTATGGTGGCTTAGACCACTACTTGAGGTCGGTATTTTCTACGGATATGGGAATTCAGTCATGTGTTGCAATGGTTCTCTTGAAATAAGTTAAGAAGAAGGTTTCTATATGATGAAGTGTTTACTCTATTAGTGGTTCGGGAATTATGATGGAATTCTTGTACTCCTGCGCATTGGCGTGGTTAAGTGCACTAAGTAGCATGGGATTCGAAAGTTGAGGATTTAAGATTTCGGTTCGGTGTTGAAAAGGATGTCATGAGCTCGGATGAACAGGAAAGGGATTTAGATGTTTAAAGAAATATGGTATTGTTTTTGGCATCATCTAAGGTCGATGTCAGGTGTAAGAGGCCTTGTGTATTGATTTGTGGATTTTTGATATGCTTTACAGCATTAGTATAACCGGTAACATGGATGTGCAGACTTGTTACCTGGTGCGAAAGGTCGTGGGAGCGTGTCTCACGAAAATATTGTGTAAGAGTGACATGTAGTCACTTGATTGAGTGAAGATTGAAACCAAGTATGAAAGCTCCCTATATCAGAGTGACATGTGTCTCTATATCAGACCGAATGTGTTCATTTCAGCATAAAAGCTCCCTATGTTAGAGTATTCGGACGTGGGATGTCGTTTTGTCGTCGGTTATTTCATGTAATACTATATTGTGCCGTGTGAGTTATGAAATAGCTTGATAAATTTCTTATGTGATGAGGTTCCGCATAGCGATAGTGTTATGTGAGCAGGATGGCTCTCGAGATTCAGATCATATATCGTACCTTAGTTGTGCTTGAGTTTTGTAGCATATGGCGCTGTCGGTCCTTCCAGGGATGATATTATGCACTGAGCGTGCTTGTGTCCGATATTCGGATATTTTGTAGTAATGAGCATTTTAGCTCGGTAAGTATTTTCTTATAGATTCTTTTTGTGCGGATCGGGTGGCACGCCGCCACGGGTATGTTGTTTGGATCGGGTTGCATGCAGCAATGGTATCATGTGTGGATCGGGTTGCACGTCGCAATAATGTGATGTTGAGTACAGTCTCCTATATTCTATTTTGTGTGTTTGTGTCCCTTTTTCTAAGGAAGGTTCATGACACCTTTTCAGTTGTCTAATTAGTCACGTGGGTTGAGAAATCCTTTACAGAGTTCGTTTTTCTTATGTATCATAATCGAGTCCGTAGCTTATTAGCTCATTATGGCGACATATGAGGCTTTTTGATCGCGTCTGAGGTGGTTTATTGCCTGAGCAGCTTATACTTGGTGAGACGAGATTATTGGATTCAGGATCAGTGCGATCGAATTATATAAAGTGTAATAAATATCAAATACCATTATTTGGTTATAATGAGGCAATGGTTCTTGTCAGAACGAGAAACTCAATAATTGTTGACTCGGCAGTTGATTATGAATTTCTACAAATTTCTTCCATCGTGGAAGCATTTCAAGAGTTGGAACATGACTTATATGTATCATGAGGTGTGTTGTGAACATCAGATTCATAGAATTTTGGCTATTGTTATCGGAGGATGTTATTATAGTCATGTGAATGATGCGGTGCATGGTCTAAATTCAACAAAGGTATGCAATCCTGTATTAGTGCATCGTGTAGTGATTGTTACGACATTCATAGGTTGGAGACAGGCATGGTGGAGAATTCTGGATGTTAGAATTGGGCTCTAAGGCTTATTTGCCTAAATAAATGGGAGAATTTTAAGATTGGCTCGAGTTAATGTGCTCAACTAGGTGTGGTAGCACGGGTAGGTGCATGAGGTGTTCAACAGTAATTTTGGATAACTCCGAAACACTCCTTAGCACGTTCGAGGACGAACGTATATTTAAGTGGGAGAGAATGTAATGACCCAACCGGTCGTTTTGACTTTTAGAACCCCATTCCCCTAAATAAACCTTCCCGTATGTGCTTTAAATGATTTATGACTTGTGGGATGGTTGGTTCGGGATTTGGAAGTGTTTGGGTTGAAATCGGAACAATTGTTTCCTTAAGTTGGCTTTAAAAGGCCAAATTTGACTTTGGTCAACTTTTTGAGCAAATAGACTCAGATCAGTGTTTTGACAGTTTCGATAGGTCCGTATCGTGATTTGGGACTTGGGCGTATGCTCGGAATCAAATTCCGAGGTCCCTAGTCCGAGATATGGAATTTTGATTAAAAATAAAATTTAACTTCAAATAGTGACCGGATGTCGAATTATGTGAAAACGACCCCGGAATAGAATTTTGATGATTCCAACAGCTCCGTATGGTGATTTTGGACTTAGGAGCGTGATCGGGATTTTATTTGGAAGTCCGTAGTGAAATTAGGCTTGAAATGGCTAAAACAAGAATTTAAGTTTGGAAGTTTGACCGGGGAGTTGACTTTTTGATACCGGAGTCAGAATACAGTTCCGAAAATTTTCATAGCTTCATTATGTCATTTATGACTTGTGTGCAAAATTTGAGGACAATTGGAGTTGATTTGATAGGTTTCGACATCGAATGTAGAAGTTGAAAATTCTTAGTTTCCTTAAGCTTGAATTGGGGTATGATTCATGGTTTTAGCATTGTTTGATGTGATTTAGAGGTTCGACTAAGTTCGTATGATGTTTTAGGACTTGTTGATATATTTGGTTGAGGTCCCGAGGGCCTCAGGTGAGTTTCGGATGGTTAACGGATCACAAATTGGACTTAAACAGCTGGTGCAATTGTTTTTCTCTTCTGTTGGAAATTCTGGGCTATGATCGAGGCTCAAAATCGAGCTCCCAAGATCGAGCTCCCGAGATCGAGCTCCCCGAGATCGAGCTCCCGAGATCGAGCTCCCGAGATCGAACTGGGCAGATTTGTAAGTTATAAAAACAGAGGCATTCGACCCATTTGCCATTTTTGACAAGCTTGAGTTTGAGCAGAAGCGACGTTTGACAGATGTTTCAAGGAAAGACATTTGAGGTAAGTAATTCCAACTCAAATTTGGTCTATATACACAAATATATCATTATTTTCACCATTTAATTATTGTTTTGAGATTGAAATTTGGAAAATTTAAGAAATCTCATAGAAACGAATATTTGAGATTTCGGTATCGATTCAGAGTTGGATTTGAGTGAAACTGGTATGGTTGGACTCGTAATTGAATGGGTTGTCGGATTTCATAACTTTCGCCGGATTTCGAGATGTGGGCCCCACGAATAAATTTTTATTAATTTCAGGATTTTTATTAAAAATATAGTATTTTCTTATAGAATTAATTCCTATAATTTTTAGTGATTGTATCAAATTATTTTGGCTAGATTCGAACCAGGCAGAGTTGGATTATCGTGGAAAAGGCCTTATAGTGGATTAAATTGGAGCAAGACGAGGTAAGTCTCTTGTCTAATCTTTTGAGGAGGAAATTACCTCCTAGGTGATTAAAAATTAAATAATTGTTGCTAATTGTGGGGGCTACGTACGCACGAGGTGACGAGAGTCCGTGCGTAGCTACTATTAAATGCTAAAGTCCGGGTAATTTAGGACTCAAAGCATGCCTTACTTGTGTAGATTGTATTCTTTGATTTATTTATATTAATTGATATCTATATGAATATATTGTGAATTGTTAGATAAAGATATTAAAGGATGGAAATCTCATATGCTTAATTTTTGTTTAAATCAATTAATTGTTAAAAAGAAATTGTTCTCCTCCCAAATTTATCTTATAATAAACATACTGTCCTTCCGGAGGCACATAAGAAAATGTCCTCCTTTCTTGTGGAGCGGGCCGAACGCCTCGGCAGGATAGATGCATCTATGGATCGCGCCGCACGTCCCTCGGCAGTGTACACGACACTCTGGATCGGGCCGTACGTTCTCGGCAAAAATCGTGCTTAATAATAATAATAATAATAATAATTACACGATACTTGGACAGTTCATTACAGCTTGTAAAGTTATTTGATAAATTGGAAATTTATTGAAATTAAATTATAGCTTGTAAAGCTATTTTATAAACTGGAATTTTTATTGAAATTGAAGGATTTACTTAATAGATTAGAAATTATTTGAATTGAAGGAATTTAATTATTATACTGAGAATTATTGGAATTGAAGGAATTTAATTACTTCTACTGGTTCAATAAATTATTGTTAATTATGTGAATCATCGTTGATATAAATATTTCTATTTTCATGATTATTTAATATTATTGACCCATAGTGAGTGTCATAGTCGGCCATCTCGTCTCTACCTCTTCGAGATTAGGCTTGATACTTACTGGGTACACGTTATTTTCGTACTCATACTGTACTTGCTGCACATTTTATTGTGCAGGTACATATATGTATAGCGGCCTTGTGGGCGGAGAGGTGTTATAAAAATTGTGGGGACATAGGTGAGCTGCATTCTATATTACGATCCGCAGTTAACAAAATCTCCTTCAGAGTTATTATATTTTCCTATCTAATTTGTATTCTGGACAGATGCTGTATTTTATTTTAATTCCCTAGTAAATGCTCATGCACTTGTGACACCGGATTTTGTGGTTATGAATTGTTTAGAAATTTAGCTGCAAAAATATTTATCATTTACTCTATGAGTTTTTATCTCTACAATTTTATTAAAGAAATTTTTATTTCAAAAATACTAAAATGGGTAACTAAGTTAATTGATTATGGTTGGCTTGCCTGACAGTGGTGTCCGGCGCCATCACGACATTTTGAATTTTGGGTCGTGACAAATGCATTATATAAATATCTAAAAAAAATGCTTTCTTAGGTTAGTTAATTAATTAGGTCATTAGTCAATTAGTGAGTAAAATATATATAATAATTTAGCCACACAAATTGATTTTAATTAAAATTTGAGTCCAAAGTGACTAATTTTGTAATTGTTTCAAGCCCATCCCTTTAGAAGCCCAATTCCCATGACCCGCCTGGCCCAACCGGATCCCCCTTTTTTTAAAACACCCATTTTACCAAAACCCTAAAAAAAAGAGATCAGAGTCTCCTTCTTCACTCTGTCAGCGGCCACCCCCATCTCTTACACTCCTACTTCCCCCATTCTCATCTACAGACCTCACTCCCACACTTTCACTCTCGAATTTCTCACCGCCGAACTCTGCTATAAAAAAAAACACGAAATAGCTAAAGTTTTTGGAATTAAAAGAGAAAATCTGAACAAAAAGGGATCCAAAAGTTTTAAGGCAGAAAACCCCAAAAGAAAAAAGAGTCAGGTTGCTCTTAGTTTCTACTCGTTTTGCTGTGTTTATCTCCTGGTCTTTCATAGCTGTTATACTGGAGGAACTTGTTGTTTTCACTGCTTTTGAGTACTCTGTTGAACAGTTCAAGCTTTAGCCTTCCATTTCAGCTTCATTTGGCTAATTTTGAGTTGTATTTTTGCTGTCAAGGTATATGTTTGTAGTTTTTTTTTTAATAAAATGATTACTGCTGGATGTTCAAAATGCTATGAAATTTGCATATATGTTTTCATTTCGGTACTTCGTCAGATGATTTTGTTTGTTAACCATGTAGTTTGCAAGTTGATGTTAATTGCTTGATGAAGTTTTTCTTTGGAGTATGTTGTATATCTCAGTAGCCTCTATGGAAATGAATAATCTTTATGATATATACTGAATATAATTTTGTTGTAGTTGGACTAGTAATAATGTTGCAAGCATTTGATTAAGTTTGTAAAAGGAACTTCCTTTAAAATTGATCTTAAAATCCAACGTGTGTTCTTTTTGAGCCGATTTAGATTCGGCCCAGTTCATTTATTGAACCCATCACTGATCCTAGTGTATGGAAACTTTAATTGGGATAGTCAGTTGTTCAGTTCCTTTCTGTTATTTGTTAATTTAAATTGATCAAGAGATTAACTCTTATGAGAAACACTAAGCTAGTAATGGAAATTGCAATTTGGATTGTTTTCGTTCTAAACCCATGTTTCATTTCGCTCTTTAATTCTCATGGGTTATAACTGGATAGACATGGAATCGATATTGGTAAAATAACTGCTTCCAATTTCTCCCTAATAGAACTTTGTTTAAATTAAAAAGAACTAGCTGATTCCCACATGTATGTTACCATAATATTTGAATCTCACATGCAAATCTCAAATTTTAGGATAACAGAATCACAAACATCGTAGCTTGCTTTAGGCGCGATTAATAAATCATCGTGACTATGGGTACGGTTTCCGTGGCATAGTCAAGATACGTAACTCCAATTCGAGTGTGCGTTTCACGTGACTCGACCACAACTTTAAATAATAATAAAAATAAATATGTCATAAATCGTGGGTGCATTTCATGTGGCGCGGTTTGCAACGTGTACCAAAATAGCGAGTGCGCGACATCGTGACTTATTCAAACAAATTCCATAAATATTAAAAGCGATTTAGAAGTTAAAAATGCACACTAGTTTTTAAAACATGTATTAAATCAGATAATTAGGCCAATTATTAATAGTTGAGTGACCGTGCTAAAACCACGGAACTCGGGAGTGCCTCACACCTTCTCACGGGTTAACAGAATTCCTTACCCGCTCTTCTGTATTCGCAAACCATAAATAGAGTCAAATTTCCTCGATTTGGGATTTAAAATAAACCGGTAACTTGGGACACCATAACTTATTCCAAGTGGCGACTCTGATCAAATAAATAATCTCATTTCGATTAATGTCACTTAAATTGGAAAAAACTCCTTATCCCTTTGGTAAAAAGGAGGTGTGACAATCGATTTGGTAACCTTAGAATAATTCTTAGCACGTTCGAAAATAAACGTTTGTTTAAGAGGTGGAGAATGTAATGACCGACTTGTCGTTTTAAGAATTAATGCCCCGTTCAGTGACTTAAGATCGCGAGTAGCTTCACAATATGTATTATGACCCGCGGGTGTGGTCGAGTTTGATTTACTGAAGATTCGGAATTTAAGAAAAAGAACAATCCTTATTTAGAAGCTTAAATAGAAATAGTTGACCGGAGAGTTGACTTTTAAGCAACAGACTCCGAAATGGAATTTTTATGATGTTAATAGCTCCATATGGTGATTATGTACTTAGGAGCGTGTCCGGAAAATTATTTGGAGGTCTGTAGAGGAGTTTGGCTTGAAATGGCGAAAGATAAATTTTTGGAAAGTTTGATCGGGGGGGTTGACTTTTTGATATCGGGGTCGGAATTATGTCAATTATGACTTGTGTGCAAAATTTGAAGTCATTCCGGATTGATTTAATGTGTTTCGGCACAAGATATAGTATTTGAAAGTTCAAAGTTCATTGATTTTGATTTGGGGATGCGATTTGTCGTTTTGATGTTGTTTGAGGTGATTTGAGAATTCGACTAAGCTCGTATGATGTTTTAGGACTTGTTGGTATATTTGGTTGAGGTTCCGAGGGACTCGGGTGAGTTTCAGATGTTTAACGGATAAAAAATTTAGACTTGAACAACTGCTGAAATTTTCTGATATCTGATCCTGTTTTCCTTCTATGCGATCGCGTAAATGTGTCTGCGATCGCGTAGGCTTAGTTGGGAAGTAGAATTTTGTTCTCTGCGATCGCGTGGGGATATCTGTGATCGCGTAGGGTTAATTGGGGGGCTGCTGAGTTTTGTTCTACGCGAGCGCGTGAAGAGGGATGCGATCGCGTAGCTTTGGAAAGTTGTGACTCGCAAACGCGTAGCTATGGTAGCGATCACGTAGAGTAACAGAGCAGAAGTGGTGGTCACGTGTTTGCTCTATGCGATCGCGTAGAGCTGGGAACTCTGTGCATCGTGATCGTGTGGCATTGTTTGCGATCACATAGAGTTAACTTTGGCAGTGTTGAAATTGTGTTTCGCGATCGCGTGAGGAAGTTCGCGATCGCGTAGAAGAAATCATTGGTCAGAGAGTTGAAGTTCTGAAAATGGGACGAATTTTCCATTTTTGACGGATTGGAGCTCGGGAAGAGGCGATTTTCGGGAGATTTTCGGAGAAAATAATGGGGTAAGTGTTCTTAACTCAATATTGGTTAAATTACTCGAATCCATGATTGTTTTTAACATTTAATCGGTGAATTTAGTTGGAAAAATTTTGAAAAACCCTCTTGGTTTAAATTTAAGATTTGGAGGTCGATTTGTTATTTGAATTTTATAAAATTGGTATGGTTGAACTCGTATCGGAATGGGTGTTCGGATTTCATAAAGATTATGTCGGGCTCCGAGAGGCGGGCCCCGCATTGACTTTGGTTGACTTTTTGGAATAAATTTTTAAGTCAACGTATTATTATCCGGAATTATTTCCGATAAATTTTAATGAAGTTATACAATTAATTTAGATAGAATCGAGCGGTCCGGAGGTCAATTCAAGCAAGAAGGCGATTTTGGAATATCGGCATAATTTCAAAAAGGCAAGTGTCTTGCTTAACCTCGAGTGGGGGAATTACCTCTTAGGCATCGAGTCTTATGTGTCGTTTGTGAAATGTGAAAAAGTCGTGTACGCGAGGTGGCGAGTACGTACTCGGGCTTATATGTGCAAAATATATTGGGTTTAAGTTTTAAGCATATTGTGTAGTAAATTGGATAATTGTTGGCATTTATTTAACCATTTATTTGTCATGCCTAAATCCTTGTTGGTTGAACTTGTTTTTATATGATAATTTGATGTGATTGTTATTTAAATATTTATGTAATTCCGTGAGTTTGTTGGTTTGATATTTCTTGGAATTTAATCTCATAATGGCTTTTTCCTCTGCAAATAATTAATTAAGCAAGCTTAAGAAGATGTGTTAATATAATTATCTAAATTTAGATTAAAGAAGGCTTTGCTTTATGTTGAATAATTTCTATCTCGGTTGATTATTTTTGTGGTGATATACACATTGTGTGGAGCCTTCGGCTATTTGTTGTGAAATTAATTAATTTGGTTATATCTTTGGAACTTTGGTTGTGGCCAATGGGAAAATTGTGATATGAATTGATTTTGTTATGATGCCGTGATAATTTTTCGAGTAAATTATTATGTTGTGTGAGTTATTATTTTGGGAAGATAAGAGCGGCATTTCACTATTGATATTATGTGGGTATAAGGGTGGCATTTCACTGTTGTTGTATTTGTTGGAATATTGTCTGTGCGGAGTGATAAGGGCGGCTATAGAAGCGATAAGGGTGGCTATTGATATTTTCTGGGTGGAGCAATAAGGGTGGCTATAGGAGCGATAAGGGTGGCAATAGGAGCGATAAGGGTGGCTATTGTCAGGGACGATATGTGATGATGTGGAGTTGTGGTGTTAGTAATTTTCATGTGATGTTGTGATTTTCTTGTGTTTATTTTTATACCTTGTGCAAATTGTCTTGTTGTTGGTAAATTGATAATAATATGATTTATGTTGAAATTGGGAGCCTGTGGCTATTGCCAGGCGGATTATAAAATGAAATGTGAGCACGAGGTGCTGTGAGTAAATAATGAGGATATTGGCACATGAATTGTTCGTGCAGTTGTGATATGAAATGTGGGCACGGGGTACTGTGATTAATTGATAATGATATTTGGCACGTGAATTGTCCGTACAATTGTGATATGAAATGAGAGCACGAGGTGTTGAGGAAATAATATGATTTAATGATGGGCACGGAGTACCGTGAAAATATGAAAAATAGGCTGAGACCCACGTTTACGAAAAATATAAAATTGGGCTGAGACCCTTATAATTTATGATTTTGAAATGATGTATCACATGGTGACTTTTTAATTTGAAAGAATTATATTCAAAACATTTGTTTGGAGGGATTTTTATTTATAAAGTATCATATGAAGGAATTATATTTGAAAGATAATTATTTGAGAAAATTATATTTGAAAGAGAGTTATTTGGAAGGATTATATGTGAAGGATATTTATTTGAAAAACTTGAATTAATTGGGCGTACATGTATTTATTAATTGTTGAGTAATATTTATGGTATTCTTGTTGTCTTGCTGTTGTCACGACCCCAAATTCCCTCCGTAGGAGGTCGTGATGGCACCTAGTCTCTAAGACTAGGTAAGCCTATCAATGCGGAATAATTATAAATATTTGAAATAAATAAACTACAATTTAAATAATTGCAACTCCCAAAATCCGGTAGAAATAAGTCACAAGCTTCTAAGAATTTATTCTCAATGTCTCTATATGTCAAGGTCTAAATAAAATATAAGGAAGCAACACAAAATAATAGAAGGGGACTCCGGAGTCTGCGGACGCTGACAGATATACCTCGAAGTCTCCATGCGCAGGTAACTCACTGACGTCTAGGCTGGTAAAATGTACCTGGATCTGCACAAAAAGATGTGCAGAAGCGTAGTATGAGTACACCACAACGGTACCCAGTAAGTACCAAGCCTAACCTCGGTAGAGTAGTGACGAGGTCAGGCGAGGCCCTACTGGAATATAATAATGGCATGGTAAAATGTTTATCAATGTAGTAAAATAAAATGATATTGGAAATGAGTCAAATAGTATGCCACATTTAATGACACCAAATAATTAAAAATAATATCTCGTGGAATCAAAACAGAATTTCCTTCAACTTTATGAAAATCACAAAAAATTAATCAAAGGCAACTGCGGCCATAAATCAATATCAACAAGGGCACTACCGAGGTACCGCCTCGTAGTCCCAAATTATAAATAATTTCACAATATCTCATTTTCTTATACCACAGCGGGAGCCTTCACAATTTATTTAAAGAAAATATTTTTCCCGAAATAGCATCCCGCGTTTTAGCCACCCTTATCACACCGCATGACTTCTAGTAGTTACCCCTACTAGCCACGCGTATCAAGCCACCCTTATCTCACCGCATGCGTTTTAACACCCAGACCTTATACCACCGCATGCGTATCAATATCACAATATATCACAATTTGCACCTCAAGTGCTCAAATAATTTGACTTGCCAAAATAATTCAACAACAATATTTTTCCACAATAAAGAGCTCACTGCTCCATCACAATCAATACGGAAATCTTACAAAAATATTCAGGAGTAAATAATTTAGGAAAATATATTTCAAAATCTTTAATACATTGCTTCAATATCAAGTTTAAAAATATCAAATACTTCATATTAATAATATTTAATTTAAAGAAAATCAACCTTCAAATAATGCACAGAATAAAAGAAACCAAGTTTTAACTAAACAGGTAAAACAATTAGTAAGAAAAGATCAAACAAATTTGAAGTATATATCTCAGATCAATGATGAAGAATATAACAAGAAAAAATAATTTAATAAATGCGCAACATTGATCTACACAATTTAAAAATATAATCTTTCACAATTTAGCTCGTGTACACACTCGTCACCTCGTGCACATGACTTTCAATACATTTCAATAATCACATCAATACCAATCCTAGGGAAAATTTCCCCCACCCAAGGTTAGACAAGTCACTTACCTCGACTTGCTCCAATTTAATCAAGTATTATGCTTTTTCCTCGATTTTCCGACTCCGATCGACTCGTATCTAGTCATAATTAATTCGATACAGTCAACAAAAATTATAGAATTAATTCTATAAGAAAATACTACATTTTTCAATAAAAATCCGAAATTAATTCAAAAATAGCACGTGGGGCCCACATCTCGGAATCCAAAGAAAGTTACGAAATATGAACGCCCATTCAACCACGAGTCTAACCATACCAAAATGACTAAATTCCAATAACGATTCGACCCTCAAATCGACAAATCTATCCAAGAGGGTTTTCAAATATTTCCAACTTATATCACCAATTAAGTGTTAAAAACAGTGATGGATTCGGGTAATCTAACCAAGATTGAGTTAAGAACACTTACCCCAATGTTTTTCCTTGAAGATATATCAAAAATTGCCTCTGCTCAAGCTCCAAGTTGTTAAAAATGGCGAATGGGGCGAAACCCCCCTGTTTTTATAACTTATGGATCTGTCCAGGCTGACCTCGATCGTGGAGTCCGATCCTGGACCTCGATCATGAGAGTCCGATCCTGGGGTCCGATCATGGGCCTCGGTCATGGCATTCGATTATGAGTTCGACCCGGGCTTTGATCGTGGCCCTCGACCCTGGGCTCGATCATGGCTTCGATCGTGGCCCTCGACTCTGGGCTCGATCATGGCTTCGATCGTGGCCCTCGATCCTGAGCTCGATTTGGGCTTTGATCGTGGCCCTCGACCCTAAGCTCGATCTGGCCTCGATTTCTGGGCAGAAGCAAAATTTCCAACAGAAGGAAATTGTAACAGCTATTCTAGTTCAATTCTTGATCCGTTAACCATCCGAAACTCACCCGAGGCCCTCGGGACCTCAACCAAATATACCAACAAGTCCTAAAATATCATACGAACTTAGTCGAATCCTCAAATCACCTCAAACAATGCTAAAACCATGAATTTCACCCCAATTCGAGCCTAATGAACTTTGAAATTTCTAATTTCTACAAACAACACCGGAACCTATCAAATCAAGTCCGATTGACCTCAAATTTTGCACCCAAGACACAAATGACATAACGGAGCTGTGAAAATTTTCAAAACTGTATTCCGACCCCGATATCAAAATGTCAACTCCCCGGTCAAACTTTCAAACTTTAAATTCCTATTTTAGCCATTTCAAGCCTAATTTCACTACAGACTTCCAAATAAAATTCCGATCACGCTCCTAAGTCCAAAATCACCATACGGAGCTGTTGGAATCATCAAAATTCTATTCCGGGGTCATTTGTTCATAATTCGATATCAGGTTACTATTTGAACTCAAACTTTAAATTTTTCATCAAAATTCCATATCTCGGGCTAGGGACCTCGGAATTTGGTTTCGGGCATACGCCTAAGTCCCAATTCACGATACGGACCTACCAGAACTGTCAAAACATTGATCTGAGTCCGTTTGCTCAAAATATTGACCAAAGTCAACTCAATTATGTTTTAAACATCTAATTCACATTTTAATCCATTTTTTACCTCAAAACTTTTCGGAAAAATTTTACGGACTGCACATGCAAGTCGAGTAATGGTAAATAGTGCTTAGATCACATAATTAATCATTAAATTTAAAGATGACATTTTGGGTCATCACATTCTCCACCTCTAAAATAAACGTTCGTCCTCGAACGAAGTTAGAAAAAGTACCTGAGCTGGTGAATAAGTGTGGATAACAGCTGCGTAAATCATTCTCGACCTCCCAAGTCACCTCCTCGACCGGATGACCCCTCCACTGAACCTTTACGGAAGCAATGTTCTTTGACCTCAACTTTCGAACCTGCCTATCTAAAATTGCCACTGGTTCCTCAACATAAGATAGATCCTTGTCCAACTGAACCGAACTGAAGTCTAACACATGAGACGGATCGCCGTGATATTTTTGAAGCATAGAAACATGGAATACCGGATGAACCGCAGAAAGACTAGGTGGTAGTGCAAGTCTGTAAACCACCTCTCCAACTCTCTCAAGAATCTCAAAAGGCCCAATATACCTAGGGCTCAACTTGCCCTTCTTCCCGAACCTCATCACACCCTTCATGGGCGAAACCCGGAGCAATACCCGCTCACCAACCATGAATGCAACATCACGAACCTTCCGATCCGCATAACTTTTCTGTCTAGATTGGGCTGTACGAAGTCAATCCTGAATCAACTTAACCTTTTCCAGGGCATCCTGAACCAAGTCTGTACCCAATAGCCTAGCGTCTCCCGGTTCGAACCAACCCACTGGGGACCGGCATCGCCTACCATACAAGGCCTCATACGGAGCCATCTGAATTCTTGACTGGTAACTGTTATTGTAAGCAAACTACGCAAGTGGTAAGAACTGATCCCAAGCACCCCCAAAATCTATCACACACGCACGAAGCATATCCTCCAGTATCTGAATAGTGCGTTCGGACTGCCCATCCGTCTGAGGGTGAAATGCTGTACTCAACTCTACCCGAGTACCCAACTCACGCTGTACTGCCCTCCAAAACTGTGAGGTAAACTGTGTACCCTGGTCAGAGATGATAGATACTGGTACACCGTGAAGTTTGACAATCTCGCGAATATATACCTGAGCCAGCTGCTCTGAAGAGTAAGTAGTAATCACAGGAATGAAATGAGTTGATTTGGTGAGCCTATCCACAGTCACCCAAGCTGCATCAAACTTCCGCTGAGTCCGTGGGAGCCCAACAACGAAATTCATAGTGATTCGCTCCCATTTCCATTTTGGAATCTCTAACTTTTGAAGTAATCCACCCCGTCGCTGATGCTCATATTTCACCTGTTGACAATTTAGACACCGAGATACATACCCCACTATGTCCTTCTTCATCTGCCTCCACCAATAGTGCTGTCTCAAGTCCTGATACATCTTCACAGCACCTGGATGAATGGAGTACCGCGAACTGTGAGCCTCCTGGAGAATCAACTCACGCAAGCCGTCCACATTAGGCACACATAGCCTGCCCTGTATCCGTAATACATCGTCTTCTTCAATAGTGACTTCCTTGGCATCAACGTGCTGAACCGTATCCTTAAGGACAAGCAGATGAGGGTCATCATACTGACGTTCCCTGATACGATCATAAAGTAAAGACTGAGAAACCACGCAAGCCAAAATCCGACTCAGCTCGAAAACATCCAATCTAATAAACTAGTTGGCCAAGGCCTGAACATCCATGGCTAAAGGCCTCTCTATTACCGGTAAATATGCTAAGCTGCCCAAACTTTCTGCCTTATGACTCAAGGCATCGACCACTACATTGGCCTTCCCAGGATGATAGAGAATGGTGATGTCATATTCCTTAAGCAACTCCAACCATCTCTGCTGCCGCAAATTAAGATCATTATGTTTAAATAGATGTTATAGACTTCGGTGATCGGTGTAGACCTCACAATGGACACCGTACTAATAATGCCGCCAAATCTTCAAGGCATGAACAATAGCTGCTAACTCAAGGTCATGGACCGGATAATTTTGCTCATGTACCTTTAACTGTCGGGGCGCGTAGGCAATCACCCTATTGTCTTACATCAACAATGCGCCGAGACCAATACGCGACACATCACAATACACAGTATAAGACCCTGAACCTATAGGTAATACCAACATTGGGGCTGTAGTCAAAGCTGTCTTGAGCTTTTGGAAGCTTTCCTCACATTCCTCGGTCCACCTGAATGGAGCACCCTTCTGGGTCAATCTGGTCTTAATAGTTGTTCATAATCAATTACAAAATCGTTAATTAACTTCGTGTTAACAAGAATCTCGTTTTAAACCTTCACAATACTGATAACGAGATACGAGGCATGAAGACCTCATAATTATTTAGCCGAATTAACGAGTCACATTTAACGCCACCTAGGCGGGGCACCTACCTTATAGGTTAAAAATTAATAATTACAACACGAATTTGACAATTATGCACAGAGAATTTCATATAAGAATTTTCAAATAAGCCTAACAGGCATGACTCCCTATTAGTACTATAGTACAAATTTAATTTCACAAGTGAGAACTTAAACACAAGAATTTTCCTCACAAGGATCTCGTTCTTATATAACTTCCACCGCAGCTCGTAATCCGATTTAAACATATCAATTTATATAAAAATGTGAGGATCTCGTCCTCAGTTCTGAATCACAAGTAATATGCACATCGTGCCAATTGAAACTTTTCATTTGCTCATTCTAAATAATTTTTGTTAAAAAAGAAAATCAGAACACATAATGAACCTCTCACCGGTAGGACATATAATTCATAATTTGTAATTAATTATCCGTAAATTACATCATAACTTACCGAAATGAGTAACAGAAAACCACATTTAGCCTCACAGGTCTTATTAGTGACCAACATGGAATGATATGCATAGTTATCTCCATGGAATCTCCCAACAGGAGTAAACACATAAGTAGATTATAGAATTATGAAACTCACTCATAAGTGGAGCACAATAGGAGGACTCATCTCAATACTCAGAACCGAATCAAGTTAAGGAAATTATTCCTTTATATTATATCAAGGTCGTACCTGTAACGACACCAACTGATTTAGCGACCTCCGCCATACCATAAAACAAATATAACAACGGTTGGGTCTCCACCTCTAGGACGCCTTCTACCCGTTTGTCCTCCACCCCTAACTGGTCGTGTGGGTGGTGTAGTAACTGCAATGGGACACGTATCCTGAGTGCTTTGACGAAATAAGTCTCTCCCAAGTTTGGGACAATTTTCTTATGATGTGCCTAGTATCACCGTATTCATAACAACCCTTTTGCGGGTTAGGCTGCTCATATTGAGTCTGTGCCAGATAACTGGAATAACCATTGTAGGAACTCATGTCGGTGGTGCATTAAAAGAACTTATTGGAGCACCCCGAGTAATCTGATGTGCGGATTGGGCTGGCCGACTGCCCGAGCCCCTGCCATAATGATTTATACTTGCAGAGTAAAATCCACTGAATCCCCCAGAACCTCGAGACGTCTTAGTCTCCTTAGTTTCCTTTTTCCTCACCCCGAACACATTCTAATATCTTGGTAATTTGTACAACTAGCAGAAATGAAGTATCAGCTTGTAGCTCCCGAGTCGTACAAAATTTTATGATCATAATTGAGTTCTTTAATGAGTCTGTGGACTCGCCCTCTGGCTGTAGGAAGCAAAGTAGGAGTATGACAGGCTAACTTATTGAACTTGATGGCATATTCTAACACCGTCAATGGTGACCTGACGCAACCATTCAAATTCTATGCGCCACGCATTACGGAGAGTCCAGGAAACAAACTCTTTCAAAAGCGTTTCTGAGAACTGAGCCAAGTGGGCGGTGTTGTATTGGCTGGTTTGCCCTCTTCATAGGCTTGCCACGAACACCGGTGGAGAATTATCTCTCCCAAGGCAAATTTCTTCTTTTGTTATGCTGACTCAACACTGTTGAGCTGACCCATTTCATATCATACTCTTCGATTATTCTTTGGGATAACCCTTACCCCTATTTATACACAACGATCACAAAAGTAGAGCTCCATACAAACAAATCTTGGCACGAACCACATAGTCCAGAATCTCGCCAACAACTGTACTTCCTCCGAAGCACCCCAAAATCTGCAATCGTGACGTCCACGTTGAGTAGACCTTATGTAATTTAGAGTTGTTTCTATAAAACAAATACCAACCTTATCCTCCACAAAATCTCAGTCCTTAAACATGTGTAAATTTTAGGGAACCTTACAGTACCACATATATACATTTCAGGCCAAAACTGATATAACTCATGACCTCGCAATCCACCCATTGATAGTGGACTCCTCCCACTTGGCACAAAGTCATAGGTCACAACGTTCGATGATCCACAATAATAACCTTCACAGCTCGTATAAATCAACCAGACGCCAACGTCCATTGCAACCCCCACATGATTCACTAGGTGATCTCTCAATACGCCTGTATCTTCAGTCGGAACCACATGTTGAGGCAATATTTGAGTATCTCTAGCTCCCTCATAGTCCATATGCGGCATCACGAACCGTCGACGCACAACTGATACCGAGTGCGCAATGTTATACACGAGTAGATACAAAAGAATATAAGATATATGTTTCAAGAAAAATCAAAGCCGCACGATAAGGAATCAAAGAAGTGAATATTTCCTAACAGTTCCATAGCCTCTCGAAGATAAGTACAGATGTCTCCGTACCGATCTGCAAGACTCTACTAAACCTGCTTGTGACTCATGACACCTATGAACCTAGTACTCTGATACCAACTGTTTACGACCCCAAATTCCCTCCGTAGGAGGTCGTGATGGCGCCTAGTCTCTAAGACTAGTAAGCCTATCAATGCGGAATAATTATAAATTATCTGAAATAAATAAACTACAATTCAAATAATTGCAACTCCCAAAACCCGGTAGAAATAAGTCACAAGCTTCTAAGAATTTATTTTCAATGTCTCTATATGTCAAGGTCTAAATAAAATATAAGGAAGCAACATAAAATAATAGAAGGGGACTCCGGAGTCTGCGGACGCTGGCAGATATACCTCGAAGTCTCCATGCGCAGGTAACTCACTGACGTCTAGGCTGGTAAAATATACCTGGATCTGCACAAAAAGATGTGCAGAAGCGTAGTATGAGTACACCACAACGGTACCCAGTAAGTGCCAAGCCTAACCTCGGTAGAGTAGTGACGAGGTCAGGTGAGGCCCTACTGGAATATAATAATGGCATGGTAAAATGTTTATCAATGTAGTAAAATAAAATGATATTGGAAATGAGTCAAATAGTATGTCACATTTAATGACACCAAATAATTACAAATAATATCTCGTGGAATCAAAACAGAATTTCCTTCAACTTTATGAAAATCACAAAAAATTAATCAAAGGCAACTGCGGCCATAAATCAATATCAACAAGGGCACTACCGAGGTACCGCCTCGTAGTCCCAAATTATAAATAATTTCACAATATCTCATTTTCTTATACCACAGCGGGAGCCTTCACAATTTATTTAAAGAAAATATTTTTCCCGAAATAGCATCCCGCGTTTTAGCCACCCTTATCACACCGCATGACTTCTAGTAGTTACCCCTACTAGCCACGCGTATCAAGCCACCCTTATCACACCGCATGACTTCTAGTAGTTACCCCTACTAGCCACGCGTATCAAGCCACCCTTATCTCACCGCATGCATTTTAACACCCAAACCTTATACCACCGCATGCGTATCAATATCACAATATATCACAATTTGCACCTCAAGTGCTCAAATAATTTGACTTGCCAAAATAATTCAACAACAATATTTTTCCACAATAAAGAGCTCACTGCTCCATCACAATCAGTACGAAAATCTTACAAAAATATTCAGGAGTAAATAATTTAGGAAAATATTATTTCAAAATCTTTAATACGTTGCTTCAATATCAAGTTTAAAAATGTCAAATACTTCATATTAATAATATTTAATTTAAAGAAAATCAACCTTCAAATAATGCACATAATAAAAGAAACCAAGTTTCAACTAAACAGGTAAAACAATTAGTAAGAAAAGATCAAACAAATTTGAAGTATATATCTCAGATCAATGATGAAGAATATAACAAGATAAAATAATTTAATAAATGCGCAACAGTGATCTACACAATTTAAAAATATAATCTTTCACAATTTAGCTCGTGTACACACTCGTCACCTTGTGCACACGACTTTCAATACATTTCAATAATCACATCAATACCAATCCTAGGGAAAATTTTCCCCACATAAGGTTAGACAAGTCACTTACCTCGACTTGCTCCAATTTAATCAAGTATTATGCTTTTTCCTCGATTTTCCGACTCCGATCGACTTGTATCTAGTCATAATTAATTCGATACAGTCAACAAAAATTATAGAATTAATTCTATAAGAAAATACTACATTTTTCAATAAAAATCCGAAATTAATTCAAAAATGGCCCGTGGGGCCCACATTTCGGAATCCGGCGAAAGTTACGAAATATGAACGCCCATTCAACCACAAGTCTAACCATACCAAAATGACTAAATTCCAATAACGATTCGACCCTCAAATCAACAAATCTATCCAAGAGGGTTTTCAAATTTTTCCAACTTAAATCACCAATTAAGTGTTAAAAACAGTGATGGATTCGGGTAATCTAATTAAGATTGAGTTAAGAACACTTGCCCCTAATGTTTTTCCTTGAAGATATATCAAAAATAGCCTCTGCTCAAGCTCCAAGTTGTTAAAAATGGCGAATGGGGCGAAACCCCCCTGTTTTTATAACTTACGGATCTGTCCAGGCTGACCTCGATCGTGGAGTCCGATCCTGGACCTCGATCATGAGAGTCCGATCCTGTACCTCGATCATGAGAGTCCGATCCTGGACCTCGATCATGCGAGTCTGATCCTGGGGTCCGATCATGGGCCTCGGTCATGGCCTTCGATTATGAGTTCGACCCGGGCTTCGATCGTGGCCCTCGACCCTGGGCTCGATCATGGCTTTGATCGTGGCCCTCGACTCTGGGTTCGATCATGGCTTCGATCGTGGACCTCGATCCTGAGCTCGATCTGGGCTTCGGTCGTGGCCCTCGACCCTAAGCTCGATCTGGCCTCGATTTCTGGGCAGAAGCAAAATTTCCAACAGAAGGAAATTGCAGCAGCTGTTCTAGTTCAATTCTTGATCCGTTAACCATCCAAAACTCACCCGAGGCCCTCGGGACCTCAACCAAATATAATAATAAGTCCTAAAACATCATACGAACTTAGTCGAATCCTCAAATCACCTCAAACAACGCTAAAACCATGAATTTCACCCCAATTCGAGCCTAATGAACTTTGAAATTTCTAATTTCTACAAACAACATCGGAACCTATCAAATCAAGTCCGATTGACCTCAAATTTTGCACCCAAGTCAAAAATGATATAACGGAGCTGTGAAAAGTTTTAGAACTGGATTCCGATCCCGATATCAAAAAGTCAACTCCCCGGTCAAACTTTCAAACTTTAAATTCCTATTTTAGCTATTTCAAGCCTAATTTCACTACGGACTTCCAAATAAAATTCCGATCACGCTCCTAAGTTCAAAATTACCATACGGAGCTGTTGGAATCATCAAAATTCTATTCCGGGGTCATTTGCACATAATTCGACATCCGATCACTATTTAAACTCAAACTTTAAATTTTTTATCAAAATTCCATATCTCGGGCTAGGGACCTCGGAATTTGGTTCCGGACATACGCCCAAGTCCCAATTCACGATACGGACCTACCAGAACTGTCAAAATACTGATCCGAGTCTGTTACTCAAAATATTGACCAAAGTCAACTCAGTTATGTTTTAAACATCTAATTCACATTTTAATCCATTTTTTACCTGAAAACTTTCCGAAAAACTTTTACGGACTGCACACGCAAGTCGAGTAATGGTAAATAGTGCTTAGATCACATAATTAATCATTAAATTTAAAGATGATATTTTGGGTCATCACAGCTATGCATATCACTGGTTGTTTTATCCTGCCCTTATTGTTATCTGTTTCCTATTATTTTGTATGTTATATTGCACATGCTATTAGACTAGTGAGTGTCTTGACTGTACCTCATCTCTACTCCACTGAGGTTAGTCTTGATACTTACTGGGTACCGACCGTGGTGTACTCATACTACACTTCTGCATATTTTTTACAGAGCCAGGTATTAGAGATATCAGACTTGAGAAAAGTTAAAGCGGGATCGTAAGGATTCAAGGTAGAGCTGCTTGGTCGTCGCAGTCCCTTGGAGTCTTTTCATTTCATTGTACTGTTAATTTTTAATCAAACCGTATTGTATATTCGGTCCTCGTGATCATTCCATGTATTCAGTTAGAGTTCGTGACTCAGTACTACCAGTCTTGGGAGGTTGTACATTTATATTTGTTCGGCTGTTAGTTTTGATTACCTATTTATCTCTTATTCAAAAAAAAAAAGTGGCTTCAAAATGTAATTGAAATCGGCTTACCTAGTCTTAGAGACTAGGTGCTATCACGACGCTTCTGGTGAGATTTTGGGTTGTGACAAATACTTAACATGCGAAAGCAAGATTAGAAACGAACCTTGTTCAAAGTTATGAGATTTCTAGGTACATCTACCTAACGCACCTTTGGCTTTCATCGTCTTTTGCTCCAAATTTGTCTCAAGTTAGAGATAACTATATATTAAAATATAGAGACTCTGCTGATAACGTGTTATAAAATAAAAATTGTAAAGTAAATAAATCGAAAACAAGTATAGAGAAAATTGATATATTAGTCAACTTCAAACTCATGTACATAATAAACTGAAATCTCTTCTATTTATAGAAGAAATGAAGCTCCTTGTAAGCTGCTACTGCAAGTAGGGCCGGGCATAATTTGGTAAATATCGAATTACCATACCGAAATCGAAAATTTTGGTATTCGGTATGGTATTTGGTTTAAGTTTTAAAACAAATTGGTATTTGGTATTTTAAAATAAAATACCGAAATACCGATACCGTACTGAAATATATATTATATTACACAATACACATTTTATTAATTATAACTTAAATATAAGAAATCTAAAATTTTACTTTTCTTTATTCTCTAAGTTCATCAATTAACTCTAAGCAAGTAACAAGATATTTCTCTAAGTTTTCTCTCGCTAGGTTGGTATCTGTTGGTTTTGGACAAAACTTTTGTCAATAAACGTTTTTAGTTTTGTACTTTTGAGTACTTTAATTAAGAATATTACCGTCTATGTCTCTATGCACTAGTTAGTATTCAAACCGATTAAACCGAAGTTACCGAACCGAATAAACCAAAATCGAAAGGAGAAAAACCGAACCATATCGAATTTAATTAGGTACGATATTGGTATAGCATTTTATGAAATCGAACACCGAAAATACCGAACCTAAATGTCTAAATACTATACCGTACCGACCGACGAACACCCGTAACTGCAAGTTGCTGTGTAAGCTGTTACTGCAAGCTACTGTATAAGCTGCTTGTAAGCTCCTACTGTAAATTGTTGTGTAAGCTTTTTGTAAGTTGTTATTATACCAGTTATAGATAATCTTCTACAGAAGTAATAATTATCCACAACGGAGTGCCGAAATGATAAGTTTCTTGAGAAAGTTTATTTCCAATAGAGTACTAAATATATAAATATATTTACGGCGGAGTCCAATATGAATAAGCTTTTTGAGGAAGCTTATTTACAACAAAATACTAAATAGATATTCATAATATAATATAATATATTTATTACAGAGTTATCCTTTTCTTATTCTCTTTTCTCAATTTCTTGAATTCTCCGGTATGTGAGTTTTAGAAAATCATAACTTGGTGGACCAAATCATATTTTTTCCCTTTTTGAGTTAAGCAAGTAAAGCAATATATATAGTGTGACAAGAAAAAAAAAACTTGAGCTCTATATGCTTTCCTAGTAAAGATAATGTTAAATAGTTTATCTATTTAATTTTATCATAATAGTCATGTTACTTCAAATTAAACTACCTTATGAAATTAGAGAAGTTAAAGTAGTCACAGCTCACGAATACTATGTTACTTAAGTTGAAATTCAAATTATATATTAATCTTTATAAGTAGTGCCCCCTTCGCCCACCCGCCACAAAAAGAACATAAAATTATCAAAGTTAGCCTAAATTATTATGATTAGTCCTGTGATTAGATTGCTTATTGCAAATATGTATAAACCAAAAGTACAAACGATATGCAAAGTAAGATTAGAGCTAACAAAAAAATGAAATAAGCTAGCTAGTACTAATTTTTAACAAAAAATAACATGTGGGATATATGATTAATTAGGTTGGATGCAACAATTTGATTGCAATACGAACAAAAGAACATGAAGACAAGATCGTGCCCAAGCCATTTGATAAATCAAGAAGCATCCATATTTATATTTATTAGGGACATGACAAAAAGGCAAAACTAATACTTGTATAACTTCTTTTTGGACATTTCCTGCACTATTTTTATTAGTATTATTTGCATGGATCAATAATAATTCTTTTTTTCCTTATACTTTCTGGTAGTAGACGTTAGTTCTGATAAGAGGGCAGAAAAACAAAGGGTCATTTCTTGAATTGATGACTTTTGAAATGAAATTAAGAACTATCAGGTAAATTAAATAGCTGGATTAGGTCATGGGTTTTATCATAATGAAGTCGATATTAATTATTTGAATTGATAGATTTTCTATAATCCAATGAGTAGCCTTCTCTCGAATAGTCCTACTTATTTTTCATAGTAATGTGACAAAACCAACTTTACAATTTATCCCAAACAACTGAACATTAATATCACTTTTTTTCATCTTCTTTTTTCCATTTTCTATGTATCTGTAATGACCCGATCGGTTATTTTGATTATTATAACCCCGTTTCTCCATTTACTGCTTAATTTATGCTTTACATTTGTTATGTGACTTGCCGGGGGTAATTGGTTCGGGTCTGGTGAGGTTTTTGAATGATTTGGAACACTTAGTTCCAAGGTTTCGAAATTTAGTTGAAAAGGTTGATCAGATGTTAACGTATGTGCAGAGTGACCCGGAGAATTTTTCTAAGGAAAATTAAGATTTTGTGGTGTCGAGGTAGATCAATTAGTACAAAGGTTGTAGAAAGCTTGTCGCGGCTCGGACCTTTTGGGTTGAACAATGCACCGAGAAGTAAAGAAAATTTTTTGGCGGAAAAATACGTTTCTGCGGTCCATTGTGTGACCGCATAATCACTCTGCGGACCGCATAATGGCCGCAAAAGTGAGGCAGAAGAGGGCCAGTTTGGATAAAATCTGCGGTCGACTATGCGACCGCATAACTGTTCTGCGGTCACTATGCGACCGCAGAACAGGTATGCGGGCCGCATAGTGACCGCATACACAGACAGATGTTTGCCAGTATTGGACACCGATTATGCTACTGATATGCGGTCCGCATAACCATTATACGGTCGCATATGCGACCGCAGAACCTGTTCTAGAGCTTCATTTTTCTGGTTTTATAAACCCGACCCTATTCTTATAAAAACTATTGGGGGTCATTTTGAAGGGTTTCATCTGATATTTTAGAGAGAGGTGAGAGCATTTTAGAGAGAGAAAGTGAAAACTTAGTCATTTATCCATCAATTTCTTATTCAAGGTTTGAAGATTTCACAAGTATTTTGCTAGGGTTTCAAAGGGGTAAGAATTTCTTTCCTCAATTTTTTAATTTCGGGTTTGGAGTAAAGATAGGTGATTAATAGTATGATTCTTGGGTGTAAGAGTATTATGTATACATACCAATAAGGTTGTGGAAAGATTGTTAAGTTCAAATGGGTAAAGATTGGGTTAAAAATAGTAGAAATCTTCATAGACTTTAATTGAAGATTTGAGGTTTGAGTTGATGTCGGATTTTGGTAAAATTTGTATGATTGGTCTCGTGGTTGGATGGGCGTTCATATTCTATAGCTTTTGTCGAGTTGCGAGATGTGGGCCCCACGGACGATTTTGAGTTAATTTCAGAATTTTCGTTAAAATATTGATTTCGTTAATTAGATTAGTCTATTATTGTTGTATCTATGATATGTAATTGCTTTTGACTAGATTTGGGCCATTCGGAGCCGGATATTCGTGGGAAAGACATTGTGACCGATTAATTGAGCTTGGATCGAGGCAAGTAGCTTGCCTAACTTTATGTGGGGGAAATCCCCTTAAGATTTGGAACTATTGTGATATGTGAGCGCCGTATACGTGAGGTGACGAGTACGTACACGAGCTAGTTGTGGTAAAACCCAATTTTCTTACTGAGAAGCAACATGTTTTCCTGTTATTTTGAGTTATACAATTTTAATGAGTACTAATCTATTTTCATTCTTAATTGAGTTATTCCAATATGTGTAGCTATCATGTTTAGTCTAATACAACATGTCTACGTGTCTTAATTGTTTATGTGAATTCTGTGCGGCATGCTTAGTGAATTTTCTGCTTTTTTTCCCTAACTGGTACTTAGTCTAAATTGTAAGAATTTTGTGATGTAGTTGTATTACTATCGTTCGCGCTGCATATTTACTTTGGGACTACGGAACGGTATTCCGGGAGATCCCCTGTACTGCATATTTACTTTGGGACTACATAATGGTATTCTGAGAGATCCCCCTGTACTGTATATTTACTTTGGGACTACGGAACGATATTTCGGGAGATCCCCCTGTCTTACATATTTACTTTGAGACTACGGAAGGGTATTCCGGAAAATTTTCTCTGCACATTTACGTTTGGGACTACGAGACAGTATCTCGGGAGATCCCCTGTTGTGTTTTTCTGTGTACTGAGATGTTACCTTCTATGATTTTATTGTTGTTAAATTTTAACCTTTATTTTATTGCGGTATTACACTCTATATTATTTTTATTAGATATTTTCCAGTAGGGTCCTGACCTGACCTCGTCACTACTCGACCGAGGTTAGGCTTGGCACTTATTGGGTACTGATTGTGGTGTACTCATGCTACTCTCTGCACATGTTTTTCGTGTGCAGATCCAGGTGCACCTTATCAGCCGCACTATCAGTGAGTCGGGACAGTTTTGGAGATTTCAAGTTATATCTGCCGCGTCCGCAGACCTCGGAGTCCCCTTCTACTCTTTCTCATGTCCATTATCTTCTGTATTTTCCTTGTTAGATTATGATGTATAGAGACACTAGATTTTTTCTTTTGTAGTTTGTGATTCACGATGTTCCGAATTTTGGGATTTATTACGTATTTTTGAATAGTTGGTTAAATTTATATTTTATTTCATTATTCTACAAAAATATTAGACTTACCTAGTTGTAGAGACTAGATGTCATCACGACGTCACACGAAGGGGAATTGAATTGGGTCGTGGCAATATCTTTTGGATAATGTAGACTAACAAATTGGTCACAGGTAAATGATAGCGAATAAAACATGATGTTCTTTAACTTGTAATCAATATATGCCTCCCTCCTTTACATGATAATAGTTTATCTATCTTTCTCCATTTTTTAATATATCTTTTGGATAATGTGGACTATCAAATTGGTCACAGGTAAATGACAGTGAATAAATCATGATGTTCTTTAACTTGGATTTAGTTCATTATATTCGTTTAGCTAATTAAAAATTAATAGTTGATCTATCTTTCTCCATTATGCAGGAAAATAAAAAAAAAAAGTTACATCCACTTGATATAATATCCCCCACCCACCTTAATGTATCACTTAATTACCTGCACATTTGCAGATTGTTAAGAGTAAGTATATCAAATACAAGACCCCCTTATTGCAAATCTTTTACTAATGCGAAGCAAAATTCAGAAGTTGTACCAAAAACATATAGAAAGAATGTGTAACCTTACAATCCCTAAATTGAGTTTAAGTTTTATGCATTAACAATTTGGCATTACAAAAACAATTATACTATCAGGTCAATTATTGAGTAATTATAAGTAAGTCTCTTGATAAATATTAGTTAGTAATTTAATTAAAATGATAGAGTAATTAACTTGCCATCATAGGTTAAAATTGACTAATAATATAAAAAATTATATTGTTAACTTATACTATAACTTAAATTCATTAAAGTTATGCGACTTCGTTTTTGAGCTACAAGACTTGCACAACCACGGGATGTGGTTGGATTCCCTTCTACCTTAACCAAAAATCTCATTTGAGTACTCAAATGTATAATAGATTCTTGTGGTCCGTCCCTTCTCCGGACCTCGGACCTCGCACATAGCGGGAGTTTAGTGCACCGGACTGCCTTTGAATTATAAATCTAAATCAATCATTTGATCAAACAAAAAAAGTACTTGAGCCTTAGAAGGAGCGGATGGGAAAGCGAAGGGAATAGGAAGACCACTAGCAGGTTGATGGGTCGCGCGCCCGGCACACATATTTTGGCCTTGTATGTCCATAACTCAAAATAGGTGACCTAGTTCTGAGAACATACAGAAATACATGATAAGGGAGCTTTTCTTCCAATAACATGCCCTACACTATGTAAATTTAAATTAGGATGGATAACCATAATTACGTGGCACATAGAATGCTTGACACAAAGGGAAATCTTGACTTTTCGAAAGAGCATTGCCAAGTATTTATATCTTGTGTAGCTCAATTGATTGAGCTTCAACAACAAGTGAAATATTTTGCTCCATATTTTTAAAGAATCTTTAAGGGCAAGTATGATTCATGGGCCCAATAATGTCATCCTCTAATTATCTCTGTGTACATACAATCTTAATTATTTATGATCATGATTCCATGTCATGACAAATCTATAATTTGTCGTTATTTTCTTAATTATTGGCTACCTTAGCCTACAAGACATTCATTCATTTCATTTCAAATGATGTAGAGAAAATTCTCCAAAAAATTGAGCCAATAATAATATTTAAACTGCTGTAAGCCGATATCCTCTTCTTTTTTTCTTCCTGTTGTGTATATTTGTTCTTTCATTAGTACAATTACTTTGCTACAGTATTTAATAGTTTTGAAAAACAAGTTATCTAACTTTCAATGCATATGCATGATTAGCATTTAAATTAACATCATAGTCGTACGTATATTTTGACAATGTAATTTTAGAGCGAAAAAATTAGCATTTAAATTACACTGACAGCAGAAATTTTTTTTTACATAGTCAATAGTGAAATTAATAACGTGAAAAGTAAAGTAGATTATCTTAACTTGTTAACAACAGGGGTGTATGCAGGATTTTTCATAAGCGATGTCTGTGAACACGTGAGGTTAGACACATGAGACTCCTACCTGTTATAATTGTAGTGGCGGAATTATCCTTGTTCAAGGGGTATTAATCGACCTTTTTATCATAAAATTATACTGTGTATATAAGTAAAAAGTTATATATATATATATATATATATATAGAGTATATATGTTTCCTTTGACTTTTTGTGTATTTACTTCTTCATTTTTTGACTTCTCATCGTTTAAATCCTGACTCCAATAGAATTTAAGGAAAGGTTTACCAAACATACTGATGGAAGAAAGAACCAGTAACAGCTTGTATTAAGTTGTTAACTTTTGACATAATTTGAACTTGTTTCCCTTTTGGAAAGATTAACCTAAACCTACATCCCACTGGCTGCTCATCTAGCTAAAAGTAGTAATTTGGAGGTTATCCCCTATATTATAATATGATTTGAACTTATTATAGTAGCAATAATTCGATATTAACTACTATTATTATGTACACTTAAGCCCACATAAGAAGATATCTTGTGACTTTGGTTTTTCATTAAAATTCCAAAAAAAATCCAAATTTTCAACGTGCCTTCTCTGTATATAAATATACCTGCCATTGCTTCTCTATCTATAAGAATAGAAAGCTTTTTTTAGATTACCAACTTCCATTAAAACATCACAAAAAACATTCTCTTCTTTTCTTTTAATTTCCTATAAAAAATGGATTTAAGAGAGATTGGAGCTACACTGCCCCCAGGGTTTAGATTTTGTCCAAGTGATGAAGAGTTAGTTTGCCATTATCTCTTCAATAAAATTACAAATGAAGAAGTAATTAAAGGTACTTTAGTGGAAATTGATCTTCACACTTGTGAGCCATGGCAGCTTCCTGGTATGTTCATTTCTCTTTTTCTCTTCCTTTTTGTTTCCCAAAATAAACATAAAAATATCTGTAAATTATCTATCCTTTTTCCCAAAATAAACTTAAATATTAGAGGTGTATGTCGTTAAGAGATAGTTAAATAGATAACAGTATAAAGCTTTCCAATTTTCTCCACAAAAAAAAAAGATAACAGTATACATGTATAGTATTGTAAACCGAAATATCTTTTTATACTGTTAATGTATATAAATAAAATACTTTTTTTAATATATATACAAAAGATAGAGACATGAATGGATAGGCCAATGGAGGTGGTCTACAACCAATGATTCATTTAGTTTGACAACTCAATTTTGGTATATATTAGTAGTATTTCATTTTTCTGTAATATATTTTCCCTTGTTTGTCTAGTTAATTGGGAAGATGAACCAGCAAAAGGCTCACGTGTATATAACTAAAAGAATGTTTTGAAATTGATTTTGGTGAACTTTATTTTCTTGGTCAAAGAAAATGAAAGTCAAAAAATTTCTGCAATTATTCATATTATATTCTATTTACTGCAATTAAAATTTCTGCAAAGCTAGACGTAACTCTAGCTTTTCACTCATGCACACCTCTTGCGTTCGGACATTAATATTGTTCTATAAGATTAATTTAGTATCAATAGTAAAAAATATTTCAAGCTCCATTATATAATTTATCGACTGTAATGGATTGCCACCTATAATTTTTTTTTAAAGTACCATCTCATATACTTAGTGCAAATACTAAAATAGTTAGCTTTTTAATGACCTTCCAAGTAAATATGTTAAACTCAATAAGTATTTACGTAGAGTACTATTAAGTGATTGTCTCGAGAAAACAAAATTTATAAACCATCCGATCTCATCTTTTTTTTCTCTCTTAGTTTGGCTAGCTAGCTAGGCACAAAGTTTAAAAAAACTAAAAATATTTTTGAAAATTGTGTGGTTTTAAACTAAAAATAAGTATAGCATATACAACTATTTTTTGAACCTTATGATCTTAAATATGTGATGTCATTTTTATAAACTTCCTCTTTGTTCGTAAACTCTTGTTATCATTTGAAGTAATTGTCTATTTTCTATGAATGTTGTTCTTAAATTAGAGGTGGCAAAGCTCAACTCCAGTGAGTGGTACTTCTTCAGCTTCCGAGATCGCAAGTATACCACCGGTTTTCGGGCTAACCGGGCCACAATTTCAGGTTACTGGAAAGCTACGGGCAAAGATCGAACAGTGCTCGATCCTTGCACGCGTGCTATCGTAGGAATGAGAAAAACTTTAGTCTTCTACAAAAATAGAGCTCCTAATGGCATTAAAACTGGCTGGATCATGCATGAATTTCGCGTGGAAAACCCCCATATACCCCCTAAGGTAATGTTTTATTCTTTTCTCTTCGAGTTTAATTAAGTTATATCCATTACCGGGATGAACATCAATTTTTATATATTTAGGTCAATTATAAATTAAATACAAGTAAATTTCTACGATAAAATTATTTGATAATCTTGTAAAAATGGTAATTTGCATTCTATGAAAAGTTAAATTACACCGATAGCATACAACTCTGAACAACCAATATATATACCTTAATTCTTTTTTCTCCCTGCAACATTTTCATGTCCTTTTTAATTCTTACAACAATCCATTTCAATGCACTTTCCTTAGGGTGGTGATTTGTCTTTTTATCGTTTTTCTATGATTCACGTGTACTTTTAAGCTTGTCGAAAAGATCGTGAAAATGAATACAAATTTGTTAAACTTAAAATTTGAAGAGATTTCCAGACACGCATTACAATTAGAATATTTTGATTGTGGAACGTATATTTGACATCTTTCACGATTTGAATAGATTTTGAGACACGTATAAAGTGTATAAAATTGAAAGTATTAATGATTTTTGCACATTTTTCACGACTTGAACAATCTTGATACACGTGTAAAGCGTTTGAAGATTAAAAAATTGTGGAGGTTCTTGCAAGAAGTTTCCTAGAAACCTCCTCTTTTGTAACAAAAGAAGGATACAATGAGTATACTATGGCTAGATTTTAGCTACTATGAGTAAATACAGTTGTTTCCTTGCATCAAATATAGCACCCATAATGTTTGTTTTGTTTAACTTTTTGTGTGTGATCATTGAACAGGAAGATTGGGTATTATGTCGAGTGTTTCACAAAGCTAAAGCTGAGAACAACAACAATTGTACAAACAATCTTAGCCCACAAAACACGTACGAGGCTGCTGTCACTTCTCCAGAATTATACAACCATTCATTGAATTATGACATTAATAACCAAAATCCACCCTATCAAAGCCAAAACTCAAACACAATTCATCATCATTTGTTTGATTTATTAGTAAAAAATCATCTTCAGTTGTCTCATCAAGAAATGCACGAAGTTTCGAAGGATGAAACAACGGTCCACTTGTCCAAATGCGGTCAGGAGGACGATCAATATGGGTTGATGTTCGATATGGATTTTGAAGTACCATGTTTACAAGACGACGGAGTTCATTGTAATCTTGAAGATATGAGATTTGATGATGAAAATAGCATGGTTTTCATTTGAATTGTTGTATGATCATTGGTAGTTGGATTGATTATTAGTAGTGAAGAAGAGAAAATGAGTATATATGATTGAATTGTGAAGATGCATCTTAGTGTTTGTTTATGAAGTAAGACTTATACATGTTTGATTGAATTTTCCTCTTTTTATTTTCTCACTAGATAGATTGATTGGATCCTAGGCATATCCAATATTGTTTATAGTATTTGTATTTACTTTGTGTTGATGTAAATTGACAATAGTAACATTCTTTCCTATATTCCTACATAAGTATTTACTTTTGCATACTCCGAATTTCTTGAAAGACTTTCTTTAGTTTGGCTTTTAATTTGTATCCATTTTCAATCGAAAACAAGATGGGTAGAAACTTATGATGTTGCAACATACTTTAATTAGGGCATTTTCATTCTTACAAGTTACAAACTCTTCTTACAGTTCTTATTTAATGCTGCAAATAGAACTACCGTAACAGGACATGACCATAGTTTTAGAAAAATGAACAGCTAAACAGGGACAGATTTGGCTCGAACTATGCATACATGCAAATCATAAATTCAAGTTAGTATATTCAAATGATTGAATAAAAGTATTTGATCTTGACTCTATGAAGAAATGAAAACAAATGAGATTTACTTTAATTTACTTTGGGCAATCTTGCTATGAGACTATGGGTAATCTTGCTCTAAGAATTCCACGAGGGTTAGTGACGCACAATTCAAAATTGGCGCATAATGGGCTAGCCTCTATCATTCTCCACTTAAATGTCAGACTTGTTTATACAAAAGCATTACATGCGTTCCACACATCATGTGCTGAGTTCTTACCGCTAGACAAAAACCCGAGGACTAGTGGGAGGATGTACTTGAGACACAAGACAAGGTAAAAGGTCGAATTACACAGCACCAGAGGACGCTCCAAGTTACAGATGCAGTTCACAAAGCCCCAATAGGAAAAATAACATTTCAATTATATATACAATTCAGCAATAGGGCCAAACAAAGGCACAAGGTACACACTTCTATACTGGAGGTTTGATAAAAGAAATTCTTCATTAACTTCGCTATTTTGGAAGGAAAAATCCATTGTTAAAGAAAGGAGGAGAGGGTGGTGAGTTAAAGGTTGGAATCAGAAAATTAATGTCAAAAGTCAAAACACATTACTTTCCTATTCTAAAAAGACAACAGTGTCAAACAAAAGGCATAACGTTCACACTTTTACTGGAATTTTAATAGAAAATTTCTTTCATTAACTTCACTATTTTGGAAGAAATATCCATTGTTAAGGAAAGGAGGAGATGGTGGTGAGTGAAAAACTGGAATAAGAAAAAGTCAAAAGTCAAAACACATTGCTTTCCTATTCTGAAAACATAACAGTGTCTGCACAAATACCAAGCAAATGAAGGCATAGCTTTAACAGTGGAACAACAACAACAAATTCACTGAACGTTAGGATGTACACAGCGTACCTTGGGAGGACAGAGGGACTGTTTTCGATAGACCCTCGGCTAATAAAAAAGATGAAAAGAAGTAGCGGCAATCAAGCTAATCTAGGCAAAAGAGAAAGGAAGCACGAGTAATACGAGGTATATAGAAGCTTAATAACAAGGAACATTGTGTCATCTCACGTGATAACACAGGTAAAAAGTAAACAAATGTGCATAAACCCCTGCAACTTACAGCATTAATTGTTGAAATTATATTCCACAGAGCATATAAACGGGGACAGGCACCGCTGATTGCGTAAGTCCATGACTAAATAAAGCATTGATTCAAGCTGGAAATCAATCAAGTATACCAAGAGGAAGAATAAACAGAAAGAAAAACACATCTAGCATAAATACTTGATGCCCAACTGATTCATATTAAGCAACTGTTTGAGCAAATAAAAACTCGCAATAAGCTTAACAAAGTAGTAGCTAGTTACTTCTTCCTTATTCGAGTTGCTCCCTTTACCAAATTGGACAAGTTGGCAACGGCATCCTTCATATCTGAGCGCGCATTTGGATCCTTGTCCAAATATGCTGCTGCTATTCTCGTGATGCTATTAGCCAGTTCATCGTTATCTTGCAGAAGTGATTTATCTACTATCGATAGCATCAGAATCCAGTCGCAGTGTGGAATGGGAATGTTTTCCTTATTGGCAATCAACTCCACAAGTAGAACACCAAATATGTAAACATCAGCTTTTAAAGTCCGAGTATCTGTATGAAACAGAAGTCATACTAATGTAATGTGCTATTTATTAGACAAACAAAAAGAACAATCTTACACATAAAAAGATGATCTCAGCTCAAAGAATTAGCAAATACCAAGGAAATTTCGACATTTTGATGCCAATAATGTGAACGAACGACAGTCATTTGTCTGTCCTATTACTCAGGCAATAGAATAGAGATAGACATTGATGATTGAACACGAAAGAGCAAAAAATAACGGGTGAAATGAAATTACAAATTTAGTATTGGCAGAATATGCAAACAAATACAGAGATATGCTTATAGGATTACAGCATTAGAGCATAGCTGGTTCTAGTAATCAGTTACAATAAATAGATGTGTCATTGCAATATATTCTGAAAAGTTTACTAGCAGTAGAGACATTGAACTAAATAAGACAACAAAAATAGACGCACCGTCTCTAGCCTCGGGAGCAAGATAAGGCATGGGAACTCCGTTGTCCTCCTCCGTTAAGGGAGCAAGGTAACCAAAGTCGAATACTTTTTATATTGAAGTCCTACAAGACGATCAAACACTAACTTGTAAAGCAAAGGCGTATTCAAGATTTAAACTTGATGGACTCGGCCTTTAAGGTTCTTGGTACTAAACTCATTGTACTTTTAAGATTATGAGTTCAGATCTAATCTAATATTTGTTAATATTTTAATAGATTTTTGCATATATACGTATGATCGATATGCGTCGAAAATACTGAGTTCAAATAAACGCGTAACTAAAGAGTTGCATCCGCCACTGCAAGTAAAGAGGGCCATATGGTTCATTTGTTACCTTGTCAATCATTATACCGAAGGTGTGACACTACCAAATGCAAATCGCCTCTCATTCAACCAAGCGAAGAGGCTTGCAAGTTGAATCGCTACCTTCGTTCTATCATCCCATCCAAAGTTTTCGCCTGCCAAAGGAACAAACGACACGATAAAAACACACAAATACTAGTAAATTTAGTCATCAACTATAAGAGCAGCCCGGTGTACTAAGCTCCCGCTATGCGCGGGGTCTGAGGAAGGACTGAACCATAAGGTCTATTGTACACAGTCTTATCATGTATTTTTGTAATAGATTGTTTCTACGACTCGAACCCGTGACCTCCTGGTCACATAGGAGGTCACATGACAACAACTTTACCGGCTACGTCAACGCTCTTAGTCATCAACTATAGCTGGTGAAAAAATTCTTAAGTAGTTAGCTCCATTACCAGAACTAAGCACCTCGGACAAAAATTTAGTTGGTACTTCATCATATACAACAGCAAGTATATATTGAAACAGAACCCCTTTAACTTCATCAAACATGGATGTCGGTTTTCATCTCTTCAATTAAGAAATTAAAGTTGTCCGTCATATCTTTCAAATGCTCAAAGCTGTAAGGTTCAGCATCACCAACAGATAGTTTTGGAGCCATTTCCCAAAGAGAACTACAGATATGTAAGAAGAAATATACTAACCAGTGTTAAAGAACGTGCAAATGAAGAATAATCATCAACTAGCCATCTCATTGTACTTTGGAACTCATAAACAAAAGCAACCCGGTGCATTAAGCCCTCGCTATGCACGGGGTCCAGGGAAGGGTCGGACCACAAAAGTCTATTGCGCAGCCCTACCCTGCATTTTTGCAAGAGGCTATTTCCGCGGCACAAACCCGTGACCTCCTAGTTACATGACAGCAACTTTTCCAGTTACGCCAATATTCCCTTCAAATTTGGAACTCATAAACAAATGGTCAATAATGTTATGTTCATGTTCTTGACCAAAAGTTTCAGATTAGAAAATTAGGAATGAAAAAAGCTAGAGTCTTTCCCTTTAATGAGCTCGAACCATAAATCTCGCGTTCGAGCCCTAAGAATGAAAAAGTTAATGATAGAGATTAGAGAGTACTTCCAATGAGGGTCAAATTAGAAGTCTCGAGTTCAAACTCCTATATTGCTTTCCATTTAATAAGTCATACTGATGTGAATCTAAATTAGTCAGTTAGTGGATGCTGATAAGATTATTGTAGCTCCCGTTTGGTCATAGATTTTGGCTACTCTGTTTGTTTATAGAATATGATCAATTTAAAAAAAAAATTGAATTTTTTTTATTAAAGTCCCAAAACTGATTTTGGGCAGTTTCTGGGTTTCTTTCGCTCACAAAACTTCAAGATTTTTTTAATTAAAATACATGTCCAAACATAACTTCAAATTTCAAAAATTATTTTTTAACACAATTTTAAAAACTCTTTTTTCAAATTTCAACCAAACGCTAGCGTAATCAAACCAAGCAAAATGAAGAAAACTGCCAAAAGAGGAGACAAAAAATACACAAATAAACACATAAAAATTCAAGAGTATGCTTAATTCGACAAAAGATTTGGGGAAACTTATGATAACCCAATCTGTCATCTTCAATTTTAAATATTCAATTTTGTGTTCTGATACCTCGAAAAGCACTATTCAGCATTCCTCGACTTGTGTGCGCAGTCCGTAAATTTTTTCGGAAAGTTTTTATATGAAAAATTGATTAAAATATGGAATAGAGCTTTAAAACTCAACTGAATTGACTTCGGTCAACGTTTTGAGCCAACGGACCCGGATCAGTATTTTGACAGTTTCGGTAGGTCCGTATCGTGATTTGGGACTTGGGCGTATGCTCGGAATCAAATTCAAAGCGGTACCTCTCGAACCCGCCACTGCTTCATACCCCGAAAGCGGACGAGCGACTCTACTTGTACTTAGCAGTCTCGAAAATCGCGATAAGTGGGGTCCTAGTTCGAGAAGAGTAAGGTACTCAATTTTCTATTTACTATGTTAGTCGAACTTTAGGTGAGGCCGAGACCCGGTACCCATACTTAGAAAAATTAGCGCTTGCCCTAATAAGCGCTTATAGGAAATTAAAACCATATTTTCAGTGTCACCCGATCTGTGTGGTGACTACTTATCCCCTTAGCAATATTTTGCATAAGCCCGAACTTTAGGGCCGATTGGCAAAATGAGCCATCGATATTAGTGGGTACGATATCGAGTATCGACCCCGAACGACCATCAACTCTCAAATCTTAGCGGACTTTGTGGCTGACTTTATGCCAACCCTCGTACCCGAGGTCGAAAAGGAACTATTATTAAAGTCAGGTACAGGTGTGGACCCTCTTCACGGACGACGCTTCGAACGTGAAGAGGTCCGAGCTAAGCATCATTTTGAAGCCACCTATGGGTAATACAATTAGACAAGCTATCAAAACTTTCAAGTTAACTAACAATGAGGCCGAGTATGAGGCCATGATTGCAGGTCTCGAGCTAGCTAAAGGTTTGGGAGCAGAGGTCATCGAGGCCAAATGTGACTCCCTGCTTGTGGTAAACCAAGTCAACAGAACCTTTGAGGTTCGAGAAGATCGAATGTAGAGGTACTTGGACAAATTACAGGTGACTCTACATCGGTTTAAAGAATGGACCCTACAGCATGTGCCTCGAGAACAAAATAGCGAGGCCGATGCCCTTGCAAATTTGGGGTCATCAGTCGAAGACAACGAGATTAGCTCGGGGACTGTCGTACAACTTTCAAGGTCAGTAATTGAAGAAGGTCACACCGAAATCAACTCCACAAGTCTGACCTTGGATTTGAGGAACAAATATATCGAGTACCTAAAGAACGGGAAGCTTCCATCGGATCTTAAGGAATCGAGGACTCTACGTACGAAAGCCGCACGATTCACATTGGCCGAATATGGAACACTATATAAAAGGATGTTCGATGGACCATTGGCAATATATTTGGGACCAGGAGATACCGGCTATGTCCTACGAGAAATCCACGAGGGCACCTGCGGAAATTATTTCGATGTCGAATCATTGGTTCACAAAGTCATCAGAGTAGGATATTATTAGGCCGATATGGAAAAGGATACAAAAGAGTTCATTCGAAAGTGCGACAAATGTCAAAGGTATGCACCGATGATTCACTAACTCTGAGAGAAACTCCACTCAGTCTTATCCCCATGGCCATTCATGAAATGAGGAATGGATATCGTTGGCTCTCTGCCATCGGCCCCATGTAAAGCTAAATTTATTTTGTTTATGACTGACTATTTTTCTAAGTGGGTTGAAGCATAGGCTTTCGAGAGAATTAGAGAGAAAGAAGTCATAGACTTCATCTGGGACCATATTATATGCCGATTCGGAATACTTGCCGAGATCGTATGCGACAATGGAAAGCAAAGTTATAAAGTTTCTCGAAGATCACAAAATAGAAAGGATACTATCAACCCCATATCATCCTAGTGGGAACGGACAGACCGCATCGACAAACAAGACCATCATTCAAAATCTAAAGAAAATATTGAACGACGCTAAGGGAAAATGGAGAGAAATATTGCCCGAAGTCCTTTGGGCATATCGAACAATGCCAAATTCCAGTACGGGGGCTTCTCTTTAGTATTTGGCGCTGAATCTCTGATCCCGTTTGAAGTCGAAAACCCAGCGTCAGGTTTCGATATGTAACGGAAGAGTCAAATCACGAGGCTATGAATACAAGCCTCGAATTGCTAGATGAAAAACGGGAATCTGCCCTCATTCGAATGTCCACACAGAAACAACGGATCGAAAGGTACTACAATCGAACAGCCAATCTTCGACACTTTAAAATTGGGGACTTTGTTCTGAGGATGGTCACCCTCAATACTTGAGACCCAAATGAAGAAAAGCTTGGCACGAATTGGGAGGGACCGTATCAGGTCCTCAATATCATCGAAAAGGTATCCTACAAACTTGGCATGATGAACGATGAACAGTTACCAAACAATTGGAACATATCACTCCTCAAATGATATTACTGCCAAGGTACGACCTTCTCCATTTTCGTTTATATTTTAAACTAACCATTTGCAGGTGTTTAATCTAAGACATCAAAGGATTCTTAAAACACAAACCTTAGGTCTGAAAGCACGCGTTGCACTCTTTTTCCCTTAGACCGGGTTTTGTCCCAAATGGGTTTTTCCGGTGAGGTTTTTAATGAGGCAACCATTGTTCGTGCTAACTTAGAGCAATTCAACAGTATCCGAGACTCCTTTACACTCAACCTCGAATACTGAGGGGCATCACCCTCTGATAGTTACAAGGAAAATATTTCGTGCCGACAGGGTCTCGATAGGTAAATTTTATAAGGGTCAAACGGTCGAACAAACCATGCCCATGTAGATTACTCGAGTCCTAATGGCAAACATGCACGCATGTTAATCTATTGAAAAAAGTATTTTTCCTTGCCAAATATTTCATGTCTTAGAGAAATTCTTACTTTACAATGTCGTGCTTGTGATCTATTGTTGAAACTGGCTTAAGAGCCGGTCACAACTAAAGTTCGAACAATTGACCTCGCACTCGGGGACTGATGTTTGGTTATAATTACATATCTTTAGTGCATTACTTACCTTACATTTTGGGGCTTTAATGCTAAACTATACTATATTTGTGCTTAATTGAGTCTATTTTATGTGTAGGTGAATTGAAGATGAAAGTAGAAGAAAAAGGAGACCTACAAGTCGAAAGCGTGCGCAGGAGCAGTGAATGAGAGAACCTGGCAACGCCAGGCTAAAACCAGGATGAGGCTGGCAACGCCTGGCCTGGGGCCAGGTCCAATCCAAGTTTTGAAGACTTAATTCGTTTCCAAGTTTGACTAGGACTTGTCCTACACGTTTAGGTCTTTTCCTACACATATAAATAGACCTAAAAACGCCATCGGGGAGAGGAGAGAACATACCGGGAGAAGACGTGACTTTGAGAGAAGAGGGGAGGCGCCAAACACTCGGGAGCAAGGATTTGATCAATTCTTCCATCCCTTCCCTAGTACTCATTGATTTTATGTTTGAAAACATTATTTTGATGATTGTATGAACATGAGTGGCTAAGAACCCTATTGTTCTAGGGTCATGGGTATACATGAATGTTGACGTTTGAAGTTTAATTTGACGAAGTTGATTTTATCATATTGGGTTGTTTATTTAATTCTGTTTTTAATTATTTTGCTGAGTAGCTAACAGTGAAATACTATCTACGAATCTAGAGTTGAACTCGAAAGTGGGAATTCTAGATTACACAGAGAATTAAATAGAGCATGTTCTTAAACCCGGGCGTCGGGGAACGGATTCGCAATTAGGATAGACATATACCTAATTGCCTTGCTCGGTTTCAATACAGGAATTGTAAATGCATTCTTTTTAATCTTAATTCCATAGACATATAGGTATTAAGTTAGCTTGAATAGGCGAATAAGGACTCGACAGATTCTTATGAGTAATATCAACCCTGTCAATCAACAATCCAGATAAATCAATTAGTTATTTTAAGCTAAGAATGCAACATGATTGTTAGATAACCCGTGACCCTGGAATATTATCTCCTATTGATTGTTATTCAAAACTATTTAAGTGTTGTGGTTGATTTCTAGTATTTTATTACTTGATAGTTTTTAGGTAGTACATTAGAAAATTATCTATTTTGTAAGAAATCGCTTGAATCGATAAGCTATTTAAGTTTGAATTAGTCAAAAGTGAATCATAAGACTTCGTGGGAACGATACTCTACTCACTACTCTATTACTTGACGACCACGTATACTTGCGTGTGCGTTTGGCCGCAACAAGTTTTTGGCGCCGTTGCCGGGGACTTAGAAATTAGCTACTTGACTGAGTTAAGCTTTTTATTAGTTATTTGTTCAAGCTCTAATTTTCAGTTTACCTTGTTTGTGTTAACACAGGCTCTTCTCTTGAATGCGGAGGAGTAGAAGCGCAAACAATTTCCTTCCTCTTGATCCTGAAATTGAACGAACACTTCACAGAGTAAGGAGGGAAGTCAAAGCAAGAACTAGAATAGAAGGAGAGTTGGACATCGTAGTTCAACCACAGCCAACAGAGATGGCAGGTAATGAAGAGCGTGCGGTGATAGAAGCCGCAAGGCCCAATCTTGCTAATATGACTCAGGCTATTGTGAAGCCTGATATCACTGGGCATTTTGAACTCAAACAATACATGGTACATCTGATTCAGTCCACAGGGCAATATGTGGATCTATCTCATGAAGACCCATAGAGGCACATTCAGAATTTCTTGGAAATTACGGACACCTATAATTATCCGAATGTTTCCAAGGACTATGTGAGGCTGACACTATTTCCCTTTTCACTATTGGGGAAGCTAAGTAATGGTTGCAAAAGGAGCCCGCGAACTCAATCCACACTTGGGATGATCTAGTAAGGAAATTCTTAATCAAGTTTTTTCCCACTAAGAAGACAAAGTCGCTGAGGAGCCAAATTCTTGGGTTCCAACAACGAAATGGCGAGACACTTCGTCAAGCTTGGGAAAGATACAAGAAGCTACTCAGAGACTGCCCGCATCATTGTCAGACTGATGAGGTATTGGGTTATACTTTTGTTGATGGGCTAGATGAGGCATCAAAGATGAATCTTGTTTCAGCTTGTGGGGGTAATTGCATGGCGAGGCCGTATAGTGAAATACAACTCTTGCTAAATAACTTTACTGCTAATGACTATAATTGGCAAGGAGATGGGGACTCACGAAGAGCAATTAAACAGAAGGCAGCCGGATTGATTGAGCTTGATGACTTCTCAGCCATGAGAGCCGATATAGAAAAATTAGCAAATCAGATGAATAGAATGACAATGAAACAAACACAACAGATGCAACATGTACAACAGATGTCCATTTGCTGCGAACTATGTGGTGACAGTCATATGAGTGACATGTGCCCCATGAATCCTGAATCTATATATTATGTGAGGCAATAGAGCAGAGGTCCAATGAATCAGCATGCACAGTATGGGAATACTTACAATCCAAATTGGAGGAATCATCCTAACTTCTCATGGAGAGGAAATCAACAGAATCAGAATCAGTATAGGCCCCAAGGAAATTTCAATCAACCTCAGAAACCACCCCTACAAACAGAAGAGAGTACAAATAACTTGCTGAAGAAGTTGTTGCTTGACAATCAATAGCTCAGGACCGATTTTAGAAATCTTGAGAGGCAAATGGGACAGTTAGAAACAAATCAAAACACTAGACCTGCAGGCGCTCTTCCCAGTGATACAGAGAAGAACCCTCAAGTTAATGCAGTTACACTCAGAAATGGGAGGGAACTAGAAGAAGTGCCAAAGAAGATAAAGGACAAGCCTATACCTGAGGGGGAGCTGATCCCTAAGGCAATACAAGAGTCAAAGAAAAATGATGCAGGTTCAGAGCCAGTGGAAGCTGCAAGGCCACCACCACTTTTCCCCCAGAGATTGCAGAAAAAGAATGATGATCGCATGTTCAACAAATTTCTCTCTATGTTGAGCCAAGTTCAATTGAATATTCCATTGGTGGATGTACTTTGTGAAATTCCAAAATATGCTAAGTACATAAAAGATATAGTGGCTCACAAGAGGAAATTGACTGAGTTTGAGACAGTTGCACTTACTGAGGAGTGCACTTCAAGGGTCCAAAACAAGCTTCCTCAAAAGCTTAAGGATCCTGGCAGCTTCACCATCCCTGTGCAAATTGGTAATATTGTCGTGGGTCGTGCTCTTTGTGATTTGAGGGCGAGCATAAATCTAATGCCCTTGTCCTTGTTTAAGCAATTAGGTCTAGGATCTCCAAGACCAACCACTGTGATATTGCAATTAGCTGATAGGTCCATAGCCTACCCTGAAGGAGTGATTGAAGATGTGTTGCTGCAAATTGGGAAATTTATCTTCCCAGCTGACTTCATTATTCCAGATTTTGAGGCTGATGAACGAGTTCCAATCATATTGGGACGACCTCTCTTGGCTACTAGTGATGCAATAATTAAAGTTAGAGAGGGAAAAATGATTATGAGGGTGAACAACGAGGAAGCAGTTTTTAATGTCTATAAAGCGATCCAACTTCCCCTCCACTATGAGAAGCTCTCTATGATATCTGTTGTGGAGGTGGATGAGCAACTTCTTGACACGAGTGTATATCTAGACGATTCTCTAGAAAAAGCACTCATGTTGTTCGATAGCTTGGAGATTGATAATGAGGTTAAGGAGATGATACATATCCTAGATGCATCATGTGCTTACATGTAGGGAATACACCCCTTTGAGCCCCTGAATAGGCCAAGTGGGTCTCCTCCAAAGCTGTCAATTGAAGAAGCTCCAAAATTGGAGCTTAAACCCCTACCCCCTCACCTTCAATATGCTTATTTAGGTAGTTCTGACACTTTACCTGTTATTATTTCTTCTGACTTGTCTAAATTACAGGAAGAAAAGTTGTTGAGAGTGTTACGTGAGCACAAGCGAGCAATTGGTTAGATGATATCTGACATTAAAGGCATTAGTCTAGCTTTCTGCATGCATAAAATCCTCATGGAGGACGGACACAAGCAAAGTGTAGAGCAACAATGCTGCCTAAATCCAATCATGAAAGAGGTGGTAAGAAAAGAAGTGATTAAGTGGCTTGATGCAGGTATTGTATTCCCAATATCTGATAGCAAATGGGTAAGCCCCGTTCAATGTGTGCCTAATAAAGGGGGGATGACTGTAGTGGTTAATGAAAATAATGACTTAATTCCTACAAGAACTGTCACTGGGTGGAGAATTTGCATAGATTATAGAAAATTGAACAATGCCACCCGAAAGGATCACTTTCCCCTCCCTTTCATTGACCAAATGCTTGATAGGTTAGCTGGCCAGGAATACTACTGTTTCGTTGATGGTTATTCGGGGTATAATCAGATTTCTATAGCCCCAGAGGACCAAGAGAAAACCACATTTATGTGTCCTTATGGCACGTATGCGTTCAAGAGAATGTCCTTTGGTCTCTGTAATGCACCTGCGACTTTTCAAAGGTGTATGATGGCTATGTTTACTGATATGGTTGAAAGATTTGTGGAAGTGTTCATGGATGATTTTTCTGTGTTTGGGTGTTCTTTTGATAATTGTTTAATGAACCTTGATAAAGTGCTTGCTAGGTGTGAAGAGACAAACTTGGTACTAAACTGAGAAAAGTGCCATTTCATGGTACGTGAAGGTATAGTCTTGGGGCACAAGGTGTCAAAAGGTGGTCTGCAGGTAGATAAAGCAAAGGTGGAGGCGATTGAAAAATTGCCCCCACCGTCATCCGCCAAAGGCATTCGCAGTTTCTTGGGCCATATAGGTTTTTATCGTCAATTCATTAAAGATTTTTTGAAAATTTCTTCTCCTTTGTGCAGGCTTCTAGAGAAAGATGTCACCTTCAAGTTTGATAATGCATGTCTGAAAGCATTTGAGGAGCTGAAGGGAAGGTTGGTGACTGCACCAATTATCATCGCCCCAGATTGGGGACAGCCATATGAGTTGATGTGCGATGCAAGTAACATAGCAATCGGAGCTGTTTTGGGGCAAAGGAGGGATAAAATCTTTCACTCCATTTATTATGCGAGCAAAGCTATGAATCCATCTCAGATGAATTACATAGTTACTGAAAAAGAGTTGCTTGCAGTGGTGTGGGCGTTTGACAAGTTCAGATCTTATCTAGTAGGAACCAAAGTTATCGTCTACACAGATCATTCAGCTATCAGATACTTGTTTGAAAAGAAAGATGCCAAACCGAGGATGATTCGTTGGGTCCTCCTATTGTAAGAATTTGACTTAGAAATCCGAGATCGAAAAGGAACAAAGAATCAAGTGGCTGATCACTTGTCCAGATTAGAAAATCGGAACCATGTAGCAGAAGGGGGTTGATCAAAGAAATATTTCCCGATGAGCAGTTATTAGCAGTCACCTCAAGTGAAGCCCCGTGGTATGCAGATTATGTGAATTTTATTGCAAGTGGGGTGACGCCACCAGAATTGACACCTGACAATAGAAGAAGATTCCTACATGATGTGAGGCTCTACATGTGGGATGAGCCATTCCTATATAGGCAGTGCGCAGATCAGTTGGTGCGAAGGTGTGTTCTTGAGGAAGAGATGAATGCAATATTGCATGGCTGTCATGCTTCGCCATATGGAGGTCATCACGGTGGGGATAGAACTGCCCAAAAAGTGCTACAATTAGGTTTTTATTGGCCAAAATTGTTTAAGGATGCACATGCCTTTGTTAAAAAGTGTGACAGATACCAAAGAACCGGAACTATCACGAGGAAGCACGAAATGCCTTTGCAAAATATTCTAGCAGTAGAGCTTTTTGATGTTTGGGGGATTGATTTCATGGGACCGTTCCCATATTCTAATGGTCACAGGTACATCTTGGTGGCGGTTGACTATGTTTCTAAATGGGTGGAGGCCATTGCTCTTCCTACTAATGACGCAAAGGTAGTGGTAAGCTTTGTAAAGAAGCACATCTTCACGCGCTTTGGGACTCCAAGAGTGTTAATAAGCGACGAAGGAACTCACTTTTGTAATAAATTGCTGAATAATGTTCTTGCAAAGTATGGAGTTAAGCAAAAGGTTTCCACTGCCTATCATCCCCAAACGAGTGGTCAAGTAAAAGTTTCAAACAGAGAGGTAAAGCAGATTCTGGAGAAAACAGTAAGTGAAAATAGAAAAGACTGGGCCGGGAAGCTGGATGATGCATTATGGGCATATCAAACTGCATACAAGAATCCCATAGGTACTTCTCCGTGCAGGTTGGTTTATGGGAAGGCATGCCACTTGCCCGTCGAGCTTGAACATAAAGCTTATTGGGCGATCAAAAAGCTAAATATGGATATGGACTCAGCTGGTGAGAATAGGTTGCTGCAACTCAACGAGCATGATGAGTTTCGATTGCACGCATATGAAAAGGCCAAATTATATAAAGAAAAGACGAAGAGGTGGCATGACAAGCACATCCAACATCGAGAGTTTGAGGTAGGTCAGGAAGTTCTCTTGTTCAATTCGAGGTTGAAGCTATTCCCTGGAAAGCTTAAGTCTCGTTGGGTAGGTCCTTTTGTTATAGTAAGTGTGAGGCCTCACGGAGCGGTGGAACTGCATGATACGAGCTCAAGTGATACCTTCTTTGTAAATGGCCAGAGAATAAAACATTATTGGGGTAGTGACATTGCACGTCACAAGACCTTAGTGGACTTGGCAGATGTTTAAACACGTGTTGAGTCGTGCCGCGACGTTAAATCAGGCGCTTGTTGGGAGGCAACCCAGCTTTACTACTTTCTTTTATTTTTTTTTTATTATATTATTTCGTAGTATTTGTTTTGATTTTGTAGGATGATAAGCATAGGAAACAAAGTCATTGAAAGAGTGAAAAAGTGAGTTAGATGGTGAGAACTAAGTGTGGGGTGACCACAAAAAGGACCATACTTGGGAGAAGTCTGAGTATCCCATGAGCTACGAATTCTTCGGCATTTGGCCTACTAGGGAGTCTCTTTTTCCCTTCTTGTTATTTATAGTGTGCATTGAGGACATTGCACAATTTTAAGAGTGGGGTGATGAGATTGTCTGGGTGTTTTTCTCTGCTATCTTAGCTTAGTTGTAGTACTCGTTCTTAGTGTAGTAAAAAAAAGATTTTCTTTTGTTAGGTAGTGTAATAATTCTCCCTTTGTTTTTCTTTGTGTCGCAGTTCTTTTTCAAGGGTTTTATTTGAACCGGGTATAGGTAGTTTTATTTTTTTTTGGAGTAGGAGCCACTGTGAGATGAATTGAATTGGAGTAATATCTCTTAACTTTGTTATGCCTTGAGAATAGTGAGTACTTTGGTTGTGACGCTTAGGCTCAATTTTTGACTCTTGTATAAGTAGCTTAAATCGTATGATCTTAACTTTGCTTAACTGCTTTGACTAGAATGTCCTGATGAGTCCTATCCTAAGTGAGTTATGTGCCATGTGTGTGTGAGGTTTTTGTGTGATTCTGTGCATTGCATTTGATGTCTAAAACTTGCCCCGTGTGTTTGCAAAGCGAAATAGTAGTTTTGTTCAGTCTTAGAAGTGATATAGGCGTTTCTTTGTTGAACCAGTTATATAATTTACCTTCCTTATTGTTATGTATCGTAGTTAACACTTTGAGCCTGTAATCTTGTTTCTTTGGCAACCACATTACATGCCTTACCTATTTGTTTGAATTAACCATCTATTTGAACCTTTTCACCTCTCATGAGCACTTGAATTGTTATGAACCTTGTAAAAGTTAAAGTGTGGGGTGGTTGGTTTGGCTTTTGAGTGGAACTAATGAAATAAGGAGAAAGGTGCACTGTTTTGAAAAAAATAAATAAGAAAAGCCACTTGAATTGAAAAAGAAAGAAAAGAAAGGAAAAAATAGTTGTATTGCTGTGAAAAATATTCCTTGATAGTGGTGACTCTTGATATAATTGTGCTTAAAGAAGTATGGAGTTAATATACATTGATGTGGAGGTGGAGTTATAGTTTGACATAAGTGTGGGGTTAAATATTAAAGTACATGTATTAAAGTGCTTAGGAAGGTGTAGTCACTCTTATATCCAAATGTATCCTACCCGACCCGTAGCCTACATTACAACCAATTAAAGTCCTACTTGATCCTAAACTGAATGAGCTCAATTAGTAGAGTAGTATACTACGGGCAAGCCTATGACGCATCTTTTGTGGCATATGAATATTATTTCAGAGAGTGAGTGAATTCTTTCTATCTTGAGTTCCTAATTGTTCTTAAATTTGTATTGTGTGTGGAACTACTCTCTTTTGTTGTGTGAGGGCACTTGATTCATGAAGGAAAGGTAATGTCATTGACCTTTATATTAGAGTAAGTGAGTGAGTTGTGAATAATGCGTGGTACTTGTGAGTCAAATTTTGACGTGAAGATGTTACACTCTTGTGCTTAGTCTATTTTAAAGATTCTTGGTGTGATGAGTTAGGAGAATTGTTTAAAAAGGTCATGTCGATATAAAGTGTAGTTTGATTGCTCGAGGACGAGCAAGAGTTTAAGTGTGGGGTAGTGATGTTTGGTTATAATTACATATTTTTAGTGCATTACTTACCTTACATTTTGGGGCTTTAATGCTAAACTATACTATATTTGTGCTTAATTGAGTCTATTTTATGTGTAGGTGAATTGGAGATGAAAGTAGAAGAAAAAGGAGACCTACAAGTCGAAAGCGTGCACAGGAGCAGTGAATGAGAGAACCTGGAGACGCCAGGTTTAAGGCTGGCGTTAGGCTGGCGACGCCAGGCTAATGCCAGGCTGAGGCTGGCATTAGGCTGGCGACGCCAAGCAAAAGCCAGGCTGAGGCTGGCGTTAGGCTGGCGACGCCTGGCCTGGGGCCAGGTCCAATCCGAATTTTGAAGACTTAATTCGTTTTCGGGTTTGACTAGGACTTGTCCTACACGTTTAGGTCTTTTCCTACACATATAAATAGACCTAAAAATGCCATCGGGGAGAGGAGAGAACATACAAGGAGAAGACGCGACTTTGAGAGAAGAGGGGAGGCGCCAAACACTCGGGAGCAAGGATTTGATCAATTCTTCCATCCCTTCCCTAGTACTCATTGATTTTATGTTTGAAAACATTATTTTGATGATTGTACGAACATGAGTAGCTAAGAACCCTATTGTTCTAGGGTCATGGGTATACATGAATGTTGACGTTTGAAGTTTAATTTGACGAAGTTGATTTTATCATATTGGGTTATTTATTTAATTATGTTTTTAATTATTTTGCTGAGCAGCTAACAGTGAAATACTATCTACGAATCTAGAGTTGAACTCGAAAGTGGGAATTCTAGATTGCATATAGAATTAAATAGAGCAAGTTCTTAAACCCGGGCATCGGGAACGTATTCGCAATTAGGATAGACATATACCTAATTGCCTTGCCCGGTTGCAATACAGGAATTGTAAATGCATTTCCTTCTTAATCTTAATTCCATAGACATATAGGTATTAAGTTAGCTTGAATAGTCGAGTAAGGACTCGACAAATTCTTATGAGTAATATCAACCCTGTCAATCAACAATCGAGATAAATCAATTAGTTATTTTAAGCTAAGAATGCAACATGATTGTTAGATAACCCGTGACCCTGAAATATTATCTCCTATTGATTGTTATTCAAAACTATTTAAGTGTTGTGGTTGATTTCTAGTATTTCGTTACTCGATAGTTTATAGGTAGTAAATTAGAAAATTATCTATTTTATAAGAAATCGCTTGAATCGATAAGCTATTTAAGTTTGAATAAGTCAAAAGTGAATCATAAGTCTTCGTGGGAACGATACTCTACTCACTACTCTATTACTTGATGAACACGTATACTTGCGTGTGCGTTTGGCCGCAACAGGGACTGCCATAAAAAAAAGACATGATCGAATTACTAAAAGCTCGAGATTGTAAGACCTTAAAAAGGCAACCTTCGATTTTATAGGCTACGGCCACCCCACTCGGGGACTAATACTTCGAACAAGTTCGAAGTATAATAGGGGAACAAGCCCAAAAGGCGAATCCCAAGCTAAAGGCTATGGCCAAACTAACACGATTCAGAGACGTCCAATTTCCTTTATAAAACAGTCATTCAAATATTTTTATAAACCGGTTAAAAAGGCTACCCTCAGCTGAATTACTAAGGGTCTCGATAATATCGACCCTTGAAAACCCTAATCAGTACGGAATCATTCGAACTCTCGAGCAAATCCCTTATTTCATGCTAGGGTACAACATATTTTATATGATTAAACAATAAACTTTTCAAGCCGAAAAGAGGAGAAAGCCATTCTTTTTACTATGGCCGTATCGGCCTAATTCAAGAGCCTAAAGGGCCATTTTATTTTTGAGTTCGAGAAATCATCCTCACTCAATTAAAATCCTACTCCGAGTTCGAGCAAGTACTCACTCGATTAAGACTACACTAGTTTGGCTTCGATCAAGTTGCCTAAGCCTCAAACTTATGAGCAAAATTTTCATAAAGTATGAATGAAACAGAAGATCTTTTTGTTTGAATAGATACTGTTGACTACGATGATCTGTGAATACTTCACATGACACGCCGTAAAGGTAGTGCCTCCAAATCTTCAGCGCATGAATAATGGCTACCAATTCTAAGTCATGAACAAGATAATTCTTTTCGTGAACTTTCAACTGCCGCGACACATATGCAATCACCCTGCCATCTTGCATCAATACTGCACCGAGTCCAATACGAGATGCATCACAATACATCATGTACGATCCTGAACCTGTGGACAAAACCAACACTGGCGCCGTAGTCAAAGCAGTTTTGAGCTTCTAAAAGCTCAACTCACACTCGTCTAACCATCTGAATGGAGCACCCTTCTGGGTCAGTTTGGTCAATGGGCTTGCTATAGATTAAAACCCTTCCACGAACCGACGATAATAACCTGCCAGACCCAGAAAACTCTGAATCTCTGTAGCTGAAGTAGGTCTAGGCCAGTTCTGAACTACCTCAATCTTCTTAGGTTCCACTTTTATGCCTTCTGGCGATACAACATGCCCTAAAAAGGCAACTGAGTCTAACCAAAACTCACATTTTGAAAATTTGGCATATAATTGATTATCCCTCAAAGTTTGAAGCACAATCCGAAGATGTTGCTCATTCTCCTCTCGACTGCTGGAGAAAATCAAGATGGCATCAATGAATACAACCACAAAGGAATCCAAATAGGACTTGAACACCCGGTTCATCAAATCCATAAATACTGCTGGGGAATTCGTCAGCCCGAATGACATCACTAGAAATTCATAATGCCTATACCGAGTCTGAAAAGCTGTCTTAGGGACATCAGATGCCCTAATCTTCAACTGATGATAGCCAGACCTCAAGTTAATCTTCGAAAATACCTTAGTACCCTGGAGCTGATCGAATAAGTCATCAATTCTTGGCAACAAATACTTGTTCTTGATAGTATCCTTGTTCAACTGCCGATAATCTATACACATCCGCATGGAACCATCTTTCTTCTTCACAAACAACACTGGTGCACCTCAAGGCGAGACACTAGGTCTAATGAATCCCTGATCAAGCAAGTCTTGTAATTGCTCCTTCAATTCTTTCAACTCCGACGGGCCATACAGTATGGTGGAATCAAAATGGGCTGAGTGCCCGGAGCCAAATCAATACAGAAGTCAATATCTCTATCGGGTGGCATCCCCGGCAAATCTGCAAGAAATACTTTTGGAAATTCACGAACAACTGGTACTGAGTCCATAGAAGGAATATCCGCACTGGGATCGCGAATATAAGTCAAATAGGCTAGACACCCCTTCTCGACCATATGCCAATCCTTCATATATGAAATAACCTTGCTGGTATAATGACCATGAGTTACTTTCCACTATAATCGAGGCAACCCCGGCATGGCTAAGGTCATCGTCTTGGCATGACAATCCAATATAACATGATAAGGTGATAGCCAATCCATACCCAGTATGACGTATAAATCTACCATGTCGAGAAGTAGAATATCCACACTAGTCTTAAGACTCTCAATAGTAACCACGCATGAGCGATAGACATGATATACCATAACAGAATCTCCCACCGGCGTGTACACATATACAGATGTACTCAGAGAATCATGAGGCACAACCATATATGAAGAAAAGTAGGAGGACACATAGGAGTAAGTAGATCCTGTATCAAATAAAACTGAGGCATATCTATGGCAAACGAGAACAATACATGTGATCACGGAGTCGGATGACTCGGCCTCAAGCTTAGATGGGAAAGCATAGAATCGGGGCTTGGCCCCACCATTCTGAACTACATCTCTGGGACAGGCCATAGTTCACTGGCCTCCACCTCTAGCAGTCTTACCTCCACCTCTAACAGTCTGACCCCTGCCCCTAGTTGGTCGTGCAGGTGGTGGAGCAACCGGTGCCGGTATGATGGCACGAGAATTCTGCTGAGATCTGTTGCTCAACAACCCAAGGCAATGCCTCCTAGTGTGACCAATGTTCCCACACTCATAACACCCATCCTGCTGTCGTGGCTGCTGAAGCTGACCCGAACGGGTCGGATAGCCACCATCGTGACTCTGGAGTGGTAGTGCACTAATAGGAGCTGAATGTGTACTGAATATTGGCTGTCCAGGGCAAGGAACATTAGGACCTTGACTACCTGAAGCACCGTGAGAAGTCTGAAGTGCTGAATAAAATGGCTTGGGAGGATGACCCCTACCATAAGTACTCCTGCCTCCAGATAAGGCGCCTCTGAAATTACTGGAATGACGGGGCCTCTTATCTGACACTGACGCTCTCTAATGTGAAAGAACCATCTCGATCTGTTTAGCGACATTAGCAGTCGTCTGAAAAGAAATCTCACTCCCGGTCTCCTTGGCCATCTATAGTTTGATAGGTTTAACGAGTCCATTAATGAACCTCATCACCCTCTCTCTCTCTCTCGTTGGAAACAGAAGAAGAGCATGACAGGCTGGATCCACAAAACGGGTCTCATACTGAGTGACTGACATACTGCCCTACTGGAGACGCTCAAAATACTTGCGGTAATTCTCCCTTAGTGTGATAGGAAGGAACTTCTCTAGAAATAGCTGAGAGAAATGCTCCCGTCTAAGTGCAGGTGAACCAACTGGTCTAGTACATACATAATCTTTCCACCACCTCTTGGCGGAACCGGTCATCTAAAACACTGCAAAATCAACCCCATTGTTTTTTTACTATCCCCATGTTCTGCAATACTTGATAGCAGTGGTCCAGAAAATCATATGGGTCCTCAGAAGGTGTATCACTGAAGTGAACTAGAAAGAGCTTAGTAAATTTGTCCAATCTCAATAAGTCCTCAAAAGACATGGCGGGCCTATTACCGTTTTGTGTCGCAACAACTGGCTGAATTATCCCACTGACGGGACTACTAAAGCCTGATACTGGGGAGTTGTCTGCCCCGGAGCGAGAGTAGTGGGAGTTTGTGATCCTCTCCCAGCCTGTGAGACGGCTGGTGGCATTGGAAATATACCATTTTGGGCCACACCCTCCATAAGACTCAACAAACAGACTAGAGCGTTCTAAAGTACTGAAGTAGCTATGAATCCTTCCGGAACCTGAACTGGTCCAACAGTTACCGTCTGAGATGGAACCTCCGCTTCTAAATCCATCTAAGGTTCTACAACAGGTGTTGCTGCTCAAGCTCTAGATTGAGCTCTGCCTCTGCCTCTGCCTCTACCTTGGCCTCTGGAGCCACCTCGGCCTCGGCCTCTGCCCCTAGTCGTAGCTGTCACTGGGGGCTATGGCTCCTGTCCGATTGTAGACGCAGTGCGTTTTCTCTTCATCTGCGAGAGGACAAGAATAGAAGAGTTCAATCGTCAATGATAGAATAAAATGGCACGACAGAGTAGAATAGAAGTGAAATTGTTCCTAAACTCCATAGCCTCTGGAAGATAAATACAGACATCTCTATACCGATCCTTCAGACTCTACTAAGCTTGCTCGTGACTCGTGAGACTTATGTAACCTAATGCTATGATACCAACTTTTCACGGCCCGAAATTTCCACCTTCGGGACAGTGATGGCGCCTAACATTTCACTTGTTAGGTAAGCCAACGTTAGAATAATTTTAACTATTTTTTTAAAATAATTTAATTTAATTAATAATAAAAAAACTAATAACAGGAATAAAATCTGATATAAAGTGAGTAAACCATAATAATAGTGATGTCTAAATACCATCCCAGAACTGGTGTCACAATTGCACGAACTACTAGAATAGTACAAATAAGGGTCTGACTGAAAATAAAGTTGTTTGACAGAAATACACAGCTACAATAAAGTAGATGGGGACTTCAGAGTTGCGAACATCATGAAACTATACCTCAAGTCTCCTGTGGATAGCTGAATCCGAGCGAATCTACTGTACGCCGCTGGGACCAACTCCAGTATCTGCACAAGAAGTGCAGAGTGTAGTATGAGTACAACCGATCATATGTACCCAGTAAGTACCGAGCCTAACCTCGATGAAGTAGTGATGAGGCTAAGGCAGGTCACTTACATTAACCTGTACGCAATAATAATAATAACAATAATACAGGAGAACAAGAATAGAAATTAAACTGATAAATCATATAAACAATCAAGCCAACTCAGCAGTCATAACCAATTATTACTTAAATCACTTTCCGTTGCAGCGTGCAACCCGATCCCACAATATATTCATATTCAATTCTATTGTTGCATGCAACTCGATCCCACAATATATTCATTTTCATTTAATTCCGTTGCGGCATGCAGCCCGATCCTTAATATATTTTTTCAATCAATTCTGTTGCAGTGTGCAACCCGCTCCTCCAATATATTCATTTTTAATCAATTCTGTCGCGTCGTGCAACCCTCTCCTCCAATATATTTACTTTTATTTCTGTTGCGGTGTGCATTCCGCTCCTCTAATATATTCACTTTCATTTCTGTTGCGGCGTGCAATCCGCTCCTCAATAATATAATTTACCATTCTTATAAAAGAAATTATTCCAATAAATGTAACAATTAATATGAAATTTTAAGACAACAAGCATATAATAATTATGATTTATATAGAAACAAGTGATGACAAGTATCAATTAAGTATAGAAATTAAGGAGGAAATAGGCAATTTAATATTTAGTATGCTAAATGTCAAGTAACAATTAAGTCACATAAATAAAATAAGCATGTAGCAAATATAGCATGGACTCAAGGCATAATATTGAGCAAGGAATATGAGAGAAATAATTAATATAATAATTAATTCATAATTTAGAATAATTTATAATTTCCAGATAAATGTGCAAACAATCAATTTGAGGACGTATAGGCACTCATCACCTTGCCTATACGTCGTTCCACATGAAATTCACGTAACAATAATTCACGGGTTCTATTCCCTCAAGTCAAGGTTAACCACGACACTTACCTTGCTTCGCAACCAAATTCAAGATTTTAATAAACCTTTTCCTCGCAAATTGATGTCCGGAAGCTTCAAATCTAGTCACAAACAATTCAATATTCTCAATACGAATCATAGGAATTAATTCTATATGAAATTTACTAATTTTCCGAATTAAAATCCGAAATTCATTTCAAAAATCGACAGTGGGACCCAAGTCTCGAATCCCAAAAAAACTTACGAAATTCAAACACCCATTCCGATACGAGTTCAACCATATAAAAATTATCGAATTCCGATATCAGATTGGCTTTCAAATCTTAAATTTTCGTTTTTGGAAGATTTTATAGAAATATAATTTTTCTTCCATAAATTCACGGATTCATGATGTAAATGAGTATGGAATTATGAAATATAACTAATTTCGGATAAAGAATACTTATCCAACTCAAACTCGTGAAAAATGCCTCTGAAATCGCCCAAAACTGATATCTAAAACTCTAAAAATGAATATATATATATATATATATATATATATATATATATATATATATATATATATATATATATATATATATATATATATATATATATATATTATGTCCATGCAAGTCTCATCTGTGAGATGCGACTTGTCTCAAAATTTGCAAGCCAAAAATTGCGGTACCAGCTTTCAGTCAGTCGGACATAACTTTCTGTACAAATGTCCAAGTGATGAATGGTTTATCTTTCTGGAAATCAGAATCAAAGTGCTACAACTTTTATGTTTTGATAATTTTCAAACTCCTTATAGATTGCGAGATATAAGCTTCCAAAATCAGCCATGTGCCACAGAAAGTTCTGGCGATGCACACTGCCAGGCAAACAAAAGCTGCATTACCAGCCTTTAGTCAATCGATCATAACTTTTTGTACAAATTTTTAAATGATGAATGGTTTATCTTTTTGGAAACTAGAATCAAAGTGATACAACGATCATGATTTTGATAATTTTCATATTCCTTATAGATTGCGAGATATAAGCTTCCAAAGTAAGCTTTGCACATCATAAATTTTGCACACTACTGTCAAAACCCAGCAGTTAAAAATGACATATAAATGGTCTGAAACCACTCCGAAACTCACCCGAACATCTCAGGAACCCGTCCGAACACACCATAAGTCTCAAAACATGTTATGGACCTACCCGAGGTCTCAAACCATATATAACAACGATGAAATAATAAATCGCGCGTCGATTTAGACTTATGAGTTTAGAAATTTTCAATTCTATAACTCGCGCCGAAACATACCAAATCAATTCAGAATGAACTCAAATTTTGTAAGCAAGTCATAAATGACATAATGGAGCTGTTACAATTTCCAGAATCGAATTCCGACCCCGATATCAAGAAAGTCAACTCCTGGTTAAACTTTTCAAAAATCTTCTATTTTCCAACTTTTGCCAAAATGCGTTGAATTGTCCTACGGACTTCCAAATCCAAATCTGAACATGCGTCTAAGTCCGAAATTACCATACGAAACTATTGGATTCATTAAAATTTTATTCCGGGGTCGTTTGCTCAAAAATCAAATCTCCGGTCAAACTTTAGAAATTCAAGCTTTATAACTTCAAATTTTGTACATAAGTCACGGAAAATGTGCCTACGAAGCAGTTCGGATTAGAGAGAAAGAAGTCATAGACTAACGAAAAATATGCCTACGTACTTCGGAATAACTTTAAATTTTGTACATAAGTCATAAATATTATTACGAAGCTGATCGAACTCTCAGGATCTAAATCGGGACCCGGTATCAATAAAAACCCAACTATGACCAAATTTAGGAATTCTTAAACCTTTAAATTTTTAGTTTTCAATAATTGTCGATATTTTAAGTTAGGGACCTTCAAATTCGATTCTGGGCATACGCCCAAGTCGCAAATCATGATACGGACCTACTGGAACCTTCAAACCATCGATTCGGGTCCGTTGGCTCAAAACGTTGACCGAAGTCAACTCAGTTGAGTTTTAAAGCTCTATTCCATATTTTAATTAATTTTTCTTATAAAAACTTTCCAAAAAAATTAACGGACTGCGCACGCAAGTCGAGAAATACTGAATAGTACTTTTTGAGGTATCAGAACACAGAATTGAATATTTAAAATTGAAGATGATAGATTGGGTTATCATAAGTTTCCCCAGATCTTTTGTCGAATTAAGCATACTCTTAAATTTTTATGTGTTTATTTGTGTATTTTTTGTCTCCTCTTTTGGTAGTTTTCTTCATTTTGCTTGGTTTGATTACGCTAGCGTTTGGTTGAAATTTGAAAAAAGAGTTTTTTAAATTGTGTTAAAAAATAATTTTTGAAATTTGAAGTTGTGTTTGGACATGCATTTTAATTTAAAAAATCTTGAAGTTTTGTGAGTGAAAGAAACCCAGAAACTGCCCAAAATCAGTTTTGGGACTTTAATAAAAAAATTCAATTTTTTTTTAAATTGATCATATTCTATGAACAAACAGAGTAGCCAAAATCTATGACCCAACAGGAGCTACAATAATCTTATCAGCATCCACTAACTGATTAATTTAGATTCACATCAGTATGGCTTATTAAATGGAAAGCAATCTAGGAGTTTGAACTCGAGACTTCTAATTTGACCCTCATTGGAAGTACTCTCTAATCTCTATAATTAACTTTTTTATTCTTAGGGCTCGAACTCGAGATTTATGGTTCGAGCTCATTAAAGGGAAAGATTCTAGATTTTTTCATTCCTAATTCTCTAATCTGAAACTTTTGGTCAAGAACATGAACTTAACATTATTGACCATTTGTTTATGAGTTCCAAATTTGAAGGGAATATTGGCGTAACTGGAAAAGTTGCTGTCATGTAACTAGGAGGTCACGGGTTTGTGCCGTGGAAACAGCCTCTTGCAGAAATGTAGGGTAGGGTTGCGCACAATAGACTTTTGTGGTCCGACCCTTCCCTGGACCCCGTACATAACGGGAGCTTAGTGCACCGGGCTGACTTTTGTTTATGAGTTCCAAAGTACAATGAGATGGCTAGTTGATGATTATTCTTCATTTGCACGCTCTTTAACACTGGTTAGTATATTTCTTCTTACATATCTGCAGTTCTCTTTGGGAAATGGCTCCAAAACTATCTGTTGGCGATGCTGAACCTTACAGCTTTGAGCATTTGAAAGATATGACGGACAACTTTAATTTCTTAATTGAAGAGATGAAAACCGACATCCATGTTTGATGAAGTTAAAGGGGTTCTGTTTCAATATATACTTGCTATTGTATATGATGAAGTAGCAACTAAATTTTTGTCCGAGGTGCTTAGTTCTGGTATTGGAGCTAACTACTTAAGAATTTTTTCACCAGCTATAGTTGATGACTAAGAAGGGGAGCGTTGGCGTAGCCGGTAAAGTTGCTGCCATGTGACCTTCTATGTGACCAGTAGGTCATGGGTTCGAGTCGTGGAAACAACCTATTACAAAAATACATGGTAAGGCTGCGTACAATAGACCTTATGGTCCAGCCCTTCCTCGGACCCCGCGCATTGCAGGAGCTTAGTACACCGGGCTGCCCTTATAGCTGATGACTAAATTTACTAGTTTTTGTGAGCTTTTATCGTGTCGTTTGTTCCTTTGGCAGGCGAAAACTTTGGATGGGATGATAGAACGAAGGTAGCGATTCAACTTGCAAGCCTCTTCGCTTGGTTGAACGAGAGGCGATTTGCATTTGGTAGTGTCACACCTTCGGTATAATGATTGACAAGGTAACAAATGAACCATATGGCCCTCTTTACTCGCTTTAGCGGATGCAACTCTTTAGTTACGCGTTTATCTGAACTCAGTATTTTCGAAATATATCAATCATATGTATATATGATAAAATCTATTAAAATATTAACAAATGTTAGATTAGATCTGAACCCATAATCTTAAAAGTACAATGAGTTTAGTACCAAGAACCTTAAAGGCGAGTCCATCAAGTTTAAATCTTGAATACGCCTTTGCTTTACAAGTTAGTGTTTGATCGTCTTGTAGGACTTCAATATAAAAAGTATTCGACTTTGGTTACCTTGCTCCCATAACGGAGGAGGACAACGGAGTTCCCATGCCTTATCTTGCTCCCGAGGCTAGAGACGGTGCGTCTATTTTTGTTGTCTTATTTAGTTCAATGTCTCTACTGCTAGTAAACTTTTCAGAATATATGGCAATGACACATCTATTTATTGTAACTGATTACTAGAACCAGCTATGCTCTAATGCTGTATGTTATCAATCCTATAAGAATATCTCTGTATTTGTTTGCATATTCTGCCAATACTAAATTTGTAATTTCATTTCACCCGTTATTTTTTGCTCTTTCGTGTTCAATCATCAATGTCTATCTCTATTCTATTGCCTGAGTAATAGGACAGACAAATGACTGTCGTTCGTTCACATTATTGGCATCGAAATGTCGAAATTTCCTTGGTATTTGCTAATTCTTTGAGCTGAGATCATCTTTTTATGTGTAAGATTGTTCTTTTTGTTTGTCTAATAAATAGCACATTACATTAGTATGACTTCTGTTTCATACAGATACTCGGACTTTAAAAGCTGATGTTTACATATTTGGTGTTCTACTTGTGGAGTTGATTGCCAATAAGGAAAACATTCCCATTCCACACTGCGACTGGATTCTGATGCTATCGATAGTAGATAAATCACTTCTGCAAGATAACGATGAACTGGCTAATAGCATCACGAGAATAGCAGCAGCATGTTTGGACAAGGATCCAAATGCGCGCCCAGATATGAAGGATGCCGTTGCCAACTTGTCCAATTTGGTAAAGGGAGCAACTCGAATAAGGAAGAAGTAACTAGCTACTACTTTGTTAAGCTTATTGCGAGTTTTTATTTGCTCAAACAGTTGCTTAATATGAATCAGTTGGGCATCAAGTATTTATGCTAGATGTGTTTTTCTTTCTGTTTATTCTTCCTCTTGGTATACTTGATTGATTTCCAGCTTGAATCAATGCTTTATTTAGTCATGGACCTACGCGATCAGCGGTGCCTGTCCCCATGTATATGCTCTGTGGAATATAATTTCAACAATTAATGCTGTAAGTTGCAGTTAGCTTCGAGGCATGGAGGAGAAAAGCTCAGCTAAGGCAAAGAAAATAGAGGAGCTTGAGGCTCGGTTGGCTTCCGAACTTGCAAAGGCCAAATCTGAAGCCGGAAAGGCAAAGGTCGAGGTAGAGGCGATCGTGGCCGTCTATCGGGCCGATGCTGAAGCCGCTCAAGTCCAAGCGAGGAAGGCAGCCGAGACCGCTCAAACTCGAGCACATTGGATTGCTGAACTCGCCAAATGCCAATCTCGGAGGGAAACCCTCGAGGAGATCCACGCTCGAGGTTTCTATCTTACCGACGAGATAATAAAGGTTAGAGAGCATGAAGCTGATGCTGGAGCGTTGGCTTCTTCCGATGATGATGATGATGATGGCAGCAAGAGCGGGTCCGAGAATGAGGAGGACCTCGATGGAGAAGAAGCTGCCCCTGGGGAAAATTAGGCGATCTTCTTTATATGAGCGCATCAGAGAGCGACAATATGATGATCCTCATTTGCTTGTCCTTAAGGACATGGTGTGGCACGGTGGTGCCAAGCAGGTTGCTGTGGGAGATGATGGAGTTCTGCGGATGCAGGGTTGTATTTGTGTTCCTAATGTGGATGTACTTCGTAAATTAATTCTTGAAGAGGCCCACAGTTCCCGGTATTCTATTCATCCGGGACCGCTAAAATATATCAAGATTTGCGACAACATTATTGGTGGAGAAGAATGAAAAAGGATATAGTTGCATATGTAGCTCGGTGTTTGAATTGTCGACAAGTTAAGTACGAGCATCAGAGGCCTGGTAGTTTAGGAGCGTATCACTATGGATTTTGTTGTTGGACTCCCACGGACTCAGAAGAAGTTCGACGCAGTATGGGTCATTATGGACAGGTTGACCGAGTCAACACATTTCATTCCAGTGGCAATTACCTATTCTTTAGAGTAGTTAGCTGAAATTTACATTCGTGAGATTGTCCGCCTTCACGGTGTGCCCATGTCTATTATTTCAGATCGAGGTGCGCAGTTCACCTCGCACTTCTAGAGGGCTGTACAACGTGAGTTAAGCACACGGGTTGAGTTGAGTACAACATTTCATCCACAGACAAACGAAAAATCAGAGCACACTATTCAGATATTGGAAGATATGTTTAGCGCTTGTATTATAGATTTTGGAGGTTCTTGGGATCAGTTCTTGCCACTTGCAGAGTTTGCCTATAATAACAGCTACCAATCGAGCATTCAGATGGATCCGTATGAAAAATTATACGGGAGGCGGTGACGTTCGCCAGTTGGCTGGTTTGAATCGGGAGAGGCTCGGATATTGGGTACTGATTTGGTGCAGGATGCCTTGGATAAAGTCAAGGTTATCCAGGATTTACTTCGCACAGCTCAGTCTAGGCAATAGAGTTATGCCAACCGCAAGGTTCGTGATGTTGCATTCATGATTGAAGAAAGAGTATTGCTCCGGGTTTCACCTATGAAAGGTGTAATGAGATTCAGAAAGAAGGGCAAGTTACGCCGTAGGTATATCGGACCCTTTGAAATTCTTGAAAGGGTGGGTGAAGTAGCCTACAAGCTTGTACTACCACCTAGTTTATCAGTAGTTCATCCGGTTTTTCATGTATCTATGCTTCGAAAATATCATGGTGATCCGTCCCATGTGTTAGATTTCAGCTCAATCCAATTGGACAAAGATTTGACTTATGAGGAGGAACCGGTAGCTATCCTAGCCCGGCAGGTCCGACAGTTGAGGTCTAAAAGTTATCCCTCAGTTCGGGTGCAATGGAGAGGTCAGCCAATTGAGGCAACTACCTGGGAGTCCGAGCCGGACATGCGAAGTAGATATACCCACCTTTTCACCAGCTCGTGTATTTTTCTAACTCTGTTCGAGAACGAATGTTTGTTTTAGAGGTGGAGAATGTAAAAACCTAATGTCATCTTTAATTTTAAATATTCATTTATGTGTTTTGAGACCTCAAAAAGCACTATTCAGCATTTCTTGACTTGCATGCACAGTCCGTAAATTTTTCCTCAAAGTTTTTATATGAAAAACTGATTAAAATGTAGAATAGAGGTTTAAAACTCAACTAAGTTTACTTCGATCAACGTTTTGAGCCAATGGACCCGGATCAGTATTTTGACTATTCCGGTAGGTCCGTATCATGATTTGGGACTTGGGCGTATGCCCGGAATTGAATTCGAAAGTCCTTAGCGCAAATTATCGGCATTTAACGGAAACTAGAAATTTAAAGGTTTAAGAATTCCTAAATTTGGTCATAATTGAGTTTTTGTTGATACTGGGTCCCGATCTAGATTCTGAGAGTTCGATCAGCTTCGTAACAATATTTATGACTTATGTACAAAATTTAAAGTTATTCCGAGGTACATAGATACGTTTTTCGTTAGTTTTTGAAAAATAAAATAAAAGGTTTGATTTTATAAAGTTTGAATTTCTAAAGTTCGACCGGAGATTTAACTTTTAAGCAAACGACCCCGGAATAAAATTTTGATGATTTCAATAGTTTCGCATGGTGATTTCGGACTTAGACGCATGTTCGGATTTGGATTTGGAAGTCCGTAGGACAATTCGGCTCATTTTGGCGAAAGTTGGAAAATAGAAAATTTTTGGAAAGTTTGATCGGGAGTTGACTTTATTGATATCGGGGTCGGAATTCGATTATGGAAATTGAAATAGCTCCATTATGTCATTTATAACTTGCTTGCAAATTTTGAGTTCATTCTGAATTGATTTGGCATGTTTCGGCGCGAGTTATAGAATTGAAAATTTCTAAACTCGTAAGTTCGAATCGATACGCGATTTGTAATTTTGCCGTTGTTATGTGTGATTTGAGACCTCGAGTAGGTCCATAACATATTTTGAGACTTGTTGGTATATTCGGATGGGGTCCTGAGGGATTCGGGTGAGTTTCGGAGTAGTTTCGGACCATTTTAGGTCATTTTTAACTACTGGGTTTTGACAGTAGTGTGCAAAATTTCTGATGCGCAGAGCTTAATTTGGAAGCTTATATCTCGCAATCTATAAGGAATCTGGAAATTATCAAAACATAAAGGTTGTATCCCTTTGATTCTAGTTTCCAGTAAGATAAAACATTCATCATTTGAAAATTTGTACAGAAAGTTATGATCGATTGACTGAAGGTTGGTAATGCGATTTTTGTTTGCCTGGCAGTGTGCATCGCCAGAAATTTCTGTGGCATATGGCTGACTTTGGAAGCTTATATCTCGCAATCTATCAGGAGTCTAGAAATTATCAAAATATAAAAATTATAGCCCTTTGAATCTGGTTTCCAGAAAGATAAACTATTCATCATTTGGACATTTGTATAGAAAGTTATGATCGATTGACTGAAAGATAGTACCACAATTTTTGACTTGAAAATTTTGAGACAAGTCGCATCTCACAGATGCGACTTGCATGGACAGAATATATATGTCTGGAGTCCGACATTTTTGTTCATTTTTAGAGTTTTAGACCTCGATTTTGGGCGATTTTAGAGGCATTTTTCACGAGTTTGAGTTGGGTGATTATTCTTTATCTGAAATTAGTTATATTTCATGATTCCATACTCATTTACATCATGAATCTCTGAATTTATGAAAGAAAAATCAGACTTTTATAAAATCTTTCAAAAATAAAAATTTAAGATTTGAAAGCCAATCCAATATCGGAATTCGATAATTTTTATACAGTTGAACTCGTATCGGAATGGGTGTTTGGATTTCGTGAGTTTTTCTGGGATTCGAGATGTGGGTCCCATTGTCGGTTTTTTAAATGAATTTCGGATTTTAATTCGTAAAATTAGTAATTTCATATGAAATTATTCCTACGATTCGTGTTGAGAATATTGAATTATTTGTGACTAGATTTGAAGCTTTCGGACATCAATTTGTGAGGCAAAAGTTTATTGGAATCTTGAATTTGGTTGTGAAGCGAGGTAAGTATCGTGGTTAACCTTGACTTGAGGGAATAGAACCCTTGAATTATTGTTACGTGAATTTCATGTGTAACGAGGTATAGCCGAGGTGAGAGTTTCTATACGCCGTCAAATTGATTGTTTGCACATTTATCTAGAAACCATAAATTATTTTAAATCATAAATTAATTATTATATTAATTATTTCTCTCATATTCCTTGCTCAATATTATGCCTTGAATCCATGTTTATTTGGTTTATGTGACTTAATTGTTACTTGACATTCTGCATACTAAATATTAAATTGCCTATTTCCTCCTTAATTTTCACATAATTGCTACTTGTCATCACTTGTTTCTAAATAAATCGTAATTATTATATGCTTGTTGTCTTACAATTTCATATTAATTGTTATATTTATTGAAATATTTTCTTTTATAAGAATTGGTAAATTATATTATTGAGGAGCGGGTTGCACGCCGCAACAGAAATGAAAGTGAATATATTGGAGGAGCGGGTTGTACACCGCAATAGAATTGATTGAAAGTAAATACATTGGAGGAGCGGGTTGCACGCCGCAACAAAATTGATTGAAAGATATATTGAGAATCGGGTTGCACACCGCAACGGAAATGAATATGAATATATTGTGGGATCGGGTTGCACGCAATAATGGAATTGAATATGAATATATTGTGGGATCGGGTTGCACGCCGTAACGAAAAGTGATTTAAGTAATATTGGTTATGACTGCCGAGTTGGCTTAATTGTTGATATAATTTACCGGTTTAATTTCTATTCATGTTCTCCTATATTTTTGTTATTATTATTATTGCGTACAGGTTAATGTAAGTGATCTGTCTTAGCCTCGTCACTACTTCGTCGAGGTTAGGTTTGGCACTTACTGGGTACATGGGGTCGGTTGTACTCATACTAAACTCTACACTTCTTGTGCAGATACCAGAGTTGGTCCCAGCGGCGTACAGTAGATTTGCTCGAATTCAGCAATCCACATGAGACTTGAGGTATAGCTGCATGGCGTTCGCAGCTCTGAAGTCTCCATCTACTTTATTTAGCTGTGTATTTCTGTCAGACAGCTTTATTTTCATTCAGACCCTTATTTGTATTATTCTAGTAGTTCCTGCACTTGTGACACCAGTTCTGGGATGGTATTTAGGCATCGCTATTATTATGGTTTACTCACTTTATTTCAGATTTTATTTCAGTTATTAGTTTCTTTATTATTAATTAAATTAAATTATTTTAAAAAATGATTAAAATTATTCTAATGTCTGCTTATTTAACAAGTGAAATGTGAGGTGTCATCACGGTTTCGAAGGTAGAAATTTCGTATGGTGACAATTGAAAAAGAAAGAGAGATGGTGTAAATTATTATACTTGGCCAAAGGCTCCTCGAATACCGAACTAGTTCTCATAAACGAGTCAAGCAACGGTTGATACCCGTTTTTCTTTTCCGACTTATAATAATTGTCCTTTTGAACGTAATACGCTTCAAAATTCCAATACTTGAATTCCTTTCTGATCTTTTCCAGGTTTTCCATTGATTAATTGGCTTTTCAAAGAGCGGAATGAATGTAACTACGGTTCCAATTTTGCAAGAAATATTCTTTTGGATCTTAACCATTTGTTTCGTTTGAATAACTGTTTTGAGTTTTTGGAGAAATTACTGGTATAATCATCTTAATCTTCGGGAAATTACTGGTAATAATACATGTCTATACTTGTAAAGATTACAAGTCACCTTATTATATACTCCTAGTACATATTACTCGTAATTAGGGGTGTACATAGGTCGGGTTGGTTCGAATTTTTCAATTATTAAACCAAACCAATGGTGTCGGATTTTTAAACTTATAAACCAAACCAAACCAACAAAGTCGGGTTTTTCAATCTCGGGTTTTTTTTTCCGGTAAAGTTTTCATAGCATAAAATATGTAACTTGTGCTCCAAATATTTCTTAAGTCCTAGTAAAATACAACTATATAATGTGTTTTTCAAAAAACTAACACAATAATATGAGATAAGTCATAGCATTATACTAAAATATTCAATAATAAAGATAAAATAATAAAATTATATAAAATAAATATTGCTAATTAATAAGCCATAATAAAAATTAACACAATCTAAAAATACTATATAGGTCATGCTAAAATAAGTATAGCTAATAAGTACTAATATTAATTACATAACTAAGCACTAAAGAAAAAGATAAACTAAATTATGCATTTTTATTATAAACCAATGTAAAACTAAAATAATTATCCAACACTATCGCCGTTCCTAGTATTGAATTGAATTTCTTTTGTTAGCATTAGTATTGATTTGAACTTTATTTGAGTTACTACATTAATGGGCTATAAATTTTATTTACCATTCAATAATGTTAAGTCTAAACTTGAAATAATACGTTAAAAGATAAAACTGTGAAAACGTTTAAGAAATATTTATAAATTACATTACAATAAATATTTATAAGTGTAAAATATTTTTAAAAATTATATAAATATACTATCGGGTTGGTTTGGTTTCGATTTGACTTTTTTTTAGTTAAAACTAAACCAAACCAATTATAGTCGGATTTTATTTTCCAATACCAAACATAATCAAACAAACCACATTGGATTTTTTTTCGGTTTGACTCGGATTATCGATTTGGTGTGATTTATCGATTTTCTTTGTACACCCCTACTCGTAACTACTACAAAAGGTTGTAACACAGTGGTCAGTATTTTATTATTTTTTAGAGGTCTTGAATTAAGTCCTAAAAATATAATCGTTTTTGATAGAAAATATTAATTTACCCCTGCCCACATTGAAATTTCTCAACACGAATTTGAATTAAACGGACTCGTAAACAAATTCTAGACATCATGTGAGAAACAAAGATAATTACTTGTAACTTCTTGCATTGTCTGAACATAAAACATAAATTCATTATAAAAAGCTCTGACAATCAGACATATGCATATAGTTCAGTTATTGCAAATGAAAAGTACGTTGAAATGGTCAAATTAACGCAGTACATTATTTTACAAGCAACTTAAAGAGCTTCCTATTACTTCTCTAATGTACTTTTAACTATTTTAGTATTATAAATGCAGTTTCTTTACCTCCATAAGATAGGGATAAAGTCAGCATACACACACTATAATATAAAATTATACTGGATATATTATTATTATTGTACTGCAAATACAGTATCAAAAGTAGTAACTAGCAACACACAACCACCACCGTAAATCATTTCAAAGCTAAGGCAAATACAAAGATATTACTATTTCCAAAATTCTTATCTGACTCTTCTTCTAAACCTAAATAAAAATTTGAAACTAATAATAATAGTAAATCCAAATAAAACACAGAAAAAGAATTTGTGGGGTAGCAGAAATATTAAACCTTACATGAGAGTATTATAAACACGAATAACAATTCCTATAGATACATCATATGTGCTTTTGCATAGACTATTATCACTTTACTAAAGTTAATTAACCTGCATTGTGTCACGACCTAAAGTTCAACTAGCCGTAATGACACCTAATATCACCTGCTAGGTAAACTAAATAACATAATCCGATTCAATTAATATTTAACTAACTTTAATACACTCTCCAAGGACTGGTAGTACAAATCATGAGCTTCTAAGATTCAGAATTTACAAACCTGGTGTGTTAAAAATATGTCATCTGTTTGAATTATACATGAACAGATTAAAATTCTAAAGCTACCATAAACAAAAGGCAGCAATAACTGGGACGCAGGTACATCTTCAGATCTAGCTTTCGCCGTACGAAGCTACATCAGCATCTGAAATCTGCACGCAAGGTGCAGAAGTGTAGTATGAATACAACCGACCCCATATACTCAATAAGTAACAAGACTAACATTTGAGCTAAAAGTAGTGACGAGCTCAACATGTATAGTTCAATATAAAATAACAGTACAAAAATATAGGCATGCTTTCAAGTTCAACAGCTAAACTCAGTATAAGTAAAATAGCTCAATTCTAAATGATATGAGGAATATGACATCTCTATATCTATATGCCAATGTACATACTGTATGTGATGCACTTCAGTGGAAACCTCGTATACTCAAATCTCAAAATACTCAATCACTCAGTATTGTATATGGCCAATCCAGCCCAGAGAAGATTCATCCCATATATATATACACATCGATTGATAGTCAGTCACTCAGTACTGTATAAGGCCAATCCAGCCCAGGGGAATATCCATCCTCAAATATAAATAATTCAGACAAGATCCATATCCAGAGAGGATCCATCCCTCAATATAAATAATTCGGGCAATATCCATGCCCGGGGAAGATCCATCCTTCAATATAAATGCTTCGGGCAAGATCCATACCGAGGGAAGATCCATCCCTCAATATAAATATTTCGGGCAAGATCCATCCCTCAATGTAAATAATTCGGGCAAGATCCATGCTCAAGGAAGATCCATCCCTCAATATAAATGATTCGGTCAAGATCCATATCCAGGGAAGATCCATCCCTCAATATAAATCATCTACACTCACTATGGGGGGTGCAGACTCTGGAGCAGCTCCTTCAGCCCAAGCGTGACATAAAGCCGATATGGCCTGCTGTAGGCGAGCAGCCCCCATCCATATAATAATAAAGCCGATATGGCCTGCTAGAGGCGGACAACCCCGATCCATATAATAATAATATATATAAAGCTAATATGGCCTACTGCAGGCCGGCAGCCCCAATTCTATAAATATCCTCACAATTGATGAACATGACTGAGTATGAAATGTACATTTTAAAAATAATTAAATTCAACGGCAATACGACCCTATGGGTCCCAAAACTATCGGCACGTAGCCTAAACACGATCATTAATACGAGTCTCGGCTCAATTTCTCTAGCACGTGGAGGATATGCGGATAATAACATGATTCTTTAATTTTACAACTCCACAGAATTTATTCAAGTCACAATTTCTATGGTGCACGCCCACATGCCCGTCACCTAGCATGTGCGTCACTTTCAAATAATTTATATAACACAAAATTCGGGGATTCATACCCTCAGAACCAAGTTTAGAAATGTTACTTACCTTGAACAAGCCGAATCCGATGCCGAGCAAGCTAAACTATACTCCAAAAATTCTATTCCGCGCGTATCAACCTCCATACGCCTTCCTATGTCCTCAATTCAAGCCAAACGGTCTGTATCTATTCAAATAACTTGTAAATAAATCACAATTTACTCCAATGCTTACAAATTAATAATTTATGAAAATTCCCAACTCCGCTCGAAAAGTTGACAGTGGGGCCCACGTCTCGGAATCCGACGAAACTCACAAAATCCAACAACCCATTCAATTACGAGTTCAACCATACTAATTTCATTCAAATCCGACTCCGAATCGGTATTCAAAACTCAAAAATTCGTTTTGTGAAATTATAGAAATTTCTTCCGATTTCTTCTAGAAAAATCCATAATCTAACGCCGAAAATGAAGATTAATCCACGAAATTTAATCACAAGTGAGTCAAGAATGCTTACCCCAAGTTTTATGGTGAAATTCATCTCCAAAATCGCTAAATCTCGAGGTTCCCAACTAAAAATACGAAATAATAGCACAAAGGTATGAAATAGAGGACTTATAACACTGCCCCGACTTCTTTCTTCGCGTTTGCGAGCCTCCCATCGCGTTCCCGATAAACAAAATTCTCAAAAGTCATTTCCAAACTCTTCTCAAATAGCCTCAAGTATAATAGTCATAACTTTTTGTACGAAACTTCAAATGACAAATGATTTGACTATATGGAAACTAGACATCAAGGGGTATGAATTTGATTTGTTGAACATCTCCCAATTCCTTATAGATTGCGAGATATAAGCTTCCAAAGTCAGCCCTGTGCAGCAAAGATTTCCAAACTCTTCCCAGATAGCCTATAGTTTATCCATCATATCTTTTTGTACACAACTCCAAATGACAAATGGTTTAACTTTCGGAAAACTAGACACAAGGGCTATAACTTTCATTTTTGGATTATCTCTAGATTCCTTATAAATTGTGAGATATAAGCTTCCAAAGTCAGACGACGAACAACATGAATTCATTCTTCGCGAACGCGAGAGTCTCTTCGCGAACGCGAAGAACAAAGTCCCAGCAGCAAAAACCTTCTTCGCGAACATGAGAGTCTCCTCGGAACGCAAAGAACAACACTAGACATCAGAAAACCAGCAATCAAAGTAGCCCAAAATGATCCGATAACACCCGAAACACACCCGAGGCCCCCGGGACCCCAACCAAATATACCAAAAAGTCCTAAAACATCATACAAACTTAGTCGAGGCCTCAAATCACATCAAACGACGCTAAAAATACGAATTGCACCCCAATTCAAGTCTAATGAAACTAAGAAATTCTAACTTTTACATTCGATGCCGAAACCTATCAAATCAAGTCTGATTGACCTCAAATTTTGCACACAAGTCATAAACGACATAACATACCTATTTCAATTTCCAGAATCAGATTTCGACCCCAATATCAAAAAGTCAACTCCCCGGTCAAACTTCCAAACTTAAATTTCTATTTTAGCCATTTCAAGCCTAATTTAGCTACGGGCTTCCAAATAATTTTTCGGACACGCTCCTAAGTCCAAAATCACCATACAAAGCTTTTGGAATCATCAAGACTCGATTTCGGGGTCGTTTACATATAAGTCAACATCCGGTCAACCTTTTCAACTTAAGCTTTAAACCTTGAATTTCATTCTTCTAAACCAACTCTGAAATACCTGAAAACCAAAATCGACAATTCACACAAGTCATAATATAACGTATGAAGCTATTCAAGACTTCAAATAGTAGAAAGTAGCATAAATGCCCAAAACGACCGATTGGGTTGTTACATTCTCCCCCACTTAAACATACGTTCGTCCTCGAGCATGCCAAGAGTTGTTTCCAAGCCATCAAATCACTATTCCACCTTACCACGCACATACCCGGGGGTGATCCCATGCCAACCTATTCCATATAGGCCTGACAATACAACATAATTGAAGATCATTATTTTAACTTTAGTCCGTAAAACTTAGAACCCAAATTTCCAACATCCAAAATTCTTTGCAAGACACGAATCTCACATCTACACACTGTATAAGTCTGAACAAGTTGTATCAAGCCATAACCATAACCCAGGATATAATCGCATAACATACTACACAACTCGCATACTCGCAACACCATTCTCGATCACAGTAACTACTCAAAATCAACCTGATACTGGTATTAAACCCCATATCAAGAAAAACCTCGTTCTAAAACCTTCGTACACTGCTGATAATGAAAGAAACACATGGAATCTCATAACCCCTTATCAGATCAACAAGTCATGGAGCTCTCTCGCCCCAACCAGATCCATAATCACTTTCTAAGATGACATTCAATATTATCCTCCCAATACACCGTAATAAAATCTGATAGTACCCATTCTAGGTCCAATGACCATGTATTATTAAACACAACTATCCCACAAACATGCCACACCAATACAACTCAAGCCATAACTGCGTAATCTGTGTACCCAAAATGGAAAAATGTCTCAAAGAAGAGAACTGTATTGCAAGTTCAACACGCACCACCATAACTGAAATGCTATAAGCTCATCATATATAGTAAAACCAAGACACACGAATCTAATAACGGTAACCAGATATTCTAGAGATCACATTAACATCACCTGCACGGACAACTCACGTGCTATAGTATCAGTATATGGATCCGCACGGACAGCTCATATGCCAATAACATAATCTGCATGACATGGTCACAGGCCTCCAGTCCAAGCATATCATATAAGAGCAATCAAATAAGTAAACATGTATATGATAAATGAAATAAGATTTACATGCTCCTGGGCTGGTATAAATAACATGCCATAGAGTAGGCATGTGCAAAGTGTGCTATCACAACTCAAATCGGTAAGTTAACACAGAAATAGTAACTACCCAATTTATTCGGGGAATTAGCCTCTTTGTAACCTCAAGTGTAGCCCAGATAGTTCTCGACAAAGGTACGAATATGAGAAACTTTATAACTTTACGCTTAACAGTCAACTCTAGGCATATCTTTGCCTAAGCATTCTTCCGAGTATGAATACTTGCCCCGATACCCGCACATGGCTCAAACCTCACACATATACGCACTCGTAGCGCGCAACTATCACAAATAATTAATGCAATTAGTGCCTCCACTGACTTTAAATAAAATACTCACCTCAAACAGGCTGCAACCCTGAAACAATATGCTTTTGAGAACTCCCAGTCTCCACATTCACAGAATACATAAATCACCATAACTGATCCCAACTTCAGCACTCGAATGACTAACACATCTTTCACATACGATCATCTTGCGAGGAATACTTCTATAATTCTTCTGTGCCAAATAGCAAAAATTCGAATATTAGTAGTCTATCAACCAGGCGAGTACCGCAATACCAATGAATATCCATAAGTCAAAACACAATGCGCCTTTTGAAATGTGCACCCTTCTCAGAGATTACCGAGCTGTTATAACATTCATCTAAATATCTGAAATTGACCATTCTGTCTAAAATTCGTGATCCTTCTTTCAAGAATGAACTATCACCTTGTATATGTAAATCTAAATCCCGCATAACACACTACATCTATCATGTGAAAAGCACGAGAATCTCATTATAAACTCTGAGTCACCAGCAAATTACATACTCGGTTAGTTAGAAACCTTTCTCTTGCTTTTTTCCAGGAGGAAATCACAATACACAACACGTTTCCCACACTGGTAGAAAATATATGGCTCAAACCATGGTAGAAACCATCAAGAACACTTTACAATCAATTTGCACATAACCGAGCTATCAGAACTGAATTCCTCTAACTCGACCAAGCCGCATGTCATAAAACCTAAGAATATTTCCACCAAAACATATGTAAAGTCTCATCACATCATAATTAACCCTCATAATACAACAACCGAAACACCCACTCTGAAAATATCTTATGTGGATTTAAAATTGTTCCTTTTTCCTTTCTTATACTGGACATAGAATCCATAGTCATACAGAATTACCGCAAGTCCCGACACCATCAAATTTAAATCTCAGACTCTATCTGTACACAAGTCCGGAAAAATTCTCAATTGCTATATATAAATTTTGAATCAGTTAGAACCCTTTTGAAAGTCCTCCACTCTGCTCAAATCTAAATTGCTCCGCCTAAACGGACCGAAAGACACGTGCTCCTTTAGCACAATCAACCCTCAAAAAAGTAGCTCTGCCTTAACACAACCAATCAAATTCATACTTCGTGCATACTACATCCTTCAAAATAACAACTTAATCATTCCATAATTTTCATATTTTCATTAAGTGCAATGTAACCCGTATTCAGGAATTTCCTTACTCGAGTCATCCTCGATCTCAACCTCTACAATCATAACTTGTCCACAAGTATGTCTCAGACCAAAACTAAAATGTAACATATAACCATGAAATTGAATTATCAATAGCAGGCTCCCCAACTTGGCTCAAAGCAATAGATTAAAACACTCGATAACTCACAATACTCATACTCTATTACTGCCATAATATTGTAGTCAGTTCAACGAAAATTCTTCTCAAGTTCATGCAACACCAACCATAAAATACCTCAACCATCCGCTAATATCGCATTCATTCTCTTGACAGTCAAGTCAACTTTCTCAACCAGAATCAAATTCAAATCTCAACACGTATACCCCGTTGGTAGAAAAGAAACTCCCCACTCAACATTATAAGGGACACACCTACGTAGGTTACTCCGCCGGAGATAACCCACCTGCATAACCTCAAATTGGCATTTTGCTATACCCTTTCGCAGCCACAATTACTACACAATCACTTAATCTTCCTGGGTCTGAACTCATCATAAGACATGAGAATTTAATTTGTCCCACAATTTAACAACGTGAAAATTTCTTCAACACACTCATAACTCGAGACTATACATCAAAACTAAAATCAAGCACCTAATGGACCCTTTTCTTTTTTACATCTTAAGAAAACATTTCTCGTCATATTCAAACCACTTGAACTCATCCCGCAGTCGCATTATACTTATCATATAGCCATTCAACCGCTCATCAAGCCACAAATTTCACTCATAGGGACATTACCGGACATATGAGTCCAAATGTACAAGTTCACACAACTGAAGCTACCGAGCCTAAGCTGTTGTCTAAACCTGGCCTCAAGTCCTACAGACTGGCTCATCACCAAAACACAGAGCACACATCTCGAACCTCGTTCATAAAATCACAAGCTGGCGATGCACAGCTGATACCGAGCGCTCATACGCGCACATGAATACGTGGAAGAATTCAAAGAGTTATGCTTCAAGTTGAATCAATTCTGCACGATAAGGAAAGAAAGATGGGAAATTATCCTAAATTTCCTGTAGCCTCTTGAAGATAAGTATGGACGTTATCATACCGATCCATAAGACTCTACTAGACACTTGCTCATGACTTGTAGAACCTATAAACCTAGGGCTCTGATACCACCTTGTTACACCCTATATTTTCGTACGTGAGAGTACATCATAAGTCAAATGATGTAAGCTCAGAAATGAGATCATCTTTGAAAGTATATAAATTAAGTTAATCATGTGATCTTGGAGGTTACAAATCTTTAAGATCATAGATAACAACTACCAAGAGGGTTGAAAGACTTAGAAGTTAGCAAAGTGAAGAAAATAAGTTTCGTCGAAAGTTGACAAATTGAGAATATTATAACATGTAATCTTGGGATAAGAATAGGGTGATTAACATGATAAGGAGTTTATGTTATGAGTTATTTTAGGCTTATGATAGTCGTGTGTTATGTTTTTAAGTCAAGCGAGTTGTGGAACAAAAGTTGGCAAAGGTCATCACAAGTTACATTCATAAATGTGCTGAAAATTAGGTCAAATGTAGCTGAGCTTTTCTCCTAATATACTTAAAATTACGGGATGATCCACATATCAAATTGAATACCTACGAGTCTATTTTCTAACGCATTAAACCGTTTGTTGATACGACATTGGATCAGAGATATTTTCAGTTTTGCAAGACTGCGCAGACTGCATAGGTGACAAATAGGTGTGTCACTGAGGCTTTTTGAGCAATACATTTCGTGTGCTATATGATGTCTTTTTGGGACATATTACATACCAAATTGAAGGTCTTGGAATGTAGTTTCCAATGCTTTTAACCTTTTGTTTATACGACATCCAGATAAAAAGATATAAGCATCGGAACAAGGGCTAATGATAGTATGCCAAGCTAGCACCTCTTTGAATTTTCAAAAGTTGATATATTAAGGTCTTAGGTCGTCGTTATCTTCATTTTTCCATAGCACACGACCAGAGAACACCCATAAACATATCCTTAAGCTCTCTTCTAGGGTCTCAAAAAAGATTAACATCTCGGGCACGAAATCAAGAAGCGATAACATTAGAACGATCCCTACGACGTAAGTATCGCTATATCGCCTCTCTTTTTCTTTGTAGTTTGAGTTTTGGAGGTACTTCATAGTTATGAAAATGTCTACTTTCCGTATTTAAGCTTTTACATATCAAGGAAGGTTGATAAATTCATTTTCTAATAGATAGAACTCACGGGACGGTGATCGAAAGCCGTGAGTTTGATTTATTTCACTTTTAGTGGACTGTTTTGTAGTCCCCTCGTGTTGGCCTATTGTACTGCTGATTTATGGAGTTTGGAAGAATGAAGGGCGTGGAGAAATGCCACACGTGGTAGGGTAGTAGGCTGGTCGCTCGTCGTTGCAATTTCAGGTTAATTAATAACTTATTGATTGGGTGTGTTATGGTATATTTGGGGGTTTTGTTGTATTGAAGGTCCCGAATTGTAGTTGGGTTGTTTTTGAGTTGCTGATTGAATTGTGTTTGTATCTCGCCTATAGTAGGCTTGAGGGATCAGTGAAATCAGGGGAAATTCTGGCCGTTTTATTTTAGAATCGAGTTATCATTTGAGATACGTGATATACTACCGCCATCTAAGTTGTACACGTATTTCTTTGTTATAGGGTTGGCGCGCTAGTTGTCATAAGCTTGTTGTTGAGTTGCATTGACGACTTAAGGTATGCTAAGGCTATCCCTTCTTTCCTCTTGGCATGATCCATATGATACAACGAAACGAGCAAGCACACAACTTTCATAAATGAATCTATTCTTAGAAGTACTAGCGTTGCCTATGTTCTGGATTCCCCATATGTCCTACTATCATATTGTCTGTTCATGGATCTCATGATATTCCGAGAGATCTTATTGACTTACTTCATTATGCATTGAATCAATTTATACATGTATACTGACCCATGACCAGATAGCTTATATACGCGTATAGTATATGTATAAGGGGTATGGGGAAAGGTTATGGCATTATATACGCACCACCACCTGATCAGCTGGTATACGTTGATGATTTCGCGCACAGAGGCCGAGATGATATGATGGGATGCTCTCAGAGGCTTGATGATATTATGTACGCATATACCTATGCATGGTATGACATTTATAAACATATGCATGACATTATAAATGTTTCATGATTCACAAAGCTATTCAGACTTACAGGTTGAGTTCTTTACTCTATGTTTCTTTCATGTCTTTTCTATACTATTGTCATGCCTTACATACTCGATAATTTTTTTGTACTGACGTTCCTTTTGCCTGGGGATGCTGCGTTTCATGCCCGCGGGTCCCGATAGACAGGTTGAGAGTCCTCCTAGTAGGCTATCAGCTCAATAGAAGGTGTTGGTGCACTCCGCTTGCTCCGGAGTTGCCTATTTGGTCAGTATGATTTGGGTATGTATTGATTAGTATGGCGGGGCCCTGTCCCAACCTTTATGACGTTTATGTACTCTTAGAGGCTTGTAGACAAATGTCATGTATATGGATACTTGTATGACCTTGTCGTCCTATGTTTTGAGTATATAAATGATCATGTCGGCCTTAGAGGCCCGTATGTCACATATATAAGTTTCTATATCATGCTGGGTCGTCCTATGTCTAGTATTCCCTTATGTTTTATTTCCGTTATCTCATGACGGCCCTTTTGGCCCGCTTACCCATGACAGTATAAGAAAGAGATGTTACGTTGGTACTTAGTTGTGTAAGGCACCAGGTGCCCGTCGCGGCCCTGCGGCACCTAACCTCACCTGCTATATTATGTTGGGTTATCCAACTAGACATGATGGCACCTAACCTCACCCGCTAGTAAGCCAAATAACACAATCCGATTCAATTAATATTTAACTAACTCTAATACACTCCCCAAGGACTGGTAGTACAAATTATGAGCTTCTAAGATTCAGAATTTACAAAGCTGTTGTGAAATAAAAATATATCATCTATTTGAATTATACATGAACATATTACAATTCTAAAGCTACCATGAATAAGAGGCAGCAATAACTGGTACGCAGGTACATCTTCAGATCTAGTTCTCGCTGTACGCAGCTACATCAGCATCTGAAATCTGCACGCAAGGTACAGAAGTGTAGTATGAGTACAACCGACCCCATGTACTCAATAAGTAACAAGACTAACATTTGGGCTGAAAGTAGTGACGAGCTCAATAGGTATAGTCCAATATAAAATAACAGTACATAAATGTAGGCATGCTTTCAAGTTCAACAGTTAAACTCAGTACAAGTGAAATAGCTCAATTCTAAATGATATGAGGAATATGACATCTCTATATTTATATGCCAATGTACATACAGTATGCGATGTACTTCAGTGGAAACCTCGTATACTCAAATCTCAAAATACTCAATCACTCAATATTGTATATGGCCAATCCAGCCCAGGGAAGATTCATCCCATATATATATATACACATCGACTGATAGTCAGCCACACAGTACTGTATTAGGCCAATTCAGCCCAGGGGAAGATCCATCCCCAAATATAAATGATTCGAACAAGATCCATGTCCAGGGAAGATACATCCCTCAATATAAATGATTCGGGCAAGATCCATGCCTAGGGAAGATCCATCATTCAATATAAATAATTCGGGTAAGATCCATGCCCAGGGAAGATCCATCCCTCAATATAAATATTTTGGGCAAGATCCATGCCCAGGGAAGATCCATCCATCAATATAAATGCTTCGGACAAGATCCATGCCCAGGGAAGATCCATCCCTCAATATAAATGATTCGAACAAGATCCATGTTCAGGGAAGATCCATCCCTCAATATAAATCATTTACGCTCACTGTGGGAGGTACAGACTGCGGAGGGGCTCCTTCAGCCTAAGCATGACATAAAGCCGGTATGGCTTGCTGCAGGCGGGCAGCCCCGATCCATATAATAATAAAGCCAATATGGCATGCTGCAGGTGAGCAACCCCGATCCCATAAATATCCTCACAATGGATGAACATGATTGAGTATGAAATATATATTTTAAAAATAATTAAATTCAACAGCAATACGACCCTATGGGTCCCAAAACTATCGACACGTAGCCTAAACACGATCTTTAATACGAGTCTCAGCTCAATTTCTCTAGCACGTGGAGGATATGCGGATAATAACATGATTCTTTAATTTTACAACTCCACAGAATTTATTCAAGTCACAATTTCTATGGTGCACGCCCGTCACCTAGTATGTGCGTCACCTCCAAACAATTTATATAACACAAAATTCGGGGATTTATACCCTCAGAACCAAGTTTAGAAATGTTACTTACCTCGAAGAAGCCGAATCCGAATCTGATGCCGAGCAAGCTAAACAATACTACGGAAATTCCATTCCGCGCGTATCAACCTCCATACGCCTTCCTATCTCCTCAATTCAAACCAAACGATCTATATCTATTCAAATAATGTGGAAATAAATCACAATTTACTCCAATGCTTACAAATTAACAATTTATGAAAATTCCCAACTCTGCTCGAAAAGTCGACAGTGGGGGCCCAAATCTCGAAATCCGACGAAACTCACAAAATCCAACAACCCATTCAATTTCGAGTTCAACCATACTAATTTTATTCAAATCCGACTCCGAATCAGTATTCAAAACTCGAAAATTTATTTTGTGAAATTATAGAAATTTCTTCCAATTTCTTCTTGAAAAATCAATAATCTAACGCCAAAAATGAAGATTAATCCATAAAATATCATCACAAGTGAGTCAAGAATGCTTACCCTAAGTTTTGTGGTGAAATTCCTCTCCAAAATCGCTAAATCCCGAGGTTCCCAACTAATAATACGAAATAATGGCTCAAAGGTCCAAAATAGAGGACTTATAACACTGCCCCGACTTCCTTCTTCGCGTTCGTGAGCCTCCCATCACGTTCGCGATGAACAAAATTCTCAAAAGCCATTTCCAAACTCTTCTCAGACAGCCTCTAGTGTAATAGTCATAACGTTTTGTACGAAACTCCAAATGACAAATGATTTGACTTTATGGAAACAAGGAATCAAGGGCTATAACTTTTATTTGTTGATCATCTCCCAATTCCTTATAGATTGCGAGATATAAGTTTTCAAAGTCAGCCCTGTGCAGCAGAGATTTCCAAACTCTTCCCAGACAGCCTGTAGTATATCCACATTATCTTTTCGTTCACAACTCCAACTGACAAATGGTTTAACTTTCTGATACCTAGACACCAAAGGCTACAACGTTAATTTTGGATCATCTCTAGATTCTTTATAGATTGTGAGATATAAGCTTCCAAAGTCAAACGACGAACAACAGGATTTCCTTCTTCGCGAACGCGAGTCTCTTCACGAACGCGAAGAACAAAGTCCCTGCAGCAAAAACCTTCTTCGCGAACGCGAGAGGCTCCTCGCGAATGGGAAGAACAACACCAGACATCAGAAAACCAGCAACCAAAGTAGCCCAAAATGATCCGATAACACCCGAAACATACCCGAAACACACCCGAGGCCCCTGAGACCCCAACTAAATATACCAACAAGTCCTAAAACATTATATGAAATTAGTCAAGGCCTTAAATCACATCAAACGACGCTAAAAACATGAATTGCGCCCCAATTCAGGCCTAGTGAAACTAAGAAATTCCAACTTCTACATTTGATGCCGAAACCTATCAAATCAAGTTCGATTGACCTCAAATTTTGCACACAAGTCATAAATGACATAACAGACTTATTCCAATTTTCAGAATCGGATTTTAACCCCAATAACAAAAATTCGACTCCCCGGTCAAACTTCCAAACTTAAATTTCTATTTTAGCCATTTCAAGTCTAATTTAGCTGCGGGCCTCCAAATAATTTTTCGGACACGCTCCTAAGTCCAAAATCACCTTACGGTGCTATTGGAATCATCAAAACTTTATTTCGGGGTCGTTTACACATAAGTCAACATCCGGTCAACCTTTTCAACTTAAGCTTTAAACCTTGAATTTCATTCTTCCAAACCAACTCCGAAATACCTGAAAACCAAAACCGACAATTCACACAAGTCATAATACATCGTATGAAGCTATTCTAGACTTCAAATAGTAGAAAGGAGCATAAATGCCCAAAATGACCGGTCGGGTCATTACACATTATCATTTAAATTTTATCATTAATAATATTAAATATAAATAATTTTAGCACATTATACAAGAAATTTTTCGTTTCTTAATTGTGAGTATTTATTCTAAAGATTTATTTTTGTATTAAATAGAGAATTTTGAATAGTTTTTAAACAATGACTAAGGCATCATTTGTTTGCACTTAATGGAGGTCTGAATCTTAATCATTCAGATCTCAGACATTAAGTGCACTTATTTTTAAAATCTGAATCATAATCATTCAGATCTTAATCATTAAGTGCGTTTGTCGTTTTTAACTTCACAACCATTTAATGCGTCTGAATAGGTCTGTATGATTAATATCTATAACAAAGACTTAATTTCATTAAGATGCTATCATCAACATTCATTATTAATTGTCGTTATTGCGTACTATTATCAACTACTACCATGCCACCCACCATCACCATGACCACTACCATTCTCAACCACAAGCACATACTTATCCCCCTCAACTACCATAACTAACCACCCTATCACCATCAACAATCAGCCAGAACTGCCCACCATTATAAACTACCATCACTCATTATCACCTTCCTCAATCATAACCAATACCACCACCCACCATTATTAACTATCACCACCCACCACCACCATCATCAACTATAATCGCCATCATTACCAATCACCACTAGCTATTACCCAGAATTACCACAATCAACCAAAACCACCACCAATCACTGCCTCTACTTGACATTCACAAGCACCGCCGTTGGCCATCACCACCACCAAATTACTATTTTATTTAGATTTTATGTTTATTAATATTCAAATAAAGACAAATTTTATACATTCAGATATTAAAAATAAACCGTCTTAATCATTTACTATTCAGATCTTTTTACACATCTTAATATTCAGATTTTTTGACCAAAAAGTATACTTTTCGGATAAAACTATTATATTTATGTAATAATGGATTAAACCTAGTTAATGATAATATCTCTATATGCGAATTTTGAAAGGGTGTGTGAGGTGGGATAGATCCAGTAGGAGGCTGACAATAACAACCATTAAATAGTCATAAAATATAAGCAATAATGGAAGAAGGGCTGATAATAAATAGCAATAAATGGCATTTGAGTAAATAGGAGGAGTGATTCACCCAATAAATAATGAGCTAGGTGATTATTCCTCCTGACAATGATGAGTGACAGACAGATCTTAGAATATTCGAAATCTTCTCAGATCTGATGGAAAAGTGCAAGATAATATAAACAAGAATCTTGGTAAAAAGGTGTTCTTTGTATATTTTCAAGAGGGAGAAAGTATTTTATAAAGTCTACTCTTATCACAATGAATATCACATGCCTATATTCATTATCTTTTTTCCTATTTATATGGGACATATCCCCAATAAACCCTTATAGTACAGGTACAGAGAATATCTAACAGAATATTCTCTTTAATATCCTACCCTAATAAACTAGCGTTACAGCTCTGTTTGCAGCGCTTTACATTAACCATCTTCCGTATCTCGACCACGGACTTTGTCATTTCCTAGTCGACCTCGGCCGACTCCTTTATCGATACTGCTTAATTCCAAGTACTGAGACAGATTTCGACCCATATAATTAGTCCATCTGCTTATTAAGTCAGGCCTTAGGCGACCTTAATGAGCGGATTCTGTTTACTGCGGTTGGAAAAATTTAGGCAAGCGAGTCGAATAGTGACATTTCGGACGAGATGACATCGTGAACTTTCATGAACTGCAGCTTTTGGGATTGTGTCGATTCTGGACCAAAATGACGTCACGATATCATGCGTCATTATGGTGTATTTTCACGATGCTCCGAATCGTTTCCCGTGCGACTGACAGTCGGGGGCTACCATTTCGCCTCTAGTTCCAAGTAATGATGGCATAGTCTCTTAGTTTTGGTGCATGAATCCTTATAAAGAGAGGTGCAACGATGTTCGTTTGCTCCTTATTTTTCTCATAAAGAACCTTGTGCCTTCTTCTTCTTCCCTTGCTGCATATCTTCCCTACTGGTCTTAGCGATTCTCATTACCTCTCATACTTCCTTGCCTGAATATCCTCTTTTAAGAAAAAGAAATATGGTTAATGTATCCTCTGGTTCTGGTACGAAAATTGACCCTGCCCCTTTGGTAGTGCTTATGCCCCCTCGCGCTGATGGCGTCTCTGTCGCTGTTGAATATGAGAATTTTCCCAGGGTGGAAGAAATAATTCTTCGTAGTGAGAAAGTAAGGTCTGACCTTTCGAATGCGCCTGAAGGCGAGCCCGAGGTTTCAGAGTCAGCGATGAAAGAGGTCGATCTGACTGAGCTTAGGGCAAAATTTAACATTCCTGCCCACATCGATCCGGTCCCAGCAGGGCATGATATGGTACAAATTCATCATCCCGGGTATTGCGCGTTCTATGCATACCCTTTCCATGTTGGCTATACTCTTCCCCTTCTCCCATTGGCGGAGGAATTTTGCCGCTACTATGGTGTTTGCCCGACCCAACTCTCCCCATACATCTACAAGCTTATTTGGATGCTCACAAAATTTGCAGAATTGGCTGGGGTCGAGGACTCACTCTGCCATCTAATGCATCTCTTCGCCCCTAGCTTCTACATGGGGATGATGTTGCACCTTCGTCATCGAGGAAGTAAATACATGGTAGAGAAGATGGACGACAAGGAAAATCGTCAGTTCTAGCTCAACTATTTTTTTGTCAGAACCGAAGACGTGGTGCCAAACGCGGACGGCTTCTCTGAGACTTGGAATTACACTCGTAAGTATATTTATTTTTTTTGTTAAAGCACTTGATTTGTTTTGGTCACAGATTCTCACATTTTGTCCCTTCTTCATACATCTAAGATTACGGCCCCTCCTTTGGTTGGGGATATTTTGAACTGGGTTGGCCAGGTTCTACCTCACATTGTGGGAATTCGTGAATGGTCGGGCTTTCTCAAGAAGTTCGGGCCTGCTTCTTTCTTGTCCGGTGAGTTCATCTGTACAAATTTTTGCCATCTCGACCTCATGGTTGCTTACTCGTTGCAGCTTTATTCTTGGTAGTGATAACCTTCATTCCTTCTCAGTTTAGGATCTTCGAGGAGGCCAAGGGCTTCTCCTCCTGTGTTTCGTATGAGGAAGGCTGATTCTTCTTCAGAGTCTAATCCCATCGTGACCGCGGCTAGGTTGCTTGGTCATTTACTTTTGTTCCTTCTTCCACCACGACCAGGTCTGCTCGGTCATCGGCCCCACCTGCTGCTGCCTTAGCATCAGTTTCTTCTCTGCCTGTAGATATATCGGTAGCAGAGCTTTCGGCTTCCCCATTGTATCGTCTAGTGGTTGAGGAGGAAGAGTCGTCACCGAGCAGTAGGAATTTAGTTCCCTATAAGAGAAGGTCGGTTGACATCGATGACGGGATCACCGGGGCTGTAGATTCAGCAAGGGGCGACTTTATCATTTGTGAGATGGCGACAATAATGCTTGGAGACGATGTCGAGTTTCCATCCGAGATTCCGCCATCGACTGAGGCCGTATAGGGTATGTCCCTTCCCGAAGCCACGATGGAAACTAAAGGGCCATCGGCGAGAGTCCCTGATATTTTGCTGTAAGATGAACCATCGGCCTCGCAGCCAACTGAAAGTCCTCCTTCTCTGGCCAGCAGGAAAGAAAAGAGCGTTACTGAGGATGGTTACAAGACGGGCATTGATGTTGACGCCGATGAGGTGAGGATGATGGGGGAGGGATTTACCTGACCAGAAGTAAGATTGGAGGGGTCAACGCGGACCATTGCAATCCCCATGGATCGAGATTTGTTGGTTAATAAGGAGAACATGATTCCTTCCCTTGGCCCCCTTTGTTCCGACGTGGAGGGTAAAACCCATAAAAATCTAGATGACGCTACCTTATCTAGGAGCATAGATGGCCTCGCTCTCAGGGTAAGCTTTTCAACTTCTTTCGTTTTTGTTGTCAAGTTCAAAGTTTATGCTTCGTTCTTACTCTCCCAAAGAGAGGAGAGACATAAGGCTATTTTCTTGAAGACGAAGCAAAAATACCGCGAGTACTGTGGCAAGTACCGCAAAATTTGTAGGTGATTTGGTGAGGGTGGCAATTTTCAAGCTCTCCGAGACGAGCTGAAGGAAAAGGATGACGAGCTAGTGGGGGTCATTGAAAAATGCAGCATTCTTTAGGGAGGCGCTAAAGGATAAAGAAGAGGAGCTAGAGGTTAGTAGGGGGTCGAAGCCCAGTACAGCGATCTCCAAGCCCAGGTGGTCTCGCTGCGTGCCGAGCTCGAGGAGTGTGAATTCAAAGAAGATTCTTTAAGTGGCTAGGTCACCGAGAAGGTAACAGATCTCGAGAAGGTAGAGTTAGCTCGATTGGGGAATATGAGGAAGATGGAGGCTTTAGAGATTGCAATCCGTGTTCTTCGTTCCGAGCAAGAGAGCGCCTTGGAGACGGCCAGACTCAAAGAAGAGCGGCTTGATGAAAGAATTGGAGAATTAGAGAAAGAGGCTTCTGGCCTGTGTGATCGAGTCGCTGCTCTTAAGGCCGAGAAGGCACAATTACTAGTACGACCATCCTCTTCCCACACTCATAATTTCCCTGATGTTCCTCAGGATTTGTACGAGGAGTGGATTCACGCTGAGGCCCAGCTGGATATATTTAGAGATTTAATGAGGGCGGGAACCATTTCAGAAGTCGTGTTCGAGGATGCTCGTGTTAAGGCACGTGGAGCTCGGGTCACTTGTAGTTATGATCCTGCTACACCGGAGGCCGGTGATGATGAGGGGTATGGGGGCATGGATCGAATTGAAGAGGACGCCCGGTATGAGGACGAGTATCCTAAGGGCGATGGTGATTGTGAAGGTGAAGATGGGGATGACTTAGGTGATCAGGCCAATGGCGTTGCTAGGCCTGGTGGCGATTAAAAATATTTCTTTTTCTTCTTTTTTTTTTTTCGCAGACTCGCATGTTTTTTGTGGGCGTCTTTTCAAGCCTTTGTAGAAAATATTCTGAGTATGAAATACCATTTTTGTTATTTGTACCTTATTCTTTTTCTTCGGTTCAAACTTGTATGCTTTTGATCTCGTTGCTTGATTGCCTTGGTTTTCTTGTTCGTAATCATTTAGCTCGAGTATGGTTGAACATATTCTTAGTTTAATTATAGTCGCATATCGACAGGTGTTAGTTCGATCGAGGTCGAAAAAAAATCTAAGTTTGAATGGGCCGAGGGCCGGTAGTTGTTAGTTCGAACGAGGTTGAATGTATCGTATATTTGTTTATGGTCGAAGGCCAATTAGGTGTTAATTCGAACGAGGTCGAATATAACCTATACTTGGTCGTGGTTGAGGACCGTTTAGGTGTTGATTTGAACGAGGTTGAGTATACCCTATACTTAGTTATGGCCAAGAGCCGTTTAGGTGTGAATTCGAACGAGGTCAAATATAACCTATACTCAGTTATGGCAGAGGGCAGTTTAGGTATGAATTCAAACGAGGTCGAATATAACCTATACTCAGTTATGGCTTAGGGCCATTTAGGTGTAATTCAAACGAGGTCGAATATAACCTATACTTAGTTATGGCCGAGGGTCGTTTAGGTGTGCCTTTAGGCGCGGCATTTGTCGGCATTGTAATCCTTAAGGCGACGTTGCCTTGGTTGTACATTTGGAGAAATAGAAATGAACTTCGTGCATTTGTGATTCATTCTTACATTTGGAGAAATTTACATAATTTTTTCGGACATTGGCTGGCATTTCAATCCCAGTCCTAGCCTATCCAATCCCTTCAGTGGTCGACTTGGAGAAGTCTCGATAGGTCGAGCAATGAACTAGCCGTCCTGTGCCTCCGTCTGTGTGTACTTAAACCTAAAGTGTCTCCTCCATCGCCTCATTAAAAACCTCCTCGAAAAAACCCAATTGGGACAAAACTCAAGTGAGGGAAAAAGAATACGACTTTGGGGACGCTTCACATCTTAAAAGTTGAAGTACTTGAGGTGTGCAATTTTCCAGTTGTTTGGTAGTATCTTTCCTTCTATTGTTTCTAGTTGGAATGACCCCTTGCTTGATGTTGCCGTGATTTTGTACGGGCTGTCCCAATTGGTTCCTAGTTTACCTTCCCGTGGGTCTTTGCTCTCTTGTGTTTTAGCTTTAAGCACGTAGTCCCCGACTTTGAGTGGCCTGATCTTTGCCTTTTTGTTATAATAGCGTTCCGCTTGTTACTTTTGGGCGATTATCCTTATGTAGGCCATATCTCTTCATCGAGCTCCTGTCTTCTGCTTTCGTCATTGTTGGGTCCGCTTTCGTGGGAGTGTCTTAGGCTGGGCTCCCCGACTTCGACCAGTATTACTACATCAGTCTCATAGACCAATGAGTAAGGCGTATATCCTGTGCTCGTCTTCGGCATTGTTCGGTAGGCCCAGAGTACTTCTGGTAATATTTCCGTCCACAACCCTTTGGCGTCATCGAGTTTCTTCTTCATGATATTCAGTATCGATTTGTTGGAGGATTCTGCTTGTCTGTTTCCCGCGGGGTGGTATGTCATTGAGTGTATTCTTTTTATATGCCATTTCTCAAAAAACTCAGTGACTTTGTTTTTCCTATAAATTGGGGTCCGTTGTCACAGATGATCTCCTTTGGAAGGACGAATTGACATATGATGTTTTTCCATATGAAGGTGATCACCTCTTGTTCACGTATTTGGGCGAATGCTCCTGCTTCTACCCATTTGGAGAAATAGTCAGTTAAAACCAAAAAAAATCATACGTTACCTCGTCCTGCTGGGAGGGGGCCCATGGTGTCCATTCCCCATTTGATGAACAGCCAAAGGGAAGTCACTGAGTGTAGGTGTTTGCCTGCTTGGTGAATCATTGGGGCATACTTCTAGCATTGCTAGCACTTTTTCACGAAATCTGCGGCCTCCTTTTTCATGGTGGGCCAGTAATATCCTTCCCGTATGAGGCATCTTACCAAAGCCCGATTGGCGGAAAGAGCTCTACAGTGGCCTTCGTGTACTTCTTCAAGGACACGCCGTGTTTGATTTGGGCCCAGGCATTTCACCAGAGGGTCGCCGTACGTCTTCTTTTACAGGTCGGTGTGAATGATGTTGTACCTTGCTGCTTGCATTCACAATTTCTTAACTTATTTTTTATCAATAGGGAGTATTTCTTCCTGCAAGTATGTATTAATACGGTTTCCCCAGTCCCAAGTCAAGTTTATGGTTCTTACCTCGATTAGTTCTATTGATGAGTTGAAAAGATAGACTACGCTTCTATCTCCGATTATAATATTTTTGGTGGCTGCGGCTAATTTGGCGAGGCTGTCCGCCTCGGTATTCTATGCTCGGGGAATCTGGTCGAGTTAGCACTCGTCGAACTCGGGTAGTAGCTTGCAGATGTCGGTCTGGAACTTCTGTAACCTTTGTTCCTTGATTTGGGAAGTCCCTGTGACTTGGTTGACCACGATTTGAGAATCGCAGCACAATCTTAGCCGCTTCGCTTCATATTTGAGTGCTAATATTAATCCTGCAATTACGACCTCATACTCGACCTCGTTGTTAGTCATGTCCGGGCACCTTATGGACTGGAGAATCACTTCGCCTGTTGGGACTTCGAGTACGAGTCCGAGCCTGGACCCTGACGTGTTAGATGTGCCGTCAGTATACAGGACCCAGAGGTCTTGCGTTTGGGGAGAAGCGTGGACGAATTCTTTTTTGACTTCGGGCATTATTTTTGCGCTAAAGTCGGCGATGAAGTCTGCAATGACTTATGACTTTATCGTTATTCGCGGCCGATATGTGATATCATGCTCGCTCAATTAGATGGCATATTTGGTCAACCTGCCCGATAGCTCGGGTTTATGCAAAGTGCTTCTTAGGGGGAAAGTCGTGACAACCGAGACGGGGTGGCATTGGAAATATGGTTTAAGCTTTCGTGAAGCTACAGCTAAGGCCAGAGCCAGTTTTTCGAGGTGGGGGTATCTCGTCTCGGCGTCGACTAGTGTTTTGCTAATATAATAGATGGGAGACTGTGTACCTTTATTTTCTCGGACCAGGACCACGCTCACATTTAATTCGAACACAGCGAGATAGACGAGGAGGTGTTGCCCCGGTTCTGGTTTTGAAAGCAATGGTGGCGATGACAAGTACACGTTTAACTCCTTTAGGGCTTGGACGCACTCAGGGGTCCATTATCCTTTTTGAGTACGCTGAAGAATTTATGGAACCTAGATCGCGAAATGACTCTTGAAATGGCAGCAATACGGTCAGTCAATCTATAAACCTATTATTTGGTGGTCAGGTGCTCTGGTATCCCTTCAATGGCCTTGATTTGGTCGGGATTGACCTCGATACCCCGCTGTGACACTAAGAAACCTAAGTATTTTCCTGAGGCCACGTCGAATGCACATTTTTCGGGGTTCAGTTTCATTCCGTATTACCTGAGTATGTCGAAGGCTTCTCTCAAGTGGTCGATGTGATCTTCTTTCCTTTTGAATTTGACTAGCATGTAATCTATATAGACTTTTATCATTTTTTTGAGTTGGTCTTTAAACATCCTCGTCACTAACCTTTGATAAGTTGCCCCCGTATTTTTCAGCCCAAAAGGCATGACCCTGTAGTAGTACGTCCCCTGATGAGTGATGAAGGTGGTTTTTTCCTGATCCTCTTCCTCCACGAGGATCTGATTATGGCCCGAGTAGGCTTCCAAGAAGCTTAGCAGTTCATGCCCGGCCGTTGCGTCGATGAGTTGGTCGATATGAGTAGTGAAAATGAATCCTTGGGGTATGCTTTATTCAGGTCAGTGAAATCTACGCACATCCGCCATTTGCCGTTCTTCTTTTTCACCATGACTACGTTGGCGACCCATTGAGGGTATTTTGACTCCCTGACAAAGCCATTTTCCAAAAACTTTTTCACAACTTCGCGTACTGCATCATTAATTGCGGAGTTGAACTTATGCCTAACCTGCCTCATCGGGGGGTGGAATGGATCGACGTTCAATTTGTGTATGGCGATCTCCTTTGGGATACCTGGCATATCTGCATGGCTGAAAGCAAACAAGTATGCGTTAGCAGTTAAGAATTGACGAAACTTACTCGGTTCCTAAAGTTTGCAGCCGATAAGCTTTCTTGTTGTGGTAGTTGCTGTCTAACTGAACGGGGTCGAGGTCCTCTATGGTCAATCCTACAGCTTTGACCGTATCGGGGTCTCTGATGACGTCCTCATTGTCATCACATATCGACCTCGACCCTGTTGATTGTTATGCCTATTTTTCTTTGTCCTTTGTTTGTTTGGTGGCTGTACAGTCTAAGGCGATGCGGTAGCATTCCTGGGATGTGTGTTGTTCCCCTCGTATACTGAATATCCCTCATGGAGTAAGGAATTTGATGACTTGGTATAAGCTGGAGGGGTTGGCTCTCATGGTGTGTATCTATGGTCGCCCTATTATGGCATTGTACGTTGTTTTTTGGTCCATGATATGGAACGTGGTTTCCAGCGTGATGCCACCGGCCAGGACTGGGAGTGTGATATCACCGGATGTTCGCTCAACTGCATTGTTAAAACCCGTTAGTGTGATACAGCGTGGTACTATCTTATCCTCGAGTTTCATTTGTACAAGCACTCGAGGGTGGAAAATGCATGTACCGCTCCCATCGTCTACCATAATGCGCCTCACATAGGTATCTAAAATTTGTAAAGTGATAACAAGAGCATCATAGTGAGGGAGAACCAAACCATTGGTATCCGACTTATCAAAGATGATACTTTCTTCGAGTTCATCATACCGTTCGTGGGTGATCGACCGTTTGAGCTTGTGGGTTGTGGTGAACTTCACACTATTGATGGAAGCATTGTCGCCTCCCCCAATGATCATGTGGATGGTACGGGTCAGCGAGGGTGGTTTCGGTGGTCCTTGATGTTGTTAACGTCCTCTGGCAAAGTTGGTCCTTCCCCGGTCGCTCAGCAACTATTTGAGGTGTCCCTGTTGTAGCATATATATGACCACTTGTCTTAGGGCGATGCAATCTTCAGTTTTGTGTCCTCGCTCTTGATGGAACTCGCAGAGGGCATCTGATTTTCTGGTATTCAGGTCTAACCTCATCTTTTGTGGCCACTTCACCTTCGGTCCGAGCTTCTCTAAGGCGTAGACTATTTCTGTAGGTGACACACAAAAATTGTGAGTGGATAATAAATGGGGCATACCTCTCTCGTTCTGGTGAGTCCCTGTTTTTGATCGGGGTAGGCCTTCTTCGTGGTGAGATGAGGACGTAATGGCGGTTCTGACAAATGGTAAATGTCATTCCCGATTGGGTCGCGAGGCTGTGAGGTCTCTTCTGATATCATTTCTTCTATCTTTCCTGGATTCCGCTTGCACCGAGGTCAGTCGATGGGTGGGCCTATTGAGGTCATCCTCGTCTGCTCGGACTTCGGCGCAATATGCATTGTGTATCTCATCCCAAGTAGTTGCGGGGTACTTCATAAGTCGACTCAATAGCTTTCTTGTCGCCCTCGAACCGTTTCTGCTCAGTCTGTTTTGAAAAGTTGCGACTGCCATCACTTCCGATACATTTGGCAAGGTCATTCTCACTCGGTTGAACCGGGCGAGGAAATCCCCCAATCCTTCTCCCGGAGACTGTTTAATTGCAAATATGTCGTTTACTCTCGCCTCTACCTTTTTGGCTTCAGCATGGGCCGTTACGAACTTATCGGCCATTTCTTCGAAGGTTTCAATTGAGCGTGCAGGCAGTTGTAAGTACCAAGTTAACGCTCCTCCCGTAAGGGTCTCGCCTAACCTTTTTAACAAAATGGAGGATACTTGTTCCTTGGCGAGGTCGTTGCCTTTCACGGCGGTGACTTAGTGAGTCACATGATCTTCGGGGTCGGTCGTGCCATCATATATTTTCAGATAAGGCAGCATCTTAAAGGTATTTGGTATGACATGTGGGACAGAATCATCACTGTACGGCTGCTCGACGAACCGTCCGGCATCTCTCTTCGGCAAGAGCTTAGGGGCGCCCGGTATCTTATCGACCCTCTCTTTGTGTTCTCTCATTTGATCTTAAAGTGTTTTGTTCTCATTTTCCATTTCCTTCATTCTTTTCAAAATGACTGTGAGAGTGTCGTCACTTGCATTATTAACGACATTGTGAGTAATATCTGTCGTTGAAGGAGGAGGGAGTTGACCATGCTGCTCATCCATTTGTGGTATAACGCAAATCCTTGTGTTATCTGTAGCTGCATCCCGAGCGGGCTTATGGAGGACGCTGGTTAGCGTGTCAGTTAGCCAGGCCTCTAAGAGATTTTTTATTGCTGGTGGCGCTTCCTCCACGACGGATGTGGAGACTTTGTGATGCTGCCGTGGGGAGTGGGTGATCCACCTCGCCTAGGAGAGGCATTGGGTGTTGCGCCCTCGTCCACTGCTTCAGAGCTCTCATTGATTATGTTTACGAGGTTGGTTGGGAGGTCACTCATTATTCTCATTATTTCTTCTCTGTTACCTGCCATATTAGATCTATGTGTGCATAGAGAAAAGGATCTTGCTCTTATTTTTTTTTCTAAGTTAGTAACCAATGTCAGCGGTAGATCTAAAAGAAACTAAATATTTAACTAGATAATCCCTACAGACGGCACCAAATTGTTTGACCAAAAAGTATAATTTTCGACTAAAACTATTATATTTATGTAATAATGGGTTAAACCTAGTTAATGATAATATCTAAGTGTGAGTTTTGAAAGCGTGTGTGAGTTGGGACAGATCCAGGAGGGGCTGGCAATAATAAGCATTAAATAGTCATAAAATAGAAGCAATAATGGAAGAAGAGCTGATAATAAATAGGAATAAATGGCATTTGAGTAAATAGGAGAAGCGATTCACCCAATAAATAATGAGCTAGGTGATTATTCCTCCTGACAATGATGAGTGACAGACAGATCTTAGAACATTCGAAATCTTCTCGAATCTGATGGAAAAGTGCAGGATAATGTAAATAAGAATCTTGGTAAAAAGGTGTTCTTTGTATCTTTTCAAGAGGGAGGGAATATTTTATAAAGTGTGCTCTTATCACAATGAATATCACATGCCTCAATTCATTATCTTTTTTCCTATTTATATGGGACATACCCCCGATAAACCCTAATAGTATAATTACAAAGAATATTCTCTTTAAAATCCTGCCCTAATAAACAAACCGTTACAGCTCTTTTTACGGTGTTTGACATCGACTATCTTCCGCATCTCGACCAGGGTCTTTGTCATCTCCTAGTCGACCTCGGCCGACTCCTTTCTCGATACTGCTTAATCCCAAGTACTGAAGTAGATTTCGACACATACACAAATGTGTATTCAGATTCATATGCCTTAATCTTAATACACATCTTGATATCCAGATGTATATTCAGATTTAGATATCTTAATCTGAAATACATTAAGATGTGTATTCAAATTTCTTAATCTTAAAAAACAAATGAGGCCTAATGCTTAATTACAAATTCAGGTCAGAAAAATGATTATTTGTCAAATTATTTCACATATTACCGATCAAAGTCGAAGGTGAAGAAGGGGCCCACGAATCTCAGTGTTTTATGTTAAGATCCACTTTTGGGTTGGCAACGAACAGTGGCTTTGCTTGCTTTTGATGTGGACCATACTATGGAGACTTCTTGTACATTGTAATTTGTACGGTCCAGACTCAAAAGAGAAATGAGGAGGTAATAGCTAGCCACGAGGGTCTTTCATTTTGGACTGTAGACCTAAAGTCCATGATTGGATTGGATCGGGAAAAACGTCCGGCCCACTCAGCAGGAATCGGGTACGGATTTACTGTACCCGACATGAATGACAGATTTGCACGTGGAATTATGTACAGTGTCCCTACTCTATTGTCAAATGGAACGTCCCATCAAGTTGACCGCACATTGCAGGATTGTCGTACCAAGCCCACTACTCCAACTCGTAGTAAATTCTTGAGGAATAAAGCACTACAATATCATTTGTAATCGACACGTAAAATACATAAAAATAGAATACTCTCGTTGCCAGTCGAATTTAAGAGCATGCTTAGACATAAGAATTTTTTTTATTTTTTTTCAAAATCAGTGTTTAGCCATAAAATTTTTAATTTTTATTTGAAAATAAAAAATTTTGAAATTTTGAAAAACTCCAAAAAAATTATTTTTCAAAATTTTCACTCACGCTTACAAAATTTTAAAATAACCCAAAATTATATTTATGTACAAACACAATTCTATTTTTCAAATATTATTTTTCACATGAAAAGTTTGTCACTTTTTTAAGAAAGTTTACTATTTTATGTCCAAACGCTCACTAAAACCTTGGCCTACTAAGTACTTGCTCTGAGCAACTAAGCTATAAAAGTTTATTGCTCTTTTGTTTTGGATAATAACAACTTATCTATTATTTTAGAACTATAGGTGAATTTGCTATACAATTCAAATATAGCTATTAATAATAATTTTCTAAATGTATAAATATGAATAATACATACAATGTATATATTTGTTATGTCACATAATTTTTCCTAAATCCTTTTCTGGCAGAACCCCTACATTATTGACACCTTAACAGCTAAACCTTTATCCAGTGCGATGCATATATTATCAAGATTATGATGAAGTGATAACTATTTGTCTAATAAGTTTTTAGTTTGAGTCCTGAATTGCCTTTAGTAAAAAGTGTTTCTCGGCCTGAATTCGAGTTAGTTGGGTGTCAAAGCTGGTAGTACTAAATACCAAATGAAAAATAATGCATGTAAAAGAAACCCTCTAACCATTGATCTTGCCCATGCGCGGTGTCAGTCCTTGTGGCTTAAGGACTGTAGCAGAAATGAATATATATATATGTATGTCCTAATAAATTTCTACGTAAAAGAGGCCTCTTTCCTTTATGTAGAAACAGTTGAAAAAATTTACTGTAAAGACGAGCTTCGACGTTCTGTCCCTTACTGCAGAACAGTACATAATGGTAATATTGTTGCAAGATTTGGGTTTTATGTGTATTCTCTCTTTCCACGTTTCAGGATCACCAATTTTTTTATAGCATTCAGGTTCGTCCATCTATTCTTAAAACTTGATGCGGAGTAACATTATTTTGTTAGATAGGAAGTCGTACCATGATAAAATTTCATAAAGTCGTCAGGGAAAGTGACAAATTTGTGTAAGCACCAACCTATTCTAGATTAATATGTTACCAAATTTGTCCAGACATATTTTCCGAAAAAACTCTTTCACGTCGATAACGGTGACTAGGGGTGTACAAAGAAAATCGATAAATCACACCAAATCGATAATCCGAATCAAACCGAAAAAAAAAATAATGTGGTTTGGTTTGATTTGGTTTGCATTGGAAAATAAAACCCGACCATAATTAGTTTGGTTTGGTTTGGTTTTAACTAAAAAAGTCAAACCGAAAACAAACCAACCCGATAGTATATTTATATAATTTTTAAAAATATTTTATACATATAAATATTTATTGTAATGTAATTTATAAATATTTCTTAAACGTATTTACAGTTTTATCTTTTAACGTATTATTTCAAGTTTAGACTTAATATTTTTGAATGGTACATAAATTTTATAGCTCATTAATGTAGTAACTCAAACAAAGTTCAAATCGATCAATACTAATGCTAACAAAATAAATTCAATTCAATACTTGGAACGACGATAGTGTTGGATAATTATTTTAGTTTTACATTGGTTTATAATGAAAATGCATAATTTAGTTTATCTTTTTCTTTAGTGCTTAGTTATGTAATTAATATTAGTACTTATTAGCTATACTTATTTTAGCATGACTTATATAGCATTTTTAGATTGTGTTAATTTTTATTATGGCTTATTAATTAGCAATATTTATTTTATGTAATTTTATTATTGAATCTTTTAGTATAATTCTATGACTTATCTCATATTATTGTGTTAGTTTCTTGGAAAATACATTATATAGTTGTATTTTATTAGGACTTAAGAAATATTTGGAGCACAAGTTACATATTTTATGCTATGAAGATTTTACCGGAAAAAAACCTGAAAACCCGAAAAATCGAGATTGAAAAATCTAACTTTGTTGGTTTGGTTTGGTTTATAAATTTAAAAATCCGACACTATTGGTTTGGTTTGATAATTGAAAAATTCGAACCAACCCGACTTATGTACACCCCTAATGGTGACGAATATAGCATAAAAAGAACATTAGTCTACTACCATCAAGGAGTGTCATGGGATGATTAAAATCTCCCCGTCCTTAATCAAAAAAATTCGGATTGAAAATTTTCTTGGTAGAGAGGCTTTTTAACCGTAATTGATTTCGAATACCAGATGATTAAAAAAAAATTATAGCAAGTTATCGTTCACTGCAGTGTACAAATTTCATGTGTGTAAGAATAAGATCAAGTGTTGAAAAAAAAAAAAGATGATTCTCACAAGATTCCAACAACTTTACAACGTTAATCTTTCTTATTTTAACCACTGTATTATATTCGTATGCTTTCAACGTTTTATAGGAGACAGGATTTTGTTCCTGATAGTGACTGCTGCATGCATCTTGGAGCTAGGTTATTTCGCTCCTGACATTTGATTTCAAATAACATTAAACCTGGGAAGTTGATCTATTTTTATTGGTCTTGACATGCATAAGCATCATTCATAAAGCTCACGAGTGAGTAGTTGCGTGCAGTCCTGCTAAATTGGAACTAAAGCATATATGGTGATTAATTCTTTTTAGAATTTTTGGTTTCGCCACTATGGAAGCTCAAGTTTGTCCGATGGTTTTGCGCGACCTCAAGGTAGCACCGTAGCAGATAGTCATATAACTCAAATGGTAGCGTACCTTTTATCTTTTAGAAGATGCAGAAAAAAACAGAACCAAAAGATAGTGAGCTGAATAGATGGCATACACATTAAGACTAGGTAATTAGGTCAAGAAAGTCATACCCAAGTCAACCATTTTATTAAATCATCCTATGATAATCTGAGACGATTAGTAGTGTGATTATAGGAATATATCTTTATCTGTCAAAATTTTGCTTCATATATTCCCCACTAAATAATTTTAAAAGAGTAAAAAAGTGTTAAGCATACCTTAGCTTGACTTCACTAGTTCAATACTATTAATGCTAGTCCTTTATCCTTGACTTGCTATTATCGCATATCTTGTATTGTCGTTACTTACCACCCGTATACTCCCTTAGTTTGCTCTCACTACATAACCTTGTATTGTTGTTACTTGCTATCAGTACTTCTTTCATAGTCTTTATTGTTATCTTGGCTTTAATTTTTTAAATATATTGTCTCGTTATTAATTATTACTTGTTATTAGTGCTTCTTACGTCTTTTATTTAGCCGAGAGTCTATCGAAAATAGTCTCTCTACCCTTCCAGGGTAGGGATAAAGCTGCGCACATTCTACCCTCCTTAGATCCTACTTATGGGATTATACTTTGTTGTTGTAAAAAAGTGTCAAAGCATAGGCTAAAGAGAGAAAGCCTATGCTTCTCCCTTTAAACCAAGTAATTAGAAAAATATCAAAGTGCTTCTAAAGCATAATACTATATGTTAGCCAGGTAAAGGAGAAAATCAATTCAAACTTTAATTTTTCTCTAAGTTAAATATATATCCAAACACAATTTCATCAATTTTCAAAAAACAATTAAACTGAACTTTCAAGCTAATGAATTGATCAAGGTACGAAGGAATTCTAATATGTGAGCACCAGTACTGTTGCGGGGAAGCATGTTGTAACCAATCTATCCTAAATGATATCCTAAATGATTTTCACAGCTTGTAACTTTACCGTTGATGAAAAGGTCCACTAGAGTAATTAACTCTTTTGCATCTACAAGAAAAGATGGAAACCGTACAACCCAAAATCTATGCTTTGGATCGATATAGGATGTGGCTAGCAGAAGTAAAAGAAGAGAAACACCATTTAAATGCTGGTAAAAGCATTACGTTAACCGTCACCTGAGTGTGTATCCGGCAACTGTTGCGGTGGCGGAGAGAGTTTCTGCTTTTTCTTCTTCTTCTTCTTATCATAACTAACTCCCCTTGCTTTGGATTGCAAATCACGAACCTCACGTAGGTAAAGCCTAACAGCTCGAGCACCAAACGGATTCGTCTCAGGTTTTCCTCCATTTTCTTCAAAAGCAGCTCTAAGACGACCAACGAGTGCGTCAAGGCTCCCCCAAGCTTGCTTAACCGGGCACGGACATGGTGCTGGAGGATTTGGGTGACCATAAAAAGGACACATCTGTCAAAACAACAATCAACCTTAGGGCTCGTTTTGCCATAAAAAATTTCACTTTTTTTTTTTTAATTTGAAATTTCTCTTGAAGTTAATTTATTTATAGGAAATATGAAAAATTCTAAAAAATTATTTTTCAAAATTGTATTCATGTCCAAACACAGACTCTAATTTTTATTTTGGAATCCGAGTAAAACTCACAATCGCTACAGACTTTGCCCGAAGGTAAACCCTCTGTGTAATAGCCTACAAAACACACATAGAAGGTAAACCGCACTAGTAGGAATTTCACAATTCTGATGTCTAAACGCCCACTTATTTTTCAATTGATTAAAAAAAGTATAATAAGAGAATATATTCCTACCGGAATATGAACCTTAGTCTTGCCGAATTGATCAAGGTAACGAAGGAATTCTAGGACGTGAGCACCACTGCAGCGGGAGAGCGTGAGTGGAGGCCTATGGTTTTTTAGGTATTGTCCGAAAGTGTTCCAATCTCTTCGCTTCTGATTCTCGTATCTACTTGAGGTAGACGCCGTTGAAGAAGAAGAAGCAGTAGTACTTCCAACATTAACATCGTTGTTGTTGTTGTCGTCGTCGTCGTTATTGTTCTGGGGGATGCTGATGTGGAAGTTGGAACTCTCTACTTCCGTGAAAGAAGCCATGGATTAGGTATTTTTCTTGTGAAAGTTTTTCTATGCCTAATTTTCTCACTGAGTAAGAAATTAAAAGTCAAGACTTGTGACGAATTACTACTGTCACAAATTCTAAAATTGTAATACACCGAAAAAAAGAGAGAAGTACCCTACTAGAAGTAGAAAAAGAGAAAAAGAATTGAAGATATATAGTTTGATGATGATGAAGAGATTGATGTGAGAGTGAGAAGACTAGCTAGTGTTCACATGGAGTGGAAACTTTTCTTTGTTAGAACAATACTAGAAAATCTTGGAATACTAGTAAGCTTTGTTTTTCTGAAAATGATCAACAAATGGTACTTTTTTTTGCTCTAAAAGGGGAAGCAACGACTAACCACTTCTCTATATCTTAAATTCTTATTGGCCAGAGAGGGAGAAAGAAGGAGAGCAGAGGAGGAAATACTGTTTTGAGCTTTTTATGGAAATGAAATGAAAGGCAGGTAAATAAAGAGAAAAATATGTTTGTTGGTTGATATATAAATAAAAAGGAAGTAGCTAGACATAAGGTTGTTTTCTTTAATTTCCATGACTGACTCAGCTGATTGATGACAGTTCGATGGCCAGTTTGCTTAGTGACCAAAACGCCCTTTGCTATATACGTGAGAAATAATTACTCTCTTGACTAAGTTTTATTCTCCTCATATTTTTGGTTGAAAATATGATACGTGGGGCGTGTCCCTTTGTATGGTGTTTTTATTTTGTTTCAAAAAAGCCAAAAAAAAAAAAAAAAAAAATTAACAGGTCGCCCCACATTTTTTATGCGACTTATAGTTTAATAAATTCCCTGGCTTTCCATATCTCAACAAAGAGCCATGCACTGTTATGACTTATGTAAAATTATCAAAATTATACGCCAAAGTTAAAATGTAAAATTAATATTATAAATATATTACATAAACATAATTAGGTATATATAAAAAGATATATTAAAAGAGTTAAATAATAAAAATAATAGGCAAAATACATAAGTTACCCCCCAAACTATAGACCAAATTTCTTTTATACACTTTCTGACCACGAAAATTATTTTACACACTCAATCTTTTCAAAGTGTGTCTAGTACACACCTGTTTAGCGTGGCATGCGAGTGTTTTACACTCAGAGGAGGCGAGTGAATAGTAATTTTTTTGTTTCTAAAGCCTTTTTATTTTTTTAATCATCTTCTGTACCTTGTTGCCGACGAAGGGACATAGTATCCTACTAAGTCCACTGATCGGTGGATCCCCCGGTTTCCATGGCTTTCTTGCTTTATCAAATAGTTTCCAACTTAGGATTCTTCATCTTCTTCTACACATAATATTTAATCAGTTGTTTCTTCCTAATTCTCAGCTACATCCGTATAATTGTTTTAGCTTTTAGCTTCATCCATGGCAGAACCACCATTTAAAGTGTTAGTTTGTAGAGGATAATTTTGATGTTCTTAGTTATGGGTTTTTCATTTTGCAGCCAATATTTACACCTAAATCCACCCTCTATCACAAAAAATGGTCAACATCAGTCACTATTGTCAAGAAAATTATTAATTGGGTGGTTTTCTGGTCAGAGAGGATGCCGGCGAATCGGGCAACCATAACATCTTTTCTGGTTTTGAGTTTTGAGTTTTGGGTCTTGTTTTTTTATATTTTTGTGTGTGTTAGATCTGAATTTAAAATCTAAAACTTGGGACTAAATCTAGTTAGGCTCCTAATTTTTGGTTTGAAGGTGGTGGTTCTAGTACAGTCGGCGGCAATGGAGATGCGAGGGGGGACAAAAAGAGATGGAAAAGAGAAGGGTTCGGGGTAATTTTAAGTATTTTATTTTTTAATAAAAATAATAACACGTGTCACGATTTTATTGGTGCGTGACTTCACAAATATTTTGACAAATGGTCAAGAAAAAAGTGGGGTGTCTTTGATATACTTTCGAAAGGTTGAGTGTGTAATATGATTTTCGTGATCAGAAAGTGTGTAACAGATATTTGGTCCATAGTTCAGGGGTAACTTATGTATTTTGCCAAAAATAATACTCCCTCCGTTTCAATTTATGTGAACCTATTTTCTTTTTAGTCCGTGCCAAAAAGAATGACCCATTTTCTTATTTAGAAACAATTTACCTTTATACAATGATTTATAGCCACACCAAAAATATATGCTTCATTTTACACCACAAGTTTAAAAGTCTTCTCTCTTTTCTTAAACTCCGTACCTAGTCAAATGGGTTTACATAAATTGAAACGGAGGGAGTAATAAAGTATGGGTGAATAGTAATGGGGGAGCATTAGAGCCACATTTTGAAGTAACACTATTTATCCCCCATTTTGGGGGCAAAAATGGGAGAGCATTGGAGCCATATTTTGGCAAAAAGGAGTTGCATTATGGAGAAATGGGGGAGGGTTGGAGATGCCCTAACACCCACCTCCGGTGTGTATTCACAACAAATTTAAAATCTAAGTTTCATGATTATGATGTTTAAATTCTTTTGCGTAGGATTAAACTTGGCGCATTTTTAAAATTATGAATTCAATTCTGTATAGGTCGAAATCTGCCCTTAAATATTTAGTGCAATAAAGCACAAAGGAATGGGTCAGTCGAGGTCGATCAGGAAGCAGCGAGGTTTGTGGTCGAGATGTCAACAACGGGCGAGATCAAATGCCATTAGCAGAGTTGTAACTGCTAGTTTTTAAAATGGGATATTAAAGAGAATATTTTAGAGGATATTCTCTGTACTTGTACTAATAGGGTGTGTTAGGGGTATGTCTCATATATATATATATATATATATATATATATATATATATATATATATATAGAAAAAGAGACAATAATGTAGGGCATGGAACATTCATTTGATAAGAACGGACTTTTGATAAAAGATTCTCTCTCTCTCTTATAAAAATACAAACACTACCTTTTTGTCAAGATTCTTGTTCATATTATTCCATACTTTTCCATTAGATCCGAGAATAATTTGAACATTCGAGGATTTATCTGTCATTCATCATTGTCAGGAGGGACAATCATCTAGTTCATCCTTTATTGGGTGAACCACTTATCCTATTTACTTAAATGTCATTTAATGTTCTTTATTATTAGTTCTCCTCCCATTATTGCTCACACTTTTCAGAACAGTCAATGTATGTTATAGTCAACACATTTCTAGATATGTCTAATGTTACTCACGTTTTCTAAACTCACATCTAGAGATACTACTTTAAATAGGTTTAACCCATTATTATACAAACTTAACTCTTTTAGCCGAAAGTCATACTTTTTGGTCAAACAATTTAGCGTCGTATGTGGAAATTTTCTAGTTAAATTTATAGTTTCTTCTAGATCTATAACTAACATGGATCGGTGACGTAAAAAAAAGAGCAAGAATAAGATCTTCTTTCTTTGTATGCACAAATCCAATATGGCAGGTAACAGAGAAGAAAGGGCGAGAATAATAAGTAACCTCCCAACCAACCCCATGAACGTCATCAATGAGAGATGTGAAACAACGTACGAAGACGCAATCCCCAACGCCTCCCCTAGGCGAGATGGGTCACCCCTTCCTCACTACAGCATCACAAAATCTCTTGGTAAGGGAGCCTCCACATGTGTGGGGGAAAGACGCCCCCAGATGTAAAAAAGCTCCTCGAAACATGGCTCATCGACACGCTAGTTGGCATCCTCAACAAGTCTGCCCGAGATACGGCTGTGAAAAATGCAAGGATTTGCACTGTGCAACGGGCGAATGAACAATGTGACCAACTCCATCCACCTCCAACAGCAGGTATTACTCATAACACCATTGATAATGCAGGTGATAATGCTCTTGCAAGCATTTTGAAAATGATGGAGCAAATGGACAACGAGAATAAGAAACTCCGAGATCAAATGAAAAAACACCAGGAAAGGGTCGATAAAATACCGGGCGCCCCCAAACTGTTGCCGAAAAGAGACGACGGCCGATTTGTCGAGCAGTCATACAATGACGATGCAACCCTGCATGTCATACCGATGTCCTTCAAAATACCGCCCTACCTAAAAATATATGATGGCACGACCGACCCTGAAGATCATGTGACTCACTATGTCACCGCCGTGAAAGGCAACGATCTCGCCAAAGAATAAATATCCTCCATTTTGTTGAAGAAATTCGGTGAAACCCTCACGGGAGGAGCGTTGACCTGGTATTGCAAACTACCTGCGTGCTCCATTGAAACTTTCGAAGAGATGGTTGGCAAGTTCGTAACGGCCCATGCTTGGGCCAAGAAAGCCTAGGTAAGAGTAAACGACATATTTTCTATTAAGCAATTTCCAGGAGAGGGGCTGAGGGACTTCCTCTCCCGTTTCAATCGAGTAAGGATGACCCTACCGAATGTGTCAAAGGGGATGGCAGTCACAGCCTTCCATAACGGGCTGAGCAGGGACGGTTCGAGGGCAACTAGAAAGCTATTGAGTCGACTGATGAAGTATACCCCAACCACTTGGGATGAAATACACAACGCATATTGTGCCGAGGTCGGAGCAGACGAGGACGACCTCAATGGACCAACTCATCGACTAATCTCTGTACATGCCGAATCCAGAAAAGATCGAAGAAATGATACCAGAAGGGACCTCGCTGCTTCACGACCCAACAAGGAACGACATCAACCATATGTTAGAGCGGCCATTGTCCCCCCTCCCGCCACGAAGAAGGCCCACCCAGATCAAGGACAGGGACTCACCGGAACGAAAGAGGTATGCCGTCTTTGCTATCTGCTCACAACTTTTGCGTGTCACCTAGAGAAATAGTCTACGCCTTGGAGAAGCTCGGAACAAAGGTAAAGTGGCCACAAAAGTTGAGGTCAGATCTGAATACCAGAAAATCGGATACCCTTTGCGAGTTCCATCAAGAACCAGGGCACAAAACCGAAGATTGCATCACCCTAAGGCAGGAGGTCGTAAACATGTTTCGACAGGGACACCTCAAAGAGTTGCTGAGCGACCGAGGAAGGACCAACTTTGGCAGAGGGAGCGAACAACATCAAGGGCCGCCGAACCTGCCCTCACCAACCCGCACCGTCCACATGATCATCGGCGGCGACGAAGATGCTTCTATCAACAACGTAAATTTAACCACTACCCACAAGCTTAAATAGTCGATCACCTACGAATGGTACGACGAACTCGAAGAAAGTATCATCTTTGATAAGTCAGACACCAATAGCTTGGTTTTCCCTCACTATCATGCCCTTGTTATTACTTTACAAATTTTAGATACTTATGTGAGACACATTATAGTAGACGATGAGAGTGGCGCGTGCATTATCCATCCTCGAGTACTTGCACAAATGAAACTCGAAAATAAGATAATATCGTGTTATATCATGCTATCTGGTTTTGACAATGCAGTTGAGCGAACTTCAGGCGAAATCACGCTTAGTGGCGTCACTTTAGAAACCACATTCCACATCATGGACCAAGACACAACGTACAACGCCATAATAGGGTGACCATGGATATACACCATGAGGGACATCCCCTCTAGCTTATACCAGGTCATCAAATTCCCGACTCCCTAAGGGATATTCAGCATAAGATGGGAACAACGCACATCCCAAGAATGCTACCACATCGCTCTAGACTGTACAACCACTCAACAAGCGAAGGACCAAGGAGAAGAGGCATAGCAATCAGTAGGGTCGAGGTTGATATGTGATGATAGCGAAGACAAGATCATAGACCCTGACATGGTCGAAGCTACGGAATCGTCCATAGAAGACCTCGACCCCGTTCAATTGGACAACAACGATCACATCAAGAAAGCTTACATCGATTGTATACTTCAGCAACCAGGTAAATTCTGTCAATTCTTAACTACTAACGCAGATTTGTTTTCTTTCAGCCATGCAAATATGTCGGGTATCCCGAAGGAAATCGCCACGCATAAATTGAACGTCGACACATTATACCCCCCGGTGAGGTAGGTTAGGCATAAGTTCAACTCCGCGATTAATGATGCAGTACGAGAAGAGGTGGAGAAACTATTGGAAAGTATCTCCATCGGGGAGTCGAAGTATCCCCAATGGGTCGCCAACGTGGTGATGGTGAAAAAGAAGAATGGGAAATGGCGGATATGCGTGGATTTCACATATTTGAACAAAGCATGCCCCAAGGATTCGTTCCCATTAACCCACATCGACCAACTCATCGACTCAACGACCGGGCATGAACTATTGAGCTTCTTGGACGCCTATTCAAGCTACAGTCAAATCCTCATAGAAGAAGAAGATCAGGAGATAACCACATTCGTCACTCAACAGGGGACGTACTGCTACAAGGTCATGCCCTTCGGCAAAACAATGAAAGTCTACATAGACGACATGCTAGTCAAGTCCAAAAAGAAAGAAAATCACATCGACCATCTGAGAGAAACCTTCGACATACTCAGATGATACGGAATGAAACTAAACCCCAAAAAATGCGTGTTCGGTATGGCATCAGGAACATTTCTGGGTTTCCTGGTATCACAATGAGGAATCGAGGTCAATCCTGATAAATCAAAGCCATCGAGGGGATACCAGAACACTTGACCACCAAAACATAGGTTCAGAGGTTGACAGGCCATATCGCCGCCCTTTCGTGATTCATCTCACGATCATCAGACAGGTGTCACAGATTTTTCAGCGTACTCAAAAAGGATAACGACTTCCAATGGACTTCTGAGTGTGTCCAGGCCCTGAAGGAGTTGAAAGTGTACCTTCATCATCACCATTACTTTCAAAACCGGAGCCAGGGGAACGTCTCCTCGTTTTCCTTGCTATATCCGAAGTAGTTGTAAGCGCAGTCTTGGTTTGAGAAAATAAAGGTACGTAGTCTCCCATCTATTACGTTAGCAAAATATTAGTCGATGCCGAGACGAGGTACCCTTATCTCGAAAAATAGGCCCTGGCCTTAGTTGTAGTTACACGAAATCTTATACCATATTCCAGTGCCACCCCATCTCGGTCGTCACGATTTTTAACCTAATGAGCATTTTGCATAAACCTGAGTTGTTGGGAAGGTTGGCCAAATGGTCCATCGAATTGAGCGAGAACAATATTACATATCAACCGCGAACGGCAATAAAGTCACAATTTTTTGCTGACTTTGTCGTCAACTTCAGTGCAAAAGTAATGCCCGTAGTTAAAAGAGAAGCCGCCCACGTTTCTCCTCAAACACAATACCTCTGGGTCCTGTACACCGACGATGCGTCTAACGTGCCAGGGTCCGAACTGGGACTCATACTCGAAGTCCCAATCGGCGAAGTGATTTGCCAGTCCATAAGGTGCCCAAATATATGACTAACAATGAGGCCGAGTATGAGGCCAAAATTACACGGTTAAGGCTGGCACTCAAGTAAGGAGCAAAACGGTTAATACTACATTGTGATTCCCAACTTGTAGTCAACCAAGTCACATGGACTTTCCAAATCAAGGAACAAAGGTTACAGAAATTGTCATGCCACGAACCTGGGGGGCGAGACCGGCACCCGATGCCTCACCTAATCTAATGTACCAACTTGCGACTAAGGGACTCTGAACATATAATGTCATATTTTGGCCATGGGACCACATTGCAAGACACTTTGCAAAGAAAAATATAAAACTAAACAGAAACTAGCGCTGACTAGACATCTATATAAAGATGGGCTGACAAGTCTGTCATAACTACTACAGCTGACATATCAATAAAATATACATATCAGGCATACAAGCCCGACATACTGCACTAGCTGACAGGATATGTCTACAAGCCTCTACTGATGGATGTATTGTGATCAGAACAGGGCCCCGACCTACCCATAACATATATACATACATACAGAAGATGTATATGAAACACTAGACCCGATAACTCCGAAGGACGTGGAGCTTACGGACCAGACTGAACTCGGGAAACACCTACTGAGGAGGTTTACCCGTCTGTCTATCTGAACCTGCACGCATAAAATGCAGCATCCCCAGAAAAAGGACGTCAGTACGGAATAATGTACCGAGTATGTAAGGTAATAACATAACTGAAAGCTCAAACTGAACTGATATTATAATAACTGAAAGTAACTAGGAGTCAAAGTTGATCTGGAGATATACTTACATGCTGATACTGACTCAACTCCTTCAATATAGTAAGTAAAATAAATGTCCGGCCCTATAAGGCTCAGTACATGTATCTTCTCGGTCGTAGTAGGCTCGCTCATAGGCGCTCGGCCATACTAGGCTCTGTATCTCGGCCATCCTGGGCTCGCTCATAGGTGCTCGGCCACAGTAGGCTCGGTATATAACTTACCATCTGATCAGAGGTTGCCCAATAGGGGCCTGCCCCCTGATTATAGCTCGATGGTGGTAAAAATACTGTAATACTATATATATATATATATATATATATATATATATATATATATATATATATATATATATATATATACACACACACACACACTTTGCTCTCTTGACTGGAAGAAGACAATACTCAATTAAAAATAAAGTCCCGATAAGGGAGAATACTGTAACTTATGAGACTGGGATAATGTATATAAATTCGGGAGTATGAACTTCTCTTTATGCCTCGTTATCAAACACATGTAGTTACGAGATCATGCCAAAATGAAGGAAGGGCTTAGCCTTAACATACCTTATCACAATCTTTTCAATCACCAAGTTGAACTCGCCTCTTCGCTCCTTAATATATAACAACGATAATAATACTATCATTAAGTTACAAAAGGTACAACTATCGCACAACGAACAACAAGCTTATTTTGTATTAAAACGGGCAGCATCTCCCCTATAATACTTACTTCCTCCAAATTCAAGATAACACCAACAATACAAGAATGAAACAATAAAAATATATATACATTATTTTCCAACCTTGTATACACCACAAAATACTACAAAACAGCCCAACACACCTCAATCTCTTCATACACAAAACGACCATCGTAGTAGTATCAAACAGAACGAAAATATTACAATAAACGACTAGCCCACCACCCTGCATTTATGTGGTATTTATACACACCCTTCCTCCTCCAAAACTTCACAAAACAGTAGTAAAACACGCAGCCCAACAGCAACACAAAACAGTGCACAAAATAGTCCGAAAAGTGAATAACTCGAACTCACGGCTTCCGATCACCGTCCCGTGAGTTATTACAAATATATAACGATGTAATATGCATTTACAGCAGAATAAAATGGATGAAAGAGAGCAGTAAACTTACCTTATTTGTTGGATAACTCAGCTCCTATCTTGGTTCTTCAAACTCTAGGTTTTGCCTCCAATTAGAACTTGAAAGGGAGAAAAAATCAATTAGGGTTTGTGGGTAATTTTTAGGAGGATTTTTGCAGATCTTATGTCTGGTTATTATGTATTATTATCAGTCTAATATATGAAGGAGACAGGGCTTTAAAAAGGCCTCTTTGGATGAACCAAACTGGCCCATATTTGGACGACTTGAACTGGCCCATTTTGGATTTTCATTTAAGCAAGTAGTTGACAGTCTGTGCAGTCTCACAAAAACGCCCTTATCGCTCTACTGCGATATCGTATTGACAAACGGTTTAATGAGTTAGTAAATAGACTCATATATATTCAATTTGATGGGTGGAAGACCCTATAACTCTAAGTATATTAGGAGAAAATCGCAGTTACATTTGACCCAAAGTTTCAGTAAAACTTATGAATGTAACTTGTGATGATTTTTATCGACTTTTGTTCCACCACTCGCTTGACTTTAAAACATAATACACGACTATCATACGACTAACATAACCCATAACATAACCTACTTATCATGTTAAATACCCTGGTCTCACCCCAAAGGTACATGTTATAACATTCTCAACTTGTCGACTTTCGACGAAACATTATTTTCTTCAATTCCTTTAGCTTCTGAACCTTCCAACCCTCTTTGTACTTGTTGTTCATGATCTTAAATATTTGTAACCTCCGAGGTAACATGATTAACTTACATTATATATTTTCAAAGATGATCGTATTTTTGGTCCTACATTAGTTTGCTCACGACGCACTTTTACGTACGAAAATATAGGGTGTAACAGAAATTCCCCCCCCCCCCCCCAGGAAATTTCGTCCTCGAATGTTTATTCTTAGAGACCTTGGAAAATTTTTGTGAGAGTCTCCTCCGTATACTAGACTAAAACCAACCTGCATGCCGCTAGAAAATATAATATGCATGCCACACATGGCCAATGTCTATAAATAGCAACACATTGCCTCACACAACCGTAAATCATAAATACTGAAAGTCAAGAAATAAGAGCTTACCTGATGACCTACTCACCTGAATAGAGTTGTGTTGTAGCATCCCATCTCGAGCCATATCTTCAGTTTGAAATAGGTAGGGGTATTTTGACTTCATTTCTTCCTCCGCTTCCTACGTCATCTATTCCACATTCTTGCTTCTCCATAAAACCTTCACGGATGCTAGATCCTTATTTTGTAGCTTGCGGATTTGTCGGTCTAGGATGGAAACTGGAATTTCCTCGTATGACAAGTCCTCTGTAATCTATACATCATCCGTGGGTAACGCCCCGAACCTGGGAGGCGAGACGGGCACCCGGTGCCTCACCTAACCTAGCATACCATCTTGCAACTAAGGGACTCTAAACGTATAATGTCATAATTTGGCCATGGGGACACATTGAAAGACACTTTGCAAAGGAAAATATAAAACTAAACGGAAACTAGCGCTGATTAGACATCAATATAAAACTAGGCCGACAAGGCCGTCATAACTACTACAGCTCACAAACCAACAAAATATATATACCAGGACTACAAGCCCGACATACTGCACTAGCTGACAGGATATATCTACATGCCTCTACTGATGGATGTATTGTGATCGGAACAGGGCTCCGATCTACCCATAACATATATACATACATACAGAAGATGTATACGAAACACTAGACCCGATAACTGCGAAGGACGTGGAGCTTACCGACCAGGCTGAACTCGGGAAACACCTACTGAGGAGGTCTACCCGTCTGTCTATCTGAACCTGCACGCATGAAATGCAGCATCCCCAGAAAAAGGACGTCAGTACGAAATAATGTACCGAGTATGTAAGGTAATAACATAACTGAAAGCTGAAACTGAACTGATATTATAATAACTGAAAGTAACTGGGAGTCAAAATTGAACTGGAGATATACTTACCTGCTGATACTGACTCAACTCCTTCAATATAGTAAGTAAAATAAATGTCCGACCCTATAAGGCTCAGTACATGTAACTTCTCAGCCGTAGTAGGCTCGCTCATAGGCGCTCGGCCATACTAGGCCCTGTATCTCGGCCATCCTGGGCTCGCTCATAGGCGCTCGGCCACAGTAGGCTCAGTATATAACTTACCATCTGATCAGAGGTTGCCCAATAGAGGCTTGCCCCCCGATTATAGCTCGATGGTGGTGAAAATACTGTAATACTCTCTCTCTCTGTGTGTATATATATATATATATATATATATATATATATATATATATATATATAGACACACACACACACACACTTTGCTCTCTTGACTGGAAGAAGACAATACTCAATTAAAAATAAAGTCCCGATAAGGGAGAATACTGTAACTTATGAAACTAGGATAATGTATATAAATTCGGGAGTATGAACTTCTCTTTATGCCTCGTTATCAAACACATGTAGTTACGAGATCATGCCAAAATGAAGGAAGGGCTTAGCCTTAACATACCTTATCACAATCTTTCCAATCACCAAGTTGAACTCGCCTCTTCGCTCCTTAATCTACAACAACGATAATAATACTATCATTAAGTTACGAAAGGTACAACTATCGCACAACGAACAACAAGCTTATTTTGTATTAAAATGGGCAACATCTCCCCTATAATACTTACTTCCTCCAAATTCAAGATAACACCAACAACACAAGAATGAAACAATAAAAACATATATACATTATTTTCCAACCTTATATACACCACAAAATACTATAAAACAGCCCAACACACCTCAATCTCTTCATATACAAAACGACCATCGTATTAGTGTCAAACAGCCCGAAAATGTTACAACGAACGACCAGCCCACCACCCTGCATTTATGTGGTGTTTATACACACCCTTCCTCCTCCAAAACTCCACAAAACAGTAGTCAAACATGCAACCCAACAGCAACACAAAATAATCCACGAAACAGTCCGCTAGAAATGAATAACTCGAACTCACGGCTTCCGATCACCGTCCCGTGAGTTATGATAAATATAGAACGACTTAATATGCATTTATAGCAGGAAAAAAAAGATGAAAGAGAGCAGTAAACTTACCTTATTTGTTGAATAACTCAGCTCCTATCTCGATTCTTCAAACTCTAGGTTTTACCTCCAATTAGAACTTGAAAGGGAGAGAAAATCAATTAGGGTTTGTGGGCAATGTTTGGGAGGATTTTTGCAGAGCTTATGTCTGGTTATTATACTTATTATCAGTCTAATATATGAAGGAGATAGGCCTTTAAAAAGTCCTCTTTGGATGACCCGAACTGGCCTATTTGTGGACGACCCGAACTGGCCCATTTTTGGAGTCTCATTTAAGCAAATAGGTGACAGTCTGCGTAATCTCGCAAAAACGCCCATATCTCTCTTCTCTGATATCGTATTGACAAACGGTTTAATGTGTTCAAAAATAGACTCATACATATGAAATTTGATGGGTGGAACACCCATAACTCTAAGTATATTGGAATAAAATCGCAGTTACATTTGATCCAAAGTTTCAGTAAAACTTATTAACGTAACTTGTGATGACTTTCATCGACTTTTGTTCCACCACTAGCTTGACTTTAAAACATAACACACGACTATCATACGACTAACATAACTCATAACATAACCTCCTTATCATGTTAAACACCCTAGTCTCACCCCAAAAGTATATGTTATAACATTCCCAACTTGTCGACTTTCGACGAAATATTATTTTCTTCAATTCCTTTAGCTTCTGAACCTTCCAACCCACTTTGTACTTGTTGTTCATGATCTTCAATATTTGTAACCTCCGAGGTGACATGACTAACTTACTTTATATATTTTCAAAGATGATCTCATTTTTGGTCCTACATTAGTTTGCTCACGACGCACTTTTACGTACGAAAATATAGGGTGTAACAGAAATATCAGATCGAAATCTGCAAGTTGCTGCCCTAGTTCGATGAATGTCAACCCGGCCAGATCCCACGAGCACAGAACGCTGAGGCGGAAGGTCTCGCCAAACTAGTCGCAGCCACCAAAAACATTGCAATCGGAGACAAAAGTGTAGTCTACCTTCTCAACTCGTCGATAGACCAAATCGAGGTAAGAATCATAAACCTGACTTGGGACTGGCGCAACTGTATTGTTACATAGTTGTAGGACGGCGTACTCCCAGGTGATAAAAAAACAGGCCAAGAAACTGAGAATGCAAGCACCCAGGTACAACATCATCCACAATGACATGTATAAGAGAACGTACGGCGGCCCTATGGCGAAATGCTTGGGCCCAAATCAGACACGACACGTCCTCGAAGCCATCCACGAAGTCCATTGTGGAGCCCATTCCGGCAATCATGCTTTGATCAGATGCCTCATATGAGCAAGGTATTACTGCACACCATGAAAATAGAGGCCGCGGACTTCGTGAGAAAATGTGAGCAATGCCAAAAGTATGCCCCAATGATTCACCAAGCAGGCGAACACCTCCACTCGGTCACCTCACCTTGGTCTTTTATCAAATAAGGGATGGACATCGTGGGCCCCCTCCCATCAAGGTGAGGTAACGTATGATTCCTTTTGGTTTTAACTGACTATTTCTCTAAGTGGGTGGAAGCATGAGTGTTCGTCCAAATACGTGAACAGGAAGTGATCACCTTTCTATGGACAAACATCATATGCCGGTTCGGCCTCTCCAAAGAGATCAGCTGCGATAACGGATCCCAATTCACGGGGAAGAAGGTCGTTGAATATTTTGAGAAGTGGCATATCAAAAGAATACTTTCGACGCCATACCACCCCGCGGGCAACTGGCAATCGGAGTCCTCCAGATTAGTCTATACTGAACATCATGAAGAATAAACTCGAAGATGCCAAGGGACTATGGCCGTAAATATTACCAGAGGTATTGTGGGCCTACCGAACAATGCCAAATATAAGCACAAGATAGACGCCCTACTCTTTAGTCGATGGGACTGATGCAGTAATACCGGTTGAGGTCGGGGAGCCCAGTCTGAGATACTCCCACGAGAGCAGACCAAAGAACGATGAAAGCAGAAGTCAAGAACTCGACGAAGTCGAAGAACGAAGAGACATGGCCTACATAAGAATAATTGCCCAAAAACAACAAGCAGAACGCTACTACAACAAGAAGGCGAAGGTCAGGCCGCTCAAAGTCGGGGACTACATAATTAAAGCTAAAACACAAGCATGCAAAAACCCACGGGAATGCAAACTAAGGACAAATTGGGACGCCCCGTACAAAATCACAGCAACAGCGAACAAAGGGTCATTCCAACTGGAAACAATGGAAGGAAAGCTACTACCAAACAACTGAATATTACCCACCTCAAGTACTTTAACTTCTAAGAGATAAAGTGTCCCCCAAGTCGTATTCTTTTTCCCCTCACTTGATTTTTGTCCCAATTAGGTTTTCTCAAGGAGGTTTTTAACGAGGCGACGAAGGGGACACTTCAAGTCAAAGTACGCAAAGACGGAGGCATAGGACGGTCAGTTCATTGCTCGGCCTCTCAAGCCTTCTCCAGGTCGACCAATGAAGGGACTAAATAGGTCGGGACTAGGACTGAAACATCAGCAAACGCCCGAAAATTTGTAAATTTCTCCAAGTGTATGAACAAAGCAACAATGCATGAAATTTATTCCTATTTCTCCAAAGGCACAACCAAGGCAACAATCTTAAAGTTTACGACGTCGACAAAGTCCGCACCTAGAAGCATATCTTTCTAAACGTAGGTTACGTTCGACCTTGTTCGAATTAGCACCTACTAGCCCTCGGCCACAATTAAATGTAGGTTATGTTCGACCTTGCTCGAACTAACACCTACTGACCCTCAGCCACAATTAAACGTAGGTTATGTTCGACCTTGTTCGAACTAGCACCTATTAGCCCTCGGCCATAATTAAACGTAGCTTATGTTCGACCTTGCTCGAACTAACACCTACTGGACCTAGTTCATAATTAAACGTAGGTTAGGCTCGACCTTGATCGAACTAACACTTACTGGCCCTCAGCCATAAATAAACGTAAGATATGTTCGACCTTGCTAGAACTAACGCCTACTGGCCATCGGCCATAATTAAACGTAAGTTATGTTTGACCTTGCTCGAACTAACGCCTACTAGCCCTCGGCCATAATTAAATGAAGGTTATGTTCGACCTTGCTCGAACTAACACCCACTGGCCCTCGGCCATAATTGAACATAGGTGATGTTTGACCTTGTTCGAACTACCACCTACCAGCCCTCGGCCATAATTAAATGTAAGTTATGTTTGACCTTGTTCGAACTAACAGCTATTGGCCCTCAGCCATAATTAAACATGCGTTATGTTCGACCTTGTTTGAACTAACGCCTGCCGATCCTCCGCGATGAATAAACATAGGATATGTTTGACCTTATTCGAACTAAGTGATTACAGCCAAAAAATACAAGTACGAACCACAGGAAGAATTTGATACTTAGAACATCTTTACAAAAGCTCATGAAGACTCCACCAACTACACACAAATATATATAGAAAAGACAAAAACAATAACTACTAGCCACCGCCTTTATCACCTGCAGCATCCTCGCCGACCTGTCCTTCAACTACGTCACCCTCTCAACCTTCAACACCCTCGCCATCACCGTCTTCGCCCTCAGAATATGCAATCTACATCTTCGTTCCCCTCGCCCTCACCGGCCTCTGGCGTAGCGGGATCATACCCGCAAGCGACTCGAGCTTCACAAGCCTTGACATTAGAATCTTCAAGGGCGGCCTCAAAGACAGATCCTGCCGCATGCAAATCTCGGAACACATCCAACTGGGCCTCTTTATGAATCCACTCCTCGTATAATTCTCGAGAAACATTAGGAAAGTCCGAAGTATGAGAAGAGGACGATTGCGCCAGTAATTAGGCCTTCTCGATCTCGAGGGCAGCAACTCGGTCGCTGAGGTCAGAATTCTCTTTCTCCAACTTTCTGATCTCATCAAATCGTTCCTCTTTTAACCTTGTCGTTTCCAAGTCGTTCTCCCGCTTAGAACGGAGGGTCTGAATCACCACCTCAAGGGCCTCCGTTCCCCCGACCGCGCTAACTCCGCCATATCCATCTCGCTCTACTTCTCGGTTATCTCACCATGAAGAACCTCCATCTGCAGGCGACACTCATCCAATTGCCTGCGTAACTCGATCACCTACGTCTGAAGGTCGTCGCACTGAACCTCCAAGGCCCTACTGACCTCGAGCTCTTCTTCTTTATTTCTCAACGTCTCCTCAAGGAAAATGCACTTCTCGATGACCTTTACCAGCTCGTCATCTTTTTGCTTCAGCTCGTCCCGAAGGGTCCGCAAATTGCCGCATTCGCCAAAATGCATGCGGATTTCCCGATACTCAAAGTATTTGTGCTGAAGTTTTTTTAAGATAGCTTTGCGCCTCTCCTCCCTTGGGGCGCTTTTGATTTCTAAGATTACGATCTCCAATCACAAAAAGAAAGAGAGTCAAACACGAGAACGCCTATGCTGACGAGAACAAAGCACTAAAACAAAGACCAAAAATATGAAAAAAACAGACAAGGAAAAGAAGCCTTGAAAAGTTTACCCTGAGAGAGAGGCCGGCTATGCTTCTCGATAAGGTAGCGTCATCCAACTCTGCCAGGGTTTCACCTTCTACATCGTAACAAAGGGGATCGAGGGCAGGGACCACGTTCTCCGTGTTTTTTAGCAGGACACGATCTATGGGAATCGCGATGGTCTGCGTAGACCCCTCCATTATCACTTTGAGCTAAGTAAATCCCTCTTCCACCATCCTCAGATCTGCAGCGTCAAGGTCTGAGCGCGTCTCATAGCCATCCTCGGCCACGACTTTGTCTTTCCTATTAGCCAGCGAAGAAGCACCGTCAGCTGGTCGCGAAGTCGATGGCCCATCTTGCCACGAAGTATGAAAGACCCTTGCAGACGGCCCTTTGGCTTCTGTCATCGTAGAAGGAAGGGATACGCCCTCTACGGCCTCAGCCAATATCGGGACCTCAGACGCCGGCCCAACGTCGTCGTCAAGTACTACGGTCATTGTGGTCGCCATATCGCGGATGATAAGATCATCCATCACAGAGTCTACAGCCCAGGCAACCCCATCACCAACATCCACTGACCTTCTCTTGCGGGGTACCAAATTCCCGTCACTCGGCGACGATTCCTCTTCCTCATCCACAAGACGGAATAAAGGTGAAGCCGGAAGCTCCGCTACCAAAATATTTGCAGGCGGAGAACAAACCGATGCAGAGGCAGCGGTATGTGGGGCCAAAAACCGAGAAGACGTAGCAGCGGTCGAGGAGGGAACAGAAACGGGGGAGCGAGTAGGCCTTGCCATGGCCGTAGGGGGGATAGACGCCGAAGAGGAGGCAACTTTCCTCTTACGGAACGCGGGAGGGGAAGTTTTCGACCTCCTCGAAGATCCTCGGGCTCGAAAAGAAAGAATCCAAAAAGGTTATCACTATCAGCAAAAGCAAACTATAAGAAATAGGCAACTAAGAGACCAAAACAAAATAGAGAAAAATAGACAAGCTCACCGGTCAAGGGAGGGATAGGCCCAAACTTCTTAAAAAAAAGTCGGCCACTCGCGAATCCCTACGATATAAGGGAGAACCCAGCCAACCCAATCAGAAATATCCTCGACCAAAGGAGGGGGCTTAGTCTTGGCTGCATAAGAAGGAAACAAAAGTTCAAAACCCACGACTAGAACGAGCAAATCAAATGTTTTCAATGAAGAAGGGTTAGACGCTTACGAGTATGATTTCACGTCTCGGTTCTAACGGAGAAAAAATTGGGCCAGAATTGTCGGCTCGCCTTATTATCCATCTTCATCACCAGGAACTTGCCCCCTCGATGACGAAGGTTTAACATTGTCCCCCTATAGAAACTAGGGGCGAAGAGATGCATCAAATGCTGAAGGGTGATCTCGACCCCGGCCAATTTCACCAATTTTGTTTAACCCATTATTATACAAACTTAACTCTTTTAGCCGAAAGTCATACTTTTTGGTCAAACAAATTTATTATAAAATGCATTTTTTGATAGGGTGAAACTCTACCATGCATGTTCTGCTTCTTTTATGATAAATCATATTACAGCAACAACTGCCAATTTCTTGCTAATCTGAAACATGGGAAAATATCATAGCATGCTTCAAATGATCTTTTTTCCCTAATCACATTTTTGAAACATGAGAAGTTGTATTGAATCTATTGTTTTGGTGTCGTGTTTCATTTCGGGTGAATTGGAATTAGTTGAAGATGCTGAAACCCTTTTACAGTTCATAGCAAATCTTTTGGGCTTTTTACTTTTAGCTCGGTCCAGAAACTAATTACATTCGTTAGTCGAAAAAGTGTATAAAATTTGCATAATTTTTGTATATAACATAGAGAATATATATATATATATATACAAAAAAAAAAAAAATTGACTATTGTTTGAGAGCGGCTATACAGTGTCATTTTCCCAAATCTTTTTGGATGGACGGTAGACTTCTGTTTTGCAATTTTGGGTGTAATCACAACACTTTCTTAGTGCTTTTCTTTTTACATCAATATTTTTTAACTTTTTAAAAAAAAACATCTTTTGGGACTTCACAAAATGCAAAATGTGTACCATAAATTGGTAAATAAGGAATATCACTTCCTGATGATTGTAGTTAACTAGCTATACATACACCTCCATTTCAGTTATACTTCATTTCCTCCTTTGCATGTACATTTTCTAGTCATGTCAGGCAACTGAAGGCCCAGTATTTGTTGCTAACTTAGTCGTTCTGTTTCCTGTGTTTCCACCGTAGGGCATACAAATTTTATTAAAATTAAATCCATAAAATAATTTAGATTATATTTTAAATTCAAGATATATTTGTCCAAATAAATATTATAGGATAATATAATTGGATTAATTATATAAGTCCAATATATATGGATAAAATAAATAAGTCTTAATTCATTGGGCTAAAGTGATTAGCCCACTTCCTTAAGCTCAAGATGTCATCTTCCTAGAGGCCCAGTTTGGTACCACGTATCAAATGATGTGGCACGCCAAGTCAAACGAAAGATCCAATAGGATCGTGCCACGTGTCAAAATGACAAAGCATGCCAAGCCAAATTAAAAGACCAATGAAACTGTGCCACGTGTGCAAGTGACATGTTCTGACCAATCAAATGCGGCCTTATCACACTTCAATTTGATTGGTCGAAAAAAGTTTGTTCTTATTATAACTCTTCCCTTCCACAACTATAAATAGGGGTCTTCATAACTCAGAAAAGACACCAGAAGTTATAACAAGAAGCAAGAAAGAGCTCGTGGATCAAACGCTATAAATTCCTCCATAAGTTTCAAGCTTCAATCATTCAAGTTCAAGTTCAACAAATCGAGTTCAAGCTCAAGAACGAATAAAAAATCAAGTTCAAGCTCAAGAACGAAGAACAAATCAAGATTCAAGGAGTATGAGTTCAAATCAAAGTTCGTGCTAGTTGAATTCAAGATCATCGTTCGTGACAACAAATATAGGTTCAAGATCAAGCTCAAAGGCGCTTGAATTTATTTACTATTGAAAAGAAAAATCAGAGGGATCATACAGATTGTGACACTCAAATATTTGAAATCAAATACTACGATTGTTGCGATATTTTTCGGTCTTGACTTTATTTTCTCGATGCAATTTATTGTCCACAAATTCTGGCACGCCCAATGGGACAATCTCTACCTCTCATCTCAACTTTTCAATCACCAAAGTTCAAGAACATTGAAATGGCTTCAAAGAAAATCAATTTCACTTCAACTTCCATCAAAGATGCTAATTCCAGGTTCTATGCTGATGTGAAAAGCATCCTCGATGTTACTTTTGGAAGCTTTGGACCATTTACGAGGAGTAAAGCAAGCTCGTTAGGACAACAAGTACCCCAAGTGTTGTCCGCCTCAATCCCTGTTTTCGGATCTTCATCCTCAAAAGGAGAAAGATCTTCCACAAACGCACCCGAAGAAGGAAGCGATGTTGCTGAAAAGATCAAGAAAACTCTTGTTGTGCTTGACCTCTCCGGATCCAAGCACTCTGATGTGAAGGAAAGTGAGGATGCTCCAAGTGATGGATCCTCCCCACTTACACCACATAGCGTGAGCCAATCGAGGATCAATCTGTGTGACCATCCATGCTACTCTCCATCGTCCACGACAATCATGCAAGCCATGGTGACAAACATTTCATCTGTGGAGGAGCAGTTGGCAAACTTGACGGAAGCAATCACTGGCTTGACCAAGTGCATGCAAAATCAAGATGCTAGAATCGACAAGCTAACAGATAGGGTGGGAATCTTGATGGAATAAGAATCCACCCACGCACCTGGCAAGCTCCCAGAAGTTTCAGAGAGTGATTCTCCCCCAAGACAAGTAGTATCCACTAAGGCTATCCCTGTCTCATCTGACGGGATGATTCCAATCGATCAACTGAAGGAGTTCATTGAAGGAATCATTAAGAACAAGTATGAAGTTGTTGCTAAGTCCTCCCTTACATACGCAAAGCCGTACACTGCAAGGATCGATATGTTGAAAATGCATATTGGCTATCAACCTCCAAAGTTTCAACAGTTTGATGGTAAAGGCAATCCAAAGCAACATGTGGCGCACTTTGTTGAGATATGCAACAACACTGGGACTTATGAAGATTGTCTCGTCAAATAGTTTGTCCGCTCGCTAAAAGAAAATGCTTTTGATTAGTATACAGACCTCGAGGCGGGATCTATTGATAGTTGGGATCAACTAGAGCAAGAGTTCGTCAATCGCTTTTATAGCACAAGGCGCACTGTGAGCATGGTGGAACTCACAAATACTCGTCAACGGAAGGGTGAACCAGTTATATACTTTATCAATCGTTGGACGAATGCAAGCCTCAACTGTAAAGACATGCTTAGTGAAGCTTCTGGCATAGAGATGTGCATCCAAGGCATGCATTGGGGATTGCGCTACATCTTGCAAGGTTCAAGGAGTACAAGTTCAAATCAAAGTTCGTGCTAGTTGAATTCAAGATTATCGTTTGTGACAACAGATATAGGTTCAAGATCAAACTCAAAGGCCCTTGAATTTATTTACTATTGAAAAGAAGAATCAGAGAGATCATAGAAATTGTGACACTCAAATATTTGAAATCAAATACTACGATTGTTACGATATTTTCGATCTTGACTTTATTTTCTCGACGCAATTTATTGTCCACGCCCACTATTCAATAGCCAATATGTCCTTTTCTCCAAATATTTAGTCCCTAGATCAATACAAGGATCTACTGAAAAAGGATGAATATGTTACTAAGGAATTAGAAGTGGCCAAAGATGAAAGGGGTCAGGTATTATTAATTTCAATGCTGCAATTTGCACTTATGTTAATATAATTTCACCCTTATAATCCTGGAAGTCAGAATATAAATCAAGTGAAATTGTCACTCTACTTGGTGCGGCGCAGTAGCATGCTATGAGAAGGGAGGGTATTAGCCTATGGTGCGGTCCCTTCCCTCTTTCCCTTCGTTGGTGTAGTCTTCGTATGACGTATAGATCACGGGTTCAAGCCATGTAAGCAGTCATTAATGTTTGCATTAAGGTATGTTGTCTACGTTACACCCTTTATAGTGCGGCCTTTCCCTAAACCCTGCATGAGCACGAGATGCCTTGTGCACTAGGCTGTCTTTCTTTTTTTAGGAAAGGAGCAAATGTTGACTACCATATCTTCCACACCTTTTTTTCGAAGGGATCGGAAGTTTTTTCAATTAAAGTGACATTAATCGAAAAGGAATTATTTATTCATATCAGAATCGCCACTTGAAATAATTTATGGTGTCCAAGTCACAAGTTTATTTTAAATCCCAAATCAAAAAAATTTGACTCTATTTTAAAGTCTGTTAAACCAGAAGACCGGGTAAGAAATTTTGTTAACCCGGGAGAAGGTGTGAGGCACTCTCGAGTTTCGTGGTTTTAGCACGGTCGCTCAACTATTAATAATTGGCCTAATTATTTGATTTATTACCCGTTTTAAACCTATTGTGCATTTTAACTTTCTAACCGCTTTTAATAGAATTTTAATTGCTTTTAGGATTTATGGAATTTATTTAAATAAGTCACGATGTCGCACACTTATTGTTTTTGTACACATTGCGAATCGCGTCACGTGAAACGCACCCGCGATTTACAACATGTTTATTATTATTATCATTTGAAGTTATGGTCAAGTCGCGTGAAACGCGCACTTGAGTTGGGATTTACGTATCATGACTATGCCATGGGAACCATACCCATAGTCACGATGATTTATTATTAATCGCGCCCAAAGCAAGCTACGATGTATGTGACTTATTTCCTAATCTAATTTGAGATTAACGCAAGGCCAAGAGTTTATGGAAATTAATAGTTTGTTAAATAAATAACTGATCATTATGAATAGTCAAAGAATTAGCACATTTGATTCAAACAATTGCTCGCACTAGTTCCATATACTGGTTCATTATCACGTTAGAGCCTACATATTTGGGCAATGTTTTAATTAGGCTAATGAGATGAAGCAGCACGGTATAAAATATCCATTCCCAAAAATTTCGACAAGTCTAGATGGGGCTGAATGGTTCATACTTTCACACAAGCAACAGAATATAATGTTGGACTATCAATCAATTCATTCAAACAAATTTCAATGGGTTAACTCTAAGGCCCAATGACTTAGAGTATCCAAGCTTGTTTAAACAATCTCAAAGGGGGATTTGCATCTATACCCAGTTTTTGGATCACATTTTAACCTATACCCGCTTTGCAAAAAAACAAATCGGGTAACTTCAGGCATATGAGCCTGAAGTAGCAAAAATTTATGTCTGAAGTTTGAACTTCAGAATGTTTTGCCTGAAGTGTAGCCTTATCAAAGTAAAATTTCAGATATTTTTGCCTGAAATTTGGCCTGACTTGCAAAGGCAATCGCGCAAACTTCAGTTCATAGTACAATGAAAAATTTCAGTTCAATAATTGCTGAACTTCAGCAATTTTGGCTGAAGTTTTTGTTTTGTAATTGCTGAACTTCAGCATTCTAAGAGCTGAAGTTTGTTTAGTATCTGCTGAACTTCAGCATTTTAGTAGCTGAAGTTTGTTTAGTATTTGCTGAACTTCAGCTCCTAGAGGATACACTTCAGTTCAATAATTACTAAACTTCAACAATTTTGGCTGAAATTTTTGTTTTGTAATTGTTGAATTTCAGCATTCTAGGAACTAAAGTTTGTTTAGTATCGGCTGAACTTCAGCATTTTAGGAGCTAAAGTTTATTTAGTATTTGCTGAACTTCAGCTCCTAGAGGATGCACTTCAGTTCAATAATTGCTGAACTTCAGCAATTTTGGCTGAAATTTTTGTTTTGCAATTGTTAAACTTCAGCATTTTAGGAGCTGAAGTTTGTTTAGTATTTGCTCAACTTCAGCTCCTATAGGATGCACTTCAGTGCTTGGGTCCTTTTGGGTAATATTCCAAGCAGTCAACTTGAACTTCCCGTCGTCCATCCTCATACCAGGAAGGAAGGTATCAGTGGGTTCATTAAAACTTTGCCATAGTGGCTTCCCTGACCATTCATCAATTAAACCAAGTTTCCTGAATCCAAGAGCTTCGCTTTATGTGAAGAATAATAATATGAATAATAATATCATCTAGAGGAAAGAATAATGTCACCCGAAGGAGGAGAAAGAGGCCTAAAGTTGTTTAAAAAGTGGGTACAAGTTAAAACTTTTTTAAAAAGTGGGTATAGGTTAAATGGGGGCGACCAAATAGGGCGCCCCGTGCAATTTTTACAACCTCAACTGGGCCACTTTATCAATCTGGCCCAAATTCACTTTGGCCACTTAATAACACAACCCACAAAATCAAATACCATATAGTACATTTACAATACAATTGCCATGAAACTTGACCCGAAAATAATACAAAACTGCATTGGAATTCAATTTACATATTCAAACTAAACTATGACTTATTCGATACAGCATGACCATTCTACACTAATAGCCAATTGCTTTACACTAATAATCAAAGCAGAGCTCAAAATTTCTATTCCATTTCTTCAAATTCCCTCAATGAGACACTTGTTCTATAACTTGTTCAAGTATACCTTTCCTTCTCAATCTGATTTTTAATTCACAATCACAAAGCATAAACCTGTTAATGTTGAACCACAGAACCTCTGAGTAATTCCAGAATCATATGAGCTCAGTTGATTTTAATGTCATGCTTTAAACTTAGTCAACTTTTAACATCAAGAGTTGCATAAGACAAGCTAAAAATCAGACTCATTATGAAACTAGATTTGTCATTCGAATAACATGCTAGAACAGCTCGATCAAAGATAGACTAACCAAATAGTTGAATACAAACACAGAGAATAAGATATGAACACAGCAAGTCATTCAATTCTTCATTAACTCATTTAAAAGAGTTACAAAGAGAGTTTCAACATACCTAATAGCAGGAAAAGGAAAAGCAGCAGAACACAGCAGTAGAAACAGTAACAAGTTCAGCAATTAAACCAACAGCTCCACAATTTGCATACCACTCGAAATCCCAGCAAGATTGAAGCAAACTAGTAAAAAATGGAAGGAAAAGCAACTTTGAAATCCTTTTTTTTTCTTTTGTTTTCTGTATCTAATTTTGAATCTCAAAGAAAAGAAATCAGTGTAAAATGAAGAAAGAAAGGAATGTCAAGCTTCTGCCGAGAATTAGTGTGTAAAACCAGTCTAAAAAATGAAGAAAAGAGTGTGAATTTCAGAGAGTGTTTTTGTGTCTGTCTATTCAGAATTCAGAGACCGTAAAATGAGAGGAGATGAGGTCTTTATATAGAGAGTGAGAATTTGGTTATGTGCACAGAAAAATCAGAGAATAATTCTGGAATGTCAGTCCCTAAAATTTAGGAAAAAACATCTTTTCTAACAGAAAATGGACAGCTGTTGTACAGCTGTCTATCCAGATATTCCCCATATTTTTTTTAACCATTTAACTCCTGAAATTAACCTTCTAGAAACAAAAGCTCTCAATTGAACCTAGGCTAAGCGACCCTGCCCGGATTGGCCCAAACAAAGCGGGCTTGACTTCAACGAAAACCACACTGGAAACAAAAATCAAAAAGGTGCAACAATCATATCCTATTCCTAATTAAGGAATTAACTAAACATGTTTTCCAATTAAACTAACAGATTTATAAATTAATCTAAATATCATGCAATCAAAAAATTGAAATTCTATAACTAATCTGAAATTAAACCATTAGAGCAAAAGAAAGAAGAAGAGGAGAGAAGAGAAGAACTACCGGCACTGAAACGGGCACGTGAATGCTCTGACCGGCTATGGGTAAATCGACCGGATTCCAGCGACTTCGAAGTGACCCAAAATTAGTGTCAATCTATTGTTTTGGGTTGAAGAACAATCGATTAGCACAAATTTTTGGTCAATCAAGTCAAAAAATCCGAGAAAATCAAAAGGGAGGCGGATTAGGGTTTTCCGGCCTTCTTACATTTGAAATTGAAGAAGATTGGTGGGGATTTTGGGGAAATTGGTGATGGATTAGGGTTGAGGGGAAGATGGTGGTTATGGAGTGAAGATTTGGGGAGGTTTGGGGTGGTGCCGCCACCATAGGCGATTTCCGGCGGCGGCAGAAGGTGGCTGGTTAGAGAGATGAGAGAGATAAGGGAGATGGGGGAACTAAGGCGTCTCTAGGGTTTGGGGAGGGGTCTGTTTGGACATATTTAAGGGAAAGGGATGGGGAGTTCGGGGTCGTTGGATTAAGTTTGATGAAGGGCTGGTATTAGCTTGACGCCGAAACGGCGTCGTTTGGTCTTGGGTGAGACTGGACCGGATCCATGTGGGTCTGGGCTGAGCGAATTTGAGCAATTGTTTGGGCCATTTGGCCCAGCAAGAATGCTTCCTTCAATTTTTGCCTTCACCTTGTTTTTTAAATGGCCACTCTTAATTAAATCCTATATCAAACTTAATTTACAAAATTAACCTATTCATTTGTTTTAATTCAAAATTAAGCTAATTACATATTGAATTAACTAATTGACTAATTAACTACAAATGTAAAAAGAAAAGAAGAATAGCTAAATGTAATTTGTGATTTTTATATTTTAACAATGCAATTAATGTGTGATTACATCCTAAACATGCAATTAAATCTAAAATGCACAAGTAAAAGATAAAAAAATATTTTTTGATGATATTTAGGATTTTTTAAAAAATATTTCTAAATATGCATGAATGCAACTAAATGCAAATAAATGCAAATAAATATCCTAAAAATTCTATAAAAATTAGAAAAAGTCTATTTTTGTGGATTTTGTAGGAGTATTTTTTGTGAGGAAAAAATCATGCTCACAATATCTTTATCCTTCTTTTTACGGTGTTTATGTTGAGGTTTTTATTTTTAAGATGAAATATTCTTAAAATGAGGGTGAATGGGAAATGGAGGGAAAATGAAATTTTGAGTAAAATTTTAAGTTTCCCTCTTGACAATGAGACATTGTCCCATATTGGAAGAGGAAGACATTTTTGGTGGGTATATATATAATTGCTCTTCTTGTAGCTCTTAAAGAGTTAAGAAGAAAGCAAGCCTCGCGCCGTCGTCGTCGTCGTCGCTCGCTCGGCTCGGCTTCGGCTACGGCTACGGCAATATTGGCGGGAATAACAATCTTAAGGAATTTAATATTAATTTCTGTATTTGTATTATTCTTATTATTCTGCAAACTAAAACCTTTGTGGTTTGTGTACTCCCGTTTTGGAGAGTTAAGCCTTCGTGGCGTTTTGTTGGATATTAAAATCTACGTGATTTTTACTCCAGTTTGAAAACGTGTATTAAACGTTTGTTTGTGTCATTCTTTTACAGAAAAAATGATGACTGAAAGCGAAAACCAAGTTGTTCCGATGGTAACTGCCAACGCATCGACAAGTCGAACACCGGCGTTGGCACCGGCAGAAAAATCCGAAAAAATTTCCGGGATTGATTTCAAGCGCTGGCAGCAGAAGATGTTCTTCTACTTAACTACGTTATGTCTACAGAAGTTCATCAAGGAAGATGTTCCTGATCTGCCAGATAAAACTCCAGATAATGAACGCTTTCTCGTGATTGAAGCGTGGAAGCATTCTGATTTTTTATGCAAGACGTAGTAAACGTCAAAGAACGTCTACTTCATTTGGACCAGATTTTGTGACTTTCTTATTGGAGAATGAGTCTCAAACATTTAAAGAAGCTATGACTTCTTCGGAATCATTGTTTTGGAAAGAGGCAGTCAATAGTGAAATAGAATCCATATTGAACAACCATACATGGGAATTGGTTGATCTTCCTCCTGGAAATAAACCTTTGGGTTCTAAATAGATTTTTAAGAGAAAAATCAAAGATGATGGCACTATTGATAAATTCAAGGCAAGGCTCGTAGTCAAAGGGTATAGACAACGAGAAGGTCTAGACTACTTTGATACATACTCTCCAGTTACAAGAATTACGTCCATACGAATGTTGGTAGCATTAGCTGCAGTGTATGGTCTTGAAATTCATCAAATGGATGTTAAGACTGCCTTCTTGAATGGAGAGTTGGAGGAAGAAATTTACATGGAACAACCTGAAGGGTTTGTGGTTCCAGGTAAAGAAAAGAAGGTATGTAGACTTGTTAAGTCTCTTTACGGACTAAAACAAGCACCCAAACAATGGCATGCGAAATTTGACCAAACAATGTTGTCAAATGGTTTTAAGATAAATGAATGTGATAATGTGTGTACATTAAAAATGTTCCAAATCACATAGTCATTGTTTGCCTATATGTGGATGATATGCTGATAATGAGTAATAACATTGCCAACATAAATGCTACTAAGCGTATGCTCAATAGCAAGTTTGATATGAAAGACTTGGGAGTTGCTGATTTAATTCTGGGAATTAAGATCCATAAGACTCCTCAAGGTCTGGCATTGTCACAATCTCATTATATTAAGACAGTACTTGAAAAATTCAAGCACTTGGGCTTTAAAGTTGCAAAGACTCCAATTGACGTGAATCTTGCATTAGCAAAGAACAAAGGCCAAAGCATATCACAATTGGATTATGCTCGTGTATTGGGATGCTTAATGTATATCATGAATTGTACACGACCAGATATAGCTTGTGCTATAAGTAAACTGAGTCGATATACGAGCAATCCAGGCCAATCTCATTGGATGGCAATGAAACGAGTTTTGGGATATTTAGAACATACCCAGAACTTTGAATTGCACTACAGTAATTTTCCTGCGGTGATTGAGGGATACTGTGATGCAAATTGGATCACCGGTTCAACTGATTCTAAGTCCACGAGTGGATATGTATTCACTATTGGTGGAGGAGCGGTATCTTGGAAGTCGTCCAAACAAACATGTATTGCCCGCTCTACAATGGAGGCTGAATTCATAGCCTTAGATAAAGCCGGTGAAGAAGCTGAATGGCTCCGGAATTTCTTGGAAGACATTCCATTTTGGCCCAAACCGTTGGCACCAATATGCATACATTGTGATAGTCAAGCGGCAATTGGAAGGGCTGGGAGCGTTATGTATAACGGTAAATCTCGTCATATACGACGAAGACATAAAACCGTTAGGCAATTACTCTCTAGAGGAATTATCACGATTAACTATGTAAAGTCAAGTGATAATGTGTCGGATCCACTTACAAAAGGCCTAACTAGAGAGGTAGTTGAGAAATCATCAAGGGGAATGGGGCTATGGCCGAGAACAAGTCATTGTGGTGGTAACTCTACCTAGAAGACTGGAGATCCCAAGATCTAGGTTCAAGGAGATCAAACAAAGTCATTAATGACGGTTCAACATTGTCAAATAAAATTTTAGTCCGTTCTCATGATGAGACAATGTTCAGTACCAAGGATAAAGCATTAAGGCTTTTTAATGATTTCTAAATTTGATACGGGGTATATCAAATAGTGTATCTACAGGATGATACGTTTAGGAATCACCTATGTAAGTGTGAAGTTTTAGCCGCTTCAAGGAGAACTTTGTAAGGCCAGTTCTCTACGCACTTATGAAACCAGGCGGTGTTCATGGCTGAAACGAACACAACAATGAGAACCAAAGACGGTTAAGGGTTGATTGTGTGACTTATGGTTGTCTAGGTATACACCAAAGATCGACGGTTCAAAGATATCAAATCTACCGATTGACCGAGTATATCCGACATAAGTTTACTACGGAAAGTTCAAAGGGAAACCTACTTATCCAGATGCGATTAATCCTTACTTGTAAATCACACAGTTTTTCCATGCATACTTCCGTGATATAGCCATTCCCCATTCATGTGGAGGATTGTTGAGGTTTTTGTTTTTAAGATGAAATATTCTTAAAATGAGGGTGAATGGAAAATGGAGGGAAAATGAAATTTTGAGTAAAATTTTAAGTTTCCCTCTTGACAATGAGACATTGTCCCATATTGGAAGAGGAAGACATTTTTGGTGGGTATATATATAATTGCTCTTCTTGTAGCTCTTAAAGAGTTAAGAAGAAAGCAAGCCTCGCGCCGTCGTCGTCGTCGCTCGGCTCGGCTTCGGCTTCGGCTTCGGCTTCGGCTTCGGCTTCGGCTTCGGCTTCGGTCAAATGATCGATTGATTGATTAATTTTTTGGACCAAATTTATTTGTTAATAGTAAATATTAACGTAAGATTATCCGCATTTATAACGGATATTTTCCAATTCGTGTATTGACCATTTGGCAGCCGCCTAATGCTCTTCCCACCATGAAGTGCTTGCTCCACAAACATGTAATGCTTGCTCCACCATGGAGGGTGGACGTTTGGTCTTGCTGCTATATATATGTGCAGCAGATGTTGAAGAAAGACACTCAACACACAACATACAATTCGCTCAACAAATTGGCTATACATTGCACTCCTTCCTCTCAGCATTTTCATACGATTTTCTGAGTATATACTCCTTCGTTCTGCATTATTTTTAACTTCAAACAAAGCAACTGTAAGTGTGATTTGCTACCGAACTTTGTGTTCGCTGAAACACTGGGGTTTGAAGTACCGTTACACCAGTGTGTTATTCGTTTTATCCTGGGAGGAAATAATCCATTACCTTGGGTACTAGGAGGGGATTAAATTCCTTAAGGAAACACTGTGAATTCAGTGAGCTCGAATTTATTATTGTTCATAACGTTAACTTATATTTTGCAGAATTATTATTTACAAATACAGCAATATTGGCGGGAATAACAGTTTGAAGTCTGCAATCTGCATTTTCTGTTTGCAGGTATGAATTGTTTAAAGCTTTCAATCTTATATCTGGAAAAATTGACCCGATATACAAGCAATTCTCACAAAGAGCAATACACATCCTCTTGTTGGGACAGCATAATTTAACTTAGATAATGAAGATGAACCATTTTTACACGTTATTAAGTATACTGCTGTGCCCCCAACATAGCGTTTCCTATCTCCTTTAATTAGGTCTATAATTGGTACGCAGTAATAACATTTAGTATGAACAGTGAAAGCCACACAACTCACACCAAAAACAAAAGCTAACAAAAGATTAACCACATTAACAGTCACTTAAAAACAATCAAACAGAAGCTACTCCATTAATTGCAGGCTTCATTAGCTTCAGATAACCGTTGAGCCAAAACAGTAGCAGACTTTTCAGAAACCAAAGCTTGAATGAGCATAGTCTTTACTTCCCAAGCGCTGTATGGATAGTTCTTTCTAGCATATGAATTCAACAATGCTGCAGTCGATTGCTTCACTAATCTTGCAAATATATTGTCTCTATCATCGTTTCTTCCCGCAGCTTCTAGGAGTGTAAGATCGTACCTGTATCGCTCGTATGCCCTCGATCCGAATACTTTTGATACTGTTGACATTTGCGGCACCATCTTCGGCCATGACTCTCTCCTGCTGCTCCAATACCTGCGCAACAGCAGCAAATTAGTAACAGCTTTATTAGTTGGTGGATTATTTTGGAAAAGATGCAGCTTTTTCATAGCCTTTACTACGGCTCCATGAAAAAATCCTCCAACCTCAAGTGAAACAGGGGTTTAACAAAGGGCAGCCCGATGCACTAAGCTTCCACTATGCGCGGAGTCCGAGGAAGGGCAAGACTACAAGGGTCTATTGTACGCGACCTTACCTTGAATAATTCTGTAAGAGACTGTTTCCATGGCTCGAACCCGTGACCTCTCGGTCACATGGCAGCAACTTTACCAGTTACGCCAAATTTAGGAAAACTTACTTGTATCCAATGTTTAAACTTACTTGTACCCAATGTCTACATAGGCCCAACGGATACATGACACCCCAGGGGCGGAGCCGGAGTGTGGGATGCGGGTTCGGACGGAATCTGGTACTTTTGTTCAAATCATATATTTGTCTTATGAAATCCATTGAATGAATATGTATAAACTATTAATAAGGGCTTCTCCAACGCCAACTGCATTTGCTATAATGCAGGTGATTTTCGGAGTAATTGGTCTCCAACGCTGCTGCATTTTTGGCTGCAAAATGGGGATGAATACAGTCACTCCAAATTTGGAGTGACGATATTCATCTCCTCCATTACTATTCTCTATTACTTTATTTTTTTTATTATTTAACTCTTTTAATTTATCTCTTTATATATACCTAAATATGTTTATGTAATATCTTTATAATATTAATTTTACATCTTAACTTTGGCATATAATTTTGATAAATTGATTTTCGTGCATTTATTATTTTTATGTAAAATTGTAAGTTAATTTTCGTGCATTTTGATCTCGACCGTCGAGTGGCTTTCATCCTAATCTCAATTGTCCGATGGATTTCATCCATATTCTTATTTTATCTTCAGAAAAAATTATCTCTACACATTATTCAATGTGTAGACAACTCAGCAGACACAATAATTTAGTAGATGAGAATATGATAGATTTTATTTTGATCTCAACCGTCGAGTGGATTTCGTCCTAATCTCAACTGTCCAATGGATTTCATCTGTATTCCTATTTTATCTTTAGAAAAAATATCTCTACACATTATTCAATGTGTGGACAACTCATCAGACACAATAATTTAGTATATGAGAAAATGATAGATTTTATTTTGATCTCAGCCGTCAAGTGGATTTCGTCCTAATCTCAATCGTCCGATGATTTCATCTTTATTCCTATTTTATCTTTAGAAAAAATATCTCTACACATTAGACAACTCAGCAGACACAATAATTTAGTAGATGAGAATAAGATGGATTTTATTTTGATCCCAGCCGTCACTCAACCGTCCGATGGATTTCATCCTTATTCTTATTTTATCTTTAGAAAAAAAAATCTCTACACACTATTCAATCTGTAGACACTCAGCAGACACAATAATTTAGTAGATGAGAATATGATAGATTTTATCTTTATCTCAGCCGACGAGTGGATTTCGTCTTAATCTCAACCGTCCGGTAGATTTCATTCTTATTCCTATTTTATCTTTAGAAAAAATTTTCACTCGATAAAAATGAACACCATTTAGGAAAATCATACTCTTTCATCCAATTCATTTCTAAATAAATTAAATATTATTGTTGTCGTCTTCTGAAAATTAATTTCTATAGGGGAGGTTCATCTAATAATAATGATGATTCAAATTACTCACCATCATCATCATCACCTTTAATTTCCGATAATGAAGCTGAGATGCAATTGTGCATGGGGATTTTATTTTGATCCCAGCCATCAAGTGGATTTCGTCATAATCTCAACCGTCTGATGGATTTCATCCTTATTCTTATTTTATCTTTAGAAAAAAAATCTCTGCACACTATTCAATGTGTAGACAACTCAGCAGACACAATAATTTAGTAAATGAGAATAGGATAGATTTTATCTTGATCTCAGCCGTGGAGTGAATTTCGTCCTAGTCTCAACCGTCCGGTAGATTTCATCCTTATTCCTATTTTATCTTTAGAAAAAAATTTCACTCGATAAAAATGAACACCATTTAGGAAAATCATATTCTTCCATCCAATTCATTTCTAAATAAATTAAATATTATTGTTGTCGTCTTCTGAAAATGAATTTCTATAGGGGAGGTTCATCTAATAATAATGATGATTCAAATTACTCATCATCATCATCGTCACCTTTAATTTTTGATAATGAAGCTGAGATGCAATTGTGCATGCAAGTAAATTAGATGAACAATTATGTGTTGCAGTGTTTGGAAGAAAATCAAAATAATGATCCTACAGAGTTGGCTTCGTTCCAGGTCATTTGGTAATCAATCGAGATCGTGAAAGTGTTGATAATAATTTATTTCTCGATTATTTTTCAGATAATCCCCGCTTTAATGAGGGACAATTTCGTCGTAGATATCGGATGTCCCGGAATTTGTTCCTTCGAATTGTTGATGCAATTAAAGGTCATGATATGTACTTCGAACAACGCGTTGATGAGGTGGGTAGATTTGGATTATCTACTCTACAAAAAATTACAGTCGTGTTTAGAATGTTGGCATACGGTGTGCCAACAGGATGCCACTGACGAATATGTGAAAATTGAAGAGTCAACTGCATTTGAAAGCATGAAGAGATTTTGCCGAGCTATCGTAGAGGTTTTTGGCGAGCAGTAATTGAGATCACCAACAGCTAACGATGTTGCAAGGCAGAAGCACATCGGTGAACAGCGTGGTTTTCCAGGAATGTTAGGCAGTCTAGACTACATGCATTGGAGATGGAAAAATTGTCCAACAGCATGGGCTGGACAATATGCAGATCGTAGTGGATCCCCATCAATAATTTGTGAAGTTGTAGCTGATTATAACCTTTGGATATGGCATGCATATTCTGGTATGCCCGACACCAATAATGACATTAATTTTTAGAGTCATCACATTTGTTTTTCGATCTTGCTGCAGGTATTGCTCCTCCCGCCCATTATGTTATTCAAAGAAAAGAATATGATATGGATTATTATTTAGCTGACGATATATATCCAAAATGGTCAACCCTTGTGCAAACTATTCGTGACCCACGTTCACCACAAAAGGAATATTTCGCGATGAAACATGAATCATGTCGAAAAGATGTTGAACGTGCATTCAGAGTTTTGCAAGCTCGTTTTGCAATTGTTGTGGAACCATCACGTTTTTGGAGAAAAGAAGTGCTACATGATATAATAACTACATGTATTATACTGCACAATATGATAATCGAGGATGAGCGTAATCTTAATGCACCAATTCAAGATGATTGGAAATGTCCACCTCCGACAGTAGAAATGGTAGTAGATGAAAATCACTGATTTGAATAATTTTTAGCTCGACACAAAAGAATTAAGGACAAAGATACTCATTTTGCACTTCGTAATGCATTAATAGATCATTTATGGGAGCATACTAGAGGTGGAAGTTGAATATTTATATAGTATTTAATCTGAATTTTACCATAATATAATATGTATTTAATTATCTTGTATCTTAATGATTTCACTTTTATTTGAATTATCCGTTAATATATATATAATCTATACTATTTCTTTACAAATTATATTATTTAAAAATTTATGGTATAAAATAATTTTATATTAAATGGTTATATAAAAAAGAAATATAAATTATATGTAAAAAAGAAAAAAAAAATTTAATAGAAATAAGAAAATAAAATTTAAATAAAATATAATAATATAATATTGAAGAGAGAGAAGAAAATAAAATGAAATATTCTTTTTTGATGTAAAAAATGGAGTGATTGTTGAAGTAACTTTACTCCATTTTGGTGGAGAAAATGGAAGCAATGGTTGAAAATGGCCTAAAGAATGCACTAACTTAAAAGAATTACAATCCCACATGTAAGGTTAAAATTTTGGCTCTGCCTTTCACTACAAAAAAATAGTCTATTTGCGGAGGTTTTATTACAGGGTTATTATTAACCTCCCCAAATTGTATCTAACTAAGGGGGTCTTATTAACCTTTGCACTAAAATTCAATTTGCGGTGTTTAGAATTTCCGCTAGCCTTAAAAAAAAAAAGGCGCTAACAATAGAATATTTCCTTTATTTTTATCTACTCACCTAGACTCTTATTAGTAAACCATAAATAGCTAATACTGCACTACTCTCACTTTAAATTATGCCTTATCATGGTACATTTGTATAATTCGGGATAAACACCGGCAGGGGCGAAGCCACAGTGTAGCAAGGGTGGTCAACTGACCACCCTTCGTCGGAAAATGCCGGAAAATTAACACTGTGTATATAGGTAAAATTTTGGATTTACATGCATATAATACATATTGAACACCCTTAAAACAATAAAGAATCATAGCTCAGTGGCAAAGGGTGGTCAAGAGGGCCTCATGGTCGCGGGTTCGAGCTTCACTCTCCACAATTTTTATTTTTCTTGTTCAAGTTTGAACACCCTTGAAATATTTTCTAGCTTCGCCACTGAACACCGGATATAGGTAAGTTTTACCAAGAGCTTATATATATACACAATAGGATAAAATTGTTGTCAGCCTAACTAACAACAATCACGCCTCAATTTTCTACTAATTGAGGTCGACCAAGAATTTTGTCACTCCATTTTAAGCTCATTTAGTCTAATAATTAGATAGGATAAATTTAACTCACCCACACCACTAGGTAAGCGTAAGGTCTACGTCCGCACTATACTCCCCGACCCCACACTCGTGGGAATATAATGGGCTTGTTGTTCCAAAATCCCAACTGAGATTTTTTTTTTTTTTTTTTTGGAAAATAAAAGAGAGAAAATTAGTAGAAAGTGAAGAGAAGAGTCTTACTGAGGAGTGCATCTCCCTCTGTTTCTGGTGTATACAAATCCAGGTCTGAACTGTTGAGCAGATACAGTCAAATCTCCCAAGTAGCAATAGTAAGTGACTAATAGCACTGAAAGAGCCAACCGATTTCTGAACATAAGAAAATTAGCCATTTTCTTTTCAGCAAATTTTACCTGAAACTAATTATAAGCACCTACTTGTGTACAATGGTTGGATCTGAAAAACTCATTTCCTTCTTGGTCATCCTCGAAACTGCTGCAAATTTTGAAATTATATCTTCTTTATTGAAACTATCGCTTTCACTATTGTCAGTTTGCAAATCTAACCCCCCCCCCCCCCCTCCCTTCTTCTTTTTTACTTTATTTGTACTATCTACTTGGGACATATATTATATCATGGGTCATGTGATGCAAGGTGTTTGTGTCTACTGTCTAGCAAATGGCAGTCCCACGTGGCTTTATATCTTCCTGTTTCAACTTCGAATCTCTTCTCTTTTCAGGTGACCGTTGTGCCTATGTGTAATTTGGAATTTTTTTCTATTTTTACCTCGCGCAAGAAACTATTTATATTCGATATTCGAAAAAGTATATAAAATTTATATAATTTATATATATATATATATATATATATATATATATACAAAAAATATTTTTTTGGTTATTATTTTAAAAGTTACTATACAATATCATTTTCCCTACCCTATCTTATAGCATGTTTGGTCAAAGGTATTTTTTTTAGTCAAAAGTACTTTTTTGCCGATATTAAGGTGTTTGGCCAAACTTTTTGAAGGAAAAAATATTTTTAAGTAGAATCGTAAGTAATTTTAGAGAAACAAAATAAAGTAGTTTCTCTCCAAAATTATTTTTTTTAAAACTTGGTTAAATACTAATTGTTACTCAAAAGTATTTTTCAAATTAATTAATCAAACACAAACTACTTCTCACTAAAAGTACTTTTTTGAAAAACGCTTCTCAAATTAAACGGATTTTAGAAGTTTGGCCAAACATGCTATTAATCTCATAGTGCTCCAGCTCTGTTTCCCAATTTGTTTTAGAAGCTTGGCCTCTTTTATTCTTATTTTTTTATTTTTTTGAATATGTGGCCTCTTTTATTCAAGTAAAGCCTTTAGAGGCTATAGCATAGTTAAGTAGTTAAGAGCTTCTAGTAATTTAAAAACGTAAAAATCTACTTGTTTTGCGTTAATAGGACTTCTAGGAACGTTTTTTCTTTCCCTTATCAAGCAAATCACACTTAACCGCCTAATCGCCATTGATGCTATCTTGATAATTCAATATCTTATCATAGTCTATACTCTAGCATTGGTTGTAGCCTAAACAGGCTATTAGTCTTATTAAGTTTGAATTTTATTTGCTGAACATTTACACAATAGAAGTTACCTAGAAAATACTCTGTTTTTTTAAATATATATATCGGTGTAGGATTAAATATTAAGCTTTTGAAGAAAAAAGATGGCATGTGACTCATAGGCTATATACCCTTGGAGTTCTTTAGTTTGAAACATGTTTTGATCATTTCTATTGGAGTGTCATTAAAAGTAAATAAGAAAGATGATCTTAGAAAAATTCCGAGTATAAAAAGGTGCCAGTCATTTTTGTGCAAACTAAAAAGGAAAGAATATTATATAAAATTGAAATGGAAAGTAAAACAACAATAATAATTATATCTTAGATGAGCTCGTTAGATGCAAGGAGGCAATTTTTGAAGGGAGAGGGATAAAGAGAAAGCACATTAATAGCACAATGAAGACCAGAAATCAGCCAGGCCCACCGCTAAGCTCCACAACAATTTTTGTGCTATAAAAAGGAGATAAAGACAACTAAAATATAAAGTCTGAAAACCACGATTCATTAAAAGCCTACTGCGTATGTATAAACAAGAGATCAGGACGTACACAACTCTCGACCCCAATTTAATTGCAATAACGGAGAAGAGGGTTTAAAGTAGCACATATATATACAGGCATTCGGAGCGTCGATGATCCAAAGAGTTTCTTCTCTGTAACTTTTTATTGGGTGGTTCCTGGGAGGAGTATTTCACCTTAAACAAACACTGCAACAAATACCAAATCACAGAAAGGACGACGAACAGGACTCGAAAGTAATCTCTCATTCCCCTGGTACAATTCACCTACATGCATGTGATGGCAACTGCTACCTAAACAGACGCACTGCAGCCAGAGCAACAAGGACTTTCCACTTCTGCGACTTGGAAAGGTTCCGCCACATTCATAACTCAGTGCAGGAAGTCCTTCATTGGATCATCATGGAGGACCTTTTTCATCCTATAGGCTTCCATTTCTTCCGGTGTAACCTACAAAGACAAATGTGGTAAGAACCAAAAAGTAAAGATACAGAAGAGAGTCGAAAGCTAAAAATTGAAGATTTAGATGTACCTCATCATTGTACTTCACATTATATTTCCTTTTCCTTTCATCTCTTTCTTCTCTTCTCTTTTCATCCTCCTGCTCAGAGAAGAAATCCAAAATTTTAGATCATATTAGAGCATCCAGATTTAGTGAGTTAGAGCCAACTGAGAATCCGTATTACTGCAGATGGATCCAGTCAGGCTATTGTATCTGCCCAACCCCTATCCGTCTGACTCAGAAAGAGCTCCTCTCTCTGTGTCTCCCGGTGACCCCCCCCCCCTCCTGATATCATTCTTTGCGCACGTGAACTATTGACCCGCCCCCAAACACAGCAAATTACATTTTGTTTCCAAAAATAAAAGAGCCAAATGAATGAATTCATCATAATGACAGTGCAAGAGTGGCATCGAAGGTACACAGAACAGGCTAAAGGGGATACCTTTTTAAGTGCTTCAGCCAGCTTTTGCTCGTCCAAAACCAAATCGTCAGGTACTTCAGTACCCCAAGTAGCAAGCCTCCTCTCCTCAACCGGCGCATGTGTATCTAGATTAATCACATATTGATGACAAGATGATAAATATTAAAATTAAGACAGATAGCTACACTGTGCAGAAGTATCCATACAAAGTAACAGGCTAAAAAAGATCCCATTTGCAAACATGGGGTTCATGCCAGTGGGAAAATATACTGGCTTACAGATTTGAATCTTAGAAAAACTAAGACGTGGAAATCAGACAGTTCACAGACAATTGTGTCGTCATACACACAATTCACTCCCAGTAGCTTGTAAATATATCACATACCGAATAAAGAAGATGGTTGAACAAAGGGAAGAAAAATAACTCCTTCGACTTATGTCAAGGTCTACTGTTACATTGACCCAAGAAAAACTGTACAAGGTTGCTAATTCAGGTATAACCAAGTTCTTGACCAAAGTTCAAGGAGAGGAAAATAAAAAAGAGGAAATGTCAGCAATCTAGAGGAAGTACGAAATACAACTGCTCTGTAATTATAGTCTTAACATCTAATCCTGAGCATATATTTCAAACACATATAATACAACGTCTCAATCCCAAACAAGTGAGGGTTGGCTATGTGGATCTCACTAACAATGTTTCCCAGTTAAATTCATCTCAACCCAACATCATAAAAAATAAAAAAAGGGAAGCCCGCACAAGGCATAACACGTTCACGCAAGGTCCGGGGAAGGGCCGCACCCCAAGGGGGTGATTAAGACAGCCTACCCTAATGCAATCATAAAAATAAAAAGTACTAGAAGTTCTCTATATTTCCTACTGGCATAAGAATCTCTAATAGTGCTAAAAGACTCCAAGAAAGCATAGGACCTAAAGTAAAACATATTAACATGATCAAAAGATATTCCCAACTAATGGGTATAGCATATATAAATCTTTTTCTTCCATTGTGTCCTTTCGTCTGCATTAATTCCAAGAAATTGTAGGTCTTTCGAGACAACTTTCTTCCATTGATTAAAACACATACAAAAAGGAAGAGCAAAAAGAAAGAGTCTTAAGACATACACTGACCTTATCTTGAATATATTTCACTCACATTAGTATCAAAAAGCTTTTTTATTTCCTTCAGTATAAAAACAAAGCCACTACTTCCTCTATCCCATTATACATTCAGTTTTTTTAGCATGAAAATCGAGGAGATTAAACAGTTGGTGACTATATTTATAGTAGCAACGATAGAACAAAAAATAATAATAGCACTGTTAGAAGAGAAAGTTAAACTAATTGATTTAATCAAAGGACAAATTCCTTCAACAATTTAGTACTTAATTTTCAGTTGTGAACAATAAAATTCTCAGAATCTTGACCAAAAGAAATCCCAGAACTTATCAATAGTGTATCAATCAGAAAATAAGCAGATATCACTAATACGTCGGATTTCTAACTCCAACTTAAACCCTTCAATGGACAACACTAACCTTCAGCCGACTCTTTGCGAGCAATATTGGCCTTCATAAGATCAGCAGAAGCTTCAGCTGCTTCAATTCCGGCAGCACCTGTGCAATAGCTGTTTCTGATCGTTTGTTTGCAGCACCTGTAACCCCACTGGTGATCCTTCCACCATGAACCCCAAACCGTGGTGTGGTTATTGATGTAAACATCCTCTTCATATTTGCTCCTAGGGAGAGCCATCTCCTACAACAAGCAACTCACAAATTCAGCCAAGCTACTCAAAAACTATGCCAAAACAAACAAATAAACAGACATTATCCACTCTTAAATGATATTTCTAATTCAGCCAGGCTACTCTTAAATGATATTTCTAATTCCACCCTATTTCCTCAGAAGATGAAGTAAATGTTTCTTCGCATCCCACTGACTAGTCTGAAAACTTCAGTGGTGTGGACATTCCTCAAAAGAGAGTAGGAATTGGAGACAGTATCTGAGAATTGCCTCAGTTGCCGCTGCCCTAATGATGTTAATTTAAAAGAGGATAGCTCTCTATAGTCTTGAATACCACATTAGAAAGGCAGATAATAGTTCTTTGAGGTATATGTATACGTTCAGTTTTAGATAAGTAGTTTTTAAAAGAGTTCAATAAGTAATATTTCTGGTTTTCTGGAGGATCTTAATATAACAAGTTGTTTCAGTTTGGATGAACTTGGGTAGGATAAGAATGGAAATAGCTGCATTCTTCATAAAAAGATGTAGAAATTCCTCTGATTGAGGTAAACAAGGCCGTACAATTAAGACTGGATTGCTGGATACGATGGAAGGTGAGGATGATCACTTCGATTATTCTGTTCTCGATATTTGAAGTAGGAAATAATGATAATGTTATTATATTGCTGGAACTTAAAGGTGAAGGGAACCTAAACCCTGCAGAGATTGGATACTGATGCGGTTCCCAGAAACCCCCAAAGCAAGAGGATAATGAAAATTAAACAGTTTCTTGAATCCTATTTCACTTGCAGAAGTAAATTAACAATGGAAGGAAGGAGAATGAACCCAAATGAATGCAATCCAACCAGCACACAAGCTGTTCATTACAGCTTTGCCAGTTATGAGCTGTGAAGTACAGCTTAAAGAAACACCACGGAACATTCTGCTTCTATCTTTGTCAGGTGACTGACAAAGAGAAACGTTATTTAATTATTTGACTCTCTTCCTCTCTTATTCTAGCTGCAATACATGAGCCCATAACGAGCATTAAAATATACAGCTCAACTGTATTGACTAAATATTGTAAACTATAAACTAAGACAGTTATCCATGTAACTTTGGAGTCGAAATCAAATTTTTCGAGTAGATAGGAAAACATAAATTAAAAGATTTGCCATGCTCAAATGTTAACCTTTAGCTGGTATGACCAGAAAATACCATAAAAGCCCATCATAGTTGGAAAGGCTCTAAAAGCATCTGATCATTCTATGTCAATATCTTGAAGTAACTATATTCTTGATCTTTAAGGGGGCGAGATGGTATAAATAATTGTGCATGGCTTGTCACATATGGCAAACATAAATGTACACATTCAAGCATTGGGCATGACTCGTGCATCAAGCTTCTACTTAGCTAGTCTACATATGGAAGAAGGTTAAGATAAATATAACTATTTAATATATACCATTATGGTATGTAATTCATCCCCAACAACAACAACAACATACCCCGTATATTTCCACGTGTGGGGTCTAGGGTGGGTAATGTGTACGCAGACCTTACCCCTATCTAGTGAAGGTAGAGAGGCAAAAATTGCGAAGTAACTCATGCATTAATATGCAGCTTGTGATGAAAGAATTACCTGGCCCTTCACAATCCTACCAGCACAATCATATTCAACTTCTCTCTCACTCTGACCCAACAGTAGTTCTCTTGGGAGTATTTCTTCACTAGCAGCATTACCATACTTTTCCATGATATCCTCCTTTGTTTGTGACTTCAGTTTCTCCTTGTTAACCTTGTAATTTTTGTAAAGCAGTTCTGCTTGGGATGGAGCTGCTTGCATATGCACATCATGACCCTTATCAAAAGCTTCCCAAGCGTGAATATTTAGCTGTTTGAACTCCAATGCTTGACCACTAACTCTATTTTGGTTATCTCCCTATAAGAGGAAACAAAAAAGGACGACTGAGTAAAAAAAACATAACCATGAAAATCAGTACTATTTGGAGGACCAGAAGTGCACTTACAGCATAAAATTTTTCATTTGGATCCATATCAGGAAGAGGGTCTTCACGCATGGACCGGGTCTTGGGATCATAATGTGCAGAATTGACATCAAGATTAAGAAGATATTTTGCTGTATCTTCCCGGATACGTAGATTCCTGGACAATGCAGATGCATCAGTATCTTGATAAAGAAACACTCAGGCCTATATGTGTACTATGTGCTTTCTACATAGTACAAGTCAGCCATTCAGTTAACCCCACATGGCTACCCCGCCCAGCCATAAAACCCCATGGACCCCAAAAGTAAATGGGCAGGAAGGTATCAAAGATGAAAAGATATTAAGAAAGACAGACCTAACAGTCCCTGTGCTTCCACCACCAGTGGTTCGTACACGCTTCTCAACTTTTGCAAAATCCATCTGCTTGCTTTCATCAACCTTGGCTTCATCTACCTTCAAAGCATCTTCAAAATCTTCATCTTCGCTATCGCCTCTTTCTTCATCCTCTTTGTTATTTTTCTCCTCCAACTTTTTTAGTTGTTGATCTTTCAGATATTTCTTTCTTGCTTCATCCCTTGCTTCATATCGTTCAATGATATGGGCATAGGAAGCAGCATCATAACCATTCCAACGGTCCCTTTTACCATCATAATCCAGCTCAAACTGTTCTATCTTCTCATCAGGAGCAATATTCTTTCCAGTCCATTTTGCTCCTAATTTGCGGGGCCTATCCATGCATGACTTAGCATCGTGGGTCATTGCCCCACAGCTGTGCCAAGCACATTATATTCAGGGAATCAGTTAAAACATAGCATATTGAGCAATACTATTTCGACGTTGATGAACAATCACAAAAGATTACTAAAGATTGGTCATTTCCGGAATCCAAAAAAATTGTGTCTTTTCTATTTATAGAATTGGAAACAGAAGCTTTCCCAAGTAAAAAGAACAGACCAAGAACTGAAGTAAGTTTAGCTAGCCATATAGTGCCAAACAATAAGATTCAAATTTCCAGATCAGAGGAATCCCTTTTGATTGAAGTTCTTTTTGACCATTTATCGGCAAGAGATATGATTTCTACATCAATGAAGGACAGCAGAAAGAATGCAATTCCATTTGGTACATCTGGAACGTCCAAGAAGAAAGGGAATGGTTTACTTACTTTTCGCATGCACCCTTTCTATACTTTTCTGCCTGATATATTTTCGCACCTCTGTCATACCATGATTTCGTGTAATTGGGGTCGGATTTCCATTTCCTTTGATGTTTCAAACTCTTCAAGTGGCACAACAAGTGAATGTCAAAAACGTGCCTAGACAATCAAGAAATGCTACACTGACTAAAGCTATAAACAATGAGAAAACACATACAGGTCTCTCTGCATTGAGATACCAAGGAGCTGAAGACATATACTGAGGAATGTGAGGATTGATTTCTTTTCCATCCTCATCCACTTCTGCCGGTGCAAGACCAGCCTTTCGCGCCTCTTCCAATTCCAACTGTTTCCTATGGTCCTCTCTAGACTTGAAAGCCACTGCATTTTTTACAAAATCATAATTGCATCAGATAAATGTAAGATTTTGATAAGGAAGCAACCACCCTTTTATGAAAACAACTTTAGGCAGCATGAACTTGATCCAATTAAAGTATCAAACTTTAAGTGGGGTTTGTTTCTGAAAAGTTTCTTTTGAAGTTCTAGAAAAACATTCTGAAAAATATGTGTTAATTTGTTTGTAGGACATCTTTTTCAGAAACTCTATTTCTCATTGAAAAACTCTTCTTCCACTAACAAACACTCACAAATCTTCAAAAAAAGCTATTGAACACATTTTTCATTTGAAGTTTGAATAAACTTTTTCTCCAAAATATCGTTTCAAAAACTTTTCCCAAAACTTCTCAAAACAGCTCCTTAACATCAATTGCAACTGAAGCCCTAATAAATCTATTATTCCAACTAAATACAAATTAATTCGGATGTTAGCAAAATACAGCAACAACTACAACAATAACTATGCCTCAAACAGGGGCGGAGCTAGCCTTGAAAATACACGTTCGGCCGAACCACTAACTATGATTCAAACTTTGTATTTGTCTTAAGAAATCCATCTAATAAGTACAAATTATCAATTTCGGACCCAATAACTTAATAGGGCTTGAATCCCGAACCTATAAGCTTCAAATCATGGCTATGCCTCTGGCCTCAATCCCAAACATATACATCCACTATATCTTCATTCTTTTTTTTTCTTTCTCCAAAAATCCACCATATCCATTCAACTCTTTTTAGGCCCCCATTATTCCTATATTAATTAAATTTTAAGATAAATTAGGAAATTAAAACCTACAAAAACTTAAAACAGCAAAAGTTAGCTACCCCTAAATACCAAACATATAAGTCCGCTATATCTTTGTTTTGTTCTTTCTTCAAAAATCCATTATATCCATCAGCTCTATTGGAACCCGCATCATTCCAATACAATTAAATTTTAAGACAGTTCAGGAAATTATGACCTAAAATTTTGTACTTGCAAGCAAATATTAGCACATCGCAACAAAGAAAATACGACGTACCTGAAGCAGTAGCCATGATTAGTTCTGTAGATGCAAATTCCTATGAGAAATCAGAGAGGATCGAACACCAAACCCTAGAAAGATTCAAGCAATGCCTGATTGTTTGATTAGTTTTCCAGTTTTCGGATTTTATCACTTTAAGGGTAGAAAGCCTCGGGTTTGTTTTATTGGACCCAGAAATTATTGAGAAAACCACAACAACTTTTATTGGGCCTGTGTTTGGGCTATCAAGATACTATCAAGCCCCGCTTGGGAGGTTTTTTACATTGTAGGTCTTTTTAAAGTAACTATTAGCATAAATAACACGATTTTCAATTTATTTTAAAACTAGCAGGTTTTTTTTTACATTTATAGCCTATTCTAATAAATGTCTATATTTGATTTCAATTAATCAAATAGTTAAAATCCCATTAATATAGAATTAAATCCCCCTTTCTCTCCCCCTCAATCTAACAACCGTCCAAAGTGCGCCCCCTCCCTCCCGCCATGCTTCTTCTCTTCTCTTCCTCCCTCACTATGTCTGCCACCAGTCATTCACCTCGGCAAAATCATCGGCCTGTAGCGTACAATCAACCAATAAGTTGGTCCCCTTCTTTGTCTTAAATTTGTTCCTAAAGTAGAGAATTTTTATCTATGCCAACACTGATGATGTCAAAATCTATTCAGCAACTCCTGCTTCATTATTCAACGAGTATTTTGGTAGGAAAGAGAGGAGTCAAGACCCAAAATCCGACTAGTCGTGATGACACCTAACACAACTCGCTAGGTAAGCCAATTAACCACTAACCAATTCCAATAATAATTAATAAAGCAATTAAGTAAAGAAATATCTGAATCTAATACATTTCCCCAAGAACTGGTAGTACAAATCATGAGCTTCTAAGAATAGAGTTTACAAAGCTGAAATGAATTAAATACATAGTCTTGTTTGAAAAGTACATAAACAGAGCTTCATAGACCTAAAGCTACCACGAACAAGGGGCAGCTACAACCGGAACGCAGGTACATCTTCAAACCAGCTCCCATCGAACACAACAACATCAACAACCAACATCTGCACGCAAGGTGCAGAAGTGTAGTATGAGTACAACTGACCTCATGTACTCAATAAGTAACAAACCTAACCTTAGGTTGAAAGTAGTGACGAGCTAACAGAAAAGTCGGGGCCAATACCAGTATTCCACAAGAGTTCATAACAGCATAGAACATGTAACAAAAGAGTATCTCAGAAATAAAAGGCTCAGTCCGTTCACAGTTTCAGAAAAATAGGCATTTCTTTTCAAGTATCTCGGTAAAAATCCAAATCTTTTACCGAAAAAGCCAAAATACAAGTAAGTTTGAAAAAAATTATGATTTTTCTCCCAAAACTCCTTTCAACAAATAGTAAGATATTTCATTTGTAGATAGCATGAGGAAAGTACTTCTCTATGCCTACATGTCAAGATACCGGTAAAATCATAAATGTCCACAAAATCGGGTAGCAGAAGGAAATGCATCTCTATACATGAATCTCAAATACGCATGTCAAATGCAATGCATCTCAATGATGAACTCATGTACTCACACTCTCAGAGTACTTAATCTCATTGTCTCGCATCCTCTCTCACTATGCTCAATGCTCAGCACACTCAATCGCTCAGCGCTGTACAATACCCGCTGCGCTGTGCAGCCCGATCCACATATATATATAGTCGACTGCGCTCACTGTGGGTGTACATACTCCGGAGGGGCTCCTTTAGCCCAAGCGCTATATTGTTGCGGCGTGCAGCCCGATCCAATATTGATGTGGCGTGCAACACGATCCAATAATATATATATATATATATATATATATATATATATATATATATATATATATATATATATATATATATATATATATATATATATATATATATAGCCTGAAGGCTTGTTGCGGCGTGCAACCCGATCCATAAAAATATAATCAATATCATATGCTGCGGCATGCAGCCCGATCCCAAAATATCACTCTCACTCAAACCCTAGGCCTCACTCAGTCATCAATCTCTCCAGTCTCACTCACGGGCTCACAGTGTCATGAAACTAGCCCGACAACAATGATATGATGTATCAATAAATAATATCTGAGACTGAGATATGGTATGGATGCATGAATATGACTGAGTACGAAATATCAATAAAATCAGTGAGATGACAGTAAGAAACGACCACTATGGGTCCAAACAATATCGGCATAAAGCCTAAACATGATATCTAGTATGATTGACAACTCAATTACTTTATCACATGGTGAAAGCACAGATATCAACAAAATAGGGCCACTATTCAGTGCCATGGAAACAACAGAGTCCCAATTCACATGGTGCACGCCCACACGCCCGTCACCTAGCATATGCTTCACCTCAACACAAATCACATAACACGTATTTCGGGGTTTCATACCCTCAGCTCCAAGATTAGAAGAGTTACTTACCTCGAACAAGCTAAATTTCAACACCGAGCAAGTCAAGCGATGCTCTAAAATGCCACCTCGCACGCGTTTCGACCTCCGAACGGCTCAAAACTAACCAAAAACAACTCAAATACATCAAACAATGCTAAAGGAACCAATCCCGATCGAAAAGATCAAATCTTGAATCAAAAGTCCAAAACCGGCCAAAAGCCCAACCCGGGCCCGCACCTCAGAACCCGAAAATTACGAATCTAACCATACTAGTTTCACTCAAATCTGACCCGAATTCGATGTTCAAAACTCAAAATTCATATTATGAAACTTTAGGCCAAAGCCCCCAATTTCCTCTTTAAAATGCATCAACCAAAAGCTAAAATCGAAGATAGATTCATGAAATATAATTAAAACCGAGTAAAGAACACTTACCCCAATTCATATGGTGAAAATTGCTTCAAGAATCGCCTCAATTCGAGCTTCATAGCTCCAAAAATGTAAAAATGGTTGAAACCCTCGAAATATAGTACTTTATAATCTGCCCAGGCCTCCTATTTCGCGAACGCGGGAAAACCATCGCGTTCGTGATGAATAAAACTCACACCGCCACAAAAGACTCTACGCGTTGGTGATACAACCCACGCGAACACAATGAACACTGCTACCAAAGCTACGCGAACGTAACTGACCTTACACGATCGCATAGAAGAACACTCAAATTCCCAGCTACCAACCTCAACACTTCGCGAACGCGATCCTCCATACGCGAACGCGAAAAGGACTGGCCCCTACTCTACGCGAACGCGGGACATACTTCGCGATCGCGAAGAATAATTTGTTGTTGCCATCAAAATACACTACGCGGTCGCGACACTAGCCACACGAACGCGATGAAGAACCGAGACACCAGAAAGACAGCAGAACACAGCAGTACCAAAATAAAGAAAAATGATCTGAAATCAATCTGAAACATGCCCGAGCCCCTCGGGACCCCGTCCAAATATGCCAACAAGTCCCATAACATAACACGGACTACTCGAGGCCTCAAAACACACATAACAACATCAGAACAACGAATCACACCTCAATTCGAATTCAGTGAACTTTGAAACTTCAAACTTTCACAACCGATGCCGAAACATATCAAATTACGTCCAATTGATCACAAATTTTGCACACAAGTCACATTTGACATTACGGACCTGCTCCAACTTTCGGAATCGGAATCTGACCCTTATATCAAAAAGTCCACTCCCAGTCAACCTTTCTAAAATTTCAACTTTCGCCATTTCGAGCCAAATTCAACCACGGACCTCCAAATCACAATCCGGACATGCTCCTAAGTCCAAAATCACCCAACGGAGCTAATGGAACCATCAAAATTCCAATCCAAGGTCAAATGCTAAAAAGTCAAACTTGGTCAACCCTTTCAAATTTAAAGCTTCTAGTTGAGAATCATTCTTTCAAATCAATTCCGAATAACCTGAAAACCAAAACCGACGATTCACATAAGTCATAATACATCATACGAAGCTACTCGTGCCCTAAAACAACCGAGCGAAGTGTAAATGCTCAAAATGACAGGTCGGGTCGTTACATCCTCCCCCACTTAAACATATGTTCGTCCTCGAACGTGCCAAGAGTTGTTCCAAAAGCCATCAACTCGCCGTGTAACCTTCCCGTGCACATACCCGGGGGTGATATCACGTCACCCTATCCCATATAGGCCCGACAACACAGCATAACTATAGTTTCTTAATTCAACCTAGCCCATAAACCATAGAATCCAATTTCCAACACCCGAAATTTCTATAAGATCAGAATCTCGCATCTACACACTATATAAGTCTAGACAAGCTGTACCAAAAGCCGTAACTATAACTCAAATACTCAAAACTCAAATACCACATAGCTCAAATGCTCGAAGCAATGATTTCTAATCACAGTAGCTGCTCAAAATAACCCAATGCTGATAATAACCTTATATCAAACAAGACTCAATTCTAAAACCTTCGTACACTGCCAATGATAAAAGAAACATGCAGAACTCATAACCATTCATCAGATCAACAAGTCATGATACACCATCTCCTTCGACAAGACTATAGCAAATTTCTAAGCCGACTTCCGATATTATCCTTCCAACTATGCTGTAATCTATTCCGATAGTATCTATCCTAGGTCCAATGATCTCATCTCATCCAACACGACCACTCTAGTGACATGCCACATCAATACAATCTGACGCCATAACCCGTGCAATCTGTGTACCAATAAGCAATCTTCTAAATATACTCAAATCATGAAAAATTGATTTAGATGGGAGAACTGCCCCGCAAGCTCAACAAGTACCACAACGCAATGCTAAGAACCTATCACACACTGTATAATCAAAACACACGAATCTAACACGAGGGATCATATCTTAACATAACTCCGATGCAATGCGCGACCCTATCCAAATACTGGTCCATATGAAATACCTCAAGCCACCCTGATAAAAATCAATAACCATGCGCAATTCGACATCAAGTACTTAAAGTGTATTACCATAACCACAGAGAAGCAAATGACACAATGTCACACAAAACCCGAAAGAATATAACCAATACCCCATCAACCAAGCAATACCCAATACTCTTCTCGCTCAAATTCCGCTATAAGGCCCCAATAGAACCGCACCATATGTGCATATAACCAACGAATCACAACTCCTTGTAGCATAGAAGAGTAACTCACATATCATCTTAGAACACGAATAAGCTCAACAACAACCGAATGGCACATCTCTCATAATAGCAGTACGGAGCCAATCAATCCAGCTCGGTATAGAATACACATCCTAATTGGGCCTACCAATGGACCCCCAAATCGACTCTAGTTACACACAAATAGATAAATAACCCTCCAAAAATCCATAATGACTGAATCATAACACATACTATCATCTGGCTAGCTTCATCCACAACCTCACAGTCCACAACCATGAAACAATCTGCTCCTGAGAACTGCCAGCCTCCAAATCCATAAAACACATGAATCATCATATCTGATTCCATCTCCACCGCCAGAATGTCTAACACATCTCTCTTACACGATCATCCTACGAGAAATACTTCTAAAATTCTTCTGTGCCACATAGCAAAACTTGAATATCAGCAGTCGATCAACCGGAAGAGTGCTGCAATACTAATGAAGTATCCATAAATCAAAACACATTGTCCCTTCTGAAATGTATACTCTCATCAGGCTATACCGATTAGTAATATCATTTACCTAGTCATCTGAAACCGTCCATGCTCCCAAACAGAACTGTGATCCCGCTCATGTAAATTTCAATCCCACACAACATATCGCATATACCATGCCATCATATGAAAATACAAGGACTTCATAGTCCGCTCCGAGTCACAAGCAACTACATGCTCAATTAACCAAGGATCTTCCATTTGATTTCATCCAGGAGAAATTCACTATACACCACATGCTCCTCACGCCAGCAGGAAATATACCCCTCGAACCTTGGTAAAGACCATTGAGAACTCTTCGAAACCCATTTGCACATAACCAAGCTATCTGAACCGAATCTCTTTAACTCAACCCAGCCACGCAGGTTGCCAAAACCAAATAGCATTGCCACGTCATAAGTACCCAAAGAACCGTCATACCCATTACTGTGCTAACCCAACCTACTACCACACTGTCATACTTCTCCAAGTCCCTTCCAAATTGCCTTCAAGTTGATACTTCTCCTTGCTGGAGCACCACGATTCTTAACCAAAATTCACCACACAAGAGGCCCTAGTATAAAACCACCACGCCTTAAGGCCCATAAGCCGTTGACTTCCCTCTTAAGCACCCCAAAGCACCACAACCGAGACACCCACTCTAAAAAGACCTTATGTGAATCTAAAACTATTTTCTTCACCTTCTTGATACTGAAGTGCACAATCCACAATGATATAAAAATGACACAAGTCTCGACACGATCCAATGCAAATATCAGATCCTAGCCATATACCAATCCGAAATTCTCAATTGCTATATATAATATTTGAATCCATTAGAACCATTCTCAAGAGTCATCCACTCTACCCAAATCTCAATTGAACCGACCAAACGGGCCGAACGACCTGTGCCCCATTAGTACACCAACATCCAAGGGAGTAACCCACACTCCTAAGCAACCGAGCAATTCCTTATTCCATGTACACTACATTCTTCAAGAATAATCACTTAATTATTTTATGATTCCCATATACCCATAGAGTGTAATACCACCCGTATCTAGAAATTCCCTTACCCGAGTCATCCTCAATATCAACTTCTGCAAGTCATAATTGATTCATCAGTATACCTCAAACCGAATCTAATACAACACATAACCGTACAATCAACTCGTCGATAGCAGACTTCCCCACTTGGCTTAAAGCCACAAAACAAAACACTCAATAACATCATGATACCCATACTCTATTACTGCCAGAATCCCATACTGAAATTCAACTAAATCTTTCGCAAGCCCATGTAACACAAACCATATAATACATCAAATCGTCTGCAAATCTCGCATTCACCCTTATAATAGCCAAGCCAACTTCCACAAGCGATCCAAACTCAAATTGCAACATATATCATTCACTGGTAAAAGAGAACTCTCTACAAAACATCATAGGGATCACACTACCTCAGGACACCTCACAGGAGACAACCCACCTGCTTTGCCTCAAACTGACATCTCCCCATACCCTTCCACAGTCACGACTACTACGCAATCACTTAATCTTCTTGATTCTGAACTCATCAACAAGACATGAGAATCTACTTCACTCCATAACTAAACAACATAAGATATCCCTCAACACACCCATAACTCGAGTCCATATGCCATATTAAGACAGAAATCAAACACCCAATAGTCCTTGCTACCTCTCAAGTAAACTCTTCTCGTCACATTCGAACAATTCGAACACATCTCGTAGTCACATCATACTCACCACATAGCCATTTCACCGCTCATCGAGCCAAAAATTCCACTTACAGGGACATTAAATCATTACCGGACATATGAGCCCCAAAAGCACGTGCTCACAAAATCGAAATCTCCGTGCTCAAGCTACCGTCAAAACCCGGCCTCAAGTCCTCCAGACTGGCCCATCATCAACATGCCAAAATCACATCGTGCACCTCAACTATGGAATCACAAGCCAGTGAATGCACAGTTGATACCGAGTGCTCGCATGCGCATACGAATGCGTGGAAGGAATTCAAAGAGTGACGCTTCAAGCTGAATCAATGTCGCACGATAAGGAAATAAAGATGGGAAGTATATCCTAAATGTCCTGTAGCCTCTCGAAGATAGGTATGGACGTCATCATAGCGATCCGCAAGACTCTGCTAGACACTTGCTCATGACTTGTAGAACCTATGAACCTAAAGCTCTGATACCACCTGTCACGACCAAAAATCCGACAAGTCATGATGGCATCTAACCCAAACCGTTAGGTAAGCTAATTAACCACTAACCAATTCCAATAACAATTAATAAAGGAATTAAGTAAAGAAATATCTGAATCTAACACATTTCCCCAAGAACTGGTAATACAAATCATGAGCTTCTAAGAATAGAGTTTACAAAGCTGAAATGAATTAAATACATAGTCTTGTTTGAAAAGTACATAAACAGAGTTTCATAGACCTAAAGCTACCACAAACAAGGGGCAGCTACAACTGGAACGCAGGTACATCTTCAAACCAGCTCCCATCGAACACAGCAACATCAACAACCAATATCTGCACGCAAGGTGCAGAAGTGTAGTATGAGTACAACCGACCTCATGTACTCAATAAGTAACAAACCTAACCTTAGGTTGAAAGTAGTGACGCGCTAACAGGAAGGTTGGGGCCAATACTAATATTCCACAAGAGTTCATAACAACATAGAACATGTAACAAAAGAGTATCTCAGAAATAAAAGGCTCAGTCCATTCAAAGTTCCAGAAAAATAGGCATTTCTTTTCAAGTATCTCAGTGAAAATCCAAATCTTTTACCGAAAAAGCCAAAATACGAGTAAGTTTGAAAAAAACTGTGATTTTTTTCCCAAAACTCCTTTCAACAAATAGTAAGATATTTTATTTTCAGATAGCAAGAGGAAAGTACTTCTCTATGCCTACATGTCAAGATACAGGTAAAATCATAAATGTCCCCAAAACCGGGTAGCAGAAGGAAATGCATCTCTATACATGAATCTCAAATACGCATGTCAAATGCAATGGATCTCAATGATGAACTCATGTACTCACACTCTCAGAGTACTCAATCTCATTGTCTCGCATCCTCTCTCACTATGCTCAATACTCAGCACATTCAATCACTCAGCGCTGTACAATACTCGCTGCGGTGTGCAGCCCGATCCACATATATATAGTCGACTGCGCTCACTGGGGTGTACAGACTCCGGAGGGGCTCCTTCAGCCCAAGCGCTATATTGCTGCGGCGTGCAGCCGGATCCAATATTGTTGCGGCGTACAACACGATCCAATAATATATATATATATATATATATATATATATATATATATATATATATATATATATATATATAGTCCGAAGGCTTGTTGCGGCGTGCATCTCGACCCATAAAAATATAATCAATATCATATGCTGCGACGTACAGCCCGATCCCAAAATGTCACTCTCATTCAGGCCCTCGGCCTCACTCAGTCATAAATCTCTCCATCCTCACTCACGGGCTCACAATGTCATGAAATTAGCCTGACAACATGATATGATGTATCTATAAATAATTTCTGAGACTAAGATATGGTATGGATGCATGAATATGACTAAGTATGAAATATTGATGAAATCAGTGAGATGACAGTAAGAAACGACCACTATGGGTCCAAACAATATCGGCATAAAGCCTAAACATGATATCTAGCATGATTGACAACTCAATTACTTTATCACATGGTGAAAACACGGATATCAACAAAATAGGGCCACTATTCAATGCCATGGAATCAACAGAGTCCCAATTCACATGTTGCACACCCACACGCCCGTCACCTAGCATGTGCATCACCTCAACACAAATCACATAACACATATTTTGGGGTTTCATACCCTCAGCTCCAAGATTAGAAGAGTTACTTACCTCGAACAAGCCAAATTCCAACACCGAGCAAGCCAAGCGATGCTCCAAAATGCCATCCCGCATGCGTTCCGACCTCCAAACGGGTCAAAACTAACCAAAAATAACTCAAATACATCAAACAATGCTAAAGGAACCAATCCCGATAGAAAAGATCAAATCTTGAATCAAAAGCCCAAAACCAGCCAAAAGCCCAACCCGGGCTCGTACCTCGGAACCCAATAAAATTTACAAAATCCAACAACCAATTCAATTACGAATCCAACTATACTAGTTTCACTCAAATCCGACCCGAATTCGATGTTCAAAACTCAAAATTCATATTATAAAACTTTAGGCCCAAACCCCTAATTTTCTCTTTAAAATGCATCAACCAAAAGCTAAAATCGAAGATAGATTCATGGAATATAACCAAAACTGAGTAGAGAACACTTACCCCAATTCATATGGTGAAAATTGCTTCAAGAATCACCTCAATCCGAGCTCCATAGCTCCAAAAATGTAAAAATGGCTAAAACCCTCGAAATAGAGTACTTTATAATCTGCCTAGGCCTCATCTTTCACGAACGCGGGAAATCCATCGCGTTCGTGATGAATAAAACTCACACTGTCACAAAAGACTCTACGCGTTCACGATACAACCCACGCGAACACGATGAACACCGCTGCCAAAGTTACGCGAACGCGACTGACCTTACACGATCGCATAGAAGAACGCTCAAATTCCCAGTTGCCAACCTCAACACTTGGCGAACGTGATCCTCCATACGCGAATGCGAAGAGGACTTGCCCTTACTCTACACGAACACGGGACATACTTCGCGATCGCGAAGAACAATTTGTTGTTGCCATCAAAATACACTACGTGTTCGCGACACTAGCCACACGAACGTGATGAAGAACTGAGACACTAGAAAGACAGTAGAACACAGCAGTACCAAAATGAAGAAAAAGGATCTGAAATCAATCCGAAACACGCCCGAGCCCCTCAGGACCCCGTCCAAATATGGCAACAAGTCCCATAACATAACACGGACCTACTCGAGGCCTCAAAACACAGATAACAATATCAGAACGATTAATCACACCTCAATTCGAATTCAATGAACTTTGAAACCTCAAACTTCCACAACCGATGCCGAAGCCTATCAAATCACGTTCGATTGACCTCAAATTTTGCACATAAGTCACATTCGATATTACGGACCTATTCCAACTTTCAAAATCAGAATCCGACCCCGATATCAAAAAGTCCACTCCCGGTCAACCTTTCCAAAATTTTAACTTTCGCCATTTCGAGCCAAATTTAACCACGGACCTCCAAATCACAATCCGGACGTGCTTCTAAGTCCAAAATCACCCAACAAAGCTAATGGAACCATTAAAATTCCAATCCGAAGTCAAATGCTAAAAAGTCAAACTTGGTCAACCCTTTCAAATTTAAAGCTTCTTGCTGAGAATCATTCTTTCAAATCAATTTCGAATAACCTGAAAACCAAAACCGACGATTCATAAGTCATAATACATCATACAGAGCTACTCGTGCCCTCAAACAACCAAACAAAATGTAAATACTCAAAACGACCGGTCGGGTCGTTACAAGAGCCATCTTTAGACACTCAATACAGATGACACACAACAGAAGAAAGGTTGGGCTTTTTGTATCAGAATACCATTGTTAATTTATACATTATTAAATATCATCTTTATACCATGTATATATGAATTGTATACATAATATATACTATTACAATACTTCGTATATATACATATACATAGAAGTATACATGGAATATATATATCCACTATATCCACTATTATTAGTATTAATACACAATCTATTAAATAATATATATTGCATGTATAAATTTATTACAGACAATATGTAATTTTATATAAATGTATATACAAACAGTATAATAATTGTATCTGTAATAGTGTATAAATAATAACCGATATTCAGTATATTAATATTATATTTTATTATACGGAAGAACGTATAATAAAATATTATATTAATATACTAAATATCGGTTATTATTTATACACTATTATAGATACAATTATTATACTGTTTGTATATATATATTTATATAAAATTACATACTGTGTGTAATACCTTGTACAATGGAATGGCTATAATTTTGGGGTGAAAATCCGTAACTAACGTATCACATTAGACCAAAAAATAGGGAATACTATATTTAATAGTAGTGTTTTATGGGAGAAAATTTTGGAATTGATATATTTAATAGAGTTTTTATGGGAAGAGGGACTCTCGGTTGGGATTTGATTGCTCCCGGCTAGGAATCTATTATGGAATGTAAAATATTTGATGTTATGTTTGTCAATTGATTAATGCTACTAGAATCTTGTAAAAAGATTTTAAATCTTGCCAATTACGTTTTTCCCCTACTCTAAAGGAAAATAGATGTCCAGCCCAAAAAAACATGAGAGCCCAAAGTGGATCCTTGTGCATAAGTTTTTAGAGGGATTTGCAGTCGTACCCTATATTTGTGTCACCTTTTAACATGTGCCCTATTTTTAAAAATTATTGATTCGGTAGCCAGTTGACAAAAAATCCGTAATAATATGATAATTATACCCCTGACAAAAGATATAAAACCTGCATCACGCATTAATCGCGTGATCTGCAATCTCATTCGTGCAAAAAGATCTCCTCCATCACTTCGTCCCTCCTCAAAAGATCTCCTTCAACCCTAGTCTAAGATCTCCTATCATCTCAGCAGCTTTATCAAAAAATCAGAAACTTGAACCGGATTCATCTTCAGAATTCAAAATTACAAATACATTGTAAGTATTGCAATTCATCTTCAGAATTCGCATTAGTTTGTGAAACTGATTGAGCTTCATGATATATGTTTCTCCAATTATTTTCGTAATTCGTCATACTTTTTAAGTTTTGAACTTAATAAACAACATCTGAATTCAATTAACACCTACAGATATTTTTATCACGACCCAAACCGATGGGCCGTGATAAAAGTGGTATCAGAGCAGTTCTGTCCTAGGGAGTCTACAAGCCGTGTCTAGTAGAGTCTTGTTTATGGGTGTGTCGTACACCACACTTATAAGCAGGAGGCTACAGGGTATTTAGGACTATCACTCTTTCTTCTTACTCTAGATCGTGTGGTAGAGCTCATTTATAAGAATTCAAACTCCTAGCTTCTATTTTATCTGTAATATGATGATACCTCCAGTTGGTAAGAGATTGAATACGGATATGGAAGAGTTGAGTCAGAGGAACTCGATTTTTCATGATGCTTATGATAAGAAAATGTAAGGTCTTCAGTAGATCATGTGTGTACTAAGACGTGTAAGCCTCTTGATAAGGAGCCTTAAGGCAATAATATCTATCCACCCCTATGGTGAAAGGCAATGAGAGATTCAGAAGATAGTACAAGTCTCAACAAGTAAATGAAGCAGGGTGAAGAAGGTTACGGGGCGCCCAGTTAATGAAGACTATCATTATTTACCATTCATGACGGGAGATATAAGCATTTTGAGTTACCTTCAACGGTAGCAAAGGTATGTACAATTGGCCACACCTATCTTATTTATGCCATATGGAAGCTAACAGAATTAGTATAAGAGAAGAACAGATATCAAGGTTCGACTGGGGTTAGAGTGACCCAAAAAGGGTGGATGGAATGTTTGCGTTAGTTGACATTTTCGAAGGATATTGTAAATGTGGTAATAGATCTCCTTGTGAGACACCCAGACGGTGTACTTTAAAATAGTACAGCTAGATATGAATACTACAAAGATAGGCATTGGAAGCCTTGAAGGGATAAATATTACCTTAGTGTGGCTCCCGTCCCTAGTAGAGAAAGAATGTTAGGCAATTCGAAGAGCCAATGGATGGAGCAAGGAGAGCTAAAAGCAAAAAAAATATCTTGTTCGAATTTTCAGAATAAAGTAATAGACATAGATGTTAGCGAAAAATAAGAAGAAAGTTAATGAATTATTATGAATAAGATGTGATACATGTATGACAATGGTAGATAAAAAAAGATGACAGCATTACAGAATTTATAGTCAAGTGAAGGAAAAGACGATAGGTGACAGGCCTTGAGACAACAAAAGAGTATAGGCCATAAAATCATATCTTTATTTCGAGAAATAAGTTCGTGACTCTAACGTGATCATCAGAAGGAAAAGTTAGACCCCAGAGTAATGGAAATCAGTATGGGCTGGTGAACAAGATAAACTAAACATGAATTAGGGACTGAATGATTCGATAATGGTCGACATCATGAGAATTTCAGATTTCGTTCCGGCGATAATAGAATGGACAACAGAAGAATACCCTTTAAAGGTCATTCAGGAAGACGCTTCCCTAAAGCAAGCAAGGTGAGTAAAGTTAAGCTTAAGGGACTGTATGTGCCAGTTACACTAAGTGTCACTCTCGCGAGTGAGGAATTTCGTTATCCTTGGTACAGAAGGATTACTGCGAGGCGAGTAAGGATCATCGATGATGTGAAAAGATGCCAAAGATGAGAGGGTAAAACATCTATACGTAGATCATTGTAGCACTAAATCTTAGTGCTCCCTTAAAGGAGGGAATATGGTGTGATGTGACATTAAGTCAGAATTAAGTAGTTCTAGTAACTATGGAATGGTAAAGGAAGAATGCGATAAAAATGAGAAAGGGATGAGATTGCACTCATTCAAATCCTACAAGATATGCTATGATTCCAGAACATTATGCAAACACGACGTCAAGGAAAGGAAGTAAGGGTCCCTGCCCGAGATGTTATTGATAGATAAGGAGCCAGTGCGAGACGTAAGTTAAGACAAAGGAAATAACCTAAGATAAATTATGAGGAATATTGATATGAGAATTGGCCAACGAGTAGTTAGTAGTTGATTCAGTAATAGCCTAGTTATGGCTAGACGAGAGGTTACAGACAGATCAGTAGATTATGCAAGATAAACATAGTAAACCCTAACATGGGGAATTCAGTGTCGCAGATGTGATATCGTGCCCCTTGAGAAATATTCAGATATGAGTTGGGGTAGTTAAAGGTACCGTATGAGTGTTACGGAAATAAAAGGGAGTGCTACTAGGAAGACAATCAAAATTTCAGTTCAGAAGCAACCCTACGAGCTCAAGGGCGCGAAGGTAAGTAACTAGGGATAATTATAGGCGGGGAAGGACATCAAAATTCCGTCAAGTATACGATGGAATAAGCTCGCAACTTTACAAGAGTCAGAAGGTCTTCCCTAAGTACTACAACGAAAGACTAGCTGAGGAAATAAGGAAGAAAGCTTGAACCTAAGCACAGTGACCAAAAGAAGAAATGGTCTTGTAACAACAATCTCATAACAACATTGTATGTACTCCGTAAGAAAGTGGCACCTACCGTGGCTAATGAAGAGGAAGTAAAGTCAAAAGTAATATTCGAGACCATATGAATTGCACAAAATTCTGACAGGTATGGGAACTAAGATAAGCTAAGTATGCATGCAACAAGGGGCAGAAAGACCAGGAAAAGTAATAGCTCACGTTTAAAGAGAGCTGAGAAGGAACGAAAGACATTATTCGATAAATGATCCAGAGTTAATTACGTTATGAACGCACTTAAGAGTTTGAAGTATTATCCATGCAGCATATATGTTGATAATCATACAGCCAGTTAGAAAAGTACCAGCCTTATAAGAAGCCAGTATGAAGCTCCCACCGGATTGTGCATGCACCAAAGGTGCAAGTGTTATAATAAAAGCTTCAAGTTGTGGATGTGAATTGTTCATATGTGGAAGGGAGGTCATGAAAGAGATAAAAGATATGATGTGAGATTTTAAGGTAAAGGTAAACAACGTATGAGATACTCAAATGCTGAAGGCTGTGAACAATTCATACTTCGGATAGAAGGCTAAAAGCGCGGGGATTCAGTATCCAGGAATGATAGCAGCATCGTCAGTGGCATATCTTCCAGCCTATGGTTTCTACGTATCGAGAGGTCTAGTTAAGAGAGTAAAGAAGAGTTAGAGACGATGTGATGTCTCGCTTGATGTTCCAGAATGACATAAGGAAATCTATGGTACAAGAAAGTTGAAGGAAGGTGGTGAATAATATAAATAGATATGTGTAGGTCGCAAGCTAAAGTATGGTAAAGCGACAAGGTTTTAGGTTGACAGGAGTAAGGATAAGAAAGGGCGAGTGAGAAAGTGATAAGAATGGATAAGTCCTCAGGATTAAGCCCATGAAAACAAGAGAGCTGATGGTCCCTCTAAGTTATAGAAAGCTCGACATAGCCTGAACAAAACTCAAAGGAGTCTAAGACTAGTAGAATTTAAAAGAGATGAAATGCTACCCTGATAATAGAATAAGAGTGTGATTGTGATAGATAAAGGATGACGTTTGGGCCTTCGACTGAGTAATGATTTGAAGAGGATTTCATGGATTGTGCGAAATTAAAAATGTAGGGTAAATCACATTGAGATTCTATAAAATACGATTATTGAAGTACAATATCGCCACTAAGTGGATCAGGAAAATCACTTCAAATATTCCTCGATGCAACGTAATCCCTAGTGGAAAGGTATTACGTAAGAAGTTTCAAGTTATCAGTGGTATATTGTAGATCAATATTAAGGTGAATCAATAATGGATGGACAAAAGTCGCAAAGTATGAGATGAGAATAGGCCGTCATTATTAAGATGAACAAGTAATGAGGAAGCATTAAAGGACTTAAATTTATACATATGGGATGAGTAACAAAAGTAACCTGGAGTTCGGTAGCAGGCCTCAGTAACGATAAATCGAAGTAAGAGTCATGGTATAGTATGACCCACCTAGATGCAGTAAAGTCATACGAATGGATAATCGGGTCTATGAAATAAGATATAGCAATATTCGTAAGTTCAACAAAGTACCGAGCAAAGAACTTCAAGTATACCTATAGATGCCCAGAGGGACATCTTGTCAAGCTCTGTATATGTTAACAAATTGAGGCCTAGATATTGGCTAAAAGCTGGAGGGAAAAAGGAGAGAAGAGTCGCATAGGCGCACTTACAAGGTCAGAGTTATACAGACTGTAGGGCAGAAGGTAGCAAGAGTTACGAGATTGGAAGAATTCCGACCATAGACCGTGGTGTGAGAAAGAGGCCTAAAGGGGGGAATGCCCTGACCTTTGGATTTATTCAAAGAACAGTTGCCTAAATGGCAAGAAGAGTATTAAAGTATTCGTAAGAGCTATGGGTTATGAGAATGATAAGTGCATTATCAACATTCGAGGACGAATGTTCCAAAGGGGGGGAATGATGTTACACCCCATATTTTCGTACATTAAAGTTTCGTCGTAAGTTAATCGACGTAAACTCGGGAATGAGATTATTTTGAGATTATAAGCACTATGCTATTTCAACAAGCGATGAGTAAATTCGTGAAGGTTAAAGGGTAAACGAATCAAAGAAAGTGAGTTTCGTCGAAGGTTGTCGATTTGGGATAAAATACGGTCCGAGTCATAATACCCAGTATTTATGGACTATTGCCATACAAGGTACCACATGACTAAAATAGAAAGGTGAACAAAGTGTGTTAAAAGTGAATAGTATTTTAAGTAATTTGAGATAATTCTTAATTATGTGGATAATTGGTTAATTATTGGATTGGTGGGGGAATTAATGGATTGATTAAGAAAAGGGGTGGATAATTGGATAAGTGAGGGGGCACTCACGTGGCAGCACCCCTTCAATCCCATGAATGACTCTTTAAATCATTACATTATGTGACAAAAGTTGGATAAGTTTGAGGGATCTTACCTTTAACGTGGCAGCCCATGAATTTGTTAAGAAAAGCCACTAAGTGACTCATACAAGATGTGGAAAGGTGTTACACTATTAGAGCATGACAAGGATTAACATTTTCTTTATCCTTCTACACGTGAATTGCCAAAATACATTCACCTTAACAATGCAAGATAATGTTTTCTTACCTTCCTTTAAGATTAGAAGATGAAGCATCACGTTGTAGAGAGGTTGCATGTGTGATTTGCAATGATCGTAACAACAACGTGAGATTTTGCAAATTTAAGGGAAGTATGGTGCAATCTTTCTGAAAAATATCACACGGATTTTTCCTACTCCGATCTTGCCGATTATATGTTGTCTCAATTGACATGGTTTAGAGGGATTATCAAGAGAACCAAATCAGGTATGTTAAGGCTATCCATTCTTTCTTTTTGGCATGATCTATACGACACGAACGAAACGAGCAAATGCACAACTTCCATAAATGACTCTATTCATAGAAGTATTAGAGATGCCTATGTTCTTGAATTCCCATGTCTTATTATTCTATCGTATGTTCATGGGTCTCAGAAAATACATAAGTTGATAAAGTTTACTTCATGATATTATTCAAAGGCATAATGGTCTTATGACATTCCGAGAGATTTTATTAACGTACTTCTCACGCATTGCATTCATTTATACATGTACATTGACCCATGATCAGATGGTGTTATATACGCACATATATATGTATATGGGATATGGAAAAGGTTACGGCGTTATATACGCACCACCACATGATCAGCTGGTATACGTTGATGATTTGCCCACAGTGACCGAGATGATATGATGGGATGCCCTCAGAGGCTTGATGATGTTATGAATGCATATACCCATGCATGGTATGACATTTATACGCATATGCATGACATTATATTATTAAATGATTCACAGAGCTATTTAGACTTACATGTCGAGTCTTTTACTCCATGTTTCTCTCATGTCTATTATTTACTGATTTTCATTCCTTACATACTCGGTACATTATTTGTACTGACGTCCCTTTTGCCTGGGGATGCTGCATTTCATGCCCGCAGATCCCGATAGACATGTCGAGAGCCCTCCAAGTAGGCTATGAGCTCAGCGGAAGATGTTGGTGCGCTCCATTTGCTCCGGAGCTGCTATTGGTCAGTATGATTAGGACATGTGTTGATTGGTATGATGGGGCTCTGTCCCACCTCTATGTCATTTATGTATCCTTAGAGGCTTGTAGACATATATCGTGTACGTGAAAGATTGTACGGCCTTGTCGGCCTGTGTTCAGTGTAATTTTGGCCTTATAGGTCAGTATATCTTATGTATAAGTTTGCATTCCCTCATGCTTTACTCCGGTTTATTTACCTATGATAAAATGATACGAAAGATACGTTATGTTGGTACTCGGTTGAGTAAGGTACTGGCTGCCCGTCGCGGCCCATCGGTTTGGGTCGTGACAATTTTCACTTATGCTCATTTACAAATCACACTTGCATGAAGTTGTTTGACGGATATAGCATAAAGGTTTCATTTATATATCTTCAAAAACTTTTCAAAACTTCAAATTTAATGCATGAAGGATATAGAATAAAGTTGTTTCACGTTGAATTCTGAAGTTTTAATCAAATACAAGCTAAAACTTCATACTAATGTAGCATGAAGTTGTTTCACATTAAAGCTAAAACTTCATGCTAATGTAGCACGAATTTGTTTTACATTGAAGCTAAAACTTCATGCTAATGTAGCATGAAGTTGTTTCACGTTGAAGCTAAAACTTCATACTTTCACATTGAAGCTAAAACTGTAACGACCCGACCGGTCGTTTTGAGCTCTAATGCGTCCTTAGCAGTTTGAGGCCATAAGCAACTTCACTTAAGGTATTATGACTGGTACGCATGGTCAGAATTGAAATTTCGGAAGTTCAGAGTTGATTTGAAAAGAAAAATCCTCATTTCGAAAGCTTTAAGTTGGAAGAATTGACTAAGGTTGGATTTTGAGTAAATGATCTCGGAATCGGGATTTAAAGATTTCAACAGGTTCGTATGATGAATTCGGACTTGGGCGTATGTCCGGATCGAGTTTTGGATGACCCGGGAGCATTTCGGCGCCTATTGTGGAAGTTGGCATTTTGGAAGAATTTCATAAATTTGGGTTGAAGTGCATTTCAATGTTATCAATGTCTGTTTAGGATTCCGAGTCTGGGAATAGCTCCGTATGGTAATTCTGGTATTGGGAGCGCGTCCGGAAGTGGATTCTGAGGTCCGTAGGTCATTTTGGAGTCATTTGGCTAAAGCTAGAAATTTAAAGGTTTTTGAGAAGTTTGACCGGTAGTGGACTTTTTGATATCGGGGTCGGAATCCGATTCCGGAAGTTGGAGTAGGTCTATAATATCAATTATGACTTGTGTGCAAAATTTGAGGACAATCGGACGTGATTTGATAGGTTTCGGCATCGATTGTAGAAGTTGAAGTTTCAAAGTTTATTAAGTTTGAATTGGGGTGCGATTCATGATTTTGATGTTGTTTGATGTGATTTGAAGGCTCAACTAAGTTCGTAATGTGTTTTGGGATGTGTTGGTATAATTGGTTGACATCCCGAGGGCCTCGGGTGTGTCTCGGATCGAGTTCAGACGGATATTGGACTTTGAGGAATTGCTGGTTTCTAGGCATCTGGTTTCCTCTTCCGCGATCGCGAAGAAAGGGCCGCGATCGCTAAAGGTTAAGTAGACTGGTGGGACTTTTACTCAACACGATCACGTATAATAGTTCGCATTCGTGGAGGGTCGAGCTGGAGGTTCTTCGCCTTCGCATCGGGGCCATGGCGAACGCGCTGTGTTAATGGGACTGGCCCGTTTGGTAAAGGTTGTTCTATGCGATCGCATAGCGGGGTTTGCGATCGTGAAAGAGGAAGGGGTTGAGTAGTGCCATCGCATTCCTAGCATCGCGTTCGCGAAACTTTTAGGCAGCTATTGATTGGCATTCGTGATCGTGAGTGGATTTCCGCGATCACGAAGGGGAAAGACCAGGCAATGTTCTTTTAAAATCGAGGTTTTGGCTCATTTGCACTTCATTTCCTCCATGGGAGCCGGTCTGGAGAGATTTTGGATCTCCATCTTCATCATCTATGTCAAGGTAAGTGATTCCCACCTATTGTAAGTTAAATACATGGTTTATATAAGGATTTAGACGTGAAAATTTGTAGAAATTTGGAATTTTGAAGAAAAGTCTAGAAATTGGTATTTTTGGAATTTGACCACGAATTTGGGTAAGGAATTGAGAACAAATTTTATATTTGAGTTCGTAATGCTATGGGTAATATTTATCTTCAAAAATTTTCGAAATTCGGGCAAGTGGGCCCGAGGGTGATTTTACCGATTTTTCGAGCGGAGTTGGAAATTGTAGTTAATTGAATTGTTATGAGTATTAGAGCATATTTTCATTGGTTTGCGCATTTGTTTGGCTAGTTTTGGAGCGTTGGGTATCGGTTTGAAGTGTTAGAATGGCGTTGGAGCCGGTTATGAAATTTCGGAGCAAGGTAAGTCTCCTTTCTAACCTTGTAAGAGGGAATTAACCCTATAGGTGAACTAAATTATTGTGTGCTTCTATTTGTGGGGGCTACGTATGCACGAGGTGACGAGAGTCCGTACGTAGCTACTAGCTATGCCTATGTCCGGGTAGTTTTAGGCTCACATCATGCCTTGTTGATATTGTTATTGATTTATGTTTACTGTCTATCTTGAGAGGGAGCGAGATTGAGTTTTCTTATTAAATATTTTTGAAAGAAGTTGAAATTGAATAACGTAAGATTTAAAAGGGTTCGTTTGAACTTCGTAATATCGAAAAGGATTGAGTAATGCTAATAGCTTAAGAAATCTATGTGTAACCGCGTCGCATGTATGTTTCATGAGTGGGGTAATTTCCTTAAAAAGCTACAAGCTGAGTTTCCCTTATTTTAAAAAGAATCAAGAAAGAGATATGATTTTAATGTTAAATTTATATTTCACCGCGTCGCACGTATGATTCGCGTGCGTGGTATTTCCTTCTACCACTCTTATGGGATCGGGCCGTTCGTCTCGGCAGGATTTATGTACCACACTCTCATGGGAGTGGGCCGTTCGCCTCGACAGGTTAATAGATGCATCTATGCTTCGCGCCGTTCGACCCTCGACAGTGCACAATTTACTTTTATGTTGTATCGGGTCGTACGCCTCGGCATTTCCTATATATATTATCCTCATAGAATCGTGCGTAACATTTGGCAAGAAGCTAGTGTATCCGAGGGGTTTTCCCTGATTTGGATTATGACAATGTCTTTGATGATATCCACTATATCTATACATATGCTTCAGTTACAGAGGGAATTTTCTAGTTGAGAGCTTGAGTCAATAGTAAAGAGGAAAAATTGCACTATGTATTTTATACTTGTTTGTTTCATATATTTACTCTGTCTCATATTCATTCACTTCTTTACTGTACCTGATATTATTGGACCACTAGTAAGTGTCGAAGTCGACCCCTCGTCACTACTTCTTCGGGGTTAGGCGGGATACTTACTGGGTACGCATTGATTTACGTACTCATGCTACACTGCTGTACATTTTTGTGCTGGTACCATATGTTTAGCGGCTTTGTGGGCGCAGAGGTGCGATTATGGTGGGGACTTAGGTGAGCTGCATTCTATACGACTCACCATAGCCAGCAGCGTCTCATTCAGAGTATTGTATTTTCTTTCCTGTCCAAGTTGTATTCCGGATAGTTATTGTATTTTATTTTAAATTTCTAGAAAAGGCTCATGCACTTGTGACACCGGGTTCTGGGATGATTATGGGATGTTCACTATTGGAATAGGAAAACATTGTTATTTATTTTGTAAATTCATCTTTTACTAGATAAATTGAATTAAATTTACGATTTCAAAAAAATATTAAAATGAGGATTTAATTAACTATTTAGTGTTGGCTTGCCGGACAGTGGAGTCCGGCGCCATCACGACCTTTATGGATTTTGGGTCGTGATAACATGGTATCAGAGCTCTAGGTTCACTTAGGTCTCACGAGTCATGAGCGAGTCTAGTAAAGTCTTGCGGATCGATACAGAGACGTTTGTACTTATCTCCGAGAGGCTACAGGGCTGTTAGGAGCACTTCCCTTCTTGATTCCTCATCGTGCGATTTGATTCCTTTGAGGCTTATGCCTTTATTTCCTTCCCATTCAATCTTATGCGACGTGAAGCGCCTGCTATCGATCGAGAGTTGAGGAATTGTAGTGGTACTATAGATGTGGTACGGGATGTTCCTCCCTGTGTAGTTGATTGGGCTATTGTCGTCGCCTTGTGGAAGGATATTCTGTCATTTCAGCTCAGTAGCTGTACTTCCGAGAGATTTGAGGCTATGTACAGGTTGCTATGATGCTCATGAGTTGTTATTGCAGAGTATTGATGTGATGGTAGGATGCTTGTCTATGTTTCGGGGCAGTGAATGACTTGAAAGGAGGTTTGTTGGGTGCATGATTAAGAGATTCAGTATTTTACTTCCGACGAAAGAAAGGCAATCAAACTAAGAATATTCAGACTTGGGTTGATGGAGTAGCAGGATTCGATATTTTTGAGCGTGGTGGAATCTTCGCCTGTAATGTGGCGTCATCGTCCTTGATTGGTTTTAATGTGTTAAGTTCGCCGGTGTTATGGTTTCCTTCACTTTACCTTGGGGCAGAGTATTATAAATGGTATCGAGAAAGCGGCTGTCAGAGGTCGTAGTGTGCAGGGGTTCAGGATCGAATTGGCATTCCTGGTTTTGATGGCTTGAGAAAGATGATTTCCGAAAAGGTTTAAATTTGGTAGCGATCTATCGGTTCAAGTGCTAAAGTGGTAGATTTTGATTTAAGGCAACAACTGGGCAGTGAAGAATGAGGAAGGACATGTGGGCATGTGGGAGGTGTCTTGCGGTGGTTAAACTTATAGAAGGCCAAGTGTGAGAAACAGAAGTCGGGTAGTTGCTTAAAGGAGTGAGTTTGACCAAAGTGGGAGAGTGGCGGAGTAGCATGTGGGTTCTGTGATAGGATAGCTACATGTCTTGAGGAAAGTTTAGAGTGATTTAGGATCCAGGGTGTACAGTGACGGGGTCTACGGACTCAATTTGGAATATTAGCTATTAGGCGACAAGAGATTTGATGCAACAGAGATGAGTTGCTTGATATGAAGAAGGATACAACATGACTCCGGATTGGAATGTATTATCGCATCTTTAGTTGATGTCCATGAGAAGTGAACAGACTTGTACAACTGGTGAATGAGCGCGGGCTCAAGATGGTTTATTGGTTTCGTGGTAATAGTACTCGGCGCAACGTTGTTGGAGGATATCGATATGGAATTTCCACCGGTGGGATATCTCCTGTGAGCATGTTAGCGGTTGCGTGGTGTTGATGGGGTTTTTACGAAAGAATTCTACTGGCTATCCAACAAGAGGTCGGATATGTGAATGTGGCTAGTAATTCAGAGTGTTCATGAAAGGCTTAACAGAAAGATTTTGAGGAATTTGGCGGGTAATTACGACCAAGGAAAGAAAACATTAGTGGTGATTTGGGCAAAGAATTTGAGGAATGTGTGCTATAATTGGCCTTATCGATTCATGTTCAGGCTTGGGAAGACTCAGAGTTTATGTTTCGTGTAGATGTGATGTACAAGGAAAGTGATTCAGTTAGATGCTTATTGAGAGAGTGTTCATGTGCTAGCAGAGCCTTGGAGTTGATTACATTCGGGACCAAGTCATAGTGGATGACTCGCAACAATAGTTCTAGTGGGTTCAAAAAAAAATTCAGAGTGCGGTGCCTAAGGATTTCGAGCCAGTAGTATCGTTGAGTATCGAGCTTTCGCAGATTATGAAAAGGGGCTTGGAGTGTTCTGTCTTATCTTCGGTCTGCGGTGTAGTATTGGAGGAATGAGAGAAAATAACTTCGGACTCATAGATGAATTTTCAGAATGGGTGTACCAGTTAAAGATGCGAATATGCGCACAAGGAGGGTATGAGATGGTTCGTAGGTTTGGGACAGCGTGGTTTCGTGAAATAAGGTCACTCAGGATGAGTGTGAATTTAGGTTCGTGATGTAATGAATGGAGCTATTATTATTTCTAAGGCAAGTTAAGGATAAATTAGGAAAGGACGGGTCGTCTAACGATGGTTGAATTAGCATGATGGTGGCAATGATCAGTTCCTTCAGCGCATTGAGTTATGCATGTGATTTGTGGCGGTACGTGCGAGGCTTGACGGCCGCCGTAATTGATTTATTTGGAGGAATTCAAGTATTATGGCATGTTATGTGTAGATGAATCCCAGAAGAGTTATGGTGGTTTAGACCACTACTTGAGATTGGTATTTTCTGCGGATATGAGAATTCAGTCACATGTTGCAATAGTTCTCTTGAAATGAGTAAGTAAAAGGTTTCAATGTGATGAAATGTTTACCCTAATAGTAGTTCGGAAGTTAAGATGAAATTCTTGTACTCTTGCGCAATGGCATGATTAAGTGGAATGATCAGCATGGGATTCGAAAGTTGAGGATCAAGGTTGCCGTTTGGTGTCGACAAGAATGTCAAGAGCTCGGATGAGCGGGAAAGGATTTAGATGTTTAGAATAAGCTGGTATTGTCTCCAGCGTCACCTGAGATCAATGTCCTATGTAAGATGTTTTGCGTACTGATTGTGGATTCTTGATATGCTTTACAACATTAGTATGACCGGTGGTATGGATGTGCAGACTTGTTACCTAGTGCGGAAGATCGTGGGAGCGTGTCCCACGGATAGATTGTGTAAGAGTGGCATGTAGTCACTTGATTGAGTGAAGATTGAAAGCAAGTATGAAGATGGTGGTAATATCGCTGATTCGAGAATTTATGCCTGGAGGGCACTCGGTTCACTTGGGATGTGGACTGTGGAAGTTTGTTCCGATTATGATGGATGTTCTTATGTGTTATGGGAAAAAGGGTTATTATTGATCCTTGAAAGGTTATTAGACTAGTACAGTGCGATCAGAATCGGCTTGAGGTCTGTGGATGGATTTAAATATGAATATGGGCTTTATATCAGGCCAGATGTGTTCATTTCAGCATAGCGCTTCTTATGGAGGAGTATTCGTACATTGGATGTCGTTTCATCGTCGGCTATTTCATGTAATACTATATTGTGCCATGTGAGTTGTGAAACGGCTTGGTAAATTTCTTATGTGTTGAAGTTCCGCATAGCGATGGTGTTATATGAGCAGGATGGCTCTCGAGATTCAAATCATATATCGCACCTTAGTTGTGCTTGAGTTTTGTAGCGTATGGCGCTATCTGTCTCCCCAGGGATGGTATTATGCATTTAGCGTGCTTATGGCGGATATTTATTTTGTAGTAATGAGCATTCTAGCTCGGTAAGTATCTCTTTATGTAGGTTTTATGTGTGGATCGGGTGGCACGCCGCCATGGGTATGTTGTTTGGATCAGGTTGCACGCCGCAACAGTGGGATGTTAATTACAGTCCCCTATATCTATTTTCGTGTGTTTTGTTTTCCATTTTCTAGGGAAGGTTCATAACACCTTTTCGGTTGTCTAATTAGTTGTGTGGGTTGAGTAGTCCCTTCCAGAGATCTGTTTTCCTTATGTATCATGTTCGAGTTTGTAGCTTATTGGCACATTGCGGCATCACATGAGACTTTTGGTCATGTCTGGGGTGGCTTGTTGCCTGAGCAGCTTATACTGGGGGAGACGAGATTTTTGGATCTGGGATCAGTGCGAGCGGATTATATGAAGTATATTAAAGAGCAAATACTAGTATTTGGTTCATAATGAGGTGATGATTCTAGTTAAAGGGAGAGATTCAATGATTTGTTGACTCTGTAGTTGGTTATGAATTTCTACACATCTCTTCCGTCGTGGCGGTATTGCAAGAGTTGGAACAAGACTTATATATGTCATGAGGTGCATTGCGAGCATCACATTCTTGGAATTTCGGCTATTGTTATCAGAGGATGTTATTATGGTCATGTGAGTTATGCAGTGCATAGTGTGAATTCATCAAGGGTATGCAATTATGTATCGGTGCATCGTATAGTGATTGATACAATGTTCGTATGATGGGAACAGGCCTGGCGGAGAATTCCGGATGTTGGAATTGGACTCTAAGGCTTATTTGGCTAAGTAAAAAGGGAGAATTTTTAGACTGGCTCAAGCTAGTGTGCTCAACTGAGTTGTGGCAGCACGGGTAAGTGCACGAGGTATTAAACAGTGATTTCGGACAACCCCCAGAGCAGTTCTTAGCACGTTCGAGGACGAACATATGTTTAAGTGAGAGAGAATGTAACGATCCGATCGGTCGTTTTGAGCTCTAGTGCGTCGTTCAGCAGTTTGAGGCCATGAGCAACTTCACTTCAGGTATTATGACTAGTACGCGTGGTCGGAATTGAAATTTCGGAAGTTCAGAGTTGATTTGAAAAGAAAAATCCTTATTTCGGAAGCTTTAAGTTGGAAGAATTGACTAAGGTTGGATTTTGAGTAAATGATTTTGGAATTGGGATTTGAAGGTTCCAACAAGTTTGTATGATGAATTCGGACTTGGGCGTATGTCCGAATCAAGTTTTGGATGACCCGGGAGCATTTCGGCGCATATTGTGGAAGTTGGCATTTTGGAAGTATTTCATAAATTTGGGTTGAAGTGCATTTCAATATTATCAATGTCCATTTGGGATTCCGAGTCTGGGAATAGCTCCATATGGTGATTCTGGTATTAGGAGCACGTCCGGAAGTGGATTCGGAAGTCCATAGGTCATTTTGGAGTCATTTGGCTAAAACTAGAAATTTGAAGGTTTTTGAGAAGTTTGACTGGAAGTGGACCTTTTGATATCGGGGTCGGAATCCAATTCCAAAAGTTGGAGTAGGTCCGTAATGTCAATTATGACTTGTGTGCAAAATTTGAGGACAACCGGACGTGATTTGATAGGTTTCGGCATCGATTGTAGAAGTTGAAGTTTTAAAGTTCATTAACTTTGAATTGGGGTGCGATTCATGATTTCGATGTTGTTTGATGTGATTTGAAGGCTCGACTAAGTTCGTAATGTGTTTTGGGACGTGTTGGTATAATTGGTTGAGGTCCCGAGGGACTCGGGTGTGTCTCGTATCGAGTTCAGAAGGATATTGGAATTTGAGGAATTCCTGGTTTCTGGGCTTCTGGTTTCCTCTTCCGCGATCGCGAAGAAAGGGCCGTGATCGTGAAAGGTTAAGTGGACTGGTGGGACTTTTACTCTACACGATCGCATATAATAGTTCGCGTTCGCGGAGGGTCGAGCTGGAGGTTCTTCGCGTTCGCGTCGGGGCCATCGCGGACGCGCTATGTTAATGGGGCTGGCCCATTTGGTGAAGGTTGTTCTATGCGATCGCATAGCGGGGTTCGCGATCGCGAAAGAGGAAGAGGTTGAGCAGTGCCATCGTGTTCCTGGCATCGCGTTCACGAAAGAAAAGCTTTTATGCAGCTGTTGATTGGCCTTCACGATCGTGAGTGGATTTCCGCGATCGCGAAGGGGAAAGACCTGGGCAGTGTTCTTTTAAAATCGAGGTTTTGGCTCATTTGCACTTCATTTCCTCCATGGGAGCTGGTCTTTGAGCGATTTTGGATCTCCATCTTCATCATCTATGTCAAGGTAAGTGATTCCCACCTATTGCAAGTTAAATACATGGTTTATATAAGGATTTAGACGTGAAAATTTGTAGAAATTTGGAATTTTGAAGAAAAGCTTAGAAATTGGTATTTTTGGAATTTGACCACGAATTTGGGTAAGAAATTAAGAACAAATTTTATATTTGAGTTCGTAATGCTATGGGTAATGTTTATCTTCGAAAATTTTCGAAATTCGGGCATGTGGGCCCGGGGGGTGATTTTACCGATTTTTCGAGCGGAGTTAGAAATTGTAGTTAATTGAATTATTATGAGTATTAGAGTATATTTTCATTGGTTTGCGCATTTGTTTGGCTAGTTTTGGAGCGTTGGGTATCGGTTTGAGGTGTTAGAATGACGTTGGAGCCGGTTATGGAATTTCGGAGCAAGGTAAGTCTCCTTTCTAACCTTGTAAGAGGGAATTAACCCCATAGGTGAACTAAATTATTGTGTGCTTCTATTTGTGGGGGCTACGTACGCACGAGGTGACGAGAGTCCGTACGTATCTACTAGCTATGCCTATGTCTGGGTAGTTTTAGGCTCACATCATGCCTTGTTGATATTGTTATTGATTTATGTTTACTGTCTATCTTGAGAGAGAGCGAGATTGAGTTTGCTTATTAAATATTTTTGAAAGAAGTTGAAATTGAATAACGTAAGATTTAAAAGGGTTCGTTTGAACTTCGTAATATCGAAAAGGATTGAGTAATGCTAATAGCTTAAGAAATCTATGTGTAACCGCGTCGCATGTATGTTTCGCAAGAGGGGTAATTTCCTTAAAAAAGCTACAAGGTGAATTTCCCTTATTTTGAAAAGAATCAAGAGAGAGATGTGATTTTAATGTTAAATTTATATTTGACCACGTCGCACGTATGATTCGCGAGCGGGGTATTTCCTTCTACCACTCTTATGGGATCGGGCCGTTCGCCTTGGCAGGATTTATGCACCACACTCTCATGGGAGCGTGCCGTTCGCCTCGGCAGGTTAATAGATGCATCTATGGTTCGCGTCGTTCGACCCTCAGCAGTGCACAATTTACTTTTATGTTGGATCAGGCCGTACGCCTCGGCATTTCCTATATATATTGTCCTCATGGAATCGTGCGTAATGTTTGGCAAGAAGCCAGTGTATCTGAGGGTTTTTCCCTGATTTGGATTATGACAATATCTTTGATGAAATCCACTTTATCTATACATATGCTTTGGTTACGAAGGGAATTTTCTAGTTGAGAGCTTGAGTAAATTGTAAAGAGGAAAAATTGTACTACGTATTTTATACTTGTTTATTTCATATATTTACTCTATCTCGTATTCATTCACTTCTTTACTGTACCTGATATTATTGGACCACTAGTAAGTGTCGAAGTTGACCCCTCGTCACTACTTCTTCGGGGTTAGGCAGGATACTTACTAGGTACGCGTTGATTTACGTACTCATGCTACACTTGCTGCACATTTTTTTGTAGGTACCATATATTTAGCAGGCTTGTGGGCGTAGAGGCGCGATTATGGCGGGGACTTAGGTGAGCTGCATTCTATACGACGCACCACAACCAGCAGAGTCTTCTTTAGAGTATTGTATTTTCTTTCTTATCCAAGTTGTATTCCGGACAGTTATTGTATTTTATTTTAAATTTCTAGAAATGGCTCATGCACTTGTGACACCGGGTTCTGGGATGATTATGGGATGTTCACTATTGGAATGGGAAAACATTGTTATTTATTTTGTAAATTCATCTTTTACTAGATAAATTGAAGTAAATTTACGGTTTCAAAAACAATATTAAAATAAGGATTTAATTAACTATTTAGTGTTGGCTTGCCGGACAGTGGAGTCTGGTGCTATCACGGCCTTTATGGATTTTGGGTCGTGACAAAAACTTCATGCTAATGCATGTTGAAGTTATTTGGTTCATTTGCTAAAACTTCATACCAAAACATGCTGAAGTTTTGTCTTGCAGTCTACAGTTTTGTCATGAGTTTTTTCCGAAACTTCACTCTAAACATATTGAAGTTTTTTAGTTCATTTGCAAAAGCTGCAGACTAAACACGCTTAAGTTTTTGTCCTGAAATATGTAATTTTCTATTGAATTTTTGCTAATGCATGCTGAAGTTATTTAGTTCATTTGCTAAAACTTCATACCGAAACATGCTTAAGTTTTGTCCTGCAATCTATAGTTTTGTCATGAGTTCTATCCGAAACTTTAGTCGAAACAAGCTGAAGTTTTTTAGTTCTTTTGCTAAAACATCAAACTAAACATGCTTAAGTTTTTGTCTTGCAGTATATAATTTTCTAATGAGTTTTTGCTAATGCATGCTGAAGTTATTTAGTTCATTTACTAAAACTTCATACCAGATGTAACGATCCGGCCAGTCGTTTCGAGAGTTATAGCCTTGTTTTCCCCATTTCTACTTCTTTTTGTGTTATTCAACTATATTATGTTATATCGGGTTAGTTGGTTCGGGTCCGGAAGGAACTCGGAGTGAAATGAGACACTTAGTCTCATTATTGAAAATTTTAAGTTAGAAAAGTGGACCAGATATGGACCTATGTGTAAATGACTTCGGATTTGAATTTTGATGATTCCAATAACTCCGTATGGTGATTTTGGGTTTAGGAGCATGTCCGAAATATTATTTAGAAGTTCGTAGAGGAATTAGGCTTGAAATGCCGAAAGTTTAATTTTTGAGAAGTTTGACCGGGGGTTGACTTTTTGATATCGGGGTCGGAATCCGATTCTGAAAATTAGAATACCTCTATTATGTCATTTATGACTTGTGTGAAAAAATTGAGGTCAATCAGACATGATTTGATAGGTTCCAGAGTCATTTGTAGAAATTAGAAATTTCAAAGTTCATTAGGCTTGAATTGGGGTGTAATTCATGGTTTTAGCGTTGTTTGACGTGATTTGAGGGTTCGACTAAGTCCGTATGATATTTTAGAACTTGTTGGTATATTTGGTTGAGTTCGCGAGGGGTTCGGGTGAGTTTCAGATGGTTAAAGGTAGGGGTGTTCATAAAAACCCGAAAAACCGAACCAAACCGAAAACCAAACCAAACCGACCAAAAAAACCAATATTTTTAGGTTTGATTTGGTTTTGGTTTTAAATTTAAAAAATCAATCAAATTTGGTTTGGTTTTGGTTTTAATAAAAAAAAACCGAACCAAACCGACTATAAAAGTAGCTATTTAAATTTATTATTGCACTATATATATGTATATTTTTATATAAAGTTCTAAAATTTTATGGTACATATTAGTCATTTGTATTTTTAGTCTAGTTCTTTGCTATTATAATAATCTAATTCTTTGCCTTCTAGTTTGATTGATAGTTTTCTTTTATTAAGTACAAGAATTTATTTCATGTTAAAAATAATCGATTTTTAATTGAGTACTTAAGTTATTCATCACTATTTGAGTCAATTATCAACAACTATCTTGGTAAATGATAGATTTCTCAAAGAGCAATTGGTTTGATAGCGTTACATTGAAAATGTATTCGCCGGAATATGCGTTTGATAGTGTATGTCTCATATTTAAGAAAAAACCGACAAAACCGAAAAACCGACAAAAATCGAATCGATAAAAACCGACTTAATTGGTTTGATTTGGTTCCAATATTTGAAAAACTGACTTACTTGGTTTGGCTTCTTTTTAGGAAAAAACCGACCCAAACCGAACCATGAACACCCCTAGTTAAAAGGTTGGATTTTTGACTTGGAACTGTGCTGGAATTTTTCTGATGCTCCGTCTGGTTTCCTTCATCTCGTTCGCGAGTAGAGCCTCGCGTTCGCGTAGGGGGGTGTCGCGTTCGCATAGTGAGGGGGAAACGAAGCATCGCGTTCGCGATGGGTTGAACGCGTTCGCGTAGAAGGCATTGAGGCAAAGGCATTTTGTGCTTCGCGAACGCGAGGGTGATGTCGCATTCACGAAGGAGGAATTTGGACGGGAGTTATTTTGTGCTTCGCGAACGCGAGGCACTGACCACGTTCGCGAAGAAGAAAAGTCTGGGCAGTGAGTTTAAGTTATCAGTTTTGGGCGATTTAGAGCTCGGAATTGAGGCGATTTTAGGTGTTTTTCAGAGGAAATAATGGGGTAAGTGTTCTTAACTCAATATTGGTTAAATTACCCGAATCCATGGTTGTTTTTATCATTTAATTGGTGAATTGAGTTGGAAAAAATTTAAAAACCCTCTTGGTTTAAATTGAAGATTTGAGGGTCGAGTTGGGGTCGGAGTTTTGTAAAATTGGTATGGTTAGACTCGTGGTTGAATGGGTTTACGGATTTTGTAACTTCTGTCGAGTTCCGAGACATGGGCTCCACGGCGATTTTTGAGCTAATTTTCGGATTTTTATGGAAAATCATTATTATCTTGTGGAATTTATTCCAGTGAATTTTATTGACTGAAATGAATTATTTATGACCAGATTCGAGGCGTTTGGAGACCAATTCACGAGGAAAGGACATTGCAGAATAAGAATTTCGCGGTTTGAGGTAAGTAACGATTGTAAATCTAGTCCTGCGGGTATGAAACCCCGGATTTCGTATCATTCTACTATTTTGAAGTGACGCACATGCTAGGTGACGGGTGTGTGGGCGTGCACTGTTGGGGATTTGTGACTTGGTCCGTCCCGTAGCAACTGTAAAGTTGCATACTTTGTTGAAACCATTTGATACTTATATGTTATAGAAATAATTTCTGTAAATTGGGCTGAATGCCATGTTTGGGCCTTGCGCCAATGCTGTTTGAACCCTTAGGGCTGTTTCTTACCATCCTCTCATTGTTTTCGATTGAAAATCTATACTCAGTCATGTTTATACTTGTTTACCGCATAACTCAGTTTTATGACTCTATTTTGATGAATATAAATATTTTGGGCCGAATGCCCTGTTTTACTGAGATGCCCGAGTGGCTTGAGAGGTTTATGACTAAGTGAGGCTGAGGGCCTGATTTGTGAGGATGAGTGTGGATCGGGGCTACCCGCCTGCAGCATACTTTATTATTTTAGCACGTGAGTTGTCCGTGCCGCACGTGAGTTGTCTGTACAGATTATAGCGCTTGGGCTAAAGGAGCCCCTCCGGAGTCTGTACACACTCCCAGTGAGCGTAGGTACCTACTAAGTGCGAGTGCCAAGTGCCGAGTGCTGAGTGACTGGGAGACATGAGCGATTGTGAGGAATGCCCGGGTGGCAAGAGTGATTGTGAGGTATGCTCGAGTAGCAAGAGTGATTGTGAGGTATGCCCAAGTGGCAAGAGTGACTGTGAGGTTTGCCCGAGTGGCTGTATAAGAGTGATGTTATGCCCGAGGGGCTGTTTATGATTTCATCATTTTTGCTCACCTTTGCATTGAGCCTTTGTTTGAAAAATATCTTTAAATGATTTTTACTGGAACCGGGTTTAAACGAGATGATTCGATTCAAACACTGATTTTTAAAGCATGTTGTACTTTACTGAGATTTCATTATATGAACGTTATATGCTTTATTGCTCGTCACTACTGCTCAGTCTTTATTTATTGTTGTTACTTACTGAGTTGGTGTACTCACATTACTCCCTGCACCTTTTGTGCAGATTCAGGTGTAGCTGGACACGGTAGCAGTTATTGAGTGTTCTGGTTGCAGATTTTTCTTGGAGATAGCAAGGTAGCTGTTTGGCAATCACAGCCCCTGCTTTTCTCCCTCTTATCTTCCTCTAGTTGTATTTAGCTATTTTCCAGGTTGAGTTAGCCTTGATATTATTAGACAGATTGTAGTAGATGTTCATGACTAGTAACACCCCGATGTCGGGCTTTTCTTTTCCGCACTTCTATTTTTATTTGATTTGATCTCTTTAAATGGAGGTTTTATGTTAAATAACCTTGAAATTATCTTTGAAATGAAAATATCGATTTGTTTTGGAAATGAGTCGGCTTGCCTAGTTCCACGATAGGCGCCATCACGATAGAGGTTAGTTTGGGTCATGGCAGATTGGTATCCGAGCCTAGGTTACATAGGTCTCACGAGTCATGAGCGGGTTTAGTAGAGTCTTACGGATCGGTACGGAGACGTCTGTACTTATCTTCAGGAGGCTGCAGAACCTTTAGGAAACTTCACATTCTTGAATTCTTGTCGTGTGAATTTGTTGATTCTTGTAACTAAACATCTGTTGTTTCATTCTCTCATAGACGGTGAGTACTCGTGCTACCGGTCAGGAGGGCCAGCCACCAGTACCACTAGCCAGGGCTGCGAGAGGCCGAGGCCACGGTAGAGGCCGTGGTAGGGGCAGAGGTGTAGCCCGTACATCAGCTGGGGCAGTACCTGCAGATCTACCGGTTGTCCCAGATCAGGACCAAGTTCCAGTTGTTGATGCACCAGCTCAGGCACCACCTGTGCCTATTGTGATTCCAGGCCTTCAGGAGGCCCTAGCTCAGATTCTGACAGCGTGTACTGGCCTTTCTCAGGCGTTCTCTATTTTGACGGTCGCAATTACTTCTCAGGCCAGTGGAGGCACTCAGGCTCCCGTCGCTCGCACACCCGAGCAGGTTATTCAGGGACTTCAGACACTAGAGGCACCACCAGCCCAACCGGTTGCTGTTGCTCAGGATTATGTGGTTCCTGCTATGCCTGAGGATGATCAGCGTAGGTTGGAGAGGTTTGGGAGACTTCAGCCACCACCTTTCTATGGCACAGAGAGAGAGGATGCTCAATACATTTTGGATAGGTGTGAGAGGCTACTCCGTACTGCTGATATTTTGGAGACTTGTGGGGTCTCATTCACTACCTTTCAGTTTTCTGGGGCTGCACTTAGATTGTGGGAGACTTATGAGAGGCGTAGGCCTGTTGGCACAGCACCCCTTACTTGGCAGCAGTTCTCCGTGGCCTTTTTGGAGATGTTTGTGCCTTGATCCCGCAGAGAGGAGCTGCGCAGACAGTTTGAGCAGCTTCACCAGGGCGATATGTCTGTGACACAGTATGAGATGCGATTCTCTGAGTTGGCCTGTCATGCTATCTGGTTGGTTCCCACGGACAGAGAGAGGATCACGAGGTTTATTGATGGCCTCACTTATCAGCTATAGTTGCTCATGACCAGGGAGTGGGTTTCGGGTGCTACCTTTGATGAGGTTGTTGACATTGCTCGGCAGATTGAGATGGTTCACGGTCAGGAGAGGTTTGAGCGGGAGGCCAAGAGGCCTCGTGGTCAAGGTGGATTCAGCGGTGCTCCTTTTGGGGGTCAGTTCCAGCACGGTAGAGGTCGTCATTTCAGACAGGCTCAGTCAGCTCGGCCATTTCATCGGGGTGCATCATCTGGCCATGGTTCTCACAGTTCTCATCAGGGCCACTCATCACTTAGTGCCCTTCCAGTTCAGAGTTTGTCCCGTGCTCCACCTGTTCAGGGCTCTTCCATGCCAGGTTCTTCTACCAGCCATCCCGGTGCTAGGGGTTCCCTTCAGTTTCCGCCGCCAGCACCAGGGAGTTGTTTTAAGTATGGGGAGCTTGGGCATATGTGGAGGTAGTGTCCTCGTCGTCATGGAGGGCTATCTCAGTAGAGGAGTTAGCCTCCGACTATAGCACCAGCTACCTCACCACCCGGCCAGTCAGCTCGGGGTAGAGGTTAGTCAGCTAGGGGTCGCCCTAGAGGGGGAGGCAGATCAGGGGGTGGTCAGGCTCATTTCTATGCTCTCCCTGCCAGACCAGATGGTATTGCTTCAGATGTTGTGATTACAGGTATTGTCTCAGTTTGTCACAGAGATGCCTCGGTATTATTTGACCCTGGTTCCACGTATTCATATGTTTCCTCGTATTTCGCCCATTTTCTAGATATGCCCCGTGAGTCCTTAGTTTCATCTATACATGTATCTACTCCTGTGGGCGATACTATTATTGTAGACCGCGTATATCGGTCATATGTGGTAACTATTGGGGGTCTGGAGACCCGAGTGGATCTATTGTTGCTCAGTATGGTTGACTTTGATGTGATATTAGGTATGGATTGGTTATCTCCATGTCATGCTGTTATAGATTGTCATGCTAAGACGGTGACGTTGGCTATGCCGGGAATTTCGAGGCTTGAGTGGAGCGGTTCTGTAGATTATGTACTAAGTAGGGTGATTTCATATTTGAAGGCTCAGCGTATGGTTGAGAAGGGTTGCCTATCTTATTTGGCTTTTGTGAGGGATGTTAGTGCAGAGACTCCTGTCATTGATTCTGTTCCAGTGGTACGTGATTTTCTGGATGTGTTTCCTGCAGACCTGCCGGGCATGCCGCCTGACAGGGATATTAACTTTGGTATTGATTTGGTGCCGGACACTCAACCCATTTCTATTCCACCTCATCATATGGAACCAGCGGAGTTGAAGGAATTGAAAGAACAACTTCAGGAACTCCTTGATAAGGGGTTTATTCGGCCTAGTGTGTCACCTTGGGGTGCACCGGTTCTATTTGTGAAGAAGAAGGATGGTTCTATGAGAATGTGTATTGATTACAGGCAGTTGAACAAGGTCACAATCAAGAATAAGTATCCTTTGCCTCGCATTGATGATTTATTTGACCAGCTTCAGGGAGCGAGGGTGTTCTCCAAGATTGATTTGAGGTCCGGTTATCACCAGCTGAAGATTCGGGATTCAGATATTCTTAAAACAGCTTTCAGGACCCGATATAGCCATTATGAGTTCTTGGTGATGTCTTTTGGGCTGACCAATGTCCCAGCAACGTTCATGCATTTGATGAACAGTGTATTCCAGCCCTATTTGGACTCATTCATTGTTGTATTCATTGATGACATCCTGGTGTACTCTTGTAGCCAGGAGGAGCACGCTCAGCATCTAAGGATTGTATTATAGAAATTGAGGGAGGAGAAGCTTTATGCAAAGTTCTCCAAATGTGAGTTTTGGCTCAGTTCAGTAGCATTCCTGGGGCACGTGGTGTCCAGCGAGTATTCAGGTGGGATCCGAAGAAGATAGAGGCGGTACAGAGTTGGCCTAGACCGTCCTCAGCCACAGAGATTAGGAGCTTTCTTGGTTTGGCGGGTTACTACCGTCGCTTTGTGGAGGGATTTTCATCTATTGCATCGCCCTTGACCAAATTGACCCAAAAGGGTGCTCCATTCAGGTGGTCAGATGAGTGTAAGGAGAGCTTTCAGAAGCTCAAGACTGCTTTGACCACAACTTCAGTGTTGGTTCTGCCATCAGCTTCAGGTTCTTACACCGTGTATTGTGATGCCTCTAGGATAGGCATTGGTTGTGTTTTGATGCAGGAGGGTAGGGTGATCGCCTATGCCTCATGCTAGTTGAATACCCATGAGAAGAACTATCCTGTCCATGATCTTGAGTTAGCAGCCATTGTTCACGCCTTGAAGATTTGGCATCATTATTTGTATGGGGTTCATTGTGAGATCTATACTGATCACCGGAGTCTGCAGTATCTGTTAAAGCAGAAGGATCTTAATTTGCATCAGCGGAGATGGTTGGAGCTTCTTAAGAACTATGGTATCACTATTTTGTACCATCCGGGGAAAGCTAATGTGGTGACTGATGCTTTGAGTCACCGGGCAGAGAGTTTGGGGAGTTTAGCATATCTTCCAGCAGTAGAGAGACCTTTGGCATTGGATTTTCAGGCCTTAGCGGGCCAGCTTTTCAGATTGGATATTTCGGAGCCTAGTCGGTTATTGGCTTGTGTGGTCTCCAAGTTTTCTCTTTATGACCGTATCAGGGAGCGTCAGTATGATGACCCCCACTTGCTCGTTCTTCAGGACAGGGTTCAGAGAGGTGATGCTAGGGATGTGACTATTGGTGATGATGGCGTGCTGAGAATGCAGGGCCGGATATGTGTGCCTAATGTAGATGGGCTTCGAGAGTTGATTCTTGAGGAGGCCCACAGCTCGCGGTATTCCATTCATCCGGGTGCCGCAAAGATGTACCAGGATTTGAGGCAGCACTATTGGAAGAGGCAGATGAAGAAGGATATAGTTGGGTTTGTGGCTCGGTGTCTAAACTGTCAGCAGGTTAAGTATGAGCAATAGAGACCGGGTGGCTTGCTTCAGAGATTAGAGATCCTAGAGTGTAAGTGGGAGCGGATCACTATGGACTTTGTAGTTGGGCTCCCATGGACTTCGAGGAAGTTCGACGCTATTTGGGTTATTGTGGATCGGCTGACCAAGTCCGCGCACTTCATTCCAGTTGGTACTACTTACTCTTCAGAGCGGTTGGCTGAGATTTACATCCGAGAGATCGTTCGCCTGCATGGTGTCCCAGTTTCCATCATTTCAGATAGGGGTACTCGGTTCACATCGTAGTTTTGGAGGGCTGTGCAGCGAGAGTTGGGTACTCAGGTTGAGTTGAGCACAACTTTTCACCCTCAGACGGACGGGCAGTCCGAGCGCACTATTCAGATATTGGAGGACATGTTGCGTGCTTGTGTCATTGACTTTGCGGGTTCATGGGACCAGTTTCTGCCACTCACGGAGTTTGCATATAACAACAGTTATCAGTCGAGTATTCAGATGGCTCCGTATGAGGCTTTATATGGGAGAAGGTGTAGATATCCGGTTGGATGGTTTGAGCTGGGTGAGGCTAGGCTCTTAGGTACAGACTTGGTCCAGGACGCATTAGATAAGGTGAAATTGATTCAGGAGCGGCTTCGCACGGCGCAATCTAGGCAGAAGAGCTACTCGGATAGGAAGGTCTGTGATGTGTCTTTTATGGTTGGGGATAAAGTTTTGCTGAAAGTATCACCCATGAAGGGTGTTATGAGGTTTGGAAAGATGGGCAAGTTGAGCCCCCAGTTCATTGGGCCTTTTGAGGTGCTTCAGAGAATAGGGGAAGTGGCTTATAATCTTGCCTTGCCACCCAGCTTGTCGAGTGTGTATCTAGTGTTTCATGTTTCCATGCTCCGGAAGTATATTGGAGATCCGTCCCATGTTTTGGATTTCAGCACGGTTCAGTTGGAGGGTGATATGACTTATGATGTGGAGCCGGTGGCTATTTTGGATCGGCAAGTTTGAAGGTTGAGGTCAAAGGATATAGCTTCAGTGAAGGTGCAATGGAGAGGTCAGCCTATAGAGGAGGCCACCTGGGAGACCGAGCGGGAGATGCGGAGCAGATATCCATGCCTATTCGAGACTCCAGGTATGTTTCTAGACCCATTCGAGGACGAACGAATATTTAAGAGGGGGATGATGTTACGACCCGGCCGGTCATTTCGAGAGTTATAGCCCCATTTTCCCCATTTCTACTTCTTTTTATGTTATTCAACTATATTATGTTATATCAGGTTAGTTGGTTCGGGTCCGGAAGGAACTCGGAGTGAAATGAGATACTTAGTCTCATAAACGAAAAATTGAGTTAGAAAAGTGGACCGGATATGGACCTATGTGTAAACGACCTCGGATTTGAATTTTGATGATTCCAATAGCTCCGTATGGTGATTTTGGGTTTAGGAGCGTGTCCGAAATATTATTTGGAAGTCCGTAGAGGAATTAGGCTTGAAATGCCGAAAGTTTAATTTTTGAGAACTTTGACTGGGGGTTGACTTTTTGATATCGGGGTCAGAATCCGATTCTGAAAATTAGAATACCTCTGTTATGTCATTTATGACTTGTGTGCAAAATTTGAGGTCAATCGGACATGATTTGATAGGTTCCGGAGTCATTTGTAGAAATTAGAAATTTCAAAATTCATTAGGCTTGAATTGGGGTATAATTCATGGTTTTAGCATTGTTTGAGGTGATATGAGGGTTCGACTAAGTCCATATGATATTTTAGGACTTGTTGGTATATTTGGTTGAGGTCCCGAGGGGCTCGGGTGAGTTTCGGATGGTTAATGGGTTGGATTTTGGACTTGGAACTCTGCTGGAATTTTTCTGATGCACCGTCTGGTTTCCTTCATCGCGTTCGCGAGTGTAGCCTCATGTTCGCGAAGAAGAACTGGGAGACTGGCAATATTTGCTCTTCGCGTTCGCGAAGAGAAGCACGCATTCGCGAAGGGTGGGCTAGGTGTGCATCGCGAACGCGAGAGGTGTTACGCGTTCGCAAAGAAGGGAGGAAGCAGCCGAAGACCCCCCAGGCAATTGAACGCGTTCGGGAAGCATCGCATTCGCGATGGGTTGAACGCGTTCGCGTAGAAGGCATTAAGGCAGAGGCATTTTGTGCTTCGCGAATGCGAGGGTGATGTCGCGTTCGTGAAGGAGGAATTTGGACGGGAGTTATTTTGTGCTTCGCGAACACGAGGCACTGACCGCGTTCGCGAGGAAGAAAAGTCTGGGCAGTGAGTTTAAGTTATCAGTTTTTGGCGATTTGGAACTCGGAATTGAGGCGATTTTGGGTGTTTTTCAGAGGAAATAACGGGGTAAGTGTTCTTAACTCAATATTGGTTAAATTACCCGAATCCATGGTTGTTTTTATCATTTAATTGGTGAATTGAGTTGGGAAAAATTTAAAAACCCTCTTGGTTTAAATTGAAGATTTGAGGGTCGAGTTGGGGTTGGAGTTTTGTAAAATTGGTATGGTTAGACTCGTGGTTGAATGGGTTTACGGATTTTGTAACTTCTGTCGAGTTCCGAGACATGGGGCCCACGGGCGATTTTTGAGCTAATTTTCGGATTTGTATGGAAAATCATTATTATCTTATGGAATTAATTCCAATGAATTTTATTGACTGAAATGAATTATTTATGACCAGATTCGAGGCGTTTGGAGACCAATTCACGAGGAAAGGACATTGCAGAATAAGAATTTCGCGGTTTGAGGTAAGTAATGATTGTAAATCTAGTCCTGAGTGTATGAAACCCCACATTTCGTATCATTCTACTATTTTGAAGTGATGCACATGCTAGGTGACGGGCATGTGGGCGTGGACTGTTGGGGATTTGTGACTTGGTCCGTCCCGTAGCAACTGTAAAGTTGCATACTTTGTTGAAACCATTTGATACTTATATGTTTTAGAAAGAATTTCTGTAAATTGGGCTGAATGCCATGTTTGGGCCTTGCGCCAATGCTGTTTGGACCCTTAGGGGCTGTTTCTTACCATCCTCTCATTGTTTTAGATTGAAAATCTATACTCAGTCATGTTTATACTTGTTTACCGCATAACTCAGTTTTATCACTCTATTTTGATGAATATAAATGTTTTGGGCCGAATGCCCTATTTTTCTGAGATGCCCGAGTGGCTTGAGAGGTTTATGACTGAGTGAGGCTGAGGGCCTGATTTGTGAGGATGAGTGTGGATCGGGGCTGCCCCCCTGCATCATACTTTATTATTTTGGCACGTCAGTTGTTTGTGCAACACGTGAGTTGTCCGTGCAGATTATAGCGCTTGGGCTGAAGAAGCCCCTCCGGAGTCTGTACACACCCCCAGTGAGCGCAGGTACCTACTGAGTGCGAGTGCCGAGTGCCGAGTGCTGAGTGACTGGGAGGCATGAGCGATTGTGAGGTATGCCCGAGTAGCAAGAGTGATTGTGACGTATGCCCGAGTGGCATGAGTGATTGTGAGGTATGCCCGAGTGGCAAGAGTGACTGTGAGGTTTGCCCGAGTGGCTGTATATGAGTGATATTATGCCCGAGGCGCTGTTTATGATTTCATCATTTTTGCTCACCTTTGCATTGAGCCTTTGTTTGAAAAAACTGTTGGAAAAATATCTTTAAATGATTTTTACTGGAACCGGGTTTAAACGAGATGATTCGATTCAGACACTGATTTTTAAAGCATGTTGTACTTTACTGAGATTTCATTATATGAACGTTATATGCTTTATTACTCGTCACTACTGCTCAGTCTTTATTTATTGTTGTTACTTACTGAGTTGGCGTACTCACGTTACTCCCTGCACCTTTTGTGCAGATTCAGGTGTAGCTGGACACGGTAACAGTTATTGAGTGTTCTGGTTGCAGATTTTTCTTGGAGATAGCAAGGTAGCTGTTTGGTGATCACAGCCCCTGATCTTCTCCCTCTTATCTTCCTCTAGTTGTATTTAGCTATTTTCCAGGCTGAGTTAGCCTTGATATTGTTAGACAGATTGCTCATGACTAGTGACACCCCGATGTCGGGCTTTTCTTTTCCGCACTTCTATTTTTCTTTGATTTGAACTCTTTAAATGGAGGTTTTATGTTAAATAACCTTGAGATTATCTTTGAAATGAAAATATCGGTTTGTTTTGGAAATCAGTCAACTTGCCTAGTTCCACGATAGGCGCCATCATGACAGAGGTTAGTTTGGGTCGTGACACCAAAACATGCTGAAATTTTGTGTTGTAGTCTACAGTTTTGTCATGAGTTTTATTCGAAACTTCAGTCTAAACAAGCTGAAGTTTTTTAGTTCATTAGCTAAAACTTCAGACTAAACATACTTAAGTTTTTGTCCTGCAGTATGTAATTTTCTAATGAGTTTTTGCTAAACTTCATACTTATACATGCTAAGGATTTTTTGTTCATTTTCTAACACTTCACACTAAACATGCTAAAGTTTCCATACTGCAGGATGAGTTCGATTTGCCTTGTTATTACTTTCAATTGGAGATGGACTTCTAATTAAAACTACTTGGATCATGATACAAAACTTGTTCTGGTTAATAAACAAGTATCATTCTATACTTTCCTGAAAAAAATTAGCGAAGTCACGGATTTTGATTCAACCAAATATGCACTAAAAATATGGTTTGATATCAAACTAAATACAAGCAAAGTGTCACGACCCAAACCGAAGGACCATGACGGGCATCCGATGCCTAACCTAATCGAGTACCAACATAACGTATCTTTCTTATCATACTATCATGTGTAAATGAACCGGAAAGGCCGTCATGAGATAACCAGAATAAAACATAAGCGTATACTTGACGTAGGACGACCCAACATGGAATACAGACTTATACATGTGACATACAGGCCTATAAGACCAAAATGATCACTTGTACACTCAAAACATAGGATGATAAGGCCATACAATCTTTCATATGCATGACATCTGTCTACAAGCATCTAAGAGTACATAAATGTCATAAAGGTCAGGACAAGGCCCCTCCATACCAATCAATACATGTCCAAAGCATACTGACTAAATAGGCAACTTCGGAGCAAGTGAAGTACACCAACACCTTCTGCTGAGCTGATAGCCTGCTAGGAGGACTGTTAACCTGTCTATCGAGACCTGCGGGCATGAAACGCAACATCCCCAGGCAAAAGGGAAGTCAGTACGAATAAAGTACTGAGTATGTAAGGCATAAAAAGTAGTATATAAAAGACATGAAAGAAACATGGAGTAAATGGCTAACCTGTAAGTCTATATAGCTCTGTGAATCATGAAACAATAATATCATGCATGTGCGTATAAATGTCATATCATGCATAGGTATATGTGTACATAACATCATCAAGCCTCTGAGAGTATCTCATCATATCATCTCGGCCTCTGTGGGCAAAATCATCAATGTATACCAGCTGATCAGGTGGTGGTGCGTATATAACGTCATAACGTTTCACCCCATATATATATATATATATATATATATATATATATATATATATATATATAACATATGCGTATATAACGCCATCTGGTCATGGGTCAAGTTACATGTATAAATGAATGCAATGCATAATGAAGTAAGTCAATAAGATCTCTCGGAATGTCATAAGATCAATATGCCTTCGGATAAACTTTATCAACTTACGTATTTTTTGAGACCCATGAACAGACGATATAATAATAGAACACATGGGGAATCAAGAACATAGGCACCCCTAGTACTTCTATGAATAGAGTCATTTATGAAAGCTGCGCATTTGCTTGTTTTGTTTTTATCATATGGATCATGCCAAAAGGAAAGAAGGGATAGCCTTAACATACCTTATAGAAATCTGTCCAATAACTATGCTAAACTCAGCTCACTGCACCTTAATCTACAATAATGACAATGAAGCTATTGTAAAGCTACGAATGATTCTCTCATTTATATAACAAAAGTAACTTAATCTGTAACAAAACATGCAGCCTTTTCCCTGATTTTACTGCTTTCTCAAGCCTACTATAGGCGAGACAACAACACAATATAGTCAGCAACTCAAAAACAACCTAACTACAATTCGGGACCTTCAATACAACAAAAAGCTCAAATATACCATAGCACACCCAATCAACAAGTTATCAATTAGCCTGAAATTGTAACGACGAGCGACCAACCCACTATCCTGCCATATGTGGCTTTTCTCCACGCCCTTTATCCTTCCAAACTCTATAAATGAGCAGCACAAGAGGCCAACACGAGTGGACTACAAAACAGTCCACTACAAGTGGAATAAATCGAACTTACGGCTTCCGATCACCGTCCCATAAGTTCTGACTATTAGGAAACGAATTTATCAACCTTCCATGATATTTAAAAAGCTTAAATACAGCAAGTAGGTATTTTATTAACCATGAAGTACCTTCCAAACTCAAACTACAAAGAAAAAGAGAGGAGGTATAATGATACATATGTCGTAGGGATCGTTCTAGCGTTATCGCTTCTTGATTTCGTGAAAGAGATGTTGATCTTGCTTGGAATAGTCCTTGGAGAGCTTGAAAGTATTTTGGTGTAATTATTCTCTGTATATTTATGATATATAAGGGAAAAAGATCACTTATAAGCCCACCGCCTCAGTTCTCCAAGCAGGTGGGTAAGCTGCCTGCTTGGCAGCTTGAGCAGTACAACTTCGGACGCTTGTATCTCTCTACTCCGACATTGTATTGACAAACCGCCTACAGAGATGGAAACTAGACACAAGGGGCTTTAATTCAATATAAATATCTCCCTGTAACTCTCAATAGAGTGGGAGAAAACAGCCTCGCAACCTGGCCTATAAACCTATCAGTTTCTCCGAAGTGCGGCAACGTGACTTGGCGACCCTATTTTAAAAATTCATATTTCTCTACCCCATTGTACAATGAATAAATGGCTTAGACCGTTGAAAACTAGGTTCCAAGACCTTCATTTTTGTATGAGATATGTCCCAAAATGATATCATAAAGCTTACAAATTTAATTTCTCAAAACTGCTCGTTACAAGGTAAATGTTAACTCGATTTTTCCGTAAGTTAAATCTGATTTTTTCCAAACTTTATATTTTATATCCAAACATCATATATAGTCATATTATAACTTTACACTCATTTAAATCATGATTAACAAGTCTCATATTCATTATATGTCACCTTGGGACACACATGATGTACTTTTACGTACAAAAACATGGGTATAACACAAAGGGATGCTTGTAACATCAGATGAAGAACTCAGAACATGTATACATTTGCTAATAACTGATTCAACCTTCAAGAATTGCCATTTTGTCGTCGAAAAAATACAACTACTTTCTGACAATATAACTTCTTTAGAATCTGCAATATTCAAACCATCTCTTGCACATACAATAGATTCAGAACAACTTGCTGATTATCAACATGATGTAGAACAACCAATAATGGAAGTAGACAACGAGCGACAACCTTCTAATATTACAGTTGATTCAGAATATAGAACGCTACAAGAATTACCTGCCCCTACAATAAAATCATACCAGTTTGGTGAGGCCCAACAAGAAGAAGGACAACTAATCATGCAAATAGACAACCAACACACAATCCAACAAAGTTTTTTGTTATCTCCTGCAATGATAAGCAACAACCAAGATAAAAAAAATACAGAAATTATACCGATAACATCATATACAATTGAAGAAATTGCTGAAACTTCTATTGCTTCTAAGAAATCAAGAAAAAGAGTGAGGAGAAAGCTGAAAGAATCTCCACCATATAAAATACTTAGGCACAATGCATTTCCTGAGTAAATAAAAGTAGGATCAATTTTTAAGAACAAGAAGAGCATGACCAAATTTTTTTATAGCTTGGAGATAAACCAAAAAGTTGAATTCACTGCTGTTAGATCATGTTCAAAGAGATACGAGCTGAAATGCATCGTGAAAAAATGTGGTTGGAATGAACGTGCTACCAGAATAAAAAATTCCACATTTTTTCAGGGTGATAAAATTTCATAACAACCATGAATTCCCGGTTGATGCAAGAAAATCATATCAGAAGCATGCTACATCAAATTTTATAAGTGAGCAAATTTTAGAACATGTTCGGGATAAAAAGATTGAGGTTACACCAGCCTTTATAGAAAGTAAATGAAAAAAAATTTGGAATTGACATGGGATATCACAAGGCATGGCGCGCTATTCAAAAAGCTATTTCTTGTATAAGAGGAACACTAGAAGAGAACTACCAGATTCTTCCTTCATACCTACACATGATGGTGCATAGAAATCCAAGGACGTACACTAGCATAAAAAGAGATGAGCAGAATCGGTAAGAAAAAAAATAATAACCTTTAGTCTGAAGTTTCAACTATTCCTATTTGAAAACTTCACACCTTATGATTTATTTTTTTGTGTTTCACCTGTACAAGTTTGCTTATATGTTCTTTGCTCTTGCGGCATCAATAGCTGGTTGGAGTTACTGTAGACCCATGATTGCAGTAGATGCAACATTTTTAAAGTCAAAATATCGTGGTGTTCTATTTGTTGCTGTATCAAGGGATGCAAATAATCAAATCTTTCCTTTATCTTTTGGTGTAGCTGATTCAGAAAATAAAGATGCATACATTTGGTTCTTCGGGAAAATGAGAAAAGCAATTGAAATCCGCCGTGAACTAGTTTTCTTATCAGATAGAAACCAATCGATCACAAATGGGATTAGATAAATTTATCCTAACGCTCACCATGGCATCTGCTTCTATCACTTTGAGAAGAATTTAAAGCAAAGACATGCAAAAAGCACTTTAATAATTCTTTTCCAAAGCGCTGCAAGGTCGTACAAACGTGATGATTTTAATAAATTAATGTCCAGGATAAAAAATGTTTACAAAAAAACATACAATTACATAATGGAAGATCCACCAGAGAGATAGGCTTGATCGTGGTTCGCACGATGACGTTATGATATGCTGACAACAAACATAGTAGAGTCAATGAATTCCGTGTTACTAAACGCGAGAGAGATGCATGTTTTAAGAATGTTAGATTTCATCCAAGAAAAGTTGGGACAATGGCTTTATGAACGGAGAAAAACAACACATGAAACTTTTTACAAAGTATCAATATGGGCAGAAGAAGAGATGAATAAGAAGATAGACTTCGCTTGCAAAATGTTTATAAGTATATTTATTAACTTCAGAATTTACTTTAGCATGTTTTGTCTAAAGTAATTAACTAATGCATAATCACTTCAGCCTTTTATGTTTGAAGTGATTTACTGCTTATAGATAAAAAACTTCATACTTTTTCTTTTTGAAGCAATAATACACTAATATAGTTTTGTACCTTTTTATTCCTTCTTAGGTGTTCAACCTTGATTCAATGTTGTTAAGAATAAATAATGAAGGAATGGAATTCATTGTAGACTTAAAGAAGAGAACTTGTGACTGCTTGGAATTCCAACTTGATGAATTGCCCTATCCACACGCAATTGCTGCTATCAATAAGAGATATTTGCAGAAATCTGATTACTGCTCAAAATGGTATTCAAGGGAAACATGGTTCAAAACATATGAAGGGCAAGTCAATACTGTGGGAGATCAAAATTCATGGGATATATCACAAAATATAGAATCTAAAATCACAAAACCTCCATTTAGAGATTCTACAAGGAAGAAGACAAAAGAAGAGGTATATCCCTGCGACTAAATCAGTACGACTAAAGTCTACCAAATGCAGTCGCTGTAAACAAATTGGACATAACAGAATAACTTGCTTGTCTTCTCCACCACCTCATCCATATTCCAAGAAACACGCTGAAAAATACTCCAACGTTTAGTAATCCTTGGGAAAAAAAATCATTCTAAAGGAAGATAGATAATTAGAATTTAGACTTTCATTATTGATTGATATATGTGAAATATAATTATTTTTATAGAAATAAAAAAAGCTCTTGGATTGAAACATACTCGTTTATATATTGCTTGAAGTACAAATCACTCATTTTTGTTGGCGGCTTACAGGTTTGGTTGCATTCTAAAAAAGTAGCAATCACTTCAGCGAGAAAAAACTGTAAGTGAAATACATAGCTTTAATACACACACATAAAAAATAAAATACATATATATAATAAAAAACTACAGATCTTTCTGCATGAAGTATTCATATATATAAAGTAATACTTCAAGCCTAAAAGGATAAGTCTGAAGTTTCGCAAAAAACTCATTAGAAAAATACATACTGCAGGACAAAACTTCGGCGTTTTTAGTATGAAGTTTTATCAAATGAACTAAAAAACTTCAGCATGTTTTCTCTGAAGTTTCGGAAAAACTCATTACAAATTTGCAGACTGCTGGACAAAACTTCAGCATGTTTAGTATGAAATTTTAGGAAATGAACAAAAAAAGTTCAGCATGGATAAGTCTAACTCTTAAAAGATATAGTTACAGCCTTATATATGCCTATTAACAGGTAATATTTGCAAAAACACTTCAGCCTATAAAGTGTGACTGTCAAAAGCTATCGATGATAAATTTAGACCAAAAATATTGATGTTTCTAACTTATATATGCTAAATTCAGCTAATAAGGCATGAAATTTTAGGTTGACATGTACTATATTATTACATTAAAATGAGAATTCAACCTTCTAAATTCAAAAAAATTATACACAAAAACGAAGCATGATTTTCATTTATATAACATATTACAAGATAAAAAACCACACAAAACAAAAGAAACCCATAAAAACATTAACAAAAATACAGAAGAAAAACATAAAAAGGGGATTAAAAAAATTAAGCATCACCACCATCATTGAACAATACTCCTTAATTTCTCGATATATCTTATCATTATCCGAATCAGAGATAATTATAGGATACTCGAGCAAAAGACCACAAAGTTTCATGAGATTGCACTTTAACTTGTTGAATTGATCATGCAACTGATTTTGTTCCATTATTACTCCGTTCATAAGATAAGGAAGACTCTTCAAGCTATTTTACATCTTGGCATAGTCGTCCCTGATGGGAAATTTAAAAGAATCTAATTGCTGCACAACCTTGTCGAATGAGGTTGAATAACCTTCACAACTGCATTCGAGGTTCATCCTATTCTGGAGTGATTCATCGGGAAAAAATTGTGGTCTGATTCTTTCCCAATCAACCTTTATTTTCTCCCACTTCTCCATAAGATTAGCCATTGGTACGTTACTATTCCAATCAGACTTTAAACTCTCCCACTTCTGCATAAGTTCATTCATTGTAAGCTTCCTGCTTCCGCTACCATCAAACATTGTTTCTTTAAAAAAGCTAAAAGGCTATGGATGAATATAAATTTTAAAAAATATGATAGAAATCTATGGATGACTATGAAATTTTCAAGTGAGGAGATTGTTAATATAGCCAAAGTGTGCACCTAATCAATTTAATATCTATAAATGCAAAGGTAACTTTTTAGGTCTGTTTACTATTTTACGTTCAGAGAAATTGAATGTACCAAGATAAGTAGGTGGTAAAAGGTAACAAGTAGGTGGTAAATACAAAAAGAAATGTAACTTCGGCCTAATAAGTCCACAGTTTTTCTATAGTAAAAAAAAATAACTTCAGGCTGAAAAGCCAAAGTTTGCATATAATCAAATTGAAAGAGTTCATTTAGTATTTCTAAATATAAAAGTAATTGTCACGACCCAAAATCCCACCACAGGCGTCGTGATGGCACCTAGTCTCTAATACTAGGTAAGTCGATTTCAATTACATTTTTGAAGCCATTTTTTTTTGAATTAAATAAGTAATCAAAACTAACAGTGGAACAAATAAGAATATACAACCTCCCAAGACTGGTAGTACTGAGTCACGAACTCTAACTGAATACATGAAATGATCACGAGGACCGAATATATAATACTGTTTGATTACAAATTAATAGTACAATGAAGTGAAAAGACTCCAAGGGACTGCGATGATCAAATAGCTCTACCTTGAATCCTTACGTTCCCGCTTTAACTCTGCTCAAGTCCGATATCTCCAATACCTGGCTCTGCACAAAAATATGCAGAAGTGTAGTATGAGTACAGTATGAGTACACCACGGTCGGTACCCAGTAAGTATCAAGACTAACCTCAGTGGAGTAGAGACGAGGTACAGTCAAGACACTCTCTAGTCTAATAACCTGTGCAATATAATATACAAAATAATAGAAAACAAATAATAATAATAGCAACATCAAACAACCAGTGATATGCACAGTAATACAACAAGAACACCATTAATATCGCTCAATAAATAATGAATACAAGTGCACCTAATTAAATTAAATCCTTCAAATAAATGTCTTTCACATAAAATTCTTCCAAATAACTATTTTTTTAAAAATATAATTTTTTCAAATAAATATTTTTCAAATATACTTCCTTTGAATAAATTTCTCTCAAATATATTTTCTTTAAATAAATACCTTTCGAATGTAATCCTTTCCAATAAATCTTTTTGCATAAAAATCCTTCCAATTAAATATTTTGAATAAAATTCTTTCAATTAAAAAGTCACTATGTGACACTTCATTTCATAATCATTCAACCACGGGTCTCAGCCCATTTCTCATATTTCCACGGCACTTCGTGTCCATAATTAAATCATTATATTTTCTTGGCACCTCGTGCCCTCATTTCATATCACAATTTCACGGATAAATTCACGTGCCAATATCATCATTATTTACTCACAGCACCTCGTGCCTACATTTCATTTTATAATCCGCCTGGCAATAGCCACAAACTCCCAATTTCAACATAAATCAGATTATTATCAATTTACCAACAACAAGACACTTCGCACAAGGTATAAAAATAAACACAAGAAATTCACAACATCACATGAGAATCACCACACCACAACTCCACATCATCACATATCGTCCCTGACAATAGCCACCCTTATCGCTCCTATTGATACTCTTATCGCTCCTATAGCCACCCTTATCGCTCCTATAGCCACTCTTATCACTCCTATTGCCACCCTTATCTCTCCTATAGCCGCCTTTATCACTCCGCCCAGACAATATTCCAACAAACACAACAACAGTAAAATGCCACCCTTATACCCACATAATACCAACGGTGAAATGCCCCCTTATCTCCTCAAAATAATTGTGATGACCTAACAGGTCATCTTATGTTTTAGAACTCGAATCTGCGCTCTTAAGCCTTAAAAATCTCATTTTTACCCTCCTCGATTTGCGTGCGCAGTCCGAGCGTATTTCCGAAAAACTTTTATGTTAAAAACTGATAAAAATAAGAATTTATGCCTTAAAAGTTGATTTAGTTGACTTCGGTCAACATTTTTGGTAAACGGGCCTGGATCCGTATTTTGATGGTTCCGGTGGGTCCGTACCGAATTATGGGACATGGGCATATGCCCGAAATCGAATTCGGAGGTACCCAGCTCGAGTTATGAATTTTTGATGAAAATTAATTGCTTTTAAGAATTTATTGATGTTGGGTATTGTTAGTACCGAGTCCGTATTTTGGTTCTGAAGTCCGTTACAGGTTCATTATAATATTTAAGACTTGTCTGTGAAATTTGGTGAGAAACGGAGTTAATTTGACGTGATTTGGACGTCTAGTTGAGAAGATAGAAATGTTAAAGTGTTCTTGAGAATTTCATTTAATTTGGTGCTAAATTCGTAGTTCTAGGTGTTATTTTGGCGATTTGATCATGCGAGCAAGTTCGTATGATGTTTTTAGACTTGTGTGCATGCTTGGTTTGGAGCCGCGAGAGCTCGGGTGGATTTCGGATGGTTAACGGAATTTAATTTGGGCATTTCAAGAACGTTTCGACATCATTTCTTCAAGAATAAGTGGTATCCCATTAAGCAAATGAGTTCCAAAATCATTTTTGATGGAAGCATTAGATCCGTATTGAAATTTTGGAGCCATAACAAAAAGAATCGTCAAATTCGGACATCGTATGAGAGAGTTATGCCCATTTCCGTGTCGGGAAAGATTTTTCGTAACCGCCAGCACCCAGGGTAGCGTGGGGCGCTAGCCCTGGCGCTGGGAATTTTTGGTGTTCTGGAAAGTGCGCCACAGGCAGCGCCCAACACTACATGTGGCGCTCGAAAACGTCAGAGACCCCATAAAACGGGGAGTTTAGCCATTTTTACTCATTTTTGAGTTTGGGGAGCTCGGTTTAGGCGATATTTGGGCGATTTTCATGGGAAAACATTGAGGTAAGTGTTCCTTATCCTATATTGATTATATTTCATGATTTCATACTAATTTACATCATGAATCCGTGAATTTATGGAAGAAAAATCAGATTTTTACAAAATCTTCCAAAAATGTAAAACGGGGATTTAAAGGTCAATCCGATGTCGGAATTCCAAATTTTTGTATGGTTGAACTCGTATTGGAACGGGTGTTCAGATTTTGTGAGTTTTTTTGCGATTCGAAACGTGGGGTCCCACTGTCGAAGTTTAACATGAATTTTGGATTTTAATCCGGAAAATTTATAAATTCATATGGAATTAATTCCTACGATTTATATTGAGTATATTGAATTGTTTATGACTAGATTTGAGGATTTCAGACACAAATTCGTGAGGCAAAGGTTTATTGGATTCTTGAATTTAGTTGCAAGCGAGGTAAGTGTTGTGTCTAACCCTGACTTGAGGGAATTAGGAACCTTAGACTATTTGCTATGTGAAATTCATGTGAGCGACGTATATGTGAGGTGACGAGTACATATGCGCCGCCAATTTACCTATTTTCCATGTTTCTTCTGTTTTTCTTATATTGTTTCTTTCCTATGCCTAATTGCTACGTGTTTATACTAGTGTTGTTAAATTGATCGTTCTTATCATGTTTACGGATTTTCTGGTGATAATTGAGAATTTATTTTCAAAGTTGAGATTGATATTGTGGAACCAAATGTTGAAGTAAGGATTGTATTTGTTATTCTATCTCCCTGTTGTTATTTATGCTTTGCATTATGGTAAGGGAGAGTGTTAATACACGAAAGGTGATGCCGTGCCATATTGTGAGTGTTAATACACGAAAGGTGATGCCGTGCCATATTGTGAGTGTTAATGCACGAAGGGTGATGCCGTGCCATATTGTGAGTGTAAAAGTACGAAGGGTGATGCCGTGCCATGATATGAGAATTAATGCACAAAGGGTGATGTCGTGCCGTTTCTATTGTTTTTATGGTGAGATTGAGAGTAAAAGCACGAAGGGTGATGCCGTGCATTTTTCCTTTACTGTATTCGTTGTTTCTGTTGATCCATAGTGTATGGGTTGTTCCAGTTATCATTCTGCTGTAGTTCCTTATCTCGTATTTCCCCCAGCATGTTTCCCTCCCGATAATACCTGTCTAGCTCTTCATTATTGTTATTTGTATATACACTGTTAAATTGTACATGTTGATTTGTAGGTGCCTTGCCTTAGCCTCGTCACTACTTCGTCGAGGTTAGGCTCGACACTTACCAGTACATGGGGTCAGTTGTACTGATATTGCACTCTGTACTTTCTATGCAGATTTTGGTACCGGCTCGGGTTAATCGAGATTTTAGCTGTTGGGCCCGCTATCCGGAGACTCAAGGTAGATCTGTCGGCTTTCATAGAGCTTGAAGTCCCTGTCTATCTTTCCAGTCTTACTGTTCCTTTCATCCAAACAGTTGTATTTCTTTCAGACTATTACTTGTAGTAAATTCTAGAATGCTCGTGAATTGTGACTCCAGATCCGGGTGGTAGTAATTAATACAATTTTTATATTATTCCGCACTTATTATATTTCATTTTAGCGAATTATTATTATTTACTGAATGGAAATAAGTATTTGGTTTAATGATTCTCTAACGTTGGCTTGCCTAGCAAGTAAAATGTTTAGGCGCCATCACGATCCCGACGGTGGGAATTCCGGGTCGTGACAAGTTGGTATCAGAGCACTAGGTTGCCTAGGTCTCATGATTCACGAGCAAGCTTAGTAGAGTCTGGAGGATCGGTACGGAGTCGTCTGTGCTTATCTTCCAGAGGCTATGAAGTTTAGGAACAAATTTCACTTCTATTCTCCTATGTTGTGCGATGTTGTTTTCTCAATACTGATTGAACTCTTCTACTCTTATTCTCTCACAGATGGTGAGAACATGTACCGCTTCCTCAGCTGAGCAGCAGCCAGAGCCTCCAGTGGTAGCTCCTACGAGGGGCAGAGGTTGAGGTAGGGGCAGCGCTCAACCCAGAGCCCGAGCAGCAGCCCCAGCAGTGGAGCCTCAGATAAATCTTGATGAGGAGATTCCAGCCCAGACTATTCCTGCCGGACCAGCTCAGGTTCCGAAGGGGTTCATTTCCACCCCAGTACTTCAGGACGCTTTGGTCCGTTTGGTGGGCCTTATGGAGAGTGTGGCCCAGACTGGCACATTTCCCATGGCACCAGCAGTCTCTCAGGCTGGAGGAGGAGCCCAGACTCCCACTACTCCTGCTTCGGAGCAGATAGCTCCCCAGTATCAGGCTCCAGCAGCTCAGCCAGTCGGAGTAGTTCAGCCGGTTGTTGCGGCACAGGTCGGAGAGGGGCCAGCTATGTCTTCTGAGGCTTTATGGAGATTGGACAGGTTTACCAAGCTTTTCCCAGTTCACTTCAGTGGTGCTCCTTCAGAGGATCCCCAGGAGTATCTTGATAGCTGTCACGAGGTTCTACGTAACATGGGTATAGTGAAGACCAATGAGGTCGATTTTACTGCATTTCAGATGACTGATTCCGCCAAGAAATGGTTGAGAGATTATTTGTTGACCAGACCAGTTGGGTCGCCTGCTCTTACTTGGGACCAGTTCTCTAAGCTCTTCATAGAGTAGTTTCTGCCTATCACATTGAGAGAGGAGCGTCGCCATCAGTTTGAGCGTCTCCAGTAGGGCAGTATGACTATTACTCAGTATGAGACCCATTTTGTGGATTTGGCCCTTCATGCTATTCTTCTGCTTCCTACCGAGAGAGAGAGAGAGAGAGAGAGAGGGTGAGGAGGTTTATTGATGGACTTGCTCATCCTATCAGATTGCAGATGGCTAAGGAGACTAGGAGTGAGATTTCTTTTCAGGCGACTGCTAATGTCACCAGACGAGTCGAGATGGTTCTTACTCAGGGAGGTCAGGGGTCTAACAAGAGACCTCATTATTTCGGTGAGTTTAGCGGTGCCTCGTCTAGAGGTAGGGGTACCTTTGGTAGAGGCCATCCTCCCAGGCCATTTCATTCAGCACTCCAGGCTTCCCACAGTGCCTCAGGTGGTCGTGGTCCTCATATGCCTTATTCCGACCAGCTAGCTTACAGTGCACCGCCAGCTCCTATTAGTGCACCTCCACTCCAGAGTTATCAGGGTGGGTATTCAGGTCGACAGGGTCAGTTTCAGGGTCAGCAGTCACAGTAGCCAAGGTTATGTTATACTTGTGGTGATCTGAGGCACATTGCTAGATTTTTCCCTTAGGCAACGGGCAACTCACATCATCAGAGTTCTTGTGCTATAGTTCCGGCACTAGTTGCTGCACCACCTGCTCAACTAGCCAGAGGCAGGGATCAGGCAGCTAGAGATAGAGGCCAGACTGTTAGAGGTGGAGACCAGCCGGTTAGAGGCCATCCCAGGGACGTAGTTCAGGGTGGTGGGGCCCAGCCCCGGTGTTATGCTTTCCCAGCCAGGCCTGGGGCTTAGTCATCTGACGTTGTTATCACAAGTACTATTTCAGTTTGAAGTAGAGATGCTTCAGTTCTATTTGATCTGGGGTCTACTTACTCCTATGTGTCATCCTATTTTGCTTCATATTTGGTTGTGCCCCGTGATTCTTTGAGTGCTTCTGTGTATGTGTCCACACCTGTGGGAGATGCTATTATTGTAAATCGTGTTTATCGTTCTTGTGTAGTTACCATTGGGAGTCTTGAGACTTGTGTAGACCTTCTACTTCTTGATATGGTTGATTTCGATGTCATCTTGGTTATGGATTGGCTGTCACCTTATCATGCTATATTAGATTGTCACGTCAAGATGATGACCTTAGCCTTGCCGGGGTTGCCTCGATTAGAGTGGAGAGGGACTCTTGGTCATTATACCAGCAGGGTAATCTCTTATGTGAAGGCTTAGCATTTGGTCGAGAAGGGGTGTCTAGCTTACTTGGCTTATGTCCGCGATTCTAGTACGGAGGTTCTTTCAATGGATTCAGTGCCAGTTGTTCGTGAGTTTCCAAAGGTGTTTCCTGCAGACCTTCTGGGGATACCACCCGACATGGATATTGATTTCTGTATTGATTTGGCTCCAGGCACTCAGCCCATTTCCATTCCGCCATACCGCATGGCCCCGCCAGAATTGAAAGAATTGAAAGAACAGTTGCAAGATTTGCTTGATAAGGACTTCATTAGACCTAGTGTCTCGCCCTGGGTTGCACCTGTGTTGTTTGTGAAGAAGAAAGATGGATCGATGAGGATGTATATAGATTATTGGCAGTTGAACAAAGTCACCATCAAGAACAAGTATCCATTGCCGAGGATTGATGATTTGTTTGATCAGCTTCAGGGTGCCAAGATGTTTTCAAAGATTGATTTGAGATCTAGCTACCATCAGTTGAGGATTAGGGTATCCGATGTTCCTAAGACAACTTTTCGTACTTGGTTTGGGCATTATGAGTTTCTAGTGATGTCATTTGGGCTGACAAATACCCCAGCAACATTCATGGATTTGATGAACCGGGTGTTCAAGCCCTACTTGGATTCCTTTGTGATTGTGTTTATTGATGATATCTTGGTCTACTCCCACAGCCGAGAGGAGCATGAGCAACACCTTCGGATCGTACTTCAGACTCTAAGAGACAACCAGTTATATGCTAAGTTCTCAAAATGCGAGTTTTGGTTGAGTTCAGTTGCTTTCTTGGGTCACGTTGTATCAGCAGAGGGTATTCAGGTGGATCCTAAGAAGATTGAGGTAGTTCAGAACTGGCCTAGACCCACATCAGCTATAGAGATCCGTAGTTTCCTGGGTTTGGCGGGCTATTACCGTCGATTTGTGGAGGGGTTTTCATCCATAGTAGCCCCGTTGACCAGGTTGACCCAGAAGGGTGCCCCGTTCAGGTGGTCAGACGAGTGTGAGGCGAGCTTCCAGAAGCTCAAGATGGTTTTGACTATGACACCGGTATTGGTGTTGCCCGCAGGTTCAGGATCTTATATAGTATATTATGACGCATCTCGTATTGGTCTTGGTGCAGTATTGATGCAAGATGGCAGGGTGATTGCATATGCGTCGCGGCAGTTGAAAGTTCACAAGAAAAATTATCCTATTCATGACTTAGAATTGGCAGCCATTGTCCACGCTCTGAAGATTTGGAGCCATTACTTCTACGGTGTCTCGTGTGAGGTATTTACCGATCATCGTAGCCTTCAATATCTGTTCAAACAAAAAGATCTTAATTTGAGGCAGAGAAGATGGTTGGAGATGTTGAAAGATTATGATATCACCATTTTGTATCACCCCGGAAAGGCTAATGTAGTGGCCGATGCTTTGAGTAGAAAGGCTGTGAGTATAGGCAGCCTTGCTTATATTCCGGTTGGTGAGAGACCATTAGCTGTAGATGTCTAGACTTTGGCTAATCAGTTCGTGAGGTTAGATGTTTCAGCACCTAGTCGGGTTCTATCTTGCACAATCGCTCGGTCTTCTTTATATGAGCGCATCAGAGAGCGACAGTATGATGATCCTCATTTGCTTGTCCTTAAGGACACGGTGCTACACGATAATGCCAAACAATTTGTTATGGGGGAAGATGGAGTTCTACGGATGCAGTGTCGTATTTGTGTGCCTAATGTGGATGGGCTTCATGAATTAATTCTGGAAGAGGCCCACAGTTCCAGGTATTCTATTCATCCAGGTGCCGCCAAAATGTATCAAGATTTGCGGCAACATTATTGGTGGAGAAGAATGAAGAAGGATAAAGTTGCATATGTAGCTCGGTGTCTGAATTGTTAGCATGTTAAGTACGAGCATCAGAGACCTGGTGGTTTGCTTCAGAAGTTAGAAATTCCTGAGTGGAAGTGGGAGCATATCACTATGGATTTTGTTGTTGGGCTTCCACGGACTCAGAGAAAATTCGACACAGTTTGGGTCATTGTGGACAGGTTGACCAAGTCAGCACATTTCATTCCAGTGGCAGTTACCTATTCTTCTGAGCGGTTAGCTGAAATTTACATTCGTGAGATTATCCGCCTTCACGGTGTGCCCGTGTCTATCATTTCTGATCAAGGTACGCAGTTCACTTCGCATTTCTGGAGGGCTGTACAGCGTGAGTTAGGCACGCGGGTTGAGTTGAGTACAACATTTCATCCATAGATAGATGGACAGTCAGAGCGCACTATTCAGATATTGTAAGATATGCTTCGCGCTTGTGTTATAGACTTTGGAGGTCCTTGGGATCAGTTCTTGCCACTTGCGGAGTTTGCTTATAATAATGGCTACCAGTCGAGCATTCAGATGGCTCCATATGAGGCATTATACGGAAGGCGATGCCATTCGCCAGTTGGATGGTTTGAACCGAGAGAGGCTCGGTTGTTGGGTACCGATTTGGTATAGGATGCCTTGGATAAAGTCAAGGTTATTCAGGATCGACTTCGCATAGCTCAGTCTAGGCAAAAGAGTTATGCCGACCGTAAAGTTCGTGACATTGCATTCATGGTTGGAGAAAGAGTATTGCAAGTTGAGCCCTAGGTATATAGGACCCTTCGAAATTCATGAAAGGGTGGGCGAAGTAGCCTACAGGCTTGCATTACCACCTAGTTTATCAGCAGTTCATCCGGTGTTTCATGTATCCATGCTCCGAAAATACCATGGTGATCCGTCACATGTATTAGATTTCAGCTCAGTCCAGTTGGACAAGGATTTGACTTACGAGGAGGAGCCGATGGCTATTCTAGCCTGGCAAGTTTGCCAGTTAAGATCAAAGAGTTACCCTTCAGTTCGAGTGCAGTGGAGAGGTTAGCCTGTTGAGGCAGCTACTTGGGAGTCCGAGTCCGATATGCGGAGCTGATATCCCCACCTTTTCACCAGCCCAAGTACTTTTCTATGTCCGTTCGAGGACGAACGGTTGTTTTAGAGATGGAGAATGTGATGACCCAAAAGGTCATCTTATGTTTTAGAACTCGAATCTGCACTCTTAAGCCTTAAAAATCTCATTTTTACCCTCTTCGATTTGCGTGCGCAGTCCGGCGTGTTTCCGGAAAACTTTTATGTTAAAAACTGATAAAAATAAGAATTTATACCTTAAAAGTTGATTTAATTGACTTCGGTCAACATTTTTTGTAAACGGGCCCGGATCTATGTTTTGACGGTCCCGGTGGGTCCGTATCGAATTATGGGACATGGGCGTATGCCCGAAATCAAATTCGGAGGTCCCCAACTCGAGTTATGAATTTTTGATGAAAATTAAAAGTCTGAAAATTAATTGCTTTTAAGAATTGATTGATGTTGGGCATTGTTAGTACCAAGTCCGTATTTTGGTTTTGGATCCGGGTACAAGTTCATTATAAATTTTAAGACTTGTCTGTGAAATTTAGTGAGAAACGGAATTAATTTGACGTGATTTGGACTTCCAGTTGAGAAGATAGAAATTTTAAAGTGTTCTTGAGAATTTCATTTGATTTGGTACTAAATTCGTAGCTCTATGTGTTATTTTGGCGATTTGATCGCACGAGCAAGTTCAAATGATGGTTTTAGACTTGTGTCCATGTTTGGTTTGGAGCCCCGAGGGCTCGGGTGGATTTCAGATGGTTAACAGAATTTAATTTGGGCATTTCAAGAACGTTTCGACGTCGTTTCTTCAAGAAAAAGTGGTATCCCATTAAGCAAATGAGTTCCAAATTCAGTTTTTATGGAAGCATTAGATCCATATTGAAATTTTGGAGCCAGAGCAAAAAGAATCATCGAATTCGGACATCGTATGAGAGAGTTATGCCCATTTCCGTGTCGGAAAAGATTTTTCGTAGCCGCCAGCGCCCAGGGTAGCGTGGGGCGCTAGCTCTGGCGCTGGGAATTTTTGGTGTTCTGGAAAGTGCGCCACAGGTAGCGCCCCACGCTACATGTGGCGCTCAAAAACGTCAGAGACCCCATAAAACGGGGAGTTTAGACATTTTTACTCATTTTTGAATTTGTAGAGCTCGGTTTAGGCGATATTTGGGCGATTTTCACGGGAAAACATTGGGGTAAGTGTTCCTTATCCTATATTGATTATATTTCATGATTTCATACTCATTTACATCATGAATCCGTGAATTTATGGAAGACACAACCAAATCAAATAATTTTACAACAGGTAGCCGAAGGCTCTACAAAATATGTATAACACCCCAAAAACAATCAGCAGAGATAGAAATTATTCAGCATAAAGCAAAACCTTCATTTATCTAAATTTAGATAATTATATTAACCCTTCTTTTTAAACTTGCTTAATTAATTATTTGCATAAGGAATATTCATAATAAAAATTAAATTCCAAGAATATCAACCATCAAACTCACAGAATTCACATAAATATACAAGTAATAATTACATCAAATTGTCATATAAAAAAAAATTCAATAAATGTGATTTGAGGCATGGCACATAGATAATTAAATATATGCCAACAATTATCTATTTTACTACAAAATATTCCCAAGACTTTAACTCAATAAACTTTGCACATATAAACCCGAGTACGTACTCGTCACCTTACGTACTCGGCTTTTCACATTTCACAAATGGCACATAAGACTCGATTCCTAAGGGATAATTCTCCCACACAAGGTTAAGCAAGACACTTACCTTTTTGAAGTTAGGTCGATATTCCAAAATAGCCTTCTTGCTTGAATTGACCTCCGGACAGCTCAAATCTATCCAAATTAATTGTATAACTTCATTAAAATTCATCGGAAACAATTCCGGATAATAATACGTCGACTTAAAAATTTATTCCAAAAAGTCAACAAAAGTCAACGCGGTGCCCGCCTCTCGGAATCCGACATAATTTTCATGAAATCCAAACACCCATTCCGATACGAGTTCAACCATACCAATTTTATCAAATTCCAATAACAACTCGATCTCCAAATCTTAAATTTTCGTTTTTGGAAGATTTTACAAAAATCTTGATTTTACTCCATTTAAATCCGAATTAAATGATGGATTCAAAGGCATAATCATGGAAATTAATCAAAACTGGATTAGAATCACTTACCCCAAACACCCACGCAAAATTCTCTCTAAAAATCGCCTTCCACCGAGCTCCCAATTTGATTTTATGTTATGAACTCAAACCCCCCATTTTTGGGACTTTTAAATCTGCCCAGATAGGCCTTCTTCGCGAACGCGTCCATCTCCTCGCGTTCGCGTAGAGAAAAAATCCACTGATCGAAACTACTCTTCGCAAACGCGAGAATCCTCTCGCGAACGCGTAGCTTCACCTGCTAGACCCTTCGCGAACGCGAGAGTCCTCTCGCGAACGCGTAACTTCATTTGCCATACCCTTCGCGAACGCGAGAGTCCTCTCGTGAATGCATAGCTTCACTTGCCATACCCTTCACGAACGCGTTCTCCTCTACGCGAATGCGTAGAACAACTCCTTGGGGTCCCAGTTGCCTCTTCTTCCTCTTCGCGAATGCGAGCTCCAACACGCGAACACGATGCCCATCTTTATACACCTTCGCGAACGCGGGACCTTCATCTTGAACGCAAAGGCCAAATTCCAGAAGCACTCAAACTTCCTCTATGCAAATGCGAGAGGACCTATGCGAATGCGTAGAAAGAAGCCAACACCAGTAGAATCTGATGCTTCAGCTATAACCCCAAGCCTGATTCTAATCCGCTAACAATCCGGAACACCTCCGACGCCCCCGAGACCTCAACCAAATACACCAACAAGTCCTAAAACATCATACAAACTTAGTCGAATTCTCAAATCACATCAAACCACATCAAAACGACGAATCGCTCCTCAAATCAAGAATTATGAACTTTGAATTTTAAATTCTATATCTTGTGCCGAAACACATCAAATCAATCCGGAATGACTTCAAATTTTGCACAAAAGTAATAATTGACATAACGGAGGTATTCAAATTTTCAGAATCGGATTTCGACCCCGATATCAAAAAGTCAACCCCCCGGTCAAACTTCCCAAAAATTCATCTTTCGCCATTTCAGGCCAAATTCCTCTATAGACCTCCAAATAATTTTTCGGACACGCTCCTAAGTCCAAAATTACCATACGAAGCTATTGACATCATCAAAATTCCATTCCGGAGTCATTTGCTCAAAAGTCAACTCTCTTGTCAACTCTCTCCATTTAAGCTTCTAATTAAGAATTTCTCTTATAATTTAATTCCGAATCTTCAGTAGATCAAACTCGACCACACCCACGGGTCATAATACATATTGCGAAGCTGCTCGAGACCTTAAGTCACTGAACGGGGCGTTATATTCTCCACCTCTTAAACAAACGTTCGTCCTCGAACGTGCTAAGAATTATTCTGCGGTTACCAAATTGATGATTTTACTTTTATACATATACTCACGGTTGATCCCACGTTACCGCATTTAAGATAAGCTTGACAACACTATCTCATTTGAGATTATTTCTTTTATCCATATTTGTAAGCTTTAAGACTAATTTATTATACTCCAAACATTTTCAAAGGCCTGATTTTCACAACAACGCACGGTATTAGTCTCAACTGGCTATAGCAACTCGTGCCTATGTACACATCAACTTTCTTGATAGTGTTGAAGTACTTTAAAATTTTTCTGGGGTGTTACATTTTTCCTTGCTTAGGATCATTCTCCCTCCAACACATAACATAATTTATCTCTTCTTTCGCACATATCAATCTCCCAAATATTTTCAGAAATTTCAACAGAGTCTCCCCTGTAATTGGGCCTATCCACCTGCCAGAGTAACACCAAAACAACTCCTAACAATACACTCACAACCCAACAAAATACCACAAGGTATATATCAATAACACCAATCTCAGCATTACAAGCACTGCATTATCATAATGATATCAGGACATGAAGCACATCATATGTATGCTCATCACCACATCTCTGGTCTTAAAAGCTGTTCATAATTAATTCCAGCATCATCAATTAATCTCATATTAACCACCACCTCATTTCGAATTTCCAAAACACTGACAACAGAATGTGAGGCATGAAGACTGATGACGTCCAAATCCACCACTAAAAAGTAAATGGACACGGTCGCATGCAATATAATTTACCCAACTATGAGTCGGGGTCGAATCCCACAGAGAACAATAAATAGGCGATTAGGAATGTAAGAGAATTATCACTTATTATGCAATGCCAAACACTTAGAATGGTTGTTGAGAAAATATTATAGCTAAATGCGAAAACATAAACTAACCTAGAAATCAAGTAAAAAGATCAATAGCTACAAGCATGGGTGCATCGGGATTTACACTCAAGTAACGATCCAATATATTTCACAATTTTATAAATATGAATGAGTTTATTATTTATTAGCCTCGGATAGTAAGTCTAAATTAGCTTCTCTCGAAGAATAACAAGACTTCTTAATTGTTTTAGGGATAATTCAATTATCCCTAAAACAATTAAGAGATTAAGCACACCCGAATATGGATACAAGTAGTTCATTCCTATCCCTAGGTAGAATCTATAAAGTGAGGGTTAACGCCTCAAGTTCTTGTTAATTAATCTTTCCCAACCCCGAACTATTTTTTCCAAAATTAATCCGAAGGAAATGGGCGAGTCCTAGGGTTAGCTAATCCCTTTGGAAACATTCAAGAACAAGAATAATTAAAGAAACAACAACTCGCTCCATAATAAATAAAAATTGTTCAATACATAAGCACAACAAGGTATGCAATCCACACTTTAAATATGAGTATTTCCATAAACAAGATTCAAGTGTTGGAAATAAATACTACACACTTAGATATACAATACAAAGCAAGGAAATGAAGAAATGAGCATAAAGGAGTAAGAAATTCTCAACCAAAAGCTTCAAATCTTCAAGACCCAAGTGTGTGTGCAAGAACCCTAGCTTCCAAGACTTGTTCTCTCTAGTATATGGGCTGAAAATAAGCCAAAGATCCTCCAAGATATGATATGATTCCGATAAATGAGCTAGGTCGTGTATTAAAATGGTTTGGAGTCAAAATCGTGAAATTCCAGAACTTCCCAGTTTTTCCGCCCAGTTTCTTCTTCATGTTCGCGAACAATACTTCGCGTTCGCGAAGGTTTGATTTCTGCTTCTTTCGCATTCGCGATATCTCCTTCGCGTTCGCGAAGGTTTGTCTCTTGCTTCATCGCGTTCGCGATTATACCTTCACGTTCGCGAAGGTTGGCTCCCTCCTTCTTCGCGTTCGCGTACAGCATCTCACGTTCGCGAAGGCTTGTTGTCCTGATGCTTTGCGTTCGCATCTAACCATTCGCGTTCGCGAAGGGTAATTCACTGGGCAGATCTCCTTTGTCCATTTTAGCTTCTTTTTGACTTGTTTTCACTTGGTTTCTTCACCATCACTTCTAAATCACTTGATACCTGAAATATGCCAATAAACCTCAATAAATGCCTTAGTTTCTCAACAAAATCATACAAAAGCCTAAGTATCAAGAAGAGATAAGTGGGTAAAATACCAACTTATCAAAGACCTCATGATTACCTACTCGGATTAATGAGTCACATTTAATACCACATGGGCACTCATCTCATAGGTTAAAACTCAATGTTTACAGCACGAAAATGGCTGAATATGCACAGAAAATATACAAGAATTATCAGATAAGCCTAACAGGCATGACTCCCTATTAATATTATTGTACAAATTAAATTTCACACAGGGAGAATCTTAAACTCATAATTATTTCACCACAAGGACCTCGTCCTTATATAACTTCCACCGCAGCTTGTAGCCCAGTTTAAATATTTCACATCATATAAAAATGCGAGGATCTCGTCCTCAACTCCGAATCACAAGTATTTTGCACATTGTGCCAAATGAAATTTCAATTTCCTTTCTTTCTTATTTTCAATATATTTCATAAACCGTTTTCACAACATATAATGAACCCTCATACCGGTAGGACATATAATTCATAAAAATTGGAATCAATTATTCCAAAACACATAAAACCCACCGTAATGAATAATAAAAATTACGTTTGAACTTATAGCCCTCAATGGTGTACAAAAATAAAATGACAGACACGGGTTCACACCTTCAAATCTCCCAACAAGGATAAACATATAAGTGGGTCACAAAATTACGGAGTTCACCCATAAGCGGAGCATAATAGGAGGAATATTTAGAACCGAATCAAATTAAGTAAAAATATCCTTTTTATAACAAAATCAGGATCGTACCTGTAACGACACCATCTGGTGTATTGGCCTCAGCCAAATCATAGCGATTATATCAACGAGTCGGGCCTCCACCTCTTAGGTGCCCACTACTCGCCTGTTCTCCACCTCTAGCTGACTGTGAATGTGGAGTAACAACTGGAATAAAGCTTGTAGCTGGAGTGTTCTGATGAAATCCACCCCTCCCAAGTCTGGGACAATCTCTCATGATGTGCCTAGTATCACCACACTCATAACAACCCCTCTGAGGTCGCGGATGCTCGTACTGAGTCTGTGCCGGATAACTGGAATAACCACTATAAGAATCTCGTGTCGATGGTGCACTATAAACTGGAGCACCCCGAGTAATCTGATATGCGGACTGAGCTGACCGACTGCTCGAGCCTCCGCTATAATGGGTCCTAGCTGAAGAGTAAAATCCACTGAACCCTCCAGATCTTCGAGACCTTTTGGCATCCTTAGACTCCCTTTTCTCGCCTAAAACACCCTCAATCTTTCTCGCAATCTCCACTACTTGTTGAAATGGAGTATCCGTTTGCAATTTTCGAGCCATGCCTATTTTAATATCATAATAGAGCCCCTCAATAAATCTGCGGACCCGCTCTCTGATTGTAGGAACCAAGATAGGTGCATAACGGGCTAACTCACTGAACCTGATAGCATATCCTAACACTGTCATAGTGCCCTGACGCAACAGTTCAAACTTTGTGCGCCACGCATCTCGGAGAGTCTGAGGAACAAACTCTTTCAAGAACATTTCCGAAAATTAAGCCCAAGTTGGTGGAGTTGCATCGGCTGGTCTACCTTCTTCATAGTTTTGCCACCACCGATACGCTGCGCCTGACAATTGAAATGTAGTAAAGATAACTCCGCTCACTTCTGCAATACCCATGGTGCGGAGAATACAGTGACAATTTTTTAGAAATCCTTGGGCATCCTCTGTAGCTGTGCCACTGAAAGTTGGTGGACTATACCTCTTAAACCTTTCAACCCTCTTTTGTTTTTCTTCTGATGCCTCTGGCCTGAGCTCAGGCCAAACTGGAATAATAGGTTGTACCGGTATTGCACCCGAAACCTGACCAACGTGAACCTGTTGCTCTGGAGTTGTGGTAGGAGTCTGAGCTACTCCCCCAATTTGCTAAATATTTGGTGCAACAGAGATCAATCCCCCATGAGTTAATGTACCAAACATACTCAGGAACTGTGCTAAGGTCTCCTGAAGTCCGGGGGTAACAACATGTGTTTCTGGTACCTGTGCCCCCAAATGGAGCTACTGGTGGCTCCTCAACTGTTGTTCTGACAGGTGCTCTAGTCGCAGCACGTGCCCTTCCTCGACCTCTGCCTCGGCCCCGGCCTCTGCCTCGGCCCCGGCCTCTTGCAGCCCTAGCAGTATGTGCGGATGCCTGCTCAGCTAACCCGGTAGCACGTTTCCTCACCATCTATGAGAGAATAGAGATATAAAGGCTCAAATTCCAAATTCAACAAATTCCGCACGACAGAAATGAAAGAAGTGGAAATTTCCTAACAGTTCTGTAGCCTCTCGAAGATAAGTACAGACGTCTCCGTACAGATCTGCAAGACTCTACTAGACTCGTTCGTGACTCGTAGAACCTATGAACCTAGAGCTCTGATACCAACTTGTCACGACCCAAAATCCCACCACAGACGTCGGGATGGCACCTAGTCTCTAAGACTAGGTAAGCCGATTTCAATTACATTTTTGAAGCCATTTTTTTTTGAATTAAATGAGTAATCAAAACTAACAGCAGAACAAATAAGAATATACAACCTCCTAAGACTGGTAGTACTGAGTTACGAACTCTAACTGGATATATGGAATGATCACGAGTACCGAATATATAATACTGTTTGATTACAAATTAACAGTACAATGAAATGAAAAGACTCCAAGGGACTGCGACGATCAAGCAGCTCTACCTTGAATCCTTACGATCCCGCTTTAACTCTACTCAAGCCCGATATCTCCAATACCTGGCTTTGCACAAAAATGTGCAGAATCATAGTATGAGTACACCACGGTCGGTACCCAGTACGTATCAAGACTAACCTCAGTGGAGTAGAGACGAGGTACAGTCAAGACACTCACTAGTCTAATAACCTGTGCAATATAATATACAAAATAATAGAAAACAAATAACAATAATAGCAACATCAAACAACCAGTGATATGCACAGTAATACAATAAGAACACCATTAATGTCGCTCAATAAATAATGAATACAAGTACACCCAATTAAATCAAATCCTTCAAATAAATATCTATCACATAAAATTCTTCCAAATAACCATTTTAAAAAAAATATAATTTCTTTAAATAAATATTTTTCAAATATACTTCCTTTGAATAAATTTCTCTCAAATATATTTTTTTAAAATAAATATCTTTCGAATGTAATCCTTTCCAATAAATCTTTTTGCATAAAAATCCTTCCAATTAAATATTTTGAATAAAATTCTTTCAATTAAAAAGTCACTATGTGACACTTCATTTCATAATCATTCAACCACGGGTCTCAGCCCATTTTTCATATTTTCATGGCACTTCGTGCCCATAATTAAATCATTATATTTTTCTGGCACCTCGTGCCCTCATTTCATATCACAACTGCACGGATAAATTCACGTGCCAATAGCGTCATTATTTACTCACAGCTCCTCGTGCCCACATTTCATTTTATAATCTGCCTGGCAATAGCCACATGCTCCCAATTTCAACATAAATCAGATTATTATCAATTTACCAACAACAAGACACTTTGCACAAGGTATAAAAATAAATACAAGAAAATCACAACATCACATGAGAATCACCACACCACAACTCCACATCATCACATAGCGTCACTGACAATAGCCACCCTTATCGCTCCTATTGCCACCCTTATCGCTCTTATAGCAACCCTTATCGCTCCTATAGCCACCTTTATCGCTCCGCCCAGACAATATCAATAGCCACCCTTTTCGCTCCTATAGCCGCTTTTATCACTCCGCACAGATAATATTCCAACAAACACAATAACAGTGAAATGCCACCCTTATACCCACATAATACCAACGGTGAAATTCCCCCCTTATCTCCTCAAAATAATAACTCATACAACACAATAATTTACACGGGAAATTATCATGGCAACATAACAAAATCAATTCATATCACAAATTGCCCAATGGCCACAACGAAAATTCCAAATACACAACCAAATCAAATAATTTCACAACAGATAGCCGAAGGCTCCACAAAATGTGTATAACACCCCAAAAACAATCAGCAGAGATAGAAATTACTCAGCATAAATCAAAACCTTCATTAATCCAAATTTAGATAATTATATTAACCCTTATTTTTAAACTTGCTTAATTAATTATTTGCATAAGGAAAATTCATAATGAAAATTAAATTCCAAGAATATCAACCATCGAACTCACGGAATTCACATAAATATACAAGTAAAATGTACATCAAATTGTCATATAAAAAATAATTCAATAAATGTGATTTGAGGCATGGCATATAGATAATTAAATATATGCCAACAATTATCTAATTTACTACACAATATTCCCAAGACTTTAACTCAATAAACTTTGCACATATAAACCCGAGTACGTACCCGTCACCTCGCGTACTTGGTTTTTCACATTTCACAAATGGCACATAAGACTCGATGCCTAAGGGGTAATTCCCCCACTCGAGGTTAAGCAAGACACCTTTATGAAGTTAGGCCGATATTCCAAAATAGACTTCTTGCTTGAATTGACCTCCGGACAGCTCAAATCTATCCAAATTAATTGTATAACTTCATTAAAATTCATCGGAAACAATTCTAGATAATAATACGTCGACTTAAAAATTTATTCCAAAAAGTGTACAAAAGTCAACGTGGGGCCCACCTCTCGGAACTCAAAATAATTGTCATGAAATCCAAACACCCATTCCGATACGAGTTCAACCACACCAATTTTATTGAATTCCAATAAAAACTCGACCTCCAAATCTTAAATTTTTGTTTTTGGAAGATTTTACAAAAATCTTTATTTTCCTCCATTTAAATCCGAATTAAATGATGGATTCAAAGGCATAATCATGGAAATTAATCAAAATTGGATTAGAATCACTTACCCCAAACACCCACGCAAGAATCTCTCCAAAGATCGCCTTCCACCGAGCTCCCAATTTGATTTTGTGATATGAATTCAAACCCCCATTTTTGGGACTTTTAAATCTGCCCAGATAGGCCTTCTTCGCGAACGCGTCCATCTCCTCGCGTTCGCGTAGAGCAAAAATCCACTGATCGAAATTACTCTTCGCGAACGCGAGTCCTCTCGCGAACGCGTAGCTCCACCTGCTAGACCCTTTACGAACGCGAGAGTCCTCTCCTAAACGTGTATCTTCACTTGCCATACCCTTCGCGAACGCGTTCTCCTCTACGCGAACGCGTAGAACAACTCCTTGGGGTCCCAGCTGCCACTTCTTCCTCTTCGCGAACGCGAGCTCCAACATGCGAACACGATGCCCATATTTCTACACCTTCGCGAACACGGGACCTTCATCACGAACGTGAAGGCCAAATTCCAACAGCACTCAAACTTCCTCTACGCGAATGCAAGAGGACCTAAGCGAACGCGTAGAAGTAAACCAGCACCAGCAGAATCTGATGCTTCAGCTATAACACCAAGCCCGATTCTAATCCGTTAACAATCCGAAACACCTCCGAGGCCCCCAGGACCTCAACCAAATACACCAAAAAGTCCTAAAACATCATACGAACTTAGTCGAATTCTCAAATCACATCAAACCGCATCAAAACGATGAATCGCTCCTCAAATCAAGATTTATGAACTTTGAACTTTTAAATTCTATATCTTGTGCCGAAACACATCAAATCAATCCGGAATGACTTCAAATTTTGCACACAAGTTATAATTGACATAACGGAGGTATTCAAATTTTCAGAATCGAATTTTGACCCCGATATCAAAAAGTCAACCCCCGGTCAAACTTCCCAAAAATTCATCTTTCGCCATTTCAGGCCAAATTCCTCTACTGACATCCAAATAATTTTTCGGACACGCTCCTATGTCCAAAATTACCATACGGAGCTATTGACATCATCAAAATTCCATTCCGGAGTCGTTTGCTCAAAAGTCAACTCTCTGGTTAACTCTTTCCATTTAAGCTTCTAATTAAGAATTTCTCTTTTAATTTAATTCTGAATCTTCAGTAGATCAAACTCGACCACATCCATGGGTCATAATACATATTGCGAAGCTGCTCGAGACCTTAAGTCACTGAACGGGGCATTAATTCTTAAAACGTCAAGTCGGGTCATTAAAGGAACTTTTAAGGTCATTTAATGTATGCTCAAACAAATAGTAACTATAGTAACTATCAAGACTAACCTCAGTGGAGTAGTGATGAGGTACAGTCAAGACACTCACTAGTCAAATAACCTGTGCAATATAGTAGTATACAATAGTACTGGAAAATAACTAGCAGTAATATCAATAAAAATCAACCAGTGATATAAATAGCAAGGCAACAAGAACAACATAATTATTACTCAAACGAATAAGGAACACAAGTACAACCAATTAAACAAGTCCTTCAAATATAAATCTTTCACATATAATTCTTTCGAATAAATACCTTCCGAATATATTTCTTTCAAATAAATGTCTTTCGAATATAATTGTTTCAAATAAATATCTTACGAATATACTTCTTTCAAATAGATGTCTTTCGAATATAAATTCCTTCAAATAAATATCTTTCGAATATACTTCTTTCAAATATATGTCTTTCGAATATAAATTCTTTCAAATAAAAGTCACTCTAGTGACACCGCATTTCATAATCATAAAACACCGGTCTCAACCCACTTTCATATTTTCGTAACACGGGTCCCATCCCACTTTCATGTTTCCACGGCACATCGTGCCCATATTTCTATCAAAACCGCACGGACAACTCCTGTGCCAATAATAAAAATTATCATATTTTCCCCGGCGCCTCGTGCCCACATTTCATATCTGTTGCGGTGTGAAACCCGATCCCATATAACATTAATCATACCTGTTGCAGCATGTAACCCGATCCTATATAACATAATCCGCCCGGCAATAGCCGCAGGCTCACAATTTCAACATAGGTCAGACTATTATCAAGTTTACCGAAGCAACAAAACAAGTTGCACAAGAGATAAAAATAAACACCAGGAAAATCACAACATCATATAAAAATCACCAATACAATAATCCCACATCATCACGTATCATACCTGATAATATCTACCATTATCTCTCTTATAGCCACCCATATCACTCCATAATAATAGCCACCCTTATCCCTCTGCCCTGACAATATCAATAGCCATCCTTATCGCTCCTATAACCACCCTTAGCGCTCCTATAATAGCCTCCCTTATCAATCTGCCCAGACAATATCCCAATATATATAACAACAGTAAAATGCCACCCTTATGCCCGCATAATGTCAACAATGGAATGCGACCCTTATACGCCGCATAACAGTAACCCAAATCACACAACAATTCACACAGAATATTATCACAATAGCACAACATCATCAACTCATATTTACAAATTGCCCGTAGGCCACAACCTTAACAAAGGTACAACAAAGTCAATTAATTTCACAACAGATAGTCCACGGCTCAACACAATGTATATAAAATCTCAAAAACAACAACAAGGATGGGAAAATAACTCAGCATAGGACAACGCCTTTTTTAATCCAAATTTTAGATAAATATATAAACAACTCAATTTAAACTTATTTATTTAATTAGTTGCATATGAAAAATCCATAATGTGATTATTTTCAAAAAATATCAAATCAACAAACACACGGAATTCACATAAAAATCCAAGTGGAAACTACACCACATTATCATATAAAATACAAACTCGACAAACAAGGAATGAGACATGACAAATCAAGGATTTACTAAGTTCCAACAATTTTCCAATTTAATACATAAGGGTGCCTACGAATTTCAACCAATGTAATTTGCACATATAAACTAAGTACGTATTCGTCACCTCGCGTACATGATTTTCAATTACACAATTTTCACATAATACTCAATGCCTAAGGGGTAATTCCCCCACTCAAGGTTAGGCAAGATACTTACATTTTTGAAGTTATGCTGATGTTCCAAAATAATCTTCTTGCTTGAATTGACCTCCGGACAGCTCAAATCTATCAAAATTAATTGTATTACTTCATTAAAATTCATCGGAAATAATTCAGGATAATAAAACGTCGACTTAAAATTTTACATTTAAAAGTCAACCAAAAGTCAACGCGGGGCCCGCCTCTCGGAACCCGACAGAATTTTTACGAAATCCGAATACCCAGTCCGATATGAGTTTAACCATACCAATTTTATCAAATTCCAATAATAAATCGTCCTCCAAATCTTAAATCTTCATTTTTGAAAGATTTTGCAAAAATCTCAATTTCTTCCATCAAAACCCGAATTAAACGATGAATATAACCATAGATTTATGAAATATAATCACTTTCGGGTATAGAACACTTACCCCAGTCGAAGTCGTGAAGAAATCCTCAAAATCGCCCAAAAACCGAGCTCCACTAATCCCAATCGTAAATGAAGAAATGACAGATTTTCAATCCTTAAGTTTCTGCCCAGATTCGCATTTGCGGACAAAAACTTCGCATTTGCGAATGAACAGTGTAACGACCCGACTGGTCATTTTGAGCTCTAGCGTGTCGTTCGACAGTTTGAAGCCATGAGCAGATTCACTTCAGGTATTATGACTTGTACATGTGGTCGGAATTTAATTTTGGGAAGTTCAGAGTTGATTTGGAAAGAAAATTCTCATTTCGAAAGCCTTAAGTTGAAAGAATTGACTAAGATTGGATTTTAGAGTAAACGACCTCGGAATCGGGATTTGAAGATTCCAGCAGGTTCTTATGATGATTTCGGACTTGGGCGTATGTTCGGATCGGGTTTTGGATGTCCCGGGAACGTTTCGGCACCTATTGTAGAAGTTAGCATTTTGGAAGAATTCCATAATTTTGGGTTGAAATGCATTTCAATGTTATCGATGTCGGTTTGGAATTCCGAGTGTGAGAATAGCTCCGTATGGTGATTCCGGTATTGGGAGCGTGTCCGGAAGTGGATCTGGAAGTCCGTAGGTCATTTTGGAGTCGTTTGGAGAAAGTTAGAATTTGAAGGTTTTTGAGAAGTTTGACCGGAAGCGGACTTTTTGATATCGGGGTTGGATTCCGATTCCGGAAGTTGGAGTAGGTCCGTAATGTCAAATATGACTTGTGTGCAAAATTTGAGGTCAATCGGACGTGATTTGATAGGTTTCGGCATCGATTGTAGAAGTTGAAGTTTCCAAATTCATTAAGCTTGGAATGGGGTGCGATTTATGAATTCGACATTGTTTGATATGATTTGAAGGCTCGACTAAGTTTGTAATGTGTTTTGGGACGTGTTGGTATATTTGGTTGAGGTCCCGAGGGCCTCGGGTGGGTTTTGGAAGGTTAACAGATCGATTTTTGGACTTAAGAATTTCTGAAGCTTAATGCTTCTGGTGTAATCGCACCTGCGTGACTTTGGCCATAGGTGCGAGATTGCGGGTGAGGTAAATTGCTCGCAGAAGCGAGAAGGGACCAGAGCTGGGGGAGCCGCAGAAGCGGACCGGAGAAGCACATCTGCATGTGCGCAGGCGCGAGGCAGCCACTGCTGGTGCGTAATATTTGCGCAGATGCGCATAGCAGGTCGCACCTGCGAAGCTCGCAGAAGCGAAGAAACTTCCGCAGGCGCGAGATTTGGCTGGGCATTGAGAACCGCAGGAGCGGAATTTGGACCGCACCTGTGGAGCCGCAGGAGCGGCTATTGGACCGCAAGTGCGAAGGTCGGACTGGGCAGAATGCTTTTAAGCGAGGGTTTAGGCCATTTTCTCCCATTTTCATTTGGTTTGGGCGATTTTGGAGAACTTCAAGGGGAGATTTTCATCAAGCAATTCTAGGTAAGTGATTTCTTCCCATTGTGAGTTAAATACATGAATTATACATGGATTGGAACATGAAAATTAGTATAAATTGTGGGGTTTTGGTAGAAGACCTAGAATTTGGTATTTTTAGATTTTGACCATGAAATTGGGCATGGAATTGAGAATAAACTATATATTTGAGTTCGTGAGGTTGTGGGTAAAGTTATCTTCGAAAAGTTTTGGAATCCGGGCACGTGGGCCCGAGGGTGATTTTTATCGACTTTTCGATCGGGGTTAGAAATTGTAATAAATTGATTAATTATGAGTATTAGAGTATATTTTGATTGGGTTGCAACTTATTTGACTAGTTTTGGAGCGACGAGCATCAGTTTGAGGCGTTAGGGAGGCTTTGGAGCCGGTTATAGAATTTCGGAGTGAGGTAACTCTCCTTTCTAACCTTGTAAGAGGGAATTAACCCCATAGGTGAACTAAATAAATGTTTGTACCTAATTGTGGGGGCTACGTACGTACGAGGTGACGAGAGTCCGTACGTAACTGCTATTATGCTATTGTCCGGGTAGTTTAGTACCCGTATCTTGCTATACTTGGAATGTTTGTGCCTTTACTTGCTAATATAATCACCTAGTCACGATAGAAATTGATAAAAGAATTGTATAAGGTTAAATTCACTACTTGAAGGTTTGTATGAGGTTAAATTCACTTACTGGAAGGTTTGTATGAGATACTTTACTATAAATGAGAAACTTGTGTTTTCTTGAAAATAATTATTATTTGTGATCGGGCCGAGCGCCTCGGTAGTAAATAGATGCATCTATGGTTCGCGCCATTCGACCTTCTGGCAGTTCACATTTTAGCGGCCTTGTGGGCGCAGAGGCGCGATTATGGCGGGGACTTAGATGAGCTGCATTTAGGGGTGGGCATTCGGTATTTCGGTTCGGTATTTAAGAATTTCGGTTTGGTATTTCGGTATTCGGTTTATCAATTGTGTATACCAAATACCGTACCAAAATATTTCGGTACGGTTCGGTATTTCTTATTTTGGTTCGGTACGGTTTCGGTACGGTTCGGTTTAAACTAAAATTTTACTATCTCCCTCACTCCATTAACTAATAGGAAGCAAACAACTGAAATATTTTGTTTATTTCTTGTGCCATGGATCAACCAATTCTCCACAATCTATTCCTAATTTCTCGCATGAATGACTTCCACCAAACGTAGTTTTTGGTATATTACATATTTAATTAGCAACATTTAATATTATAAAAGGTATAATAATGAAATAATTTCATTTTATATTTATGGAATAATGATAGTATATTGCATATTTAATTATATAAATGGTATAAGATACATACATACTTAGAAATAAATATTTACAGAATAATATCGGTATAAATATTATATATTCAGAATTTCGCCAAATTATTGATATAAAAATTCTGGAGTGTATTATATGTTATAATTCAGTTTGTGGTATATTTATCGTATAAATATTACTATATGTTTGGACTATGTTATATAGTTGTATGAATTTCACTTTGTATAATATAGTACTATTATATGCAACATATATAAATGACATAATATACATATATAAACAAGTATGTTCTATATAGTGATAGATATATACGTATAATATATCTAACATAAACCATCAAAATCCTACAGAATAATGGAACGCATGAAACACCATAGGATGCATTTCAATGTTGGATATTGCCAGATCAAGGAAGTATGTCAAAAGTTCTTTAAGATGGTAGAGAATGTCCCATGATTTATGCATCTTGTCTGGTCATTAATTATTTGCTTAATCTTTATAATATGCCATTAGTGTAAAAAAAAATCTTTCATTTATGTAATAAATAAAGAATATTATTATTTTCTTAAATAATTTTTAAAAAGTGCTCACCCATGTCGATTCCACTTTGGAATTTGGGGTGTGGGCTTAAGGTTATTGGGCTAAAAATTAAAAACAAAGTTGGGCTTGGACTAAACTAATGCGGTATTTTGGTATCCCGAAATACCGAAATATCAAAAACCCAATACCGTATACCGAACCGAATTACCGAAATACCGAAATTTTTGTACCGAAATAAACCGAAATACCGAAAAAACCGAAACCAAAATACCAAATTAATTCGGTTTGGTTCGGAATTCGGTTTTTCGGATTTTATGCCCACCCCTAGCTGCATTCTATACGACGCTCCGCATCTAGCAGAGTCTCCTTCAGAGCATTGTACTTTCCTTCCTGTCCAAATTTGTATTCCGGACAGTTACTGTATTTTATTTTTAATTTCTAGAAAAGGCTCATGCACTCGTGACACCGGGTTCTGAGTTTATTATGGGATGTTCAGTATTGAAATTGGAAAACATTGTTATTTATTCTGTAAATACATCTTTTACTTGATAAATTGAAGTGAATTTACGATTTCAAAAATATTAAAATAAGAATTTAATTAACTATTTAGTGTTGGCTTTCCTGACAGTGGTGTCCGGCGCCATCACGACCTTTAACGGATTTTGGGTCGTGACAAATAGTAACCTCCAATGAATAGTGTTCGCAATTGCGAACTGCACTAAAATCCAAAATCATCGCAATTGAGAACTTCACTAAAATCCAAAATCATCGCAATTGCGATAAATTGTTCGCAATTGCGAACTGCACTATAATCCAAAATCATCACAATTGCGAATGAACAGCACCTTACCAGAAACCAACAAACTCAAACTTCTCAGAAATGATCCGAATCACCCCGAAACTCATCTGGAACCTCCCAGACACAAAATATATATGAATTTCAATCATAAAACATGCTACAGACTTGTTTGCGCACTCAAAATACTGAAAAGAGGTTGTCTTGACCCGATATTGATCATGGTCAAACTCCCAAATTTCTTAACTTTACTAGTCTCTCAACCAATGATCCAAAAATACACCCAAGCCCCTCGGGGCTCCGTCAAATCATACCAACAAGTCCCAAAATATGATACGAACTTAGTCGAGGTCTCAAATCATATCAAACAACGCCGAAAGTATGAATCGCGCATCGAATCAAATTATGAGTTTTGAAATTTCCAAATTCTATAATTTGCGCCGAAGCGTATCAAATCAATCCGGAATGACTTTAAATTTTGCACACAAGTCATAAATGACGTAATGGAGCTGTTCCAATTTTCGGAATTAAATTTTGACCCCTATATCAATAAAGTCAACTCCCGGTTAAACTTTCTAAAAATCTTCCATTTTCCAACTTTCGCCAAAATGCGTCAAATTGTCCTACGGACTTCCAAATCCAAATCTGGACATACGCCTAATTCCGAAATCACCATACAAAGCTATTGACATCATCAAAATCCTATTCCGGAGTCGTTTGCTCAAAAGTCAAATTCTGGTCAACTCTTTTCATTTAAGCTTCAAAAATAAGGATTGTTCTTCCAATTTAATTTTGAACCTTATCCAAACTCGACCGCACACACAAGTCATAATACATATTACAAATTTTTTCGGGACCTTAAGTCGCTGAACGGAACGTTAATTCTCAAAACGACATGTCAGGTCGTTACAAGATACCACATGAAAGGTCAATGCCTCTTACGTAGTTGGCTACCTTTTCACCAGTTGATTCTTCAATAAACCAGGTAAACTCGATAAGTTCCTCAATCTTCACTTCTTCTTCAGAATCCACACCTTCCTTAATCACCTATTTTTTGACAGCCCGCTTTCTCTTTGATTTGCTCTTTTTCTCTTCATTTTTTCTTTTCTCCTCCATTATCTTTTCCTTCCTTATTCTATTTTTCTCCTTCTGTTCATCTGAAGGATGAACACTATCCAACTTAGTCATATACTGATCAAAAAGTAAATTTGTTACTGCACATTTTGATTTTGGATAACTTGGAAGGTGATAGCAATATTTTTTGCGCAAGAAATATACACCCACTTCAATATGCTGCAAATGAACAACAACAAAAGAAAATATGTGAATTTAACCACAATATAATTCAGAGTAAAAATTAAGTTTAGGGGATGAACTAAAAAACTTCAGCATGCATAAGTATAAAGTTTAGAAATAACTCATTATAAAACTACAAACTGCATGACAAAAACTTAAGCATGTTCAGTATGAAGTATTAGGAAATGAACTAAAAAACTTCAGCATGTTAATTTAAAGTTTAGAAAAAAACTCATTACAAAACTAGAAACTACAGGACAAAAATTTCAGCATGTTTAAGTCTGAAGTTTAGAAAAAACTTTATAACAAAACTACAGACTACAGGATAAAACTTCAACATCTTTTAGTATGAAGTTTTAGCAAATTGTAATGACCCAACTGATTGTTTTGAGCTCTAGCACGTCATTCGACAGTTTGAGGTCTTGGGTAGCTTTACTTCAAGTATTATAACTTGTACGTGTGGTCGGAATTAAATTTCGGGAAGTTCGGTGTTGATCTGGAAAGAAAATTCTAATTTCAAAAGCTTTAAGCTGGAAGAATTTACTAAGGTTTGACTTTTCAGTAAACGACCTTGGAATCGGGACTTGAAGGTTCCAATAGGTTTGCATGATTATTTCAGACTTGAGCGTATGTTCGGGTTGAGTATCGGATTGTCCGGGAGCATTTTGTCGCTTATTATGGAAAGATGACATTTTGAAAGTTTAAGAATTTCTTAAGTTTGGTTTGAAGTGGACTTTGGTATTATCGTTGTCCGTTTGGGATTCCGAGCCTTGGAATAGGTTTTTATTATGATTTATGACTTGTGCATAAAATTTGGCGTCATTCCGGGATGTTTAAGCATAATTTGGACGCGTTCGGCAAAGTTTGAATGTTTGAAAGTTTAAAGAAGGTTTCGACTATCGATTCATAGATTTGATATTTTTTTGTGTGATTTGAGGCCTCGAGCAGGTTCGTGTTATGTTTTGAGACTGGTTGGTGTGATTGGACGGGATTCCAGGGGCCTCGGGTGTGTTTCGGGGTGGTTTCGAGTCATTTCTCCATGTTTTGCTGCTGCTGTTGCTGGTTCTGGTATTGTTCATTGCGAACGCGTTGTGGTTATTGCGTTCGTGAAGCAGGATTTTTGGCTGCTGAGATTTTGTGCTTTGCCTTCGCGACTGTTGTCACGCGTTTGCGATGGGTTGGGGGAAAGGCTTCACGTTCGCGATGAATGAGCTGGTCTAGTGGTTGCTTTGGTCTTCGCGTTCGCGAGCCCTGTCTCACGTTCGCGTAGAGCAGCATGGTGAAGCACAGCATTCGTGAGACCAACCTCGCATTCGTGAAGAAGAGTTTTTGGTCCTGAGTTTGTTGAGCTTCGCGAACGCGAGGGCAGTGCCGCGTTCACGAAGGAGGGTCGTCTGGGCAGTGTCCCTTTTTAATTCGGGAGTTGACTCACTTTTATCTCATTTTCACTTAGGTGGACAAATTTGGGGAGCTATTTTGAGGAGGTTTTCATCAAGCAACACAAGGTAAGTGATTTCTCACTTTAAGCTAAATACATGAATTTCATAAGGATTTAACATGAAACATTATGGAAATTGTGGGATTTTAAGAGGAAACCTAGAATTTAGTATTTTTGAATTTTGACCACGAAATTGGACATGGAATTGGGAATAAATTATATATTTGAGTTCGTAATGTTATGGGTAAAGTTTATCTTCGAAAAATTATATATTCTTTCACTCTTAACTAGAGACTTTATTGACTTTTCAAGCGGAGTTGGAAATTGTTATAAATTGTTAAATTTTAAGCATGGGAGTATATTTTGATTGATTTGCACGTTGTTTGACTAGTTTCAGAACGTTTGGCTTGGAGTTGAGTGTTATAGGGGCGTTGGAGCCGGTTATGGAACTTCGGAGCGAGGTAAGTCTCCTGTCTAACTTTGTGAGGGGGACACTACCCACTAGGTGATGTAATCACTATGTGATACTAGTTGAGGGTGCTACGTACGCACGAGGTGATGAGAGTCCGTACATAGCTAAAGCATGTTTATGTCCGGGTAGACTTAGGACCTTATCATGAAATATTTGAATTATTTGAACTCATTCTGCTGGCTTAATTACTTAAACTTATAATTGAAATTAAGTTAGAAATAAATATATGTATACTAAACCGAGCCTTATCTCCTTGAGTTGTTAGCTAGTTATTTGAGAAACGGTAAATATTATATTCACTTTGTGATCGTGTACTATGTAAGCATGTGTCTCATAATTCGATAACTTCCTTCCTTTCTTGTGGAGAGGGCCAAACGCCTTGGCAGTATAGCAGATGCATTTATGGTTCGTGCCGCTCGACCCTCGGTAGTGTACACATTATTCTGGATCGGGCCGAACGACCTCGGCATAATCGTACGTTATATCGCTGGTAGTCCGAACATTCACGAGATTATATTTCCACTGATGCCCGACATTTTACATGGTACTTCTTATCCGTTTATTTTTGATACTTGATACATCTGAGCTGATGAGGTAGAATACAAGACTAAAAAAATTCATACTTTAAAAGAAATATTTGGAAGATTAAGTAACTTAAAAATTTACCCTATTATGGTTGTGTGCTTCACATCTGCTTATTGTTTTATTATATTGCTTTGTTGTACCTCTAGTAAGTGTCGATGTCGACCCCTCGTCACTACTTCTCTAGGGTTAGGATAGATACTTATTAGTATGCGTTGATTTACGTACTCATGCGGCACTTCTGCACTAAATGTGCAGGATCTGACAGGTTCATTTAGTGATCATCTTAGCGCGTAGGCGCAGTTGTTGAGGAGACCTTACGGGAGCTACATCCCAGACTACGCATCGCAGTCCACATAGTCTCCATCGTACTATTTATCTTGTCATGTCTCATTTATATTCTAGATAGATGTTGTATTATTATTGTACTCCTTAGTAAATGCTCATGCACTTGTGACACCAGGTTTTGGGATATACTAGTTGGTGCTCACGGTTCTATATATTAGCATCGCCTTTCATTTATCTTACAAACTACAAATTTTGTATATTCCCGTGGATTTAAAAGTGTAAATTTCCTTTCTTATTAAAACTTATGATTTCGCAAGTAATAAAATGAGTAATTAAATAGATCAATCATTGTTAGCTTGCCTGACGGTGGCGTTAGGCGCCATGTTGACCTATAGTGGGTTTTGGTTCGTGACACAAATGAACTAAAAAACTTAAGAATGCATAAGTATTAAGTTTACCAATTCAAAAAAACAAACTTAATAACTTACTTCATCCACAAGATCAGAGTTTGGGTCCACAAGCTCGGTAAATAATGACTTTGGAATATCAATTCCAGCTAATATGAATGGCTTGGAATCATATTCCCCGGCATCCGTCTTCAACCAGTCTGTAAATCTTGGCATCAATCTGCTATCTTGATTGATATAATGGAAAGGACATCTTTATGTAGTCTTTTCTTGTAATGACCCGACCAGTCGTTTTGCTTTCTAGAACCCCGTTCGCCTTAATAAGGCTCCCCGTATGTGCTTTTACTATTTTATAACTTGCGGGGATGGTTAGTTCGAGATTTGGAAGAGTTCGGGTTGAAATCGGAACACTTGGTTCCTTAAGGTTGGCTAAAAAGGCTAAGTTTGACTTTGGTCAACGTTTTGAGAAAATGACCTCGGAATCGGGATTTGATGGTTCCAATAGGTTCGTATGATGTTTTCGTACTTGGGCGTATGTTCAGATCGGGGTTTGGATGACCCGAGGGCGTTTCGGCGCCTAATAGTGAAAGTTGGCTCTTTAAAGGTTTTTGAAGTTCTTTAAATTTGGTTTGGAGTAGGTTTTGGTGATATCGAGGTCAAAATGGGATTCCAAGATCGGGAACAATTCCGTAATGTCATTTAAGACTTGCACGCAAAATTCGGTGTCATTCTGAGTAGTTTAAGCACGTTTCGACGCGTTGGGAGTAAATTGAAGAACTTGAAGTTCATATTTTTGATTCAATTGGTTTGGGGGTGTGATTCTTAGTTTTGATGTTGTTTTGCGCATTTCGAGAGTTTGAACGAGTCCGTTTTATGATTTCAAACTTGTTGGTACGTTCGGGCGGGCCCCCGGGTGTTAAACGGACGAGGCTCGGATCAAGTTGTGGCTTTAGGAAAATGCTTCAGCTTCAGCTTCAGGTGTAAACACACCTGCTCTTGGCTAGTTGCAGGTGCGAGCTCACAGGTGCGAGTCACGAGCCGCAAAAGCAGACCAGCAAAGGGAGGCCAGTAACAACAGAAGTGGGCCAGAGACCGCACCTGCGAAGGCGCAGGTGCGAAGGCAGCCATCGCAGGAGCGGACAGCTTCGCAGGTGCGCACCTTTTGCCGCTGGTGTGGGTCCGCAGGTGCGGTCGCCTGAGCGCAGAAGCAAATGGAGGCAGCCTGGCCTTGGTCCGCACCTGCATGATTTGGTCCGCAGAAGCGGAACCACAGGTGCGGTAGTTGAACCACATGTGAGAATATCGCAGAAGGCAGACCACTTTATTTAATACGGACTTAGGCATTTTTGCTCATTTCTTACACTTCTTGGGGGTGATTTTGGAGCTAGTTAGAGATGGGTTTTCATCAACTAATTGAGGTAAGTAATTTCTACCGAATGTGAGTTAAATACATAGTTTATGGGTAGATCATAATATGTTAATTAGTGAAAATCATGGGTTTAGGTGAAAACCTAGGGTTTTGATAAAAATAGGATTTAACCACAAAATTTGTTATGGAATTTAGCAAAGATCATATATTTGTATTCACGAGGTTATTCATGTAATAACTTTTTTCAAATATTTTCGGAATCCGGGCACGTGGACCCGGGGGTGAATTTTAAGAATTTTTCAAATAGGGTTGGGAAATCACTTTGATAGTTAGGATGTGAACTTTTGAACATGTATTGACTATTATATGTAACATTTGACTAGTTTCGAGTCGTTTGGCACCGAATTGAGGGTTTGAGCACAATCTTGGACTGGAAAGTAGGCTTTAAGGCGAGGTAAGTCTCTTTTCTAACCTTGTAAGAGGTAATTAACACCATATGTGAATTGATTAATATGTGCTCCTATTTTTGGGGGCTACGTACGCACGAGGTGACGAGAGTCCATACGTAGCTACTAATTATTCTATTGTCCGGGTAGTCTAGGACCCATACCATGCTATACTTACGATGTTTGCACCCTACTTGCTAACTTAATTGCTTAAGTCATATTGGAACTTGATAAAGGGATCGTAAAAAGTTAAATTTCACTTACTTGAATTTCTGGATGGGTCGCTTAACTGTTATTGAGGATTGGTGTTTCTTTAAATATTAGCCTCTTAATAAATCTTGAATCGGTTGTTATAAAGTACTTTCTCTTTTTCGTAGAGCAGGCCGAACGCCTCAGTAGCAGATAGATGCATCTATGATTCATGTCGTTCGACCCTCAGCAGTGCACAATTTAAATATTTTTATGTTGGATCGGGCCGTACGACCTCGACATAAATTGCACGTAATAAAATTTTGGAACTAATTATAACTGATATTGCTTCATTGGCTTGAGATATAAGTTGTTAAATGATGGAAATAAATTTGGGATTTACTATTAGTGAAAGAATTGTTTATTATTTCCTGTTATTAAGTTTTCAGTTATATTTATGTAAACCATGCTTAGTTATGATTGTGACATTTTATTGTTAGCCCATAGTAAGTGTCAAAGTCGACCCCTCGTCACTACTTCTTCGAGGTTAGACTGGATACTTACTGGCTACATGTTGTTTATGTACTCACGCTACACTTTTGCACTAAATGTGCAGGATCTAAGGCAGGTGCATCTGGATATCAGTCCGACGCGCATCCTTGACTACTACGAGACTTTGCAGTGAGCTGCCTTCTGAGCCCGTTCTGAAGCAGCCAGAGTCTTTCTTTTGCTTGTATTTTCTGTCTATTTCACTTCAGATAGTAGACTAGTATTCTTTGGTATATTCTACTAGTTGCTCGTACACTTGTGACACCAGGTCTTGGTGGTTCATGTTAGTAGACACTTGATGGTTTTTGGGTTATTTTACTTATCTCACTTGCTTTAAAAATCTTGATTTTTCATTTTTATTAAATTCTTACTTATTATCTATGCACAAACTAAAAATCAACTATTTCAAGTCTTCAAAGGGAAGGATCACAAAGTTAGTTCACTATAGGCTTGCTTAGCGGCAACGTTGGGCGCCATCACGGTCTATAGGAGAAATTGGGTCGTGACATTCCTGCTTTCCAATCTTGCCCCCTTGCCTTTTGTTTAGGAATGCTGTAAGGAGATTTCAACCAAATACACTCCATACAAATCCTTTTCCCTAGTTTAGCTGGTTTTCTTTTTGCTTGCTGTTCCTGCTGCTCAGTTGCAACTAACTGCTGCGGTTCAACAGCAGGGAAATCCACAGCCATCGGGACAGATACTTCTCCAACTCCCTACTGTTCATGATCTTCTTGTTTTTCTTCACCACCAACAACACCAAAATTACCTTATGAACCAGTCTCTTGTGTACTACCCAGCGAAAATGAACATAAATTGAAGTTGAGGATATCATTGGTGTCACGCAAAACATTAGGAGAACTGGACATCTTCTTTCTCTTAGGATTTGGAAGAAGTTGTGATGCATCAGATGAGATCTGCAAAAAACATGGAAAATATATACATAAATACAACTGATACAAACACACATTAGGCAAAAAATGCCTTGTAATAGAATTGTAGCAAATAACTACCTGGTCTAAGTGTTGCGACACAGATGGTGTTTGAATACCAACGGATTCACTTGCATTACCCTCAGATATGCCTATATCTTCATGCAAAAAAGGGCAAAAATATTAAATAAGACTGACTAAATTTTGAAAATACTACAAAGACACTACACACATGTCTGTAAGCCTACAAGTGTGATGAGTGTTTGGCGTGTAGAAAATTTAAACTCGTACTCTGTCTGCAACGACCCGACCGGTCATTTTGAGAATATTACTGTAATGACCCGACCGGTCATTTTGGGCATTTATGCTCCTTTATACTATTTGAAGTCTTGAATAGCTTCATACGATGTATTATGACTTGTGTGAATTGTCGGTTTTGATTTTCAGATATTTCGTAGTTAGTTTGGAAGAATGAAATTCAAGGTTTAAAGCTTAAGTTGAAAAGATTGACCGGATATTGACTTACATATAAACGACCCCGGAATAGAGTTTTGATGATTCCATTAGCTCCATATGGTTTTTTTGGACTTAGAAGCATGCCCGAAAAATTATTTGGAATTGGGATCGAAATGGATAAAATAGAAATTTAAGTTTGGAAGTTTGACCGGGGAGTTGACATTTTGATATCGGGAGACTTGATTTGATAGGTTTCGGCATTGAATGTAGAAGTTGGAAATTTTTAGTTTTTATTAGGCTTGAATTGGAGTACTGTCACGACCCAAAAACCTAATCTGTCGTGATGGCGCCTATCGTGGAACTAGGCAAGCCGACTCATTTCCAAACAAATCGATATTTTCCTTTCAAAGATAATTTCAATACTATTTAACATAAAACCTTTATTTAAGGAGTTCAAATCAAAGGAAAAACATAGAAGTGCGGAAAAGAAAAGCCCGACATAGGGGTGTCACTAGTCATGAGCATCTACTACAAACTGTCTAACAATTCAAGGCTAACACAGCCTAGAAAGTAACTAAATACAACTAGAGGAAGATAAGAGGGAGAAGAGTAGGGGCTGCGATCGCCAAACAACTACCTTGCTATCTCCAAGAAAATCAGCAACCAGAACACACAATAACCGCTACCGTGTCCAGCTACACCTGAATCTGCACACAAGGTGCAAGGAGTAACGTGAGTATGCCAACTCAGTAAGTAACAACAATAAATAAAGACTGAGCAGTAGTGACGAGCAATAAAACATATAACGTCCATATCGTGAAATCTCAGTAAAGTACAACATGCTTTAAAAAAAATCAATGTTTGAATCAAATCATCTCGTTTAAACTCGGTTCCAGTAAAAATCATTTAAAGATATTTTTCCAACAGTTTTTCAAACAAAGGCTCAATGCAAAGGTGAGCAAAAATGATGAAATCATAAACAGCCCCTCGAGCAAAACATCACTCATATACAACCCCTCGGGCAAACCTCACAGTCACTCGTGTCACTCGGACATACCTCACAATCACTCTTGCCACTCGGGCATACCTCACAATCACTCATGCCTCCCAGTCACTCGGCACTCGACACTCGCACTCAGTAGGTACCTGCGCTCACTGGGGGTGTGTACAGACTCCGGAGGGGCTCCTTCAGCCTAAGCGCCATAATCTGCACGGACAACTCACGTGCTGCACGCACAACTCACGTGCCATAATAATAAAGTATGCTGCAGGCGGGAAGCCCCGATCCACACTCATCCTCACAAATCAGGCCCTCGGCCTCACTCAGTCATAAACCTCTCAAGCCACTCGAGCATTTCAGTAAAATAGGGCATTCGGGCCAAAACATTTATATGCATCAAAATAGAGTCATAAAACTGAGTTATGCGGTAAACAAGTATAAACATGACTGAGTATAGATTTTCAATCGAAAACAATGAGAGGATGGTAAGAAACAACCCCTAAGGGTCCAAACAGCATTAGCACAAGGCCCAAACATGGCATTCAACCCAATTTACAGAAATTCTTTCTAAAACATATAAGTATCAGATGGTTTCAACAAAGTATGCAACTTTACAGCTGCTACGGGATGGACCAAGTCACAAATCCCCAACAGTGCACGCCCACACGCCCGTCACCTAGCATGTGCGTCACTAAAAATAGTAGAATGATACAAAATCCGTGGTTTCATACCCTTAGGACTAGATTTACAATCGTTACTTACTTCAAGCCGTGAAATTCTTATTCTGCAATGTCCTTTCCTCATGAATTGGTCTCCAAGCGCCTCGAATTTGGTCATAAATAATTCGTTTCAGTCAATAAAATTCATTGGAATTAATCCCATAAGAAAATAATGATTTTCCATAAAAATTCGAAAATTAGCTCAAAAATCGCCCGCGGGGCCCATGCCTCGGAACTCGACAAAAGTTACAAAATCCGGAAGCCCATTCAACCACGAGTCTAACCATAACAATTTTACCAAAATCCGACCCCAACTCGACCCTCAAATCTTCAATTTAAACCAAGAGGGTTTTCAAATTTTTCCAACTCAATTCACCAATTAAATGATAAAAAACAACCATGGATTCGGGTAATTTAACCAATATTGAGTTAAGAACACCTACCCCATTGTTTGCTCTGAAAATCACCCAAAATCGCCTCAAATCCGAGCTCTAAATCGTGAAAAACTGAAAATGGGATGAAGTCCCACTTTCAGAACTTAAACTCACTGCCCAGACTTTTCTTCTTCGCGGACACGGTCAGTGCCTCGCATTCGCGAAGCACAAAATAAATCCCGTCCAAATTCCTCTTTCGTGAATGCGACATCACGCTCATGTTCGCGAAGCACAAAATGCCTCTGCCTCAATGCCTTCTACGCGAACGCGTTCAACCCATCGCGAACGTGATGCTTCGTTCCCTCTCACTACGCGAACGCGACACCCCCCTATGCGAACGCGTAGACTAATTGCCTGGGGTCTTCGGCTGCTTCCTCTCTTCTTCGCGAACGCGTAACACCTCTCGCGTTCGCGATGCACACCCAGTCCACCCTTCACGAATGCGTGCTTCTCTTTGCGAACGCGAAGAGCAAATATTGCCAGCCTCTCAGTTCCTCTTCGCGAATGCGAGGCTCCACTCGTGAACGCGATGAAGGAAACCATATGGTGTATCAGAAAAATTCCAGAAAAGTTCTAAGTCCAAAATCCATCCCGTTAACCATCCGAAACTCACCCGAGCCCCTCGGGACCTCAACCAAATATACCAAAAAGTCCTAAAACATCATACGGACTTAGTCAAACCCTCAAATCACCTCAAACAATGCTAATACCATGAATTACAACCCAATTCTAGCCTAATGAACTTTGAAATTTCTAATTTCTACAAACGAATTCGGAACCTATCAAATCATGTCCTATTGACCTCAAATCTTTCACACAAGTCATAAATGACATAATAGAGGTATTCCAATTTTCAGAATCGGATTCCGACCCCGATATCAAAAAGTCAACCACCCGGTCAAACTTATCAAAAATTAAACTTTTGGCATTTCAAGCCTAATTCCTCTACGTACCTCCAAATAATATTCAGGACACGCTCCTAAGCCCAAAATCACCATACATAGCTATTGGAATTATCATAATTCGAATCCAAGATCGTTTACACATAGGTCCATATCCGGTCCACTTTTCTAACTTAATTTTTCAATTTTGAGACTAAGTGTCTCATTTCACTCCGAGTTCCTCCCGGACCCGAACCAACTAACCCGATATAACATAATATAGCTGAATAACACAAAAAGAAGTAGAAATGGGGAAAACGGGGCTATAACTCTCGAAACGACCAGCCGAGTCGTTACATCCTCCCCCTCTTAAACATCCATTCGTCCTCGAACGGGTCTAGAAACATACCTGGAGTCTCGAATATGCATGGATATCTGCTCTGCATCTCCCGCTCGGTCTCCCAGGTGGCCTCCTCCACAGGCTGACCTCTCCACTGCACCTTCACTGAAGCTATATCCTTTGACCTCAACCTTCGAACCTGCCGATCCAAAATAGCCACCGACTCCACATCATAAGTCATATCACCCTCCAACTGAACCGTGCTGAAATCCAAAACATAGGACGGATCTCCAATATACTTCCAGAGCATGGAAACATGAAACACTGGATGCACACTCGACAAGCTGGGTGGCAAGGCAAGCTTATAAGCCACCTCCCCAATCCTCTGAAGCACCTCAAAAGGCCCAATGAACCGGGGGCTCAACTTGCCCCTCTTCCCAAACCTCATAACACCCTTCATGGGTGATACCTTCAGCAAAACCTTCTCCCCAACCATAAAAGACACATCAAGACCTTCCTATCCGCGTAGTTCTTCTGCCTAGACTGCACCGTGCGAAGCCATTCCTGAATCAATTTCACCTTATTTAATGCATCCTGGACCAAGTCTGTACCTAAGAGACTAGCCTCACCCGGCTCAAACCATCCAACCGGAGATCTACACCTCCTCCCATATAGAGCCTCGTACGGAGCCATCTAAATACTCGACTGATAACTGTTGTTATATGCAAACTCCGCGAGTGGCAGAAACTGGTCCCATGAACCCCCAAAGTCAATGACACAAGCACGCAACATGTCCTCCAATATCTGAATAGTGCGCTCGGACTGCCCGTCCATCTGAGGGTGAAAAGATGTGCTCAACTCAACCTGAGTACCTAACTCTTGCTGCACGACCCTCCAAAACTGCGATGTGAACTGAGTACCCCTATCTGAAATGATGGAAATTAGGACACCATGCAGGCGAACGATCTCTCGGATGTAAATCTCAGCCAACCGCTCTGAAGTGTAAGTAGTATTAACTGGAATGAAGTGCGCGGACTTGGTCAGCCGATCCACAATAACCCAAATGGCATCAAACTTTCTCAAAGTCCGTGGGAGCCCAACTACAAATTATCCATGGTGATCCGCTCCCATTTCCACTCTGGGATCTCTAATCTCTTAAGTAAGCCACCCGGTCTCTGATGCTCATACTTAACCTGCTGACAGTTGAGGCACCGAGCCTCAGACCTAACTATATCCTTCTTCATCCGCCTCCACCAATAGTGCTGCCTCAAAGCCTGGTACATCTTCGTGGCACCCGGATAGATGGAATACCGCGAGCTGTGGGCCTCCTCAAGAATCAACTCTCAAAGCCTATCTACATTAGGTACACATATTCGGCCCTGCATTCTCAGAACGCCGTCATCACCAATAGTCACATCCCTAGCATCACCTCTCTGAACCCTATCCTGAAGAACGAGCAAGTGGGGGTCATCATACTGACGCTCCCTGATACAGTCATAAAGAGAAGACCTGGAGACCACACAAGCCAATAACTGACTAGGCTCCAAAATATCCAATCTGACAAGCTGGCCCGCTAAGGCCTGAACATCCAATGCCAAAGGTCTCTCTACTGCTGAAAGATATGCTAAACTACCCAAACTCTCTACCCGGCGACTCAAAGCATCGGCCACCACATTGGCCTTCCCCGGATGGTGCAAAATAGTGATATCACAGTCCTTAAGAAGCTCTAACCATCTCCGCTAACGCAAATTAAGATCCTTCTGCTTTAACAGATACTGCAGACTCCGGTGATCAGTATAGATCTCACAATGAACCCCATACAAATAATGACGCCAAATATTCAAGGCGTGAATAATGGCTGCCAACTCAAGATTATGGACAAGATAGTTCTTCTCATGGGTCTTCAACTGGTGCGAGGCATAGTCAATCACCCTACCCTCCTGCATCAAAACACAATCAATGCCTATCCTCGAGGCATCACAATACATAGTGTAAGAACCTGAAGCTGATGGCAAAACTAACACTGGAGCTGTGGTCAAAGCAGTCTTGAGCTTCTGAAAGCTCTCCTCACACTCATCCGACCACCTGAATGGAGCACCCTTTTGGGTCAATTTGGTCAAGGGCAATGCAATAGATGAAAATCCCTCCACAAAGCGACGGTAGTAACCCGCCAAACCAAGATAGCTCCTAATCTCCGTGGCTGAGGACGGTCTGGGCCAACTCTGCACCGCCTCTATCTTCTTCGGATCTACCTGAATGCCCTCACTGGACACCATGTGCCCCAAGAATGCTACTGAATTGAGCCAAAACTCACATTTGGAGAATTTTGCATAAAGCTTCTCCTCCCTCAATCTCTGCAATACAACCCTCAAATACTGAGCGTGCTCCTCCTGGCTACGAGAGTACACCGGGAGGTTGTCAATGAATACAATGATGAATGAGTCCAAATAGGGCTAGAATACACTGTTCATCAAATGCATGAACGCTGATGGGGCATTGGTCAGCCCAAAAGACATCACCAAGAACTCATAATGGCCATATCGGGTCCTGAAAGTTGTCTTGAGAATATCTGAATCCCGAATCTTCAGCTGGTGATAATCGGACCTCAAATCAATCTTGGAGAACACCCTCGCTCCCTGAAGCTGGTCGAATAAATCATCAATACGAGGTAAAGGATACTTGTTCTTTACTGTGACCTTGTTCAACTGCCTGTAATCAATACACATTCTCATGGAACTATCCTTTCTTTTCACAAATAGAACCGGTGCACCCCAAGGTGACATACTAGGCCGAATAAACCCCTTATCAAGGAGTTCCAGAAGCTATTTTTTCAATTCCTTCAACTCCGCTGGTGCCATACGATACGGTGGAATAGAAATGGGCTGAGTGCCCGGCGCCAAATCAATACCAAAGTCAATATCCCTGTCAGGCGGCATGCCCAACAGGTCTACAGGAAACACATCCGAAAAATCACGTACCACCGGAACAAAATCGATGACAGGAGTCTCTGCACTAACATCCCTCACAAAAACCAAATAAGATAGGCAACCCTTCTTAACCATGCGCTGAGCCTTCAAATATGAAATCACCCTACTTGGTACATAATCTACAGAACCGCTCCACTCAACCCTCAGAATTCCCGGCATAGTCAATGTCACCGTCTTAGCGTGACAATCTAGAATAGCATGACATGGAGATAACCAATCCATACCCAATATCACGTCAAAGTCGACCATACTGAGCAGCAAAAGGTCCACTTGGGTCTCCAGACCCCCAATAGTCACCACACATGACCGATATACGCGGTCTACAATAATAGTATCGCCCACAGGAGTAGATACATGAACATAAGAAACTAGAGACTCACAGGGCATATCCAGAAAATGGGCGAAATACGAGGAAACATATGAATACGTGGAACCAGGGTCAAATAATACTAAGGCATCTCGGTGACAAACTGAGACAACACCGGTAATCATAGCATCTGAAGCAATAGTGTCTGATCTGGTAGGGAGAGCATAGAAATGGGCCTGGCCAGCCCCTGATCTGCCTCCCCCTCTAGGGCGACTCCTAGCTGACTGACCTCCACCCCGAGCTGACTGGGCGGGTGGTGAGGTAACTGGTGCTGTAGTCGGAGGCTGAATCCTCTGCTGAGATATACCTCCATGACGACGAGGACACTGCCTCCACATATGCCCAAGCTCCCCACACTCAAAATAACTCCCCGGTGCTGGCGGCGGACCCCTAGCACCGGGATAACTGGTAGAAGAACCTGGCATGGAAAAGCCCTAAACAGGTGGAGCACGGGACGGACTCTGAGCTGGAAGGGCACTAAGTGATGAGTGGCCCTGATGAGAACTGTGAGAACCATGGCCAGATGATGCACCACGGTGAAATGGCCGAGCTGACTGAGCCTGTCTGAAATAATGACCTCTACCATGCTGGAACTGACCCCCAAAAGGAGCTCCGCTGAATCTACCCTGACCACGAGGCATCTTGTCCTCCCTATCAACCCTCTCCTGAATGTGAACCATCTCAATCTGCCGAGCAATGTCGACAACCTCATCAAAGGTAGCACCCGAAACCCGCTCCCTGGTCATGAGCAACTGTAGCTGATAAGTGAGGCCATCAATAAACCTCATGATCCTCTCTCTATCCATGGGAACCAACCAGATAGCATGACGGGCCAACTCGGAGAACCGCATCTTATACTGCATCACATAACAAATCACCCTGGCGGAGCCGCTCAAACTGTCTACGCAGCTCCTCTCTACGGGATCGAGGCATGAACTTCTCCAAAAAGACCACGAAGAACTGTTGCCAAGTAAGGGGTGCTGCGTTAATAGGCCTACACCTCTCGTAAGTCTCCCACCATCTGAGTGCTGCCCCAGAAAACTGAAAGGTAGTGAATAAGACCCCATAAGTCTCCAAAATACCAGCAGTACAGAGTATCCTCTGACACCTGTCCAAAAAGTCCCGAGCATCCTCTCTCTCTCTGTGCCACTGAAAGGTGGTGGCTGGAGTCTCCCAAACCTCTCCAACCTACGCTGATCATCCTCAGGCATAGCAGGAACCACATAATCCTAAGCAACAACAACCGACTGGGCTGGTGGTGCCTCAGGTGTCTGAAGTCCCTGAATAACCTGCTCGGGTGTGCGAGCGATGGGCGTCTGAGTGCCTCTCCTGGCTTGAGAAGTGGCTGCGGCCATCGAAATAGAGACTGCCTGAGCAAGGCCGGTACACGCTGTCAGAATTTGAGCTAGGGCCTCTTGAAGGCCTGGAATCACAATAGGCACAGGTGGTGCCTGAGCTGCTGCATCAACAACTGGAATCTGGTCCTGATCTGAGACAACCGATGGATCTGCAGGTACTGCCCCAGCTGCTATACGGGCTGCACCTCTGCCCCTACCATGGCCCCTACCGTGGCCTCGTCCTCTTGCGGCCCTGGCTGGTGGTACTTGTAGCTGGCCTTCCTGACCGGTAGCACGAGTCCTCACCATCTATGAGAGAATAAAACAACAGATGTTTAGTTACTAGAATCAATAGATTCGCACGACAAGAATTCAAGAATGTGGAGCTTCCTAAAGGTTTTGCAGCCTCTCGAAGATAAGTACAGACATCTCTGTACCGATCCGCAAGACTCTACTAAACCCGCTCATGACTCGTGAGACCTATGTAACCTAGGCTCTGATACCAAACTGTCATAACCCAACAACCTAATCTGTCGTGATGGCGCCTATCGTGGAACTAGGCAAGCCGACTCATTTCCAAACAAACTGATATTTTCCTTTCAAAGATAATTTCAATACTATTTAACATAAAACCTTCATTTAAGGAGTTCAAATCAAAGAAAAAAAAATAGAAGTGTGGAAAAGAAAAGCCCGACATAGGGGTGTCACTAGTCATGAGCATCTACTACAAACTGTCTAACAATATCAAGGCTAACACAACCTAGAAAGTAACTAAATACAACTAGAGGAAGATAAGAGGGAGAAGAGCAGGGGCTGCGATCGCCAAACAGCTACCTTGCTATCTCCAAGAAAATCTACAACCAGAACACTCAATAACTGCTACCGTGTCCAGCTACACCTGAATCTGCACACAAGGTGCAGGGAGTAACGTGAGTATGCCAACTCAGTAATTAACAACAATAAATAAAGATTGAGCAGTAGTGACGAGCAATAAAACATACAACGTCCATATTGTGAAATCTCAGTAAAGTACAACATGCTTAAAAAAATTTAGCGTTTGAATCAAATCATCTCGTTTAAACCCGGTTCCAGTAAAAATCATTTAAAAATCGTTACTTACTTCAAGCCATGAAATTCTTATTCTGCAATGTCCTTTCCTTGTGAATTGGTCTCCAAATGCCTCGAATCTTGTCATAAATAATTCGTTTCAGTCAATAAAATTCATTGGAATTAATCCCATAAGAAAATAATTATTTTCCATAAAAATCCAAAAATTAGCTCAAACATCGCACCTCGGAACTCGACAAAAGTTACAAAATCCAGAAGCCCATTCAACCACGAGTCTAACCATACCAATTTTACCAAAATCCGACCCCAACTCGACCCTCAAATCTTCAATTTAAACCAAGAGAGTTTTCAAATTTTCCCAACTCAATTCACCAATTAAATGATAAAAACAACCATGAATTTGGGTAATTTAACCAATATTGAGTTAAGAACACTTACCCCGTTGTTTCCTCTGAAAATCACCCAAAATCGCCTTAAACTCACTGCCCAGACTTTTCTTCTTCACGAACGCGGTCAGTGCCTCGCGTTCGCGAAGCACAAAATAACTCCCATCCAAATTCCTCTTTCGCGAACGCGACATCACCCTCGCGTTCGCGAAGCACAAAATGCCTCTGCCTCAATCCCTTCTACGCGAACGCGTTCAACCCATCACTAATGCGATGCTTCGGTGCGATGCTTCATTCCCTCTCACTACGCGAACGCGACCCCCCTACGTGAACGCGTAGACCAATTGCCTGGGGTCTTCGGCTGCTTCCTCTCTTCTTCACGAACGCGTAACACCTCTCGCGTTCGCGATGCACACCCAGTCCACCCTTAGCGAATGCGTGTTTCTCGTTGCGAACGCGAAGAGCAAATATTTCAAGCCTCTCAGTTCCTCTTCGCGAATACGAGGCTCCACTCACGAACGCGATGAAGGAAACCAGATGGTGTATCAGAAAAATTCCCGCAAAGTTCCAAGTCCAAAATCTAACCCGTTAACCATCCGAAACTCACCCGAGCCCCTTGGGAGCTCAACCAAATATACCAACAAGTCCTAAAACATCATACAAACTTAGTCGAACCCTCAAATCACCTCAAACAACGCTAAAACCATGAATTACACCCCAATTCAAGCCTAATGAACTTTGAAAATTTTAATTTCTACAAACGACTCCGGAACGTATCAAATCACGTCCAATTGACCTCAAATTTTGCACACAAGTCATAAATGACATAACAGAGGTATTCCAATTTTCAGAATTAGATTCCGACCCTGATATCAAGAAGTCAACTCCCCAGTCAAACTTCTCATGGCATTTCAAGCCTAATTCCTCTACGGACCTCCAATTAATATTCCGGACACGCTCCTAAGCCCAAAATCACCATATGGAGCTAATGGAATTATCAGAATTCGAATACAAGATCGTTTATACATAGGTCCATATCCGGTCCACTTTTCTAACTCAATTTTTCAATTATGAGACTAAGTATCTTATTTCACTCCGAGTTCCTCCCGGACCCAAACCAACTAACCCGATATAACATAATATAGCTGAATAACACAAAAAGAAGTAGAAATGGGGAAAATAGGGCTATAACTCTCGAAACAACCAGCCGGGTCGTTACAAGTACGATTTGTGTTTTTGATGTTGTTTGATGTAATCTGAGGGCTCGCCTAAGTTTGTATCATGTTTTAGTAATTGTTGGTACATTCGGACGGGATCCCGAGTAGCCCAGGTGTATTTTGGGGTGCGTTTTGAGCTAGTCCAAGCATTTCGACACTCTGACGATGTTATGGGACAGTTGAAGTGCGGAGGGCACATTTTAGAGTGCAGAAGTGCGGCCACAAACTACCAAAGTGCTGTAGCAGTAGGAATTGTGCTGACCACACTTGAAATTGTGCGGTCCGCAGAATTCTTCTCGCGGCCGCAGAAAGGTGATTTCATAGATTCGATGGTCCGACTTCAGAAGCTTATATCTTTTAATCTACACGGAATTTGGAGATGATTCAAAAACAAAAGTTGTAGACCTTTGAATCTAGTTTCTAGAAAAGTATAACATTAATCATTTCGACATTTGTAGAGAAAGTTATAGTCAATGTACTAAAGTCTGGTAGTGCAGAGCTGTTGAAGTGCGGCCGCACAATTTGGAGTGCGACCGCAACACCTGGGATGTGCGACCGCACTAAAATATGTGCGGTCAGCACAATGGGGATCAGATTGTGTACTATATGAACGAGGGTTTAATCTCATTTTTCATATTTGGACTTTGGGAGCTCGGTTTGTGGCGATTCTTCGTGGGATTTTTAAGAAATTCATCGGGGTAAGTAATTCTAACTCGGATTTGGTTAATATACATGAACATATCATTGTTTTGCATCATTTAATCAGTATTTTGAGATGGAAATTTGGGGAATATTGGTTGGTTGAGTCTCCATATACTGATTCGGAGTCGGATTTGAGTGAAATTAGTATGGTTGAACTCATAATTGAATGGGTTGTCAGATTTTGTGAGTTTTGTCAGATTCCGAGATGTGGGCCCCACTGCTAACTTTTCGAGCGAATTTGGGAATTTTTATAAATTGTTAAATTGTAACTATTGGAGTATATTTTGATTAATTTGCACGTTGTTTGACTAGTTTCGAATTGTTTGGCTTCTAATATAGGAGATATGAAGGCGTTCGGAGGTTGATACGCGTGAAATAGAATTTTTGAAGTATTGTTTAGCTTGCTCGGTATTGGATTCAACTTGTTCAAGGTAAGTAACTCTTCTAAACTTTGAGCTGAGGGTATGAACCCTGATTATACGTGTTATGTGAATCGTTTGGAGGTGACGCACATGCCAGGTGACGGGTGTGTGGGCGTGCACCGTAGATTTTAAGACTCAGTTGATTCAGTAGAGTTGTATAGTCAATTAACTTGTATTTTTTCATGTATTTTTATGTGTTAGAGAAACTGAGCTGTGACTCATGTTAGAAATCATGATTATGCGAATGTTGATATTATTGGGATCAATTGAGGTCAGTTCTGCTTTCGAAGTATATGTTTAAATTATAATTTCATACTCAGTCATATACATTCATTGCATATCATATCTCCGTCTCTATTGTTATTTATTGACACATCATATCATCATTTTGGGCTAGTTTCATGACACTGTGAGCCTGAGAGACTGGAGAGATTGATGACTGAGTGAGGCCGAGGTCCTGATATTTGAGATATTGATACTATAGCACGTGAGTTGTCTGTGCGGATACAGATATTGATACTATAGCACGTGAGTTATCCATGAAATGCGTGAGTTGTCCGTGCAGCGTGTGAGTTGTCCGTTCGGATCCAAATATTTATATTATAGCACGTGAGTTGTCCGTGCAACACGTGAGTTGTCCGTACAGTTTATAGCGCTTGGGCTGAAGGAGCCCCTCCAGAGTCTGTACAAACCCTCAAAGAGCGCAGGTACCTACTGAGCGCGAGTGCCGAGTGACTGGGAGGACTGAGTAACTAACAGGACTGAGTAAATTGATACTCTGAGAGTATGCACATGGTTTTATCACAGAGTTGCATCGCATTGACATGCACACTTGACATACATGCATAGAGATGCATTTTTCTCATGTTGTACGATATGGCATCATTCATGACTCCACATACTCATTGACATGTAGGCATAGAGATGTATTTTCCTTATGCCATTTAAAAATGAAACATCCTATCTGTTGTTGAAAAGTTTTTGGGAAAATCACAGTTTTTACAAAACGTACTCATATTTTGGTGAATTCAATAAAAAATTTGGGTTTTCACTGATATACTTGAAAAATAGGCCTATTTTTCTATAACTGTGAATGAGCTGAGCATTTTATCTCTAAGATTCTTCTTTGATTACTTCCATTATGCTGTTATGAACTGTTGTTGGTTATTGGTGTTGGACCCCAACCTGTTTTTCCAGCTCGTCACTACTTTTAACCTAAGTTTAGGTTTGTTACTTATTGAGTACATGGGGTCGGTTGTACTCATACTACACTTCTGCACCTTGTGTGCAGATTTTAGATGTTGATGTTGCTGTACATAGCGGGAGCTGGATCTGAAGATGTACCTACGTTCCAGTCATTGCTACCTTTTGTTCATGGTAGCTTTAGAATAAAAATCTATTTATGTACATTTCGAACAGATGATGTATTTATTTCATACCAGCTTTGTAAATTCTAATCTTAGAAGCTCATAATTTGTACTACCAGTCCTTGGAAATTGTTTTGTATAAAAGCGGTGTATTATCATTTCTTATCTTAATAAATCTCATTAAGTTGGATAGTGGTTAATTGGCTTACCTGGCGGGTTGGGTTAGGTGCCATCATGACTAGGTAGATTTTGGGTCGTGACAATTAGCCCCTAACCCCTATTTACTTCTCCCTCTATTTCATTTTGAGGTTACGTAACTTTCCAGGAGGATTTGTTTTTGTTTTCAGAGTGAAATGAGACACATAGTCCCTAAAATGGAAGTTTAAGTTCTAAGTATTGACCGTAATTTGAAGTACATGAAGACAACCTCGGAATGGAGTTTTGACAATTCCAATAGCTCCGTAGGGTTATTTTAGTCTTAGGAGCGTGTTCGTATGTTGAATTGGAGGTCCGTAGGTCATTTTAGCGTCAATTGGCGAAAGTTGGAAATTTGATAAATTTTTGGAAAGTTTGACCGGGAGTGGACTTTTTGATATTGGGTTCAGATTCCAATTCCAGAGGTTGGAGTAGGTCCTTAATGTCAATTATGACTTGTGTGCAAAATTTGAGGTCAATCGGACTTGATTTGATAGGTTTCGGCGTCGGATGTAGAAGTTTGAAGTTTAAGGTTCATTAGGCTCGAATCGATGCATAATTTGTGTTTTTAGTGTTGTTTGATATGATTTAAGGGCTCGACTAAGTTCGTATGATGTTTTAGGACTTGTTGGTGTATTTGGTTGAGGTCCCGGGGGCTCGGGTATGTTTCGGGTGAGTTTTGAACGAGTTTGGGCATTTCAGCACTTTGATGATATCCTGGAGCAGTTGAAGTGCGGAGGGCACATTTTTGGAGTGCGGATGTGTGGCCGAAAACTCCCAAAGTGCAGAGGTAGTGGAAAATGTGCGGACCGCAGTTGAAGATGTGCGGACTGCAGTTGAAAATATGCGGACCGCAGAAATCCTCCTGTGGCCTCGGAAAGGAGATTCTGCAGATTCAATGGTCAGATTTCGGAAGCTTATATCTTTTAATCTAAAATCAATTTGGAGATGAGTCAGAAGCGAAAGTTGTAGCCCTTTGAGTCTTGTTTTCAAAAAGATAAACCATTAACCATTTGGACATTTGTACAGACAATTATGATCAATACTAAAGCATGGCAGCGCAGATGCTGCTGAACTGCGACCGCACAATTTGGATTGCGGCCGCAGAGACCTTAAATGTGCGGACAGCACAAAACAGTGTGTGGTCAGCACATTGGGAGATCCGATTTGTACCATATAAACGAGGGTTTCATCTCATTTTTCATTTTTGGACTTTGGGAGCTCGGTTTGTGGCGATTTTTCGTAGGGTTTTCAAGAAATTCATCGGGGTAAGTGATTCTAGCTTGGATTTGGTCAATATACATGAAGATATCATTGTTTTCATCATTTAATTAGTATTTTGAGATGGAAATTTGGGGAAAATTGTAGAAATTTCATAAAATAAAATTTTGAGATTTGGATATCGATTAGAGTCGGATTTGAGTGAAACTAGTATGGTTGGACTCCTGATCGAATGGGTGTACTCATACTACGCTTCTGCACATCTTTTTGTGCAGATCCAGGTACTTCCTATTAGACCATATATTAGTAAGCTAGCCGTGTGCGGAGACTTCAAGGTATATCTGCCAGCGTCTACAGACCTCGGAGTCCCCCTCTATCCTTATTATGTTGTTCTCCTTATTCTCTTTAGACTCTGATGCATAAAGACGCTTAGTATTTCTCTTAGAAGCTTGTGACTTATTTCTACCAGGTTTTGGGAGTTGTACCTATTTTGAATTGCAGTTTTTATTTATTTCATATGTTAAGATTTGAGTTTCAGTTTTAGATTCCGTTATTCTGCATAATTGATAGGCTTACCTAGTCTTAGAGACTAGGTGCCATCACGACATCCTACGGAGGGAATTTGGAGTCGTGACACTGTCAAATTATAGTATAGAAAGATGTCGAGCCCACAAAGATTGGTTTATCTATTCTACAGATGTTTCTTGTTTTAATTACTATTTGAGAAAAACAGGAAGAGTTGAGTTGTGAATTAACTAACTAAAAATGCATGAATAGAGCAATAGAAAATATTTTCTTTTTCACAAATATAATAAAAAGGTGTTGGGATCATAACTTCACTTAATATTTCTATTATATAATAGATAAAATTATCCTTCAATTTCTATTTCTCACAAATGTATAAATGCCTCTCACGATTACATTTATATATTATTACTTAAAATAAACAATTAATTACAGTCCTCTCAGTTATACAAATTAACCGTCAAAATAGTAATACTAAAGAGCCAGAAATATATGCCTAAACTAAAACTTACTCTTTTTAGTAAGTCACTTTCGGTTACCCTACTTGTTATAACTAATTACTACAATATTCGCCTCTTTCGATTACAAATAAGTGTAGAATCAATTTTAACATTGTAACGACCCGGTCGGTTGTTTTGAGAATTTAAGTCCCGTTCGGTGGCATAAGGCCCTGCACAGCTTCATATTATGTGTATTGACTTGAGGGCGTGGTTGAATTCAGTTACCGGATGATTCGGAGTGATTTGGGACACTTAGTCCCTAAAACGGAAGCTTAGGTCTTGGGATTTCGACCGTAGTCGTAACTGTGTGAAGACGACTCCAGAATGGAGTTCCGTCAGTTCCGTTAGGAGCGTGTCCGGACTGTGAATTTGAGGAGTGTGTCCGAACTGTGAATTTGGGTAATTTTGGATTTAGGAGCGTGTCCGAACTGTGAATTTGAGGTATGTAGCTGATTTAGGCTTGAAATGGCAAAAGTCAAATTTTTGGAAATTTGGACCGGAAGTGGACTTTTTGATATCGGGGTTGGAATGCAATTCCGAGAGTTAAAACAACTACGTTATGTTATTTGGGACTTGCCTGCAAAATTTGAAGTCATTCCGGGTTGGTTTGATAGGTTCCGGCACGAGTTTTCGAAGTTGGAAGATTTGAAAGTACTTAAGTTCGATTCATGGTGCGATTCGTATTTGCGGCATTGTTCGATGTGATTTGAGACCTCGAGCGAGTCCGTGTTAGGTTATGGAACTTGTTTGTGTGTTTAGACGGGGGCCTCGGGTGTGTTTCGGATGGGCCTCGGGCCAATTTCTTCTATTTTTGGATTGCCGGTTTCTGGTGTCTGGTGCTCTCTTTCGCGACCACGTAGCTCCAGTCGCGATCGCGTAGTGTTCTATTGATCTGCCCCATTTTTCTTCATCGCGTTCGCATAGTACCTCTCGCGATCGTGAAGGTCTGCTTTCTTCTACTTCGCGTTCGCATCTGTTCCCTCGCTTTCGCGTAGTAGAAATTAGGAGCTGGGGACTGTTGGCTATTTCTTCTTCGCGTTCACATCATTTGCCCCGCATTCGCATAAGCTTCTGCCCATTGTTCATCGCATTCGCGTCCCTTCACTCGCGATCGCGAAGGGTCTTTCTTGGCAGCCTCAATTCTCTTCTCCGCGATCGTGACCCAATCTCCGCGATCGCGATGCATAGTCATCTGGACAGAATATAAGTTTTCCAAATCGAGGGTTAGGCCATTTTCACCATATTTTGACTTGTAGAGCTCGGTTTTGAGCGATTCTTGGTGAGTTTTTCAAGCAATTCGATTGGGTAAGTGTTCTTCACCTAGTATTTAGTATATTCCATAATTTTATCTTCATTTTTATCATTTAAATTGTGTTTTGAATTGAGGAAAATGTTGGTTTTTGAAGAAACTTTTCAAAAAGAAAAATCACGATTTGAGGGACGAAATGGTATCGGAATTTGATGATTTTAGTATGGTTGAACTCGTGAGTGAAAGGGCGTTCATATTTTATAACTTTCGTCGGGTTCCGAGACATGGGCCCCACGGACGATTTTGGCTTGAATTTTGGATTTTTGTAGAAAATTTATATTTTCATATGGAATTTATTCCTACAATTTGTATTGATTGAATCGAATTAATTATGACTAGATTCGAGCCGATCGGAGTCGGAAAAATCGAGGAAAGGGCATACTACTTGACTGATTGAGCGCAGTTTGAGGTAAGTGTCTTGCTTAACCTCGAGTGGGGGAATTACCCCTTAGGCATTGAGTCTTATGTGCAATTTGTGTAACTAAAAACCAAGTACGCGAGGTGACGAGTACGTACTTGGGTTATATGTGTAAATTACATTGGTTAAAATCATTAGACGCCTTATGTATTAAATGAAAAATTATTGGTACTTATTAAATCCTTTAATTGTCTTACCTAAATTCTTGTTTTGTTAGTTTTGGTTCTATATGATGATTTGGTGGAATTGCCACTTTGATTCTTATGTGAAATATTATTTGTTGAGTTGTTCACTCCCGGATATATTTGTTAAAATTTTGTGCACACTATGATCGAGCCATGGGCTCCTTATTATGTAAATTTATGTATTATTGAATTTTGTGGCAAATTGTAATATTTGAGCACTTGAGGTGCAGTTTATGAGATGTGATATTGGCACGTTATTTTGTTGGAAAGTTTTGTTCGGGTGTTTGCACGAGGTTTCTGCCGTACTATTATTACTATTGATTTATGCACATGCGGTGTGACAAGGCAGGCTTTCTCTCTATATATATATATGGGTTGGCGCTATGGCGAGACAAAGTGGGAATATTATTGTGCGCGTGTGGCGAGACAAGGCGGGCATTCACTTTACTATTGCACACGTGACGAGACAAGGTAGGCTATGTCGGGGATTGATTTGTGATGGCCTGGGGGTATTGTTGTTGTTGCATATTTACTTTTGGGACTACGAGGCGGTACCTCGGGAGTTCCCTTTGTTGATATTTTTCTATTGTTGCACTTGCCTTTGGTTATTTTGTTTTTTCGTGATATATAAATTCTTGTGTTCTTCCGTGATGTATTATTTGATTTTATTATGTGTTTGTATTCCTTGTTGTAATGTGTTGGCTTTGGCTCTTGTACGAGACTCTGAGGATTTGTGTTTCTAGTTTTTACTAATTTTTAAGGTTAAGTTGTTTTGAACAAAAGAAATTGTTGTATGCTTTAATTCTTATAAGGTTTACATCCAAATCAGCAACTATCAGGTGCTTCATTTTATTTTAAATGTTATTTTCTCCACCCAAATAATTTCTAAAATAAATTCATTCCTTTGTTGATTTCCTACTTGATTTAAAAATTTTAAACTTACTTTATTGGGAATAAATTGATCATGTGGATCTTATATACATTGATATTATTGGCACGTGAATTGTCCGTGCAGTTGTGATATGAAATATGGGCACGAGGTGCTGTGATTAAATGATAATAATATTGGCACGTGAACTGCCCGTACAGCTGTAATATGAAAAGTGGGCACGAGGTGCCGGAGAAATATGATGATTTAATTATGGGCACGAAGGGCCGTAAAAAAAATATGAAAATGGGCTGAGACCCATATGTTTATGATTATGAAATGAGGTGTCACATGGTATCTTTTAAATTGAAGAATTATATTTTTTTAAAGATATTTATTTGAAAGAGTTTTATATTCGAAGGATACTTATTTGAAGAAATATACTTTGAGGGTATTTATTTGAAGAGATTATATGTGAAAGACTTGTTTAATTGGTTGTACTTGTGTTCTTTCTTATTTGCCAGAGTAAAAATTGTGGTGTTCTTGCTGCCTTACTGTTTATATCACTGCTATTTGTTCTCGATTATTTTAGTTTGGCACAAGTTATTTGACTAGTGAGTGTCTTGACTGTACCTCGTCACTACTCCATTGAGGTTAGTCTTGATACTTACTAGGCACCGCTGTGGTGTGCTCATTCTACACTTCTGCACATTTTTGTGCAGATCCAGGTATTTCGAAGTCAGTTGATCATTAGCTAGTTGTGCGGACTGTTGCTGTGGAGACTCAAGGTAAACCTGCTGCTGCGTTCGCAGGCTTCGGAGTCACCTTCTGATTTGTATTCATACTGTTTACTTTATTTCAAACAGTTGTATTTAGAAAATTTTAGCAAACTCTGCAGAGCTTATGACTTGTACTATTGGTTTTGGGAATTTTAAGAGATTTCTATTTACCTTGTTAGATGTTATTTAAATAATGTTGTTGTTTCAATTAATGTTAGGCTTACCTAGTCCCTAAGACTAGGTGCCATTACAATACCAAACGGAGGAAAAATTGGGCCGTGACAAACATATAAGAGTTAGATGTCACTAAATAAAAGTTAACATCTATCAATACTAAAATTAACTATATTACTCTTCCGCCTCTTTCGATTACAGAATTAGTAAGAAGTTAATATGTAGTACAAAATTGATAGATGTTAACAAATTAAATAACACCTAACTATAAAGCAGATAAATTTAATGGAAAAAACTTCAGCTCAAACATATAAAATTGAGGGATAATATCTACTATTATATAGAAATATTAAGATCCATAATGGAGTTAGTACTGACAACGGAAATGTTCTTGCCCACTAAATAAGAAAATAGAAAGAAATATTCAAGAGAATAATTCCCCCTATTTAATTAAAAATAGGTGTTAGAGTAATTTTCAACATTACAATTTATTCGGAACTATAAATGAAGACACTGTAATAGCTAAAAGAAAAAAAGAAAGTACTGAAAGAAGCAAGGAACAAAAGAAGCTCTCCTCTCAATTTTTTGTTGTGTAATGAGAAGCTCAATGTAGTGCTATTTATAGATGGAAAAATATATCATGTACATTAATTTCTCACATATATTTTCCCAATTTGGCAACTTGCATGTGCTTGTAGTTGTAAAGTTTACTGAAATGTAATCCTCCAAATCGGCAATGTCACGACCCAATTTTTCCTCAGTTGGGTATCGTGATGGCACCTAGTCTTAGGGACTAGGTAAGCCTAACAATAATTAAAACAATAACATTATTTAATTAGAATCTCTTAAAATTCCCAAAACCGGTAGTACAAGTCATAAGCTCTACAGAGTGTTTGCTAGAAAACTTCAAAATACAACTGTCCAGAAATAAGTATAAAAAGTGCAAAACGAAAACTGGAAGGTGACTCCGAAGCCTGCGAATGCAGGAGCAGGTTTACCTTGACTCTCCACAGCAACAGTCCACACAGCTAGCTAACGAACAAGTACCTGGATCTGCACAAAAATGTACAGAAGAGTAGCATGAGCACACCACAGCAGTGCCCAGTAAGTATCAAGACTAACCTCGGTGGAGTAGTGACTAGGAACAATCAAGACACCCACTGGTCTAATAAACCGAACAAATATAAGTACATGAATAACAAAAGTATGATGTCTACATAAAGACTATGCAATATGGCTCACAATACAGTGATGGCATTAAAGCAAGAAACAACAAGTATCAGCGGAATATCATGAAAATGACGCAGACAAAGTGAATGGAACACAACCTAAATCCGGAATCACGAATACAGCACGGACAATAGTAACTCAGCAATTACAACCGCTTTTACATCAGGTTTTAATCAACAACTCCACGAGGTACCGAACCTTGGACAATTTACAATCTCACGGGTCTCAATACCTGAACCCTAACACTTGACAACCTGTGCCCTCATAACACCTCATAACCACACTGACGACTCACGTGCCAATAGAGCCATTCTCACATAGAAGGCAAGTAAACAAGGGCGAGCATCTATGCTCAACAATATCAAGAACACCTCTTATCCGATAAGAGTGCTTAACTATGTGTATGCTTGTGCATGTGTCCTGACATAGTCCATACCAGCAAATAAGCATAAGGAAGAAGAAGAACGGACAACACGTAGAATATTTTCTCACAGCTTTCACAAGATCGAGCTCACACAGGTACGTATACCACTATACAAATATCAACAACAAGAATGCCCCCAGGCCATAAATCATCACAAATCAATCCCTGACACAGCCTACCTTGTCTCGCCCCGTGTGCAATAGTAATATAATTACCTGCCTTGTCTCGCCACACGTGCATAATAATGTTCCATCCTTGTCTCGCCACATGCGCAACCCCCCACACACACACACACACACACACATATATATATATATATATATATATATATATATATATATATATATATATATATATATATATATATATATATATATCCCACCTTGTCACGCCGCATGTGCAAAATCAACAGTAACAATAGCACGGCAGAAACCTCGTGCATCAATATAATAACAGCCGCATGGCAGAAACCTCATGCATCACCACAACAAATACAACAACAACAATGACAATAATACAAAGTACGACAAGTAAATCAACTCAAGAACTTTTAAAATCACAGGAAAATGTGGGACCAAATCACATAGAATAACCACAGCAAATAATGCTAGGCGTAAAGAGAACAACTCATCAAAGGAAAAATAATGTGTATCAACAATCCCACAATATACATTTCAACATCAGGGAAACTAACACGAGTCAAATAATTCCAAATAAAACAAGTCGACTAAGATATAGGATATCTAAAACTTCTTTTAAGGTTGAGAAATTACTAAGGATTTTCAACAATTTAATTAAGGATAAGCAGCGGAAAGATAATCATAACCTCAATTAAGACTAAACAAATTATAAGATGATATAATAATAATTTCAAATAAAGATAAGCAGTTATGAAAAGATAGCATGACAATAGAGGAGGTAAAAAAAAATCTTTAGTTAAGTCAAATAAGAGTCCAATAGGCAATAAGAGTGAATCATGAAAGCAATTAATTCTAATTAAAGCATGTAGAGGTGAAACTAGTAAATAGGAACTTAATCATATCAAGAACAACTTCATATTCAGTGAATATAAGGACCTAAGAATCCTAAAAGGCCAACTTTTCACAAATAAGTCCGAGCACGCACTCGTCACCTCGCGTGCATGGACTACAAATCAACATAGAAGACCCAAATCCTAAGGGGAAAATCCCCCACACAAGGTTAGGCCAAATACTTACCTCGAACCAAGCTCAAACAGTCCGTAAAAATGTCCTTTCCTCAATTATCCGACTCTGAATGGCCCAAATCTAGCCAAACATAATTGCATAACATGAATACAACAATAATAAACTTATCTAATCAATGAAATCAATATTTAATAAAAATTCTGAAATTCGCCCTAAAAAGTCGACCCTCGATCCACAATTATGCCTTAAACCCTCAACTTAGTGCCAAATGACTCGAAACTAATCAAATGTTATATAAAATAGTCAATACATGTTCAAAAGTTCATATCCTAACTATTAAAGCGATTTCCTAACCCTAATTAAAGAAATTCCTAAAATTCACCCCCAATCCCACGTGCTCGGATTCCGGAAATCTTTGAAGAAAGTTGTTACCTATAACCTCATGAACTCAAATATAAAATTTTCACTAAATTCCATAACCATTTTCGTGGTTAAATCCCATTTTTATCAAAAACATAGGTTTTTCATCTAAACCCATGATTTCCACAAATTTACATATTAAAATCTACCCATAATCTATGTATTAAACTCACATTAGGTAGAAATTACTTACCTTCAATAGCTAGGTTGAAATCCCCCTTTTTGAAGCTCCAAAATCTCCTAAGTGTGCAATAAATGCACTCAAAATTGCCTAAGTCCTGTTTTAAAAGAACCATACTGCCTCCAGTGATTTCGCACCTGCGGTCACTAGGCCGCATCTGCGGCATCGCTTCTGCGGACCAAGGTCTGCTTCTGCGGAGGTGCCTGAGGCTGGCTGGTTTCGCTTCTGCGGGCGGGAGATCGGTTCGACGGTCCCGCTTCTACGGCGATCTTGTCGCACCTGCGAACCCTTTCGCTTCTGCGACCCCCCTCTTCGCACCTGCACATCCGCATGTGCGGTCACCTTGCCGCTTCTACGAACACTGGGCAGCCTGGGCTGTGCCTCTTCTGTGGTCCATGGTTTGCTTCTGCCAGCTCGCACCTGCGGCTAGCCCTTCGCTGGTGCGATTACACCAGAAACCTGGTGCTTCAACTCTTCTTCCAAGTCCTAACTTGGTATGTGCCTAGTCCGATTGACACCCGAGCCCCCCCTCCCCCAAAATATACCAACAAGTTCAAAATAATAAAAAGAACTCGCTCGAACCCTTGGAATGCATAAAACAACATCAAAACTAAGAATCATACCCTAAACTAATGCGAATCATCTTATGAACTTCAAGTTCTTCCAACTTACTCTGAATGCGCCGAAACATACTTAAACTACTTGGAACGATACCAAATTTTGCGTGCAAGTCTTAAATCACCATACGGAACTATTCCTAATCTCATAATTCCAATTGGACCTCGATAACGCCAAATTCTACTTCAAACCAAATTTAAAGAACTTTAAAACTTTCAAAGAGTCAACTTTCACTATTAGGCACCTAAACGCTCCTGGGTCGTCCAAAACCAGATCCGAATATACGTCCAAGTCTAAAATCATCATACGAACCTATTGGAACCATCAAATCCCGATTCCGAGGTCGTTTACTCAAAATGTTGACCAAAGTCAAACTTAGCCTTTTAAAGCCAAACCATGGAACCAAGTGTTCTGATTTCAACCCGAACCCTTCCCAATCCCGAACTAACCATCCCTGCAAGTTATAAAATAGTAAAAGCATATATGGGGAGTCTTATTTAGGGGAATGAGGTTCTAGAAAGCAAAACGATCGGTCGGGTCGTTACAATAGAGGAAGTTATATGATTGTTAGCTAACTGTCAGCACCATCCATAGCCATTGTTGTTTTGTGATCAGTCGGAAGTAGATTAGTATTTAGTAGTGACTTTTTTGTTGCTTGAGGCAAGCAAGAGTCTAAGTTGGGGGTGTTGATGTGCCGTAGAAATACATCACTTTCGATACAAATTGCATAGACTTTAGCTCATCTTTTAAATAATTGTGAGTAATTTCTTATGTAGTTTTGGTGTTTTGCAGGAAACCGGACTTGAAGACCCAAGAACATGGAAAGGATGACAAAAATCATGAAAAAGGCAGAAATGTGATAGATATGCGGCCGCAAAAGTGATGTGTGGACCGCGGACCCATCGCAGAGGCAACCAGACCATCCAAGTGTCAAAGAGATAAAAATACAATCAATATGCGACTGCATAACTCATGTGTGGACCGCAAAATTATCGCAAAATACAAGCAGAGTTCCAGTGGAGATTGAATCTGCGATCAACTATGCAACCGCATAAGCATTATGCGGACCGCAGACCTTTTATGCGATGTGAACCTGGAGAGCTTGGAAGTCAGATGTGCGGTAGTGTCATGGATATTCGGACCGCAGATCAATTCTGCGGTCCAGTCTACGGTCGTGAAGCTAATCTGAAGGGGCATTTTTGTCGTATTTTGTCCGCAAATTTTGTACCATTATAAATAGAATGACTAGGGTTGTTGTGGGTCATCTTGTCTGAAAAAGAAGCTACACTTAGAGCATTGATTACACCATTATTTTGGAGCTTTTGAGAGAGATTCCAAGACTTTGTCCTCTTTGTAAGCTTTTATGATTTTATTTAAAGCTTTGTTCTTGTATTCTAGTATGAGTAGCTAACTTTAAATACTAAGGTTGTGGACCCTAAGTGGGTGTAATGTTAATGGGTGTTTACCATTGAATATATATATAATGGTTGGTTGATTTCTATTCATTTCTCATGCTTCATTTATGGTTGATGGTTGCAAACATTAACTAGTACCATTTTACTCTATCTTTACTTGGAAAAGTGGGTTAGGGTTTAGTAGACTTGAATAGCAAGAACTCAAGACTTTAAACCTTGTTCAATAGCATCGCTTAGTGATAAGTGGGTTCTACTTAGCATAAATTGGTTGTTCTTAATTGTAACTCTTTTATATTTGGGAAAATCATAAAGAGGAAATACTACATAATTACTGGAAAATATTGGGGAGTCATTTAGGAACCATTTTCATATCAAAGGTCCTTGCATTAGAAATATATCATATTAACACTGATAGCATAACATTTCATTGACGGGGACGCAACCTTGCTTTCTTAATCAAATTACTCAATTCTCTTATCAACATAGCTTTTCTTAACAAATCACAATTATAAAACTCTTTTCAAACTAACATAGTAGAATTACGGCTTAAGTCAAGTTACACACTACTCAAGTAATCTTTTCACACCTATTCCCTGTGGGATTATCGATCGCCTTACACCATTTATATATGTGTAATTTGAGCGTATCAACTCTTTCATCCTTTCATATTTTTGATTTACCATTATCACCCATTTATCACATCTTATTCATAATGCTTTAATTACTCTCTTCTTATTCTCCTGCTAATATTTTTGTCTATTACCTTATTTTGAAATCTTCAACGAAACATTCTTTCACTTTAGCTCCCCTTGCTCCAAATCATTGGCTCTTCAGGTCGCCTAAACATTTTCTCTTTACTAGGGATGAGAGTCATACTAAGGTAAATATTTATCTCTTCTAGGATTCCACTTCCTATCTTCTGAAATTTTTGAACATTCTAGTATTCATATCTGATTGTACTCTTCTAGAGTGCTGTCACACCCTGACCTCGAGGAGCGAAACCGGCGCTCAACCGAGATAAACCGGCCGAGCAAGCCTACTTGATACCTTCTATCCAACCTTACCCATGAATCATATAAACATCAATAACAAGAGATATACATGAGAAGAGTAAAGTGCTCCGCATTCCTTTCCCATTATTCAAAAAGGTTTATTTATGATTTCCAAACTATTACTAGTTTATAGATATGATAAAAACATGTTCGCCAAATACCAACACTTTTAGTTTAATTCCCAACACCAAACACCACCCACACTATGTCTACGGAACCTCTAAGTACAACCGAAGAGTAATATAAAAGTGTTGGTGATAAGGCCCCGGCTATACCTCAAAACACAAAGTACAACATCAAATGACATCGGGCCCGGAGTAGAGTAGGGCTTCACCAAAACCTATTGAATAGAGAGTGACTGCTAATAAGGATCAAAGCTGCCCGCTGATGAACCACCTGCATCCATTGAAGATGATGCGCCCCCGGCAAAAGGGACGTTAGTACATGTGGAAAATACTAGTATGTAAAGCTAAATGTCCTCTTTCGAAATAGAACGCCAATATCAGAAGGGGAAACACCATGGAAGCAAAAAATAACAATCAATGGTATCCAAATGCCAAGTTAAAACATAACAATATTCAAAATACGAAAATAATATATATATTTGGTTGAGAGATCATTAGCACCGATATACCATCATGTTTTTAGCACGGAGTCCGATCATGCCCGATCATCTTGGCCATCTCCCCACAGACAATGTTGTTTGACATGTGATGTGAAAAAAAGGTGTTACCAAGAGTAGTACCACCATGTGCGCAACATGGCATCCGATCTCCACCTGATCGGCTAGGCCGCCTTCCCACATATGCCGTGTGGGTTGACTTTCCAAGTCACAGCTAATATCAATCTCATCCCAATTAAGGGAAATAATCACAATCACATCAATATTTCAATCTCATCCCAATTAATGGGAATAATCACAACCCACCCCTACACTGGCACGTGTAGTTTCGAGTGTGGGCCTATGACCCACCCTTCCTCAGTTGCTAATGATACTCCCAAAATCGTTTTTTTTGTTTTTGCACACAAGGAACACAAAAGTACAAATATATTTTATATTCACCTCTTAACCTTTCACACTATATATATATATATATAGCTTCGTTAGTACTTTCAACCATTCACAACATTATTATTTCCTCGGCTCTCTTGGCCCTACTTATGATTCTTCTTTCATGGCACGGTGGCCGTATTTCACATTTCATACTTTTATTTCTTTACTTTCAAGGATCACCAACATAAACATCAACATGTAGAATATTCCGAAAATCACAACTTTATGTTCATTAGTAATGGAGGCTAACACATTTAGATCACTTTTTTAAAGTATGGAGCACAATGACTTGTAATCACAACACAAGTTAAAAATCTTAAGCGAGTACTACACCGTATCTTTTTAAATACTTCTTCACAAAAGGAAAATACACAATTTCAACTCTTGAGTACGTAAGAACTCAAATCACATTGGAAATATTTATAAAGGAGGGCATGGTGATTTACGCTTTAAGCACGACTTCAAATCAAATGCACTAGCTACAATAACCATGGCCTCGTTTTATATCTCACTTTAGTTCTTTCACTTTCAAGCATATTTGTAGGTCATCAACAGTAAGAGCATTTGGGATCAAGACCTTAAGCATGAATATGAACAATAAGGGTCTTAGGCGCATTGAGTTTTCTTTCACAATTGGGCATAACAACTTGCAATTAAAAACATGATTGAAGTCATAATATTCCGATACATTGGTCACATTTGAATACATTCCCGAAGGACAGCACAATACGATAGGAGCATTCGGTACACATTTCTAGTACATATCTTTCTACACAAGTTTATTTAGAATAGTAATGTTTGTACTGAATAACTCGGAGCATGGAAATTAGGAACTTGGGCCAACCATACTTGAAACTTACGGGAACATCGTGGAATTCTATTCCAAGAGAGAAGTTTAGTAACAAAGTAAGATACGTAATGCTTTCTAAGTAAGGGATGGAATTCTCAGAAGGAATTCTTATGAACTCCTACAAGATGCAACGTGAATTACAAAGTCTAAGGGAGCATGGTATAATCTTTCTCAGGAATATCATATGGATTTTCCCCTACTTCGATCCGCCGTTACATGTTTTGCCGCAATTAACGTGTGTTAGAGTGATTGTCAAGAGAATTGGCTCAGGTATGTTAAGGCTATCCCTTCTTTCCTTTTGGCATGGTCCAAATGATACAAACGAAACGAGCAAAATACGCAACTTCCATAAATGACTCTACTCATAGAAATGCTAGAGATGTTTATGTTCTTGATTCCCCATGAGACATATTATTATATCATCTATTCATGGGTCTCAGAAAATACGTAGGTTGATAAAGTTTATTTCATGATTTTAATCAAAGACATAATTGTCATATGATATTCCGAAAAATTTTATTGACGTACTTCTCATGCATTGCATTTATTTACATTGACCCATGACCAGATGCCGTTATATACGCGTATATATGTATATTATATGTATATGGGATATGGAAAAAGGTTACGACGTTATATACGAATCACCACCTGATCAGCTGGTATACGTTGATAATTTCCCATAGTGGCCGAGATGATATGATGGGATGCCCTCAGAGGCTGGATGATGTTATGAACGCATATACCTATGCATGGTATGACATTTATACATATACGCATGACATTATGAATATTAATGATTCACAGAGTTGTTCAGACTTACATGTTAAGTCTTTTACTCCATGTTTCTCTCATGTCTATTATTTACTATTTTCATTCCATACATACTCGATACATTATTTGTATTGACGTCCCTTTTGCCTGGGGATGCTGTGTTTCATGCCTGCAGGTCCCGATAGATAGATCGAGAGCCCTCCAAGTAGGCTATCAGCTTAGCAGAAGATGTTGGTGCGCTCTATTTGCTCCATAGTTGCTTGTTTGGTCAGTATGATTTAGACGTGTATTGTTTGGTATGGCGGGGCCCTGTTCCGACCTTTATGATAAATATGTATTCTTAGAGGCTTGTAGACAGATGTCATGTATATGGATACTTGCAGGGCCTTGTTGGCCTATGTTTTAAGTATATAATGGATCACATTGGCCTTATAGGCCCGTATGTCACAGGTATGAGTTTCTATATAAGGCTGGGTCGTTCTATGTCGAGTATTCCCTCATGTTTACTCTGTTTATCTCATGACGCTCCTTCTGGCCCACTTACCTATGATGATGTAATAAGAATATATGATTACGTTGGAACTCGGTTGAGTAAGGTACCAGGTGCTCGTCGCGGCCCATCAGTTTGGGTCGTGACAAAAGTGGTATCAGAGCAGTTCTGTCCTAGGGAGTCTACAAGCCGTATCTAGTAGAGTCTTGTTTATGGGTGTGTTGTGCACCACACTTATAAGCAGGAGGTTACAGGGCATCTAGGGCTGTCACTCTTTCTTCTTACTCTAGATCGTAGGGTAGAGCTCAGTTGTAAGAACTCAATTTCCTAAATTCTATTTTATTCATAATATGACATTACCTACAGTTGGTAAGAGATTGAATGTAGCTATGGAAGAGTTGAGTCAGAGGAACTCGATTTTTCATGATGCTTATGATGAGTAAATGTAAGGTCTTCAGTAGATCATGTGTGTACTAAGACGTGTAAGCCTCTTGACAAGGAGACTTAAGGCAAGAATATCTATCCACCCCTATGGTGAAAGGCAATGAGAGATTCAGAAGATAGATACAAGTTTGAACAAGTAAAAGAAGCAAGATGAAGAAGGGTATGAGGCGCCCAGTTAATGAAGATTATCAGTATTTACAATTCAGGCAGAGAAAAATAAGCCTTTTGAGTTACCTTCAACAATGACAGAGTTATGTACAATTGGCCACACTCATCTCATTTGTGCCCTATGGAAGCTAACAGAAGTAGTATAAGAGATGGACGGATATTAGGATCTGGCTGGGGTTAGAGTTACCCAACATGGTGGATGGCTTGTTTGCGTTGGTTGACATGTCCGAAGGATATTGCAAATGTACTAATAAATCTCCTTGTGAGACACCTAGATGGTGCACTCTAAAATAGTACAGCTAGATATGAGTACTACAAAGATAGGCACTGGAAGCCTGGAAGGGATAAATATTATCTTAGTGTGACTTCCGTCCCTAGCAGAGAAAGAATATTAGGCAACCCGAAGAGCCAGTAGATGGAGCAAGGGGAGCTAAAAGCAAAAGAATGTCTTGTTCAAGTTTTCAGAATAAAGTGATAGACATAAATATTAGTGGGAAATAAGAAGAGAGTTAATGAAGCATTATGAGTAAGATGTGATACATGGATGATAACGGTAGATCAAAAAGATGATAGTATTACAGAGTCTATAGTCAAGTGAAGGAAAAGATGAGAGGTGACATAAAGTCATATCCTCATTTCGAGAAATAAGTTCGTGACTCCAATGCGACTACCGGAAGGAAAAGTTAGACCCCAAAATAATAGAAATCAGTATGGGCTGGTAAGCAAGATAAGCTAAACATGAATTAGGGACTGAGTGATTTGATAATGGTCGGCATCATGAGAATTTTAGATTTGCGTTCCACCGATAATAGAATAGACAGCAGAAGAAGATTCATGACAAATTCAGAGAATGGTCATTCAGGAAGACACTTCCCTAAAGCAAGCAATAGGAGCAAAGTTAAGCTTAAGGGACTGTATGTGCCAGTTACACTAAGTGTCACCCTTGCGAGTAAGGAAATTTGTTATCCTTGGTACAGAAGGATTACCGGAGGCGAGTAAGGGTCATCGATGATGTGAAAAGATGCCAAAGATGAAGAGGTAAAACTTCTATACATAGATCATCGTAGCACTAAATCTTAGTACTCCCCTAAAGGGGGGAATATGGAGTGACGTGGCATTAAATCAGAATTAAGTAGTTCTAGTAACTATGGAATGGTAAAAGAAGGAATGCAAAAAAAACGAAAAAGGAATAAGCTTGCACTTACCCAAATCCTACAGACATGCTACGATTCCAGAACATTATGCAAGTACAACGTCAAGGAGAGGAAGTAAGGGTTTCTGCCCGAGATGTTATTGATAAATAAGGAGCCAGTGCGAGACGTAAGTTAAGAAAAAGGAAATAACCCAAGAAATATTACGTGGAATGTTGATATGAGAATGGGCCAACGAATAGTTAGCAGTTGATTCAGGAAGAGCCTAGTTACGGCTAGACAAGAGGATACAGACAAATCAACAGATCGTGCAAGATAAACATAGTGAACCCCAACATGAGGAATTCAGTCTCACAGGTATGACATTGTGGTCCTTGAGAAATATTCAGATAGGAGTTGGGGTAGTTAAAGGTACCGTATGAGTGTTACAGAAATAAAAGAGAGTGCCACTGGGAAGACAGTTAAAATTTCAGTTCAGAAGCAACCGTACGAGCACATGAGTGTAGAGGTAAGTAAATACGGATAATTAGAGGCGAGGAAGAACATCAAAAATTCTGTCGAGTATTCGATGTAATAAATAAGGAGCCAGTGCGAGATGTAAGTTAAGAAAAAGGAAATAACCCAAGAAATATTACGTGGAATGTTGATATGAGAATGGGCCAACGAATAGTTAGCAGTTGATTCAGGAAGAGCCTAGTTACGGCTAGACAAGAGGATACAGACAAATCAACAGATCGTGCAAGATAAACATAGTGAACCCCAACATGAGGAATTCAGTCTCACAGGTATGACATTGTGGTCCTTGAGAAATATTCAGATAGGAGTTGGGGTAGTTAAAGGTACCGTATGAGTGTTACAGAAATAAAAGAGAGTGCCACTGGGAAGACAGTCAAAATTTCAGTTCAGAAGCAACCGTACGAGCACATGAGTGTAGAGGTAAGTAAATACAGATAATTAGAGGCGAGGAAGAACATCAAAAATTCTGTCGAGTATTCGATGTAATAAGCTCGCAGCTTTACAAGAGTCAGAGGGTCTTCCCTAAATACTACAATGAAAGGTTAGCTGAGGAAATAAGGAAGAAGGCTTCAACCTAAGCATAGTAATTTGAAGAAGGAATGGTCATGTAAAAATAATCTCACTACAACATTGTATGCACTCTATAGGAAAGTGGCACCTACCGTGGCTAATGAACGGGAAGTAAAAGCAAAAGTAGGATTCGATATCATATGAGTTGCACGAAAACTCTGACATGCGTGGGGACTAAGATAAGCTAAGTATGCACGTAACAAGGGGGCAGAAAGACCAGGGAAGGTAATAGCTTATGTTTAAAGAAAGTTGAGAAGGAACAAAAGGAATTATTCGATCAATGATCCAGAGTTAGTTATGTTATGAACACACTTAAGAGTTCGGAGTATTATCCATGCAGCATATATGTTGACAATCATATAGCCGTAGAAGACTCGGGTATAACTTATAAGAAAGAATTGAGTCCAGGTCATAGACAAGGGATTGAATTGTTAGATGATGGTATCACGGATATTCCATAGCGCCCATGAAAGGCTAAAGTAATTACTAATACCATGAGCCGCAGATCGGAAGATAGCATAAGCCTACATAAAGGCTGGTCAGAAGAAAGAGGAAACTAAAGAGTTACATCAAAGAAAGTAAATCAGGAGTCTGATTATTGGACCCAGAAAATTATAGACATCATGATTGAGAACATTGCAGAATCACTTTTAATATCAGAGGTACAAGAGAGATATTACAACAGCCATATTCTATAACGGCTCTACGATAAAGCCAATTAGAAGAGTGCTAGCCTCATAAGAAGTTAGGATGAAGCTCCCACCGGATTGTGTATGCACCAGAGGTGCAAGTATTATAGTAGAGCTTCAAGTTGTGGATGTGAATTATACCTATGTTAAAGCGAGGTCATGAAAGAGATAGAAGATGTGATGCGATATTTTAAGGTAAGTAAGGTAAAGGTGATCAACGTACGAGTTACTCAAATGCAAAAGTTTGCGAATAATCCATACTGCAGATAAAAGGTTAGAAGCGCTGGGATTTAAGTATCTAAGAATGGTAGCGGCGTCATCAGTGGCATATCTTCCAGCTATGGTTTCTAGGTACCGAGAGGCCTAGTCAAGATAGTAAAGAAGAGTTAGAGACGAGGTGATGTCTTATTTGATGTTCCAGGATGACATAAGGAAATCTATGATGCAAGCAAGTTAAAGAAAGGTTGCGAATAATATAAATAGATATGTAGGTTGCAAGCTAAAGTATGGTAAAGCAACAAGGTTTTAGGAAGACAGGAGTAAGGATAAGAAAGGGAAAGTGAGAAGGTGATAATAATGGATAAGTCCTCAGTATTAAGTCCATGAAAACAAGAGAGCTGATGGTTTCTCTAAGTTATAGAAAGCTCAGTATAGCCTGAATGAAATCAAAGGAGTCTAAGACTAGTAGCATTTAGAAGAGATGGAATGCTGCCTTGGTAGTAAAATAAAGGTGTAATTGTGATAGATGAAGGATGACATTTGGGCCTTCGATTGAGTTCTCGGAATCGGGTAAAAGTCACAAAATACGAACACCCATTCACTCGCAAGTTCACTCGTAACAAAATTATCCAAATCCGATGTCTAAATCCCAATCAAAACTCAAAACTCTTAGTTGAAGAACTTCTTCCCATTTTTCCTAAATTTTCAATCCAAACCTGAAACTAAATGGAGAAAACAACTATGGATTAATGGAAAACAACCAAAAACGAGTTAGGAATCATTACCCCAAAGTTTCCTCTGAAAAACCCTCGAAAAATTGCCAAATTCCGAGCTCTCAAGTCCAAAAACGAAGAATGAAACCAAACCCTCAGATTTCTCTTTTCTACCCAGGCGTGACCGCACCTGCGCATAAATAGCCGCATCTGCGCGACCATAGGTGCGCATGTCCAACCGCACCTGCGCTTCCTCTCGCTTTTGCGCGCCAAAAATCCGCTTCTGCGGTGCCGCTGATGCGCACCATTTCTCCGCACCTGCGGAGACTGTCAAGTCCAGCTCTTCTCGCACCTGCGCCTCAATCTTCGCATCTGCGGGCATCGCAGATGCAGAATTTTCCTCGCACCTGCGACCCCTGGAACTCCTCCATTTTTCCGCTTCTGCGCTTGCCTCTCCGCACGTGTGCTCTCGCACCTGCGGTCTCTTCTTCGCAGGTGCGAAAATACCAGAAGCCTGAAGACTTAGCAGTAACACAAACCAAACTTTTAATCCGTTAAGCACCCGAGGCCCCCGGGACCTCAACCAAACATACCAACCAATCCTAATACACTATACAAACTTAGTCGAGCCTTAAAGTCACATCAAACAATGTCGAAACCACGAATCGCACCTTGAATCGACTTATAAATTTCAAATCTTTCAACTTCTAAAACTCGTGCCAAAACCTATCAAATCAACCTGGAATGATGTCAAATTTTGCAGGCAAGTCCCAAACAACATAACGGAGCTGTTCCAACTCTCGGAATCGCATTCCGACCCCGATATCAAAAAGTCCACTTCCGGTCCAAATCTTCAAAAATTCGACTTTCACCTTTCAAGCCTAAATCAGCTACAGACCTCAGATTTACAGTCCGGACACGCTCCTAAGTCCAAAATCACCCAACGGAGCTAATGGAACTGACGGAACTCTATTCCGGAGTTGTCTTTACATAGTTCCGACTACGGTCAAAATCCTAAGACTTAAGCTTCCGTTTTAGGGACTAAGTGTCCCAAATCACTCTGAATCATCCGGTAACTGAATTCAAACACGCACGCAAGTCAATACACATAATATGAAGCTTCTCAAGGCCTTATGCCACCGGACGGGACTTAAATTCTCAAAACGACCGGCCGGGTCGTTACATCCTTCCCCTCTTAAACAAATGTTCGCCCTCGAACGTGCTAAGAATCGCCTCGAAGTCTTCAAATCACTGAAGGTATATATCCAACACACACCCGCGGGCGACTCCACGTCACCCTAATCCACATAACCCTGACGACACCATCCCAATTATAATTCATCTTTTCAGCCAATACGGATAAGCCTTAGAGTTAAAATTCTCACCTTCCATTTGTCTTCAAAAGGCCCGATTTTAAATCCATAACCGAAAACAGTCTCAACCAGCTGTAACAACTCATGCTTACACCCACAAGGTACGACCACACAACAAAACGCCACACATAGGCCCATAATAACATTTCTGATCTCAATAGCTGCCCGAAATCAAAACCAGCACCGGCAATTAGACCCATATCCATTAGCAACCCATTTCAAACCTACACAACACTGATAATGATGCAAGAAACATGAAGAACTCATAACTATACACCCAATTCAACAAATCACAACTAACACCATCGGGCACACACCCCGCAAGCCAAAACTCAAGAAGCACATAACGAAATGGACTAAGTATATAAAGGGAACCACATAAGATAAATATCAAACAAGCCTGATAGGCACAACTTTCTAACAATACCCTGCTACGAATCAATTCAAAAGGAAAAATCAAAGTACATGAACAAATCATAAGGATCTCATCCTGGTATCACCCTCTACCGCGGCACGCAGCCCGGCTCAAACATAACAAATCACATGGAGTCGCGAGGGTCTCGCCCTCAACTCTGAATCACAAGTCGAATACATATCATACCAATGGAAATCTTCCACTAACTCAATTCTGCCAATAAAATCTCAACACTTGCTAAATTCTCACCCTGGTAGAGTATCAAATCACAAATTATAACCAAATTTACTCAGGAATCACATCAAACCTACCATAATGGACAACGTGAATTCACTTATAGTCAACTTTCAATAATTAATATAAATAAACGATAGACACGGCTATCACTTATAGAAACTCCCAATGGGGTAAACATCTAAACATAATACTAAGTCATGAACTCACCCATAGGTGGGACAACAAGTAGGGGAACTCGCCCCGATAAGCAGGTTCGAATCAAAATACGAATGGTGCCCCTCTATAACAAATCAAAAGCATACCTGTATGACATCATCTGGCGCAGTGACCTCGAGCCTACTACATGAAACACATCAACGGGTCAGGCTTTCCTCTCTTGGGCGCCCTCTACTCGCCTGAATACTCCAATGTGACACACATGTCTGAAGTCTAGGACAATCTCTCACCCTGTGGCCGGTATCTCCACACTCGAAGCAACCTCTCTGCTGACGTGGTTGTGGGAATTGTGCCGTGTGGGTACTCTGAGACCCATGAGCACCCGAAACATTGTACGAAGCCTGAAGAGCAAACTGAACTGGATGACCCACAAAACCTCCACCATGTCATACCCTGCCTCCAAAATAAGGACCAGTAGATCTCTCCGGTCTACGAGGTCTCCTCACCTCCTTGTCCTCTCTCTCCTGATCTTGCCTGTACTCTCTCTCGTGGCCTCGACTATCTTCTCTATCCTGGTCCCATATGCCCTCTACTCGGCAGGCGATCCCTACCACCTGCTGAAATGAAACATCTGACTCTAACTCATGAGCCATGCTGAACCGAATATCATGTCTGAGTCCCTCAATGAATCTGCGGACATGCTCTCGAACTGTGACGACTAAAGCAGGTGCTTGCCTGGCCAAATCATTGAATCTCACAGCATACTCTGACACTGACATAGTGCCCTGACATAGCTGCTCAAACTCTGTGCGCCATGCATCTCGAAGGGACTGAGGTACAAACTCTCTCAGGAATATCTATAAAAACTGAACCCATGTAAGTGAAGCTAATTCGGCCGGGCTACCCAACTCATATGCCCGCCACCACCGGTAGGCCACTCCCCTAAGCTGGAACGTAGTAAAAGCAACCCCGCTTGTCTCCACAATACCTAGAGTACGGAGAATGCGGTGACAGTCCTCCAGAAAACCCTGTGCACTCTCTGAAGCCAAACCACTAAATGTAGGAGGGTCATATTTCTTGAACCTTGCAAGTCTAAGCTGCTCTTCCTCAGATGCTACTGCCCTGACCACAGGCTGAACTGGGACCACAGGCTGTGTCGCCATGATACCTGGAGCCTGACCAACATGAACTCACTGCTCTGGGGTGTGGGCGGCAGGAGTCTGGGTTCCTCCCCCGGTCTGTGAAGTAGTTGGTGCAACCGGAATCAACCCCGCCTGAGCCAATGTACCAAACATGCTCAGGAACTGTACTAAGGTCTCCTGAAGTCTGGGGGTAACAGCAGGCGCCTCCGGTACCTGCTCCCCAATTGGAACTAATGGCGGCAACTCAACTGCTGCTCTGGCTGCGACACTTACTCCTCGTCGGCCTCTGCCTCTGCCTCTAGCGATACTTGCTCCAGGAGCAACGTCGTCTATAACTGTAGCTCATGTCCTCACCATATGTGAGAGAATGGAATGATAAAAGTTCAAACTCCGAGATCAATAAGCTGGCATGATAGGAATGAAAGAAGTGAGATTGTCCTAAAAGTTCTGTAGCCTCTCAAAGATAAGTACAGACATCTCCGTACCGATCCGCAAGACTCTACCCAAACTCGCTTATGACTCGTAGCACCTATGAACCTAGAGCTCTGATACCAACTTGTCACGACCCAATTTTCCCTCCGTTGGGTATCGTGATGGCACCTAGTCTTAGGACTAGGTAAGCCTAACAATAATTAAAACAACAACATTATTTAATTAGAATCTCTTAAAATTCCCAAAACCGGTAGTACAAGTCATAAGTTCTACAGAGTGTTTGCTAGAAAACTTCTAAATACAACTATCCAGAAATAAGTATAAACAGTGCAAAACGAAAACTGGAAGGTGACTCCGAAGCCTGCGAACGCAGCAACATGTTTACCTTGAGTCTCCACAGCAACAGTCCACACAGCTAGCTAACGAACAAGTACCTGGATCTACACAAAAATATGCAGAAGAGTAGCATGAGCACACCATAGCGGTGCCCAGTAAGTATCAAGACTAACCTTGGTGGAGTAGTGACTAGGAACAGTCAAGACACCCACTGGTCTAATAAACCAAACAAATATAAGTGCATGAATAACAAAAGTATGATGTCTACATAAAGACTATGCAATATGGCTCACAATACAGTGATGGCATTAAAGCAAGAAACAACAAGTATCAGCGGAATATCATGAAAATGACGCAGACAAAGTGAATGGAACACAACCTAAATCCGGAATCACGAATACAGCACGGACAATAATAACTCAGCAATTACAACCGCTTTTACATCAGGTTTTAATCAACAACTCCACGAGGTACCGAACCTCGGACAATTTACAATCTCACGGGTCTCAATACCTGAACCCTAACACTTGGCAACCTGTGCTCTCATAACACCTCATAACCACACTGACGACTCACGTGCCAATAGAGCCATTCTCACATAGAAGGCAAGTAAACAAGGGTGAGCATCTATGCTCAACAATATCAAGAACACCTCTTATCCGATAAGAGTGCTTAACTACGTGTATGCTTGTGCAAGTGTCCTGACATAGTCCATACCAGCAAATAAGCATAAGGAAGAAGAAGAACAGACAACACATAGAATATTTTCTCATAGCTTTCCCAAGATCAAGCTCACACAGGTACGTATACCACTACACAAATATCAACAACAAGAATTCCCCCCAAGTTATAAATCATCACAAATCAATCCCTGACACAGCCCACCTTGTCTCGCCATGTGTGCAATAGTAACATAATTGCCCGCCTTGTCTCGCCACACGTGCATAATAATGTTCCCACCTTGTCTCGCCACATGCGCAACCCCCCCCCCCCCACATATATATATCCCACCTTGTCACGTTGCATGTGCAAAATCAATAGTAACAATAGCACGGCAGAAACCTCGTGCAACCCCATAACAACAACTGCACAGCAGAAACCTCGTGCATCACAATAATAACAGCCGCACGGCAAAAACCTCGTGCATCACAATAATAGCAGCCGCACGGCAGAAACCTCGTGCATTACCATAACAAATACAACAACAACAATGGCAATAATACAAAGTACGACAAGTAAATCAACTCAAGAATTTTTAAAATCACAGGAAAATGTGGGACCAAATCACAAAGAATAACCACAGTAAATAATGCTAGGCGTAAAGAGAACAACTCAACAAAGGGAAACTAATGTGTATCAACGATCCCACAATATACATTTCAACAACAGGAAAACTAACACGAGTCAAATAATTTCAAATAAAACAAGTCGACTAAGATATAGGATATCTAAAACTTCTTTTAAGGTTGAGAAATTACTAAGGATTTTCAACAATTTAATTAAGGATAAGCAGCGAAAAGATAATCATAACCTCAATTAAGACTAAACAAATTATAAGATGATATAATAATAATTTCAAATAAAGATAAGTAGTTATGAAAAGATAGCATGACAATAGAGGAGGTAAAAAAAATCTTCAGTTAAGTCAAATAAGAGTCCAATAGGCAATAAGAGTGAATCCTGAAAGCAATTAATTCGAATTAAAGCATGTAGAGGTGAAACTAGCAAATAGAAACTTAATCATATCAAGAACAACTTCATACTCAATGAATATAAGGACCTAAGAATCCTAAAAGGCCAACTTTTCACAAATAAGTCCGAGCACGCCCTCGTCACCTCGCGTGCATGGACTACAAATCAACATAGAAGACTCAAATCCTACGGGAAAAATCCCCCACACAATGTTAGGCTAGATACTTACCTCGAACCAAGCTCAAACAGTCCGTAAGAATGTCCTTTCCTCAATTATCCAACTCCGAATGGCTCAAATCTAGCCAAACACAATTACATAATATGAATACAACAATAATAAACTTATCTAATCAATGAAATCAATATTTAATAAGAATTCCTAAATTCGCCCTAAAAAGTCGACCCAGGCCCACGTCTCGAAATAGGTTAAAAATCACAAAATACGAACACCCATTCACTCGCGAGTTCACTCGTACCAAAATTATCCAAATCCGATGTCTAAATCCCAATCAAATCTCAAAACTCTTAGTTGAAGAACTTCTTCCCATTTTTCCTAAATTTTCAATCCAAACCCGAAACTAAATGGAGAAAACAACTATGGATTAATGGAAAACAACCAAAAACGAGTTAGGAATCATTACCACAAAGTTTCCTGTGAAAAACCCTCAAACAATCGCCAAATTCTGAGCTCTCAAGTCCAAAAATGAAGAATGAAACCAAACCCTCAGATTTCTCTTTTCTGCCCAGGCGTGACCGCACCTGCGCATAAATAGCCGCATCTGCGCGACCGTAGGTGTGCATGTCCAACTGCGCCTACGCTTCCTCTCACTTCTGCGTGCCAAAAATCCGCTTCTGCGGAGCCGCTGATGAGCACAATTTCTCCGCACCTGCGGAGACTGTCAAGTCCAGCTCTTCTCGCACCTGCGCCTCAATCTTCGCATCTGCGGGCATCGCAGATTCAGAATTTTTCTCGCACCTGCGACCCCTGGCACTCCTCCATTTTTTCTCTTCTGCGCTTGCCTCTCCGTACGTGCGCTCTCGTACCTGCGGTCTCTTCTTCGCAGGTGCGAAAATACCAGAAGCCTGAAGACTTAGTAGTAACACAAATCAAACTTTTAATCCGTTAAGCACCCGAAACTCACCCAAGGCCCCCGAGACCTCAACCAAACATACCAACTAATCCTAATATACCATACGAACTTAGTCAAGCCTTAAAGTCATATCAAACAACGTCGAAACCACGAATCACACCATGAATCGAACTTATAAATTTCAAATCTTTCAACTTCTAAAACTCGTGCCGAAACCTATCAAATCAACCTGGAATGACGTCAAATTTTGCAGGCAAGTCCCAAATAACATAACGGAGCTGTTCCAACTCTCAGAATCGCATTCCGACCCCGATATCAAAAAGTCCACTTCCGGTCCAAATCTCCAAAAATTTGACTTTCGCCATTTCAAGCATAAATCAGCTACATACCTCAGATTTACGGTCCGAACACGCTCCTAAGTCCAAAATCACCCAACGGAGCTAATGGAACTGACGGAACTCCATTCCGGAGTCGTCTTCATATAGTTCTGATTACGGTCAAAATACTAAGACTTAAGCTTCCGTTTTAGGGACTAAGTGTCCCAAATCACTCTGAATCATCCGATAACTGAATTTAACCATGCACGCAAGTCAATACACATAATATGAAGCTGCTCAGAGCCTTATGCAGCCGGACGAGACTTAAATTCTCAAAACGACTGGCCGGATCGTTACAAGCAAGTGGGTCATTTGCTTGGATTTTTTCTTGTGCACAAATACTTTCATTATTTGTAAAGTTGCATACACCACTTTACTTTTGAATTTTAAGCATTATAGTTCTTCTTTGCAAATTTGGAAAGTGAAATTTTTCTTCTCATTGTTCCTTTTTCTTATTAGTTTAATTATTTCCTGCAAAGAAAGAAAAAATATTAGTACTAAAAATTAGATTCCAGCTCAACTTATGCATGATATTTTTCTCTTATCAAATTCTATCACACTTAAATATTTGCTTGTTCTCGAGCAAAAAAAAAATCAAATAAACACGGTAGCTAAACACTTTAAGTGAAATCATGAGAAGTTTTGACAGAGAAGAATTAACTAAGACCAATCCACGAGTTCAAACAACTTTTAACCGTACTCATGTTCACCTATTGCGTATCGAAATCATAATATTTTCTAATCCCAAGTGTGTCTCATTAGATAAAGAGATATGCCCACATATCACATAATATATAGATAAAAAATAGAGAAGGGCATGAATAGAAACATTCGCTCACTCTCAATAAAAAAAGTATCTCAAGCTACTGGAAATTGCCATAAGCTTGACTATTATATGGTTCTTTACTAATATAGGAGTTTATGAGTTGAGATCATGTAGGACTTTTACAAGGTTGTAATGAAGGCTTAGGGATCGGAAGGATACATATGGATAATAGTGACTCAAATTCCCTGTAGGCTCTACACTTTACTTTATCGCTCAAGCACGATTGTCTTCCATATTTCTTTAAACAATCGATATCCTTTTTTTTGGAGCCCATTTACAACTTTCATTTTTTATAATTGAATGGAGATATCAATATATCTTCGTTATTCCCTTTTCTTTTGCAATTGTTTTCTAGAATTTCAGAAGCAACTATTTTTATTTTTTTCTCTCATAAAAACATCTGAAGAGATCAACAAGCTCAAATAATTATTTTTTCATCAATTACACCTCACCCCCTATATTTTTACATTTAGATCAACTCTTAAAGTGCAAAGGGAATTAGGTGAATAGATAATAAGTCGTAACAACAAACAAGCTAAGTGTTAAAGCTTGACGCCAACAAAAAAAAGAAGAGATAATTTATTTAGGCTAACTAGGGATAAAGATCATCAAGGTAGGTTAATTTAGGTTGTGGCTCAACAAAGAAGGCTTACTTTCATTTTTCAACTTATAGATCTACCTAGAATTTTGCTTCAAACCACATTCAAGGTAAGTTCTAGATTTACAAATAAGCAGGACAACTAGACAATATAAGCTAACCGCACAATACACTTGGAACCTACGAAAATTATGATTTTAATCACCAATAAGTAAGTATGAGCTTAGAAAGGTAGTCATAAAACCCATGAATGGTACTTAATCAAATTCTTTTTTTTTTTAAGTCTTATGCTTTACAAGTCAAATCAAGTTTAGCCAACTTATTTACCAAAATAAATTAAACAACTAAAAGTCCTAAAAGAAATATTCGGTTCAAAATATTACGACCATGGCAAAGAACCGAACAAGAAATCCATGGAAGTACATGAAATAAGTCGCCTTAGGAGTAAGGAAACTCAAATTTTATCAAGTTTTTTCAGTTTTTTTTTTATAATTTTACTAAAAATATATTTTTTTAGTTGTAGCATATACTTTTCTTTTTTTTACCTTTTGCTTTTAACAGAGAAAAAAAAAACTTTAAAGAAACACATATATAACAAATATATTCCTCTACCACCAAGCTTAAATAATATCATATCCTCATGACAAACAAATTAAAAATAAAAGAAGATAAAGCAGCTTCCTTGATTTTTTTCAATTCTATCCTCATTTTCTTTTTCTTGGCTTCTCAAGGTTTTTCTCATATAATAAAGAAAAGATTATGGCAAAGAAAACGTTCTTTGTCATGATAGGAGAAAACTGTCATTGTCGAAATCATGAGAGTGCTTCTTTATCATGGAAAAATATATTAATATATACTACATACACACACATATATAATATAATACAAACATGCAATTATTAAAAATATATTTACTTTTTTTTCTTAATTTATTTTTAAAAAAAACTAATTTTATTATATATATTTACTAGAAATAAAATTTATATGTTACTACTAATAATTACTTAAAAGATTAAAGAGAGGGAGAGAAAATAGTTTTGAGTTTAACGTTGCCAGCTCGACTTATTTTAAGAATTAGGCAAAAAGGATTGTTGAAGCCTGTGTGTCGAAGAATCTGCTGATATAAGGCTTCAAACGATGATCGTTTACTTTGAATTTGTCTCCCCCATCTGTACGTTGTATTTCAATGGCACCATAGGGGGTTACTTCTGTTACAATGTAAGGTCCTGGCCAACGTGACTTGAATTTTTCTGGGAATAATCTCAACCGGCTATTGTACAAAAGAACTTGGTCTCCAACTGTAAACTCCTTATGGAGAATGAAGTTATCATGCCATTTTTTTGTCTTTTCTTTATACAATTTAGCATTTTCATATCTTCAAGTCTGAACTCCTCCAATTCATCAAGCTGCAACAGACGATTTTTACCTGCATTTGGAAAATTTAGATTTTACAACTTTATAGCCCAATATGCTTTATGTTCTAGTTCCACAGGTAAATGACAAGCTTTTCCAAAAACTAGTCTATAAGAAGTTGTGCCTATGGGAGTTTTGAAAGCAGTTCTGTATGCCCATAAAGCATCATCTAACTTTAAAGACCAATCTTTTCGAGAAGAACCAACACTTTTTTCTAAAATTCTTTTTAATTCTCTATTGGATACTTTAACTTGCCCGCTTGTTTGAGCATGATATGGAGTTCTTGTTTTATGAGTTACTCCATATCTTGACAACAAACTAGTGAATTGTTTATTTACCAAATGAGTTCCCTGATCGCTTATGATAACTCGTGGAGTTCCAAATCTAGAAAATATATTTTTCTGGAGAAAAACACAAACAACATTGTCACGACCCCATTTTCCCCTCCGTAGGATGTCGTGATGGAACCTAGTCTCTAAGACTAGGTAAGCCTAACAATTTGCGGAATCAATGAGTAATAAACTGAACTCCCATCTCAACACATGATATATAAATATAAAAATGTCATTCAATAATTACAACTCCCAAAACCCGGTGGAAATAAGTCACAAACTTCTAAGAGCAAATACTAAGTGTCTTTATATATCAGAGTCTAAAAAAAGATAAGGAATACAATATAGTAAGGATAGATGGGGACTCCGAGGTCTGCAGACGCTTGCAGATATACCTAGAAGTCTCCACGTACGGTCCGACTCACTGGTATTTGGTCTGGTGGAAAGAATCTAGATCTGCACAAAAAGATGTGCAGAGTGTAGTATGAGTATGCCACAATGGTACCTAGTAAGTACCAAGCCTAACCTCAATAGAGTAGTGACGAAGTCAGGTAAGATCCCTACCGGTTTAAAAGAAAAGTAAGGCAGAAGATATAATAATATATTGAAATGACTGAGAATTTAAACAATAAGAAGTTTCAGAAAATATCAGCACAATAAATAGAGGTACACAGCAGGGGCACTCCCGAGGTACCGCCTCGTAATCCCAAATGTAAAGATGCAGTACAGGGGGATCTCCCGAGGAACCGCATCGTAGTCCCAAAGTAAATATGCAGTACAAGGGGATCTCCCGAGTAAACGCCTCGTAGTCCTAATGTAAATATGCAGTACATGGAGATCTCCCGAGTAAACGCCTCATAGTCCCAAAGTAAATATGCAGTACAGTCGGATCTCCCGAGGAACCGCCTTGTAGTCCCAAGTAAATATGCAGCAAGTAATCGAAGGAAAACAAAAATTTTCAGCAAGAATCTTACAGTTAAAGATTTAATTCAAATCAAGGAAAGCAGGTAATTCAACTAAGCATGTTGCACAAATTGCAAGTAAGAGTTAAGGCACGTAGACATGCGATGCTAGACTAAACATGATCACTACATATGCTAAGGCAACTCGGTTAATATATTTTAAAAGAAGACAACTCAGTTAATGTATTTTAAAATATGACAAATCAGCAAGAATCAAAATTTTCATAATCAGCCCATGTATGCACTCGTCACCTCGCGTACACGGCGCTCACATATCACAAATTATTACAACAGTACCAAATCCTAAGGGGATTTCCCCCACACAAGGTTAGATAAGTCACTTACCTCAAATGTCGCTCAATCAATCGGTAAGAATGCCTTTCCCTCGATTTTCTGACTCCGAATGGCCCAAATCTAGCCAAAATTAATTTCATAACATGAATACAATTACAAGAAACTAATTTAAATCATAAATCTACGACTTTAGCAAGGAATCAAAAAATCGCCCCAAAAGGTCGACCTGGGCCCACGTCTCGGAATCGTGTAAAAGTCACAAAATACGAACACCCATTCAACCACGAGTTCACCCATACTAAAATTACCAAAATCCGCCACCAAGTCGCCACTCAAATCCCCAAATTACACTTTCCAAATCCCTAGCCTCAACTCCCACATTCCACCATAAACACACACAATCTAGGTGGGAAAAACAACGGGGAAACAATATTATTGATAAAAAAAATAAGCACAAGAGACTTACCTCAAGAAATCCCTCTAAAAATGCTCTAAAAAATCGCCAAAACCAAGCTCAAAATGTCTAAAATGAGCAAAAACCGTGAACCATTGCATTTAAGTGTTCTGCCCAGCTTTCTCGATTCTGTGAGGGATCCACCGCATATGCAGTTCCGCACCTGCGGTTCCGCACCTGCAAAAAAACCATCGCAGGTGCGGACTTCACTTAAGCCCTCAAAGTTTGCTTCTGCGAACAAGTGCCACACCTGCGCGCCCGCTTCTGCGTTCCATCCTCCGCTCCTACAAGTATGCTTCTGTGAGACCCTGACCGCATCTGCGGTCCCAGCTTGACAGGCCCATAATCGCTTCTACGGCTCTATGGACGCTTTTGCGAGGTCGCACCTGCGGCCCAAAGTGCGCAGGTGCGATTACACCAGGTGCATCAAACTTCAGCCAACACAACACAACTCCAAATGATCCGTTAACCATCCGAAATCAACCCGAGGCCCCCGAGACCTCAACCAAATATACCATCAAACAACGCTAAAAACACGAATTATACATCGATTCAAGCCTAATAACTTCCAAGTTTCAAACTTCTACATCCGACGTCGAAACCTATCAAATCAAGTCCGATTGACATCAAATTTTGCACACAAGTCATAATTGACATTGCAGGCCTATTTCAACTTTCAGAATCAGAATCCAACCCTGATATCAAAAGTCCACTCCCGGTCAAACTTCTCAAAAATTATCCCATTTTCTAACTTTTGCCAATTGATGCTAAAATGATCTACAGACCTCCAACTTAACATCCGAACATGATCCTAAGACTAAAATTACCCTACGGAGCTATAGAAACTGTCAAAACTCCATTCCAGAGCCGTCTTCACACAGTTCGAACTACGGTAAATTCCTATGACTTAAACCTCCATTTTAGGGATTATGAGTCCCATTTCACTCAGAACCCAAAAACAAATCTTCCCTGCAAGTTACATAACCACTAACTGAAGTAGGGGGAGCAATAAATAGGGGTTCAGGGCTAACTCTCTCAAAACGACCGGCCGGGTCGTTACAAACACGAGCATCAGTTTTTCTAGTAGCCATTACTTCTACCCATTTTGAAACATAGTCAATAACAACTAAAATATATTCACATCCATTTGAAGGAGGAAAAAGACCCATAAAATCAATGCACCAAACATCAAATATTTCACACACAAGGATAGAGTTAAGAGGCATATCATCCTTTTTTTGAAATGTTACCGCTTCTCTGGCATTTGTCGTAAGTGGCAACATAATTCCTCGCATCTCTAAATAAAGTGGGCCAGAAAAAACCAGCTTCAAGCACTTTTGCGGCTGTTCATCTTCCTTGATAGTGTCCTCCTACAGCTCCATCATGACAGTGGCTTAGGATATTATTCATCTCTGTTTCTGGTACACATCTCCTGATCATGCCATCTGCACAAAATTTAAACAAGTAAGGATCTTCCCAAAAATAATATCTTATTTCTTTTTTGAGTTTTTTTCGTTGTTCGTAAGATAAATCTTTTGGGATCCACCCTCCAACCAAGTAGTTGGCAATGTCAGCAAACCAAGGTGGTTAATCTGTAATTGTTGTGATTATATAGACATGCTCATCAGGAAATTCCTACTTGATATCTGTTGTCTTCGTTGGAGGATTTTCCAAACGTGATAAATGGTCAGCTAGCTGATTTTCTGAACCTCTCCTATCTTTTATTTCAAGATCAAATTCTTGCAAAAGAAGTGTCAATCTTAGCAATCTAGGTCTACCCTCTTTCTTTGTTAAGAGGTACTTTAAAGCAGTATGATCAGTGAATACTGTAACCTTCGTTCCTATCAAATAGGACCGAAATTTGTCAAATGCAAATACTAATGTAAGTAGCTCCTTCTCAGTTGTGGCATAATTGTTCTGAGCTTCATTGGGGGTTCTACTTGCATAGTAAATAGGCCTGAAAATCTTGTCTATCTTTTGTTCCAATATCGCTCCAACTACTATATCACTTGCATCACACATTATTTCAAACGGTTCGCTACAATCAGGAGAAATAACAATTGGAGCATTAGTTAAATGTTCCTTGAGAATCTCAAATGCTTTAAGCAATTATCTGAAAATTCAAACTTCACATCTTTCATCAGTAGGTTAGTTAGAGGTTTTAAAATTTTTGAAAAGTCTTTTATAAACCTTCTATAAAAACCAGCATGCCCTAAGAAACTTTTAATGCCTTTAACAGTGGTAGGAGGGGGTAATACTGCTATAAGATCAATTTTAGCCTTATCAACTTCTATTCCTTTAGCAGAAATTTTATGTCCTAAAACAATTCCATCTATTACCATGAAGTGACATTTTTCCTAATTAAGAACCAAATTTGTCTCTTCACATCTTTTAAGCACCAAAGTTAAATGATAGAGACAATCTTCAAATGTCTTACCAAAAAGTGTAAAATTATCCATAAAGATTTCAAGAAACTTTTCAGTCATATCTGAGAAAATTGCGGACATGCAACACTGAAATGTAGCTAGAGCATTGCATAGTCCAAATGGTATTCTTTAGTAAGCATACGTACCTTGGGGGCATGTGAATGTAGTTTTCTCTTGATATTCTGGAGCAATTGGTATCTGATTATACCCAGAATATCCGTCAAGAAAACAGTAAAAACCATGGCTTGCAACTCTTTCAAGCATTTGATGTAACGACCCGACCGGTCATTTTGAGTTACAGCCCCGTTCCCCTATTTACTGCTCAATTTGTGCTTTACAGTTGTTATGAGACTTGCCGGTGTAATTGGTTCGGGTTTGATGAGGTTTTGAAATGAATTGAGACACTTAGTCTCCAAAATGAAAACTTAAGTTGAAAAGGTTGACCAAATATTGGCTTATGTGTAAACGACCCCGTAATAGAACTTTGATGATTCCAATAGCTCCATATATTTATTTTGGACTTAGGAGAGTGTCCGAAAAATTATTTGGAAGACCGTAGTTAAATTAGGGTTGAAATGGCTAAAATAGAAATTTAAGTTTGGAAGTTTGACGGGGGAGTTGACTTTTTGATATCAGGGTCGGAATCCGATTTTGAAAATTAGAATAGGTCCGTTGTGTCATTTGTGACTTGTGTACAAAATTTGAGGTCAGTCGGACTTGATTTGATAGGTTTTGGCATCGAATGTAGAAGTTGGAAATTCTAAGTTTCATTAAGCTTGAATTGGGGATGATTCATGGTTTTAGTATTGTTTAATGTGATTTGAAGTTTTGACTAAGTTCGTATGATCTTTTAGATCTTGTTGGTATGTTTGGTTGAGGTCCCGGAGGCCTCGGGTGAGTATCGGATGGTTAATGGATCGAAATTTGGACTTAAGGAAAAATCTGAATTTTTTTGCCTTCTAGTGTAATCACACCTACAAACATTTTCTTGCAGGTGTGAGCTGGGCAAGTGTAGAAGTGGGGGGGGGGGCTGGCAAGGCAGTATGCACAGGTGCGGAGATTTCTCCGCATCTGCAAAGCCGCAGAAGCGGAACACGGAGGGGCAGGTTCCATCACAGAAGCGGACAACTTCTTCGCAGAAGCGTGTCCGCATAAGCGGACTGAATTCCGCAGAAGCATGATTAGCCGCAGAAGCGGCTTAGTGAGCCACAAAAGAGAAAATCCTGGGCAGAATGTTAAAAATAAGGGTTCTCGATTTTGACTTCATTTCTAACATTTCTCTCACGACCCAAAATCCAACTAGTCGTGATGGCACCTAATCCAACCCGGTGCCCCAACCCGCTAGGTAAGCCAGTTAACCACTAACCAATTCTAATAACAATTAATAAATCAATTAAGTAAAGAAATTATCTGAATCTTATACATTCCCCAAGAACTGGTAGTACAAATCACGAGCTTCTAAGAATAGAGTTTATAAAGCTGAAATGAAATTAATACATCGTCTGTTTGAAAAGTGCATAAATAGATTTATTTTTATAGATCTAAGGCTACCACGAACAAGAGGCAGCTACAACCGAGACGCAGGTACATCTTCAAATCTAGCTCCCATCGAACACAGCAACATCAGCAGCCAACATCTGCACGCAAGGTGCAGAAGTATAGTATGAGTACAACCGACCCCATGTACTCAATAAGTAACAAACCTAACCTTAAGTTGAAAGTAGTGGCAAGCTAACATAAATGGTCGGGTCTAACACCAGTACTCCACAACAGTTCATAACAGCATAGTATAAGTAACAAAAGAGTATCTCATAAATAAAAGGCTCTGTTCGTTCACAGTTTCAGAAAAGTAAGCATTTCTTTTCAAGTATCTCAGTGAAAACCCAAATCTTTTACCGAAAAAGCCAAAATACGAGTAAGTTGAAAACTGTGATTTTTCCTAAAAGTCCTTCCAACAAATAGTAAGATGTTTCATTTTCAGATAGCCTGAGAAAAGTACTTCTCTATGCCTACATGTCAAGATACAGGTAAAATCATAAATGTTCCCAAAACTGGGTAGCAGAAGGAAATGCACCTCTATGCATGTATCACAAGTACGCACGTCAAATGCAGTGCATCTCGATGATGAGTTCATGTACTCACACTCTCAGAGTACTCAATCTTACTGTCTAGCATTCTCTCTCACTATGCTCAGCACACTCAATCACTCAGCGCTGTACAATACCCGCTGCGGCGTGTAGCCCGATCCATATTTATAGTCGACTGCGCTCACTGGGGGCGTGCAGACTCCGGAGGGGCTCCTTTCAACCCAAGCGCTATATCGCTGCGGCGTGCAGCCCGATCCCATAAAACATAATCAATATAACATGCTGTGGCGTGCAGTCCGATCCCAAAATATCACTCTTACTCGGGCCCTCGGCCCCACTCAGTCATCAATCTCTCCAGTCTCACTCACGGGCTCACAATGTCATGGAACTAGCCCGATAACAATGATATGATTTATCAATAAATAATAACTGAGACTGAGATATGGAATGAATGCATTGATATGACTGAGTATGAAATATCAATGAAATCAGTGAGATGACAGTAAGAAACGACCACTATGGGTCCAAACAGTATCGGCATAATGTCTAAACATGATATCTAGCATGATTGACAGCTTAACTACTTTATCACATGGTGAAAACGCGAATATCAACAAAGTAGGACCACTATACAGTGCCATGGGAACAACAGAGTCTCAATTCACATGGTGCACACCCACACGCCCGTCACCTAGCATGTGCATCACCTCAAAACTAATCACATAACACGTATCTTGGGATTTCATACCCTCAGCTCCAAGATTAGAAGAGTTACTTACCTCGAACAAGCTAATTCCAACACCGAGCAAGCCAAGCGATGCTCCAAAATGCCATCCCGCGCATTCCGAGCTCCGAATGGCTCGGAACTAACCAAAAACAACTCAATACATCAAACAATGCTAAAGGAACAAATCCCGATCGAAAAAGATCAAATCTTGAATCAAAAGCCCAAAATCGGCCAAAAGCCCAACCCGAGCCCGCACCTCGAAACCCGACAAAATTTACAAAATTCAACAACCCATTTAATTATGAGTCCAACCATACTAGTTTCACTCAAATCTTATGTTTAAAACTCAAAAATTCATATTATGAAACTTTAGGCCAAACCCCCCAATTTTCTCTATAAAATTCACAATCCAATTACCAAAACAAAGGTAGATTCATGATATAAAATAAAAAATGAGTAGGGAACACTTACCCCAGCCCACAAGATGAAAATTGCTTCAAGAATCGCCTCAATCCGAGCTCCATAGCTCCAAAACTGTAAAATGGTAGAAATCCTCAAAATAGAGTTCTTATAATCTGCCCATACGCCCTTCTTTCGCGAATGCGGAAAACCCATCGCGTTCGCGATGAACAACCTATCCTACCACCAAATCACTCTATGCGTTCGCGGTACACCCCACACGAATGCGATGACTCCAGATGCCCCAGCTTCGCGAACGCGACATACCTTTCGCGATCGCATTAAAGAATCCTCCAACTCCCAGCTGCCAAACCTCAACACTACACGAACGCATATCCCTGCACGCGGACGCGAAGAACACCACATCTACCCACCGCGAACGCGACCAAGGAAGTGAGAACGCGAAGAACATACCACTGCACTGACCAAAAATACTCATCGCGGTCACGTTGCTCCATCCGCGATCGCGAAGCACAACTGAAACACTAGAAAATCAACAATAACAACATGGTCCAAAATAGTCTGAAACCATCCGAAGCTCACCCGAGCCCCTCGGGACCCCGTCAAGACATACCAACAAGTCCCATAACATAGCACAGACCTACTCGAGGCCTCAAAATGCACATAACAACATCAAAACGATGAATCACACCTCAACTCGAAATCAAATGAACTTTGAAACTTCAAACTTCCACAACCAATGCCGAAACCTATCAAATCACGTCCGATTGACCTCAAATTTTGCACACAAGCAACATTCGACATTACGGACCTGCTCCAACTTCCGGAATCAAAATCCGATCCTGATATCAAAAAGTCCACTCCCGGTCAAACTTTCCAAAATTTTAACTTTTGCCATTTCGAGCCAAATTTAACCACGGACCTCCAAATCGCAATCTGGACGCGCTCCTAAGTCTAAAATCACCAAACGGAGCTAATGGAACCATCAAAATTCCAATCCGAGGTCAAATGCTAAAAAGTCAAACTTGGTCAACTCTTTTGAATTTAAAGCTCCCTAGTTGAGAATCATTCTTCCAAATCAGTCCTGAATAACCTGAAAATCAAAACCGACAATTCACACAAGTCAAAATACCTCATACAGAGCTACTCACGCCCGTAAACTACCGAGCAAAGTGCAAATGCTCAAAACGACCGGTCGGGTCGTTACATCCTCCCCCACTTAAACATACGTTCATCCTCGAACGTGCCCAGAGTTGTTCTCAAAGCCATCAACTGCCGTGTAACTCTACCATGCACACACTCGGGGGTGATCCCACGTTACCCTATTCTATATAGGCCCGACAACACAACATAACTGAAGATCATTACTCGAACCTTAGCCTATAAGCCTTAGAATCTAATTTCCAACATCCGGAATTTCTATAAGGTCAGAATCTCGCATCTACACACTGTATAAGTCCGAACAAGATGTAACCATAATCCAAGATGTAATCACATGATATACCGCATAACTCAAATAATCATAGCAATAATTTCTAATCACAGTAGCTGCTCAAAACCACCCAATATCGGTAATAAACCTAATGTCAAACAAAACCTCATTCTAAAACCTTCGGACACTGCCGATGATGAAAGAAACACGCAGAACTCATAACCATTCATTAGATCAACCAGTCATGGAATTCTCTCTCATTCGACAAGAACTATAGAAAATTCTAAGCCGACTTTCGATATTATCCTTCCAAACATACTGTAATAAATTCCGATAGTATCCATTCTAGGTCCAATGATCTCATCTCATCCAACACGACCACTCTAGTGACATGCCACATCAATACAATCTACGCCATAACTCGTGCAATCCGTGCACCAATAAGCAACCTTCCATATATACTCAAATCATGGAAAACTGATTCAGACGGGAGAACTGTCATGCAAGCTCGACAAGTACCACCATAACGCAATGCTAAGAACCTATCACACACCGTAGAACCAAAACACACGAATCTAACATGAGGGATCATATTCAACATAATTCCGCTGCAATGCGTGACCCCATCCAAACACTGGTCCATATGAAATACCCCAGCCACCATGCTCAAAATCAATAACCATGCAAAATTCGACATCAATTACCTAAAGTGCATTACCGTAACCCCGGAGAGTAAATAACACAATACCACAATCCGGAAAGAACATAGCCAACGCGCAAACAATCACGCAATACTCAAATACTCATCTGGCTCAAATTCCGCTATAAAGCCCAAATAGAACCATACCGTGTGTGCATATAACCCATGAATCGCAACCCCTTGTAGCATAGAAGAGTATCTCACAGATCATTTTAGAAGACGAATAAGCTCAACAACAACCGAATGGCACATCCCTCAACGATAGCAGTACGGAGCCAACCAATCCGACTCGATGTAGAATACCCATCCTAGTTGGGCCTACCAATAGGCCCCCATATCAATTCTGGTCACCCACCAATAGATAAATAACCTTCCGAAGGTCCACAATGACTGAATCATAACACATACTATCATCTGGCTAGCTTCGGCCATGACTTCACAGTCTGCAACTATGAAACAATCTATTCTTGAGAACTCCCAATCTCCAACTCCATAGGACACACAAATCACCATATTTGATCCCAAATCCACCGCCAGAATGTCTAACATATCTCTTATACATGATCATCCCACGAGGAATACTTCTAAAATTCTTCCGTACCACATAGCAAAATTTGAATATCAGCAGTCGATCAGCCAGGAGAGTGCCACAACACTAATGAAGTATCCATAAATCAAAACACAGTGCGCCTCCTAAAATGTACACTCTCCTCAAGAAATAAAAAAAAGTAATATCATTTACCTAGTCATTTGAAACCGTCTATGCTGCCTACGAATTTATGCCCTTCCCTTCCAAACTGACTCGTGACCTTGCACATGCAAATCTCAATCCTACACAACACACCGCATCTACCATGCCATCTTGTGAAGAGTACAAGAATCTCATAATCAACTCCGAGTCACAAGAAAAATACATACCTATTCAGTCAGAAACCTTCCATTTGGTCTCATCCCAGAGAAAATCCCAATACGCAACATATTCCTCACGCCGGTATGTAATATAGCCCTCGAACTGTGGTAGAAACCATTGAGAACTCTTTGAAGTCCATTTGCACATAACCAAGCTATCAGAACCGAATCTCTCTAACTCAAACCAGCCACGCAGGTCGCCAAAACCCAAGAGCATTGCCACGAAACACCTATGGAGACTAGCCACATCATAAGTACCCAAAGAATTGATTATATCCATTACTGTGCTGATCCAACCTACTACCACGCTGTCCTATTTCTCCAAGTCCATTCCAAATTTCCTTCAAATTGATACTTCTCCTTGCTGGAGCACCACGATCCTTAACCAAAATTCACCACACAAGAGACCCTAGTATAAAACCACAATGCTCTAAGGCCCATAAGCCGCTGACTTCCCTCTTAAGCACCCCAAAGCACCACAACCGTGACCCCCACTCTAAAGAGACCTTATGTGAACCTAAAACTGTTTCCTTCACCTTCTTGATGCTGAAATGCATAATGCACAATGGCATAAAAATGCCACAAGTCTCGACACCATCCAATGTAACTCTCAGTTTCTAGCCATATACAAATCTTGAAAATTCCAAATCGCTACATATAAATCTTGAATCCATTAGAACTATTCTCGTGAGTCATCCACTCTACTCAAATCTCAATTAAACCGACCAAATGGACCGAACGACCTGTGCCCCATTAGCACACCAACACCCAAGGGAGTAACCCACAATCCTAAGCAACCGAGCAAATTCCTACTCCATGTACACTACATCCTTCACGAATAACCACTCAATTATTTTATGATTCCCATATACCCATAGAGTGTAATACAACCTGTATCCAGAAATTCCTTTACTCGAGTCATCCTCGATCTTTTCGACCTCTGCAAGTCATAACTAATTCACCAGTATACCCCGAGCTGAAACCAATACAACACATAACCATGCAATCAACTCGTCGATAGCAGACTCCCCCACTTGGCTCAAAGCCATGGGATAAAACATCTGATTACTTACAATAACCATACCCCATTACTACCATAATACCACAGTGAGATTCCACTAAATCCTTTATCCGCTCATGCAACACAAACCATCTAGTACCTCAAATCATCTGCAAATCTCGCGTTCATCCTCGTGATAGTTAAGCCAACTTCCACAAGCGATCCAAACTCAAATTGCAACATATATCATTCACTGGTAAAAAAGAACTCTCTACAAAATATCATAGGGATCACATAACCTCAGGACACCTCGCAGGAGATAACCCACTGGATTGCCTCAAACAGATATCTCTCTATACTCTCCCACAATCACGACTACTACGCAATCACTTAATCTTCTCGATTCTGAACTCATCAACAAGACATGAGAATCTACTTCACTCCATAACTAAACAACATGAGAGATCCCTGAACACACCCATAACTCGATACCATACGCCAAATTAAGAAATTAATCAGACACCCCATAATCCTTGCTACATCTCAAGTTAACTCTTCTCGTCACATTCGAACAATCTGAACACATCTCGCAGTTTCATATTACTCACCACATAGTCGCCCAATCACAAATTCCACTAATATGGACACCAACAGACCTATAAGTCCCGAAAGAACATGCTCACATAATCAAAATCTCCGAGCTCAAGCTACCGTCAGAATCCGGCCTCAAGTCCTCCAGACTAGCCCATCCTCAGCATACCAAAATCACATCTCGCACCTCAACCATAGAATCAAAAGCCGTCGACACACAGCCGATGCCGAGCGCTCACATGTGCATACGAATACGTGGAAGGAATTCAAAGAGTTACGCTTCAAGCTGAATCAATGCCACACGATAAGGAATGAAAAATAGGAAGTATATCCTAAATTTCATTTAGCCTCTCGAAGATAGGTATGGACGTCATCATACCGATCTGCAAGACTCTACTAGACACTTGATCATGACTTGTAGAACCTATGAACCTAGAGCTCTGATACCACCTTGTCACGACCCAAAATCCAACTAGTCGTGATGGCACCTAACCCAACCATCTAGGTAAGCCAGTTAACTACTAACCAATTCCAATAAAAATTAATAAAGCAATTAAGTAAAGAAATTATCTGAATCTTATACGTTCCCCAAAAACTGGTATACAAATCATGAGCTTATAAGAATAGAGTTTACAAAGCTGAAATGAAATAAATACATTGTCTGTTTGAAAAGTGCATAAATATGATTTTTTTTATAGATGTAAGGTTACCACGAACAAGAGGTAGCTACAACCGGGATGCAGGTACATCTTCAAATCCAGCTCTCATCGAACACAGTAACATCAGCAGGGAACATCTGCACGCAAGGTGCAGAATTGTAGTATGAGTACAACCGACCCCATGTACTCAATAAGTAACAAACCTAACCTTAGGTTGAAAGTAGTGGCGAGCTAACATAAAGGATCGTGTCCAACACCAATATTCCATAATAGTTCATAACAGCATAGTACAAGTAACAAAAGAGCATCTCAGAAATAAAAGGCTCAATTCGGTCACTGTTCCAAAAAAGTAGGCATTTCTTTTCAAGTATCTCAGTGAAAACCCAAATCTTTTACAGAAAAAGCCAGAATACGAGTAAGTTAAAAACTGTGATTTTTCCTAAAAGTCCTTCCAACAATTAGTAAGATGTTGCATTATCAGATAGCCTGAGGAAAGTACATCTCTATGCCTACATGTCAAGATACAGGTAAAATCATAAATGTTCTCAAAACTGGGTAGCAGAAGGAAATGCACCTCTATGCATGTATCACAAGTACGCACGTCAAATGCAATGCATCTCGATGATAAGCTCATATACTCACTCACAGAGTACTCAATCTCACTGTCTTGCATTCTCTCTCACTATGCTCAGCATACTCAATCACTCAGCGTTGTACAATACCCGTTGCAGCATGCATCCCGATCCATATTTATAGTCGACTGCGCTCACTGGGGTTGTGCAGACTCCGGAGGGGCTCTTTTCAGCACAAGCGCTATATTGTTGCGGCGTGCAGCCCAATCCCATAGAATGTAATCAATATATCGTTGCGACGTGCATCCCGATCCCATAAAACATAATCAATATAAAATGCTGCGGCGTGCAGCCCGATCCAAAATATCACTCTTACTCCGACCCTCGGCCCCACTCAGTCATCAATTTCTCCAGTCTCACTGACGGGCTCACAATGTCATGAAACTAGCCCGACAACAATGATATGATGTATCAATAAATAATAACTAAGACTGAGATATGGTATGAATGCATGGATATGACTGAGTATGAAATATCAATGGAATCAGTGAGATGACAGTAAGAAACGACAACCATGGGTCCAAACAGTATCGGCATAATGCCTAAACATGATATCTAGCATGATTGACAGCTTAACTACTTTATCACATGGTGAAAACGCGAATATCAACAAAGTAGGACCACTATACAGTGCCATGGGAACTACAGAGTCTCAATTCACATGGTGCACACCCACACGCCCGTCACCTAGCATGTGCGTCACCTCAACACTAATCACATAACACGTATCTCCGGGTTTCATACCCTCAGCTCTAAAATTAGAAGAGTTACTTACCTCGAAAAAGCCAATTCCAACACCGAGCAAGCCAAGCGATGCTCCAAAATGCCATCCCGCGCGTTCCGACCTCCGAACGGATCGAAACTAAGAAAAAACAACTCAAATACAACAAACAATGCTAAAGGAACCAATCCCGATTGAAAAAGATCAAATCTTAAATCAAAAGCCCAAAATCGGCCAAAAGCCCAACTCAGGCTCGCACCTCGGAACCCGACAAAATTTATAAAATTCAACAACCCATTTAATTACGAGTCCAACCATACTAGTTTCACTCAAATACGAATCCAATTCGATGTTCAAAACTCAAAAATTCATATTGTGAAACTTTAGGCCAAAACCCCATAATTTCCTCTATAAATTTCACAATCCAATTACCAAAATGAAGGTAGATTCGTGATATTAAATCAAAAATGAGTAGGGAACACTTACCCCAATCCACAAGATGAAAATTGCCTCAAGAATTGCCTCAATCCGAGCTCCATAGCTCCAAAAATGTAAAAATAGCCAAAATCCTCGAAGTAGAGTTCTTATAATCTGCCCAGATGCCCCTCTTTCGCAAACGCGGAAAACTCATCGCATTCGCGATGAACAAAATATCCTGCCACCAAAGCACTCTACGCATTCGCGGTACACCCCACGTGAACGTGATGACCACAGATGCCCCAGCTTTGCGAACACGACATACCTTTCGCGATTGCATTGAAGAATCCTCCAACTCCCAGCTTCCAAACCTCAACACTACGCGAACGTATATCCCTACACGTGGACGCGAAGAACACCACATCAAACCACTGCGAACGTGACCAAGGAAGCGCGAACGTGAAGAACAAACCATTGCACTAACCAAAAATACTCATCACGAACGCGTTGCTCAATCCGCGATCGCGAAGCACAACTGAAACACCAGAAAACCAGCAATAACAACATGGTCCAAAATAGTCCGAAACCCGTCCGAAGCTCACCCGAGCCCCTCGGGACCCCGTCAAAACATACCAACAAGTCCCATAACATAACACGGACCTACCTGAGGCCTCAAAATGTACATAACAACATCAACACGATGAATCACATCTCAACTCGAAATCAATGAACTTTGAAACTTCAAACTTCCACAATCGATGCCAAAACCTATCAAATCGTGTCCGATTGATGTCAAATTTTGCACACAAGTCACATTCGACATTAAAAACCTGCTCCAACTTCAAGAATCGGAATCCTACCCCGATATCAAAAAGTCCACTCTCGGTCAAACTTTTCAAAATTTCAACTTTTGCCATTTCGAGCCAAATTCAACCACGGACCTCCAAATCACAATCCGGACACGCTCCTAAGACCAAAAGCACCCAACGAAGCTAACAAAACCATCAAAATTCCAATCTGAGGTCAAATGCTAAAAAGTCAAACTTGGTCAACTCTTTCGAATTTAAAGCTCCTTAGTTGAGAATCATTCTTCCAAATCAGTCCCGAATAACTTGAAAATCAAAACTGATGATTCACATGAGTCAAAATACCTCATACAGAGCTACTCATTCCCGTAAAATACCGAGCAAAGTGCAAATTCTCAAAACGACCGGTCGGGTCGTTATAATTTCAAGCACGGTTTGGGCGATTTTTGTAATGACTCGACAGTCGGTTTGAGCTCTAGCATGTTGTTCGGTGGTTAAGGAAATGAGTAGCTTCACTTCAGGTATTATGACTTATACGTGTGGTCAGAATTGAATTTTGGAAAGTTCGGAGTCGATTTGGAAAGAAAATTCTAATTTCGGAAGCTTTAATTTGGAGAAATTGACTAAGGTTTGACTTTTGGGTAAACGACCTCGGAATCAGGATTTGAAGGTTCCAAAAAATTTGTATGATACTTTTTGACTTGGGCGTATATCCGGATCAAATTTTGGATGACCCGGGAATATTTCGGCATCTATTATGGAAAGTTGGCATTTTGGAAGAATTTCATGAATTTGGGTTGAAGTGTATTTCAATGTTATCGATGTCCGTTTGGGATTTCGAGCATGGGAATAGCTCCGTATGGTGATTCTGATCTTAGGAGTGCGTCCGAATATGGATTTGGAGGTTCGTAGGTCACTTCGGGGTCATTTGGCGAAAGTTGGAAATTTGAAGGTTTTTGGGAAGTTTGACCGGGAGTGGACTTTTTTATATCAATGTCAGATTCCAATTCCGGAATTTGAAGTAGGTCCATAATATCAAATGTGACTTTTGTGCAAAATTTTAGGTCAATCGGACGTGATTTGATAGGTTTCGACATCAAATGTAGAAGTTAGAGGTTCTAAAGTTCATTAAGCTTGAATTGGGGTGAGATTTGTGATTTTTGTGTTGTTCTATGTGATTTGAAGGCTCAACTAAGTCTGTATTGTGTTTTAGGACTTGTTGGTAGGTTTGGTTAAGGTTCTGGGGGCGTCGGGTGGATTCCTGATGATTAACGGATCGAGTTGTGTTTGGGGGAAATGCTGAGGCTGTTGGTATCTGGTGCAATCACACCTGTATGGAAAAGGCCGCAGGCGCGAGCCCGCAGGTGCGGCGATATGGTCACAGAAGTGACATTTGGACTGAGCTGGGAGGGCTACAGGTGCGAGGATGTTTCCGCATCTGCGAGCCTGCAGATGCTAGGAAAGCTCCGCAGAAGCGGAATGCGAGCTGTGCAACTGGAATCGCAGAAACGGAATGTCTCTGCATGTGCGTGATCACAAGGGAACGTTTGGCATTGCAAGTGTGGAGTTGTGCTGGGCAGAGGGTATGCGCAGGTGAGAGGTTTTGTCCGCACCTGCGAGACCGCAGATGCGGTGAAGAGGCCGCAATTGCGGTAGTCGAGATGGGCAGTGTCCTCTTTAAAACGAAGGGTTTGGCTCAATTCCACCTCATTTCGTCCATGGGAGCGGAGTTTGGAGCATTTTTGGAGTACCATCTTCATCAACTATTATGGGGTAAGTGATTTCTTCATATTTTGAGTTAAATACAAGGTTTATATATGGATTTAGACATGAAAATTTGTAGAAATTTTGGATTTTGAAGAAAGACCTAGAAATTGGTATTTTTGGATTTTGACCACGAATTTGGGCATGGAATTGAGAATAAATTATATATTTGAGTTCGTGAGGTTATGGGTAATGGTTATCTTCGAATATTTTCGGAAATCCAAGCACCTAGGCCCGAGGGAAATGTTTAAATTGATTAATTATTGGTATTAGAATACGTTTTGATTGGTTTGCACATCGGTTGCATAGTTTTGGGTCGTCAAGCTTTGGGTTGAGATGTTAGAGCGGCATTGAAGCCGTATATGGAACTTCGGAGCGAGGTAAGTCTCTTTTCTAACCTTGTAAGAGGGAATTAACCCCATAGTTGAATTGATTTAATATGTGCTTCTATTTGTGAGGGCTACGTATGCACGAGGTGACGAGAGTCTGTATGAAGCTACTAATTGTACTTATGTCCGGGTAGTCTAGGACCCAAATCATGTTATACTTGCGATGTTTTCACCCTACTTGTTAATTTAATTATTTAAAAGATATTGGAACTTGATAAAGGAATTGTAAAAGGTTAAACTTCATTTACTTGAGTTTTTGACGGGTCACTTGACCGTTAATGAGAATTGATATTTCTTTGAATATTAACCCTTAATAAATCTTGAATCAGTTGTTTTAATGTATTTTCTCTTCTTGTGGAGCGGGCCGAATGCCTCGATAGCAGATATATGCATCTATGGTTTGTGTCGTTTGACCCTCGGACGTGCACAGTTTATATTTATATGTTGTATCAGGCCGTATGACCTCGGCATAATTCGTGCATAAAACTTTCTTGGAGTCCAATTATAATCGAAATTGTTCCATTGGCTTGAAAGATTAATTTGTAAAAAAAAATGGAAATTAAATTGGGATTTACTATCAGTGAAAAAATTGTTTGCTTATTTCTTGTCCTTGAGTTTTCAGCTGTTTCTACATAACCCATGCTTAATTATAATATCGATATTTTATGGTTAGCCCATAGTAAGTGTCGGAGTCGACCCCTCGTCATGACTTCTTTGAGGTTAGACTAGATACTTACTAGGTACGCGTTGATTTACGTACTTATACTACACTTGCTGCATATTTTGTGCAGGTACATATATGTCTAGTGGACTTGTGGGCGCAAAGGCGCGGCTATTTCGGGGACTTACGTGAGTTGCATCCCATGTTGCGAGTTCGCAGCGCACAGAGTCTCCATCAGAGTTATTTACACTCTCCTGTCTAATTGTGTTCCAGACAAATGTGATATTTTACTATATTTCCTAGTTAATGCTCATGCACTTGTGACACCGGGTTTTGGGGGTGCTTATGGGTTGTTCAGTATTGTAGTTGTGAAAACATTATCATTTACTTTGTAAATTTTATCTATTACTATTTAATTGAAGGAATTGTGATTTTAAAAATACTAAAATGAGTAATTAAGTTAATCATTTATTGATGGCTTGCCTGACAGCGGTGTTAGGTGCCATCATGACCTTTAATGGATTTTGGGTCGTGACAACATGGTATCAGAGCATTAGGTTCACTTAGGTCTCACGAGTCATGAGCAAGTCTAGTAGAGTCTTGCAGATCGGTACAGAGACGTCTGTACTTATCTTCGAGAGGTTACAGGGCTGTTAGGAGCACTTCTATTCTTGATTCCTCATCGTGCGATTTGATTCCTTTAAGGCTTATGCCTTTATTTTTTTCCTATTCAATCTTATGCGACGTGAAGCGCTTGTTATCAATTGGGAATCGAGGAATTTTAATGGTACTACAGATGTAGTGCAGGATGTTTCTCCCTACATATTCAATTGGGCTAATGTCGTCGCCTTGCGGAAGGATGTTTTGTCATTTCAGCTCAGTAGCTGTATTTCTGATAGTTTTGAGGCTATGCACAGATTGCTATAATGTTCATGAGTTGTTATCGCATAGTATTAATGTGATGGTAGGATGCTTGTCTATGTGTCGGGGAAGTGAATGACTTGAAAGAAGGTTTTTCTCAGTGCATGATTCAGAGGTTCAGTGTTTTATTTCCAGCGGAGGAAAGGAAATCGGACTATAAGTGTTCAGGTTTGGGTTGATGGAGTAACAAGATTTGGTATTTTCGAGCGTGGTGGAATTTTCATATGTGATGTGGTGTCATCGTCCTTGATTGAATGTGTTAAGTTCGCCAGTGTTATAGTCTTCTTTAATTTGCCTTTGGGCCAGGGTGTCGTGAAATGGTGCCGGGGAAGCGGCTGTCAGAGATCGCGGTGTTCAGTGGTTCAGGATTGAATCGGTGTTCCTAGTGTTGATGGCTTGAGAAAGATGGTCTTTAGAGAGGTTTAAAGTCGGTAGCGATATATTGGTTCAAGTGCTACAGAGATGGATTTTGATTTAAGGAAACAACTGGGCAGCGAAGGATGAGGAAGGGCATGTGGGAGGTGTTTTGCGGTGGTCGAATTTCTAGAAGGCCAAGTGTGAGAACAGAAGTCGAGTAGTTGCTTAAGAGAGAGGGTCTGACCAAAGTGGGAGAGTGGCAGAATAGCATTTGGGTTCTGTGGTAGGATAGCTACACGCCTTGAGGAAAGTTTAGAGTGATTTGGGATTCATGGTGGACGGTGACTAGGTCTACGGACTAATTTGGTATATTAGCTACTACACTGAGGAAGATTGGATACGATAGGAGAGAGTTGCTTTATATGAAATGGGATGCAACATGACTTCGGTTTGGAATGTATTGTCGCACTTTTAGTTAATATCAGTGGGGAATGAACGGATTTGTACAGCTGGTGAATGAGCACAGGCTTAGGATGGGTTACAGATTTCATAGTAATTGTACCCAGTGCAGCATCGTTGGAAGATGTCGGCATAGAATTTACACATGTGGGTTATCTTCTCTGAGAAGATTAGCGATTGAGTGGCATTGACGAAGCTTCTACGAAGAATTCTACTAGCTACCCAGTAAGAGGTCGAATACGTGAATGTGGCTAGTGATTCAGAATTTTCACGAAATGTTTAACAGGAATATTTCGAGAAATTTGGTGGGTCGATTGTGCGAGATCATGTCAATGAGGAAGAAGGAGTCTTGGTGGGTTCCAGGGTTATGTAATTGTAGCTTCAAGCTAAGTGGGAGAGAACCACCGTCTACAATTGGATTGCATGGTTGTCTACTTGTGATGTTTCTGGTTATCGACATATTGGTGGGTTATTACGACTAAGGAAAGAAAACATCAGTGGTAATTTGAGCAAAGGATTTGGGGAATGTGGGCTATATTTGGCCTTATCGATTCATGTTCAGGCTTTAAGAAGACTCAGAGTTTATGCTTTGTGTAGATGTGATGTACAAGGAAAGTGATTCAGCCGGGTGCTTCTTTGAGAGGGTGTTAATATGCTAGCAGAGCCTTGGAGTTGATTATATTCGGGACCAAGTCGGAGTGGGTGACTCTCAACAACGGTCCTAGTGGATTCAAAAATTTAACTGCGATGCCTAAGGATTTCGAGTCCGTAGTATGGTTAAGTATCGATCTTTTGCAGCTGATTATGAAAGGGGCTTGGGTTTTCTATGTTATCTTCGGTCTGCAATGTAGCATTGGAGGAATGGGAGAAAATAACTTCGAATTCATAGAAGAATTTTTAGAATGGGTGTACCAGTTGAAGATGCGAATGTGCGCACAAGGAGGGTATGAGATGGTTCGTGAGTTTTGAGACGGCGTGGTATCGTGAAATGGGGTCACTCAGGATGAGTGCAAATTGAATTCGTTATATTTTGAATGGAGCTATTGTTATTTCTAAGGAAAGTCCAGAGTAAATTAGAAGAAGTTGGTTTGATTAGCAATGGTTGAATCGGCATGGTGGTGGCAATGATCAGTTCCTTTAGCATGTTAAGTTATGCAGGTGATTTGTGGCGGTATGTGCGAGGCTTGACGACCGCCATAATTTGATTAACTTAGAGGTATTTGATTATAATAGCCTATCATATGTAGATGGATCCCAGAAGTGTTATGGTGGTTTAGACCACTACTTGAGGATTGTATTTTTTGTGGTTATGGGAATTCAGTCGCGTGTTGTAATGGTTCTCCTGAAGTGAGTTAAGTCAAAGGTTTCTACCTGATGGAGTGTTTATTCTATTAGTGGATCAGGAGTTATGATGGAATTCTTGTACTCTCGCGTATTGGCATGTTAGGTGCAGTGAGCGGCATGGGAATTAGAAGTTGAGGGTCAAGGTTGCAGTTTGGTGTCGACAAGAATGTCACGAGCTCGGATGAGCAGGTTAGGATTCAGATGTTTAGAGTAAGATGGTATTGTATTTAGCGTTACCTGAGATCGCTGTTCTGCGTAAGAGGCTTGGTGTACTGATTTGCGAATTCCCGATTTGCTTTATAACATTAGTATGGCCGGTGGTATGGATGTGCGAACTTGTTACCTGATGCGGAAGGTCGTGGGAGCGTATCCCACGGGAAGATTATATAAGTGTCACATGTAGTCACTTGATTGATTAAAGATTAAAACCAAGTAAGGAGATTGTGGTACTATCGCTAATATGAGAATTTATGCCTGAAAGACGCTCTGTTCATTTGGTTGTGAACTATGGAAGTTTGTTTCGGATTTGATGGCTATTCTTGGGTGTCATAGGAAAAAGGTTATTGTGGATCGTGGAAAGGTTATTAGCCCGGTGCGGTACGATCAGAATCGGCTTGAGGTCCGTGGATGGATATAAATGTGAATGTGGGATCTACATCAGGACGGATGTGTTCATTTCAGCATAGCTTTGGTTACGGAGGAGTCTTCGGACCTTGGATGTTATTTTTGTCGTCAGTAATTCTGTGTAATCTCTATTGTGCCATATGGGTTGTGAGGCGGTTTGATTATTTGCACTTGTATTGAGATCCCGTGTAGTTTGTGGTGTTGTGAGGGCAGGATAGATCTCAAGATGCAGGTCATTTATTGCACCTTAGTTGTGCTTGAGTTTCGTAGTGTATGGCACTATCCGTCTCCTCAGGAATTGTATTATGCACTTCGCGTGTTTGTGGTTGATATTCGGGTATCTCATAGGTATAAGCATTTTGGCTTGATGGGTACTTACCTATTTATTGTCATGTGTGGATCGGGTGGCACACCGCCATGGGTATATGGTTGGATCGGGTGGCACGCCGCCACGGGTATGTTGTTTGGATCGGGTTACACGCCGCAACGGTATCATGTGTGGATCAGGTTGCACGCCGCAATAGTGAAATGTTGAACACGGTTTCTTAGATATATTTTATGTGTCCTGTTTCTTGCCTCCAAGAAAGGATCATAGTATTTAATGGCCGTTTTATTCGTTACGCGGGCTGGATAGTTCTTTCTAGGATTCGTTCTTCCTTATGTATTACATTCGAGTTGGTAGCTTGTTGGCGCATTGTGGCATCATATGAGATCTTGGTCAATATTTGAGGTGGTTCATTGCCAAGCAGCTTGTACTGAGGGAGATTAGAATATTGAAACTGGGATCAGTGCGATCGGATTTATATAAGGCATATTAAAGAGCAAATATCGTTATGTAGTTCAGGATAAGGTAATGGTTCTTGTCAGGAAGAGAGACTCAATGGTTTGTTGACTCAGCAGGTAGTTATGAATTTCTACATATCTCCTCCATTGTGGCAGAATTGCGAGAGCTGGAACAAGACTTATATGTATCATGAGGTGTGTTGTGGGCATCAGATTCGTGGAATTTCGGCTATTATTATCGGAGGATGTTATTATGGTCATGTGAATTATGCGGTGCATGGTGTGAATCCAGCAAAGGTATGCAATCATGTTTTGGTACAGTGTGTAGTGACTGATACAATGTTCGTATGTTGAAAGCAGGCCCGGTGGAGAATTTCGGATGTTGAAATTTGGCTCTAAGGTTTATTTGACTAAATAAAAGGGAGGATCTTCAGACTGGCTCAAGCTAATGTGCTAAACTGGGTTGTGGCAGCACAAGTAGGTGCTCAAGGGGTTAAACAGTGATTTCGGACAACTCCAGAGCAGTTCTTAGCACGTTCGAGGATGAACGTATGTTTAAGTGGGAGAGAATATAACGACCCGACCGATCATTTTGAAATCTAGCGCGTCGTTCAGCGGTTTGAGGCCATGAGTAGCTTTACTTCAGGTATTATGGCTTGTACGTGTGGTCGAAATTGAATTTCGAAATGTTCAGAGTCGATTTGGATAGAAAGTTCTAATTTCAGAAGCTTTAAGTTGGAGGAATTGACGAAGGTTTCACTTTTAGGTAAATGACCTTGGAATCGAGATTTGAAGGTTCGAACAGATTCGTATGATGATTTTAGACTTGAGCGTGTGTCCGGATCGGGTTTTGGATGACCCGGGAGCGTTTCGGTGCCTATTATGGAAAGTTGGCATTTTGGAAGAATTTCATGAATTTAGGTTGAAGTGTATTTCAATGTTATCGATGTTCGTTTAGGATTACGAGCCTGGGAATAGCTCCGTATGGTGATTTTGGTCTTAGGAGCACGTCCGGATGTGGATTTGGAGGTTCGTAGGTCACTTCGGGGTCATTTGGCGAAAGTTGGAAATTTGAAGGTTTTTGGGAAGTTTGACCGGGAGTGGACTTTTTTATATCGGGGTCTGATTCCAATTCCAGAAATTGGAGTAGATCCGTAATGTCAAATGTGACTTGTGTGCAAAATTTGAGGTCAATCGGACGTGATTTGATAGGTTTCGGCATCAAATGTAGAAGTTAGAGGTTCTAAAGTTCATTAAGCTTGAATTGGGGTGCGATTCATGATTTTTGTGTTGTTCGATGTGATTTGACGGCACGACTAAGTCTGTATTGTGTTTTACGACTTGTATGTAGGTTTGGTTGAGGTCCCGGGGGCCTCGGGTGGATTCCGAATGTTTAACGGATCGAGTTGTGTTTGGGGGAAATGCTGAGGTTGCTTGTATCTGGTGAATTCACACCTGCGTGGAAAAGGCCACAGGTGCAAGCCCGCAGGTGCGGTGATGTGGTCGCAGAAGTGACATTTGGATTGAGTTGGGAGGGCTGCAGGTGTGAGGATGTTTCCACATCTGGGAGCCCGCAGATGCGAGGAAAGCTCCGCAGAAGCGGAATGCAAGCTGGGCAGTTGGAGTCGCAGAAGCGGAATGTCTCCGCATGTGCGTGACCGCAGGGGCGCATTTGGCATCGCAGGTGCGGAGCTGTGCTGGACAGAGGGTATGTGCAGGTGCGAGGTTTTGGCCGCACCCGCGAGATCGCAGATGCGGTGAAGCGGCCGCAGTTGCGGTAGTTAGGATGGGCAGTGTCCTCTTTAAAATGAAGGGTTTGGCTCAATTCCACCTCATTTCGTCCAAGGGAGCCAATTTTGGAGCAATTTTGGAGTGCCATCTTCATCAACTATTATGGGGTAAGTGATTTATTCACATTTTGAGTTAAATACATGGTTTATAATGGATTTAAACATCAAAATTTGTAGAAAATTTGGATTTTGAAGAAAGACCTAGAAATTGGTATTTTTGGATTTATACCACGAATTTGGGCATGGAATTGAGAATAAATTATATATTTGAGTTCATGAGGTTATGGGTAATGGTTATCTTCGAATAGTTTTGGAAATCCGGGCACGTGGGCCTGAGGGAATTGTTTAAATTGATTAATTATGGGTATTAGAACATGTTTTGATTTTTTTGCACATCAGTTGCGTAGTTTTGGGCCGTCAAGCTTTGGGTTGAGATGTTAGAGCGGCGTCAAAGCCGGCTATGGAACTTCGGAGCGAGGTAAGTCTCTTTTCTAACCTTGTAAGAGGGAATTAACCTCATAGGTGAATTGATTTAATATGTGCTTCTATTTGTGGGGGCTACGTACGCACGAGGTGACGAGAGTCCTTACATTGTACTTATGTCCGGGTAGTCTAGGACCCAAATCATGTTATACTTGCGATATTTGCACCCTACTTGTTAATTTAATTATTTAAAATATATTGGAACTTGATAAAAGGAATTGTAAAAGGTTAAACTTCATTTACTTGAGTTTTGGACGGGTCACATGACCGTTAATGAGAATTGATATTTCTTTGAATATTAACCCTTAATAAATCTTGAATCGGTTGTTTTAATGTATTTTCTATTCTTGTGGAGCGGGCTGAATGTCTCGGTAGCGGATAGATGCATCTATGGTTCGTGTCGTTCGACCCTCGGCAGTTCACAGTTTATATTTATATGTTGTATCGGGCCATACGACCTCAGCATAATTCATGCATAAATATTTCTTGGAGTACAATTATAATCGATATTGTTTCATTGGCTTGAAAGATTAATTTGTAAAAAAAATGGAAATTAAATTGGGATTTACTATCAGTGAAAAAATTGTTTGCTTATTTCTTGTCCTTGAGTTTTCAACTGTTTCTACATAACCCATGCTTAATTATAATATCGATATTTTATGGTTAGCCCATAGTAAGTGTCGGAGTCGACCCCTCGTCACGACTTCTTTGAGGTTAGACTAGATACTTACTGGGTACGCATTGATTTACGTACCCATACTACACTTGCTGCACATTTTGTGCAGGTACATATATGTCTAGTGGACTTGTGGGCGCAGAGGCGCAACTATTGCGGGGAATTAGGTGAGCTGCATCCCATGTTGCGAGTCTGTAGCACATAGAGTTTCCATCAGAGTTATTTACACTCTCCTGTCTAATTGTATTCCAGACAAATGTGGTATTTTACTATATTTCCTAGTTAATACTCATGCACTTGTGACACCGGGTTTTGAGGGTGCTTATAGGTTGTTCAGTATTGTAGTTGTGAAAACATTATCATTTACTCTGTAGATTTTATCTCTTACTATTTAATTGAAGGAAATTATTATTTCAAAAATACTTAAATGAGTAATTAAGTTAATCATTTATTGTTGGCTTGCCTGACAGTGGTGTTAGGCGCCATCACGGCCTTTAATGGATTTTGGGTCGTGACAAGTTTTCTGAGAGAATTCACGGGAAAACTTGAGGTAAGTCACATGTGATCATTGTTAGTCAATAATATTGGATTATCATTGAGTATTTCGACTAGATTACTTTTTTTTGAGGTGAAATTAGAAGATTTGGGCCTAGAGATTTCAAAATAAGAATTTAAGAATTCGAGGTTGAGTTGATGTTGGAATTTGGTAAAATTTGTATGGTTAGACTCGTGGTTGAATGGGTTTTTGGATTTTGTAAATTTTGTCGGGTTCCGAGACGTGGGCCCCACGGGTGATGTTTGAGTTAAATTTCAGATTTTGTTGGAAAATTAGTATTTTTATATGGAATTAATTCCTATAATTTGTATTGACTGAATCGAATTAATTATGATAAGATTCGAGGCGTTTGGAGACCGATTCGCGAGGCAAAGGCATAACAGAGTAAGGAATTACATGGTTTGAGGTAAGTAACAGTTCTAAATTTAGTCCTAAGGGTATGAACCCCGGATTTTTGTGATATGTAATTGGTTTGAGGTGAAGCACATGCTAGGTGATGGGCGCGTGGGCATGCACCGTAGGAATTGTGACTTGATAAACTCCATGGAACTGGGTGGTTGAATAATCTGTTGATATTCGTACTTTTTCTACGTATTAGAGAAATGAACTATAAATCATGTTTAAAATATGTGCTGACATGGTAGGGACCCACAGAGATCTTGTACATGTTGAATTATCTGCTAAATTGTTGTTTTGCACTCAATCACAGTTTTACTTGCACATTACATCTCAGTCTCTATTGTTCATTATTGATGTATCATATCATTGATGTTTGGGCTGCTTATCATGACTTCTGAGAGCCCGAGAGACCGGAGAGGTTGATGGCTGAGTGAGGCCGAAGGCCTGATTTTGATGATATTTATGGGATCGGGCTGCACGCCGCATCATTTTTCATTGATTTATGCCATGATTGGCTTGTTATAGCGCTTGGGCTGAAGGAGCCCCTCCGGAGCCTGTACACACCCCCAGTGAGCGCAGGTACCTACTAAGTACGAGTGTCGAGTGCGAGTACCGAGTGCTGAGTGACTGAGAGGAATAAGTGACTGTGCGGAAAGAGTGATTGTGAGGTTGGAGTGAATGGGAGGATTGAGTGACTATTGCTCTGAGAGGATGCATTGATTTCATTATTGCTGCACTTCAGTTGTCATATATCACTGTTTTGGAAATTTCTGAAAGACATTATCTTCTGTTGCAGTCGAATTTGATATGAAATTACTGTTTGAGTTTTAAATGTTGAACTTGAAAGCATGCCTACCTTCTTATGTTGGAAATTACTGTAATTAGACTTAGTTGTGAAGCTCGTCACTATCTTCGCTTCTTTATTTAGTATTGTTACTTACTGAGTTGGTTGTACTCATACTACACAATGCACTTCGTGTGCAGATCCAGGTGCTTCCGGACACAATGGGTGTTGATTCCTTCGCACAGTTGATTTTTCAGAGATTCCGAGGCAGCTGCCGTATTTTGCAGACCTTGTCTCTCCTTCCCTATCTTCTTGTTTACTGTATTTGGCCTCAAACTATTATAGACTGTTTTTTCTAAACCTATGATGTATAGATGCTCATGTACTCTGTAACACCCCGATAGTTGGGAAATAATACGTTATGTTTTGGGTTTTCTATCCCGTTTATGAGAACTTTTGCTATTAAATCTCTTTTAATTCATTCTTGTTAAAAGTGTTGGGAATTATTTGTGAGAAGTTGGCTTGCCTAGTACCATGTTAGTAGCCATCATGACAAGTTAGGATTTTGAGTCGTGACAAGTTGGTATCAGAGCCTAGGTTACATAGGGGGTGATGTCGTGCCATGATATGTGAGTGTTAATGCACGAAGGGTGATGTTGTGCTATGATTTATGAGTGATAAATCATGAAGGGTGATGCCCTGCATAATATGAGAGTAAAAGCACGAAGGGTGATGCCGTGCAGTTTTATTTATTATTTGGTGAGGTTGAGAGTAAAAGCACGAAGGGTGATGTCGTGTAGTTTTCCTTAGTGTTTTAATTTCTTAATTTTTTTACGGATTACTATTTAATTCTGTCTTTTCGTTATTCTCACTCCTTATATTGAAATCTCCCACTGTATGTCCCCTTCCCATTATTTTCTAATTTATTTCTTTATTTACTATTATTTTCATTAGCATGATTATATTGTTCAGGTTATATGTGGGTGTCTTGTCCTAACATCGTCACTACTTCGCCGAGGTTAGGCTCGACACTTACTAGTACAGGGGGCCAGTTGTACTGATACTGCACTCTGCACTTTCTGTGCAGATTTTGATACCGGCTCGGGTTGATTGAGATTTTGCTATTGGTCTGCTGTCCGGAGACTCAAGGTAGATCTGTCGGCGTTCACAGACCTTGAAGTCCCCGTCTATCTTTTTTGTTCTACTGTTTCTTTCATTCAGACAGTTGTATTTTTTTCAGACTATTACTTGTAGTAAATTCTAGAATGCTCGTGAATTGTGACTCCAGATCCGGGTGGTAGTAATTAATACAGTTTTATAATATTTCGCACTTATTATATTTCATCTTAGTTAATTATTGTTATTTACTAAATGGAAATAAGGAATTGGTTTAATGATCCTCTAACGTTGGCTTGCCTAGTAAGTAAAATATTAGGCGCCATCACAGTCCCGTTGGTGGGAATTCTGGGTCGTGGCATCTTGCCTGTAAATAACTAGCGCATTTTAGTTATTATCTGCGCTTAACCAAAACAAATAGCAAAACTTTCCATAATGTTTTCATTTTTCTTGCATTAACAAATGTCAGGACGCAATGACCAATCAAGGTGCTATTGTGGCAAACGTGTGATTTTGAAGGCATGTTGGTCAGATGTTAATGTTGGGCTCAGATACTGGATATGTCAATAATTGTTTGGACGCAATGACGGAAATCAATGTATGTTTGAGGAATGGTATGATGAACCCATTAACCAGAAATATTACAAATCATGTTTGCAGTATGTTTGGAATATGAATGATGAATACCAATGCCAGATCTATAAAATGCAACTAGAAATTGCGGCAGTGCAGGAGAAACTAAAAGAGGCAAAAAAAGAAAAAAAAAATAGGCTGGAAGAGAAATTTAAGTGGTTGGAGTAGATAATAATAGGCGGTAGTGACTAAACAAATACATGTATGTGTTGAGTGTAGTATTTTATCTTTATGTTTTTCGTGTCATGTATTTTCATTAGTTGTACTGAATTTAAATTATGTTAAGTTGCTATGTTTGTGTTTGTGTTATAGTATTAAAATAATGAAGAACCGGAGAAATAAAAATATAATGCGTATATAATGTAAACAATAAAAACTGTTGTTATTATTTACTAAATGTCATATGTACATAAAATACAAAAAAATCAATGTGTCCCACATCTTGTATGCTTTAATGCAGCTGTTGGCCTGAGGCGCATCCCATCCCGCCCGACTACACTATCAGGATCATCCTAATCACATCGCCTCTTTATCGGAGGATGCGCTGCAGCATGATCGTCAGTAGGGCCGGAAGGCTCGGTAGAAGAGGTCGTCGGCCCAGCAGCAACCTACAGAGTAATAAGATATTTTAGTAAATGATATATTTATATATTAGTAATGTACGTGTTAAGTCACAAAATTTTAAATTGTCTTACCATGGTCTCGTCGGGCTCCTGAATATAATCATCCGTCACAGCCAGGTCAGTATCGCACAAAGTGGCCTCCGTGACGGGCGAGGATGAAGCCTTAAAAAAATATAAAGATATTTATGGCTAATCAATGAGATAAAAACAAATATAAATAATAGTAATACAAACAAACCTGCGCCTGTGAAAGATCCTCAGAATCCCTCGATGATGAGTCATAACTCAGCCGGCGCCCACTATCCACATCTCGTATCGGACGATCATCAGCAACGGTCGATGGATCTGGAGGATCAGGAAAATACTGATCCCAATCCTCTCGCGTAATGGCCGTGCCCGCAATCAACAATGGAGCTGACGGGGTCACCTGTGAAGTCCCCGGAGTAAGCTGAAGGCTGAATGACGGCATATCACTATGAGCATGGTCTAGCTCATGGAGGTCACCCCGCTGATCAACTCCAACATCCTCAACAGGTGCCTCAACGCCCCCTTGTTGGGGACCACCTCCTCGCCGACCCCCACGACCTCGTGGGACACCCCTACCACATGGGACATCCCTACCTCATGGGGCACGCCTACCACGTCGACCACGTTTCGGTTCCACTGCTAGCCCACGATGGTACTGCTCTGGCACCACATAATCAGCCTGGTATCCTAAGTGCTCATCAACTCGGGATCGCCTCAATGTCTGGGAAGCCAAATCGTTAACCTGTCGGCCATACTCATGCAAAGCGGTTGCTCCCTCGCGGTATACTGCTGCATCTACAGTCCCAGTTGGTGGAACAGATTTAGGCCAATTGCCTGCACAACATGTAAAATATAAATTATGAAATTCTAGGTTAACATTATAAGTAAGTATACCAAATAACATACTAGTGCCTTGTGCCTTCCGGCGTATGGAACGTACCGACCGCCAGCGCGATAAGCAGGATTCCCGACGAAAAGTCGGGTAACGCTATGGTACCAGGTCATATACTCATGCTCACCATCCGGCCGCTCAGGTGGAGGGGGAGGCGGAATCAGGTCATGTCGCTGGTCTCAAGTATCGATCTGCGCCTTTAGCTATGTCATATATGTCTGGTCTACCCTGGAACCATCATCCCACTAGTAATGTGTCATATGCCAAGTGGGCGGTGGCGGTACAAGCTGCGGGCGGCCAAACTGGCAAAGTACTTGCTCGGTGGCATGATGCTCGACAATATCAAGGCACATCAACGGGATGGAAGAGCTCCACATAATTCGGATGGACGAGCAATAATCGGGCAAACCAGCTATTAGCTCGTCATTGTATGGCCTCCAAATGAACTATTAAGTAACAACAGAAAGCGTGAGTATACGCAACACATATGAAGCCAGGACAAGTAAACTTAGGTATACATTTACCTGTGTGCCCTCCAGCAAATCCAACAAATCCCTGTAATAGGGGAGATTATGTCGAGCCTCATACTCCCGTCCATATCCTCGTCTATCAACCCACCTCCTAGCTAAAGGGAGAAACGGAGGTGGTGCACCCGGAGCTAAGGGTGGTAGAGGTGGCTACAACTGCAGAAACTGCTCCCACGCCCAAACCTATTATACAAAATGGACGTAAAATTTAAGGTATATTTTTACTAGGTATGTTATAATGAATAGAGTATTCGACTATGCTTTCACCTGTAGTAGCGATAAAAATTCAGCAACGTCTCGTTGGGTGCCCATGCTCGCTCGGCACATTTGCCTGTACAAGTAACCGAGAATAGCAGCACCCCTACTGTAATGATATAAATCATCTAGCCGCTCAAGATGAAGAAGAGATCTCAATCTGACTAGGTTCCCTGATGTGTTCAGGAACAAAACCCCTCCAAACATAAGCAGCAGCAGCAACCTCGTGTACCGGTAAATATGAAGCTCCGGTGTATAATCTGTGATGTCAGCGTGCATCGCCTCCAAATGCTGCCGGACGGGCGTCAACTGCATATGACTGGCCCCAATCAATGCAGTCTCATCCGGTGGCTGGAAACCGGTGAGCCGTTGCAGCATCTCCAGGTATTGCAAACCCGTATTCTCTCTGATGGCATTCGACAAAGCAACAGGGTGTCCATCAACGGGCAGCCCATACAGGACCTCCACGTCCTGAAGCGTGATAGTGGCCTCGCCAATGGACAAATGGAATGTGTGCGTCTCCGGTCTCCACCGCTCTATCAGGGCCGTGATCAACGACCAATCCAGCTGCAACCGGTCGATCTCCACAATCCTATAAAAACTCGTATCCTATAGGCATCTGACTATACGAGGATGGAGAGGGTGGGCCCTAAGAAAATCCCACATATCGTCTACTCTCCTGGTGCGGAATGTCTGGGCCAGTAACTGTCCCTCCCATATGTAGGACGATTTATGCTCGCCCTGTAGCAACAGTAACTCTAGCGTGGTAGATCCGGGATGCAAAAGCGGAACCTCCATGTCGGCTACTGTAAATTGAACAATATTAATTACATTATTTTACTTTAATATGTTAGTTTTATTATTTTACATGTTAGTTTTATTATTTTACATGTTTGTTTGTTACTCACCTATTTTTGACTATAATAAAATTAAATAATTAATTTTTATAATTATACAAGATTTAATTATTAAATATTCACATATGGGTTCAGGGATCGATATTTGAGGCCCAGTAGCACCAAGGTATCTTGAATTCTTGTGTTCGTGATGAGAAAAAGTTTCCGATTTATCACTCAATAGGTATGTTATTTTAAATATTAGTTTATTATTTATATGTTAGTTTAATATTGTATATGTTAGTTTTATTATTTTATATGTTAGTTTTATTATTTTATATGTTAGTTTTATTATTTTATATGCTACTTTTATTATTATATTTTTTTTATGACTCACTTATTTTTTACTATAATAAAATTAAATAATTAATTTTCATAACTATACAAGATTTAATTATTAAATATTCATATAACAATACTTAGTCCGGGAAATATTGTTGTTTTCTCATGTTATTTTCTTACGATCGTTGACTAGAATTGGACGAAGTTTGTGTTTGAACTATCAACTTTTTTGACGTATTTTTGGGTATAAGAGATACTTAAATGATTAATTTCAATAACTACAAGGATACTACGCTAAAGGGCACTACATTTTACTACGCTAAAAGGGCACTACATTACAAATACAAGCACTACATTAGGCCACAAGATACCACTAGAGGGAATTAAAGTAACAATTTATATATTTTACTAATCTTTAAGCAAATAAATAATCTAAACCGCATAAAAATAACAAATGAATTTAATCACAAAACATTCACGAAAATACATATACCACAGTAAAAAGTAACTAATTAATATTTTTTTAACAACTAATAATAATTTCTCTATTTTTATTAATTATTTTAGTACACTAATACTATAGTCCGGATAAAAATAACAAATTAGTTAAAACGCAAAACAATCACAAAACAACATAGAACACATTAAAAATAACTAATGTGCATTTTTTATACGCGTTTTAACAAAAACTAAGTCGGAATACCTCGATTTTAAGTTTTTGGAAAATTAAAGATTTGGTGATTTGGAGCCGAAACAAGCAACCCACTCCGAGATAACGCTTTAGCTAGGACGTGGGACCGAGAATCTACACTTTTGTGGGATAGGTGGGCTCCACTCGAGCTTTTTCTGATTAAAAATTGGGGGGACCGTTATTTGTATTCTTTAATTGGGGGGGGACGACACTGGTTTGTTGGGGAAGGTGACTGAACGCCCTTTTATGTGGGTATAGCGCCCTTTATTAAGGTGCTATACTATAGCGTCTTAATAAAGAGCGCTATACCTTCCAACTCATTTCAGGTTCAAATATAACGCCCTTTTAAAGGGCGATATACCTTAACAGGCAAACAACCGTTAAGGTATAGCGCCCTTTAAAAGGGCGTTATATATATATTGGTCACTATATTTTTTTTCACACATTTTGATTCTTTGAGTCCAAAAGAACCACATTTTGGTTCCGGACTCGTATTATAATCACCTTCTAGGAAGGGTGCTATAGCCTATAATTACTATTTTAGTTAATTTTATAGCATAAAAATTCTTTTAAACAATTATAAGTTAAACTTTTTCTAAATATATACCATGTAAAAATAGGATCATTTATTGACCGGGACCGAAAAAGTAGGGCAATATCCGGGCGAAGATCCCAGTTTAGGGGGTTACTGTTGCATATATAAAGATTCACCATGCTTTACCGTTTTACCACTCACATAATATAATCCTCTAAATCTATCTAATTAATCATTTCCCTAAGCTTAATTAATCTCTCGTTCCCCACACAGAAAAAATTAAACTGAATCTCTGATTCTGCTCTCTTTCTCCACCATTTTTTCTAGCAATAGCAGGTCAGTCTTGTCATTAATTAGTTCTAAATATTTGCATTTATTTGCATGCATGTGTCCTTCTTGAGATGTAAATCAAGATTCTGCTTTGTTCTTTTGCATGCAAGGGAAATTCAAGTTCTTTAATTTTTGTCTTTATTTTGAGAATGAACTTATATTTCAACTTTTTTACTTTGATTAAAGAAAATGGTATATCAATAGATTTAATGCCATGATCCATCGAGTATATTGTTATTCTTATGAAATCTTGCTCACTCCACTACATTTTAGGCATGGTAGTTTGACTGGACACCATGTAAGAATATAAACACTACTTTTAATTTGGATCTTGCGGTCTTAAATTATAGAAGTGTATAACATGCCAAAAATATCATTTAACTATAAGGGAGAGTCATCATAGCTAAGGTAATACGAGAATGTGAAATTAATAACTTAATTAAATACAAAAACGTGACATTCTTTCGAAACAGTTTAAGGAAAAAAAAAAGAAGCAAGACACTATGTTATCAAGTGAGGGGTCACGGACACCTAAAAAGTTTGGCAAATTTTTCATGAATATATGTATATATTTTAGAAAATACTGATATATTAATAGTGATATTCTGTATACAAAGTAGATTTTGACTGAAAGTAAAAGTGCACTCCCGACCTTCAAATCCTGAGTAATAGGATCTACGACATGTCCCATATGTATCAATGGTATGGCCTAGGATTTATCTCAGCCGCCTTGATAGGAAATCTTGTTTTTCGTGGAGCTGAGAATTAATTATGGGATCTTAGTGCATGGGAGAGGACGCATATTTTCTTGAACATTCCTTATGCTTAAATTGCCTTCTACGATATAAAAACATGTCATTAAACTAAAAATTAGGAATAAAAATTAAAGAGCTACCAAATGTACAAAAGCCGTCATTCTTTTGGAACAGACTCAAAAAAGAAAGAGTGTCATATAAAATTTAAGATACATGATCCATTTTTATAGTTGTATCTTTCACTATCTTTGATCTTTCGTTGGCCAATTTGTTCTGATTATTGAATGTTTCTTGATTTGAAATGCAGCTAGATCAAAGGAGAAGAGAAGAGTGAAGAAGAATTGTATAAAATGGCAGGGGATCTAAAGGTTCTGAAGGCACTAGATGCAGCAAAAACACAATGGTATCATTTTACTGCAATTATAATTGCTGGGATGGGATTTTTCACAGATGCCTATGATCTCTTCTGCATTTCTTTAGTCACTAAATTACTTGGTCGCGTTTACTATCATGTTGATGGCTCTACAAAACCTGGATCTTTACCTCCTGGTGTTTCAGCAGCTGTTAATGGAGTTGCATTTTGTGGAACCCTTACAGGTAGGGCCGGAATATGTCGCTTACATTTACTATATTCGTACCGGAAATCAGAATTAAACGAGCTTTTATCCTTCTGTTCCACACAAGATTTCTGCAACTGACTTTTTATACATATCATAAAGTTTTAATCAATATAAAATTTGGAACTGGTCGAACCCATTAAATTTAAATCTTGGATGTGTTCTGAAATGCAAATGCAGGGCAACTCTTTTTTGGATGGCTTGGTGACAAATTGGGCAGGAAAAAAGTCTATGGCATAACATTAATGCTCATGAGTCTATGTTCCATTGGTTCTGGTCTTTCTTTTGGTAGAGAACCAAAGACAGTGTTAGCCACACTTTGCTTCTTTAGATTCTGGCTAGGATTTGGTATTGGTGGTGATTACCCTCTTTCAGCTACTATTATGTCTGAATATGCTAATAAAAAGACGAGGGGTGCTTTTATTGCTGCTGTTTTCGCTATGCAAGGATTTGGTATTCTGGGTGGAGGAATTTTTGCCATCCTGGTCTCTCCTATATTCGAGGCCCGGTTTAAGGCTCCTCCATACAAGGTACGTTGTGTTTGAATTTTATCATAACATAAATGGTTATATGACTTTAGGATCGTGGAACTTTATGATTTTCATAGAACTGTACATAGCATAGAAGATTTAACTAAGAAAATGTTGGACTAAAACGGCCTGCAGAACAGTGTTGAGTAGAAATCACTTTCAACTTTGATTCGTTTAGAGATCTTGTTTCTCTACCCATATAGCTAATAGGCAGCCCGGTGCACAAAGCATCCCGTATTCACGCAGGGTCCGAGGAAGGACCGCAGCCCAAGGGAATATGATGTAGGCAGCCTATCCTGATGCAAGTATCACTGGCTCATGGCTCGAACCCGTGACCTATAGGAATTTAGCGAATTTATAATTATTAAATCAAAGTAATTAATGGTCCATATGTGTAACATCTAACAGGTTGATCCAATTGGTTCAACTGTTCCACAAGCAGACTGTTTGGAGAATTATATTAATGGTTGGAGCACTTCCTGCATTTCTCACTTACTATTGGAGAACAAAGATGCCCGAAACTGCTCGTTACACTGCTTTTGTTGCCAAGAATGTAAAACAAGCAACTGCAGATATGGAAAAAGTTATGCAAGTTGATATTGAAACAGAACAAAAAGAAGAGCCTAAAATTGCTGTTACCACTAGAGGAAAATCAGGCAATGATTTTGGTTTATTTTCTAAAGAATTTCTTCGTCGACATGGACTTCATTTACTTGGCACAACAAGTACATGGTTTCTTCTTGATATTGCATTTTATAGCCAAAATTTGTTCCAAAAAGATATCTTTAGTGCAATTGGATGGATTCCTCCTGCCAATACTATGAATGCAATTCAAGAAGTTTTCAAAATTGCTAGAGCACAAACACTTATTGCTCTTTGTAGTACAGTGCCAGGGTATTGGTTCACAGTGTTTTTAATTGATAGAATTGGGAGGTTTACAATTCAATTACTTGGTTTCTCTATGATGACAGCATTCGTGTTTGCTTTAGCCATTCCTTATAACCATTGGACACACCCCAACAATCGTATCGGATTCGTTGTCCTATACTCATTGACATTCTTGGACCTAACTCAACCACATTTGTCGTGCCAGCTGAGATTTTTCCAGCTAGATTACGTTCCACGTGTCATGGAATATCGGCTGCAGCAGGAAAATTAGGGGCGATGGTTGGTGCTTTCGGGTTTTTATATTTGGCTCAGCCACAAGATAAGAGTAAGGTTGATGAAGGGTACACTGCTGGTATAGGGGTGAAGAATTCTCTTATTGTGTTGAGATTTGTTAATATTTTGGGTACATTGTTTACTTTCTTGGTTCCTGAATCTAAAGGGAAATCTCTTGAAGAAATGTCTAGAGAAAATGATGATGCAGAAGCTTAAGCAAAATAGGATTAGATATATAGAGTTATTTTTGGAAAACGTGTTTCTATTTTCTGGTGCTTTTTGTTTTTTTTCTCTACATAGTTTTAAGCTCTTATATTTCTATTTTGTTACACTCTAGGTAGTGGCTGTTACTCTCTTTTATGTAGGATCATACTTTAAGTTCCAGTATCAGTTATAAATTAAACAATTGCAACAGTTTCAAAGTTGCCCCTTCCATTTATCTTTTCTGAGTCGAGAGTCTACCGGAAAGAGTCTCTTTGCCTTCTTAAAGGTGGGGTAAGGTCTGCACCGGATATGTTGTTGTTGTTGCAACAATTTCAAAGTTACTATGATATGATATGTACTGTTATAACATCATAGAAAAATCCCTCATTAACAAAACACAACATAAAAAATGAAAACAGATGAACTTTTCGGGTCATTGGCTTCTACTCCTTGAGTGATCTCATTTTCTAACCAAAGATTAGTAGTAATAGATCAAGTAGGCTATTAATTATTCTAATTCCAATTATTACTTGTAGAAATTGAGGATGCAAGTTGTATAGTTAAAGATGCAGGTTCACCGGGTTGATCAACAAGGATTGTGATAGCATGGACAGAATGCAAGTTGCGTGCGTTACTGTAGAACATCGAGAGGGAAACTATAAAAAGTCACAAGGTGGAGCTATTTGTTGCAATTGATTACAGTATTCAACACCAACTTAACATAGTCCGAAAATGGTGATACATACTCTTAATCTCATTCACATTTCTCCCCCAAATCTCTGTCATTCTTCAGATTTATACAGTAATTCTAGTTGACACGATCAGAATCTCAATCTCCGCTCTAGGTTTTCATTAGCAATGAAAGCAGCATCTACTATTTGCCTATCTACAATGAAAGCATTTTGATCAATGGGGGAAATCAGTTAAATATCTTATGTGCATTGATCATTGTATGCGGTCGAAACTGATTTCGGCTTTCGTACGACTGATCGAGATGGGGACATAATGGACCAAAGAAAGTCTTCATAATATCGAGATGGGATCCGAATAAGGCACAAACGAGCTTCAAATTTCAGGCACATGTCAAATATCGGGCTCGAAGTCATTATCGAGCTCGGGTCCGAATCGAACTATGATAAGGTGTGATGGAATCGAGCTTAAGGGCCAGAGGCCAACCAATACCGAGCCCAAGTCACTACCGGACCCCGAGTCGGCATCAAGCTCAAACCCGCATCGAGCTCTAAAACTGAAAACCGACCAATACTGAGTCCGATCAAGATCGAGCTCATAGACAAGAGTCGTTACAGCCGCACTAAGGGAGAGAATCTCGGCGAAAATTGGGGAAAAGCTGATTTATCATGGGTTCCTCACTATGTAATTTTAATTATATATAACCCTAGTGGGAACGGACAGGCCGAATCGACGAACAAGACTATCATTCAAAACCTAAAGAAAAGGTTGAACGACACTAAGGGAAAATGGAGATAAATTCTACCCGAAGTTCTTTGGGCATATCGAACAACATCAAAATCTAGTACGGGGGCAACCCCGTTCTCCTTAGTATATGGTTCTGAAGCCTTGATTCCAGTCGAAGTTGGAGAACCCAGTGCCAGGTTTCGATATACAACGGAAGAGTCAAATCACGAGGCTATGAATACTAGCCTCAAATTATTGGATGAAAAACGAGAAGCTGCTCTCGTCCAATTAGCCGCCCAAAAGCTACGGATCGAAAGATACTATAATCGAAGAACCAATCTTCGCAATTTTAAAATCGGGGACTTAGTGCTAAGAAAAGTCACCCTCAGCACCCGAAATCCGAATGATGAAAAACTAGGTCCAAACTGGGAAGGACCGTATTAGGTACTCGAAAACGTTGGTAAAGGATCCTACAAGCTTGGTATTATGAACGACAAACAACTACCAAGCAATTAGAACGTGTCGCACCTAAAACGATACTACTGCTAAGGTACGACCCTCCCATGTTCGTTTATATTTCGAAACTAACCCTTGCAGGAGTTCGATCAGGAACAAGGATGGATCATTCAACACGAAACCTTAGGTCTGAAAGCACGCGTTGCACTCTTTTTCCCTTGGGCCGGTTTTATCCCAAATGGGTTTTTCGGTAAGGTTTTTAACGAGGCAACCATTGATCGTGCTAACTTAGAATAATTCAACAGTATCCGAGGCCTCCTTTCAATAAACCTTGGATACTGGGGGGCATTACCATCAAATATCAAGTTCGATGCAAGAAATTTACTTCATAACAACAGGGTTTCGATAGGAAAAATTGTAAGATCCAAATGGTCAAAACGAACCATGCTCGTATAGTTTGCTCGATCCCTGGTACAGAACATAAACACATGTACAATGACATAAAGAGAATTTTTTACCGATATCTCATAATCCATCCTCTATTTTGTGATCTATTTTGCAAGCAGGACTAAGGGCCGACCATTACCCCATAAATCGGGGACTACTAACTGAAAAATCAATAAGATCAAGTCCCACTAAGCCTACGGGATACACTACTTCGAGTTCGAGCAAGTACACACTCGACTATAAAGACTACGGGCTACCTTTCTTCGAGTTCGAGTAAAGCACTCACGCGACCATTAAAGCCTACGGGCTACATTACTTCAAGTTCAAGCAAGTATTCACTCGACTATAAAGCCTACGGGCTATCTTTCTTCAAGTTCGAGCAGGTACTCATTCGACTATAAAGCCTACGGGCTACATTACTTCGAGTTCGAGCAAGTATTCACTCAACTATAAAGCCTACGGGATATCTTTCTTCGAGTTCGAGCAAGTACTCACTCGACTATAAAACCTACGAGGTATCTTTCTTCGGGTTCGAGCAAGTACTCTCTTAACTATAAAGCCTACGGGCTACCTTTCTTCGAGTAGGAGCAAAGCACTCACTCGACTATAAAGCCTACGAGCTACCTTTCTTCGAGTTCGAGCAAATTACTCACTCGACTACAAATCCTACAGGCTACCTTACTTCGAGTTTGAGAAAATCACTCACTCGACTATTAAGCCTACGGGCTACCTTACTTCGAGTTCGAGCAAATCACTCACTCGACTATTAAGCCTACGGGCTACCTTACTTCGAGTTCGAGCAAAGCACTCACTCAACTGCAAAGCCTACGAGCTAACTTATTTCGAGTTCGAGCAAATCACTCACTCGACTACAAAGCTTACGGGCTAACCTTTTTTCGAGTTCGAGCAAAGCACTTACTCGGCTATTAAGCCTACGGGCTACCTTACTTCGAGTTCGAGTAAATCCCTCACTCGACTATTAAGACTACGGGCTACTTTACTTCGAGTACGAGCAAAGCACTCACTCGACTACAAATCCTACGGGCTACCTTACTTCGAGTTCGATCAATCACTCACTCGACTACTAAGCCTATGGGCTACTTTATTTCGAGTTTGAGCAAGCACTCACTCAGTTATAAAGGCTACAAGGTCCGAATTCGATCAAATTGCCTAAAGCATTATGAAAACCTTCATAAGGCATGAATGAAACAAAATCTTCACAAGACAGAGAATAAAACGGAGGTAAATCAGGAAAAGAAAAGATCTCTAGTAGATATATACAAGCGTTTAAAATGTCCAAACAGGACCCTACACAAAAATAGAAACTAAGGACTAAGCTTCTTGGTTATCTCCCGGGGCGGTCTCTTCTCCATCGGGATTCTCCCCACTCTCGGACCCATTCTCGCTCATATCATCATCATCTCCATCATCATCAGAAGCCAAGGTTTCAGCATCGGCTTCGAGCTCTTTAGCCTTTCTTATCTCTTCAGTAAGATCGAACCCTCGAGCATGGATCTCCTCGAGGGTCACCCTCCGAGATTGGCATTTGGCAAGTTCAACAACCCAATGTGCTCAAGTTTTAGCGGTCTCAACTGCCTCTCTTGCTTGTACCTAAGCAGCTTCATCATCGGCCCGATAGACGGCCATGAATGCATCCACATTGGCCTTTGCTTTCTCAGTATCAGATTTGGCCTTAGCAAGTTTGGAGGCTAACCGAGCCTCAATCTCCTCTATTTTCCTTGCTTGGACTGAGCTCTTCTTCTTCATGCCTTGAAGTTGGTTTTCGGCCGATGATAATTGGGCTCGAGCAGTTTCTTTTTATGCAGCGAGACGGTCCATACCATTCCATCCCAAGGTCTCTGCCCTTATCATATCAACTTACTCACGAAGCTTGACGATCACCTCTAGCTTCTGTTGCAGCTGTGATATCGAAATATTAGCCACCGTTCCAGGATCGAACCCATGGGTTTTTAAGATTGTCATTACCTGCTCGGTCAGATTGGCCTGGTCTTGATGCGCCTTAGCCAATTCAGCTCGGAGGTCCTTGATTTCTTCTTCTCTTTGCCCTAAGAGGAGTCTAAGGGCGTTCCTCTCCTCCGTAACCCGTCGAAGGTTGGCCTTGTACGGACGCAGCTCAGCTCGAGATCAGGAACATGATTCTCGATGAACCGTTGCGGCCTACGAAGAAAGGAGAAAAGAAGTTAGAAAAGAATAGCAAACATAAAAATGGCATCAACAAAGGGATTTATAGCTTACCCGATTCAGAGCTTGTTGCACTTCACAGAAAATGGCCGACACATCACTAGGGCCAGCAACATCCTCGACACCAGTAAACAAATCACAGAAGGGGTCCTCCCCTTCATGAGACCGGTTTATCTTGAGGGCACCCAAAGCTTGGGCTTTCCAAATCGCCCCTTCGGAAAAAGCAGGGAGAGTGGGCGAGTCTCCAATTGCTATTGCCCCAAGCGACTCGCTTAGGGCATCCTCCTCAGTTCGGAAAATTTCAGGACCGGCCCCTTTAGATATACCCACCGTTTGTCGACTCCAGTGGGAAGCATCCTTGATCTCTGACTTGGCCCGAATCTTTCTCCGATACCACCTCAGTTCGAGGCGGAGACACACAAACCACCATCGATCTAGCTGCCTTTGAGGCATCGATAATTTTCTTCACTCGGGCTATCAGTACGGACCCATCGTCTTCTTCTTCCTCGTCTTCATCCCTTAGACGCCGAACTCTTTCTTCGGTCAAAAGGATGGTATTCTTCTTCGGCTTACGAGCCGTCCTCGTCTTCGGTTTTGGATCTTCGGAAGTAGAGGCCCTTTTTCTCTTATTATCCTTCACCGGTTTTGGAATAAAGGCCGAAGCCTCTTCCTCGCCGGACGAGGGCCTCAAAACCACGTCTTTGCCCAGTCCTACACATGAAACAATTGATTTAAGTATATGGAAAATGCTTCATTCGAGCTATCGAAGACACGAGAAAGAGGCTTACCATGATTTTTGGCCTCCCATCGGCCCTTTGACAAATCAGGCCATGAGCGCTCGGCGTATGAGGAGGTCGACGCTAGGGCCCGTACCCAGTTCTTGAGGTCAGGAACTGCACTGGGCATACAAGGAACCACTGCATCACAAAAAGGGACACCAATGAGAAAGAAATGAAGGAACAAAACAATATGAGATAATAGTACAGTTACACTTACGTTTCATGTTTCACTCCTCTAGAAATGGCATCTTCTCGGCCGATATCAGGTCCGAAGTTTTCACTCGAATGAACCTACCCATCCAGCCTCGATCCTTGTCCTTGTCTATGCTCGAGAATAAAACCTTGGTGTAACCCGCCTCGAATGAGGCGAGGCAGTACAATCGAATGAGATGATCAAGGGTGAAAGGCATCCCCTCGATATTCTTCATGAAGTAACGGATCAAAATAATGATCCGCCAAGAAGAAGGATGGATCTGGCCTAGGGTTACTTTGTATTGATGGCAGAAATCGATAATAACAAGGTCGAGGGAACCTAACGTGAAAGGGTAAGTATACACACTTAAAAACTCTTTCACGTAAATAGTGATATCTTCCTCAGAAGACGGGATTAATATTTCTTTGTTCTCCCAATTGTAATCTTTCCTTATCTGTTCGAGATGCTGCTCGGTTATCGATCACATATACCTCGATACTGGCTCACATCAGTCGGGAACTGATGAGCCTTTATCGACCTTAAAATTAGAGGTAAGAACACACGCCCCAGGAATGCACTCCTCAGGCTGTGGCTCCACCTGTGTTTTGTCGGCGGCAAGCTGTGAGGAAGAAGATTTCTCTTTTTAAGGAACGGTTTTTGATATTTTCGCCATTTTACTTTTGGGAATTTTCTGTTTTGGGAATCGAGAATAGAAGGAGATGGCAAAGATTTGGTGTTTTGGAAGAAAGATTTTGCAGTAAAAACCCACAGATTTACAGATGAACTTAGAAGGAGAACTTGGAAAATTTGGAGATTGAAGATGTAAAAATGATAAATGGTAAAATGAGAGGCTATTTATAGATTGAGCAATGGCGGTTCAATATCAGCGATGGCCGACCACTGTCTGACATGCATTAAATGCCTTGGTAAACTAAACCGACGGGACAGCCATCACGTATGTCATGGTCGGGCTCGATGCAAACGTCAGCGCATATCCAATCGAGTCGTTGGGAAATCATATCGTTTCTCGCCACATCCTTCCCGAGAAACGAGGGGACTATCTGTATACGGTCGAAATTAATTTCGGCCTTCGTACGACTGATCGAGATGGGAACATAATGGACCGAAAAAAGTCTTCATAATATCGAGATGGGATCTGAAGAAGGCACAAACAAGCTTCAAATTTTAGCCACAGGTCAAATACCGGGCTCGAAGTCATTATCGAGCTCGGGTCCAGATCGAACTATGATAAGGTGTGATGGAATCGAGCTTAAAGGCCAGAGGCTAACCAATACTGAGCCCAAGTCACTACCGGACCTTGAGTCGGCATCAAGCTCAAACCCTCATCTAGCTCTAAAACTGAAAACCGACCAATACTGAGTCCGATCAAGATCGAGCTCATAGACAAGAGCCGTTACAGCCGCACTAAGGGAGAGAATCTCGGCGGAAATTGAGGAAAAACTGATTTATCATGTGTTCTCCACTATGTATTTTTAATTATATATAAAGTAGGATTTTCCCACTATAAAAGGGATGGCTATATTTCTATAAAAGAGGAAAGTTGGGCATAGATTGTAACTGAGATATCATACACTCCTATATTGAAGAGTTATCCTCTTTTTAGCTTCATAGATTGATTCATCTTGCTTAATCCATAAATCATCTTCTTTCCAACTTTACTTATTTTTTATTCTCTACAGTCAACACTCGATATTTCTATTTACTCTTAAGATTTATTTCAAGTTATACCACATACCATTAGAATTACGTACAAATTCAACTCAATCCATTTTTCGGGTAAACAATCATCTCGTAGAAAATTGTGGTAGGGTGTGTTTGGTATGGAGAAAAATATTTTCCGGAAGCCACATAAATTATGGGTTTGGGGGAGGGGGCTTCCACAAATATCATTAGACTATAAATCTTGGAGGTTATAGTAGGTTAATTTCCACTAAAACAGTAGTCCGGCGCTCGAAGCATGCAGGCAGTGGCGAAGCTAGAAAATTCAATATGGGTGTTCAAGATTTGAACATCCTTTGCAAGTGGGCTATGCAATAGTGTTCAAAGTCTATCTTTATCAATAACAAATAATATTTTTACCCTATACACATTATAATTTTCCGGCGAAGGGTGTTAAGTTGACCACCCTTGACTACACGTAGCTTCGCCCCTCCATGCAGGGTCCGGAGAATAGCTGTATCCCAAGTACATGTGATATAGGCAACCTACCTTAACGTAAGTGTCACTAGATGATTCCACGGCTCAATCTCGCGAACTATGTATACATCACATAGGGACAATTTTATCATGGTGTGGATGTTAATTTCCACTAAAACGGTGGCCTGGTACTCGAAGCATATAGTGTCCGCAAAATGGTTGCATCCCTAGGAAATATGATATAGCCAACATTCTATCTTAACGTAAATATCATTGGATGATTCTATAGATCCCGTGAACTATATATACATAACACATGGACAATTTTATCTTGGCGTGGAAGTTAATTTTCACTGTAAGCACGTAATTTTTGACCCGCACAATTTTTAAAGATTACTTTTAGTATTCGTAGTATTTTTAATATTTTTTGAGTTTATAGATATTTTTATCTTCAATTTTCATTTTAAAATATAAAATTGAAAACACAAAAAAATAGTTTCATTTTTCTATTTAATTCAGGTATGAGGTATTTTTAGAAAGATATTATTTTTAACCTATTTTATTTTAGTAAAATCTTTGAAAATACCAAAATTAGTTTCAAATTTAATTTTTAGTTTTATTTTAATATTAATAGTTCATTAAAATCAATTAAGAGTTATTTTATATTTTTTATAAGTATTTTATATTACTTTAGAAGTAAATTGAATTTTCAGCTTTTCTTGGTCTAATTTTGTAGAATTTTGGAGCCCAGCAAGAACTGAGCCCAATCTCCCCAACCCCATTCCAGCCCCAATCCGCCGACCCGCCTACTTGACCCATCAGCCGACCAGCCCAAAACCCTTTAAATCCTAGCCCATCATTTAATCTAATCCAATGGCCTATACTCCTTTATCCTACCATATAAAATCTGATTATAACACCCACAAACCTAACCCTAATTCTCCAACACCCAGCCGCATCCCCCCATTACCCCTAACTTCTGTCGCGCCAACAACATCCAAACTCGCCGTAAAACTCACCAAGAACCGGCCGAGTTAACTCATGGTCCCCCTCTCTCCTCCCTCATCCACGTCATCAAGATTCCAACGACCTCTAACAAGAATATCCCCCATGTGCCTGACGCGTTTTATAATTTTTTGAGAATGAATTTCAAAACAATGGGGGTTGTGGATTGATATTTAATCGATCCTCTCCCTCCATCTGTCCGAAATTCATCCTAAAAAGAATATTTTTGGGATTTCTTGGAGAGGAAGAGAAGAAACTTCGAGAGAGCAATATATATTGTGAAGTTTTCAGGATTTGGGAGGGGAGGGTTTAGGAGAGAAAAATCGAGAGAGAGAGGGTAGGGTTTCAAGAAAGTTCTTCCGCTCATTTTTTCAGACTTTTTTTCTAGATTTTTAGGTTGGTTTAATTTTTTTAGAAAAATATAAAAAAAAAACAAATTCTGGTTCTTCTGTTTCAATTTCTGATTTTGCTACAAAAATGGAGTTTGATTGAGTTGTAGTTGAGTTGAAGCTCGTTTTCCAGCCGAGGTTGTCGTTCAAGGTTGAGTCCGTGATTCCCGTTTCAGCCTTAGTCGTTGTATTCGAGCAATATCGGTTCGTTACTTGATTTCTCTCATTGTATATTCACGGCCGAAGTTTAATTGAAAGCATCTTCAGGTTTATTTATGACTGTCATTTACTCTCTCTTAGGTGCTGATTAAAAATATGATAAGAGCCATGGTAGTCGGGTTGGGATTTATTAGCATCTCTAATAGTTTAAGGATAAGGAACGAATCTGTGGATTCTTAACAGTTAGTTGTAAAGGGATTGTGTTTGAATGTTGTCTCAAAGTTTGTTTTATACTCGACCAAAACACCCGTGCTCTGCTCCTACTGTTTTTCACTGTCCGAGTAGGAAATTTGACACTTAGATCATAGTCGTCTCGGTTTAATTTGCTAGAATTCAGATTCATGCATCTATGTTGATTCTGTTTGCTTTAAGTTTTGTGTGAGTCGACGCACGATCGTCTTCTTGAGTTAGAATGTGGTATCCATGTTAGAGGTCTAAACGGCTATTATGTCGAGATTTTCTTAAGTGTTCTGCCTTTACCTTGTTGTACCAATTGGAGGTTGAGCTTAATGTCTTTGGTCAGTATGTTATCACGAAGTCGTAGTTCAAGTATATGAAGTTTGAAATTATTTGTTCACATGTCGATGTTCAAATCACTCTGCCATTTCTATTTGAAAATACACAACATCTTGTGCTTTGTTTCTTCTACTGATTAAAAAAGAAATCACATAGCTGAGGTCTAAAATGACTAATTCTTTGTTTTTGACGTCATAAGCCCATCTTGCTATAGTCCGATTGAGCTTGAACATGAGTAGTTGATAAAGATGGCATGTCTATGATTATGGCTTAGTGTTGAGTTACATTGTATGTATTCGGATTGTTAATATTTAGATCCATTCACATATGTAGTTTGTTGCATTGTCTGCTCTTGATGACTAGAGGTCAAGTTGTTCTTTCAAGCGCATTTTTCGTTAGATCCGTCTAAATAATCAAACTGTCCCCTCATGATCTGTTGGTAATTTTTCTTGCTCATATCATAATTTCATGAAATGCTCGTCATGTGAGTTACCTTTCCTATTATCGGATTTTTATTGCCATCAGTTGTTTGCGAGTGTCAATACAAGAAATTTTGGGCAAATAGAAATGAGATTTTAGTAGTTGTACATATCAGTCGAGTTTTAGCTCTAGTTCTAGGGTGAGAAGCAAAGTAAGTACGGTGTTGTGAAAATCCTGAATTAACTTTAAAGGAGGAGATCTTTAAATTGGTAGTTCGTTAACTTAGAGATTGCCAGAACGGGGTGGGGTTGATTAAATGGCTCTTATCATATTTTGAATCCACCTTTTTCTTTATGTGATTTCTTTACTGCCCTTCCTTCTTTCGCTCGTATATTTGACTTATTTGGATGTTTGCTTTTTTTGGAATGTTACATGATGGTATTTTAAATGCTTGTTGGGCCATGGGAAAGTGGAGGAAAGACTAGCCCATTAGTGGTTAAATTTACTACATGCTTGAGTACTGGGCTCGGTCTAACAAATGAAATTAGTTGTTAAGAAAATGAGCATGAATCGAATTCTCCTGTTATTTAGCTTTCTTTTGTTTCTTTCTATTATCCGCTAGTAGCATGTTTAGGCCGACCATACCTGGGTAGGCAAATATTATGTTATTTATATTTTTTTTCGAGGCTAGAGGTTGTCCCTTTAGTCGATTATATTATCCGGGGAAAGCCCTGAAGAACTTGTAAATATTTTGGAGGTCGTGACCAGCATCGTGGAGGATGCGTTAGTATAGGCTAGTTTAGGAATTTTATTTCCTTTCTTTTCCTTTTAGGTAGGGGACAACCTTGAACCTCTTTGTGTTTTCTTTGTGTGTTTGACTCAATTAGAATATCTTTAAAGTTAACTAGATCATGTATGCAACCGTGTTCACGGGACCTGGGGAGTGCCTAACACCTTCTCCCCGAGATAAATGAACCCCCTTACTTGAAATTTCTGGTGCAGTCAGTTTTAGAGTCAAATGTGTTTTGAAGGAGAATTTTTTTTTTTTTAAAACGGTGATCTGGCACACCAAAACTAAATGTCAGGTGACGACTCTGAAATATCTTTTAAAACACAACTTTGTCATTTTCAATTGAAAAACCCTTTAGAGCTTACAAATCACTTTTATATCTTTTAAAGGGTAGTTAGTGAGGTGAAAAAAGGGGCATGACATCCACTAATTGTGTAAAAATGTATTCATAATAGTGCATACAGTATAAAATAAAATACACTGATAAATCCTTAAAAAATCAGAGTCTTGAATTGTTCCTCTAATCATTATATCAGGAACGACGTATCATTTGATAATTCTGATCTATTAAATAGCGACTGGAAAAGGCTATCTTTGCTCTTGGTCTACTGCAGCATTCCAAAGCGTTCACCTTTTTAAGTTAACTAGTAGTGGTACCCACACGATGTGTGGTCAATATTAAAATATTAATTTAATTAAATTATTATCGTGACTTTTATAATCATTGAATAACTTTTTTGTTCTATATTTTTCTTTATTTTATTATCCAATATTTAGTATTTTTACACTGTTAATAGTACTTTTTTAGCATATTACTTTGTTTAATATTTTTGTCTGCTCGCTTTCGTTTTGTAATATAAGAGAAGATATATATATATTTTATGAATCTTGTTATTTTAAATTTTATTCTGTTGTTGTCAATAATATTATGTGAATTTTAATGAATAAAATCTCTATTAAATTAAAAGGACTTATATAGTCATCGAATAACTTTTTTGTTATGTGTTCTTTTTATTATATTATCCAATATTTAATATAATTTCATTGTTAATAGAAATTTTTATTAGCATATTACTTTGTTTAATATTTTTGTCAACTACTTTCTCTTTGTAGTATAATAGAATATATATATTTTATTACTCTTGAAATAATTTTTTATTTTAACTTTTTTCCTATTGTTTTCAATAATATCATCTGAATTTTAATGAATAAAATCTCTATTAAATTAATAAGACTTATATAGATATCGAATAACTTTTTTGTTCTATATTTTTCTTTATTATATTATCCAATATTTATGAGCATATTACTTTATTTAAATTTTTGTATGCTACTTTCATTTTATTAATAGAAGATACATATTGTTTTATTTTATAAACTATTCTATTATTATCAACAATATTGTTTGAATAAATAAACTTTTTATTTTTAAAAAGAAAAACAAAACTTATTAAAAAAACAAATAAATTTTTAATTGGCAGTTTTTTATTTTTTTTGTAATTTTAGTGTTTTTATTTTAAAATAATTTAAAAGGTCCAACTTGAAACTACTCGCCAATTTGAATGAACAATTCTTTTAAATTTTCATTTTTTATTATAAAATATTTTATTTTATTATTTGATAGATATTTTCGTTTTTTATTGTAAAATATTTTATTTTATTATTTTATAGATATTTAAATTCAAAAATAATGACCAACAACTAATTATTAACTACTTATGTCATGTGGCTTTATTCTAGGCTACCACTTGGCTTAAGGAGAGTGCTTTTTCATCTCTTTTTAATAATAATATAAATATAGATTCGTGTATGTTACTTTCATTTTATAATATAATAGAAGATACATATTATTTTATTTTGTATTTTATTCTATTATTCTTAATAATATTTTCTGAATGAATAAACTTTTTGTTTTTAAAAATAAAAATAAAAATATTTAAAAAAATTTAAATTGGCAGTTTTTTATTTTATGTAATTTTAGTTTTTTATTTTAAAATAATATAAAAACTCAAACTTGAAACTATTCTCCAATTTGAATTGACAGTTTTTTTTTTAATTTTTGTTTTTTATTGTAAAATATTTTATTTTATTACTTTATAGATATTTAAATTCAAAAATAATAATCAATAACTAATTATTAACTATTTATGCCGTGTGACTTTTTTCTAGGCTGTCACTTAACTTAAGGAGGGAGCTTTTTCCTCTCATTTTAATAATATAAGATTTGCTTCGAAATAGTATTATATTTCCATCTACTATTATAACATTAATAGTTTGTTCCAAGAATAATTACTCTACCTCAGACCCTCAAAGTTAGGTTTTCTGTACATAATTCTTTTGTCGTTATCAGGCAATTATCCGAAAATGATGCATAGTTAGAAAATTAATGCTCTATATAGGAATGATAAAAACGAGTGAAATGAACCTGATCTTTTCAATAATACTATAGTATTGCTAGTATAATAGTACTATAATAGTAGTTGGAATATATGCATACCCAACATTAGACGCTTTATAAATGCAAAAAACGAGAGGAATGAATATCTAATATATTCAATAAGGATTTCAATTATATGCACCTACTAGGTAAAAATATATGCGATCAATATAATTTTGCTTGTGATAATATTTCAATTATTATTTCTATCAGGTTATCACTTAATGATTATTATTAAAATACATCTATAGTTATCTTATAGCTAATTTGATTGTGTAAATATTTATCATAAATTCACTGGATCGAAGATACGTACGATGTGATTAATTACCTACCTTAGATCCTCAAAACTTTAGGCTTTCAGCGTCTAATTAATTCTTTTTTTCTATATGTCGTAATTACTTGAAATTGATCCGCTATACAAATTCAGACACTTGCTTTATAGTAAATGCTAAAAACAAGTGACATGAACCTGAACTTTTCAATGATACTATATTATTTCTAGTATAAAACTATTATTATTGTTTGAAAATGCAACGTTGCTTTGTAAATGTAAAAAACGAGTGGAATGAATCTAATATTATATGTTCAAGAACATTATAACAGTACTGCAAAATTGTCAATGACAAGATCTATGGGCAATAGAATAGCTTTAGCTGATCGATGGGGGACCAACGTAATACGTTAAAGTAAAAGTGACTTTAGTTGCTGTAAAAGCATGAAAAAGCATAATATCTTCTCGTACTAATAATTGAACTAGTTTAATCATAAAATGGCTTTATTTATTTGCCAAGTTCACGTGAGGAATTCTGCCATGACTTGCGGGTGAAATATAATCAATTGGGGAGCTAGAGTATTATGTATGGATTCATTAGTTTTGCTTAAACTCTCTATTTAGAAATTTATCAAATATATAAAAATACTTTATTGTGAACACAATATCTAAGACAAGCTATGAATGGTAATTAAGTTCAAAACCAATAAATTTTAAATTCTGGTCAGTGTCAGCCCAAGGGTAAAGCTGCTAAAGCAGTTGCTTTGGGCCTCATAATTTTTGGGGCCCCAAATTTTTCTAATAGATTATATATTAATTTATTTTTAGAAGAAGAAAGTACAAATTGTCACAGTAAAAAAGTAGGATTAAATTGTTGATCATAAACTGAGAAAAAATATCTTTTTTGGAATCACTCTCTAGACCATAAATTGAGAAAGGAATCGATTATTAATTTATAACTCAAAAAAGGTTAAAACTTTAATACAGTCCCACAACGTGTATATCTCAAGAGAAATTAAATGAATTAGTTAAAATTATTAATAACTTTGCATATGAAAAACTAGAAATACAAAATTTAAATGAAATTATATATAAATTTTTTCTTTTATATAAAAAAAGGGTCTCTCATTGAATTTTTGCTTTAGACCTCCATATTTATTGAGCCGCCCCTGATTCTGGTTCAAGCAACTAATTAGCAACGGAAAAATGACACTGTATAGCTGCTCTCAAAATAATAGCCGAAGAATATATTTTTTTTGTATATTTTATGTATATATACATTATGTATGTTATATATAAAAATTATACAAATTTTATACTTTTTTTCGGCTATCGAATATAAATAGTTTCCGGAGCGGAAAGCGCTCACGTGGTCCGAGTTCAACATGCATGGTTATTCTTTAATTAAAAGTTATGATAAAAGGTAAGTTAAACTTTTGAAAACAAGTCATTAAGTGTGTCTTATGACCTAATATGGTCTAAAGTAAATGACATGTTTATTTTAACTAGGATTTTACTCAAAGTATTCCCCATCCCCAACCCCCTATCCCCCTCACCCACACCCACACCCACTCCCACCCAACCCAACCTCGCCCACCACCCACTTTAAATAGAACTATTATAAAGAGTACTTTCTTTTCATGTTGTAGATAGAGTATTTTTTTTATTTCTACAAAATGAGTATATTCTTTTCATGATGTACCAAAAATGTCTCTTTCCATCTTCGTGAGTTGAGGGTCTATCGAAAACAGCATATTTATTCCTCCGGAGTAGGGGTAAGGTCTGCATACACACTACCTTCCCCAAATCTCACTTGTGAGATTCCACTGGGTTCTTGTTGTTGTTGTTATTATAGCAAAAGTATTTTCTTTCATTTCAACAAAACGAGTACTTAATTCATGATGTAGAAAAAGTGTTTTCTTTCATTTCAACAAGATGCGTATTTTTTTTTTCATGATGTAGAAAAAGTATTTTCTTTCATTTCAACAAACTAAGTATTTATTTTTCCTGAAATTAAAAAAAAAATCAACAAAATGAGTACTTTATTTTCATGATATAAAAAAAAGTATTTTGTTTCATTTCAACAAAACGAGTATTTGTTTTCATGATATTTTTGTTTCATTTCAACAAACTAAGTATTTTCTTTTCCTGAAATAGAAAAAGTATTTTTCCCCCAACATAACGAGTACTTTCTTTTCATGATGTAGAAAAAATATTTTTTTTCATTTCAACAAATTAAGTATTTTCCTTTTCATGATATAGAAAAAACATCTTCTTTCATTTTAACAAAACGAGTACTTTCTTTTCATGATGTAGAAAAAGTATTTTCTTTCATTCAACAACATGAGTAATTTCTTTTCATATTGTAGAAAGGATACTTTTTTTTCATTAAAATAAAGTATTTTAATTTCTTTTTAGTTATCGAACTCAAATTTCAACGTTATTCTTGTGCGAAAAAGTAAATTAGATTTGTGTGAATTTTGAAAATAATAATTAAATTCTTGAAGAAAATAGAGTCGGGGGGAGGGGGGAAGAAGTACACGAAACATAGGGATTTTGGGAAGGTGGGTTGAGGAGAGTAGGATAAAAAAATATTTTATACTTTCTAACCAAATATTAGAAAATATTTTCCGGAAAAAGTTTTTCATTCATCAACCAAACAAGTCAAAATAAGTGATAAACCCCTCATTTTTCAGGAAAACATTTTCTAGGAACTTTGATTTATATACATTAATCGTACAAATTAAAAAAACTTACTATATTCACTTAATTATTAGTAATTATTATAGATACCTGTAATTACTTTCCAAGTAGCTTTATATCACAGTTAATTACTATACACACCTTCGATCTCTTTTGAATAAATGTGATATATAGTTGCAAAATATGTACATTATCAGTGTATAGTGTATAGAAGTTTAATACGGAAAAGTTATGATATACTACATTGTTCAACGTGGGACATTCAGTTAGAAGCAGTACCAGCTATTGCAAGTTCTGAAAATTCTTTTTCTTTTTTCTTTTTGAACCAAAAAAAAAAGTACTGAAAATTCTTCCGAATATACCTATATATAATTCCACTTAATACTCTCCGTCTCTGCCCATCGTTGGTTTAAGATTGCGACTGCCAAATACAAGTAGGACCTCTAAAATCTTGGTCCTGTTCCACTAAGAAAATAAACTGAGTCTTGTCACTATAGCTTCTGAGGTTGGATGTTATTTTCAGAGCCATTTCCACATTCCATTTAGTATTGAATTAAGCTCTATATATATATATATATATATATATATATATATAAACAATATAAATATTTCTTACACTATCAGTGTAAATAATCTATTATAGAGGGTCAGTTATCATTTTTACTTGTTTACTAATTAATATAAGTGACCTATGTAAAAATATTTTGCGTAGTCAGTATCCATTAAACTTAAACTCATAAGTATTAGGAGTATGTTGATCGACGCCACTTTGTTGGAAATTTGGATGTGTATTTTATTCATATGCTGGATAATGTCGATGCTAAAAATTCACCTATGTATAAGTCTATAAGATGTTATAAGTATGAAAATCTAGTAACTCAACACATTTTTTACTTTTATTTTGCCACATTGTTAATAATAGAAAAATGTGGGATTTGACGATAAATGCCAAAAAGTATGGTTTTATCACGGGGATTTGCATCTATACCCAATTTTTTTGGGTCACAATTTAACTTATACCCGCTTTGTAAAAAGAATTACAAGCGTACCGACTTTTCGGGTAATTTCAAACATCCGGGGCCTGAAGTAGCAAGAATTTATGTCTGAAGTTTGAAGTGTGACCTTATCAAAGTAAAACTTAAGATATTTTCGTCTGAAGTTTGGCCTGACTTGCAAAAGAAATCAAAAAAACTTCAGTTCGTAGTGCAAACTTCAGACAAATTAGTCTGAAATTCTTTAGTTTGTAGTGCAAGCTTCAGACAAATTAATTTGAAGTTTTTCAGTTTGTAGTGCAAACTTCAAACAAAATCAGCTTGTTATATTTGAACTTCAGATAATTTTTCTGGCATGATTGTTACAAACTTCAGACAAAATTTAACTTGGTAATGTCTGAAGTTTGGCCCTGCAGTCCCAAACTTAAGTTGATGCTTCTTCGAGTTTCGACAAAAAACTCTTGTTTTATTATTTACGTACTTTGTGTTGGGGTGCAAACTTCAGACAAATTAGTCTGAAATTCTTCAGTTTGTAGTGCAAACTTCAGACAAAATCAGCTTGTTATATTTGAACTTCAGATAATTTTTCCTAGCATAATAGTTGCAAACTTCAGACAAAATTTAACCTGGTAATGTCTGAAGTTTGTCCCTGCAGTCCCAAACTTCAGTTGATGTTTCTTAGAGTTTTAACAATAAACTCTTATTTTATTATTTATGTACTTTGTGTTGGGATGTATTAATGTTTGAGAGGCAGTGGCGAGTCTTTCTTTCTTGTTGATTTGTCGCTTTGTCCAATTTTCAGAAACGATAACATGTGTAACTTACAGGATAACATGATTGAGAGAGAAAAGAAAAGAAGAAGAAGAAGAAGAAGAAGAAGAAGAAGAAGAAGAGAAAAAGAAGAGGAGGAAGAAAGGAGCGCATAGGTCACAGGATATGAAGTTGTCAAAATTAGGGTATAAGCTAAATAATTTTAAAAATATGGGTATATGTTAAATGGGGGCGACCAAATAGGGCGCCCATGCAAATTTTACTTTTATCACCCATTGGCAATCATTCATGGGTCGGATAGTCCTATAATAGTGTTTTTGTATTTTTTAAAAATATTGTATCACTTTATTAAATGTTTCCAAAAATACGTTTTTCGGCTAAGAGTATATTTAGTGTGAGATAGAATAAGTAATGAAAGTGACTTTTAAGTTATAAAATAAATAATATTTTTGTTTAACGATTTTAATAATTGAATAACCATATATATATAAGCAACAATTAGCTATGATGGGGTTCGAAATAATGATGGAGTACTAAATGAGGAAATTACCAAAGATTGCTTTCCAACTCCATTGATTTATTATTTGGACACGTATATCCATTTGTCCAAAATTAAAGTCCAACTCATTCTATTCTAGGAATGAATATTTCCATAATATAGTCCTCATGCTTTCTTGCTTGTTTTCTTTTACATAGTTTTACTGTACTGAATGGACAATTTTTATGTGGAAAACATAGACCCGTGATCATAACTTCTGCAAAACAACAAAACAAAAATAAATCAATCACATTTTTTTTATGTCTCTTATAAATATGATAACAAGAAAATGATGTTTGGTTAATTGGTTCCATGTTGAAGGAGATAGAGTTTGGATCACTCATTATTTGAACGGTATATATCGTTACAAAATTATTTATTATCGCATTAAAGTAACTGAATTTTATCTTCTATAATAATAAAATTACAAAGTATTACTTATTATAATAGTAAAGACACCATGATGGATAATTATAGTGGGTAAACTTTAATGACCTTACAATAATAATGAATAAAGTTTAGTGATTTGTTATTTATAATTGATTAAAGTTAGTGTAAACGCGGCAACCAGAAGTTGATATTTGTCAACCAATTAATTGCTGACGGTAGAAATATGTACAAACAAAAAGGAACAGATTGAAAGGCACTTGTCCATTAGCTTCATTTCATGTTTCACAAGTTATGTGAAAGAAATCTTTTAGGGGTCGTTTGGTTGAGGCTTTAGGAGATATAATCTACACATACGAATCAACATTATATATATTAGTTTATATAATATTTGGTTAGAACTTGGGGTTATTTAATTTCTACATAAAAATCAACACCAATTAATATAATTGATGCTGATTATTTTTAAAATTAATATTGTGAAAATTAGTCATGAGAAATTAGCTTTGGTTGGAAAAAAATAATTGGTGATATGCAAGATAATCTTGGAAAGTTTAAAATGCAGTATAAGATACATGATTTCACATTAATTATGAATTTTAAAGATTGAAGCAAATATCTAGCCGTTAGATTAACTAAGTGATACAGAGTAAAAGTTGAGATATTTAAACTAAACTTAATACATTTTACAAGTATTTGAGTAATTAAATATTAAAAATATTTTTTTTTCACTTAAGAAAATTATTATCATATGAGACACGCAGGGTGGAGCCACCCTTATAGCCACCAGTTCGGCATAATTTAATAAATCTTGCTCAAATTTTGTATTTGCGTTAAAAATTTATTTAATACACAGAAATAATTTAACCATCTGAAGTCAGTCAGTAAACAAAGAAGATCCATAAACTAAAAATTCTAGTTCCGTCCGAAGTGAAATACTACCAGGGGCGAACCCACGTTGAAGCTAGCGGGTTCAATTGAATCCGCTTCGCAAAAAAATATACTGTTTATATATATAAATTATATTGGAAAAAGATAATTTTCTTGTTATATTGTTGCAAATGAACCCACTTGACGAGCACGAAGGTTGTGGAGCAATGGTCAAGTGGGTTCAATAAGTCCAAGAAGTTCCGAGATTGAACCTCTGCTGGCTCGATTGTGCTCTTTTTTTTTTAACAAAGTTATCCTGGAACTGTCTTATTCCTTATCAAAAATTCCCTTACGGGATCTTTGTAAACCTAAGGCTTGAAATTCAACCCATGTGTTTCATTATTAGTTTATCAAATTATTTTTCTATACTAATAGTAAGGTGTTTTTTAGTTCAGTAGTAAAATCAAGAAGAACCCTGTGAAATTTGATTTCTTTTATTTGAGCAACTAAAAAAATAAGCCCACGTATGTGGATTACTAATTCGATAATATGATATATATTTCCTAAGAATTTGTTGATTTTGTTTTGCGGCAGAATTTGCTGAAACACATTTGTTATTTTTAGGATACTCTAACTTTCGTTTATATTTAATTTTATTTATGCTACAGTAAAATTATTTGATTGCTATACAACTTTCTTCCTTCTATTACACTTTTTTAGTTTTGTTTACGTTGTAGTTCTCGTTTCTTTTTAGTTACTTTATTAGTTCATTATTTATATGTATAGAATTTGCTTTTGTTATTTCCTTAAGAAATTATTAGATTTTTTAAAGTATGTTAAAGTTTAACAAATTTAAAGAAAAAAAATATAAGAGTATATATTTGAAAGTAAAATTCATCAAAATGTAATTATTTTTGATAAAATTTAAATTTGATAATTTGTAATTCTCTTTTCTTAAGCGATGGCATTAACATTGATATATCTTTGTCGAAGTGCTTAAAAAGAAGGGAAAAAGGCATAAAAATGATGCACGATGTCATTATTATGGTTGTACCATGACTTTACAATAATTTTTAAGCACAAGACAAATTCTGTGTTCGCCACTATACGACCATCATTGTGCGGTGGAAATTTACTGCTATAAATCTTCTCAGTTATAGTACTACTCCATGTGGGGTGACAAATTATAATTTTTTTCAAAATCGATAACTGTATCCCCAAAGAAGAGAAAATCACTGTCGTGTTGAAAAGTGACTTTTCTAATTTAATTTTGTTTTTCAACTTTGCACCTTATTTTTTCTAATGCATCATTTTTTTTCTTTTACAAAGAGATATGGTTCCGAAATTAAGTAAGAAAGAAAGAAATAACGTTGTGTAGTCAATTTAAACACATTAATGAACCCATATTAATATGTCAAAAAATGTATATTAAAAGAAACTTAATGATTTAAAAACTTAAAGCTAGCAACCCCACATTTTGAATAAAACAAACCCTTACCTTTCGAAAACCAGAGTTGATTGAAATATATAGCATTATTTCGTTTATGGAATTAATTTGTTTGTATCACAAGCTAAAGAAATGTGTATAACATGCATGAAGAATGAAGGGACGTAAAGACAGCCAATTGTGTCTTCTACTAACGGTGTTAATTATGTGGACAACGTCGTCTTTGTCAGTAGGAAAAAGAACAACGTTACGATGTGATATATACTTCATATTTATGCAGCAAATAATAATAGCTAGACAACAGATTTTAATTAATTAATATGACCCATAAGTGATAACTACTTCTGCAGTCAGCTTCCAAGACAGTAAATGCACTCTCCATTTTAGTTCATATGTTTATTGTGTTTACGTACCAAATAGAAATCAGTATGGATAACAAGTTGATGGAAGCCATTAATTAGATGATCAGCACCATTCTTGGTCAAGAAGTAGAGCTAACATTCTGCATCAGTAGCCTATGCAATCTTTTACCCTGATATTATAAGAAAATCTTTAGACTGTCAGTGTATATAACTTAAAGATACCGAGGGATATTGTATGCCCTAATTTTGATGATGTTTTTTATACTACTATCGGTAACAACTCAAATTCTAGTGGGCAAGCGAAAGTTTCAATCTTGTTGAGGGAAGCAATCACTAGTCGCCCTTAGTGCTCCAAAACACCCTTCGTTCAATGGATCAAAGGTGCGGCGGTAATTATAGGTTGATGACTTCAAGAGCTCTTATCGATAGAGTTGTTTGGCACGAAAGGCGGATCCGGGATTATTAAGTCGTGGGTGCTCAACCGTCTTTAATTGGACTTTTTATTTTTTAGATTGGGTGCTCAATCAATATTCTTGTATATAATTACTAGTTTTCAATTTACAAATATAATGTTTGGCTAAAAAACAATGGGTGCTCGAGCACCCATAAGGTTCAATATAGATCCGCTATTATTTGGCACCTTGATGTCGACTCATCACATCCGGGGCTGAAGAAGGTCTCGTAAGTAAGTTTTTATGCAGGAGTGGACGATTCTCAATGACACTAAGATCACCAAGAAATGTTTTGCACGAGCACTTAGAACCCGTTTGACCAAAAAAAAAAACTCTCAAAAATCATTTCCAAAATATTATCTGGTTATAAATTGGACTGATTTTATTGAAATTTTCCAAGTAAAATTCATTGTCGCTGACAAAGTTGATATCTTTTTTAAGTGAAATACATGTTAAACATAATTTCGAATTTCAACTGCCCTTTTTCAACTTAACTCCAAAAATTACCTTTTTAAAAAAAAACCATACGTAATTTTTATGTCCAAACATCTACGTACTTAGCTTTCCACACTTCTCAGCAGATACATGAGGGGACAATTATTAACCATGTCTGGATCTTGGAGACTTTTAGTTAAATATAGGAGCTTTTGAATACCACAAATACGCACACAACAACAACAACAATAACCCAGTATAATCACACTAAGTATAATCACACTAATGAGATCTGGGGAGGGTAGTATGTACGCAGACCTTACCCCTACCCTGGGGTAGAGAGTCTGTTTCCGATAGACCCTCGGGCTCCCTCCCACTAAGAACTCTCCACCTTGCTTTTGGGGTGACTCGAACTCACAACCTCTTGGTTAGAAGTGGAGGGTGCTCACCACTAGATCAACCCACTCTTGTCCCACCACAAATACGCACACATATGGATAATGCTGTCTGTCATCTTTCAGTCCTGCCACTTGGTTAGAGAATTCAATTGGAGCCTCAGCAATATTCTCACATTTTTTAAATGTGTATTGCATATTTGCGCAGTTTCGTTTTCTAACTGTACTGTTTCTTTCCACTATATCTTCAGCCATGCAAAGACCGTACGAGAAAGAAACAAGTGGTTAGAGCTAGCCTAGCTTACTGGTGCAATAATGTTTATACGTTATTAATAGTTCGGTCATGAATCAATTCACCTCAAATTATGTTTGTTTAAATCAAAATATGATGGTCAAGATAGGTTAAATAACATATCATAACCTAACCCACCCAACATGAGCCAACCTCTCCTTTTTTTTGTTTTGGAAAAACTATACGAAAGCAAATATTTTCTCGAATTATTAGCTTCGATTCTTACAGATTTATGTAATTTTCAATCTCCAAGTATGTTTTTTTTGTGTTGCATTTTGATCAGACGTATTAATTATGCTATTGTCATGTTAGATTAAAGCACAAGCAGCTATACTACAACAAATTTGATTAATAGCAATTTTTCTCACTAAAAGGCTTTATTTCGTCACTAAATATTTTTTCTGACCAAATGTTTTTAGCGACAAATTTGTTATTTCGTCCCCAAATATATTGAATCGGTGACGAACTTGTTTGTCAGAAAAAGTTTAACTTTTTTGTAGTAGAAAATAACTTTCATCACTAAATAAATTCTTAATACCAACGAAACAAATTTGTCACTAATTTTTATCTTGATTAGTGACAATTCTAATTGTCTCTAAAGTGGTATCTAATTTGTAGTTGAAAAATGCGATTTTATCACCGAAGATATGCAAATTTTAAGAAAAAGATTATCATTTGTACACAAAAATGTTTTCGTCCCTAAATGTATAGAATTAAAGACAAATTTGTTTGTCTAGAGAACTGTAACGATTTGTGACCGAAAGGTATTTGGCGATGATTATACAGGTTTTCGTACTATTTGCCATTTTTTAAATAAATAGATTATTTTAATATTTAGAATTTATAAATAATAATGAATATTCTATAATTGAATATAATACATTTTTTGCAAATTTTAATGTTTATCGAACAAATTGTTAAAAAATGCAGAATCTTTATTTCTCATAGAGGATTAGTTACAATATTTGGGATTATGGGAATACAAAGATGAGGATAAAAAATATATACACAAAAACATGAGTAGAGGAGTAAAAAACATGACATTTACACTGTATATTACAAAGATTTCAGTCTCAAATCCCCAACTAACATCAAGAAACTTCAACTAACACTTAATACATTCACCATTTCTCAGTTGAAAGAAAAATACTCAGCTTTTGCTTTAACCAACCCTATTTCAAAATCTTTTGATTCTTGACTATCTTTCTTGACTGCATAGTTTCTTTTTCTGTTTGCCACGGATCTCTCGCCCATGTTTTGGCTTGAAGAGCCTCATATCGGTGAAGGCATGACCTTGTTTGTCAGAGAAAAAAGATAGGCAAAGACATGACATCAACAGAAAAACATAGAAGATTAACGGGTTTAAATAAAAAGAGAAGAAAGACAAACCTATAGATCTTTTTCATGAGAGAGAAGTCAGGAGATGTGAAACTGTAAATCAGTCTACAATTTTAATTTGTGGGAATGAGCATTTGATCAATGATGGGTATCTTTATGGATGTCAGTGTGGATTAATTTCAGTTTCATTTCCGTAAGTTTAGGGATCTTAACAAGAAAATGAGCCGATTATCTCGTCCACTTTGTTATGCTAGTTATTCTTTCTTATCTAGCATTTCTATTTATTTGACGAAAATAAATTTAAATTGGTAAAAGAATCAAAAGAGAACTACATAAAGTAAAAAAAATCATTTTTCAAATTCTATTCAAAATTATACGCTAAGGCCGAAATCTCTATATTTTGCATGAAGCCTTAGAACAATACTTTTATGTAATTCCCTTTTAAAATTCTTTTAATTTTAAGAAAATCAAACATTATGTTTTCTAAAAAAAGATACAGAAAAAGAAAATCAAAAGTTCCTTAGATTTTTTTTTTTTTTTGAAATTCCTTAGATTGTTTAGTTGAACCTAACATTATGAAAAATATAAGAAAGTATCATTTATTTTCAAAGACTTTTCCTCTTTTCTTTTTCAATTTAAAAATATGTTTAGAAAATAATCTTAGAATTTTTTTAATTATTAAACCTTAGGAGAAATTAGACACACCTTTGTAATATGACTCAGTTGCAACTATATCTCTTGTATTTTAAATCAAACACTTACACTCCTTATACTATGAAAATCTTATACAAATATAATGAATCAGTAACAAATATATATACATCACTCCCCCCTTGTATTTCGGTATCAAACACTTATACTTCATATACTATGAAAATCCTAAAACTTTATGATCGCTTAATTACGATATACTCCCCTTATTCCCTATATTTTTGTAAAATATATAAACCCCTTATATAATAAGAATCATGCATCAAGATAAATGATTTTCCAACTAAGTGAATTTATGATAGTTTAGAGTGGAACAATAAATAAGCAAAATAAAAAAAAAAAGAAATTTCTATATAATAAAATATTATAATTTGAAAAAACAAATAGATTATGTGTTTATGTAGAACACAATGTTTTAAAGGATACAGTAATAGTCGTACCCGCACGATGCGCGGTCAGTATTAAAAAATAATAATTAAATTAAATTGTGATCAGGCTTATTTAAACATATTAGATCGTATTGCTTTAAAATTTTCAATTGTCATCATATTTGTCAATACGATATACCTAATAATAAAATTATTATCTATATTATTATAAAAGTATGAATAAAATGTTGGATTACAAAAATAACCTTTTAATATTAAGCATAATAACTCACAATAAAAGGACATAATCGGAATTCTAGACATTAGCCTTGTAATCCTATTAGTTTTAGGACATAATATTACACGTTAGGAGTCCTATTAGTATAATTATTTCCAGACATAGATATTAGTCTTGTAATCCTATTACTTTTAGGATATACTTCTGAAAAAATTTCTATTACTAATTTAATTTGAAAAAGTATTATATTATTGTCCAAATTCATTTAGAAATATGAGAGCCTATATATTATTATAAAAGTACGAATATAATATTGATAGACCAAAATAGCCCTAAAATATTAAACAGAAAAACTCATAGGGAAAGGACATAGCTGTAATAACTTATTTTTTTGACTATAATAACTTATATGTTAATTTTTTAATAGTAAAAATTTTAAAATTAATACAATCTTATCTATTGAATTCTTATTAAAAATATGTAGGAATGTTTAATGAAATCACTTTCATAAGAATCCTCCATATTGGTAATACATTACCACTCTATAATATTCAATACCAAAAAAATATAAGTAATGCTAAACGGACTGCATAAAGCTTTGAAATTGAGAAAAAATCCCCAAGATAATATATTATTATATTATATTTGAATTATTTTCCTACTCAAATAATATTTTATTATTATTAATATTTTTGTGTAATATATAAAAATATACCCAATTATTAAAAAAAAACTAAGAAAATTTTTAAGAATATAAATGTGTGAGAAAAGAAATAAAAAGATGGTAAGAGCCAATACCACTAATGATTTTGCAAATATAAAAATCTAAAAATGGAATGTCATCGATCTCTTTACTCTTTAAAAATAAAATTTATGGTGGATAAAATTATAATCATGGTTAAATATTCAAACATGAGATTAACTAATATTAAGAATCTAAATCAACAGAAAATAAATTATATTTTAAGTTAAAACTAAATAATCAAATCTTTTAATTAATTATTTAGCAAGAGAATCTAATTAAATTATTTTTAAAATTCATCATAAAAAGTAAAATTATCTTTCAAGTTAAAAAAAAAAAAAATCATCGGGTGCATAAATTTATTCCATAAAAAGAATGTTAGAGATTTTAAAAAATAGATCACAAAGTAAAAAAGATTAGTATGATATTAAGAAGGTCATACAAGTGTTTGAGGAAGCACAATCAAAGCTAAATACTGAATAAGAATAAGTTTTTATGACTATATTATAAAAAATCGACTGTGGTATAGCGGGATTATCCTTTGTAAATGCCTTCAACGGAATCGAAATAATATTCATATGTCATGCATTACTTATAAATATCATATCAAGAGGCATGATATTGTTAACAACAAGAACAAGTGGTGTACCAGCAACGATTTTATTATGAGGTCGTCCAACTCACTTTAGATTTGATATACCTCTTCAAATAACTGAAATAACCATCACAAATATATCAAATCAGAGCAGTAGTGCTAAATTTATAAGGAAAGAAAAAGTGATAATATGGGATGAAGCGCTTTTGCCTAAGCGTCAAACGATCGAAACAATCGCCCAGAGTTTTAGAGATATATTGGATATCAATGAACCGTTTGATGGAAAAGTAAGAGTTTGGGAGGTGATTTTTGTCAAGTACGATCAGCAGTTCCAAAATTGACCAAAGAAGAAACTGTAAAAGCTAGCTTGTCAAAATTATACTTATGACCTCAAATGAAAAATATTCAAATGATAAGAAATATAAAAGTAAGAACAAATCCAACATTCAATGACTTCTTGCTTTGTATCAGAAACGAAGAAGAGCATCCAATAAAAGATGATTTTGTTCTTCTAGGACACTTGGTTATCAACCCCAATGGTAATAGTAGTGCATTTAATAAGGAAAATATTTTCATTATTAGATTAAAACGCAATTTGTACAAATAACATGATAGAAATTAAATAGCTATCTTAGCTAGCAGAAATGAATATGTTGATCAACTAAAAGGTTGATTGCTAAGTTTTATGGTAAAAATAAAATATTTTTCAATTTTGACTCAACAGAAGATGATACCAACAACAACTACCAAGAAGAATACTTAAATACTTTATTACTAAATGGCCTTCTACTATACATGTTTGTTGTTAAGTTCATTATTTCTTATGTATATTAGTGTCACCATATATATAATAGACTAAGTTAAAATTGATCTTCCATTGTATATAGGTTGATTTTGAAGAAAAATATGCTTGTCATGCTACTGAAAACTTAGATCCGCTGAATAACTTATGTAATAGTACACATATGGTATATAAAAGTTTTGACAATAACGCCATACATGCAAAACTTATGATACTGATTAATGTGCTTCTAAGTATGTGTTTATCCCCGAATTCAACTTTTGTCTTCCGAAACTAAAGAATATCCTTTCAAATTTGTGTAAAAATATTTTTCAGTATGTTTATGTTTTTATAATTATAATAAATAAAGCACAAGGACAAACATCCTAAATATTGAACTATATTTACCACAATATATTTTCTTATATGAATAACTATATGTTGCATTTTCAAGAGAGATATCAATATCGACAACAAGAGTTCTGGTTATCGCAGAGTAACCAAAGCATTAGAAGAAAACATATACAAAAAAATATCGTATATAAAGAAGTACTCTATAAGATACCATCATATTAGATACCTTTAAACTACAATACATAATTATCTACTTAACATGACTAAAATTGATCATTTATGTAAGTTATGATGATATCCTTTCATTTTGAATTCACGAATTATGCTAATCTAACAATATTTTTCGGTATTTAGATAAATATTGTAGTATTATATATAAAATTTCTCTCATTAATTAAATTTATTGTTCCTTCATATAAATAAATATTTATATCATCATGTGCCATTATTAACGTGCAACGCACGTTTATAGATACTAGTTAAATTAAAGGGACTTATATAGTCATTGATAATATTTTTGTTCTATATTTTTCTTTAAAACTCCAAATTTGTTAACTCAAAGAGAGTAACTAATTAATAACAACGCATAATTAAAATTTTAAAAAATTTAAATTCAAAAAGAAAATTAATTATTATCTAACCTAACTAACTTTATGTTAAATTGCCAAGTGACCTATTGTGAGGTTGCCGCTTGACTTAATGCGGAGGCTTTATTCTATTCTTTTAATAATATATAAATATAGATTTTAGTATCCGTGATATGCGCGGATAATTTGAAAGAATATAAATCTTTAAAAGTTATTACATAATATATTATATTATTTTAATAAATATTAGTTGTTATGTTATTATTTATTGTAGTGTACAGAAATATAACAAAAATCAAAGGATACACATCATATAGTAATTAAATAAATTAAGTTTATTCCTTATTTATTCTTTATTAAATTAGCAAGTACTTAGTACTATACATTTACTAATATGACTTTTATTAACTTATCATTTGGCTTAATATTTTGATGATAATTCTATTTTAATATAACATACATATATATATATATTCTTAATCTAGAAATATTCTTATTTTTTAAATCTCATTTTATTAACAAAATCTCATTTTATTAATATTATAGATTAGTTTTTTTTTCATTTTTTATTTTACATATAATCAAAATACTATCAAATTATAATTTTGATTTTTAAAAAAATATAAACAGATAAGTAATTTTACTATTTTGTCATAAATTTACTGATATTCTTAATAATTGCTATTGCTATTTTTGCATTATTTGTCATAAGCAAATGAACTTTTATTTTATCTCAACTCAGATATTTCTATCTATAAATTTGAAATAATATTTTTATCTTTAAATTCGAAATTAAATTATTTTTTATATAAGAAAATATATATATATATATATATATATATATATATATATATATATATATATATATATATATATATATATATATATATATATATATATAGAGAGAGAGAGAGAGAGAGAGAGAGAGAGAGAGAGAGAGAGAGAGACTACCATATTAGGAAGAAACTTCTCCCCAATTTGAATTGGCAGCTTTTTTTTCTTATTTTTGTTTTTTATTTTAGAATAGTTTTAAAACTCCAAATTTGTCAATTCAAAGAGATTAGCTAATTATTAACAACACATAATGCATAATTTAAATTTTTTAAAATTTAAACTAAAAAATAAACTAATTATTACCTAACCTAACTAACTTTGTCCTAAATTGCCAAGTGGCCTATTGTAAAGTTGCCACTTGGCTTAATGTGGAGGCTTTTTTCACTCCTTTTAATAATATATAGATATAGATATAGATGTTTCAAACAATATTTATCATCTCTTTTGGTGATGAATAATAGTATTGTGAACAATAATAAACCTAATGTAATTCTACAAGTGGGGTCTTGGGATGATAATGTTTACCAAAGCCCTACTCCTACCTTGAGAAGATAGAGAGAATGTTTATAGTCCCTCAGTTCAAGAAAAATAATAGTACTGTGAATTATTTCTTAATTTTGTTAATTTTTTGAAAGCACACAATGTTGGAGTTGTGTTATATAATTGTGATTTATTTTTATATATAATAACAAAATTCATTTTTCAACTTATATGAAATTTTGTTGCATCTCAAACAATAATAGTTTAATAATAAAATGAGTAATCTTTAGAGATAAATTTTTATTTTTATTTTTATTTTTATAAAATGTTTCTTGATTCATTTACTTCTCAAGTTGTATAGTAGTACATTTCATTTTCAAGATCACATTTTTTATTTTTATAGTTGGGTTGTTATGACTTTATAGTTGATTCATACATCATGATATTTTATAAAAACTTGTCATATTTCATATATAACTTTTAGGATTTATGATATAATTTTCAACACATTATTCTATTTAATTTAAAATTTTAGTGTATATTTCATAGCTTTTTAAAATATATTTTTATAAGTTAAAAAGTTAAATATCCATGATTGACAAAAAGTACATTTTTTTCTTTTTACAAATTGTACATTTTTATGAAAAGCTTTTAGTTCTAACTTTTGTCCTATTAGTGTCGAAAACTAAAGTCACAAATAAATATAAAGTTTTGTGGCTAAAGTGTGTATTATTTAATCAAAAAATTTATTTTTTCGTTATCTCACTAATATATTTTTAGTGACGAAACTTTTTCGTATCCAAGGATTAACTAACTTTGAGACAAATAATGATTGTCGCTTATTGTCTTATATATATTATCACTAATTGTTTATATTATTAGTGATAAAAAGTGAAGTCATAATAAATACAAAATTTTATGGCTAAAAAATGTACCTACTAACTACAGATTCTATTTTGTCACTATTTTAACAATATAGATTTTAGTGACGGAACTTTTCTCGTATCCAAACTTTAATTAAAGTTGAGACAAATAATTTTGTCACAAATTGCCTACATATATTATCACTGGATGTGTATATTATTAGTGACAAAAGCTAAAGTCACAAATGAATATAAAATTTATGTCAAAAGTTGTACGATTTAACTACAAATTTTATTTCGTTGCTATTTTAACAACGTATTGTTAGTGACGAAACTTTTTTGTATCCAAACTTTAACTATTTTTTAGACAAATGATGGTTTGTCACAAAACTTTTGCAGCAACAATGACGAAATTAATTTATCACTGATAATTTATTTTTGTCGCTAATATTTCTCAATAATTGGCGCCAACCCATGTTTTTGGTGGAAAACCTTAGTAGACAAAATTTTTGCTACGAAGTTTGTGTTTCGTCACAAAAAGTATATGACTCATGGATTTAAGTACGAAATGTAATTTTTGTCACAAAAAATGAATAATTAGTGACGAATTTTCTATCGTAGCTAATAATTTCGTGGTTAAAAATCACATTTGTTGTAGTTATGGCGGAAAGAAAAGAAGAAAACCCTAGTTAGGGCGAGAGAGATGAGAGAAGACCAGACTCTACGTCTGTTTATTTTTCTATTCTGTTCTTCCATAAAAGAAAAATCTGTATTTTATATTTACATCAACTAAAATGTAAAGAATAAAAGAAATGGGAAGTGAAATGGTAGTGGGCCGGGTATCCGGTTATTTTCTCATTTTTGCTGGGCTGGGCCCTTTCCTTTTGTTGAAATGACTGAGTCCATATCAGTGTTAACACCCCCTTCAAGTTGGAGGGTTAAAACACACCAAACTTGCCAAGAATGCTGTAATGAAGCTGTCCAGATAGAGCCTTGGTCATAATATCAGCCAGTTGGTTAGTACTAGAAACAAAATGTAAAGAGATAAGCCCAGAATTCAAACACTCACGAATATAATGGCAATCAATATCAATATGCTTTGTACACTCATGAAAAATTGAATTTCTAGCAATGTGAAGGGCAGCCTGACTATCACAGTGGATTGGGACAGGAGAACATATATGAAGACCAAGATCTCTAAGGAGTCTGACCAGCCAAGAGACTTCAGCAGTAACCTTCCTTAGGGCCCTGTATTCAGCCTCAGCTGAAGACAAGGAAATGGTGGGTTGTTTCTTGCTTTTTCAAGATATAGGTCTCCCACCAAGTGTCACATAAAACCCAGTAACTGATTTGCGAGAGATAGCACAAGATGCCCAATCAGAGTCAGAATAGGCCACAAGAGACAAGTCAGGAGAATTGGAAAGAAGCACACCCTGAGAAGGAGCAACCATCAAATATCTGAGAACATGTAAGCTAGCCATCATGTGAGAAACATGAGGTTTCTGACGGAACTGGCTCAAATGTTGGACAGAAAAGGAAATATCTGGCCTAGTGTGCTACAGGAAATTGAGCTTGCCAATTAGTCTTCTGTACAGACTAGGATCAGGAAGTGGATCACCCATTTCTGTAGTTAGCTTGACAAAAGGGTCCAAAGGAGTCACAACAGCAGAAAAATGATTGCAGTTGAACTCAGCAAGAAGATCAGGGGTGTATTTATGTTGACTCATGACATAACCCTGAGGAGTCTTTCAGATCTCCAGACCTAAGAAATAATAGACAAAACCCAAATCCTTATCTTGAACTGAGCATCCAAAAAAGATTTTAGAGATTGCATTTCAGTTAGATCATCTCCAGCTAATAAGATATCATCAACATAGACAGCCAATACCACTAGAGATCCAGAAGAAGATTTGGTGAAGAGAGAGTAATCATTGAGACTAGAAATGTAGCCCCTCGAGAGCAAAGCCTCAGACAGTTTTGAAAACCACTGTCTAGAAGCTTGCCTAAGGCCATAGAGATATTTCTTGAGTTTGCAGACTAGATGAGCTGAAGAAGAAGCAGAGCAAACATCAAGACCAGGAGGGATTCTCATATATACCTCCTCATGGAGATCACCATGTAAGAAGGCATTGTTGACATCCAGCTGTACACAGTCCCTGTACACAGTCCAGCCTTTCTTGATGGCAAGAGTGAGGAGACATTTGATGGTGGTGAGTTTGATTACAAGGGAGAAGGTTTCAGTAAAATCTATGTCTTCCCTCTGAGTATCACCTCTAATAACCAACCTAGCTTTGTACCTTTTAATAGACCCATATGCCCTCTGCTTAATCTTATAAACCCATTTGTAGGGAATAACCTTTTTATTTTAGGGAAGAGGGACAATGTCCCAAGTCTGATTAGCCTCAAGAGCATGGAATTCCTTTAGCATGGCCTCTTGCCAGGCAGGATTACCTGCAGCCTGCTGGTAGAACTGAGGTTCATGCATGTGAGCTTCACTAGAGGAAATCTTAGATTGTGTAGAAGCATGGTTGGAGAGGGCAGAGGAACAAACATAATCCTTAAAGTAAGAGGATTGAATAATAGTTCTAGTGGACTTTCTTAAGGGAGGAGGTTCAGAAACAATGGTGGTGGAATTAGGAAAATAAGGAAAGGAAATAGGGGAAACAAGAGGATGTGAAGAATAAGGAGCAAGAGGAGAATTGGGGAGAGGATCAGGATGGTTAATAGAGGGAGTAACCACTGGAGGAGGATCTGGGATATCCACAAAAGTGGGAGGTAACACATTGAAATGGGAAAAGGTGGAAGAAGAATAGAGAAAAGTATGTTCATGGAATACCACATCTCTAGAATGAAAAATAGAAGAGTTAGATAGATTGAGTAAATTGTAACCTTTCTTGCCACAGGGATATCCTAAGAATGTACATGCAATGGCTCTAGATTGAAATTTATCCCTGCCTACCTTAGGAGAAGTAGCAAAGCAGAGATAACCAAATGATCTTAAGTGATCATAGGAGGGTGGATGCCCATAAAGTTTTGCAAAAGGAGAAAGCTTAAGGAGAAGTGGTGAGGGAATCCTGTTGATAAGGTATGTAGCAGTGAGGACACATTCCTCCCAAAATTTCAGTAGTAGTTTGGATTGAAACATTAGGGCTCTTGAGACTTCTAAAAGATCTTTGTGTTTCCTTTCCATAACACCATTTTGTTGTGGAGTATATGGAATGGAAGTTTGATGTAAAATGCCTTGAGAAGCAAAGAAGCTGATGGCTTCAGAACTAATCCCAAGTTCAAAAGCATTATCTTATCTAAAAGTGTGTATTGAGGAGTTGAAGTGAACTTTCACCATAGAAGTGAAAGCTTTAAGAATTGACAAAGCATTACTCTTGGAAGAAAGAAGATAAGTCCAAGTGGCTCTAGTAAAATCATTAACTAAAGTGAGGAAATACCTAAAACCATTATAAGTTTTAGTGTTGTAAGGACCCCAAATGTCAATATGAACTAGTTGGAAAGGTTTGGTAGAATAAATAGTACTATCATGAAAGGAGAGTCTTTGTTGTCTAGCCATTGGACAAATTGAACAAATAAAAGGTTGTTTAGTAGAGATTTTGTCAGACAGAAAAGAAATAGACTGCATCTTATGAAAAGGCATGTGACCCAATCTTTGATGCCAACGTAGATCCATCTTATTAACAAGTGAAGTTTGATTACAACTAGGTGGAACATTAAGATGTAAAGGTGCAAGAACATACTTATTACAAGTTGTATTAACAACAGAAGATAGATAAGAACTTGTGTTAGGGAATAGATCTCCATCTGGATGAAGATAGTAGAGCCTACCAGCAGCCTTACCAATTACCAGTGGCTTCTTCAGAGAAGGGCCCTGTAGAGAACAATGGAATTTAGTAAGAACTGCTATACAATTCAACTGAGTAATAAGTTAATGAATAGAGATCAAATTGAAATAAAAAGATGGTACTAGAAGGACATTAGGCAAAGTTATATCATGTTTTAGATTCAAGGAACCAGTTGATATAACCTTAACTTTGTATCCATTAGGTAAGGTGACAAGAAATGGTTTAGGTAAAGGCACAACATTGTGAAGCAAATGTTTGTGTGGAGTCATGTGATTAGTGGCCCCTGAATCCAAGATCCAAGGGTTTGGATCTAATTGTGAAGAAGCACATACATGGGAACCTAAAGATTCTACAACATAGGCAGTAAACAAACCTGCAAAATGAGAAAAAGCAGAATCCTCATCTGATTGGATGGTTGGTGCAGCACCAGGAGAGACATGAGCTTGTTGAAATAGAGTGGGGAGGTGTTGATACTGCTCCTTTGTGAACCCATGAACTGGAGAAGAGTTACCAGGAGACTGACTGAACCAGAAGATGATTGAGGATAGGAGACATCACCTTGGACACAAGAAGCAGACTTCTTACTCTTAGTAAATTTGAAGTCAGGGGGAAAACCATGCAACCTGTAGCATTTTTCCACTGTGTGTCCAGGTTTCTTGCAGTATTTGCAAGACACTGTGGACACATTCTTCTTGGGTTCAAAATTGACTTTCTGGGTAAAGTTTTTATTGTTGTTGTACTAAGCAGGATTTACATAGAAAGATGCAGAATCCCTAGAAAAGTTGGAAATATTTGAAAGAGATTCCTTTTGACTCTTATCCTGTTGAAGAATGGAGTAAGCCTTGCTTATAGGAGGGAGAGGGTTCATCATCTTGATGGCACTCTTGACGGTAGAATAGGATTCATTCAATCTATTCAGAAACTGAAACAATTGTTGGTCCTCTATGAATTTTGGAAGTGGCCCATAAGAGCACACTGGACCAACATAAGAGGAGTTCAGTTCATCCCATAAGCTCCTAAGCTTAGTGAAGTAGGTAGCAATGTCTGATGAACCTTGAGTGGTTGTACTAATTTCCCTTTGGATTTGAAGGTACTTTGACCCATTTGACTGACCAAATCTCTCATTAATGTCTTTCCAGACTTCTCTCGTAGTCTTAAGACACATGACACTGGTGGTAATTTCTCTAGACACAGAATTAGTTATCCATGCCTTCACCATGTCATTGCACCTTTCCCAATATGGGTAATAAGGAGAATCTGGTCGATGGTTGAGGGACCCTACCATCTAGGAGACCTAACTTGTTCTTTGCAGACAAGGAGGTAAGCATACTTCTTCTCCACAGAACAAAACCACAACCACTAAAAGGTACAGACACCAGCTGACTACCAGGACTATCAGACGGATGCACATATAAAGGATGGGATGGGTCAATCGTGAAGGGAGTGAAACCCTCAGAGGTTGTACTACTAGGCGATCCTATGTTTTCCATAACACTACCCATAGAGTAAAATTCAAGTTCAGTAAGTTGAAACAAAACTATTATCAACTGAATCAATACAATTTCTACACAAATATGCTACATGCAACATCAGATATATACAATTTTGGAGTTGAACAGGAAAGGTATTACCAGCCTTCATCTCAAACTTGAAGAAGAAGAGTCTTCTCCAAATATGAAACCCTAAAAAATTGAATATGAAGGGATCGTTGAAGAAAACCTCGGAAAACCCTAGAAATCAAATCTTCTAGCAATACCAGACGCTTGAAGAAGAAAAACAGGGAAATCCCCAAATTTTGATGGCAAAATCGACGATTTAGCAGTTGACTTCGATCAACTAGAGACGGAAATGAAACCGTCCAAAACTCTGAGCGAGGGTAACATCGGACTGAAGCTCATGAAGAGAGGAATCATAATTCCTACTCTGATACCATGTTAGATTGAAGCTCAAGCAGCTATGGCGAAAAGAAAAGAAGAAAACCCTAGTTAGGGCGAGAGAGATGAGAGAAGACCAGACTCTACGTCTGTTTATTTTTCTATTTTGTTCTTCCATAAAAGAAAAATCTGTATTTTATATTTACATCAACTAAAATGTAAAGAATAAAAGAAATAGGAAGTGAAATGGTAGTGGGCCGGGTATCCAGTTATTTTCTCATTTTTCCTGGGCTGGGCCCTTTCCTTTTATTGAAATGGCTGAGTCCATATCAGTGTTAACATGTCACGACCCCAAATTCCCTCTATAGGATGTCGTGATGGTACCTAGTCTCTAAAACTAGGTAAACTTATCAATGTGGAATAACAATAGAAATCTGAAATAAATAAGTCTGAAATTTCGCATAATCATAACTCCCAAAACCCGGTAGAAACAAGTCACAAGATTCTAAGAATTTTTTCTCAATGTCTCTATATATCATAGTCTAAAGAAAATAAAGAAGCAACATAATAAGGATAGAAGGGGACTCCGGAGTTTGCGGACGCTGGCAGATTTACCTCGAAGTCTTTGTACGCAGGTAGCTCATTGATAAATGGGCTGGTAGAAAGTACCTAGATCTGTACAAAAATATGTGCAGAAGCGTAGTATGAGTACACCACAGCGGTACCCAGTAAGTGTCAAGCCTAATCTCGGTATAGTAGTGACGAGGTCAGGTCAGGCCCTACTGAAAATAATTAAAGACATGATGAAATATTTAACAATATAATAACAATAAATGACAATGAAAATTAATCAAGTGAGTGGTATGTCACCAATAAATTACAGAGAATAAGGGCAAATAATACATCGAGGAAAGAAAACAGAAATTTACAACTTTAAAAAAATTACAACAATAATCAAAGGCGAATGCAGCCATAAAGAAATATCAACAAGGGAACTCCCGAGGTACCGCCTCGTAGTCCCAAATCATAAATAAATTCACAATATCTCATTTTCTTATATCACTGCAGGAGCCTTCACATTTAATTTTAAAGAAAATATTTTTTCCGAAATAGCATCCCGTGTTTTAGCCACCCTTATCACACCGCATGACTTCTAGTAGTTCCCCTACTAGCCACGCGTATCAAGCCACCCTTATCTCACTGCATGCGTTTCAATACTCAGACCTTATACCACCGCATGTGTATCAATATCACAATTTGTACCTCAAGTGCCCAAAAATTTTAACTTGCCAAAATAAATCAACAACAAGAATATTTTCTACAATGAGGAGCTCACGGCTCAAGCACAATAAGTACAAAGTCTCACAAAATATTCAGCAAAATAATATCCATTATTTCTACAATACAGAGCTCACGGCTCAATCACAATGAATACAAAAAATCTTCACAAAATATTCAGCAAATATAATATTTCCACAAATTTAACATCTTGACTTAACATCAAATTTGTTTTTAAAATATAAAATACTTTATTTTTAATAATATTTAATTTAAAGAAATCCAACCTTCAAATGATGCACAGAATAAAAGAAAATAAAGTTTCAATTAAGCAGGTAAAACAATTAGTTGGAAAAATATCAGGCAAATTTAAGAATATAAAATAGATCAATGATGATGAATATAACAGGATAAAATAATTTAATTAATATGCATCACTAATCTACACGATCTAAAGACATAATCTTCCACATTTAGCCCGTGTACACACTCGTCACCTCGTGTACACGACTTTCAACACATTACAATTATCACATCAATACCAATCCTAGGGAAAATTTCTTCCACACAAGGTGAGACAAGTCACTTACCTTAAACCGCGCTCAATCAGTCAAGTAGTATGCCTTTTCCTCGATTTTTCAACTCCGATCAGCTCGAATCTAGTCATAATTAATTTGATTCAATCAATACAAATTGTAGGAATAAATTCCATATGAAAATATATTTTTTCTACAAAAATCCGAAATTAACCCAAAAATCACCCGTGGTGCCACGTCTCAGAACCCAACAAAAGTTACAAAATATGAACGCCTATTCAACCACGAGTCCAACCATACAATTTTTATTAAAATCTGACATCAACTCGACTCTCAAATCTTCAATTTAAACTAAGAACGTTTTCTAAATCTTCTAACTTAAATCCTCAATTAAAAGTTAAAAACAATCATGGATTCGGATAATTTGACCAATATTCAGTTAAGAACACTTATCATGTTGTTTTCCTTGAAAATCGCCTCTTCCTGAGCTCCAATTTGTCAAAAATAAAAAATCAGAACTTAAAGTTTCTACCCAGGGATGTCTTCTTCGTGAATGCAACCCCTGCCTCGTGTTCGCGAAGCACAAAATGTGCTGCCCAAAATTTCCTCTTCGCGAATGCGAAGGTCCTCTCGTGAACGCGTAGACCAAGGATCCAAGGTCTACGTGAACGCGTAGGCTAATGCGTGAAGTCTATCCTATTCGTCACTCTTCTTCGCGAACGCGTGGCCTCTCTCGCGTTCGCGATGCACACTAGTCCTCACCCTTCGCGAACACGTCCCTTGCTTCACGAACGCGAAGAACAAACTCTCACTTGCCCCAATTCTCCTTCGTGAACGCGAGACCTCTCTCGCGAATGCGAAGAAGGAAACCAGAGCTGGACACCAGAAATTCCTCAACTGTTCTCCAAGTCCAAAATTAATCCGTTAACCTTCCGAAACTCACTCGAGGCCCTCAAAACCTCAACCAAATACAATAACAAGTCCTAAAATATCATACGGACTTAGTCGAAACCTCAAATCACATCAAATAATGCTAAAATCACTAATTACGCCCTCAATTCAAGCTTAATAAAATTTAAGAATTTCCAACTTCTACATTTGACGCCGAAACCTATCAAATCAAGTCCGATTGACCTCAAATTTTGCACACAAGTCATAAATGACATAACGGAGCTATAAATATTTTTGAAACTGGATTCCGACCCCGATATCAAAAATTCAACTCCCCGATTAAATTTCCAAACTTAAATTCCTATTTTAGCCATTTCAAGTCTAATTTAACTACGGACTTCCAAATAAAATTCCAGACATGCTCCTAAGTCCAAAATTACCATACGGAGCTGTTGGAATTATCAAAATTCTATTCCGGGGTCGTTTACATATAGGTAGATATCCAACCAACCTTTTCAACTTAAGTGTTAAACTTTGGAACTAAGTGTTCCAATTCATTCTAAAAACCTTACTGGACCCGAATCAATTACCCCGATAAGTCACATAACAGTTATAAAGTACAGAATGAGCAGTAAATGGAGAAACGAGGCTACAACTTTTAAAACGACTGGCCGAATCGTTACAGCTATATTTCGTCTCGTTTGACTTGATAGTTTAAAGAGTCATTTTGAGTTAAAGCCGCTAAATCAATGCATTAATAAACGGGTCATAACCTTACTTAAAAATGAAATGATTTTATCACCTCTAGCATGCTAAAGTGTAGTATTAATATCACTCACCGTCTAGGGCATTTTAAGAGAGGCGGACATCGATAGCCTTGATATTTTTTTTAAATGCAAGTAAAATCATGTTTTCCCATAAAAGATCAACATTCCTTCTTTTTCTCATTTGAAATTTAATAAGAAGTAGCATCTGAAATTTCACAAGAAAGCACAACAAATTCATATTTGGAATTTTGGACCACTCTTATCAAGAGGTTTTTAACGCTGTCATATTGATTTACGATCTGGACACATCGTATATATTAATGCAAAATAGATATAAATGTCTCTAGCGCCAGCGCCAGATACAAGCTTGGACCATTTCGATGAGAGTATCCAAGTTATATCTATATCTATATGACTATATTTATATTATATTAAAAGGAGGGCAGTAAAACATGGGGTTAAGGCAAGTAGCATATTGAGATAATGCCACTTGACACATTTAAGACAAAGTTTAAAAGACAAATGTAATCTATATATTTATATCTATAACATATATAGATCCAATCATCAATTTTTCTTCTATATTAGCTAAAACATGGAAGTGAGAAATAATTAAAAGTTTATAATTATAAAATAATAAACAATATAGAAAAACATAGAATGAGATAACTAATGACTATTTATATCTTGGGACAAGTTAAAACATTAATAAAGTGAATAGATTTACTTAAGATATTAAGGATCTGATGACTTTGAAAATTAAAAAAAATTCAAGTAGCATTGTTTTTTACATAATATATAATAATTATTTATAAGGTAAGAAAAAGAATAAAATAACAATTAAAATATAGATTTAATATCAAGAATAATGAGGTTATATTAATATTGACAAATCGGACAAACGAACATTTTACACATAAATAAATATTTCATATATTAATATTGGCAGCAATTAGATTTTTTTTATAATATATGTCTGAATTGAGTGGTGTTGAGTTAAGTTTGAAAACATAAGATGATTTTTTAAAATGCGGTTCAATTTAGCAAATAGAAGAATAACATGTATTTGAATTTGAGATGAATTTCTTTTCGTTGAAATATGATAAATCATATAATGGAATACGAGCAATAGAGTCAAAGTTACTATTTAATAATTTATATTTGTTATCTGTACTATATTAAAATAAGTGTGGTAAAAATACATATTAAATTCAAACAAGCTAAAAACCACATGACAATGTAATAATATTAAGTATTGAATAATATAATAGCAAAATAAGGAACGAATAGAGAAAAAATCAAAATTTTGATCATAAAGAAAAAGAGGATAAACATATTTAAATTTGATATGAGAAATTTGTTTTTTAAATTATGATAAGAAAGGTCATGATGTGGATAAAACTACATAACTGAAGTTTAATAGATATTAAAAATATTAAATAATAAAAATAAATTAAAGATAATATGGGGATATTTATACTAAGAATTAGTTTAGAAAATAAAATAAAGTAAATATATAATGCTTAAAATATTATTTATAAATTTAAATTATTTAATAATTTTGAGTATTAATTTAAAATAAAATAAATATTTATTTTAACATTAAAAAGTCACACATCGATTTATATTATATTAAATGATATAAATAAATAATGATATTAAATAAAGAGGCAAGTTAATGAAAGCTACATGAAAACATGAAATAGTATATATTAGGTAACTTAATAGCAATAATTAAAATTTTAAAAATATTTAATATTAAAAATAGAAGGGAAAGACAATTTGAACTTGAGATTAGATTAAAATTATGGTGAAAACACTCAAACTATGGATAGAACCACAAAATTAAAGTTCTACTAGATAAAAAATAATTGGATAACAAACTAAAATTAAAAGAAAAAAATAATATCTCATGTAGGTAATTTTATAACAAAAATTAAATTCAAATTTGTATTTTGAAGCTAAAAGAGAAAGAAAATTTAATTGCACATGATACAAAAAAATAATTATAAGAAATTTTAATAGATTTAGGATATAATAATTTAAAAACTTTGTCACGATCCGGAATTCCCACCGTCGGGATCGTGATGTCGCATAACATTTCACTTGCTAGGCAAGCCAACGTTAGAGAATCATTAAGCCAGTCCTTATTCAATTCAGTAAATATCAGCAAATAAGCTAAAATAAAATACAGCGATTGCGGAATAATATAAAAACTTTATTTAATTACTACCACCCGGATCTGGAGTCACAATTCACGAACTTCTAGGATTTACTACAAGTAAAAGTTTGAAAGAAATACAACTGTTTGAATGAAAGAAACAGTAGGAAAAAAAATATAGACGGGGACTTCAAGGTCTGCGGACGCCAACAGATCTACCTTGAGTCTCTGATGAACCAGTCCGAGCTGCTACGCCTCTCGATCAGCTGGGACCAATACCAAAATCTGCACAGGAAGTGTAAAGTGCAGTATCAGTACAACCGACCTCATGTACTGGTAAGTGTCGAGCCTAACCTCGACGAAGTAGTGACAAGGCTATGACAAGACACATGCATAACAAACCTATGCAATTTAACAGTATATGTACAAATAACAGCTAAGCATGTACTATTGGGAGGGGGAACATGCTGAGGGGAATACGAGATAGAGAACTACAACAGAATGATAACTTGAACAGGCAATATACTATGAACCAATAAGAACAAGCAAACACAGTAAGGAAAAAATGCACGGCATCACCCTTCGTGCTTTTACTCTCAATCTCACCGTAAAATCAATAAAAATGGTACGGCATCACTCTTCGTGCATTAACTCTCATAACATGGCACGACATCACCCTTCGTGCATTAACACTCACAATATGGCATGTCATTTTCCTTCATGCATTAACACTTACAATATGGCACGGCATCACCCTTCGTGCATTAACACTCTCTCTTACCATAATGCAATGAACAAATAACAACAGGGAGACAGAATATCAAGTACAAGCCTTACTTCAACATTTGGCTCCATAATATCAACCTCAACTTAAGAATCAATTCAATTATCATCAGAAGATCCGTAAATATGATAAGAACGATCAATTTAACAATACTAGTCTAAACATGGATAATATAAAGAAAGGAAGCTATAATTGCAAGAAACCAAGCCCCGCCCGCATGCTTTAACCCGACTACAACGTATAAGTACTCGTCACCTCACATATACGTTGTTCCCCAATATTTAAACATGTAGAAAATAGACAAACAAGTCATATTCCCTCAAGTCAAGGTTAACCACGACACTTACCTCGCTCCGAAGACCAAACTCAAAGCTCAACCACGGATTTTCCTTTCAAACAAGCCTCCGACCCAATAGAATCTAGCAATTTACCAACCAAACGATTCAATTAAGCCTTGGGAACTACCCACGATTGTAAAGAATTCAATTTAGGCCATTATTGAAAAAGTCAACAAAAGTCAACATCCAGGCCCGATTGGTCCAAACCCGAAATTCTGATCAAAACCCGATTACATGTTTACCCCCAAGCCCAGTTATGTGATTTATTTTGAAATCCGACCTCAAGTTGAGGTTTAAATCCCTAATTTACCAAATCCCTAATTTCTAATCAAAACCCATCAATTCCACCATAAAAACTCTACATTTTAGGTTGAAAACTTGTGAAATGTAGTGAAAGATTGAAAGGAAATATGTTAGAATCACTTATCAACAATTTGAGGAAAAATGAGTCTCAGAAAAATCGCCTCTAAGGTTTTAGGTTTTGAAAATTTGAAGAATGGACCAAAAATCCCGTCTAAGTCATATTTTGTTCAGCTGCAGATGTTGCATTTGCGACCTAGGCTTCGCAAATGCGAGAAATCCATCGCATTTGTGAATATTCCCACACCTCTGCAATCATCGAATTTGCGATGAAAAGTTCGCAAATGCGAACACTGAATTGACCGCAAATGCGACCCAATGATCGCAAATGCGAAGAATCTCCCTCCCCAGCTCACATCGCAAATGCGAAGCTTTGTTCACAAATGTGGACACTGGCCTTCCGCAAATGTGAACTCATGATCTCAAATGCGAACCTAGGCTGACCCAGGCACACTTCGCAAATGCGAGCCTGACAGAAGATGAAAATGTTTGCAAATGCGAACTCTGATCTCGCAAATGCTAGATCAGAGGCCAGTTCCCAGAAATTGCAGACACCAACAAATGTTCTAAGTCCAATCCACTCTGTAGCCTATCCGAAACTCATCCGAGCCCTCGAGGCTCTAAACTAAAAGTACACATAAGTTTAAAAATATCATACGAACTTGCTCGCACGATCAAATCGCAAAACTAATACCTAGAACTATGAATCAGACACCAAAATCAAATGAAATTTTCAAGAAACTTTAGAATTGCTATATGAACAACCGGACATCCGAAGCACGTCAAACCAACTTCGTTTCTTACCAGATTTGACAGACAAGTCATAAATAAAGTATTGGACCTATACCGAGTTCCGAAACTAAAAATACGAACCCGTTATCTAAAAAGTCAAACTTTGGTCAAACATTTCAAATTCATTAAGCCTTTAACTTTCAATTTTCGACAAAGCCCGATATCTCGGGCTAGGGACTTCCTGATTCAATTCTGGACATACACCCAAATCCCAAATCATGATATGGACCCACCAGGACCGTCGAAATACGAATCCGAATCCGTTTTCTTAAAAAGTTGACCGAAGTCAACTCAAGTGGATTTTAAGGCAAAATTTCATATTTTTCTCAGTTTTATTTTAACATAAAAGCTTTCCGGAAAGACGTCCGGACTGCGGACGCAAATCGAAAAAGACTAAAATATGACTTTTAAGGCTTCGGATTACATAATTAGATTTTAAAACATGAGATGACCTATCGGGTCATCACATTCTCCACCTCTAAAATAACCGTTCGTCCTCAAACGGACATAGAAAAGTACCTGGGTTAGTGAAAAAGGTGTGGATATCTACTCCGCATGTCTGACTCGGACTCCCAAGTAGCTGCCTCGATGGGCTGACCTTTCCACTGCACTCGAACTGAAGGATAACTCTTACACCTCAGCTGTCGAACTTGCCGGGCTAGAATAGCCATCGGCTCCTCCTCGTAAGTCAAATCCTTGTCCAACTGGATAGAGCTGAAATCCAATACATGGTACGGATCACCGTGATACTTCTAAAGCATGGACACATGGAACACCGGATGAACCGTTAATAACCCCGGTGGTAACGCAAGCCTATAAGCCACCTCTCCCACTCTCTTCAGAATCTTAAAGTTCCAATATACCTAGGGCTCAACCTTCCATTCTTTCCGAACCTCATTACACCCTTCATGGGTGATACCCGGAGTAACACCCTCTCCCCGACCATGAATGCAACATTACGAACTCTGTTGTCGGTATAACTCTTCTGCCTGGACTGGGCTGTGCGAAGTCGATCCTAAATAATCTTGACCTTATCCAAGGCATCCGGTACTAGGTCTGTACCCAACAACCGAGCCTCTCCCGGCTTGAACCACCCAACTGGCGAACGGCACCGCCTACCGTATAATGCCTCATAGGAGGCCATCTGAATGCTCGACTGGTAGCTGTTGTTGTAGACGAACTCTACAAGGGGAAAAAACTGATCCCGCGATCCTCCGAAGTCTATAACACATGCGCGGAGCATATCCTCCAAGATATGAATAGTGTGTTCGGACTGTCCGTCCGTCTGAGGATAAAATTATGTGCTCAACTCAACCTGCGTGACCAACTCACGATGTACTGCTCTCCAAAAGTGTGAGGTGAAATGCGTACCTCGATCAGAAATGATAGACACGGGCACACTGTGAAGACGGACGATCTCGCGAATGTAAATCTCTGCCAACCGCTCTAAAGAATATGTAACTGCCACAGGGATGAAATGCGCTAACTTAGTCAGCATGTACACAATGACCCAAGCGGCATCGAACTTCCTCTGAGTCCGTGGGAGTCCAACAACGAAATCCATAGTGATATGCTCTCAGTTCCACTCAGGAATATCTATCTTCAGAAGCAAACCACCAGGTCTCTGATGCTCATACTTTACTTGCTCACAATTTAGACACCGAGCTACATAAGCAACTATATCCTTCTTCCTTCCTCCTCCACCAATAGTGCTGCCGCAAGTCCTGATACATCTTGGCGGCGCCCGGATGAATAAAATACCGGGAACTATGGGCCTCCTCAAGAATCAACTCACGAAGTCCATCCATATTAGGCACACAAACACGACCCTGCATCCTCAAAACTACGTCATCTCCAATAGTAACCTGCTTGGCACCACTATGCCGCACTGTGTCCCTAAAGACCAAACAATGAGGGTCGTCATGCTGCCGATCTCTGATGCACTCAAACAAAGAAGACCGAGCGACTGTACATGCTAGAACATGGCTGGGCTCTGAAATATCCAACCTCACAAACTGGTTGGCTAAAGTCTGAACATCTGATGCCAACGGCCTCTCACCGACTGGAATGAACGCAAGGCTGCCCATACTCGCTGCCTTTCTACTCAAGGCATTGGCCTTCCCGGGATGATATAAGATGGTGATATCATAGTCTTTCAATAGCTCCAACCACCTCCTCTATCTTAAATTGAGATCCTTTTGCTCGAACAAATACTTAAGGCTCCGATAATCCGTGAAAACCTCACACGACACACCATAAAGATAGTGCCTCTAAATCTTCAGTGCATGAACAATGGCTGCCAACTCCAAGTCATGGACAGGGTAATTCTTCTCATGAACCTTCAACTACCGCGACGTATATGCAATCACCATGCCCTCCTACATCAATACCGCACCGAGCCCAACACGAGATGCATCACAATATACCGTATAAGATCATGAACTTGTGGGCAATACCAACATCGACGATGTAGTCAAAGCAGTCTTGAGCTTCTGAAAGCTCGCCTCACACTTGTCTGACCATCTGAACAGGGCACCCTTCTGGGTCAACGTGGTCAACGGGGTTGTTATAGATGAAAATCCTTCCACAAATCGACGGTAATAACCCGCCAATCCCAAGTAACTCCTGATATCCATAGCTGAAGTAGGTCTAGGCCAGTTCTGAACTACCTCAACCTTCTTAGGATCCACCTGAATACCCTCTGCCGACACAACGTGCCCCAAGAAAACGACTGAGATTAACCAAAACTCGCATTTTGAAAACTTAGCATATAACTGGCTGGCTCTCAGAGTCTAAAGTACAATCCTAAGATGATGCTCATCCTCCTCTCGACTGCGGGAGTAGATCAAGATATCGTCAATAAACATAACCACAAAGGAGTCCAAATAAGGCTTTAACACTCGGTTAATCAAATCCATGAATGCTACAGGGGCATTTGTCAACCCAAAGGACATCACTAGAAACTCATAATGCCTGTACCGAGTCCGAAAAGCTGTCTTAGGGACATTGGATGCCCTAATCCTCAAATGATGGTAGTCAGACCTCAAATCAATCTTCGAAAACATCTTGGCACCCTGAAGCTAATTAAATAAATCATCAATCCTCGGCAATGGATACTTGTTCTTGATGGTGACTTTGTTTAACTGTCGATAATCTATGCACATCCTCATCGATCCATCCTTCTTCTTCACAAACAACACAGGTGCACCCCATGGGGAGACACTAGGTCTAATGAAGCCCTTATCAAGAAAATCTTGCAATTGTTCCTTCAATTCTTTCAACTCTGGCGGGGCCATACACTACTAGAAATTCGGCAAAAACCGACCAAGATCGACCGACCAACTTTGGTCGGTAAAAAACCGACCAAAAAACCGACCAAAGTTGGTCGGTTTTTCAAAATATTTTTTTTTAATTTTTTTTTTACGAAACCGACCAACTTTGGTCGGTTTTATTTAGCGCAAAAATGCGGAAAACTATTTTTAAGTCCCGCAAAATTTATGTTTCAAGAAACCGATAAACTTTGATCGGTTTTTCAATTAATATAAATAAAAATTAATATTAAAAAAACCGACCAAAATTTGTCGGTTAATTCGGCGGGTCATTTAAAAAAACCGACCAACTTTGGTTGGTAATTTTACTTTTTAATAAAACTGACCAACTTTGGTCGGTTATTTCGTGCGAAAATACAATTAAAGAGTATAAATCAAATAAAAGACAGTCTTAAAATAAAATGTACCAATGGTCTAGTGGTAGAATTGTATCCTGCCACAGTGCAGACCCCGGTTCGATTCCAGATGGTGAATCTTTTTTTTACATAATTAAAATACCGACGTTTTTTTTGCAATATTTTTTTTTTTGAATTTAATTGACCGACCAAAGTTGGTCGGTAATTTCCGACCAACTTTGGTCGGTATTCCTTTCCGATCACAAAAATACCGTCCACACGTAAATGGTCGTGTTTTGGTCGGTTTTTGGCCATTACCGACCAACGTTGGTCGATTTTTTTGGTCGGTTTTTACCGAATTTCAAGTAGTGATATGGTATGACAGAATAGAAATGGGTTGAGTGTCCGGAGCCAAATCAATATAGAAATCATTGTCCCTGTCCGGTGGCATCCCTGCAGGTCTGCAGGAAACACCTCTGGAAACTTACGAACAACTGGCACTGAATCTATGGAAGGAACCTCCTCACTAGAATCGTGAACATAAGCCAAATAAGCTAGACACCCCTTCTCGACCATACACCGAGCCTTCATATAAGAGATAACCCTGCTGGTAGAATGGCCAGGAGTCCCCCTCCACTCTAATCAAGGCAACCCCGGCAAGGTTGAGGTCACTGTCTTAGCGTGACAGTCCAATATAGCGTGATAAGGCGACAACCAATCCATACCCAAGATAACATCAAAATCGACCATATCGAGAAGTAGAAGATTTACACTAGTGTCAAGACTCCCAATGGTGACCACACACAAACGATAAACACGATCTACAACAATAGCATCCCCCACAGGTGTGCACACATACACAGGAGCACTCAAAGAATCACGATACACAACCAAATATGAAGCTAAATATGATGATATATAGGAGTAAGTATAACCCGGATCAAATCGAACTGAAGCATCTTTACTGCAAATTGAAACAGTACATGTGATAACAACGCCAAATGACTCAGCCTCAGCCTTGGCTGGAAAAGCATAACATCGGGGCTGGGGCCTACCACTCTGAACTACATCTCTAGGACGGGCCTTAGCTGGCTAGCCTCCACCTCTAGCGGCCTGACCTCCACCTCTAATGGCCTGACCTGTACCTCTAGCTGCCTGACCCCTACCTCTAGCTAGCTGAGCGAGCGGTGAAGCACCCGGTGCCGGGACCATGGCATGAGAACCCTAATGTTGTGAGTTGCCCGATGCCCAAGGGTAAAATCTAGCAATGTATCTCGGATCACCACAAGTATAATAGGACCTCGGTTGCTGTGACTGCTGACCCTGAAACTGGCCCTTTCGGCCTGAGTATCCACCCTGAAAACTCTGGAGCGGAGGTGCACTAATAGGAGCTGGTGGTGCACTATAGGCTAACTAGTCGGAATAAGGCATATGAGGGCCATGTCCTCCTAAAGCATCGTGGGATGCCTGGAGTGCTGAATGAAACGGCCTAGGAGGATGGCCTCTACCAAAAGTACCCTTGCCCCCAGATGAGGCACCGATGAACCCCCCGAAATGACGTGGTCTCTTGTCAGACCCCTGACCTCCCTGTGCAAGAACCATCTCGACACGCCTGGCGGCATTGGCAGCCGCCTAAAACGAAATCTCACTCCCAGTCTCCTTAACCTTCTGCAATCTGATGGGCTGAGCAAGTCCGTTAATAAACCTCCTCACCCTCTCTCTCTCGGTTGGAAGCAGAAGAAGAGCATGACAGGCCAAATCCACAAAACGGGTCTCATACTGAGTAACAGTCATACTGCTGCTGGAGACGCTCGAACTGACGGCGATGCTCTTCTCTCAATGTGATAGGCAAAAACTTCTCTAGGAAGAGTTGAGAGAACTGGTCCCAAGTAAGAGCAGGCAACCCCATTGGTGGTCAATACAAAATCCTTCCACCATCTCTTAGCGAAACCCGTCATCTGAAACACAGCAAAGTCGACCCCATTGGTCTCAACTATCCCCATGTTCCGCAGAACCTCATGGCAGCAGTCAAGATAATCATGTGGGTCCTCAAAAGGTGCACCACTGAAGTGAACTGGGAAGAGCTTGGTGAACTTGTCCAATCTAAATAAGCCCTCAGAAGACATAGCTGGTCCATCACCGGCCTGTGCCGCAATAACCGGTTGAACTACTCCGACTGGCTAAGCTGCTGGAGTCTGATACTGGGGAGCCATATGCTCTGGAGTGTGACTAGCAAGAGTGTGTGCTCCTCCTCCAGCCTGAGAGACGGCTAGTGCCATGGGAAATGAACCAATCTGGGCCACACTGTCCATAAGGCCCACCAAATGGACCAAAGCGTCCTGAAGCACTAGGGTGGCGATGAACTCCTTCGGAACCTGAGCGGGTCCGGCAAGAATAGTCTGGGCTTGAACCTCCTCGTCAAACTCTACCTGAGGCTCCACTGCTGGTGCTGGTGCTGCTGCTCGAGCTCTGTCCCTGCCTCGACCTCCGGCACGGCTAGCTCTGCCCTTGCCTCGACTTCCGGCACGGCCTCGGCCTTGACCTCTGCCCCTCGTAGGAGCTGCCATTGTAGGCTCTAGCTGCTGCTCAGCTGAAGTTGCAGTACGTGTATTAAATAATAAAAATAAATTAGAGATAATATGGGGATATTTATACTAAGAAGTAGTTTAGAAAATAAAATAAAGTAAATATATAATGCTTAAAATATTATTTATAAATTGAAGCTATTTAATAATTTTGTGTATTAATTTAAAATTAAATAAATATTTATTTCAACATTAAAAAATCACACATTGATCTATATTATATTAAATAATATAAATGAATAATTATATTAAATAAAGAGGCAAGTTAATGAAAGCTACATGAAAACATGAAATAGTATATATTAGGTAACTTAAGAGCAATAATTAAAAATTTAAAAATATTTAATATTAAAAATAGAAGGAAAAGACGATTTGAACTTGAAATTAGATTACAATTATGGTGAAAACACTTAAACTATGGATAGGACCACAAAATTAAAGTTCTACTAGATAAAAAATAATTGGATAACAAACTAAAATTAAAAGAAAAACATAATATCTCATGTAGGTAATTTTATAGCAAAAATTAAATTCAAATTTGTATGTTGAAGATAAAAGAGAAAGAAAATTTAATTGCACGTGATACAAAAAAATAATTATAAGAAATTTTAATAGAATAAGATATAATAATTAAAACATTTTGTCACGACCCGAAATTTTCACCGTCGGGATCGTAATGGCGCCTAACATTTCACTTGCTAGGCAAGCCAACGTTAGAGAATCATTAAGCCAATCCTTATTCAATTCAGTAAATATCAGCAAATAAGCTAAAATAAAATACAGCGAGTGCAGAATAATATAAAAACTTTATTTAATTATTACCACCCGGATCTGGAGTCACAATTTACGAACTTCTAGGATTTACTACAAGTAAAAGTCTGAAAGAAATACAACTGTTTGAATGAAAGAAACAGTAGAAAAAAAAAAGATAGACGGGGACTTCAAGGTCTGCGAACGCCAACAGATCTACCTTGAGTCTCCGATGAACCAGTCCGAGCTGCTACGCCTCTCGATCAGCTGGGACCAATACCAAAATCTGTACAGAAAGTGCAAAGTATAATATCAGTACAACCGACCCCATGTACTGGTAAGTGTCGAGCCTAACATCGACGAAGTAGTGACAAGGCTATGACAAGACACCTACATAACAAACTTGTGCAATTTAACAGTATATGTATAAATAACAGCTAAACATGTACTATTGGGAGGGGGAACATGCTGAGGGGAATACGAGATAGAGAACTACAGCAGAATGGTAACTTGAACAGCCAATATACTATGAACCAATAAGAACAAGTAAACACAGTAAGGGAAAAATGTACGGTATCACCCTTCGTGCTTTTATTCTCAATCTCACCGTAAAATCAATAGAAACGACACGGCATCACTCTTCGTGCATTAACTCTCAGGACATGGCACGACATCACCCTTCATGCATTAACACTCACAATATGGCACGACATCACCCTTCGTGCATTAACACTCACAATATGGCACGGCATCACCCTTCGTGCATTAACACTCTTCCCTACCATAATGCAATGAACAAATAACAACAGGGAGACAGAATATCAAGTACAAGCCTTACTTCAACATTTGGTTCCACAATATCAACCTCAACTTCGGAATCAATTCAATTATCATCAGAAGATTCGTAAACATAATAAGAACGATCAATTTAACAATACTAGTCCAAACCTGGATAATATGAAGAAAGGAAGCTATAATTGCAAGAAACCAAGCCTCGCCCCCATGCTTTAACCCGACTACAATGCATAAGTACTCGTCACCTCACATATACGTTGTTCCCCAATATTTAAACATGTAGCAAATAGACAAACAAGTCATATTCCCTCAAGTCAAGGTTAACCACGACACTTACCTCGCTCTGAAGACCAAACTCAAAGCTCAACCACGGCTTTTCCTTTAAAACAAGCCTCCGACCCAATAGAATCTAGCATTTTACCAACCAAACGATTCAAATTAAGCCTTAGAAAATACCCACGATTGTAAAGAATTCAATTTAGGCCATTATTGAAAAAGTCAACAAAAGTCAACACGCAGGCCCGCTTGGTCCAAACCCGAAATTCGAACCAAAACCCGATTAACATTTACCCCCGAGCCCGATTATGTGATTTGTTTTGGAATCTGACCTCAATTTGAGGTCTAAATCCCCAATTTACTACATCTCTAATTTCTACGCAAAAACCCCAATTCCACCATAAAAACTCTACATTTTAGGTTGAAAACTTGTGAAATGTAGTGAAAGATTGAAAGGAAATAGGTTAGAATCACTTACCAACGATTTGGGGAAGAAAGAGTCTTGGAAACATCGCCTCTAAGGTTTTAGGTTTTGAAACTTTGATGAATGGACCAAAAATCCCGTCTAAGTCATATTTTGTTCAGCTACAGATGTTGCATTTGCAACCTAGGCTTCGCAATGCGAAGCCTGCAAATGCGAGAAATCCATCGTATTTACGAAGACTCCTACATCTCTGCAATCATCGCATTTGCGATGGAAAGTTCGCAAATGCGAACACTGACTTGACTGCAAATGCGTCCCAATGATCGCAAAAGCGAAGAATCTCCCTCCCCAGCTCCTATCGCATATGCAGATACTGGCCTTCCGCAAATGCGAACTCATAATTGCAAATGCGAACCTAGGCTGACCAGGGACACTTCGCAAATGCGAGCCTGACAGAAGATCGAAATGTTCGCAAATGCGAACTCTGTTCTCGCAAATGCGAGATCAGAGGCCAGTTCCTAGAAATTGCAGACACCAGCAAATGTTCTAAGTCCAACCCACTCCGTAGCCTATCCGAAACTTACCCGAGCTCTCGGGGCTCTAAACCAAAAGTGCACACAAGTCTAAAACCATCATACGAACTTGCTCGCGCGATCAAATTGCCAAAATAACACCTAGAACTATGAATCGGAAACCAAAATCAAATAAAATTTTCAAGAAACTTTAGAATTGCTATATTAACAATCGGACGTCCGAATCACGTCAAACTAACTCCGTATCTCACCAAAATTTGACAGACAAGTCATAAATTGTTACGACCCGAAATTTCCACCTTCGGGACCGTGATGGCGCCTAACATTTCACTTGCTAGGCAAGCCAACGTTAGAATAATATTAGCCATTTTAAAATAATTTTAAATTTAATTAATAACAAAGAAACAAATGTGGAAGTAAAGTCTGAATTGTAGTGAATATTCCATAACAATAGCAATGTCTAAATACCATCCCAGAACTAGAGTCACAAGTGCACGAGCTTCTAGAATAATACAAATAAAGGTCTCAATAAAATAAAGATGTCTGAAAACAAACACACAGCTACAGTAAAGTAGACGGGGACTTCAGAACTGCGGACGTCATGCAGTTATACCTCAAGTCTCCTCTGGTAGCTGAAATTCGAGCAAGTCTATAGTACGTCGCTGGGACCAACTCCGAAATCTGCATAAGAAGTGCAGAGTGTAGTATTAGTACAACCGACCCCATGTACCGGTAAATGCCGAGCCTAACCTCGACGAAGTAGTGACGAGGCTAAGGCAGGTCACTCACATTAACCTGTATGCAATAATAGTAATAACCACAATAATAGAATTAAATCAGGTAACTCATTTCTAATAGTTGAAGTCAACTCAGCAGTCATAACCAATTATTATTTAAATCAATTTCCCTTGCAGCGTGCAACCCACTCCCACAACATATTCATTTTCAATCCTCCCATATATTTATTTTAATCAAGTATATATAGACTTTTAAATAAGTCTGTTGCGGCGAGCAACCTGATCCCCCAATATGAACTTTTAAATAAGTCTGTTGCGGCGAGCAACCCGATCCCCCAATATGGACTTTTAAACAAGTCTGTTGCGGCATGCAACCCGATCCCCCAATATGGACATTTAAACAAGTTTGTTGCGGCGTGTAACCCGATCTCTCAATATAGATATTTAATAAGTCTGTTGCGGCGAGCAACCCAGTCCCCCAATATGGACTTTTAAATAAGTCTGTTGCGGCGTGCAACCCGATCCCCCAATATATTTATTTTAATTCTTATAGAAGAAATTGCCCCAATAAATGCAACAATTAATATAACATTTTTAAGACAACAAGCATACAATAATTATGATTTAATTATGAAACAAACAATGACAAATAGCAATTTATTATGGAAATCAGGGAGAAAATAGGAAATTTACTATTTAATATACTAAATGTCAAGTAGCAATTAATGCACATAAATCAAATCAGCATGTAGCAATTATTGCAGGAATTCAAGAATTAATATTTGACAAAGAATAGGAGAGAAACAATTATCATAACAATTAATTCGTGTATTAAAACAAATTTAGGATTTTCAAAAACTTATGCAAACAATTAATTTGACGACGTATAGACACTCGTCACCTCACCTATACGTCGTTCACATGCATTTCACATAACAAATAATTTAAGGGTTCTATTCCCTTAAGTCAAGGTTAACCACGACACTTACCTCGCTTTACAATTTCAATCAATTACTCGACTATAGCTTTTACTTTTAAATTTATCTCCAAAACCTTCAAATCTATTCACAAACAATTCGATATACTCAATATGAATCATAGGAATTAATTTCATATGAATTTACTAATTTTTCGGATAAAATCCAAAATTCATTTTAATATTCGACAGTGGGACCCACATTTTGAATCCCGAAAAAACTCGCGAAATCCGAACACCCATTCTGATACGAGTTCAACCATATAAAAATTATTGAATTCCGACATCAGATTGGCTTTCAAATCTTCATTTTATATTTTCGGAAGATTTTATAAAATATCTGATTTTTCTTCCATAAATTCACGGATTCATGATATAAATGAGTATGGAATCATGAAATATAATCAATATAGGATAAGTAACACTTATCCCAATGTTTTCCCGTAAAAATCACCCAAAAACCGTCTTACCCGAGCTCAAAATCGAAAATGATGGAAAATGGGTCGAAATCCTAGTTTTGTTTGCCCAGATTTTTACCCTATGCGATCGCATACAATGCTTCGCGATCGCGAAGCATATTTTTAGGCTGCCCAGCTTTTGCTCTACGCGAACGTGTCAATGCTCTCGCGAACGCGAAGCACAACTTCTCAGCTTTCCGCGATCGCGGACTACCTTGTGCGATCGTATAGCACAAATTTTGTGCTTCAACTTCTGCCTCATTCCTTCTTCACGAACGTGGCTTTGCCCACGCGTTCGCGATGCCTTAGCTTTTTCAACTGTGCGATCGCGTACAATACTATGCGATCGCATAGTAGAAATTTCTATCAGTTCTCAACAAGCCTTAGCGATCGCGGATAAAGCCACGCGATCGCGATTAAGGAAACCAGAACTGGAAATACCAGATTTTTCCAAAGTTTCAAAATACCCGTAGCCTATCCGAAACTCACCCGAGCCCTCAAAGCTCCAAATCAAACATGCACACAAGTCCTAAAACATCATACGAACTTGCTCGCGCGATCAAATCGCCAAAATAACACCTAGAACTATGAATTGAATACCAAATCGAATAAATTTTTCAAGAAAACTTTAAAACTTATATTTTCACAACCGGACGTCTGAATCACGTCAATTCAACTCCGTTTCTCACCAAATTCGGCAGACAATTCATAAATATTATAGTGGACCTATATCGGGCTCCGGAACCAAAATACGGATCCGGTGTCAATAAATCCAACACCAGTAAATTCTTAAAAATCATTAAGCTTTCAAACTTTTAATTTTTTATCAAAATTCCATATCTCGGGCTAAGGACCTCGAAAATTCGATTCTGGGCATACGTTCAAGTCCCAAATCACGATACGGACCTACCGGGACTATCAAAATACTGATCCGAGTCTGTTTGGATAAAAATTAATTAATTCTTCCTTAACTTAAGACTTGTATATATATATATATATATATATTAAAAAAATCACTGAATAAGTAGAAAAAAAAATTTTGAAATCCGATTATTATTATTTGAGATCATTATCTTAGAATCCAGAATCATAAAGTCCAAATTTTGAATTGCCTAATATCAAAAATCATGAATTTGTTTTGTCAAGAGTAAATGCGGCAACAAGAAATTGATAATTGGTTGCCATCAATTCGTAATAATACTTTGTCGCACTAGCTTGGCTAACTATCTACGGCGGTGGCGTAAACCAGTTCTTAATTAAGTTGTTCAACTATCATTATGAATTTTTTTTGTCAAGAGTTAATGCGGCAACAAGAAATTGATAATTGGTTGCCATCAATTCGTAATAAATAATACTTTGTCGCACTAGCTTGGCTAACTATCTACGGCGTTGGCGTAAACCAGTTCTTAATTAAGTTGTTCAATTATCATTATCTGCAAACTAAATAATGGTTTAATAAGAACTCAGCTAATTGGGTTAGAACTGAGAGTGAAGTGAAAAAAAAAATTAAATGATATCATGGCACTTGTCATTAATTTCATATTGTTAAGGAAGTCGAAGACGCGACAGTTTTTACGTTTCACAACGTTTTAAAATGGCCAAATACATAGATAGCCCCTCAAACTTGTCACAAAATTCCATCTAGGCACCTCATTTTAATCAAGTTCCAATTGAACACTTTAAGTACCATTAAACTGTACAATTAAACAATTATGCTGACATGGATCAATGTTTGTTTCTCACTTTTATCTAGCGCGCGTAAAATGACTTTAACAAATATAAAATGGGCCCCATTCCTTAAAAAGTTACCTTTTGCTTTTTTCTTTTTTTACTACATATCTCCTCTTCTTCTTTCTATTTTCGATCTCTTCTTGACAAATCACTATTTTCTTCCATTATTTTTTAATAAAATAAAAAGAAAGAGGAAGTTGAGCTATCGAAAGAGAAGTTTTTTAACAAGCCTGTGAGATCATTGTGTTCAGAGAAAATTTTGAGAACTTTTGAAAAGTTTTATAGGAAATCCAGAATCTCGGTCCCGTTTCATTCTTGGCAAAACAAGTAGATAATATACAATTGGAGCTTAACCTCTGTAAGACATCAAAAAATGGACCAAAAGCTAACTTTCAATTTGATGACAAATTATTAAGCTTCTTCTTCTTCTTCTTCTTCTTCTTCTTCTTATTATTATTATTATTATTATTATTATTATTATTATTATTATGACACAAATATACTTCAAAAATACTCTGCAATGATCTTACAACACCCTGCCCCAATAATAAAATATTTATCACCTAATAAAATCTGCAGCACAATTGCGGTACCATATTTGTCTTTTGTCTTTATTCTTAATTTTTATTGTGATCTATGATAAAATTCAAAAACCCATATGATGCTTGTTTTTCTCAACAACTTACAGAGATGGTCTGCGAATTGGAAATAGAAATTTAAAGTGGTGGTGTTGAGTCAATAGTAGATGGTGGAGAAAAAGGGTTGAAGGGTTTTGATATCGGAAAGAATAAAAATCTGAGTCGATGGGGGAGAAGATGATACTCAAGAAGGGGGTTTATAAAAAATATTTTTCTTTCGTTTTCTTTAGGCTCAAAAGCTTTTCTTCTTCTTATTTTTGGCATTAGTTTGACTAAAAAGCCATGTGGTGTTTCCTTATTTGTTACATTTGATAGGTCACCGTGTGTAAAGTTCACGCACACTAATTATTTTACGGCTATCATTTAAGGGTTTAAATGACACAGTTTAAGTGTACATGAAGTGTTCAATTGAAATTTGGCTAAGATGAGGTGCCAAGATGGAATTTCGTGTCAAGTTAAAGGGGTTGTATATATATTTGGCCTTTTAAAATTGATTTGACTAAGACTCCACCGTCCAAATTATATTGTTTTAGCATTCGACTCATCTTCATAATTATCCATCTGACTTAAATAATTAGTAGTGCTATGCTTTAAGGATTTTTCGTCTCTAATTATTTGTCGTATTTTCTTTTTACACGTCTATTAAAAAATATTAATTAAAATGAGTTTTGGACTATTTTACCCTTATTTTTATCTTAAGATATAACCTCTGTTAATTGAATATTTACTCTATTTATGTGTAGGAACGGAGGGAGAGTATTTCTTACGGGTTCGAATGAACGTAGTTGCTTTTACCTACAACTATTTTTGTATTAGAAATTTCATTAAATATGTATAAATATTTAATTGTGAACCCAATAACAAAATGAGTTATGAGTTCGATGGCAAGTTCAAAACCCATAAACTTCAAATTCTAACTCTGCCTCTGTTTATGTGTCATTTCAATATTCAAGAATAATTACTACTAAGGAATAAAATCAAAAAAATATATATAATTTTTTCTTGAACTTCTAAAATAACATATAATTTGAGATATCTATTTTTAGAAATCATGACATATAATGTGAGATGGGGGAGTACTAACATATATTTATAAATAAGGAGTTAAGTGTTCCGATAATAATATTGAAATTAATACTCTAGCTGTCCAATTTATGTAAGAGTGTTTTGTTAGCACAAAGCTTAAGGGAAAAAAGACTTTTGGAACTTATTGTTAACAAAACATCAATATTTGTAGGTTATAAATTACTTCATTAAGGTAAAAATTAAATAATTTAAAGTTATAATATTTTTAAATATAAAAACGCGCATCATCCTTTCGACGCAAACTAAAAAGAAAAGAATATCACAACAATTTATCTTTGTAAATATTCTGTTCTATTTTTATCACACTGTTTCATTACTAAATAATTTACATCTTTGAAAAGAATTCAAGATCTTTCAAACTTAAGAATTCTTTAGAGCGTACATTCAAATTCTTACTTCATTATATTTTTCATAATTTTGCAAAAATATAAGTTGATTAATTTCATAATTCTAAAGGAACAAACGAATATACTTTATGAAATACTTACTCAAACATTTTGTCAGAAAAAGTACAGCAAGATCAATTGGTGGAGTACTATATACGAATATATACTTTCCATTTGTGTGGAGTAAAATTTATTGCACTAGAAAACAATAATAATGGTATTCGATAGAGATAACATAAGTAAAAAAACGAAACTTTGGGGTGTGGCGAACGGAGGATTTTTGGTGTAAATAAAGAAGTGGGCTCAGCCGACTATTTAATGATCCTAACTAGTCGCGGCTTCCCATTACCTTATACATCGTTGTCATTTCTTCTACCTAATTTTCGTACGAGTCATAAATTAGACATAAATTTATATATATTATCATATTAAATTGACCTATAACAATAAATAATTCAAATAATATATATATATATGTTAGTGTGCGCGCGCGATGAGTATGTGAGCAAACCTAATGAAGTCTAAACCTATTATTTAGAAATTGTAATGAGTTCAGTAATAAGTTTTATATCATGATAACTTGAAAGGTAAATAATAACTTATAGTTAAGTTACATTAATAATACACAATTCATATGTAAGGGATGCCGTCTCTAACTATGAGGGACAAAGCTATATTTTTGCTTACGAATTCGGCAAAATCTAACAATTTTGACTCAAACCTTATATTTATATTTAAAAAATTAATTAAATATATATAAATTATTTATCAGTAAGCTATTTTTTAAAAAAAATTAGAATCTATAAATTTCAAATCCCAATTCCACTATGCATTTCAGTATAATATCCCCTTTTTCACTTTAAATAAACTCGTTAGACATTATTGCGAAATGACTTTTCAGATAAACTTTTGATGTTTCATATTATGCATTCACATTTCGGAGACAGGAGTCAGGACACATTAACATGGGGACCACAAACAAGGCAAATCCTTGTATGCATCACGTGTTAGATAACCCCGTCCACACTCGGCCATCATCAATAATTTGTGTACGTACATTTTGGGCAAGTTATATATTTGATCCATACAAAAAATATATATCGATTAAAATAAAGATAATCGGTGCACAAAATATCTCGTATTTACGTAGGGTTCAGGAAAAGACGCAACCCTAAGGAGTATAACGTAGACATACTACCTAATGTAAGCATTAGAGGCTGCTTTCATAAATCAAACTTGTGACCTATATATTAATTTGTATAAAATTTGTATGTTATAAATTAATATACGAAACATAAACATTGAATCGGCTATATAAGTATAATTTTCCCTACATTTTTGTCCCCAAGGTTGGCCAGCTTCTTGTTTTTTTCACATACTGTGAAATAGTTAAGAGTTAATGATTTCATAGTACGAAACTCAAATTATTTCCACACCAGCATGTAATAAATACTACTCCTAGTATATTGTAAGAATTTACAAATACTGAATTTCAAGGGAAATGTAGTATTATTGATTAGAAGAGGTATTTTTTCCAAAGGAAACTTATGTCAAAAAAATAATTTAAAACTTCTACATATTTTTCAACTTCAAGTCCAATATTACACAGAGAAAAAGTCAATTTTACACGGTCCTCTCCCCTCCATCCATCTTCTTCGTTCTTTGTTCTTTCACTTTCTACTTTTCGTTTTCTTCTTTCTCTTCTACAATTTCAGATTTTTCCTTCTATTCTTCTAAATCTATGTCCAAAACCCAAAGCTTTACCTTCTCCCTTTTTTCTTTTAAAATATATTTCACACTACAGAACCCTCACTTTCCCTTTTATTGACCTTCATTCATCACATAATTACACTTATCTTCCATTTTTATTTGGTAAAAAATTAAGCTCATTTGCTATTTTAGTATTCTACTGATTTTAATTTAAATTTTTGAAATATTGGTGGCGAGATGATAACAATACAAAATAACACCTGTAAATATGTGGTATTTAAAAAAAGAAGCGATCTGTAAAAAAAAAAAAAAGGATATATTTTTGGATCAACTCAGGCGCTCAAGAAATGTGAAAAATACTATTCTTGCCATGTCAGCATATTACGTTTAATTGGCACACTTTTGTTGAGTTTAGTATAGAGTTCAATAGATACATAACTTATAGCCTTTTGGCCAAAGCTTCTAAGCATGCGAAAAGTACTTTTTTTTTTAATTTAAAAAAAGGTACTTTTTCCTTAATCTGAGATGTTTGGCAAAACTTTTATTTTGAAAAAAAAGAGTATTTTTGGCAAGAAGCATAAGCAGTTTTGAATAAGCAGAAAAAAATAGTTTCTCCCCAAATATAGAAGCAAAAGCAGTTTTGACTTTTCTTCCTACCAAAAATACCCTTTGCAAAATATTATATATTCCAAAATAACCTTACTTAGTTTAAACTATTAAGTAATATAAAATGACTTTTGGGATGAACTTTCATATTTATTGGATGATTTTTGATATATTTAAATTATCTTAAAAGAATAAAGTACTTTTCAATTTTATTTAAAAAAAATAAAAAACTTAATTATTATCTTTAATAATAAAAATTTATAATTATTTATCTACTTATATAATATTTATTAACTATTAAGCAAATCTCTTCGTGTCCTTATTTGTAATTTGACACATAAAAGCACTTTTTGAAAAGCTCGGTCAAATACAAATTATTGTTCAAAAGTGTTTTTCAAATTGATTAGCCAAACACAAACTATTTTTCTTCAAAAGTACTTTTTTGAAAAACACTTTTGAAAAAAGTACTTCTCAAAATAAGCTGATTTTTTCAGCTTGGCCAAACAGACTATTAGTTCAAGTATCTAGATGAAAAATGGTATCAACTTTTAAGGGCTGTATTTGTCCAATTTGAAGAAACGGTTTCAAGTAAAATGATAGTTTTTGCTCACGAATATTCGACTTTCACGAAAATATTTCAATGTTAATTCAAATATTGTCCATAGGCCTATGTAAACATCCATTTTTAGTTTTTCAAGTTAAATTTATATTTTTAGAAACCAAATAAATGTGCCATAAGTCATAAAAGTTTATAATTAAAAATATATACTCACTCCTGTTTTAATTTATGTGTTTCTTTTTAGTCTGTTTAAAAATAATGCATCTTTTTATATTTATTATTAATTCTTTAACTCAGATTTTATTACATGACATATTTAATGCCATAAGATTCAAGGACATTTTAGTATATTGTACACATTTTTAGTTCAAGATTACAAAATTTAAAAGTTTTTAATACTTTCTTAAACTTCATACTCAATCAAACCAAGATACATAAATTGAATCAGAAGACGTAAGAAATTTATGAAAATTGTATTAACAAAATTATATAACTCTTCAAATGATGACATGACATAAGTCGAGTGGCGACCAAGCTAAATCGAATTATAGACAGAACTGTGTCCAAATCGGATTTACTTGTCGTCCGTACAACTAAATAATTCTCCTACTAATAATATCATTAGTATATCATATGTAAAATAAGATAAAGATGTGTGAATACAATAATTTACTATTTAATTAATTTTCCAGACATTAACTTGTCATGATCAAGACAAACTTAACCCTACGTCTCACTCTATGTATTTTCTTGAGTGAGGTTGGGGTACCGGGCCCGGGTCCAATTGAAGGTGGTGGCACACATGAGCTGATTGTTCAATTAGTACTTCCATCAAGACTTTTGATCTTAACGGATTTAAATAAAATTTATGACCGTTTTCAATATATATACATTGTTGGGTGTATGAACAAAGTCTTATATTGAAAATTAAAAAAATTAAAAGTCTACATATGTAACGACCCAGTCGGTCGTTTTGACTATTGCAATCCCGTTTTCCCATTTACTGCTCAAATTGTGAATTATGGTTGTTATTTGGCTTGCCGGGGTAATTGGTTTGGGTTCGGTGAGGTTTTAAAATGATTTGGAGCGCTTAGTTCCAAGGTTTAGAATTTAAGTTGAAAAGGTTGACCGGATGTTAACTTATGTGTAACGACCTCAGAGAAATTTTGCTAAGAAAATTAAGGTTTGGTGGTGCCGAGGTAGATCAATTAGTACAGAGATTATAGAAAGTTTTTGCGGCGAGCTTGCTCGCCGCGGCTCAAACTTTTTGGGTTGAACAATGCACCGAAGTGTAAAGGAAAATTTTATCAGAAAATGGTCATTTCTTCGACCACTATGCGGTCGCAGAATCACTCTGCGGACCGCATAATGGTCGCAAAGTGGAACAGAAGGAGGGCAAGATTTGAGAAAAATCTGCGGCGCACTATTCGACCGCAGACCTATTTTGCGGTGCATTATGCGACCGCAGAACAAGTATGCGGACCGCATAATGACCGCAGAACAGGTCAGTAACGTCCAACTTTGGAGGCCAAATTATGCGGCCGGTATGCGGACCGCATACCTGTTATGCGATAGCATATGCGACCGCATAACTGCGTCGGAGCTTCCATTCTTTTTAATTTTTGACCCGACCCAACTTCGATTTATAGCTCTTGAAGCTCATTTTTTAGCCAAAATCTGATATTTTAGAGAGAGGTGAGAGCATTTAAGAGAGAGAAAGTGAAGACTTAGTGATTTATCCATCAATTCTTGTTCAAGGTTTGAAGATTTCACAAGGAACTTGCTAGGGCTTCAAAGAGGTAAGAATTTCTTTCCCCAATTCTTCAATTTCGGATTTGAAGTAAAGATGAGTGATTAATAGTATGATTCTTGGGTGTAAGAGTATTATGTATACATACCAATAAGGTTGTGGAAAGATTGTTGATTCAAATGAGTAAGGATTGGGTTGAAAATGGTAGAAATCTTCATAGGTTTTAATTGAAGATTTGAAGGTCGAGTTGGTACCGGATTTTGGTAAAATTTATATGGTTGGATGGGCATTCATATTCTGTAACTTTTGTCGGATTCCGAGACGTAGGCCCTATGGGCGATTTTTGAGTTAATTTCGGATTTTATCGGGGAAATTAGTATTTTCTTATGGAATTAATTACAATAATTTGTATTGACTGATTCGAATTAATTGTGGCTAGATACGAGACTTTCGGAGACCAATTCTCGTGGCAAGGGCATAGCAGAATAAATAATTACACGGTTTGAGATAAGTAACAATTATAAATCTGGTCCTGAGGGTATGAAACCCCGAATTTTGTGTCATGTGATTATTTTGGAGGTGACGCACATGCTAAGTGACGGGCGTGTGGGCGTGCACCGAAGGGATGGTGACTTGGTCCGTCCCGTGAACTGTAAAGTTGAATAACCTGTTGTTAGCTATAAGCTCTCTTTGTGTTGGAGAAATTTAACTGTAAATCATGTTAGAAATCATGCTTAGGTTATGTGATAGTACTGTTGGGACCCACAGAGGTCACGTACTTGTTGAATTATTTGCTAATTGCTATCTTGTACTCAGTCATGATTTTACTAGCGTATCATACCTCAGTCTTTCTTGATATTTGTTGATGCACTATGTTATCTTTGTTTGGGCTGATCTTTGTGATTTTTGAGAGCCCGAGAGACTTGAGAGGTTGAGGACTGAGTAAGGCCGAGGGCCTGTCGGTGAGGTAAGGATATTATGGCACGTGAGTTGTCCGTGCAGGATATTATAGCACGTGAGTTGTCCGTGCAGCACGTGAGTTCTCCGTGCAGATTATGGCGCTTGGGCTGTAGGAGCCCCTCTGGAGTCTGTACACACCCTCAGTGAGCGCGGGTACCCATTGAGTGTGAGTGCTGAGGGCTGAGAGCCGAGTGGTTGAGCTGTTGTGATGAGCTGAGTGACTGTTGCCTGAGAGGCTGTACTTGTTTTGCATCTGTTGTTGTACTTGGTTGCTATCTGTCATTGTTGTAAAATATCTGAAAGAAATTATATCCGGATTACTTGAAATTGAACTGTATAAAATTGATTTGACTTAAACTGCCGGATTCGAAAGCATGTCTATTCTTTGTTGGGATTACTGAAAGTGAACTATAACTGTGTAACTCGTCATTATCTTCAGTTCCTTAGTTATTTTTGTTACTTGCTGAGTTGGTTGTACTCATACTACACCCTGCACTTCGTGTGCAGATCCAGGTATTCCCGGACATAGCGGGTGTTGATCATTTCGCGCAGTTGATTTTCAGGAGATTTTGAGGTAACTGTCGTGTTCCGCAGACCTTGTCTCTCCTTCTCTATATCCTTGTATATTGTATTTGGTCTCAAACTATTATAGACCGTATTTTTCAGACTTGTACTCATATTAGATGCTCATGTACTCAGTGACACTAGGTTTTGGGAGTGTTATATCGGAAATTGCTAGATTTTTGGTATTGTATTAAACGTTACGTTTTTAAATTTAAAGGAGATCGTGGGTTATTGATGTTGTCGGCTTGCCTAGTACTGAGATAGGCGTCATCACGACAGGTTAGGATTTTTGGATCGTGACAACATATAAGGTGTAGAGATCTCTTAACGATGTGAAACCTTTTGGGGAAACCGTATGGGCTTGGCCCAAAGCGAACAAGTATATTTGGATTAGTTTAGCCTAACAACATACATTAATATATTTAGAATTTTTGCGGAGGTTAACGGTTGGGTGATCCCTCTTCTCCAAGCATAGGGTAACGATCGTCAACGCACGAAAGAATCATGCGTTTTTTGAAACGGAATATTACTACAGTACAAACCCTTTTTACAGACCTCCCACAGACTAGTATTAATACCAGTACTACATCGTCATTATTATCAACTTCAAATCCCAAGTGAATAAACAAACTGAGAAAACACAGAAAATAGAGAGAGAAAACATTGAGAGAAAAGTAAAACAGAGAAAATGGGCAGAGCTCCTTGCTGTGAAAAGCTTGGATTAAAGAGAGGTCCGTGGAGCAAAGAGGAAGATGACTTACTCATCAATTACATTAATAAACATGGCCACCCTAATTGGCGTGCACTTCCCAAACTTGCAGGTAGAAACTAGAAACATAAACCAATTTAGTATTATGTCTGACCGCATTATTGCCTTTTGACAAGACGAAGGGCAACAATGAAGAAGGATAATAATGTAATAATATTTTGTTACTCGTCAAGTTTAAATCTTGAACATTACATTGTTCTTATTTTAGGTTTGTTAAGGTGCGGAAAAAGTTGTCGTCTCCGATGGACTAATTATTTGCGACCTGATATTAAGAGAGGAAACTTTACTCCTGAAGAGGAAAACACCATTATCAAGTTGCACCAAGTTCTTGGAAATAGGTTGGTATCCCCCCCCCCCCCCCCCCCCCCCCCCGCCTTCTTTTTTGCCCTCATTTTGTCATTTGCAAAGGGTGGTAAGTTAGACTAATGGTAGGAGTTGATTTCTGTTTTTAGAACATTAATAATGAAAAACAAGCATAGTGGATCCAAAATTTTAACTTAATAAGCTCAAGATTTTGCGTTTCTCGAAAATATGAGTTTGAAAATTATAATATTTTTGGTATTTTCAATTAAATTAAATTAACTCTTAATACTCGAGGTCCGCCCGCCTCTAAGCATAGCATACAAAATAATTCAATTCAGGAAGAAAAATCTTAAAACCAATTTAGTTAGTATTAAATCCAATAATAAACTGACTGTCTATACAAATTTCTGCATACACAACTGCAATAAAAATTGTTTGATTGTAATAGGACAATTAATTTGCAGGTGGTCTGGAATTGCAGCAAGGTTACCAGGACGAACAGATAATGAAATAAAAAACATTTGGCATACTCGTTTGAAGAAGAGAGTGGATGATAAATCTCAACCTCAAGAAACTCAGGACATACAAGATCAACAACCCATGGAAATAACGTCAAAATCCGAGGAAAATTTTGAAACACATTCATCTGAACCTGAAAATTCTAAGGATAATTCTGAAGAAATATCAAGTCCTAAAACAAACTTCCAGATTCAAGAACACCCAAATTCTTCGTCGTCAACATCATCTAGTAGAGATTCATGTTCAAACACAACTGCTACGAGTACGAGTTCTCTTGCTGATGAATCAAGAGATCAAATAATGTTGGACAATTTGATTGAAGTTGACGACAATTTTTGGTCCGAGGTACTATGGGCACCAGCTGAAACTAATGACTATAATGTTTCAGATTTGTCATTATCTTCATTGGAGGAAAATTACGAGCTTAATTCCAGCTTGAATGATTACTGGTTTTGGGATGATCTTTTTTCAACAGCCAATGAGTTGATGTTAGAATTGCCTGAATTATGAGTCCAGAAAAAAAAAAAAAAACATAGCTGAGTTCCTTTTTTATTCTTTTTCTTTTTTTTGGGGGGGGCCTTTTTTGGGGTACAATAATTGAGAGCACGGAAGCAAATTTTAAAAGCTAGTGACCAAAAGTTTTGTGACAATAAATCATGATTAGTTGAATGATCATTGAAAGTTCGTCATTACTTATACATTCTAAAAGGATAATCTATACATTGCATTTTTAAAAATATATGCTACAAAATTGTTGAAAAAATCATGTTATATTCTAATTGTACTCGCTATTTTGTTTCAGAAAAGATAGATAATTACTAGTATTATTTTTATCTTTTATTCGAATGCTCACCACATTGGAACTAGCTAGGCTGTCAATAAGGAAATATTCTAATCTAAGAAAAATAATAGAAAGCAAATATAGAGAAAGGTTGATAATTTAAACAGTAAAATAATTATTACTTACTATTTTTATTTAAACATGTGATGACCCAAAAGGTCATCTTATGTTTTAGAACTCGAATCTGCGCTCTTAAACCTTAAAAATCTCATTTTTAGAATTTCCCATCTTCTTCCACCATCCGCATGCAAAGTTCACTTGTCAAGCTCATGTCGCATCAACCAACTATAGGCTCTCTCGTCTTCCTGCCTGATAGATTCCATGTGCCTCCGGAATTTATGCTCTTGGTGGTCTGTTGCTGCCATCCACATCAAATCATGCAGATCCTTGTTGGGATGTGTCTTCTAGAAATTGGCCTTCAGGTGCCTCACACAGTAACGGTGGTACGCATAAGGTTCTTGCCATGCAGGCAAATTCTCTACAGAACTTAAGATACCACCATGCCGATCAGATATTAGACAAATACCGAAACGCTGTTTGATAACGTGCTCTTTCAAATGGTTCAAAAATAGTGTCCACGTTTCTTGGCTTTCATTGGCACAAATAGCAAAAGCTAGAGGAAATATTTGTCCATTAGCATCTACTGCAACGGCGATCAACAGCTTGATATCATACTTTTCATAGACATGAGTGCCGTCTATCGATATTACCGGCCAGCAATGCGGAAAACCATCAATTGCTGGTTTAAATGCCCAGAACACGTAATTGAATATATATTCTAGTCTTCCCGGACTCTGCTCAAGCTTCCATTCAACAACCGTCCGGGGGTTAAAGTATTGCAGTGCGGCCATGTACCTGGGTAAAGCTGCAAATGACCTATCCCAGTTACCATAAACAATTTCAAACACACGTTTGCGCCCGAGAAATACCTTTCTTTTGGTAATGGTATGGCCATATTCCTGGTGGACTGATGTAATGCACTCTTTGATCTTATACCTTATGGATGCTTCAAGGTGTGGAATAAGGACAAGAGAAATCAAGTCAATATCCAAGTTGTAGTGATTCCCATTGAATGTGTCCATTTCACATATGTGGGTGAGAATATATTTACACACTTTCCACAGACCTATATTCTTCTTGCTCGCATGCAGTATCCAATGACAACCCGTAAACCATCTGCGGCAAATAACCTTGTATACATCCGGACTTGACTCCCATACCGTCATCTCACGACACTCTTTTACGCTGTACATTTTCGCCGCCCTGCTTAGGCGCGCTTTATCAGGAAAAAATATGCCATTTGCCAGCACCGTTGGTCTAGAATCATCCCACATTGCTGTCCGAATTTCATCAAAATCCCTTGTGAGAGCATCCACATCCGGCATACTTGGTAAATGATCAAGGTAGGGAATCTTCTTTGAATGAAACGGCACTTGGGACTCATACACTCTTGGTCTAACGGGGGGTGGAGCATACTCCCTCGTCAAATCAGGTCCTTCATTCTCTTCCTCCTCATCACCATCCTCACGAGGGAAGGGTGTGTCATCTCCGGAATCATCGGCATTGTTATCATAATCACTGTTCTCTTCCTCACTCTGTGCATCTGCCAGATCCCGATATAATATGTCGTATTCAGGTAATTGAGTCAGGACAGGTGGTTCAACTTGCTCGTTTTCACTGCACAAACAACAAAATAATAAGCTACTCAAATCAATAAATACTTTCCATATAGCTGTATCACTTCACTTACAAGTCGTAATGTGTTGACATTCCTTGATGGATATTATCCTATTGGCGATGACTCCCGGATAGACCACCATGATCCAACACACCAGAACTACGCATATTCCAACTGGGCGTGGGTTCATAACTTGTAAAATTCATATTTGGCCGGTACCCCCTGTAAAATATATGAGTGTTAATACAAATTCAATACAACAAAAATATACATCGTAACACTAAGGAAAATTGAAGTTTACCACTCGTCTTATGAATTATGTAAAGCAGGAGAGAAATTATTTCCTCGCTCTTCATTCGCCCGTGGTGATAAGTTTAAATCAGGCCAAACTCTTTCAGCCGGAACCTGTCTGGCAAAAAATGCTCTAGAATAACCACCCGACGATTGATGGTTATCCCTACTATGCTCAACCTCATTATTGCGAACGTCTTCGACTTTGACGTACATTTTCAATATTTTTATCACAAGAAATTTCCGGTATTCATCTGGAGTCCTCAAAAAATCCCTCAAAGTTTCATCTTCGTCAATGTTAAACTCAGCGTAACAAGCAACTCCTTGCGGAGTGACGAAATACAGATATCTTTCGGTTACTTTAAGGTTCACCGAACGTTTCCTCATACTGATTTTTTTTACATAACAACGATACCAATGTATCGTACTCCATTGTAAGTGGAAACTTAACATGACACTGTGGAGATAAACTATAACTCACAGTGTTATTCGCCACCACAACCTCCCCCCTTCCCCCCTCCATATAATGAAACCCTTACTTTTCGCTCTTTAGACATTATAAAAAAAATGCTTGAGAATTTAACAAGAAGAAAAATTTTAACAGGAGCTACGAATATTTTTGAATGGATTTTTGTAAAACCCTAACGCCTTTAAATAAGGCAATGCCTAGCTCGGAGGGGCTAAAATATTTGGGGCTAAATTTTTTTAGGTATAGCGCTCTTTTAAAGGGCGCTATACCCATTTGAATTATTGTTATGTCAGTTAAATGCAGGAGACTTATTGGTGGGCCCACAAACAGGTATAACGCTCTTTAAAAAAGCGCTATACATATAACACCTTTAATAACAACTTTATAGATGTATAGCGCTTTTTAAAGAGAGTTATACCTAAACGTCCGTTAATGTATAGCGCTCTTTAAAAGAGCGTTATACATAGATAAGCCACTCTTTTTTTTTTTTTACGCTTATTTCCGTCCTACATGGCAAAAAGAACCACATTTAGGTTCTGGACTCTAGGATCTAGAACCCATTTGTGGTTCTTTTTGATAAAAAGAACGGAAATATGTGTAAAAAAAAGAGTTACCTAACTATGTATAATGCTATTTTAAAGAGCGCTTTACCTTAACGTCCAAAACGTCCGTTAATATATAACGCTCGTCACTCTTTTTTTTTTTACTTATTTTCGTCCTACATAGCAAAAAGAACCACATTTAGGTTCTGGACTCTAGATTATAATATATCAACAGTGGTAGATACTAGATACACGTGATCGATATCTCGATATCAAAAGTACAACATTGATTGAGGGGATCAGATTTTAATTATCTTACATATAATATGCTATTAACTCTGGTTTAATCAAGTCTTATCTACCTAAGTACAAAATTGTACTATGATTCTTTTTATAATCACTCAAAACGTGAGAATTCAAGTTAAAGATCAATAAAATGATACAACATTTATCCTACGTTATTTCTCTGTGGACCGTAATATATTTTGCTTACGTGTGATAAACTATTCCCTCCATATCACAATTCAAATGATCATGTTAATTTGACCGAACACCAAATTTATACAGATAAGATTTATTTTTTAAAATTTATGTTCTAAAATAAATTATGATATTTGTATGCTTACAAATCATCTCATTAATATATATATATATATATATATATATATATATATATATAAAGTGTCATAAAGTGAAACTGCAGGAATATCAATTTTGGTTGAATCAAGATATTGTATTAATATAAAATATAGTAAATTTTTATACGATGATTCTATCTGAAACGTGACAAAGATACAGAAACAGAAACTTGAGAGGGAAATAGAAGAAGAAGAAAGAAGAATAGAAGTGCATGTGAATCACGTGCATGCAGTGTACGTTCCGACGCCTTTACTTTCAAACTCAAGTGGGTCCTACATGCCAGACTAATTAATTTAGATGCAAAAATAAGAACAATAACAATTAATGCAGTGCTAAAACAAGGAAATAATTTGTTTCCCAGTGGACCCCACTATTTATTTTAGCTGCCCACGTGGGCGATAGTCACAACCGTAGAAAGATGCACTTAGATTTTTAAGTTTGTATTTTGACTACAAGACAGTTTTATTTTCAATGGAGCTCATTATCTCTCGTCTTTATATTTTTATACTAAATCGTGTTTTTAAACATGAATCAGGAGTAGAAGTATCCAAAATTCAATTCCTTTGATTTATTCAAGATTTCTTTTTCAGTTTATCCTTACAAAAATATTTTTGTCCTTTGGCGTGAGTAATGACAGTGAGTAAGTGGAGAATCGTAAAATTTCATGTTCAAATTTTAAGATTCGAATTTGTGTAGTGTAGCACTCATTTAAGCGAGAATCGCTCCCTATTAAATTTTACTACTCGTAGGATTCAAATTCAATGCTTTTAGTTAAGAGTGAAAGAATATTATCTATCGCACTATATCTCATGGTGATCAAAATGGCGTGAATTAATTGACTAACATACTCTAAACCCACCAGTAGATGATTTCTTAAAATAATGTTGCTCAAATTAGTTTGTGTGTACTTTAGTTATTCTACTGGATACCTATTAATATGTATTGGGTAATTCTACTTACCAAGAGACGGAAGAAATCACCTAATAATTTTTTATCTTCTGCAAACCAATATCAAATACGGGATAGTTAAATAAAATTATTTTATGTGATTTTGAGAACTTCATTTTCATGACCTTGTGACTCATCATCCTCTTGAAGTAGGAGTAAGATTTTAAATTAGTAAATGTAACTTAACAAATATGTGTAGAAGAGCTCCCTGGATGAACTTGTAACTTTAAAGCCTAGTAACTATAGTTTGCCTAATTATCATTCGTATCTATACTATTCAATTGTTACTAACTTGTATCACTTGTATTCAAACGTGTAACGAATACAATTATGTCAAGAATACAATATGTATCAACTATAACTAATGCGAAATACAAGGGTGTATACAATGGATACAATATGTATCGACTGTATACAAGGGTGTATACAAAGGATACAACATGTATCGACTGTATTTGTTCGCACGAATACAACTAAGGTGAAATACAGAAAATACAAAAAAATAAAATGTTCTTGTTAATAGTCGAACTAAAGACCTTCGCTAACTAAATACGCGCTCTAACCAACTGAGCTATAAAAGCTTGTTGCTCTCTTGTTTCAGTTCAAAACAATTAATCTTTTATTTTATGGATTTGCTATAAAATTCAAATATAGCTATGACTGATAATTTTGCTGAAAATATAGCTACAAATAGTAAATAAAGTGTAAATGTTTGATGTGTCGATTAATTTTACCTAATATAATTCATGTGACCAAAAGCCCACACTTGTGAAATGAATATGCATGCTTTGAGCTAGATCCCTTTTTTATTGGTTATATATATGCTTGCTTGGCAATATTGCAAAGGCCAACTTAACTGAAAGAATAGTTGCTTGGCAATATTGCAAATACCTAATATAATCTGAGACGGATTTTTAGTTGCACGCCCAACTTTTGCGGGATCCTATTACCCCTTAACTATTTTGACGTGAACGCATTACCAATGAGACATGTGATAACCAAATTTGTAGAAAAACGGTGATATACGGCATCATCACCTACGGGTGTAATTATTTGATTTCAAAAAAGTCCAAGAGGTGTATAGGAAAGCTTGGGTATGTAACCGAAGTTCGACATAAGTTTGAGGGGTATTTATGCTCTTTCCCAAAAAAAAGAGAAAAATATATTTTTAGCCGCTCCTAAAAATGTATATCTTATGTATATATATTAATTATATACAAAACTATACATATTTTATATACATTTTGTCTACCGAATGCAATTAATTTGGGCCGATTGACCAATTTTGTATTTTGCACAAATAAAAACTTGTAAAAATTGCATGGGGCACCCTATTTAGTCGCTCATTTTTAACTTGTACCCGTTTTATTTTTTCATTTGCATCCGTACCTGTTTTTTGTTAAAAGCGTTTTAAAAAGACGAGTTTGCCCTTCTTTAATAAAAGACTACTTTCTCTCCAAGTATACGACATATTGTCTCTTATCTCTGTCTCTCTATCCTTCTTCGCGGTTTTTGATTATTTTCTGAAATCAAATGGTTTTCGCCATTGCATTTTGCTTGATTAGCAACTGTTTATTCTCCAACAAAATTAAGTATAATCACATGTACGATTTTAATGGTTGTTTTTGTGCATTGCATTAACTTTGTAAGAGGTTTTAATTTAGGATTAGTTCTATGATTTAATTTCTTATTTTTTGTTAATAGTAATCTTAGTTGAATCGTTTTTCTTTTTTTATTTGTGCTAAAATAGTTTCCTAGGTTTTGCTTTGATTAGTGCATTAGTTTTGTAGGTTTTACTTTTACGATTAGTGCTTTTAGGCTTTTTGAAACTGTGTTTGTGATGAAAATTCTATATATTCTTCAGTAATTGCTGGAGATGTTGAAATTTTTAAAAAGTTTGAGACTCAAATAGATGATTCTATTAAAGTGTGAAGTTTATAATACTTCAAGGATAACTTAATTCTAGGAGCTAAAGTTTTGTTTTGTGATTTGTAAAACTAAAGTATGTTTTGTCTGCAGTTTTTATTTTATTTTTGATGAACTTCAGCATTATTGGAGTTGAAATTGTGTTCTGTATTTGTAAAGCTACAACATATTTTGGCTGAAGTTTTTGTTCTGTAATTGCTGAACTTCAGTATTCTTAGAGCTGAAATTTTGTTCTGTATTTGCTGAACTTCAGTATTCTTAGAGCTGAAGTTTTGTATTGTATTTCTCTGAAGTTAGAAGGCTTTAAAATATAATTTAAACCAAATTGTGCTGAAGTTTTTAATGATTATTTTGATAATGTTCTGAAGTTATTTTTTCCACCTATAAGTTTTTGAACATATGGCATCTAGGAAATCCAAAGCACCTAAAATACGTAATGCTCCTTCAGTCCCTTTTGCTCTACATACAAAACCAGGGGAGAGATATTATGAGTTCGAAGATTGGTTTAACTGTTCTTCTTACTGGAAGGGGAACCACGATTTGAAGGGTTTAATTGCATCTTTTTTGACTCCTGCACAACAGGAGAAGCTGAATAATGGTACATTTCGGTATATCATGGCTATGGAGAATTTTCGTTGCAGCATGAAGTTGGTTCATTGTTTGATTCTTTCTCGCGTATTCACCAATGATCGAGATCCATTAGTTTCAAGATTTTTGGTCGTGATGTGTCGTTCAGCCTTGAAGACTTTCACATTATGTGCGGTTTGAGGATCACATCATATAATGTTGAAAAACCAATTAAACTAGAGAGTAAGATTCTTAAGCGCTATTTTGGGAAGTCTAAGGGTGTAACCTTGAAGGACATTCAAGAGTATATGATACGAAATCAAATTAAAAAGGAAGATGTGAATTTCAAACACGTATGTGAGAGTGATGAAGATGCTGTGAAGCTTATGAAAATTCTTACTGTGGAGTCTATTTTGTTCGGAAGAAAGTATGAATTAACTGTGTTGGAGGAGTATGCAGCTATTGTTGAAGACAATGAGGCTTGTCTTAATTATCCTTGGGGTAATGCGTCTTATGAGAAGTTTATTACCTCAATGAAACATGCTTTGGACAACAAAGACAAAAATAATACAACTCAATATAATGTAAGCGAATTTTCATATCCATTATGTGTTTGGTTCTATGAGTGCTTCCAAGATATTGGGGACAAGTATTTAAAAGATGACGACTACTTTGATTTCCCTCAGGTTCCCAGGATGTTACGTTATCCATCTTGGGGAGAGCCTAAATTTAAAGAACTTCATGCGGATTACTTCAGTAATCATGGTGTAAGTTAATGTTATTTATTTTTTATTTTTTCTGTAGTTTTGTTAATATATTGACATATCAATTTTATTTTATTTTTTCTAATATACTTTTTTGTATTAAACAGAAATATCGGACATTTAGGGTATTGGAGATAATTTCTACCGAAGAGGAATTGAATTCAATGCCTTTAATTGGACAATTACCATGCAGTCGCAGCCGTTTGAAGTTAATGAATCTGGTTCCTTCAACTGGTGAATCACCACGTAGTCGGAGTCGATCAAAAAAAACCAATCGAACTCCTGTAATTGGAGAATCACCTCATACCCAGAGTTGTTCTAAATGTTCTACAACGGTGTTTGATAATAAATTAGTTAACACAATATATCATGTAAGTTTTTTTTTTGTGTATTTAATCTGAAGTTTTTCATACTATTTTTTTGCTTAATTATAGGATGTTTTATGTAATGTTTTCGTTTTGTATTTTACTGAACTTCAGCATTGTTTTTTGAGCTGAAATTTTTGTTTTGTGTTTATAAAACTATAGCATGTTTTGTTTGAGGTTTTTGTTCTGTTTGTGCTGAATTTCATCATTCTAGGAGCTGAAATTTTGTTCTGTATTTGTAAAACTACAACATGTTTTGGCTGAAGTTTTTGTTCTGTATTTGCGAAACTTCAGTATTCTTAGAGCTGCAGTTTTGTTCTGTGTTTCTATTTTCTGAAATTATTGTGTTGTTTCTATTTCTATACTATAGGGTAACGGGGGAGGTTAAAAAACATGCAATAGAAGAAAGTCACATGATCGCAAAAGAAGTTCTTCAAGAGTTTCGACGGGATGAGCAATATGTTATTGCGGACGAGGTTGTGAAAAAAAGTAAAGGTAGGCTTATTTACAGAGAAATCTTTTTTCCTGCTCATGTTATTCTTTTATTCAGAATAATCATTGTTAGTAATTTTTTATAGGAATATTTGATAAGAAGTTTGAAAAGTTGTTTGAGATTGTCGACAAGCCAAAAGGAAGAGATGATGGCGATGTAGATTTTGAATTCATGAACTATCAACAATATGATAGGATAAACGACTCCTTCGAAGCTCAATCTGATATTAATGCTGGTCATGATGGACTGCATAAAGTCGCAGATGAAAATGTAAGAGGTGAGCAAGCAACTGTTGAAGGCGGAGTTCAAGTATTCGAGCAAGTTCAATGTGTTGAACGGCAAGTTGAAGCGGAATGTTCTAGTGTTGATAGACTGAGCAAAGTTGCTGGATATGACGAACAATTATCAATCGAGAATGTAGGAAGCAAGAAAGGTGCAGATGATGAAGTTTTCGATACCGAAGAACATGTACCGAGTTGTGATTTGGGTACTCCTATTGCAAAAGGCAATATGTTTGCGGATGCAGATGATGAACTTGTTGGTAATGAAGAACACACACCGGGTGATGTGTGTACTCCTATTGGGAAAGGCAATGCGATTGCGAAAGCATTAGCTATTTGCCAAGATATTTTAGGTGCAGAGACACATGAAGTTGTCACTACAAGTATAAATATTTTCTATATATATATATTACATTTCGCGTTTCGTACGTTAAAATTTCGTCATAAGTTAATCGACGTAGTCTCGGGAAGGAGATTATTTTTTGAGATTATAAGTATTTATGCTATTTATAACATGTGATAAGTAAGTGCCGTGAAGGTTAGAGGGTAAACAGATCAAAGAAAATAAATTTCGTTGAAGGTTGTCAATTTGAAGGGTAAACAAATCAAAGAAAACAAATCAGAAAATATAGAACTCATCCAAAGATCAAACATATATATAGATTGGTACAATCTCTCATATTCTATATTTCTCATACAATTTGGCTACAGTAAAAAAAAAGAAAAAAGAAAGTGTTTTCAGCATCTAACTTGCTTCAGTACCTAGCTAAAGCAAAGAAAAAAGCAATCTCAGATTTAGCAATCATGGTAGCTTAAACAGAATCCAATCTTTAGCTCGGGAAACTTGATGCAAGTTCCATGAGTCCTATTGTGTGATTTATTGCATGCAATGTCCCAGGAAATCTTTATGCATCTCCCGCCAAGTGATAGGTTTCTTGGATTCTCCCACTTGAATCTCTCCAAATTCATATAATAATCAATTTTAATAATTAAAAATTGAGCATCGACTATTCTTAATTAAAGAAATGAGCACTTGACAATACAAATCAAAACCCAAATCACTGGCATAACATGATTTTAGGTGTAAAATGAACATTCTTTATAATACCTATTGCACAACTATTAATTGTTGTTGGCGCTATCTCTAAGGCATAGGGAAGGTTTTCCTAATAGAGATTTCATCAGATGCTGTACGATCAACATTGGCAATCCCATATTTTACAAACAGATTTAGAAGGATAACTGGATTATATTTACATCATAGGATGGGCTAATATACTTCATTTCTGGTGCGGCATATAAAAACATAAGGTTTACCAACTATATTCAGTTTTCAGCACATGTTTATGTAGAGTTAAATTTTCTTTTCCAATAATTATATTCTTATAAATTATCTTAAAATTCTCCACTTCGATACCACCTATTTGTGATGCATCATCATTCCTCATGTTCTTTTAACAAATTTGAAATTAAACTACTTCTTATCTAATGTCCATTTATTAAGGCTTAGGGAGCTCGTAAGCTCTTTCTTCATTTCAAAAGTACCATATAAGCTGTCAAGTATCATATTTTCCCCAACAGACCAAAGCAATAAATTTCAAACTTGAAGGCATCTAGCAAATAATTAACACAAACATACTCTAGATCGTTACTTCAAAAATGTAGCAGTATCGCTTTTTCTTTGAAAAGATAAGTAACAACTTAGCAGTAATGTACCAGTATCTTCGAAACAGTCAAAGTAGAGTGGAAAGGATATGAGTAGAGAGCTATCAAATTTGATAAATAGCCATATGTCCATGAAAGATGGTCAACTCCTAAAGCTATACCATAATACTGCATCTCAAAATGTTCAAGAAAAATTGAGCAGTGGTATATCGGGTTCTCTTCCTCTGGAAGGGAGAGGGGGGCTAGAATTTATTGTACTGGTTTGTGCTCAGAAAAGAAAATCATGTAACACATCGGCCCTAAATCCTATGATCTCACTCTACTCTCCTCACTCACCCCACTACGTGAAAACTATTGTGGAAAATCCTGAAAGACCAAGCGGAGATGTATAAGCTATATAATTCTAAAACAGATAGAACAGATAAATTCCTTCGTCATACTTGAAAGTTAATGTCTATAAGCCAAAGAAACTACTACTGCCTATAGGATTGACAATGCATATTTACATCCATATTATATTTCAGATGTAAAAGCACCTGACCATCTTTCGCTGTCGTCATCAAAATGGCTTTTCATTATGCTTTTGTACATACACTCTTTATTATATGAGTAACCAAGGACTTATATGTCTGACAAATTGAAATACTTGCGTTCTTTATTTTCTTTTGGACTTCTCCACTATCTGCATTTTCCTCCATTACGTCCAAATCAACAACGATATGTATAATACTTATAGTCGCTTACCCTGTTTGTGAGAGATTAAATTGTTGTGCACTCTTCCCTCCAATAAAAACGTAATTTTAACAGATGAAACATGAACATTGCATTTCATTTGTGAAAGGGTTCAAGATTGTTTCTAGAAGCATGAACATTATATTTTACAAACCATAACTCAAAAAAGGATAAAGAGAACTAACCACATCTCCATAAGAAATATAAATTGTCATTGTTTCTGATTCCCTTAACCTAAAAAATAACAGTAGCACATATGATCACATGAGAAAAAGTTGATAACAAGGAAATAAGAACTAAACAGCAAAAAATACATGGAGACATGATATTTTACTTCAAAAAAAAAATTGAAACATTAAAAACTAAGAGTTGAAGTTTATAGATTAACATTAAACACTTGGTGTATCCCCCTCGTATTTGTTTAAATGTTCATGCTTTTATCCTTCTTCTCTTCTTTCTGTTATTATGTTTCTGCCATCTTATAGCTCCTTAATCGTTCCTTCACTCTCAGCCTCAGCTTCGAAGACATAACATATGAGTACCTATATAATTACTTTAAAAACTAAAAGCTTTTAATCAATGGCCTACCAAAAGCAACAATATCTTGTACCAGTTCCTTTGGCTGAAGAATCTTGTGCATGAATGGCAGCCTGCTACTGGAAAACCAACTTTTTTGTTGTGCACATGACCTACATTTCTAGCTTTAATTGACTATTAGCATTATATAAAGCTTCTTCTGAAGGCATCAACCAACAAAGTAGAAGGATCAGACCCATGGGTTGTTATCTTCAACAAATTAAACAAAATATAACAACGAATGAAAATAAAATACAACAATTATATATGACATTTATATACAGGAAAAAAGCACTTAAATCAATTACAATCTCTGAACAACATTAGACTTGCATATTTTTCAGTTCAATTATCAAGATTCAAATTGGTTTCTGCACCATCCGCACACGCAAAATTATCTAATAATTTCTGCTCAATGGTTCATCTAAGTGTCAGAAATCATTACCTCCTAAATGAACATATGAACTCCAACTGGAGATTAGATCCTTTCAAGACAAGTGCAAGTCGAGGTTTAATCTTCTATGAGAGTTTTTGTTTAATATGTATTTATTGTAATTTGTTTGTTCTTATTGATAGTCGTAGTTTCAATTTTTTTCAGTAATTCTATTCTATTTTCCCAAAGAGGTACTCTGTGTTTGTTTTCAAGAGGTAAGTATTTGAGTTTCTTGGTGAGTATTATATTTTTCGATTTCTTTCCCTGATTGTGAGGTTTAGAATCACAGCAAATCAGTCAATGCTTTAATTGAATATTTGTTTTGTTTCTGTGTATGGTGAAGTTTACATTTTACAGGATGTTCTATATCCTTGATATCTTTGATGCTTTATCTTGGTTGGTATCTGTATGAAATTTGTATTGCGCTACTTCCTAAGGAGAAAACCTTAAAATTGTAAGTTTTGTGCCGCATCTAGTTATAAATACCATAAAAGTGCAGACCTTGAGCTCCAGAATTGGAGTTTCAGCAACCCCCCTTCCTATTCTATTCCTGACTTTGGCATTAGCTGAATTATTCAGTTTGATGCTTTGCTATAATCTTGTTGTGTTGCACAGCATAACTACAACTTTAATTTCTGAAAATATCAGTTCATACAATTAGTTGTGTCTATCCTTGAATTTGTAATAGTAATTTGTCCTGAATTCAATTACATGTTAATCAAAAGAGGCATACTAAGGTAACATTTAGAAGGATCTTATCATTTAATCTATCATCATAGATATTAATCATATTTCATGTCATGTGATGTATAGAGCATTATATAATGATTTCCACAATAGAATTTACCAATGTCTTCTTTTTGGCAGTGTCTTTGCACTACAATTGATTCACTAAACCTATAAACTCTTACATTTTTAGTAAGAACATAGCCAGCTAAATCAGCAACCATGTTATGATGAAATGGAATCATGGCACTGATCAAACCTCTTCTTTTGAAGCCACTTTAGGCAAAAGAGGGACTTACCTCATTTACCAGGAGCACTTTTGCAGCATCCTTGACTTCAATACCTTGCTGCTTTAACAATTCTGCAACGATACCACAAGGAAAAAATTAAAACAACTTAAAATAAAAACACAATAACTCTTCGCAGGTTGTGTCGCAAGCATATACCAAAGAGAACAGAGGGCACCCAATGATGTAGGTGTTTTGATTTTTTATTCCTAATTAGATTTTGTATTTTGCTTAAATTTTTTATAGCATTTCACCCTCAATAGGCACTCCAAAAAACCCATTTACCCTACAACATACTATTTTATCCAACCAAAATCAGAAAGATGCACCTACCTATCTATTCCTAAGCAATATACAACACAAATGAGAGACAACAATTGACATGCATGAAAAATCCAGTAAGAAAATAACCAATGGAATATGAAAACTAAATGGAATAAAACTAACCAGAACTTAGAATACCCCACTTACAAATTGGAATCAAAATAAAATTCTTTTGAAACTAACCCAGAAGCTAAAGCCAAAAACTTGAGAAAGAAGGAAATAACATATTTGGGATTTAATGGACAGAAAGCAAGAAAACAAACCCAAATTGGCATCAATTTGTAGAACTTTAAGGCGGAGTTAGGGCTCAGATTTTGCGGTGTTTCGAGATGGAGACTCAGATCTTCACAAAAATCTGTTATTTTTGGCCTTCATCGTTGTTTAACAAGGAGAGCTGGGAGGCAACACATAGAAATTGTCGAAGAAACGGGCATGAAGGCTGAAAATTGTCGTTAAACACAACACATAGAAGTTGTGTTTAACGGGTTATTTACCCTTGGTCACTTTTATAAAGTTAAATTAAAGGTGGCATATTTAGGGGATTTTGGCATTAATCCATATCAAGTGGGGGGTCACGACCCGAAATTTTCACCGTCGGGACCATGATGGCGCCTAACATTTCACTTGCTAGGCAAGCCAACGTTAGAAAATCATTAAACCAAATCCTTATTTTCATTCAGTAAATAACAATAATTAGCTAAGATAAAATATAATAAATGCAGAATAATATAAAAAAACTGTATTAATTATTACCACCCGGATCTGGAGTCACAATTCACGAGCATTCTACAATTTACTACAAGTAATAGTCTGAAAGAAATACAACTGTTTGAATGAAAGAAACAATAAAACAGAAGGATAGACGGGGACTTCAAGGTCTGTGAACGCCGACAGATCTACCTTGAGTCTCCGGATAGCGAGTCCAATAGCAAAAATCTCGATCAACCCGAGCCGGTACCAAAATATGCACAAAAAGTGTAGAGTGCAGTGTCAGTACAACCGACCCCATGTACTGGTAAGTGTCGAGCCTAACCTCGAAGAAGTAGTGACGAGGCTAAGGCAAGGCACCTATAAATCAACATGTATAATTTAACAGTGTATATACAAATAACAGTAATGAAGAGCTAGACAAGAATTATCGGGAGGGGAAAACATGCTGGGGGGAAATACGAAATAAAGAGCTATAGCAGAATGAGAACTGGAACAACCAATATACTATGAGTTAACAGGAGCACGAATACAGTGAAGGAAAAATGCACGGCATCACCCTTCGTGCTTTTACCCCCAATATCACCATAAAATCAATAAAAACGGCACGGCATCACCATTCGTGCTTTAACTCTCATATCATGGCACGGCATCACCCTTCGTGCGGCATCACCCTTCGTGCACTAACACTCACAATATGGCACGACATCACCTTTCGTGCATTAACACTCTCCCTTACCATAATGCAATGCATGAATAACAACACGGGGATAGAATAATAAGTACAAGCCTTACTTCAACATTTGACTCCACAATATCAATCTCAACTTTTAAATAAATACTCAATTATCACCACAGAATACGTAAACATGATAAGAACGATCAATTTAACAATACTAGTCTAAACACGTAACCATTAGGCATAGGAAAGAGACAATATAAGAAAAACGGAAGAAAACAGGGAAAACATATAAATTGACGGCGCATAAGTACTCGTCACCTCATATATACGCCGCTCACATGAATTTCACATAGCAAATAATCTGAGGTTCCTAATTCCCTCAAGTCAGGGTTAGACATAATACTTACCTCGCTTCGAAAGCCACTTAATACTCAATCACAACTTTTCCTCTAGATTCACCTCCAAACCACTCGTATCTATTCAAAAACGACTCAATAATATCAAATATTGCTAAAGAAATTAATTATATTGCATACATTTAGATTTTCCAAATTTTTCTCCAAAAAGTTAAAAATCGACCCCAGGCCCGCATGATCAAAACCCGAGGTTCAGACCAAAATCTATTTACCCATTTACCCCCGAGCCCGAATATATAATTGGTTTTGGAATCTGACCTCAAATTGAGGTCTAAATCCCCAAATTTTCAAAATCCCTAGTTTCTACCCAAATCCCTAATTCTACCATGAAAACTCTAGATTTTAGGTTGATAATTCATAAAATGCAATGGGTAATTGAAAGAAAATGGTTTAGAATCACTTACCAATACTTTGGGGAAGAAAACAACTCTTGAAAATTGCCTCTAGTCCGTTTGGTTTTTGAGAAAATAAAATAAATGGCCAATTCCCGTTTTTGGATTCTGTTAAGTGCTGGGCGATAGTGTTCATCGTGTTCACGAGAGCACTGTTGCGTTCGCGAAAAGTATAGGCTGCCAAGCCTTCGCGTTCGTGAGACCGTATTCGCGTTCGCGTAGGCTACCACCTGGCCTTCGCGTTCGCGAGACATTGCTCGTGTTCGCGATGAAGGAACGACCAACCCTCCCCAGGTCCCCAAGTTCTTCGCGTTCGCGATGAGCCGGTCACATTCGCGAAGGGTAAATCCCCCATCACTTCGCGTTCGTGACCAGGCCTTCGCGTTCGAGAAGAGATTTTCAGCCTCACCAGTTTACTCTTCGCGTTTGCGAGAGAACTTTCGCGAACGCGAAGAAGGACATGCCAAAACACCAGAATCTGCAGAAAAACCAAATTTTTTCAAAATCCAAAACATCCCGTGGCCTATCCGAAACTCATCCGAGCACTCGGGGCTCCAAACCAAACATGCACACAAGTCTAAAAATATCATACGAACTTGTTCGTGGATCAAATCGCCAAAATAACACCTAGAACTATGAATTTAGTACCAAATCAAATGAAATTCTCAAGATTACTTTAAAAACTCCTATCTTCTCAACTGGACGTCCGAATCACGTCAAATCAACTCCGTTTCTCACTAAATTCACAAACAAGTCTTAAATATCATAATGAACCTGTACCGGACTCCAGAACCAAAATACGGATCCAGTACTAACAATGCCCAACATCAATCAATTCTTAAAAATAATTAATTTTCAAACTTTTAATTTTCATCAAAAAATCATAACTCGAGCTAGGGACCTCCGAATTCGATTCCGGGCATACGCCCAGGTCCCATAATTCGATACAGACCCACTGGGATCGTCAAAATATGGATCCGTGCCCGTTTACAAAAAATGTTGACCGAAGTCAACTAAAATTAACTTTTAAGGTAAAAATTCTTATTTTCATGAATTTTCAACATAAAAGCCTTCCGGAAACATGCCCGGACGGGGCACGTAAATCGAGGAGGGTAAAAATGAGATTTTTAAGGATTAAGAGCGCGGATTCGAGTTCTAAAACATAAGATGACCTTTTGAGTCATCACATTCTCCACCTCTAAAACAACCGTTAGTCCTCGAACGGACATAGAAAAGTACCTGAGCTAGTGAAAAGGTGGGGATATCTACTCCGCATATCAGACTCGGACTCCCAAGTGGCTGCCTCAACAGGCTGACCTCTCCACTGCACTCGAACTGAAGGGTAACTCTTTGATTTCAACTGGCGAACTTGCTGGGCTAGAATAGCCACCGACTCCTACTCGTAAGTCAAATCCTTGTCCAACTGGACATAGCTGAAATCTAAACACATGGGATGGATCACCGTGATACTTTCGAAGCATGGACACATGGAATACCAGATGAACATCTGCTAAACTAGGTGGCAACGCAAGCCTGTAAGCTACCTCTCCCACTCTCTCCAGAATCTCAAAAGGTCCGATATACCTAGGGCTCAACTTGCCCTTCTTTCCAAACCTCATTACACCCTTCATGGGTGATACCCGACGCAACACTCTCTCCCCGACTATGAATGCAACATCACGAACTCTACGGTCGGCATAACTCTTCTGCCTGGACTGAGCTGTGCAAAGTCGATCCTGAATAATCTTAACCTTATCCAAGGCATCCTGTAGTAAGTCTGTGCCCAACAACCGAGCCTCCCCCAGCTCGAACCACCTAACTGGCGACCGGTACCGCCTACCATATAATGCCACATAGGGAGCCATCTGAATCCTCGACTGGTAGTTGTTGTTGTAGGCGAACTCTGCAAGGGGCAAGAAATGAACCAGAAGTATGAGGTGAACTGTGTACCTCGATCAAAAATGATAGACACGGGCACACCGTGAAGACGGACGATCTCACGAATGTAAATCTCTGCCAACCGCTCTGAAGAATAGGTAACTGCTACAGGAATAAAGTGCGTTGACTTGGTCAGCCTGTCCATAATGACCCAAACTCCATCAAACTTCCTCTGAGTCCGTGGGAGTTCAATAACAAAATCTATAGTGATACACTCCCACTTCCACTCAGGAATCTCTATCTTCTGAAGCAAACCACCAGGTCTCTGATGCTCACACTTTACCTGCTGGCAATTTAGACATCGAGCTACATATGCAACTATGTTTTTATTCATCCTCCTCCACCAATAATGCTGCCACAAGTCCTGATACATCTTGACAGCGCCTAGATGAATAGAATATCGGAAACTGTGGGCCTCCTCAAGAATCAACTCACGAAATCCATCCACATTAGGCACACAAATACGACCCTGCATCCTCAAAATTCCGTCATCTCCAACAATAACCTGCTTGGCACCACCGTGCCACACCGTGTCTCTAAGGATAAGTAAATAAGGATCGTCATCCTACCGATCTCTGATGCGCTCAAACAAGGAAGACCGAGGAACTGTACAAGCTAGAACACGGATGGGCTCAGAAACATCCAAACTCACGAATTGGTTGGCCAGGGCCTGAACATCCAATGCAAGCGGTCTCTCACCAACTGGAATATAAACAAGGCTACCCATACTAGCTGACTTTCTACTCAAAGCATCGGTCACCATATTGGCCTTACCGGGATGATACAATATGGTGATATCATAGTCTTTCAATAGCTCTAACCACCTCCCCTGCCTCAAATTGAGTTCCTTCTGCTTGAACAAATACTGCAAGCTCCGATGATCCGTAAATACCTCACATGGCACACCGTAAAGATAGTGCCTCCAAATCTTCAGTGCGTGAACAATGGCTGCCAGCTCTAGATCATGAACAGGGTAATTCTTCTCGTGAACCTTCAGCTGCCGCGAAGCATATGCAATAACCTTGCCACCCTGCATCAATACCGCACTAAGTCCAACTCGGGATGCATCACCATATACCATATACGATCCTGAACCTGTGGGTAACACCAATACTGGCGTTGTAGTCAAAGCTGTCTTGAGCTTCTGAAAGCTGGCCTTAAACTCGTCTGAACACCTGAACGGGGCACCCTTCTGGGTCAACCTGGTCAATGGGACTGCTATGGATGAAAACCCCTCCACGAATTGACGGTAATAACCCGCCAATCCCAAGAAACTATGGATCTCTGTAGCTGATGTTGGTCTAGGCCAGTTCTGAACTGCCTCAATCTTCTTAGGATCCACCTGAATATCCTCTGCTAATACAACGTGACACAAGAAAGCAACTGAACTCAACCAAAACTCGTATTTTGAGAACTTAGCATATAATTGGCTGTCTCTCAAAGTTTGAAGAACGATCCGAAGGTGCTGCTCATTCTCCTCTCGACTGTGGGAGTAGATCAAGATATCATCAATAAATACAATCACAAAAGAATCCAAGTAGGGCTTGAACACTCGGTTCATCAAATCCATGAATGTTGCTGGGCATTGGTCAACCCAAATGACATCACTAGAAACTCATAATGCCTATACTGAGTCCGAAAAGCTGTCTTAAGGACATCAGATGCCCTAATCCTCAACTGATGATAGCCAGATCTCAAATCAATCTTCGAAAAAACCTGGGCACCCTGGAGCTGATCAAATAAATCATCAATCCTCGGCAATGGGTACTTGTTCTTGATGGTGACTTTGTTCAACTGCTGATAATCTATACGCATCCTCATCGATCCATTTTTCTTCTTCACAAACAACACAGGTGCACCCCAGGGAGAGACACTAGGTCTAATGAAGACCTTATCAAGCAAATCTTGCAACTGTTCCTTCAATTCTTTCAACTCTGGCGGGGCCATGCAGTATGGCGGAATGGAAATAGGCTGAGTGCCCGAAGCCAAATCAATGTAGAAATCAATATCCCTGTCGGGTGGCATCCCCAGCAGGTCTGCAGGAAACACCTCTGGGAACTCACGAACAACCGTCACTGAATCCATGGAAGGAACCTCCGCACAAGAATCGCGGACATAAGCCAAATAAGCTAGACACCCCTTCTCGACCATATGTCAAGCCTTCACATAAGAGATAACCCTACTGGCAGAATGGCCAAGAGTCCATTTCCACTCTAATCGAGGTGACCCCTGCAAGGATAAGATCACCGTCTTTGCGTGACAATCTAATATAGCATGATAAATCAACCATATCGAGAAGTAAAAGGTCTACACGAGTCTTAAGACTCCCAATAGTGACCACACACAAACGATAAATACGATCTACAATAATAGCATCCCCCACTGGCGTGGACACATACACAGGAGCACTCAAAGAATCACGGGACACAACCAAATATGGAGCAAAATAGGATGACACATAGGAGTAAGTCGATCCCGGATCAAATAGAACTGAAGCATCTCTACTGCAAATTGAAACAGTACCTATGATGACAGCATCAGATGACTCAGCCTCAGGCCTGGCTGGGAAAGCATAACACCGGGGCTGGACCCCACCACCCTAAACTATGTCCCTAGGACAACTTCTAGCTGGCTGGTCTCTACCTCTAATGGCCTGACCTCCATCTCTAACAGTCTGGCCTCTACCTCTGGCCCTGTCTCTGGCTGGCTGAGCAGGTGGTGCAGCAACTGGTGCTGGAACCATGACACGAGAACTCTGATGCTATGAGCTGCCCGTTGCCTGAGGGCAAAATCTAGCAATGTGCTTCAGATCACCACAAGTATAACATAACCTCGGCTGCTGTGACTGCTGACCCTAAAACTGACCCTGTCGACCTGAGTAACCACCCTGATAACTCTAGAGTGGAGGTGCACTAATAGGAGCTGGTGGTGCACTGTAAGCTAGCTGGTTGGAATAAGGCATTTGAGGACCACGACCACCTGAGGCACCGCGGGGTGCCTAGAGTGTTGAATAAAATGGCCTTGGAGGATGGCCTCTGCCATAAGTACCCCTGCCTCTAGATGAGGCACCGCTGAACTCACCGGAATAATGAGGTCTCTTGTCAAACCCCTGACCTCCCTGAGCAAGAACCATCTCGACTCGTCTGGCGACATTAGCAGCCGCCTGAAAAGAAATTTCACTCTTAGTTTCCTTAGCCATTTGCAATCTGATTGGCTGAGCAAGTCCATCAATAAACCTCTTCACCCTCTCTCTCTCTCTCTCGGTGGGAAGCAAAAGAATAGCATGACCGGCCAAGTCCACAAAACGGGTCTCATACTGAGTAACAATTATACTGCCCTGCTGAAGATGCTCAAACTGATGGCGACGCTCATCTCTCAATGTGATAAGATGAAACTTCTTTATGAAGAGCTGAGAGAATTGGTCCCAAGCAAGAGCAGGCGACCCAACTGGTCTGGTCAACAAATAATCTCTCCACCATTTCTTGGTGGAACCAGTCATCTGAAATGCAGCAAAGTCGACCCTATTGGTCTCCACTATACCCATGTTCCGTAGAACCTCGTGACAGCTGTCGAGATACTCATGGGGATCCTCTGAAGGGGCACCACTGAAGTGAACTAGGAAGAGCTTGGTAAACCTGTCCAATCTCCATAAAGCCTCAGAAGGCATAGCTGATCCATCATCGGTCTGTGGCGCAACAACCGGCTGAACTACTCCGACTGGATGAGCGGCTGGAGTCTGATATTGGGGAGCCATCTACTCCGTAGTGTGAGTAGTAGGAGTCTGGGCTCCTTCTCCAGCCTGAGAGACGGCTGGTGCCATGGGAAATGCGCCAGTCTGGGCCACACTCTCCATAAGGCCCACCAAATGGACCAAAGCATCCTGAAGTGCTGGGTGGCAATAAACCCCTCCGGAACCTGAGCTGGCCCGACAGGAACAGTGTGGGCTGGAACCTCCTCGTCAAGCTTTAACTGAGGCTTCACTGCTGGGGCTACTGCTCGGGCTATGGGCTGAGCCCTGCCTCGGCCTCTGGCACGGCCTCGGCCTCGGCCTCGACCTCTGCCCCTCGTAGGAGCTGCCACTGGAGGCTCTGGCTGCTGCTCAGCTGAGGAAGCGGTACATGTTATTGCCATCTGCGAGAGAATAATAGATAGAAGAGTTTAATCAGTATTGAGAAAACAACATCGCACGACAGAGGAGAATAAAAGTGAAATTTGTTCCTAAACTTTATAGCCTATGGAAGATAAGCACAGACGTCTCCGTACCGATCCTCCAGACTCTACTAAGCTTGTTCATGAATCGTGAGACCTAGGCAACTTAGTGCTCTGATACCAACTTGTCACGACCTGAAATTCCCACTGTCGGGACCGTGATGGCGCCGAACATTTCACTTGCTAGGCAAGCCAACGTTAGAGAATCATTAAACCAAATCCTTATTTCCATTCAGAATAACAATAATTAGCTAAGATGAAATATAATAAGTGCGGAATAAAAAAAACTGTATTAATTACTACCACCCGGATCTGGAGTCAATTCATGAGCATTCTAGAATTTACTACAAGTAATAGTCTGAAAGAAATACAACTGTTTGAATGAAAGAAACAGTAAAACAAAAGGATAGAATGGGACTTCAAGGTTTGTGAATGCCAACAGATCAACCTTGAGTTTCAGGATAGCGGGTCCAACAGCAAAAATCTCTATCAACCCAAGCCGGTACCAAAATCTACACAGAAAGTGCAGAGTGCAGTATCAGTACAACCGACACCATGTACTAGTAAGTGTCGAGCTTAACCTCGACGAAGTAGTGACGAGGCTAAGGCAAGGCACCTACAAATCAACATGTACAATTTAACATCATATATACAAATAACAGTAATGAAGAGCTTGACAAGAATTATCGGGAGGGGGAAACATGCTGGGGGAAATATGAAATAAAGGGCTACAGCAGAATGAGAACTGGAACAACCAATATACTATGAGTTAACAGGAGCACGAATGCAGTAAAGAAAAAATGCACGGCATCACCCTTCGTGCTTTTACTCTTAATCTCACCATAAAATTAATAAAAATGGCACGGCATCACCCTTCATGCTTTAACTCTCATATCATGGCACGACATCACCCTTCATGCTTTTACACTCACAATATGGCACGGCATCACCCTTCGTGCATTAACACTCACAATATGGCACGGCATTACCCTTCGTACTTTTACACTCACAATATGGCACGACATCACATTTCGTGCATTAACACTCATAATATGGTATGACATCACCCTTCGTGCATTAACACTCTCCCTTACCATAATGCAATACATGAATAGCAATAAGGAGATAGAATAACAAGTACAAGCCTTACTTCAACATTTGGCTCCACAATATCAATCTCAACTTTTAAATAAATACTCAATTATCACCACAGAATCCGTAAACATGATAAGAACGATCAATTTAACAACACTAGTCTAAACACGTAACCATTAGGCATAGGAAAGAGACACCATAAGAAAAATGGGAGAAAACAGGAAAAACAGGTAAATTGGCATCGCATAAGTACTCATCACCTCTCATATACGCCGCTCACATGAATTTTACATAGCAAATAATCTGAGGTTCCTAATTCCCTCAAGTCAGGATTAGACACAACACTTACCTCGCTCCAAAGGCCACTTAATACTCAATCACAGCTTTTCCTCTAGAATTCACCTCCAAACCACTCGTATCTATTCAAAAACGACTCAATAATATCAAATATTGCTAAAGGAATTAATTACATTGCATAAATTTAGATTTCCCAAATTTTCCTCCAAAATGTTAAAAATCGACCCCGGGCCCGCTTGGTCAAACCCGAGGTTCGGACCAAAATCCATTTACCCATTCACCCCCGAGCCCGGATATATAATTGGTTTTGGAATACGACCTCAAATTGAGGTTTAAATCCCCAAATTTCTTAAATACCTAGTTTCTATCCAAACCCCTAATTCTATCATGAAAACTCTAGATTTTAGGTTGATAATTCATAAAATGTAATGGGTAATTGAAAGAAAATGGTTTAGAATCACTTACCAACACTTTGGGGAAGAAAACAACTCTTGAATATCTCCTCTAGTCCGTTTGGTTTTTGAGAAAATGAAATAAATGGCCAATTCCCATTTTTGGATTCTTTTAAGTGCTGGGCGACAGTGTTCATCGTGAGAGCACTGTCGCGTTCGCGAAGAGTATAGGCTGCCAAGCCTTCGTGTTCGCGATACCGTGTTCGCATACATGTAGGCTACCCCCTGGCCTTCGCGTTCGCGATGAAGGAACGGCCAACCCTCCCCCAGGTCCCCAAGTGCTTCGCGTTCGTGATGAGCCGGTCGCGTTCGCGAAGGGTAAATCCCCCATCACTTCACGTTCGTGACCAGGCCTTCGCATTCGCGAAGAAGAGATTTTCAGCCTCACCAGTTTACTCTTCGCGTTCGCGAGAGAACCTTCACGAACGCGAAGAAAGACATGCCAGAACACCAGACTCTGCAAAAAAATTAGATTTTTCCAAAGTCCAAAACATCCCATGGCCTATCCGAAACTCACCCGAGCCCTCGGGGCTCCAAACCAAATATGCACACAAATCTAAAAACATCATAAGAACTTGCTCGCATGATCAAATCGCCAAAATAACGCTTAGAACTACGAATTTAGTACCAAATCAAATGCAATTCTCAATAACACTTTAAAAATTCCTATCTTCTCAACTGGACGTCCGAATCACGTCAAATCAACTCCGTTTCTCACCAAATTTCACAGACAAGTCTTAAATATCATAATGAACATGTACCAGGCTCCAGAACCAAAATACGGACCTGGTACTAACAATGCCCAACATCAATCAATTCTTAAAAATAATTAATTTTCATCAAATATTCATAACTCGAGCTAGGGACCTTCGAATTCGATTTCGGGTATACGCCTAGGTCTCATAATTCGATACGGACCCACCGGGACCGTCAAAATATGGATCCGGGCCCATTTACCAAAAATATTGACCGAAGTCAACTAAAATAACTTTTAAGACAAAAATTCTTATTTTCATCAATTTGCAACATAAAAGCTTTCCGAAAACATGCCCGGACTGTGCACAAAAATTGAGGAGGGTAAAAATGAGATTTTTAAGGCTTAAGAGCGCAGATTTGAGTTTTAAAACATAAGATGACTTTTTGGGTCATCACATGGGGCCCACAACCCACTATGATAGAGACCTCCCTAATTCATTAAAGGGAGATGCATATATATGCAAAGTAATGGATGAAAGCTACGAAGGAATTCATTCGAAACTACATAATGTAATAGCAACATGACTTGCAATTCTAAGAGAGCACGGTATAACCTTTCTCAAAAATATCATACGGATGTTTTTCTACTTCGATATCGCCGTTATGTGTTTTGTCTCGATTGACGTGTGTTAAAAGGGATTTTCAAGAGAATCAGCTCAGGTATGTTAAGGTTGTCCCTTCTTTCCTTTTGGCATGATCCCTATGATACAAATGAAACGAGTAAATGCAAAATTTTCATAAATGCCTCTATTCATAGAAGCACTAGGGGTGCTATATTCTTGATTCCCCATGTGTCTTATTATTATATCTTCTATTTGTGGGTCTCAGAAAAATATGTAGTTGATAAAATTTATCCGAAGGCATATTGATTTTATGACATTCCGAGAGATCTTATTGACTTACTTTTCATTGCATTCATTTATACATGTACATTGACCCATAAACAGATGGCGTTATTGTCACACCTCCTTTTTTCCGAGGGATAGGGAGTTTTTCTAATTAAAGTGATATTGTTCGAAATGAGATTATTTAATTAATCAGAGTCGCCACTTGGGATAATTATTTTGGTGTCCCAAGTCACCGGTTTATTTTAAAATCCCCAATCGAGAAAATTGACTCTATTTATGGTCCGCGAACATAGAAGACCGGGTAAGAAATTCTGTTAACCCGGGAGAAGGTGTGAGGCACTACCGGATTCCGTGGTTTTAGCACGGTCGCTTTACAATTACACCTAGCTTAATTATCTGAATCATTACATGTTTAAAACCTTTTATGCGTTACTGCTTCTGTACCGCTTTTAATGAGTTTTAAACAATTATGGAGTTTATTTAAACAAGTCGTGGTGTCGCACACTTGTTATTTTTGTACATATCGCAAATCACACCACGTGAAACGTACCCGTGATTCACAGCATATTTATTTTAATTATTTGAAATTGGGGTCAAGTCGCGTGAAATGCACACTTGAATTTGGAGTTACGTATCATGACTATGCCACGGGAACCGTACCCATAGTCACGATGATTTATTAATCGCACCTAAAGCAAGCTACGATGTTCATGAATTATTTTCCCTAAAACTAGTTTGATATTATTGTGAGGCCAAGAGCTTATGAAAATTAGTTGTGGAAGAAAAGAAGTAAATTAGCTATGGAGACTTATTTTATTCTTGCGGGTTGGCAGACTTCTCTATTTGGCACAACTACGTGATGACCTCAACGAAAATCAATTTGGAGATGATGAATGTTCCCTTACACACAAATCCTTTTGCTATTATATTTATCTACTTTATCAAAACCCATTCTTAGATTCTATGAACAGTGTAGTATCCTAACTTAAGTGTAACGACCCGACCGGTCTTTTTGAGTATTACAGCCCTGTTCTCCCATTTACTGCGTAGTTTGTACTTTATAGCTGTTGTATGACTTATCGGGTTAGTTAGTCGGGTCCGGAGAGAATTCAGAGTGAAATGAGATACTTAGTCTCTTAAATGGAAAGTTTAAGTTGGAAAAGTCAATCGGATGTTGATCTTTTGTAAATGACTTCGGATTCGAATTCTGATGATTTCAGTAGCTCTGTATGGTGATTTTGGACTTAGGAGCGTGTCCGAAAAATTATTTGGAGGTCCGTAGTGGAATTAGGCTTGAAATGGTGAAAGTCGAATTTTTGGAAAGTTTGACCGGGAGGTTGACTTTTTGATATCGGGGTCGAAATCTGATTTTGAAAATTTTAATAGGTCCGTTATGTCATTTATGACTTGTGTGCAAAATTTGAGGTCAATCGGACTTAACTTGATAGGTTCCGGCATCGTTTGTAGAAATTTGAAATTTCAAAGTTCATTAGGCTTGAATTGGGGTATGATTCGTAGTTTTAGCATTGTTTGGGGTGATTTGAGGGTTTGACTAAGTTCATATGACATTTTGGGACTTGATGGTATCTTTGGTTGTGGTCCCGAGGGGCCCCGGGTGAGTTCCGAGATGGTTTCGGATCTATATCATAGCAAGGTATCAAGTGAGGGTGAGTAGAGAAGCAAGAAATGAAAAAGAAAACCACTGGGAGCGTGCTAGAGTCCATGCAACGCGTGAATTGTGGCATGCCAGCCCTCTCAGCAAGTTTGAAAAACTAGTGAAGTATAGAAGTTGGCGCTGACACTAGCACGCTACCCCCACCTGAAGTCTTTTTAAGTCAATTCGGGGGTTCATTTCCCCCATTTCTCTTGGCCGAACTTTGGGGTTTTCCTCCACTCTCTCAAGAGATCTAACTCCTACCATCTTCAAGGTGAGTAATCCCTACTAATTTTGTGTTTCATTCCATCAATTCCACCATAAAACTAACTCAATCCACCATGAAATCCTTAGATCTTCAAGAAATTTCTTCAAGAACTCAAGAGGGGGGGAAGGGGGGGAGGGGTTGTAAGATCTCTTCCAAAATTGTAATCCTACACCCTTATACTTACATGTACAGATTTATTATAGAAATATGAGTATGAATCAAGTATTAGAAATCATGGTATGGTGATTGGAAGCCGTAAATTCCCAATTTAAATCCATAACCATTGTAGAGATTGAAAAGTGATTATTTGATGGAATTTTGTTGGTTGGGTGTGAATGGTTGGTCACACATGTGATGTTTGGAGTATAAATTGTTAAAGAATAATGGTGGGATAGATTGTTGGAAAATGGTGGTAATTGGATGAACTAATTCTATGGTTAAGAGATGTAGAAATTTATGCTTGCCAGGTGTTTGATAAATTGTCTAAATGGCCTAAACTATGGAATTGTTACAAAGGTTGGTGCCATGGGATGTTGATATCATAGATTGAAGTTTCTTAGTGTAGTTGATTGTTGTAGTATCATTAAGGGGGGTGCATTTCGGGTGTGTTGGCTAAATTTTCTCTCTTAGAATCGAATTCTATAATGTCCCCGTAAGTTTCAAGTATGGTTGGCTTCGGGATTTTTAATTAAAGATCCACCGTTTATCATTTGGAATTGATTTTGATAGCTTGTGTTGATTGTATCGAACTAATTGTGATTAGATTCGAGCCATTCAGAGTTGGATAATCGAGAAAAACGTTATACTATTGGATTGAGATAGCGTGATTGAGGTAAGTAACTCTTCTAATCTTGGAGCTGAGGGTATGAACCCTGAATATATGTATTATGTGAATTGTTGAGAGGTGACGCACATGCTAGGTGACGGGCGTGTGGGCGTGCACCATAGAAATTGTGACATAATTGTTTTCGTGGAATTTTGTAGTCGAATAATCTTGGCATTTTCTATGCAATTGTATGTGTTAAAGAAATTGAGCTGAATCATATTCAAAATCATGTTGAGGCTATGTGCCAGTATTATTGGGTCCCACAGAGGTCATATTGCTGTGAATTATTTGTTTAAATTGAAAATTTATACTCAGTCATATTCATTTCATATCTCACTCTCTGTTGCTATTTATTGATTCATCATATCATTATTTTGGGCTAGTTTCATGAGATTGTGAGCCTGAGAGACTGGAGAGATTAATGACTGAGTGAGGCCGATGGCTTGATTGTGAGGATAATTATGAAATCGGGTTGCACGCTGCAGCAGGCCAGATTGGCTTATTATAGCATGTGAGTTGTCCGTGCGGATACAGATATTGATATTATAGCACGTGAGTTGTCCGTGCAGCACGTGAGTTGTCCGTGCAGATTATAGCGCTTGGGCTAAAGGAGCCCCTCTGGAGTCTGTACACACCCCCTAGTGAGCGCAGGTACCTACTGAGTGCGAGTACCAAGTGCGAGTGCCGAGCGAATTGGTGGATTGGGTGACTGTGAGGATTGAGTGACTGTGAGGACTGAGTGATGGGGAGGACTGAGTGAATTGATACTCTGAGAGTATGCATATGAGTTCATCTCTGAGATACATTGCATTGACATGCACACATGACATACATGCATAGAGATGTATTTCCTCATGTTGTACGGTATCACATCATTCATGATTTCTCACACATGTTGGACGATGGGCATAGTGATACATTTGTTTTACACTGGTTATCTGGAAGGAAAAAGAAACATCTTATTTATTATTGAAAGGATTTTGGGAAAAATTATTATTTTCAAACTTATTCATATTTTTGAAAATTCCGGTAAACGATTTGGGTTTTCATTGATGTACTTGAAAGGCAGAACTATTTTCAGAAATCATGTTTTTGCTGAGCATTTGATTGTTGAGTTACTTCTGGTATTACTTGTTTAAGTTGTTATTAACTATTTGTCACGACCCAACTGGAGGGTCATGACTAGCACCCGGGCCATACTTGCCGAGCACCAACGTACATTTTATCTAACCTTCCTTATTATCTTTAAGGGCCGACAAGATCAATATAAATAGTAGACATGGATCATGAACATCCAACAATGAAAGATAATGTCATGAACATACATAACATGGGACGACAAGACTGTCAAGAAACTATATATAAGGTACGAGCTATCATGATGCCATGAAAGACTATACAACAAAAATCAGCCGAAAAGGCATTCTAAACCATACATAAGTCGACACCTGTCTATGAGCCTCTAAAGGAACATAAGTGCTACAACATTGCCGGAACAGGGCCCCGACATACCCATAATGTCTATAACAAAAATGCATACCAAGACCACGGCAAGTCCGGAGAAGGGATCTCGCCAATAACCGCTGAACTGGACAGCCTACTGTGGTGGGGGAGCTACGTCTACCTGTCTATCAGGACCTGCAGCACGACATGCAGCGTCCACAAATAAAAAGGACATCAGTACGAATAAAGTACTGAGTATGTGAGGCAAGAAAGCATAAGTAAGAACAGTAATGTAAACAGGGATAGAGAATATACAACCTGTGACATCTGGGTACCTCTGAGGGCTACTGACATGAAATACATGATACATACATATATATATACATAAACTTTTAAAACATACGCCTTTGTGGGCATCACCATCATCATATCGTACCCGGCCATAATAGGCTCGGTAAAATGTACCCGGCCACGTGGAGCTCGGTAAAACCCAACTGATCAGTGGTTGCACAATAGGTGCCGTACCCGGCCGACTATAGCGCGGCTCGGTAGAGTAAAATAGATACATATATATGATGCATGCTGGACTCATTGGAATCATATTTTGAACCTTTCGGAGTGACATAAGGTTGGTATCCTTCGTACACGTTATTAGGATTAACTCTTCATCAAGAATCTTATAAGAATCAGGAACTACCAACAACATTGATAATATAAGAATAAGAGAAGTAACATCAATATCAATCGTTTCATAAGAAGGGCAGCAATGTAAGTACTGCTAGCTTCTAAGAGTAGAGTATCTTTGGGAGCTCGTTCATTACATTATGTACAATCGGAGTCGTGCAAAAGAATGAAGGGGATAGCCTCACATACCTTGTATATACTGCCCAACCTCAAGCTATGCAAATGTCACGACTCCTTAGTCTACAATAAGACAAATGACACTATCATTATCGTTTAAGCGTCGTAACTATTATGTATCGACCACAACCTATTTTACGATGAAACGGACAGCACCTCCCCTATTTATATGACTTCCCACAAGTCAATAAAATCACCAAACAGCCCAAACAACATCATTAATAATCATATTGAGCCTCCAAAACAGTCCACCAACCAACAACATTACTACCAAGCTTTTCGATATATATTTCACAAGTTCTAGCTTCAACGACTTAGCTGCAACTTGGATAATCTTAAATATATATAGAGTAAGAGGTTCCTTACCTTTAAACAGAAAGAACAACTCCAATTTGACCTTAATTTTCCATGAAATATCCCTTCAATTCTGCCACAAGAACAAGGAAGCGAAACTAGCAATTAATATGGGTTTTTCGGCACTAGAATTACTTTAGAAGACTTGAAATCACCTAGGGTTGATATTAAAAACTTGAAGGTGTATTTACAGGACATAAAACACTTAAAACAACCTCCCACACGAGCTGGAATAACACAAAAATCAGCAACAACAAGAAGAACAAGAAACTTACTAGCGCCACGGGATTCCCGACATTTGATTTGTGTTGTTTGCCCTTTGTTTGGGTCTTGGATCATGAGAGAACCTTGAGAGTCTGTTTTTAGGGTTATAAGATCTGAATATACTTAAAAATAATGACTTAAAACGGGGTTGAGGTATCTTATATATGTCCATATGTCTTAAACCGCCTTTGTGGGCCCCATAGAGAGCAGCTTGGCGTACTCTCGCGAAAATGCGAATATCTCTCTATTTCGAGATCGTATCGACGAACGGTTTAATGCGTTAGAAACTAGACTCATAGATCTTCAATTTGATAGGTAGATCACTCCATAATTCCAAGCACATTTGGAGAAAAATGCAGTAACATTTGACCTAAAGTTTAAGTAAAATTATAAACCTAAGTTGCGACAACTTTTATCGACTTTTGTTTCATAACTCGCTTGACTTCAAGACTTATGATGCGGATATTATATGATTCAAATACATTAAAACAAGACCTCTTGGGACAATTAATCACCTCTAGTGTTACCCGAAAATACGGGTTACAACATCCTTGATTCGTTTAACTTCAAATACTTGTTAACCACTCTTATACACCCTTGTATCATTTAAGACCAATAGGATTAACTTCTTATCATCTCAAAGATAATATCTTCTTGGATTTACGTCGACTAACTTACGGCGTGATCTATGGTATGCGAATTTGGGTTGTAACACCCTCTCCCCCTTAGGAACATTCGTCCTCGAATGTAAGGGTTTATGGGGTGTCTAACTCATTGTGGATTCCCACGGAGATTTCCGGCTGAGTTTCCCCTATAAAATGGACACTAGCCAAACTTACAAGCAGTTAAACCTAACCTATGGCCTTACAAGACTATACAAAGCATTATGGATATGTACATTATCTGCATATTACCATTTTGTATTAAAAAAAAGAGTATTCACAAGCTATTGCTTACCTCATAGAGCCGTTTCACCTTATAATGCGTCCTTCTTTCCCCCGGCATCCTCGTTATCTTCACTCTGGAATAGGTAAGGGTATTTAGACTTCATCTCCTCTTCTGCTTCCCATGTCATTTCTTCTATATTTTTGTTCCTCCATAATACTTTCACGGAAGCTACATCCTTTGTTCTCAGCTTGCGGACTTGTCGATCTAATATAGCCACTGGCACTTCATCATATGATAGATCCTTTGTAACTTGTATATCTTTGATAGGGACGACCCGGGAAGGGTCTCCAATACATTTCCTCAACATAGATACATGGAATACCGGGTGGACAAATTCCAATTCAGATGGCAATTCTAACTCGTAAGCAACCTGTCCAATTCGTCGAAGAATTTTGTACGGCCCAATATACCGCAGACTCAACTTACCCTTCTTCCCAAAACGCATAACACCCTTCATCGGCGAGATCTTCAGGAAAACCTAATCACCAACCTCAAATTCCAGATCACGACGTCGGACGTCGGAATAAGACTTTTGCCTGCTTTGTGCCGTCCTCAGTCACTCTTGTATCACTTTCACCTTCTCAATGGCTTGGTGAATCAAATCTGGCCCATATAATTCTGTCTCACCGACTTCGAACCATCCAACTGGTGATCTACATCTCCTCCCGTACAGTGCCTCATATGGGGCCATTTTAATACTGGAATGGTAGCTATTATTGTAGGCAAATTCTATAAGTGCCAGATGGTCATCCCAATTCCCCTTGAAATCTAGAACACATGCTCGTAGCATATCTTCAAGCGTCTGGATGGTACGTTCAGCCTGTCCGTCAGTCTGCGGATGGAATGCAGTGCTGAGATTTACTTGTGTGCCTAAACCCTTCTGAAAAGACCTCCAAAAGTTAGCCGTAAATTGAGCTCCTCGGTCTGATATAATAGATACCGGCACACCATGAAGCCTAACAATCTCCTTGATATACAACTTCGCATAATCTTCAGCCGTGTAAGTTGTCTTAACTGGTAGAAAATGGGCAGATTTTGTAAGTCGATCAACTATCACCCAGATGGAGTCAAACTTATGATAAGAGCGAGGTAATCCAATAATGAAGTCCATATTAATCACCTCCCATTTCCAGGTCGGAATCTCTATATTCTGAATCAATCCACTAGTTTTCTGATGCTCGATCTTTACTTGTTGACAATTAGGACACTGGGCTACAAATTCTGCAATAGACTTCTTCATGTTATCCCACCAATACTGCTCCTTAACATCATGATACATCTTTGTCGAGCCAGGATGGATAGAATATCGGGACTGGTGAATCTCAATCATAATCTTCTCTCGCAACCCTGCCACACTAGGTACACATAATCGGCCCTGGTATCTCAGTGTCCCATCTCCTCCGATCTTGAAAGCTGTAATCTTACACTGCTGAATTCCCTCTCTCAATCTTACTAAGGTAGGATCTTCATATTGCCGTGCTTTTACCTCGGCTACCAAAGATGATTCTGCTGTATTCTGTACAGTAACACCTCCGTCATCAGAGTCCAACAATCTGATTCTCATATTGGCCAGCTGGTGAAGCTCTTTGGTCAACCCTTGTCTACCTGCCTCAATATGTATTAAGCTTCCCATTGACTTACGGCTGAGAGCGTCTACCACAACATTAGCTTTACCGGGATGGTACAATATCTCGACATCGTAGTCTTTCAATAATTCAAGCCACCTACGCTGCCTCAAATTCAACTCCTTCTGCTTGAAGATGTATTGTAAACTCTTGTGATCTGTGTAGATGTCAACATGGACGCCGTATAAGTAGTGCCACCTTATCTTCAAAGCCTATATTACTGCAACCAATTCCAAATCATGAGTCGGGTAATTCTTTTCATGCTTCTTTAATTGTCTTGATGCATAAGCAATCACCTTCCCACGTTGCATCAATACGCACCCCAAACCTATACCTGAGGCATCACAATATACCACATAACCTTCTGTTCCTTCTGGGAGAGTGAGCACTGGCGCGGATGTCAATCGATTCTTTAGCTCCTGAAAACTATGTTCACAAGCATCAGACCACTGGAACTTGGTAGCTTTCTGTGTTAACTTAGTCAATGGTGCTGATATAGAGGAAAACCCTTCTACAAACCGCCTATAATATCCTGCTAGCCCCAGGAAGCTGCGGACTTCTGACGGTGTTGTAGGTCTCGGCCAATTCTTCACTGCATCGATCTTCTGAGTGTCGACACTAATACCCTCATCAGATATCACATGGCCAAGGAATGCTACTGAGTTCAGCCAGAATTCACATTTAGAGAGCTTAGCATATAACTTATGATCCTGAAGGGTCTGTAATACTATCCGCAAGTGGCCCGCATGTTCCGCCTCCGAACGAGAATACACCAGAATGTCATCAATGAATACGATCACGAACACATCAAGATAGGGCCTGAATACACTATTCATGAGATCCATAAAAGCTGCTGGGGCATTTGTTAGCCCGAACGACATCACCAAGAACTCAAAATGCCCATATCTTGTCCGGAAGGCCGTCTTTGGAATATCCTTCTCCTTAACCCTCACCTGATGATACCCTGAACGCAAGTCAATCTTGGAGAAATACTTGGCACCCTGGAGTTGGTCAAACAGGTCATCAATTCTTGGAAGTGGATACTTGTTCTTTATTGTAAACTTATTCAACTGTCGATAATCGATACACATCCTTAACGACCCATCTTTCTTCCACACGAACAAGACTGGCGCACCCCAAGGTGAAGTGCTAGGCCTAATGAAACCCTTATCCAGCAAGTCCTTCAACTGTGCCTTCAACTCTCGCAACTCTACCGGGGCCATCCTGTATGGAGGGATAGAGATCGGTTGAGTGTCAGGCAATGCATCAATGCTAAACTCAATCTCCCTTTCAGGAGGAAGGCCTGGGAGTTCATCTGGGAAAACATCTGGAAATTCATTGACCACGGGGATTAATTGTAGAGTAGGCGGCTTCGCCTCCGCATCCCTAACGCGAACAAGATGATAAATGTAACCTTTTGAGATCATCTTCCTTGCCTTAAGATAGGAAATAAACCTACCTTTCGGCGTAGCAATGTTCCCCTTCCATTCAATGGCGGGTTCACAAGGAAACTGAAACCTAACCATCTTCGTACGACAGTCAACATTTGCATAGCATGAGGCCAACCAGTCCATTCCCATTATCACATCGAAATCAACCATTTCTAACTCAAATAAATTTGCCGAGGTTTGACGACTACAAATCATCACAGTGCAACCTTTATATACCCTTCTAGCAATCACAGAATCTCCTATCGGAGTGGATACCGCAAGTGGTTTACTTATCAATTCAGGTTCAATGCCAAACTTATTAGCCACAAAGGGTGTAACATATGATAAGGTAGATCCTGGATCAATTAGTGCATATACATCATAAGAAAACACAGACAATATACCTGTAACAACATCCGGAGATGACTCGAGATCTTGTCGACCTACTAGAGCATAGGTTCGATTTTGAGCACCACTCGAACTCGGCACTGAACCTCTACCTCTACCACGACCTGTCGACTGTTGAAAACCTTGTGCTGGAGGTCGAACTGATGAGGAAGAACCAGACACAGATCCAGTCGGTTGAGCCATACCACCACCTCCTCTGTTAGGACAATCCCGCATCATATGGCCACGCTGTCCGCAAGAATAGCACGCATCGGAACCTCGACGGCACAGTCCAAAGTGGGCCTTGCCGCACTGATCACAACGAGGTGTTGGGGGTCTCGTCTGACTAGTATCTCTATGAAATTGTGAGCCTGATGCCCTCAAACTCTGACCTGAACCAGAATAGGTAAATCGATCATACCGAGGCCTCTGAAACTTTGGAGGAGCACTAGCTACAGGTGGCGCCGAACTCCTCGAAGATTGGGGCCTGATACTGCCTCTGAACTCATCAGAATACCCTGCAAATCTCGCCCTCTTATGCTGGACCCTATCCTGCTCCCTATCTACCCTTTGCTGGCGCTTACGATCCTCTAGGGTCTGGGCATAAGCCTGAATATGGGAAATATCCATGCCCTCTACCAAGGAGGCTGTTGTGCACTCATTTATCAGATGTGGTCCCAACCCGTTCACGAACAGATGCACCCTATCACTCATCTCGGCCACCATATGGGGAGCATACCTTGTTAAAGAATCAAACTGTATACTATACTCTCGTACACTCATATTACCCTGTCGAAGGTTCAAGAACTTATCAGCTCTAGCTCGTCGTATCTCAACTAGCAAGTAGTGACGAAGAAAGGCCTCAGAAAATTCCTTCCACACGGCTGGAGGAGCGTTCGGACCCCTAGATCTCTCCCAACTATCATACCAGAAAACCGCTAAATCCCGTAACCGATAAGAAGCCAACTCTACTACCTCCGTATCACTAGCATGCATAACCCGCAATGTACGATGAATCTGATCAATAAATGTTTGTGGGTCCTCCTTGGGGTCTGATCCGGTAAACACTGGAGGGTCTAGATTAATAAAATCACGAACTCTCGCACTAACCGGTTTATCAGCAGCACCGGTATTCTGCCTCTGAGCCTGAGCAGCTACCAAGCTAGTCAACAATTGCACCGCACTGCGCATATCATGGTCTGTAGTGCCAGACGGAGGAACTGGATGTACTGGGTGCCTCCTAATATCCTCGGGAGGAGACAGAGAGGTATGAGACGGCATCTCACTCTGAGCCTCACTTTGGCCTGCTCTGGCTGGAGGCACCTGAATGTTACCCTCTCCCACAGCTGTATCAAGCCGTTTACTAATTGCTTGCTTCCTAGTCGAAGGCATCGCTGAAAGAAAACAAGGTGAATATTAGATATGAACACTTACTACTCAACTCTACGCACGATCTAGATTCAGGAAGAAGGTAACAACCCTAGATGTCACGTAGCCTCCTGATTATAAATGTGGCGCGCTACACATCCATAATCAAAACTCTACTAGACACGGCTCATAGACATCCCCTAGGACAGACTTGCTCTGATACCAAGTTTGTCACGACCCAACTGGAGGGTCATGACTAGCACCCGGGCCATACTTGCCGAGCACCAACGTACATTTTATCTAACCTTCCTTATTATCTTTAAGGGCCGACAAGATCAATATAAATAGTAGACATGGATCATGAACATCCAACAATGAAAGATAATGTCATGAACATACATAACATGGGACGACAAGACTGTCAAGAAACTATATATAAGGTACGAGCTATCATGATGCCATGAAAGACTATACAACAAAAATCAGCCGAAAAGGCATTCTAAACCATACATAAGTCGACACCTGTCTATGAGCCTCTAAAGGAACATAAGTGCTACAACATTGCCGGAACAGGGCCCCGACATACCCATAATGTCTATAACAAAAATGCATACCAAGACCACGGCAAGTCCGGAGAAGGGATCTCGCCAATAACCGCTGAACTGGACAGCCTACTATGGTGGGGGAGCTACGTCTACCTGTCTATCAGGACCTGCAGCACGACATGCAGCGTCCACAAATAAAAAGGACATCAGTACGAATAAAGTACTGAGTATGTGAGGCAAGAAAGCATAAGTAAGAACAGTAATGTAAACAGGGATAGAGAATATACAACCTGTGACATCTGGGTACCTCTGAGGGCTACTGACATGAAATACATGATACATACATATATATATACATAAACTTTTAAAACATACGCCTTTGTGGGCATCACCATCATCATATCGTACCCGGCCATAATAGGCTCGGTAAAATGTACCCGGCCACGTGGAGCTCGGTAAAACCCAACTGATCAGTGGTTGCACAATAGGTGCCGTACCCGGCCGACTATAGCGCGGCTCGGTAGAGTAAAATAGATACATATATATGATGCATGCTGGACTCATTGGAATCATATTTTGAACCTTTCGGAGTGACATAAGGTTGGTATCCTTCGTACACGTTATTAGGATTAACTCTTCATCAAGAATCTTATAAGAATCAGGAACTACCAACAACATTGATAATATAAGAATAAGAGAAGTAACATCAATATCAATCGTTTCATAAGAAGGGCAGCGATGTAAGTACTGCTAGCTTCTAAGAGTAGAGTATCTTTGGGAGCTCGTTCATTAAATTATGTACAATCGGAGTCATGCAAAATAATGAAGGGGATAGCCTCACATACCTTGTATATACTGCCCAACCTCAAGCTATGCAAATGTCATGACTCCTTAGTCTACAATAAGACAAATGACACTATCATTATCGTTTAAGCGTCGTAACTATTATGTATCGACCACAACCTATTTTACGATGAAACGGACAGCACCTCCCCTATTTATATGACTTCCCACAAGTCAATACAATCACCAAACAGCCCAAACAACATCATTAATAATCATATTGAGCCTCCAAAATAGTCCACCAACCAACAACATTACTACCAAGCCTTTCGATATATATTTCACAAGTTCTAGCTTCAACGACTTAGCTGCAACTTGGATAATCTTAAATATATATAGAGTAAGAGGTTCCTTACCTTTAAACAGAAATAACAACTCCAATTTGACCTTAATTTTCCACGAAATATCCCTTCAATTCTGCCACAAGAACAAGGAAGCGAAACTAGCAATTAATTCGGGTTTTTCGGCACTAGAATTACTTTAGAAGACTTGAAATCACCTAGGGTTGATATTAAAAACTTGAAGGTGTATTTACAGGACATAAAACACTTAAAACAACCTCCCACACGAGCTGTAATAACACAAAAATCAGCAACAACAAGAAGAACAAGAAACTTACTAGCGCCACGGGATTCCCGACATTTGATTTGTGTTGTTTGCCCTTTGTTTGGGTCTTGGATCATGAGAGAACCTTGAGAGACTGTTTTTAGGGTTATAAGGTCTGAATATACTGAAAAATAATGACTTAAAACGGGGTTGAGGTATCTTATATATGTCCATATGTCTTAAACCGCCTTTGTGGGCCCCATAGAGAGCAGCTTGGCGCACTCTCGCGAAAATGCGAATATCTCTCTATTCCGAGATCGTATCAATGAACGGTTTAATGCGTTGGAAACTAGACTCATAGATATTCAATTTGATAGGTAGATCACCCCATAATTCCAAGCACATTGGGAGAAAAATGCAGTAACATTTGACCTAAAGTTTAAGTAAAATTATAAACCTAAGTTGCGACAACTTTTATCGACTTTTGTTTCATAACTCGCTTGACTTCAAGACTTATGATGCGGATATTATATGATTCAAATACATTAAAACAAGACCTCTTGGGACAATTAATCACCTCTAGTGTTACCCGAAAATACGGGTTACAACATCCTTGATTCGTTTAACTTCAAATACTTGTTAACCACTCTTATACACCCTTGTATCGTTTAAGACCAATAGGATTAACTTCTTATCATCTCAAAGATAATATCTTCTTGGATTTACGTCGACTAACTTACGACGTGATCTATGGTATGCGAATTTGGGTTGTAACATTATTGTTGGTTATTGAAGTTGGGACCCGACCTTGGTACAAGCTCGTCACTACTTTCAACCTAAGGTTAGATTTGTTACTTATTGAATACATGGGGTCGGTTGTACTCATACTACACTTATATACCTTGCATGCAGATATTGGATGCTAATGTTGCTGTGCTCGACGGGAGACAGAATTGAAGACGTACCTGCATTCCGGTGGTAGCTGCCTCTTGTTCTTGGTAGCCTTAGATTCATAAAACTCTGTTTATGTACTTTTCAAAAAGATGATGTATATACTTCATACCAGCTTTGTAAACTCTGTTCTTAGAAGCTCATGATTTGTACTACCAGTCCTTGGGGAGTGTATTAGAGTCACTTATATATTAATGGAATTAGATAGTTGTTAATTGGCTTACCTGACGGGTTGGGTTAGGTGTCATCACGACTAGGTGGATTTTGGGTCGTGACAAGTTTGTATCAGAGCTCTAGGTTCATAGGTTCTATAAGCCATGAGCAGGTGTCTAGTAGAGTCATGCGGATCGGTATGATGACGTCCATACCTTTCTTCGAGAGGTTACAGGGCATTTAGGATATATTCTTCCCATCTTTCTTTCCTTATCGTACAGAATTAATTCAGCTTGAGACATAACTCTTTGAATTCCTTACACACATTCGTATGCGCACATGAGCGCTCGGTATTTGCTGTGCATCACTAACTTGTGATTCTATGAACGAGCTTCGAGATGTGTATTATGTGTTTTAGTGATGGGCCAGATTGGAGGACTTGAGGCCAGGTTTAGACCGCAGTTTAGGCTCGATAGTTTCAGTTGTAACCTGTACATTTGGACTCATATGTCCGGCAATGCCCCTACGAGTGGAATTTGTAGCTCGATGAGCGGTGGAATGACTTTGTGATGAGTATGATATAACCACGGGATGTGTTAAGATGATTTGAATGTGACGAGAAATGTTTCCTTGAAATGTAAAGGAAGGCCATTGGGTGCTTTATTTTCATTTTAATGTGACATACTGTCTCGAGTATGAATGTTTTGAAGGATCTTTCACGTTGTTAAATTTGGGACAAATTAAATTTTCATGTCTGGTTAATGAGTTTGGACTCAGAAAGATTAAGTGATTTCATAGTAATTGTAATTGCGAAAGGGTATAACAAGATACCAATTTGAGGCTAAGCAGGTGGGTTATCTCCTGCAGAGTAATCTACGTAGGTGTGTTCCTTATGATGTGAATAGAGAGTTTCTTTTCTGCCAGCAGGGCGTATGTGTTGAGACTTGAATTTGAATCTGGTTGAGAAAGTTAACTTGAGTGTTAAGAGAATGAATGCGAGATTAGCGGATGATTGAGGTATTTTTCGTTGGTGTTGCATGGGCCTGAGAAGAATTTTCGTTGAACTGACTGCAGTATTAAGGCAGAAATAGAGTATGGGTACTGCGAATTATCGAGTGTTTTAATTGATGGCTTTGATCCAAGTGGGGGAGCCTGTTATTGATAATTCAATTCATGGTTATGTGTCAAATTTTTTGTTTTGGTCTGAAGTATACTTGAGAATCAGTGATGACTTGCAGAGGTGGAGTTCGAGAACGACTCGGGTAAGGAAATTTCTGGATATGGGTTATATTGTGCTTTATGAGTATATGAAAATCGTGGGATGAGTGAGTTATTATTTGTGAATGATGTAGTACGCACGGGGTATGAATTTGATAGGTGGTATTAAACTAGAGTTACTTCTTTGAGTGTTGTTGTGCTAATGAGGCACATGGCTTTTGGCCTATTTGGGCGGTATAATGTGGATTTGAATAAAGGGAGTAACTCTCGAGAAATTTCTAATGGATTCGAGATTTAATATGTAACAATTAAGAATTTTTGGCGGATTTGTTTATGGCTAAAATTTGAGATTTAAGTTGGATGGTGTCGAGATTGTGGCAATATTCTTGGGTTTTGGTGACCTACGTGGTTTGGTCGAGTTAGAGGAATTTAGTTCTAATAGCTTGGTTATGTGCAGATGGATTTCAAAGTGTTCATGATGGTTTCTACCATGGTTTGAATTGGATATTTTCTACTGGTGTGGGAAACGTGTTGTGTATTGTGATTTCCTCCTGGAAGGAAGCAAGAGAAAGGTTTCTAATTGACCGGACATGTAATTTGCTGGTGACTCAGAGTTGATAATGGGATTCTTGTGCTTGTCACATGATGGCATAATAGATGTGGTGTGTTGTACAGGATTAGGATTTACATGTACAATGTGACAGTTCAATCTTGAAGAGAAGGTAATGAATGTTGGACATCATGGTTAGTTTCAGATATTTTGATGAATGTAATAACTGCTCGGTAATTCCTGAGAAGGGTGCGCATTTCAGAAAGCGCATTGTGTTTTGACTTACGGATGTTCATCGATATTGCAGTACTCACCTGGTTGATAGACTGCTGATATTCAAATTATTACTATGTGGCACGGAAGAATTATGAAAGTATTCCTCATGGGATTATTGTGAATTGAAGATGTGTTAGTCATTCTAGTACTGGAGTTGGGATCAGTTACGGTGATTCATGTGTTTGATGAATTGGGAGACTGGGAGTTCTCAGAAGTATATTGTTTCGGGTTGCGGCCTATTTGAGGTGAGTATTTTATTTTAACGCAGTAGAGGCACTAGTTGCGTTAATTATTTGTGATAGCTACGCACTATAATTGTGCATATATGTGAGGTTTGAGCATATATGCGGGCATTGGGGCAGGTATTTGTACTCAAAAGAATGCTTAGGATCTGATATGCCTAGAGTTGACTGTAAACCTTTGTTAAGACCTATCTGAGCTACACTTGAGGTTACAAAGAGACTAATTCCCTGAATAAATGGGGTAGTTACTATTTCCGCGTTAAATTGCCGATTTGAAGTGTGATAGCAGACTTTGCACATGCTTACACTATGGCGTGTTATTTATACCAGTCCAGGAGTATGAGAATCTTATTTCATTAACATATAGAAGTGTACTTATTTAATTGCTCCTATATGATATGCTGGGACTAGAGGCATGTGATCATGCCAGGCGATTCATTTTATTGGCACGTGAGTTGTCCGTGCCATGTGTGGAAATTTTATTTCTATGATAATTTATCTGATTCGTTAATTTTCTTCCTCTACAATTATGCAGATGCACCTACGATTATCCTCTTCACGAAATTTGAGGAGTTGGTTGTAACATTATGGTCGTGGTGGTTCTTGATGAACTTGCAATATGGTTCTATTCCTTGAGACATCTCCCATATTTGGGTACACGGATTGCGCCGTTATGGATGGAGTTATATTGATGTGGCGTGTCTGTGGGATAGTTGTGTTTAATAATATAAGTTCATTAAACCTAGAACGGGTACTGTCAGGTTTAATTATGGTATATTCGGGAGTATAATATTGAAAGTCGGCTTAGAAAGTGGTTGTGGTTATAGTTAGGGCGAGAGAACTCCATGACTTGTTGATCTGATAAGGGGTCATGAGATTTTCGCGTGTTTCTTTTATTACCAACAGTGTACGAAGGTGTTGGGATGAGGTTTTGTTCGATATGGGGTTTAATGCTAGTACTTGGTTGGTTTGGAGTAGTTACTGTGATCAAGAATGGTGCTACGAGCGGGTGAGTTGTGTAATATGCTGGGAGGCTATATTCATGATTATAGTTATAGCTCGATGCAGCTTGTTTAGACTCATACAGTGTGTAATGTAAGATTCGTGTCTTGTAAGAAATTTTGAAGGTTGGAAATTGAATTCCAAGGTTTTTGGGCTAAGGTTAAATTAAGGATTTTCAGTTGTATTGTGTTGTCAGGCCTATGTGGAATAGGGTGATGTGGGATCACTCCCGGGTACGTGCGTGGTAATATGGAATTGAGATTTGATGTCTTGGAACAACTCTTGGCACGTCCGAGGATGAACGTATGTTTAAGTAGGGGAGAATGTAACGACCCAGCCGGTCGTTTTGAGTATTACAGCCCCGTTCCCCTATTTACTGCTCTATTTGTGCCTTATAGCTATTATATGACTTATCGGATTAGTTAGTTCGGGGCCGAAGAGAATTCAGAGTGAAATGAGACATTTAATCTCTTAAATGGAAAGCTTAAGTTGGGAAAGTCGATCGGATGTTGATCTATGTGTAAACGACCTCAGATTCAAATTCTGATGGTTTTAGCAGCTCCGTATGGTGATTTTAGACTTAGGAGCATGTCCGGAAAATTATTCGGAGGTCCGTAGGTGGAATTAGGCTTGAAATGGCGAAAGTCGAATTTTTGAAAAGTTTGACCGGGAAGTTGACTTGTGTGCAAAATTTGAGGTCAATCGGACTTAACTTGATAGGTTCCGGCATCGTTTGTAAAAATTTGAAATTTCAAAGTTCATTAGGCTTGAATTGGGGTATGATTCGTGGTTTTAGCATTGCATGAGATGATTTGAGGGTTTGACTAAGTTCGTATGATGTTTTGGGACTTGATGGTATGTTTGGTTGAGGTCCCGAGGGGCCCCGGGTGAGTTCCAGGATGGTTTCGGATCTATATCATAGCAAGGTATCAAGTGAGGGTGAGTAGAGAAGCATGAAATGAAAAAGAAAACCACTAGGAGCGTGCTAGGGTCCGTGCAACGTGCGAATTATGGCACGCCAACCCTCTCAGCAAGTTTGAAAACCAGTGAAGTGTAGAAGTTAGTGCTGGCACTAGCACGCTACCCCCACCTGATGTCTTTTTAAGTCAATTCGGGGGTTCATTTCCCCCCATTTCTCTTGGCCGAACTTTGGGATTTTCCTCCACTCTCTCAAGAGCACTAACTCCTCCCATCTTCAAGGTGAGTAATCCCTACTAATTTGGTGTTTCATTCTATCAATTCCACAATAAAACTAACTCAATCCACCATGAAATCCTTAGACCTTCAAGAAAGTTCTTCAAGAACTCAAAGGGGATTTTTGCAAGATCTCTTCCAAAAAGGTAATACTACACCCTTAGACTTATATGTACGGATTTTTTATGAAAATATGAGTATGAATCAAGTATTAGAAATCATGGTATGATGATTGGAAGCCATAAATTCCCATTTTAAATGCATAACCATTGTAGAGATTTAAAAGTGATTATTTGATGGAATTTTGTTGGTTGGGTGTGAATGGTTGGTCACACATGTGATGTTTGGAGTATAAATTGTTAAAGAATGATGGTGGGATAAATTGTTGGAAAATGGTGGTAATTGGATTAACTAATTCTATGGTTAAGAGATGTAGAAATTTATGCCTGCCAGGTATTTTATAAATTGTCTAAATGGCCTAAACTATGGAATTGTTACAAAGGTTGGTCCCATGGGATGTTGATATCATAGATTGAAGTTGCTTAGTGTAGTTGATTGTTGTAATATCATTAAGGGGGGTGCACTTCGGGTGTGTTGGCTAAATTTTCTCTCTTAGAATCGAATTCCATAATATCCCCGTAAATTTCAATTATGGTTAGCTTCGAGATTTTTAATTAAACATCTGCCCTTTATCATTTGGAATTTATTCCGATAGCTTGTGTCGATTGTATCGAACTAATTGGCATTATATTCGAGCCATTCAGAGTGGGATAATCGAGGAAAACGTTATACTATTGGATTGAGATAGCGTGATTGAGGTAAGTCACTCTTCTAATCTTGGAGCTCAGGGTATGAACCCTGAATATATGTGTTATGTGAATTGTTGAGAGGTGACACACATGCTAGGTGACGGGCGTGTGGGCATGCACCATAGAAATTGTGACATAATTATTTTCGTGGAATTTTGTAGTCGAATAATCTTGGCATTTTCTATGCAGCTTTATGTGTTAAAGAAATTGAGCTGAATCATATTCAAAATCATGTTGAGGCTATGTGCCAGTATTATTCGGACCCACAAAGGTCATATTTCTGTGAATTATTTGTTTAAATTGAAAATTTATACTCAGTCATATTCATTTCATTTCATATCTCAGTCTCTGTTGCTATTTATTGATTCATCATATCATCATTTTGGGCTAGTTTCATGACATTGTGAGCCCGAGAGACTGGAGAGATTAATGACTGAGTGAGGCCGAGGGCCTGATTGTGAGGATAGTTATGAAATCGAGCTGCACGCCACAGCAAGACAGATTGGCTTATTATAGCACATGAGTTGTCAGTGCAGCACGTGAGTTGTCCATGCAGATTATAGCGCTTGGGCTGAAGGAGCCCCTCCGAAGTCTGTACACACCCCCAGTGAGTGCAGGTACCTACTGAGTGCGAGTGCCAAGTGCCGAGCGATTGGGAGGATTGAGTGACTATGAGGACTGAGTGACTGTGAGGACTGAGTGATGAAGATAACTGAGTAAATTGATACTCTGAGAGTATGCATATGAGTTCATCTCTGTGATACATTGCATTGATATGCACACATGACATACAGGCCTAGAGATGTATTTTCCTCATGCTGTACGGTATCACATCATTCATGATTTCTCACACATGTTGGCCGATGGGCATAGTGATGCATTTATTTTACACTGGTTATCTGGAAGGAAAAAAGAAACATCTTATTTATTATTGAATGGATTTTGGGAAAAATTATTGTTTTCAAACTTATTCATATTTTTGGAAATTCCGGTAAACGATTTGGATTTTCATTGATGTACTTGAAAGGCAAAACTATTTTCAGAAATCATATTTTTGCTTAGCATTTGATTGTTGAGTTATTTCTGGTATTACTTGTTTAAGTTGTTATGAACTATTATTGGTTATTGAAATTGGGACCCGACCTTGGTACAAGCTCGTCACTACTTTCAACCTAAGGTTAGGTTTGTTACTTATTGAGTACATGAGGTCGGTTGTACTCATACTACACTTCTGCACCTTGCGTACAGATATTGGATGCTGATGTTGCTGTGCTTGATGGGAGACAGAATTGAAGACGTACCTGTATTCCGGTGGTAGCTGCCTCTTGTTTATGGTAGTCTTAGATTCATAAAACTCTGTTTATGTACTTTTCAAATAGATGGTGTATTTACTTCATACCGGCTTTGTAAACTCTGTTCTTAGAAGCTCATGATTTGTACTACCAGTCCTTGGGGAGTGTATTAGAGTCACTTAAATATTAATGAAATTGGATAGTTGTTAATTGGCTTACCTGACAGGTTGGGTTAGGTGCCATCACGACTAGGTAGATTTTGGGTCATGACACTAAGAAAACAACATCACAAGTATCCATTAAATTAATCCAAATTAAGGATGAATAAGATTGAGAATTACCAAACACTAAGATGGACTGTACAGAATAGTTCCAAAACTAATCTAAAATAAAGCAAGCAAGCAAATTTAATTGAATAAACTATATGTTAGCAAATAATTAAAACCCATGGATAATCCTCACCTATCTCGAATAGAGCAAGAAGAATGCTTAAATCACTCAAAGAGCAAAATAAGAATCCATACGTGCGTTCCTAAGCATTCTGAATTACCAAGAAGACATTTAATTTTCAAAGAATTTAAGAAACGGAATAAGGAACCAAATCTCTAGCAGACTTCAAGAACGAGAGAAATAATTAGCACATTTACACAAGATCTACCTTAGTGGCCAGCCATAGAAAATCTGATCAATCCCTCTTAACAACTCAACATCAATGATCCAATAACACCATAACAATTAATAAACAAAATGAAATCACATGTGAAAGCATGCTAACAGAGAAGAGGGGATCCATCAAGCTATTGTAATAAGATGAGATAAGAACAAAAAGGACCTTTTATAGAAACTCGACCAAATAACCCGAAACTCGAAGCAGACTCAAGAAACTCACTAAACTCCGATCACTTTACACGGCTAAAATAGAGCTTAAACTACAACTCTTTTAAGTGATGTAAGAAGCTGGTTTTCGGACTGTTTTAATGGTGGTTTTGCTACATTTTTGGACTGGTTTTTGGGATTGTGTTGCTGGGGAAACAAAGCCGGGTTTAGGGTGAATTTAGAGACTGTTGTAAGCTAGTTTCAAGATAAGATTTTTGGGGATTTCACTGATTTTTTGGTGAAAAAGCAATGGATTTTTGGTGGAAGAACCCGGAGTGGAAGTTGCTGCATTTTCCGGGAAAGAAAGGGTTGTTGTGCACAGCTTCTCTTTTTCTCTCGCTGCTGCTGTAACGATCCGGCCAATCATTTTGAGAATTTAAGTCCCGTTCGATGGCATAAGTCCATGAGCAACTTCGTATTATGTGTATTGACTTGCGTGCGTGGTTGAATTTAGTTACCGGATGATTCAGAGTGATTTGGGACACTTAGTCCTTAAAACGGAAGCTTAAACCTTAGGATTTTGACCGTAGTTGGAACTGTGTGAAGATGAATCCGGAATGGAGTTTTGTCAGTTACGTTAGCTCCGTTGGGTGATTTTGGACTTAGGGGAGTGTCCGGATTATGTTTTGGAGGTCTGTAGCTCATTTAGGCTTGAAATGGTGAAAGTTAAATTTTTGGAGATTTTGATCGGTAGTGGACTTCTTGATATCGGGGTCGGAATCTGATTCCGGAAGTTGGAGTAGGTCTATAATGTTGAATATGATTTGTGTGTAAAATTTGGGGTCAATCGGACGCGGTTTGATAGGTTTTGGCATCGGTTGTAGAAATTTGAAGTTTCAACTTCATTAAGTTTGAATTGGAGGGTGATTCATATTTTTAGCATTGTTCGATGTAATTTGAGGGCTCGACTAAGTCCGTATGATATTATAGGACTAGTTGGTATGTTTGGTTGAGGTCCCGGGGGCCTCGGGTGAGTTTTGGATGCTTAATGGATCGAATTTTGGACTTGTGTAATTGCTGAAGCTTTCATGCTTCTGGTGTAATCGCACCTGCGGTGAGGTGGCCGTAGGTGCGGACACGCACGTGCGAGAGGCCAAACACAGAAGCGGGATTGAGGATATGGCCAGGGTTCGCAGGTGCGAGGGAAGTTCCGTATCTGCGAGCCCGCAGATGCGCTTGAAGTTCCGCAGATGCGGAGAGTGAGCTGGAGGGGCAGTCCGCAGGAGCTAACATTTGTTCGCAGGCGCGCACTCGCAGGTGATGCTATTTGATCGTAGAAGCGGACCCAGGTGTGTAAGTCAAGTCTGCACCTATGATGGATTTTCCGCAGGTGCGGCGTCGCAGGTGCGACTATGGGTCCGCAGGTGCGAGATCGCTGGGCAGAAAAGAGGAAATTTCGAGGGTTTGGTCCTATTTTCATTTTGGGACTTTGAGAGCTCGGATTTGGGTGATAATTTGAGAGATTTTCAGAGGAAGCTTTTGGGTAACGATTCTTAACTCATTTATGATTATACTCAATTAATCTATAGTTGAATTCATCATTTAATTAAAGAATTTGGTTGAGAAATGTGGGGAAAAAGTTGGAAAGTTCTTCAAATAAACTTTTGAGTTTTGATTCATATTTTGATATCGGATTTTGATAATTTTGGTACGAGTAAACTCGTGGTTGATTGGGTGTTCGTATTTTGTGACTCTTACCCGATTTCGAGACGTGGGCCCGGGTCAACTTTTTGGGCCGAATTTTTGATTCTTTGCTAAAGTCGTAGATTTATTATTTAAATTAGTTTCTCGTAATTTTATTTATGATATGTAATTGTGTTTGGCTAGATTTGGGTCATTCAGAGTCGGATAATCGAGGAAAGGGCATTCTTACTGATTGATTGAGCTTGGTTCGAGGTAAGTATCTTGCCTAACTTCATGTGGGGGAACTGCCCCTTAGGATTTGAGTCTTCTATGCTAATTGTAGTCCGTGTGCGCGAGGTGACGAGTACGTGCTCGAACTTATTTGTGAAAAGTTGGTCTTTTAGGTTTCTTAGGTCTTTGTATTCACTGATTATGCAGTTGTTATGTTATGAATACGTCTCTAAATTACTAGTTTCACCTCTACCTGCTTTAATTAGAATTAATTGCTTCATGGTCCACCCTTGATGCTTATTTGAGTCATCTGTGCCTTAACTGAAATTTTTATCTCTTCTATTGCCATGTTATCTTTTCCCTAACTGCTTATCTTTATTTGAAGTTATAATTATCTCTTTTGAAATTGTTCATCCTTAATTGAGGCTATGATTATCTTTCTACTGTTTATCCCTAATTGAATTTGTTGTATCTCTTTCTTAATTTCCAAGCTTAAAAGAAGTTAGATATCCTACATTTTAGTTGACTTGTCCTTATTTGGAATTATTCGCCTTGTGTTAGCTCCCTCGTTGTCGAATTGTACATTGTGGACTGTTGTTACATAATATTTTCTTTCTTGTTGATCTGTTCTTATCATGACTAGCATTCTTTATTGTGGCCACTCCTCGTAAATTAATTCCTCCGTTCCTTTGAGTTCTGGAATTTCTGAGTTGATTTATTTTTCGTATCCTTGTATTAGTGTTATTGTTGCTGTTGTACTTGTTGTTCTTGCGTATTTACTTTGGGACTACGAGGCGGTATCTCGGGAGATCCCCCTGTCTTGCATATTTACTTTTGGACTACGAGGCGGTACCTCGGGAGATCCCCCTGTCTTGCATATTTACTTTTGGGACTACGAGGCGGTACCTCGGGAGATCCTCTGTTGAGAATTTACTTTTGGGACTACGAGACGGTATCTATATATATATATATATATATATATATATATATATATATATATATATATATATATATATATATATATGGGTTGCACATGTGGCGAGACAAGGTGGGAACATTATTATGCACGTGTGGCGAGACAAGGTGGGCATTTATTTTACTATTGCACACGTGGCGAGACAAGGTGGGCTATGTCAGGGATTGATTTGTGATGATTTGTGATGGCCTGGGGGCATTCTTGTTGTTGATATTTGTGTAGTGGTACACTTACCCGTGTGAGCTTTATCTTGTGGAAGTTGTGAGAAAACATTCTACGTGATGTCCGTTCTTTTCCTTATGCTCATTAGATGTCATGAACTATGTTAGGACACTTGCACAAGCATACACGTAGTTAAGCACTCTTATCGGATAAGAGGTTTTCTTGTTATTGTTGAGTACAAATGCACACCCTTGCTTACTTGCCTTCTATGTGAGAATGGCTCTATTTAGCACACGAGTCGTCAGTGCGGTTATGAGGTGTAATAAAGGCACATGATGCCAAGTGTTAGGGTTCAGGTATTGAGACCCGTGAGTTGTGATTTTGTCCGAGGTTCGGTACCTCGTGGAGTTTGTTGACTAAAACCTTATGTGAAAGTTGTCGTATTGTTGAGTTGTTACTTGTCCTTTCTTTATTTGTGATTATCGGACTTAGGCCGTGTTTCCGTTTATTCTTCTATGTCATTATTGTGGTGTTCCGCTGATAGTTGTTGTTTTCCTTCCTTATTACAATTACCATATTAATTGCTACTTTGCGTAGTCTTTATATAGATATCATACTCTGTTGTTTCTATACTTATACTTTGTTCAGGTCATTTAGTCCAGTAGGTGTCTTGACTGTTCCTCATCACTACTCCACTGAGGTTAGTCTTTATACTTGTTGGGTACCGCCGCAGTGTACTCATACTACACTTCTGCACATTTTTGTGCAGATCCAGGTATTTCGAAGTCAGTTGATCATTAGCTAGTTGTGCGGATTGTTGCTATGGAGACTCAAGGTAAACCTGTTGCTGTGTTCGTAGGCTTCAGAGTCACCTTCTAGTTTGTATTCATACTGTTACTTTATTTCAAACATTTGTATTTAGAAGAATTGTAGCAACTCTGTAGAGCTTATGACTTGTACTACCGATTTTGGGAATTGTAAATTTTATAGAGATTTCTATTTTAAAAGTTGTTAGATGTTATTTATTATTATTGTTATTCAGTAAATATTAGGCTTACCTAGTCCCTAAGACTAGGTGCCATCACGATACCCAACGGAGGGAAAATTGGGTCGTGACAGCTGCTGCGATTTTTCTTAGCAACTGTTAGGTTTTTTTTTTTGCTATGTTTTTCGCCCCCGTTTTTTCCCAGGTGCACCTCCTCTGTTATGTGTATTTTTTATAGGAGGAGTGAAGGTGCATTTTGGTGTGAATTAGAGAAAAATAAATCCATGTGCAGGTGTAAAGTTTGTTATTAAAAAAGAATCTTTGCAACTTGGCCATTTGTAATTGGCTTTTTTTTGTTTCACTTTCAAATTCTTTTCTTTTAAGAGAAATAAAAAAAAATATAAGGATGAAATATTAGCTAAAGTATCTCTTAAAAGAGAACATATTGTTTTTGAATATTTTTTTTTTTGCAAATGAAACACAACTAATATCTACAAATGTGACTTGTTTTGTATGATTTTAATTTTATTAAATAAACCTACTAAAAAGTGAAATAAAAGCTAAAATATATAGATTAAATGTAAAAGATACATACATACATATATATGTGTGTATATATATATATATATATATATATATATATATATATATATATATATATATATATATATATATATATATATATGGGGTATGAAGAAAAGTTACGGCGTTATGTACGCAGCACCACCTGATCAGTTGGTATACGTTGATGATTTCGCCCACTGAGGCTGAGATGATGGGATGCCCTCAGAGGCTTGATGACATTATATACGCATATACCTATGCATGATATGACATTTATACGCATATGCATGACATTATAAATATTTCAGGATTCACAAAGTTATTTAGTCTTACAGGCGGATTCCTTTACTCCATACTTCTTTTATGTCTTCTATGTATTGATTTTCATGTCTTACATACTCGGTTCATTATTCGTACTAACGCCCCTATTTCCTGGGGCCTGCGTTTCATGCCCGCAAGTGTAGGTAGACAGGCTGACAGTCCCCCTTCTTAGGATTCTAGCTCAACGAGAGTTGGTGTGCTCCACTTGATCTAGAGCTGCTGTTGACTTTGGTACGCTATTTTTGTATGTAGATATGGGTACGACGGGGCCCAGTACCATCCTTTATACAGTTGTACACTCTATTAGAGGTTTGTAGATAATTATGTATAGTTGGATAGTATGTGGCCTTGTCGGCTTCTAGTTTTGGATATATAGTTGTCTATAGCAGCCTTGTCGGCTCGCCCTACCGTATTCCGCATGTATATGTATATATGTATTTTGGGCATGTTTTCCTCATGTATGTTATTCATGTGATTCAATAGTTTATTGACAGATGTTATATATGACCTACCCTTAATTCATGTTTATATCTTAGACGCATGCTTAGGGGTGTTCGACAGGTAGGACTCGGGCACTCGTCATGGCCCATCGGTATGAGTTGTGACAAAAGTGGTATCAGAGCAGTTCTGTCTTAGGGTTGTCTACAGACCGTGTCTAGTAGAGTCTTGTTTTATGGGTGTGTTGTGCACCACACTTATAGACAGGAGGCTACAGGATATTTAGGATGGTTACTTTTCTTTCTAATCTAGATTGTGCGATAGAACTGAGTCGTAAGTATTCACTCCTAATCTTTACCTTATTTATGTTCTTAGTGTTGCCTATTACTACTAGACAACAGGCGCCAGCCGCTAGCACGGGTCAGAAGGCTACGAAAGTGTTAAAAGGAGATATAAGCTACACTATGGAGTCAGACCCATCAGAGATCATGGGTTCTATTGAGGATGATCCATATGAGTCATCCGTTCGAGTAGTTTTGATTTTGCCGGTAGCATATGGGGTGAGAGGAGTTTCGATCTCACCAAGGCCCTTAGTTTCATTATCAGGGCCCGTTGATCAGGGTATAAGGGGAGTGGTGCACGGATTGGCACAACCGGATTCCCCTCAGGATCAAAACTATGTCAAGGTATTTACAGATACTAGCTCTTCTGAGGTTCCAGATAGTCCACAGTCTTGGGAGTCCGTCAATCAAGGTTTGTCTGTGTATGTCATGTGATATGTAGAGGAAGAGGAGAGTAGTCGGGCCAAGAAGAGGAAGGTAGCTGATAAGGATATGAAGATTCCGCTTCGAAGTGTGTCTGATCGAGGCTCTCATATAGGACGAAGCGAGGACCCTCTACTGTAGGTTGCCTTCAAATATCAACTTTTAGTTAGTGAGCTCCACTTCTTCGTGGAGTATTACCCAAGTCAGGGTTATGTATATGTTATGTTGTTTTATGAGGATGCCGGGAGCCCTGTCCCGACTTATATATATTATGGTCATGCTTTCTTAGAGGTTTTACAGACATTATCCTATGTATAGTTTTGGGTATGACATGTCTACGGCCTTGTCGGCCCCTATGTATCTATACAAACCTTTTTTTGAATCAGTTATGCGATATATATATATATATATATATATATATATATATATATATATATATATATATATATATATATATATATATATATATATATATATAATGTGAGTGTGTGTGTGGGGCATATAATGACCCATGATAATAATAAACAATGATAAGGTACGTGGCGCTCAGTTGAGTAGACAGGTGAATAAGGTGAAGAATAAGTACCCGCTCCCGAGGATTGATGATTTATTTGATCAGTTGCAAGATGCCAAGTGTTTCTCGAAGATAGAATTGAGATCCGGGTACCATCAGGTAAGAGTTAAGGAGAAAGATATTCCGAAAACACCATTCAGGACCAGATACAGGCACTTTGAGTTTCGTGTTATGTCATTCGGTTTGACTAATGCCCCAACAGTATTCATGGAATTGATGAACCGTGTGTTCAGACCCTTTCTAGAAGTTCATAATTGTATTTATCAATGATATATTATTTTAATCTCGTTCAGAGACTGAGCATGCAGATCATTTGTGTATTGTGCTCAGAGTTCTACAAAAAGGGATGTTGCATGCAAAATTCTCTAAAAGTGAATTCTAGTTGAATTTTGTAGCTTTCCTAAGACCCATCTATCCAAGCCCATTAATGGGGCCATATAAACATAGATATATCTCAATTGCACTTAGAAAACAATTCATAATCCATCCCTCTCTATTGCAACATGAAGAAGCTCCAAAATATCAGCCTAAGATATCTCTCTAGGGTTCAAGACCAAATCCACAAGTTGGTAAGGTGATTTCTCTCTTGAAAGATCAAGATCACCTAGTTATCTCTCTAATTTGTGGTTTGGGGTAAAGAGCTTATTTGAGCTTGAAGTAAAGCTTAGTTGGATGAGTATTCTTGCTGCCAAGGTAAGGTTTAACTTCTCCTATATGTATTTAAGATCATCTATGTATATCTAGTTGATTTGATAAACGAAACTTGTGAAGTAAGTTGAACTTCATGTTCAAGTGTTATAGTTACAAGACTATTTTGGAGTTGAATTCTTGATGTTTTATGGCTGGAAATCACTAGAAATAACTTAAGAATACTATTGCTATTGTGGTTAATGTGTTTGGAAGAAGAGAAGGCTTGGAAAGTGCAAGTTAGAACTTGGTTCAATAAAGACTTGGCCTAGACCCACGACACTGACGGAGGTTCGTAGCTTTCTCGATTTGGCAGGTTATTACAGGGGATTTGTAGAGGTATTTTCTTCTCTTTCAACACTATTGAAAAAGTTGACTCAGTAGGGAGCAAAGTTTCAGTGGACTGATGCTTGCGAACGGAGTTTTCAGGCATTGAAGGACAGATTAACTTCAGCACCGGTTCTAACACTCCTAGAGGGAACCGATGGTTATGCTATCTATTATGACACTTCGGGCATTGGATTGGGTTATGTACTGATGCAGCATGGTAAGTTTGTAGCTTATGCTTCTAGACAACTTAGAAAGCACAAGAAGAATTACCCGACCCACGATTTAGAGTTAGCCGCGGTGATTCATGAACTAAAGATATGGAGGCACTATTTGTATGGCATTCATGTTGATATCTATATGGATCATAAGAGCCTTCAGTATATCTTCAAGCAAAATGAATTGAATTTACGCCAAAGGAGATGGTTGGAGCTACTGAAAGACTGTGACGTTGATATTTTATACCATTCGGGGAAGGCGAATGTAGTAGCCGATGCCCTCAACCGTAGATCTATGGGTAGCGTGTCATATTTACAGCCAGAGAAGAGTGGAATAGCCCATGCGATTTATTAGCTAGCTAGTCTTGGAGTTCTATTACTGGACTCAGGTGATACCGGAGTTACTATTCAGGACACTACAACATCTTCTTTAGTAACTGAAGTGAAGGAACGCGAGTAAGAGGATCCTATGTTAGCTCATTACAGGGATACAACCCCTCAGAAGGAGAAGACACCATTTGAGATTATAGGAGATGGAGTCCTCAGATATCGAGGACAATTATGTGCCCCTAATGTTGCAGGGCTGCACCGACAGGTTATGGGAAAGAATCACTATTCTTGTTATTCTGTTCATCTAGGAGAAAGAAGATGTATCACGATACCAGGGATATATATTGGTGGGACGGAATGAAAAAGGATATAACGAAGTTTGTTTCTCAGTGCCCTAACTATCAGCAGGTTAAGATTGAGCATCAAAAACCCGGTGGATTATTGCAGGCTGTAGAGATTCCAACTTGGAAGTAGGAAGTAATTAATATGGATTTCATCATAGGCTTACGTCGTACCCAGCATAAGTTCGATTCTATATGGGTGATTGTTGATAGACTTACAAAATCAGCCCATTTTCTGCCTGTTAGGACTACGTATTCAACAGAGGATTATGTAAGGCTTTACATTAAGGAGATAGTACGACTTCATGGTATCCCTATATCTATTATCTCAGATAGAGGTTCTCAGTTTACAACTAATTTCTAGAGGTCCTTCCAAAAAGGATTGGGGACTCAGGTAAGTCTTAGTACAACATTTCATCCCAGATAGAAGGACAGACTGAGCGTACTATTCAGACACTTGAGGATATGTTACGGGCTTATGTGATAGACTTCAAGGGTAGCTGGGATGATCATCTGTCGCTTATTGAGTTCGCATATAATAATAGTTATCATTCCAGTATTCAGATGGCTCCATATGAAGCTCCTTACAGACGGAAGTGTAGGTCACCTATAGGATGGTTCGATGATGGGGAAACTAAGTTAGTAGGACCATAGTTGGTACAACAGGCAATCGAGAAGATTAATCTTATACAGTAAAGGCTATTAGAAGCTCACAGCCGTCAGAAGTCTTATGCGGATAATCAATGACGAGACTTGGAGTTTCAAGTTGATGACTGGGTATTCCTAAAGGTATCACGATGAAAGGCATTATGAGGTTCGGTAAGAAAGGAAAACTTAGCCCTCGGTACATTGGACCATATAAGATCATACGCAAGATAGTCCAGGTAGCATATGAGTTAGACTTGCCTTCTGACTTGGAGTCTGTACATCCAGTCTTTCATGTGTCTATGCTCTGTAAATGTATCGGAGATCCTTCCAGAGTCATGTCAGTTGATGATGTTCAGATCACAGAGTCAGTTATCATATGAGGAAACTCCCATTACTATACTTGATAGACAGGTTTGGAGATTGAGGACTAAAGACGTAGCTTCGGTGAAAGTACTTTGGAGAAACAATAATGTGGAAGAAATGACTTTGGAAGCTGAAGAAGACATGAAGTCTAGGTATCCTCACTTTTTTCCTTTTCCAGAGGAGGATTCAACTGAGACATCACAGCCTTAAGGTGCGTGTATGGATTCTTGTGTTAGTTATTGTCATTGGTCGTGTGAGGCCATTGTCGTTATTGATGATTGTGGCCCTATGTGGCATTGAGTTATTAGGTTTTCTACAGGAAGGGTTGGTAGTAGTAATGTTACAAAGGAAACTCTGCCAAAATTTATATATATCCCGGGGAGTTAAACATTCGAGGACGAATGTTTCTAAGGGGGGAAGGATTTTACATTTCCCGTTTCGTACGTTAAAGTTTCGTCGTAAGTTAATCGACATAGGCTCAAGAATGAGATTATTTTTGAGGTTATAAGTATTTATGCTATTTATAACAGGTGATAAGTAAGTGCCGTGAAGGTTAGAGGGTAAACAAATCAAAGAAAATGAGTTTCGTTGAAGGTTGTCAATTTGGGATAAATACGGTCCAAGCTATAATACCCTGTATTTATGGATTAGTGCCATACAAGGTACCACATGACCATGATAGTAAGGTGTATAAAGTATGTTAAAAGTGATTAGTATTTTAAGTAAATTAAGATATTACCTAATTATGTTGGTAATTGGTTAATTATTAATTTGAGTGAGAAGTTAACACATCAATTAGAAATTTGTGAATAAGTTTTTTGTGGAATCATCACCCCAACGTGGCAGCAAGGGGTTATGTTTGCTAAGACCAAACAATGACTCTTTGGCTTATATGGCTAGGTGGCATATTTAGGGGATTTTGGAAAAGTAATCCATATCAAGTGGGGCCCACAACCCATTATGATAAGAGACCTCCCTAATTCATAAAGAGAGATGCATATATCTGCAAAGTAACGGATGAAAGCTACAAAGGAATTCATACGAAACCACATAATGTAATAGCAACGTGACTTGCAATTCTAAGGGAGCACGGTATAACCGTTCTCAAGAATATCATACGGATTTTCCCTACTTCGATTTGTTGTTACGTGTTTTGTCGCGATTGACGTGTGTTAAAGGGATTGTCAAGAGAATCGGCTCAGTTATGTTAAGGCTATCCCTTCTTTCCTTTTGGTATGATCTCTATGATACAAATGAAACGAGCAAACATACAACTTTCATAAATGCCTCTATCCATAGAAGCACTAGGGGTGCCTATGTTCTTGATTCCCCATGTGTCTTATTATTATATCTTCTGTTCATGGGACTCAGAAAAATATGTAGTCGATAAAATTTATCTGAAGGCATATTTATTTTATGACATTCCGAGAGATCTTAATGACTTACTTTTTGTTGCATTCAATTATACATGTACATTGACCCATGACCAGATGGCGTTATATACGCAGCACCACCTGATCATTTGGTATATGTTGATGATTTGGCCCATTGAGGCCGAGATAATATGTGTCACGACCCAATTCTCCCTCCGTAAGACGTCGTGACAGCACCTAGTCTCTACGACTAGGTAAGCCTAACAAAATGCGAAAATAACAAAAATGGAAGTAAAACTTAACAACTAACTGCAGCAGATAACTAAATAACTGGTAACAACGCCGCTCGGCATGTACAATAAACAACACTCTAGTAATACACAGTAGTCCCAAAACCCGAAACATCATAAGTCACAAGCTACAGAAGGAAACTAGTATCTCTATACACCAGAGTCTAATAAAGGAAGTACGGAAAGTAAATGACATAGGAGGAAATAGAGGGGGATTCCGAGGTCTGCGGATGCGGCAGATCTACCTTGAAGTCTCCGTACAACAACAAGTACTCTTAGCTAATAGCGGGGCTGATAAGAAGTACCTGGAACGTCGACCGGGCCCAAGTCTCGGAATCGAGTAAAAGTCACAAAATATGAACACTCATTCACTCACGAGTTCACTCGTACCAAAATTATCCAAATCCGAAGTCAAAATCCCAATCAAAACCCAAAATCTTGGTTGAAGAACTTCTTTCCATTTTTCCCAAATTTTCACCCAAAATCCGAAATTAAATGATGAAGTTAATAATAGATTAGTGGGATATAACCAAAATCAAGTAAAGAATCATTACCCAATCGATGTCTCTGAAAATCCCTCAAAATCTCGTCCAAATCCGAGCTCCCTATCTCAAATTTTGATAAAAATGGCCAACCCTTGTTTTTGGAAACTTTAATACTGCCCAGACATTTCCTTCTTCGCGAACGCGGCCACACCCTCGCGTTCGTGAAGCACAAATTTACTTCGGCCAAAAATAGTCCATCGCGAATGCGATGCCCTTGTCGCGAACGCGAAGACCATTCAGCTCGACCCTACGCAAACGCGGGACCAACGTCACGAACGCATAGGCAAAAAGGGCCTGGGGATCCAGTTGGCCAATACCTCTACGCGAACGTGGGACCTCCATCGCGAATGTGTAGACCAAGTACCTCAGTGCTTCGCGAACGCGGGACCTCCATCGTGAACGCGAAGCACAAAATCTCGCCTGCCTCCAGTTCCCTCGCGAACGCGAAGAAGGAAACCAAAACTGAAGAACACCAGAAATCTGCAATCTCTCCTAAGTCCAAAACGATCCGTTAACCACCCGAAATCAACCCGAGGGCCACGGGACCTCAACCAAACATACCTACAAGTCCTAAAACACCATAAGAACTTAGTCGAGCCTTCAAATCACATCAAACAACGCTAAAACATGAATTGCCCTCCAATTCAAACTTAATGAACTTTGAAACTTCAAACTTCTACAACCGATGCCGAAACATATCAAATCACATCCGATTGACCTCAAATTTTGCACACAAGTCATAATTGATATTACGGACCTACTCCAACTTCTGGAATCGGAATTCGACCCCAATATCAAAATGTCCACTACCGGTCAAAATCTCCCAAAATTTGACTTTCGCCATTTCAAGCCTAAATCAGCTACAGACCTCCAAAACACAATCCGGATACGCCCCTAAGTCCAAAATCACCCAACAAAGCTAACGGAACCGACGAAACTCCATTTTAGAGTTGTCTTTACACAGTTCTGAATATGGTTAAAATCCTCAGGCTTAAGCTTCCATTTAGGGACTAAGTGTCCCAAAACACTTCGAAACCAAAAACAAAACCTCGCGACAAGTCACATAAGCAAAAAAAGATTCGGGGAAAGCATAAAATAGGGGATCGGGGCTATTACTATCAAAATGACCAGCCGAGTCATTATATCCTCCCCCTCTTAAAATAATCGTTCGTCCTCGAACGAGCATAAAGACATACCCGAAGTGGTGAAAAGATGAGGATGACGGCTGTGCATATCCTGCTAGGTCTCCCAAGTCGCCTCCTCGACTGGCTAACCCCTCCACTGAACCTTCACGAAATCAATGTTCTTCGATCTCAGCTTTCGAACCTGTCTGTCCAAAATAGCCACTGACTCCTCAACATAAGATAAATCCTTGTCCAACTGGACTGAGCTGAAATCCAACACATGAGACGGATCACCTTGATACTTCCGGAGCATAGAAACATAGAATACCAGATGAACTCCTGCTAGACTGGGAGGTAAGGCAAGCTCATAAGCAACCTCCCCAACACACCGCAACATCTCAAAGGGACCAATGAACTTTGGATTCAGCTTGCCCTTCTTCCCGAACCTCATAACGCCCTTCATAGGCAAAACCCGGAGCAAGACCCGCTCTCCCACCATGAATGCAACATCGCAAACCTTTTGATCCACATAACTCTTCTGTTTGGACTGGGATGTGCGAAGTCGATCCTGAATCACCTTCACCTTATCCAGGGCATCTTGAACCACGTCTGTACCCAATAATCTAGCCTTGCCCTGCTCGAACCAACCCACCGGAGACCGGCACTGCCTACCATACAGAGCCTCATACGGTGCCATTTGGATGCTCGACTGATAACTGTTGTTGTAGGAAAACTCCGCAAGTGGCAAGAATTGATCCCAAGAACCTCCAAAATATATCACACACGCACGGAGCATATCCTCTAATATCTGAATAGTGCGCTCGGGCTGTCCGTCCATCTAAGGGTGAAATGATGTGCTCAACTCAACCCGAGTACCCAACTCTTACTGTACAGCCCTCCAGAACCGTGATGTAAACTGCGTACCACTGTCAGAGATGATAGATACCGGTACGCCATAAAGCCTGAGGATCTCGCAGATATAAATTCGAGCCAGCTGCTCGGAAGAATAGGTAGTCATCATAGGAAGGAAATGAGCTGACTTGGTCAGCCTATCCACAATCACCCAAACTGCATCAAACCTCCGCTGAGTCCATGGGAGTCCAACAACGAAATCCATAGTGATCCGCTCCCATATCCACTCCGGAATCTCTAACTTCTGAAGTAACCCACCTAGCCGTTGATGCTCATACTTCACCTGCTTGCAATTTAGGCACCGAGCTACATACTCCAATATGTCCTTTTTCATCCTCCTCCACCAGTAATGTTGCCTCAAGACCTGGTACATCTTTGCGGCACTCGGATGAATGGAGTACAATGAGAGGTGAGCCTCCTGGAGAATCAACTCACGCAACCCATCTACATTGGCCACACATAGCCTATCCTGCATTTTCAATGCACCACCATCCCCAATAGTGACCTCCTTAGCATCACCGTGCTAAACTGTGTCCTTGAGGACAAGCAGATGAGGGTCATCATACTGACGCTCCCTGATACGATCATAAAGAGAAGACTGAGAGACCACACAAGCCAATACTTGACTCGGCTAAAAAATTATCCAATCTCACAAACTTGCTGGCTAAGGCCTGAACATCCAATGCCAATGGCCTCTCTACTGCTGGTAGATATGCTAAACTCAACAAACTCTCTGCTCGGTGATTCAAGGCATCGGCCACCACATTGGCCTTCCCCGGATGGTACAAAATGGTTATATCATAATCCTTAAGCAGCTCAAATCACCTCCGCTGATGCAAGTTAAGATCCTTCTATTTGAACAGATGCTGCAAACTCCAGTGATCGGTGTAAATCTCACAAGGGACATCGTACAAATAGTGTTGCCAAATCTTCAAGGAATGAACAATAGCTGCTAAATCAAGGTCGTAGACATGATAGTTCTTTTCATGCACCTTCAACTATCTAGATGCGTAGGCAATCACCCTACCGTCCTGCATCAACACTGCACCGAGACCAATCCGCGATGCATCACAATATATAGTATAAGACCCCAAACCTGTAGGCAATACCAATACTAGGGCTGTAGTCAAAGCTGTCTTGAGCTTCTGAAAACTCTCCTCACACTCCTCTATCCACCGGACTGGAGCACCCTTTGGGGTAAGCCTGGTCATATGTGCTTTAATAGATGAGAATCCCTCTACAAAATGATGGTAATACCCAGCCAAACCAAGAAAACTCCGGATCTCCGTAGCTGATGACGGTCTAGGCCAACTCTGCACTGCTTCCACCCTTTTCAGATCTACTTGGATTCCATCACTCAATACCACATGACCCAAGAATGCCACTGAGTCTAGACAAAACTTACACTTTGAAAATTTTGCATATAACCTCTTTTCTCTCTATGTCTGAAGCGCAGTCATTAGGTGCTTCTTATGATCCTCCCGAGTCCGGGAGTACACCAGAATGTCGTCAATAAACATAATGACGAATGAGTCAAGATAAGGCCGGAACACACTGTGCATCAAGTGCATAAAAGCTGTTGGGGCATTGGTCAGCCCAAATGACATCACAAGGAACTCGTAGCGACCATACCGAGTCCTGAAAGCAGTTTTAGAGATATCTTGCTCCCGAATCTTTAACTGATGATAGCCGGAACGTAAATCAATCTTTGAAAACACCCTGGCACCCTGTAGCTGATCAAATAAATCATCAATACGAGGCAATGGATACCTGTTCTTCACTGTAACTTTGTTCAGCTGGCGATAATCAATGCACATACGCATAGAACTATCCTTCTTCTTCACAAACAAGAAAGGATCACCCCAAGGTGACACACTAGGCCGAATGAAGCCCTTATCAAGAAACTCCTGTAACTGCTCCTTCAATTCCTTCAACTCAGGAGGAGCCATACGATACAGAGGAATAGAGATGGGCTGAGTGCCCGGCAACAAATCAATGCCAAAATTAATATCTCTGTCGGGCGCCATGCCCAGAAGATCAGCTGGAAACATATCTAGAAAGTCCCTCACTACTGGAACTGACTCAACTGTAGGGGTATCAATACTGACATCTCTCACATAAGCTAGATACACGTCACACCGCTTCTCAACCATTCGTTGAGCTTTAAGAAATGAAATAACTCTTTTGGGAGCATACTCTAAGGTACCTCTCCACTCTAATCACGGTAAACCTGGCATAGCCAGCGTCATGGTCTTAGCGTGACAATCAAGAATAGCATAATGGGGAGACAACCAGTCCATGCCCAAGATAACATCAAAGTCTACCATGCTGAGTAATAATAAATCGGCTCTGGTCTCAAAACCACTAAGAGCAATAAAAAACGACCGATACACGTGGTCCATAACAAGGGAATCTCCCACAGGAGTAGACACATAAATAGGGGAACTCAAGGAATCCCAAGATATGCCCAAATACGGGGCAAAATAAGAGGACACATAGGAATAAGCGGAGCCTGGATCAAATAAAACTGACGCATCTCTATGACAGAGCGAGACAATACCTATAATGACAGAGTCGGAAGTAACTGCCTCTGTACGAGCAGGAAGAGCATAATATCTGGTTTGGCCTCCCCCTCTAGGGCGACCTCGACCTCCCCAACCTCCACCTCAAGCTGGCTGAGCAGGTGGGGCGGTAGCTAGTGCTGGAATCATAGCCTGAGGACCCGGTGGAGCACTTGGTGGCTGAGAAGTCTGTGGAGGTGCACCCCTCTGAAGTCTGGGGCAATCACTCACCATATGGCGAGTGTTGCCACACTCAAAACAAGCTCTCGGAGAACGTGGTTGCTGTGACTAGCTCGGGCCAGGTCTGCTGGACTGACCGCTAAAAGCACCCCATGCAGGAGGCACACTAGACACTAGCGGTGCATAATAAGGCTCCTAGAGCCTAGAAGGGACCGGAATACCACTGGCGGCTGGAAGAGCTGAATGAATGAGGCGACTCCCATAGCCCCTACCCTGGCGAACTGCAGATGGGACATGAGTACCACTATAAGTGCAGACTCTCTGGACTTCTTAGCCTCCCTATACTCTCTATCCCGAGCGAGCATGCCCTCCAATCTCCTAGCAATACTCACAACCTACTGATAAGAAATATCCATCTTCAACTCCCGGGCCATACTAATCCTGATACTGGGGTGGAGTCCCTCAATAAACCGACGAACCCTCTCTTGAACTATGTCAACCAAGGCCGGTGCATGTCAGGCCAAATCACTGAAACGAACTGCATACTCTGACATAGTCATAGCACCTTGGCGCACCTGCCCAAACTCCGCACGCCATGCGTCCCTGAGGCTCTGAGGGGCATACTCTCTCAAAAACATGTCCGAGAATTGAGTCCATGTAAGTGAAGCTGCCTCAGCTAGACTACTTAACTCATAAGCACGCCACCACTGATAGGCTGCTCCTCTAAGCTGGAATGCAGTAAAAGAAACCCCATTCGACTCCGCTACACCCATAGTACGGAGAATACAGTAACACTCCTCTAGAAAACCCTGGGCATCCTCTGACACCAATCCACTGAAGGTAGGAGGGTGGTACTTCTTGTACCTCTCAAGTCTGAGCTGCTCCACCTCAGAAACTGCTGCCCTAACCTCACGCTGAGCTGGAGCTACCGGCTGCATCGGTAAAATCTCTGGAACCTGGTCGACCTGAACCCGCTGCTCTGGAGTACCTGCGATAGGAGTTTGTGCTCCTCCCCCGACCTGAGATGTGGCAGGAGTAAGTGGAATCAATCCAGCCTGAGTTAAGGTGCTGAACATGCTCAGAAACAAGGCTAGAGTCTCCTGGAGGGCTGGTGCAGCAACAGGTACCTCAGGTGCCTGCCCTCCAGTTGGAGCTACTGGGGGCTCCTCTGTAGCAGCTCGTGCGGGTGCTCCGTCTGCACCGCGTGGACGTCCTAGGCCTCTACCCTGACCCCGACCTCTCATGGCTCTAGCAGGGGGCACGGGTGCCTGGTCATCGGATCTGCCTGTACACGTCCTCACCATCTATGAGAGAATATAATACAGAAGTTTAGAATTTTGAAGTCAACAATTTCGCACAACAAGGAATCAAAGAAGTGTATTATTTTTCCTAACAATTCCATAGCCTCCCGAAGATAAGTGCAGACGTCTCCGTACCGATCCGCGAGACTCTAATAAACTGGCTTGTGACTCACGACACGTATGGACCTAGAGCTATGATACCAAAGTAAATGCCTCGTAGTGTAAATATGCAAGACATGGGGATCTCCCGAGTAAACGCCTCGCAGGTAATTCAACTAAGCATGTTGCACAAATTTGCAAGTAAGGGTTAAGGCACGTAGACATGTGGTACTGGGCTAAACATGATCACTACATATGCTAAGGTAACTCAGTTAATGTATTTTAAAAGAAGACAACTCAGTTAATGTATTTTAAAAGATGACAAATCAGCAAGAACTGAATTTTCCATAATCAGCCCATTTACGCACTCGTCACCTTGCGTACACAGCGCTCACATATCACAAATTTTTACAACAGTACCAAATCCTAAGGGGATTTCCCCCACACAAGGTTAGACAAGGCACTTACCTCAAATCTCGCTCAATCAATCGGTAAGAATGCCTTTCCTCGATTTTTCGACTCTGAATGGACCAAATCTAGCCAAAAGCAATTACATATGATGAATAAAACTACAAGGAACTAATTTAAATCATAAATTTACGACTTTAGCAAAGAATAAAAAAATCACCACAAAATGTCGACCCGGGCCCACGTCTCAGAATTGGGAAAAAGTCACAAAATATGAACACCAATTAGATATCTAGTTCACCCATACCAAAATTACCAAAATCCGACACCAACTCGACCCTCAAATCCTCAAATTACACTCCCCAAATCCCCAGCCTCAAACTCCCAAATTCCACCTTAAATACACGCTAACTAGGTGGGAAAATAAATGAGGAAGCAAGATTATTAATCAAAATAAGCACAAGGGACTTACCTCAAGAAATCCCTCGAAAATGCTCTCAAGAAATCACCAAACCCGAGCTCAAAATGTCTAAAATGAGCAAAAATCGCGAACCCTTGCATTTAAATGTTCTGTCCAGCATTTCCGCTTCTGCAGTCACTTAGTCGCATTTGCGGCCTCGCAGAAGTGACACAATACCCGCATCTGCGGTTCCTGCAGTCCAAATCCCGCTTCTGCGGGTGCGCATCTGCTCCAATATGTCTGCTTCTGCTGACAGGCCTCCCCAAGCACCCGTCCACTTCTGCGATCGATCTTCTGCATAAGCGATTCCGCTTCTACGGCCCTCACACCGCACCTGCGACCACTGGCCAATTCCCCTAGCCCCGCACCTGCACCTCTTTGCTCGCATCTGCGGTCAGCCTTGCACAGGCGCGATTACACCAGAACCAGCCCAGCACCAGAAAATCCTCTATAGTCCATAAATGATCCGCTAACCATCCAAAACTCACCCGAGGCGCCCGGGACCTCAACCAAATATACCCACCAGTCCTAAAACATCACACGAACTTAGTCGAGCCTTTAAATCACATCAAACAATGCTAAAAAATGAATTACACATCGATTCAAGCCTAATGAACTTTAAAGTTTCAAACTTCAACATCCGACGCCGAAACCTACCAAATCAAGTCCGATTGACCTCAAATTTTGCACACAAGTCATAATTGACATTACGGACCTATTCCAACTTCCGAAATTGGAATCTGACCCCAATATCAAAATGTCCATTCCCGGTCAAACTTTCCAAAATTCATCAAATTTCCAACTTTCGCCAATTAACGCTAAAATGTCCTACAGACCTCCGATTCAATATCCGAACACGCTCCTAAAACCAAATCACCCTACGGAACTATTGGAACTGTTGAAACTCCATTCCGAAGTTGTCTTCACACAGTTCAAACTATGATTGATTCCTACAACTTAAACTTCCATTTTAGGGACTATGTGTTTATTTCACTCTGAAACCAAAACAAATCCTCCCGGCAAGTCACAAAACCAAAAAATGAAATAGAGGGAATAGTAAATAGGGGTTCAGGGCTTATTTCCTCGAAACGACCGGCCGGGTCATTACATTCTCCCCCTCTTAAAACATACGTTCGTCCTCGAACGAGTATAAAGACATACCTAAAGTGGTGAAAATATGAGGACAACATCTGCGTATATCATGCTCGGTCTCCCAAGTCACCTCCTCGACTGGATGACCCCTCCACCGAACCTTCACAGAAGCGATGCTCTTTGACCTCAACTTTCGAACCTGCCTGTTCAAAATGGCCACTGGATCCTCAACATAAGATAGATCCTTGTCCAACTGGACTGAGATAAAGTCTAACACATGAGACAGATCGTCGTGATGCTTCAGGAGCATGGAAACATGGAATACTTGATGAACTATAGAGAGACTAGGTGGTAGTGCAAGTCTGTAAGCCACATCTCCAACCCTTTCAAGGATATCAAAAGGTTCGATATACCTAGGGCTCAACTTACCCTTTTTTTCCGAACCTCATCACACCCTTCATGGGCGAAACCTGGAGCAAGACTCGCTCCCCAACCATGAATGCAACGTTGGCGAACTTTTCGATCCGTATAAATCTTCTGCCTGGACTGGGCTATACGAAGTCGATCCTGAATCAATTTAACTTTCTCCAAGGCATCCTGAATGAAGTCTGTACCCAATAGCCTAGCCTCACCCGGCTCGTACCAACCCACTGAAGACCAGCACCATCTACCATACAAAGCCTCATACGGTGCCATTTGAATGTTCGACTGATAACTATTATTGTAGGCAAACTTCGCAAGTGGCAATAATTGATCCCAAGCACCCCCAAAATCAATCACACACGCATGAAGCATATCCTCCAATATCTGAATAGTGCGTTCTGGCTGTCCGTCCATCTGAGGGTGAAATATTGTGCTCAACTCCACACGAGTACCTAACTCATATTGTATGGCTCTCCAGAACCGTGATGTAAATTGCGTACCCCGGTCAAAGATGATAGATACCGGGACACCATGAAGTTTAAGGATCTCGCAAATGTAAATCTGAGAAGCTGCTCCGAAGAGTAGGTAGTAACCATATGAACGAAATGAGCTGACTTGGTCAATCTATCCACAATCACCCAAACCACATCAAACTTCCTCTGAGTCCATGGGAGCCCAACAACAAAAACCATAATGATCCGCTCCCATTTCCACTCTGGAATCTCTATCTTCTGAAGCAATCCACCCGGTCACTGATGCTCATACTTCACCTGCTGACAATTTAGGCAACGAGCTACATATTCCACTATATCCTTCTTCATCCGCCTCCACCAATAGTGCTACCTCAAATCCTGATACATCTTCGCTGCACCTGGGTGAATGGAGTACTGTGAACTGTGAGCCTCCTAGAGGATCAACTCACGCAAACCATCTACATTAGGCACACATAGCCTGACCTGCATTCGTAACACACCGTCATCTTCAATAGTGACCTCCTTGGCATCACCGTGCTGAATCGTGTCCTTAAGGACAGGCAGATGGGGGTCATCATACTGACGCTCCTTGAAACGATCATAAAGAGAAGAATGAGAAACTACACAGGCCAAAACTCTGCTCGGCCTGAAAACATCCAATCTGACAAACTGGTTGGCTAAGGCCTGAACATCCAAGGCTAAAGGCCTTTCTGCTACTAGTAGATATGCTAAACTGCCCAAACTCTCCGCCTTGCGACTCAAGGCATCGACCACCATATTGGCCTTCCCGGGATGTAGAGAATGGTGATGTCATAATCCTTAAGCAACTCCAACCATCTCCGTTGATGCAAGTTAAGATCCTTCTATTTAAACAGATTTTGTAGACTCCGGTGATCTGTGAAAAACTCACAAGGAACACCATACAAATAGTGTCGCCAGATCTTCAAGACATGAACAATAGCTGCTAACTCGAGGTCGTAGACATGATAGTTCTTTTCATGCACCTTCAACTATCTGGATGCGTAGGCAATCACCCTACTGTCCTGCATCAACACCGTGCCGAGACCAATGCGCGACGCATCATAATACACCGTATAGGACCCCGATCCAGTAGGAAACACTAACACTTGGGCTGTAGTCAAAGTAGTCTTGAGCTTTTGAAAGCTCTCCTCACACTCCTCGGTCCACCTGAACGGAGCACCCTTCTGGGTCAATCTGGTCATAGGTGATGCAATAGACGAGAAACCCTCTACAAATCGATGGTAATACCCCGCCAAGGTAAGAAAACTCCGGATCTCCGTAGTTGAGGACGGTCTGGGCCAACTCTACACTGCTTCAATCTTTTTTGGGTCTACCTTGATCCCCTCACTCTATACTACATGGCCCAAAAATTCCACTGAATCTAGCTTGAATTCACACTTCAAAATTTTTTCATATAACTTCTTCTCTCTCAAGGTTTGAAGCACAGTCCTCAGGTGCTGCTCATGATCCTCCTGACTCCGGGAGTACACCAGAATGTCGTCAATAAACACAATGACGAAAGAGTCAAGATAGGGCTGAAATACATTGTTCATCAAGTGCATGAATGCTGTTGGGGCATTGGTCAGCCCAAAAGATATCACAAGGAACTCGTAATGACCATACCGAGTCCTGAAAGCAATCTTCGGGATATCCGACTCCCGAATCTTCAACTGATGATAGCTTGAATGCAAGTCGATCTTAGAGAACACTCTAGCACCCTGAAGCTAATCAAATAGGTCACCAATACATGGCAATGGATACGTGTTCTTCACTATAACCTTGTTCAACTGGCGATAGTCGATACACATTCGCATAGAACCATCCTTCTTCTTCACAAACAAGACAGGAGCACCCCAAGGCGATACACTGGGCCGAATGAAGCCCTTATTGAGTAACTCTTACAACTATTCCTTTAACTCTTTCAAATCTACCGGGGCCATCTGATAAGGTGGAGTAGAAATGGACTGAGTGCCCGTTAACAAATCAATGCCAAAGTCAATATCCCTGTTAGGCGACATGCCCGGAAGTTCTACCAGAAATACGTTTGCAAAATCCCTCACCACCGAAACTTGACTCCACAGTAGGATTATCAATACTAACATCTCTCACATAGGCCAAATACGCATCACACCCCTTTCTCAACCATTCACTGAGATTTAAGAAATGAAACAACCCTGCTAGGAATATGATCCAAGGTACCTGTCCACTCTAGCCGTGGTAGACCTGGCATAGCCAACGCCACCATCTTGGAATGACAATCGAGGATAGTGTGATAGGGTGACTGCCTCCGTCCTAGTAGGAAGGGCATAATATCTGGCCTGGCCTCCCCCTCTAGGGACCTCTACCTCTAGCTGGTTGTGCAAGTGGGGTGGTAGCTGGTGCTGTAATCATAGCCTGAGGACCCGGTGGAGCACGCGGTGCCTGAGAAATCTGTGGAGGTGCACCCCTCCTGAATCTGAGGCAATCCCTCCCCAAATGACGAGTGTCGCCACACTAAAAACAAGCTCTTAGAGGACGTGGCTGCTGTGACTGGCTCGAGCCTGATCGACTGGACTGACCACTGGAATCACCCCGTACAGGAGGCACACTAGACACTGGCTGTGCATAATAAGGATCATGGGGCCTAGTAGTGTGATAAGTAGGGATTTTGACCAATTATTTGCTCTCTTTTACTTGCGATTTAGCTCAAAAATGCTTAAAGGCATTCCCGGAAACTAACAAAATGTGCTTACTTGGAGGAATATTGGGATATGAGCCAAAGAAGTCAAAATCAACTCATAAAGGAGTCAAAAGTGAACAAGAACCAAAATAGGGCAAAAAGGTCAGCAGTGCGGCCGCAAAGAGGAGATTCAGAGAATGGTATTTGGGCAAGCTGAAGGAGTGCGAACCGCACCAAAATTGTGCGGCCGCAGAATATCAAGTGCGGCCGCACTCACTATTATGCAGTCCGCAGGAGTGAAGAATCAGAGAGTTGGATTCAAGTTCAAAATCAAGGAGTGCAGACTGCATCATTTTTATGCGGTCGCACAATCAAAAGCGCGGCCGCACTCATTTTTATGCGGACCGCAGAAGCCCCGAAGTTCCAAGCCCAAATATTCCAAGAATGCGGACCGCATAATAATTGTGTGGCCATAGAAGCTCAATGTGCGGACCACACCAGATATATGCGACCGCACAACCTCCGCAGGGGCAATTTTGTCAGATATTTTCAGCTTAGTATAAATAAAACTTTTTATCATTTTTAGGAAGAGTGACGCTGGAGAAGAGCACATGAGCCATTTTCTTTGCTATTTTGAGGACTTTTGTACTAGATTAACATCTATACATTAGATTTTCTTTCCCTAATCAATTAATATGCATTCTATCTTAATTTCTTCTTTGATTTCTGTACTTTTCATGAGTAGCTAAATCTTTAGCTAGGGTTGTGACCCAACCCTAGTGTGGGTATTTGATGGGTGTTTAATTTAGGGATTACTTTTGATTGGGTTAGTGATATTTAGCCTTGTTCATGATTGAACCCTAGAATCAATGGCTGCAAGCATTGATTCATGCCTATTTGACTTAACCTCTACTTAAGAAAGAGAGGCTAAGTCTAGGAAAACTTGGCTAACAAGAAATTGGGGTGAACTCAAGAAATTGATAGCCCAATTAAAGGGTTAAACCTAGAGATAGTAATACCCGACTTGAGCTAATATCACTTATATTGTGCAAATACCCAATTGGATTTGAGAAAGCCAAATTGGGAAAAATCACTCAAACTACTGCGAGGTATAGAGTGAGAACCCGGATGTGATTGCTACATCACGACCCCAACTAATCAAATTTGCCCTAGAGTTTACAACCCATTAGATAACCACCTAGGTAGAAGTCACGACCCTAGTCCCTTTTAATCATTTGAAAAACTCAAAACCAAAAATATTGTCCTTAGTTTTATACTTGCAAACAATAGAGTAAAGTAGAAGTAGAACACCAATCAGGTTTGTAGAAGTGTAATTGGAGCCAGAACTTGCAATTAACTTAGATATACACCTAATCCCATATTCTAACTCCCTGTGGATTCGATCCCGACCTTCGTTGGGTTTATTATTGCATCGACCACCTCACTATTTAATTGTGGTATGGGTTTGGCTGAGATCATAGTGGCCGAAGCACTGCTGGGGGCTGGAAGTGCTGAATGAACAGGGCGACCCATATAACCCCTGGTATGACGAGTTACCGCTGGGGCACAAGTACCACTATAAGTGCCAGACTCTTGAGACCTCTTGGCCTCTCTCTCCTCTCTATCCCGAGTCAGCATGCTCTCTAACCTCCTAGCAATCCCCACTACATGCTGATACACAATATCCATCTCCAACTCTCGCTCGATGCTCAATCTGATGCTGGGGTTGAGCCCCTCAATAAACCGACGAACCCGCTCTCGAACAGTAGCAACCAAGGCTGGTGCATGCCTAGCCAAATCACTGAATCAGACCGTATGCTATGACACAGTCATATGACCCTAGCGCAACTGCTCAAACTCTGCATGCCAAGCATCTCTGAGACTCTAAGGAACATACTCCCTCAAGAACATATCTAAGAACTGAGTCCAGGTGAGTGAAGCTGCCTCAGCCGGACAATCCAACTCGTATGCGTGCCAGAACTGGTAGGCCGCTCCTATAAGCTCGAATGTAGTGAAAGAAACCCCACTAGTCTCCGCAACACCCATAATATGGAGCATATGGTGGCACTCCTCAATAAAACCCTGGGCATCCTCTGACGCCAAGCCACTGAAAGTAGGTGGGTGGTACTTCTTGTACCTTTCGAGCCTGAGTTGCTCTGCCTCAGAAGCTGCTGCCCTAACCTCGGGCAGAACTGGGACTACCAGTTGCATCGGTATAATCTCTAGATCGTGGTCTGCCTGAACCCACTGCTCTAGGGTACCGGCGATGGGAGTCTGTGCTCCTCCCCCGGCCTGAGATGTGACAGGAGCAATAGGTATCAATCCTGCCTGATCCAAGGTACTGAACATGCTTAGGAACTGGGCTAGAGTCTCCTGGAGAGATGGTGTAGTAACAGGCGTCTTAGGTGCCTGCCCCCCAACTGAAGCTACTAGTGGCTCCTTTGTAGCAGCTCGTGCGGGCGCTCTGGCTACACCACGTGGACGTCGTCGACCTCTACCCCGACCCCGACCTCTCACGGCTCTAGCAGGGGAAGCGAGTGTCTGATCATCCGATCCAGCTGTACGTGTCCTCACCATCTGTGAGAGAATAGAAAGACAGAAGTTTAGAGTCCGGAGTTAAAATCTCGCACGATAAGGAATCAAAGAAAGTGAAACTTTTCCTAACAGTTCCATAGCCTCCCGAAGATAAGTACAGACGACTCTGTACCAATCCGCGAGACTCTACTAAACCTGCTTGTAACTCTTAACACCTATGAACCTAGAGCTCTGATACCAACTTATCATGACCCTATTTGTTTTCCCTCCTTAGGACATCGTGATGGCACCTAGTCTCTACGACTAGGTAAGCCTAACAAATTGCGGAAATAAATGAATAATAAACTAAACTCCAATCTCAACACATGATATATAAATATAAAACTGCAAATCCATAATTTCAACTCCCAAAACCCGTTAAAAATAAGTCATAAGCTTCTAAAAGAAATACTAAGTGTCTCTATACATCAGAGTCCAAGGAGAATAAGGAAAACAACATAATAAGGATAGAGGGGGACTCCGAGGTCTGCGAACGCTGGCAGATATACCTTGAAGTCTCTACATGCGGTCCGACTCACTGTCCGCTTCTACGATGGAGCCTCCCCTCCATGTTCCGCTTTTGCGATCACAAAGCCGCTTCTGCGGCTTTGCAGATGCGGCGAAATCTCAGCACCTGTGCACACTGCCTTGCCAGCCCCTCCCCGCTTCTGTACTTTCCCAGCTCGCACCTGCTAGAAAATGTCTACAGGTGCGATTACACCAGAAGGCAAAAAATTTCAGATTTTTTCGTAAGTCCAAATTTCGATTTGTTAACCATCCGAAATACACCCGAGGCCCCCGGGACCTCAACCAAACATACCAACAAGTTCTAAAACATCATACAAACTTAGTCGAAACTTCAAATCACATTAAACAACGCTAAAACCACGAATCATACCCCAATTCAAGCTTAATGAAACTAAGAATTTCAACTTCTACATTCGATGCCGAAACCTATCAAATCAAGTCCGATTGACCTCAAATTTTTCGCACAAGTCATAAATGACACAACAGACCTATTCCAATTTTCAAAATCGGATTCCGACCCCGATATCAAAAAGTCAACCCCTCTGTCAAACTTCCAAACTTAAATTTCTATTTTAGCCATTTCAAACCAAATTTAACTACGGTTTTCCAAATAATTTTCCGGACACGCTCCTAAGTCTAAAATCAATATACGGAGCTATTGGAATCATCAAAATTCTATTACAGGGTCATTTACACAAACCAATATCCGGTCAACCTTTTCAACTTATGTTTTCATTTTGGAGACTAAGTGTCTCAATTCATTTCAAAACCTCACCGGACCTGAACCAATTACCCCGGCAAGTCTCATAACAACTGTAAAACACAAATTGAGAAGTAAATTGGGGAATGGGGCTGTAACTCAAAACGACCGGTCGGGTCGTTACATTCTCCCCCTCTTAAACAAACGTTCGTCCTCGAACGGGTTTAGAATCATACTTGGAGCCTTAAATAGGTGTTGATATTTGCTCTGCAACTCCCGCTCAATCTCCCAGGTAGCTTCTCTGACTGGTTGGCCTCTCCACTGCACTTTCACTGAAGCTATGTTCTTTGATCTCAGCTTTTGAACCTGCTAGTCTAAAATGGTCATCGGCTCCACATCATACGTCAAATTACCATCCAACTATACTGTACTGAAATCCAAAACATGAGACGGATCCCCTACATACTTCTGGAGCATCGATAAATGAAACACTGGATGAACACCCGATAGACTAGGCGATAGCGCAAGTTCATAAGCCACCTCTCCAATCTTCGTAAATATTTCAAAAGGCCCAATATATCTAGGACTCAACTTTCCCTTCTTCCCCAATCTCAACACACCTTTCATGGGTGAATCCTTGAGCAGAACCTTCTCCCCAAACATTTAAGCAACTTCACGGACCTTTCGGTCGGCATAACTCTTCTGTCTAGACTGCGCCGTGCGAAGTTGATCCTGAATCAATTTAACCTTTTCCAAAGTATCTTGTTCCAAATCAGTAACCAATAGCCTAGCCTCACCCGGTTCAAACCAACCCACCAAAGACCGACACTGTCTCCCATATAAGGCCTCATACAGAGCCATCTGAATGCTCGATTGGTAGCTGTTATTGTAAGCAAACTCCGCGAGTGGCAGAAACTGATCCCAAGAACCCCTAAAATCAATGACACAAGCGCGTAACATATCCTCTAATATTTGAATAGTGCACTCGGAGTGCACATCCATCTGTGGATGAAATGCTGTACTCAACTGAACCTGTGTACCTAATTCTCGCTGGCACACCGTGTAGGCGAACAATCTCGCGGATATAAATCTCAGCCAACCGCTCTGAAGAATAAGTAGTACCAACTAGAATAAAATGCGCGGACTTGGTCAACCTACCTGTAATCACCCAAACAGCATCAAACTTCCTCAGAGTCCATAGGAGCCCAACTACGAAGTCCATGGTAATACGCTCCCACTTCCACTCCGGAATTTCAAATCTCTGAAGTAATCCGCCCGGTCTCTAATGCTCGTACTTCACCTATTAACAATTTAAACACCGAGCTACAAACCCAACTATATCTTTCTTCATTCACTTCCACCAATAGTGCTGCCTCAAATTCTGATACATCTTTGCGGCACCTGGATGAATGGAGTACCGCAAACTGTGAGCCTCCTGGAGAATCAACTCAGGTAAACCATCTACATTAGGCACACATAGCCTGCCCTGTATCCGTAATACATAGTCATCACCAATAGTGACTTCCTTGGCATCACCGTGCTGAACCGTGTCCTTAAGGACAAGCAGATGGGGGTCATCATTCTGACGTTCTCTGATACGATCATAAAGAGAAGACTGAGAAACCACACAAGCCAAAACTCATATCGGCTAGAAAATGTCCAATCTGACAAACTGGTTGGCCAAGGCCTGAACATCCAAGGCTAAAGGCCTTTCTTCTATCGGTAAGTATGCTAAGCTGCCCAAACTCTTTGCCTTACGACTCAAGGCATATGCCACCACATTGGCCTTTCCGGGATGATAGAGAATGGTGATATCATAATACTTAAGCAACTTCGACCACCTTCACTGCCGCAAATTAAGATCTTTCTGTTTAAACAGATGTTGTAGACTCCGGTGATCGGTATAAACCTCACAATGGACACCGTACAAATAATGCCGCCAAATCTTTAAGGCATGAACAATAGCTTCTAACTCAATGTCGTGGACCTGATAATTCTTCTCATGTACCTTTAACTGTCTGGACGCATAGGCAATCACCCTACCATCTTGCATCAGCACTGTGCCGAGACCAATACGCGACGCGTCACAATACACAGTATAAGACCCTGAACCTGTAGGAAACACCAATACTGGGGCTATAGTCATAACTGTCTTGAGCTTCTGAAAGCTCTCTTCACACTCATCCGACCATCTGAATGGAGCACCTTTCTGGGTCAATTTAGTCATAGGCGTCATAATAGACAAGAAACCCTCCACGAAGCGACGATAATAACCGGCCAAGCCGAGAAAACCCTAAATCTCAGTAACTGAAGATGGCCTGGGCCAACTTTGAACTGCCTCTATCTTCTTTGGATCCACCTTAATTCCTTCACTAGACATTATGTGCCCTAAGAATGCCACCGAACTAAGCCAGAACTCACACTTAGAGAATTTGGCATAAAGTCTCTCCTCTCTTAGCCTCTGTAATACAATACACAAGTGATGTGCATGCTCCTCCTGACTACGTGAGTACACCAGGATATCATCAATAAATACCATGACAAATGAATCAAGATACGGCTGGAATACGTTATTCATCAAGTCCATAAATGCTACTGGGTCGTTGGTCAGCCCAAAAGACATCACGAGAAATTCATAGTGACCATAACGATTCTTGAATGCCATCTTTAGAATATCCGAATCCCGAATTTTTAACTAGTGATAGATACCCAGATCTCAAATCAATTTTGGAGAATACCCTCGCTCCCTGAAGCTGGTCAAATAAATCATCAATACGCGGCAAAGGATACTTGTTCTTGATTGTAACTTTGTTCAACTGCCTGTAATTGATGCACATCCGCATAGTACCATCTTTCTTTTTCACAAACAGAACAAAGGCACCCCAAGGTAACACACTAGGCCTAATAAACCCCTTATCAAGAAGTTCCTAAAGTTGCTCTTTCTATTCTTTCAATTCAACTGGTGTCATATGATACAGAGGAATAGAAATGGGCTGAGTGCCCGGCACCAAGTAAATGCCGAAATCACTATCCCTATCGGGCGGCATACCCGGCAGGTCTGCAGAAAATACATCCGAAAAGTCTCACACTACCGGTACTGAATCAATAGTAGGAGTATCTGCATCAACATCTCTTACAAAGGCCAAATATGACAAACACCCCTTCCCAACAATACGTTTGGCCTTCAAATAACAAATTACCCTGCTGGGAATATAATCTAGAGAACCTCTCAATTCGACTTCGGCAACCCCGGCATCGCCAACGTCACGGTTTTTGCGTGACAGTCCAGAATAGCATGACATGGAGACAACCAATCCATACCCAAGATTACATCGAAATCAACCATACTGAGCACTAAACGATCAACTCTAGTCTCCAATCCCCCAATAGTTACCACACACGACCGACACACACGGTCCACAGTAATAGCGTCGCCCACCGACGTAGATACATGAACAGGTGAAGCTAAGTACTCACGAGGCATATCCAGATATTGAGTAAAGTACTATGATACATACGAATAAGTAGAACTAGAGTCAAATAATATAGAATCTTCCTTGTGGCACACTGAGAAAATACATGTGATCACTGCATCTGAGGTAACGGCATCTGGCCTGGCTGGAAAAGCATAGAATCGGGCTTGACCGCCACCTGATCGGCCTCCCCCTCTTGGGCGACCCCTAGCTGACTGAGCCCCACCCCGAGCTGGCTGGGCGGTTGGCGAAGTAACAAGTGCTGAAGTCGTAGTATGACTCCTCTACTGCACTGGACCTCTCGGAAGATGAGGACACTACCTCTCCATATGCCCAAACTCCCCGCACTCAAAGCAACTCCCCGGTACTGGCGGTGTTGAGGACTGAATCGAGCCCCGAGAACCAGAATAACCGCTAGAAGCACCTGGTGCAAATGAACCCTGAACTGAAGGAGCATGGGACAAACTCTGGGCTAGAAGGGCACTGAGAGATGACTGACCCTGATGGGAATTGTATGAACTACAGCTGGATGATGCACCACGGTGAACTGGACGACCTATCTGAGCGTGTCTGTAAGGACGACCCCTGCTGTGGTAATACTGACCCCATGAAGGAATACCACTGAAACCACTCAATCCACGAGGCCTCTTGGTCTCCCTCTCTCCTCGCTCCTGGCTACGGACCATCTCTATCTGCCGAGCAATGTCAACCACCTCGTCAAAAGTAGCACCAGATACTCGTTCCCGAGTCATAAGTAACCGCAGCTAGTATGTGAGGCCATCAATGAACCTCCTAATCCTCTCCCTATCAGTGGGAACCAACCAAACTTCATGACGAGCCAACTCAGAAAACCTCATCTCATACTGGGTCACAGACATGTCATCCTACCGAAGCTGCTCAAACTGTCTGCGCAGCTCCTCCCTGCGAGACTGCGACACGAACTTCTCCAAAAGGAGAACAGAGAACTTCTGCCATGTAAGTGGCATTGCACCGACCGACCTGCGCCTCTCATAAGCCTCCCACCATATAAAGGCAACCCTAAACAACTGAAAAGTAGTGAATGAGACCCCACTGGTCTCTAGAATTCCCGTTGTCTGAAGCATCGGCTGGCACTTATCCAGAAAACCCTGAGCATCTTCTGACTCAGCACCGCTAAATTATAGAGGTCAAAGCCTCCCAAATCTCTCGAATCTCCTCTGCTCATCATCTGCCATAACGGGCACTACCGGGGCCTGAGCAGCCGGCTGGGCTGGTAGTTCCCCCCGGTATCTGAAGTCCCTGCACTACCTGCTCTGGAGTACGGGAGTATGAGTACCTCCCCCGGCTTGAAAAGTGGCTGGTGTGGCCTGAGCCGAAACTTCCTGAGAAAGGCCAGTGCAAACTGTCAATATCTTGGCCAAAGCCTCCTGAAGGCCTAAAATCACAATGGGCACAGCTGGTGCTAGAGCTGGTCCCTTCTAGCTCAACTATATCTGGAATCTCGTGCTTTACACTCTTCCTCACAATATAAATAATGCATGCACGGCATCACCCTTCGTGCTTTACACTCCTTCTCACAAATCACAGAATCAATAACAACGGATAAACAAAAGTTTCACAAAGAAGCCACTATTTTACCAATGTGTAATATCATATTGTAAACCTCAACCTTGAACTAATATTCAAAAATTACCAAATCTCGATGAAACCATACATAAGTCACCCAACATTTCAGATAACAACGCTAAGCATGGATAGTAGGGTTAAAGGCTACAAAATTTACAAAGAATAGGATTTCACTCGCATGCGATGACTCGACAACAATGCATAGATACTCGTTACCTCACCTATACATCGTATTTAACAAACAAACACGTAGCAAATAAACACATATTACCCATTCCCTCAAGCCAGAGTTAGACAAGACACTTACCTAGATTCGTAGGCCACTTACTGCTCAAGTACTGCTTTCCCTTTAGAATTCACATCCAACCCACTCGTATCTAGTCATAAATAGTTTAATACTATCAATTATCGCTAAAGGAATCAACTTTAATGAATAATTATAGATTTCCCAAATTTTCCTAAAACAAAGTCAAAAGCCGACCCCGGGCCCGCTTGGTCCAAACTCGAGGTTCAGACCAAAATCCGTTTACCCATTCACTCCCGAGACCGAGTATATAATTAGTTCCGGAATCTGACCTCAAATCGAGGTCTAAATCCCCAAATTTGTAAAATTCCCAATTTTCCCAAATTCCCTAATTTCTACCCTTAAAGAACAAGATAAAGACTAGAAATTCAATAAATGATGATGGAAATTGAAGAAAACAAGTTAGAAAGTGCAAACCTATGATTGGGTGTCGAAATCTTTCTTCAGAAATCGCCCCAGGTTGAGTTCTATGGAAGAAAATATGAAATTTTGAACAAATCCCGTTTTGAAGTCTGTTTTAAAACATTGGACATGCTGTCATCACGTTCGTGAGAGGCCTGTAGTTATCGCGATGCACAACGACCTAAGGCCTTCGCAAGTCTTTCTACGCGTTCGCGAAAGGCAGCTCCCCCAAGCCTTCGTGTTCGCGACCCAGTGGACGCGTTCGCGTAGAAGAACATGACCCCCTCCCCCAGGTCCCTTAACCTATCGCGTTCGCGGGAGACTGATCGCGTTCGCGAAGGGTACCACCCCTAATGCTTCGCGTTTGTGACCGGTCCTTTACGTTCGTGAAGAAGAAATTACCTCCCAGCCTTGTTTACACTTCGTGATGGAGAGTTGCTTCGCGATCGCGAAGTACAAAATACCTGTGTACCAGCAACAACAAAACAACAGAAATTCTAAGTCCGAAATATCCCGTAGCCAATTCGAAACTCACTCGAGCCCTCGTAGCTCCAAACCAAACATGCACACAAGTCTAAAAATATCATACGAACTTGCTCGCTCGATCAAATTGCCAAAATAACACATAGAACTACGTATTTAGCACCAAATCAAATGAAATTCTCAAGAACACTTTTAAAATTCCTATCTTTTCAACTGGACGTCCGAATCACGTTAAATCAATTCCGTTTCTCACCTAATTTCACAGAAAAGTCTTAAATATCATAACGAACATGTACCATGCTCCGGAACCAAAATACGGATCCGGTACTAACAATGCCAAACATCAATCAATTCTTAAAAATAAATAATTTCCATACTTTAAATTTTCATCAAAAATTCATAACTCAAGCTAGGGACCTTCGAATTCGATTCTGGGCATACGCCCAGGTCCCATAATTCTATACGGACACACCGGGACCGTCAAAATACGGATCTGGGCCCGTTTGCCAAAAATGTTGACCGAAGTCAAATAAAATCAACTTTTTGAGGTATAAATTATTGTTTTCATCAATTTTTAACATAAAGCTTTTCCGAAAACATGCCCGGACTGCGCACATAAATCAAGGAGGATAATTAAAAGATTTTTAAGGCTAACGAGCATGGAATAAAGTCCTAGAACACAAGATGACCCTTGGGTCATCACAATCTCCACCTCTATAACAAACGTTCGTCGTCGAATGAACATAGAAAAGTACTTGAACTGGCAAACAAGTGGGGATATCTACTCCGCATGTCCGACTCAGACTCCCAAGTAGCTGCCTCAAAGGGCTGACCTCTCCACTGCACTCGAACTGAAGGATAACTCTCTGACCTCAGTTGTCGAACCTGCCGGTCTAGAATGGCTACCGGCTCCTCCTCATAAGTCAAATCTTTGTCCAACTGGACAGAGCTGAAATCTAACACCTGGGACGGGTCACCATGATACTTCCAGAGCATGGACACATGAAATACTGGATGGACTGATGATAACACTGGAGGAAACGCAAGTCTATGAGCCACCTCCCCCACTCTCTCGAGAATCTCAAATGGCCCAATATACCTAGGGCTCAACTTTCCCTTCTTCCCAAACCTCATGATACCCTTCATGGGTGATACCCGAAGTAATACTCTCTCCCCGACCATGAATACCACATCACAAACTCTGCGATCGGCATAACTCTTTTGCCTGGACTGAGCTGTACGAAGTCGATCTTGTATAATCTTGACCTTGTCCAAGGCCTCCTGTACTAAATCTGTACCCAACAACTGAGCCTCCCCCGGCTCAAACTACCCAACTTGTGACCTACACCGTCTACCATATAATGCCTTATAGAGAGCCATCTGAATGCTCGACTGGTAGCTATTATTGTAGGCAAACTTTGCAAGGGACAAGAATTGATCCCACGATCCTCTAAGTCTATAACACAAGCACGGAGCATATCCTCCAAGATCTGAATAGTATGCTCGGACTGCCCGTTCGTCTGAGGATGAAATATTGTGCAAAACTCAACCCGCGTACCCAACTCACACTGAACTACCCTCCAAAAGTGCGAGGTAAACTGTGTACCTCGATCAGAAATGATAGACACGGGCACATCGTGAAGACGGACGATCTCCCGAATATAAATCTCTGCCAACCACTCCGAGGAATAGGTAACTGCCACATGAATGAAATGCGCTGACTTAGTTAGCCTATCCACAATAACCCACATGACGTCGAACTTCCTCTGAGTCTGTAGGAGTCCAACAACAAAGTCCATAGTGATACGCTCCCACTTCCACTCAGGAATCTCCGTCTGCTGGAGCAACCCACCGGGTCTCTGATGCTCATACTTCACCTGCTGACAATTCAAGCACCGAGCCACGTAAACAACTATATCTTTCTTCATCCTCCTCCACCAATTATGTTGCTGCAGGTCCTGGTACATCTTGGCAACTCCCGGGTGAATAGAATACCAAGAACTGTGAGCCTCCTCAAGGATCAACTCACGAAGCCCATCAACATTAGGCACACATACACGACCCTGCATCCTCAAAACGCCATCATCTCCAACTGTAACCTGCTTGGCACCACCGTGCTGAACTGTGTCCCTAAGGACCATCAAGTGTGGGTCATCATACTACCGATATCTGATACACTCAAACTAGGAAGACCGAGCGACTGTACAAGCTAGAACACGTTTGGGCTCCGAAATATCCAACCTCACTAACTGATTGGCCAGAGTCTGAATATCTGAAGCTAGTGGCCTCTCACCGACTGGAATGAACGCAAAGCTGCCCATACTCACTGCCTTCCTACTCAATGCATCGGCCACCACATTGGACTTTCCCGGGTGATAGAATATGGTGATATCATAGTCTTTCAATAGCTCCAACCATCTCCTCTGCCTCGAATTGAGATCCTTCTGCTTGAACAGATACTGAAGGATGCGTTGATCCATGAAAAGCTCACACGACATGCCATAAAGATAGTGTCTCCAAATCTTCAGCGAGTGAACAATGGCTGCCAAGTCTAAGTCATGGACAAGGTAATTCTTCTCATGAACCTTCAACTAATGAGACATATATGCAATCACCCCTGCCCTCCTACATCAATACTGCTCCGAGCCAAACATGGGAGGCATCACAATATACCGTGTAAGATCCTGACCCTGATGGTAATACCAACACCGGTACTGAAGTCAAGGCTGTCTTGAGCTTCTGAAAGCTCGCCTCACACTCGTCCGACCATTTGAATGGGGCACCATTCTGGGTCAACCTAGTCATCAGGGTTACTATAGATGAAAACCCCTCCACAAATCGACGGTAATAGCCCGCCAAACCCAGGAAACTACGAATCTCTGTAGCTGATGTGGGTCTAGGCCAGTTCTGAACTACCTCAATTTTCTTAGGATCCACCTGAATACCCTCTGCTGATACAACGTGACCCAAGAAAGCAACTGAAATCAACCAAAACTCGCATTTTGAGAACTTAGCATATAACTGGATATTTTTCAGAGTCTAAAGAACGATCCGAAGGTGCTGCTCATGCTCCTCTCGACTGTGGGAGTAGATTAAGATATCATCAATAAACACAACCATAAAGGAATCCAAGTAGGGTTTGAACACCCGGTTCATCAAATCCATGGATGCTGCTGGGGCATTTGTCAGCCCAAATGACATCACTAGAAACTCATAATGCACATACTGAGTCCAAAAAGCTGTCTTAGGAACATCGGGTGCCCTAATCCTCAACTGATGGTATCCAGATCTCAAAACAATCTTTGAAACACCCTTGGCACCCTGAAGCTGATCAAATAAATCATCAATCCTCGGCAATGGATACTTGTTCTTGATGGTGACTTTGTTCAATTGCTGATAATATATACACATCCTCATCGATCCATATTTCTTCTTCACAAACAACACGGGTGCACCCCAGGGCGAGACACTAGGTCTAATGAAGCCCTTATCAAGTAAATCTTGCAACTGCTCCTTCAATTCTTTCAACTTTGGCGGGGCCATGCGGTATGGCGGAATGGAAATGGGCTGAGTGTCTGGAGCCAATCAATGCAGAAATCAATGTCCCCTGTCAGGTGGCATCCCCAGCAAGTCTGCAGGAAACACCTCTGGAAACTCATGAACAACTGGCACTGAATCCATGGAAGGAACCTCTGCACTAGAATCGCGGACATATGCCAAATAAGCTAGACACCCCTTCTCGACCATATGTCGAGCCTTCACATAAGAGATAACCTTGCTGGTAGAATGGCCAAGAGTCCCTTTCCACTCTAATCAAGGCAACCCCTACAAGGCTAAGGTCACCGTCTTGGCGTGATAATCTAATATAACATGATAAGGTGACAGCCAATCCATACCCAGTATGACATCAAAATCCACCATATCGAGAAGTAGAAGGTCTACACAAATCTCAAGACTCCCAATGGTTACCACACACGAACGATAAACACGATCTACAACAATAGCATCTCCCACTAGTGTGGACACACACACATGAGCACTCAAAGAATCACGGGGCACAACCAAATAGGAAGAAAAATAGGATGACACATAGGAGTAAGTAGATCCCGGATCAAATAGAACTGAAGCATCTCTACTGCAAACTGAAACAATACCTGTGATAACAATGTCAGATGACTCATACTCAGGCCTGGTTGGGAAAGCATAACGCCGGGGCTGGGCCCCACCACCCTGAACTACATCCCTGAGACGGCTTCTAACTGGCTGGTCTCCACCTCTAACGGCCTGACCTCCACCTCTAATAGTCTAGACTCTACCTCTGGCTGCCTGACCCCTACCTCTAGCTGGCTGAGCAGGTGGTGCAGCAACTGGTGCCGAAACCATGGCACGAGAACTTTAATGTTGTGAGCTGCCCATTGCCCGAGGGTCAAATCTAGCAATGTGCCTCAGATTACCACAAGTATAACATACCCTCGACTGTTGACCCTGAAACTGACCATGTCAATCTGAATAACCACCCTGATAACTCTGGAGTGGAGGTGCACTATTAGGAGCTGGTGGTGTATTGTAGGCTAGCTGGTCGGAATAATGCATCTGAGGGCCACGACCACCTGAGGCACCGTGGGATGCCTGAAGCACTGAATGAAATGGCCTAGGAGGATGGTCTCTACCAAAAGTATTCCTGCCTCTAGATGAGGCACCGCTAAACTCACCGGAATGACAAGGTCTCTTGTCAGACCCCTGACCTCCCTGAGTAAGAACCATTTTGACTCGTCTGGCGACATTAGCAGCCGCCTGAAAAGAAATCTCACTCCCAGTCTCCTTAGCCATCTGCAATCTGATAGGCTAAGCAAGTCCATCAATAAATCTCCTTACCCTCTCTCTCTCTCTCTCTCTCTCTCTCTCTCTCTCTCTCTCTCTCTCTCTCTCGGTAGGAAGCAAAAATATAGCATGACGGGCCAAATCCATAAAACGGGTCTCATACTGAGTAACAGTCATACTGCCCTACTGGAGACACTCAAACTGACGGCGAAGCTCCTCTTTCAATGTGATAGGAAAAAACTTCTCTATGAAGAGCTGGGAGAACTAGTCCTAATTAAGAGCAGGCGACCCAACTGGTCTGGTCAACAAGTAATCTCTCCACTATTTCTTGGCCGAACCAGTCATCTAAAATGCAGCAAAATCGACCCCATTGGTCTCCACTATACCCATGTTCCGTAGAACCTCGTGACACCTGTCAAGATACTCCTGGGGATCCTCTGAAGGAGCATCACTTAAGTGAACTGGGAAAAGCTTGGTAAATCTGTCCAGCCTCCATAAAGCCTCAGAAGACATAGCTGACCCATTACCGGTCTGTGGCGCAACAACCGGTTGAACTACTCTGACTGGATGAGCTGTTGGAGCCTGATACTGGGGAGCTATCTGCTCCGGAGCGGGAGTGGTAGGAGTCTGGGCTCTTCCTCCAGCCTGAGAGACTGCTGGTGCCATGGGAAATGTGCCATTCTGGGCCACACTCTCCATAAGGCCCACCAAATGGACCAAAGCATCCTGAAGTACTGGGGTAGCAATAAACCCCTCCGGAACCTGAGTTGGTCCGGCAGGAACAGTCTGGACTGGAACCTCCTCATCAAGATCTATCTGAGGCTCCACTGCTGGGGCTGCTGCTCGGGCTCTAGGTTGAACCCTGCCCCTACCTCGGCCTCTGGCACGACCTCGGCCTCGACCTCTGCCCCGCGTAGGAGCTGCCATTGGAGACTCTAGCTGCTGCTCAGTTGAGGAAGCGGTACGTGTTCTCGCCATCTGGTAGAGAATAAGCGTAGAAGAGTTCAATCAGTATTGAGAAAGCAAAATCGCATGATAGAGAAGAATAGAAGTGAAACTTGTTTCTAAACTTTATAGCCTCTGGAAGATTAGCACATACGTCTCCATACCGATCCTCCAGACTCTACTAAGCTTGCTTGTGAAACGTGATACCTAGGCAACTTAGTGCTCTGATACCAACTTGTCACGACCCGAAATTCCCACAAACGGGATCATGATGGCGCCTAACATTTCACTTGCTAGGCAAGCCAACGTTAGAGGATCATTAAACCAATTCTTTATTTTCATTCAGTAAATAACAATAATTAACTAAGATAAAATATAATAAGTACGGAATATTATAAAACTGTATTAATTACTACCACCCTGATCTGGAGTCACAATTCACGAGCATTCTAAAATTTACTACAAGTAATAGTCTGAAAGAAATACAACTGTCTGAATGAAAGAAACAGTAGAACATAAAAGATCTATGGGGACTTCAAGGTCTGTGAACACCGACATGTCTACCTTGAGTCTCCGGATAGCGGACCAATAACAAATTCTCGATCAACCCAAGCCGGTATCAAAATTTGCACAGAAAGTGCAGAGTGCAGTATCAGTACAACAGATCCCATGTACTGGTAAGTGTCGAGCCTAACTTCGGCGAAGTAGTGACGAGGCAAGGACAAGACACCCACATATAACCTGAACAGTATAATCATGCTAATGGAAATAACAATAAATACAGATATAAAGTAGAAAATAATAGGAAGGGGACATACAGTGGGGGATTTCAATATAATGAGTGAGAATAACAAAAAGACAGAATTAAATAGTAATCCGTAAATAAATTAAGCAATTAAAACAGTAAGGGAAACTGCATGACATCACCCTTCATGCTTTTACTCTCAACCTCACCAAATAATAAATAAAACTGCACGGCATCACCCTTCGTGCTTTTACTCTCATATTATGCACGACATCACCCTTCGTGCTTTATCACTCATAAGTCATGGCACGACATCACCCTTCATGAATTAACACTCACATATCATGGCACGGCATCACCCTTTGTGCTTTACACTCTTTCTCACAATATAAATAATGCATGCACGACATCACCCTTCGTGCTTTACACTCCTCCTCACAAATCACAGAATCAATAACAACGGATAAACAAAAGTTTCACAAAGAAGCCAGTATTTTACCAATGTGTAATATCATAATGTAAACCTCAACCTTGAACCAATATTCAAAAATTACCAAATCTCGATGAAGCCAGACATAAGTCACCCAACATTCTAAGCATGGATAGTAGGATTAAAGGCTACAAAATTTACAAAGAATAGGATTTCACTCGCATGCTATGACTCGACAGCAATGCATAGATGCTCGTCACCTCACCTATACATCGTATTTAATAACCAAACACGTAGAAAATAAAAACATATTACCTATTCCCTCAAGCCAAAGTTAGACACGACACCTCGATTCGCAGGCCACTTACTGCTCAAGTACCACTTTTTCTTTAGAATTCACCTCCAACCCACTCGTATCTAGTCACAAATAGCTTAATACTATCAATTATCACTAAAGGAATCAACTTTAATGAATAATTACAGATTTTCCAAATATTCCTAAAAAAGTCAAAAATCGACCCCGGGCCCGCTTGGTCTAAACTCGAGATTCAGACTAAAATCCGTTTACCCATTCACCCCCGAGCCCGAGTATGTAATTAGTTCTGGAATCCAACCTCAAATCGAGGTCTAAATCTCCAAATTTGTAAAATTTTCAATTCCCCCAAAATCCCTAATTTCTACCCTTAAAGAACAAGATTAAAGACTAGGAATTCAATAAATGATGATGGAAATTGAAGAAAACAAGTTAGAAAGCACAAACCTATGATTGGGTGTCGAAATCCTTGTTCACAAATCGCCCTAGGTCGAATTCTATGGAAGAAAATATGAAATTTTGAACAAATCCCGTTTTGAAGTCTGTTTTAAAATACTGGACAGGCCTTCATCGCGTTCGTGAGAGGCCTGTAGCGATCGCGATGCACAGCGGCCTTAGGCCTTCGCGTTCACGAGTCTTTCTACGCGTTCGCGTAAGGCAGCCCCCCCCCCCCCAAGCCTTCACGTTCGCGACCCAGTGGACGCGTTCGAGTAGAAGAACATGACCCCCTCCCCCAGGTTCCTTAACATATCGCGTTCGCGGGAGACGGATCGCGTTCGCGAAGGGTACCACCCCCAATGCTTCGCGTTCGCAACCAGTCCTTCACGTTCGCGAAGAAGAAATTACCTCCCAGCCTTGTTTACACTTCGCGATCGCGAAGCACAAAATACCTGTGTACCAGCAACAACAAAACAACAGAAATTCTAAGTCCGAAACATCCCGTAGCCTATCCGAAACTCACCAGAGCCCTCGGGGCTCCAAACCAAATATGCACACAAGTCTAAACACATCATACGAACTTGTTCGCATGATCAAATCGCCAAAATAACACCTAGAACTACGAATTTAGCACCAAATCAAATAAAATTATCAAGAACTCTTTTTAAATTCCTATCTTCTCAACTGAACATCTGAATCACGTCAAATCAACTTCGTTTCTCACCAAATTTCACAGATAAGTCTTACATATCATAACGAACCTGTACCGGGCTCCGAAACTAAAATACGGACCCGGTACTAACAATGCCAAACATCAATCAATTCCTAAAAATAAATAATTTCCATACTTTTAATTTTTCATAAAAAAATTCATAACTCAAGCTAGGGACCTCCAAATTTGATTCCGGGCATACGCCTAGATCCCATAATTCAATACGAACCCACCAGGACCGTCAAAATATGGATCCGGACCCATTTACCAAAAATATTGACCAAAGTACAATAAAATTAACTTTTAAGGCATAAATTCTTATTTTCATCAATTTTCAACATAAAGCTTTTTTGGAAACATGCCCGGACTGCGCACGTAAATCGAGAAGAATAATTATAAGATTTTTAAGGCTAACGAGCGTGGAATAAAGTCCTAGAACACAAGATGACCCATTGGGTCATCACACAAGACAACACACATAACATAGTATTTCATCGCGCTATGCTTCGTGTGTTAAAGATTCTTTCGGGTACAATACAAATTTTCCAGAAGATAGCTTTTGGAGGCGAGCAACTTTTCAGGTCGACAAGATAATTATTTTTTTAAATGGGTTTATGTTAGATTGTTGTACTGAAGTATTAATGTTAAATATCAATAAGATTTAACATCAATGGAAACATAATTTTATTTCATACATTCTACAAGATAAACAAGTACATACACTTATTACAACAACATTACGAAAATAAAACACTACGTGTATCCTTGATAGTTGGGAAGATTTGATGAACTTCCACCAGGAGCTGGATTACCATCGTCAACCAAACTAGCTGAGGGACATTTACGACGGTCGTGTCCTGTTTGCGACCATATGCCACATTTGCGCGCATAAACGGTATCACCAACATCCATTTGGTTTCGTATACGCATTTTTTTTTCCATTTTTCGTTGACTTATATAGTCCTTGTTGCACACCATTTTAAATAGTTCCGGCAGCTAATAATGCTTAGCACCCACTAGCTGTAATTAAGTATGCAGCAACACTATATTCTTTATCAACGTAGTTGGTTGCCTCTAAACCTGTATGTTGAAAGCACTTGATGGCATGTGAGCACGACATGTGGTAGATGGACCATTTTCCACAAAAGCATAACCTTCTGGCTTTATTTACAGTGTGTGTATTATTTCCCCAATTTTGATGGATAGCGGTGCGAACTTCAAAAATATTTTTCTCGCTGCAATACTGTAAATTTGAATGCCAATGTGCTCGCCGCTTGTATTTCTCAAATCTTTTCATTGGTATTGGCATAAATTCAACTCCCCTTTCCATCAATTACAATGCACCTATAGTCCTTTCAACAAACCTCTCTGTCATCTGCTTGAATGACATCCGCACCATGAGAGTGACAGGCAATCCATGTGTAGACTTCAATAACCCGTTGAAAGACTCTGATACATTTGTAGTCAAAATTCCCCATCTTATGCTACCATCCGCATGCAAAGTCCACTTGTCAAGGTCATGTCGCATCAACCAATGATAGGCTCCCTCGTCTTCCTACTTGATAGATTCCATGCGCCTCCTGAATTTACACTCTTGGTGATCTATTGCAGCCATCCACATTAAATCATGCAAATACTTGTTGGGATATGCCTTCTACAAATTGGCCTTCAGGTGCCTCACACAGTAATGGTGGTAGGCATACGGTTCCTGCCATGCACACAAATTCTGTACAGAACTTAAAATACCACTATGCCGATCAGATATTAGACAAATACCTGAACGATGTTTGATAACGTGCCTTTTCAAGTGGTTCAAAAATAGTGTCCACGTCTCTTGGCTTTCATTGGAACAAATAGCAAAAGCTAAGAGAAATATACTTCCATTAGCATCTACTGCAACGACGATCAACAACTTAATATCATACTTTCCATAGACATGAGTGCCGTCTATGGATATTACCGGCCAGCAATGTAGAAAATCATCAATTGTTGGTTTAAATTCCAGAACATATATTTGAATATATGTTCTGGTATTCCTGGACTCCGCTCAAGCTTCCATTCAACAACAGTCCCGGGGTTAAAGTATTGCAATACAGCCATATACTTGGGTAGAGATGCAAAGGACTTATCCCAGTTACCATAAATAATTTCAAACGCACGTTTGCGCCCGAGAAATACCTTTCTTTTGGTAATGGTGCACCCATATTCCTGGTGGACGGATGTTATACACTCTTTGATCTTGTACCTTATGGACGCTTCAATGTGTGGAATCAAGACAAGATAAATCAAGTTAACATTCAAGTTAAAATGATTCCCATTGAATGTGTCCATTTCACAATTGTGGGTGTCAATATATTTACTCACAACCCACATATTTGTTTTCTTCTTCCTCGCACGCAGTATCCAATTACAACCCATAAACTATCTACGACAGACTACCATGTATACATCTGGAGACGACTCGCGTACCCCGATCTCACGACACTCTTTTATGCTGTACATTAGCACCGCCCTAGTTAGGCGCGCTTTATCGGGAAAAAGCATGCCCTTTGACAGCACCGTTGCCCTAGATTCATCCCACATTGTTGTCCGAATTTTGTCAATATCCCTTGTGAGGGCATCCATATCCGGCATACTTGGCAAATGATCAAGGTAGGGAATCTCCCTTGAATGAAACAACACGTGGGACTCATACACTCTTGGTCTAATAGGGGGTGGAGCATGCTCCCTCGTCAAATCAGGTCCAGCATTCTCATCCTCCTTATCATCACCCTCATCAGGGAAGAGTGTGTTATCTCCAGACTCATCGACATTGTTGTCATAATCACTATTTTCTTTCTGACTCTGTGCATCTGCCAAATCCCGATTAAATATGTCGTCTTCGGGCAATTGAGTAAGGACAGGACCTTTAGGATGCTCGTTTTCACTGCACAACCAATAAAATAATGAGTTACTCAAATTGATAAATACTTTACATATAGCTATATCACTTCACTTACAAATTGTAATGTGTTGACATCCCATGATGGACATTATCCTGTTGGTGATGACTCTCGGATAGACCTCTATGATCCAACACACTAGAACTAGGCATATTTCAATTGGGCGTTGGTTCATAACTTGTAAAATCATATCTGGCCGGTACCCCCTGTTGAATATATGAGTGTTAATACAAATTCAATACAATAAAAATAAACATCGTAACACAAAGAAAAATTGAAGTTTACCACTCGTCTTGTGGATTATGTAAACTAGGAGAGAAATTATTTACTCGCTCCTCATTTGCTCGTGGAGATAAGTTTAGATCAGGCCAAACTCTTTCAGCCGGAACCTGTTTGGCTAAAACTGCTCCAAAATAACCACCCGATGACTGAGGGATATCCCTGCTTTGCACAACCTCATTATTGCGAACGTCTTCAATCTTGACGTACATTTCCAACATTTTTATCACAAGAAATTCTCGGTATTCATCCGCAGTCCTCAAAAAATCTCTCAGACTTTCATCGTCCTCGATGTTAAACTCGGCATAACAAGCAACCCCTTGCGGGGTGACAGAATACAGATATCTTCCGGTTACTTTAAGGTTCACCGAATATTTTTTCACACTCATTTTTTTAAATAACAACGATACCAATGTATCGTACTTCATTATAAGTAACAACTTAACATGACACTGTGGAGATAAACTATAGGTTACTGAGTTATTCGCCACCACAACCTCACACTCCCACTATAATGAAAACCCTTATTCTTCACTTTTCAGACATTATGACAAAATGCAAACGAACTTAACGAAGAAATATTTTAGAAGACTTGAGAATATTTGTGAATGGATTCTTAGAAAATCCTTAACCTCTTTAAATAAGGCAAAAATCAATTCGGGGGTATAATTTTGTTAGGTATAGCGCTTTAAATAAGGGCGCTATACCCAGTTGAATTATTGTTATGTCAGTTAAGCCCAGAAGAATTATTGGTGGGCCCACATAATATGTATAGCACGGTAAGGATGGGCGTTATATATATAGCGCATTTTAAAAGGGCGCTATACTTAATTGGGCAAACGGTCGTTAAGGTATAGCCGCCCTTTAAAGGGGCGTTATATATATTTTGGTCACTATATTTGTTTTCCACATATTTTAGTTCTTTGAATCCAAAAGAACTACATTTTGGTTCTGGACTCGTTATAATACTAGGTGCTCATGTGTATTTATTTGTTTGTTAATGATAATATTTTACATTTATCATTAAAAAAGAGTAAACTCTATAAAAGAAATAAGATGAGTAATTTAGAATATAAGTTAAGTTACAGGCTTATATAACAAGTTAAAGTACATTATTGTTAATCTTATATATTCATTACACTGCCACGTGTCGTTGTATCTTCTTGGAACTCTTTCCTTATTGAAACGCGACAGGTCAATATATATATATATATATATATATATATATATATATATATATATATATATATATATAGCAGGAGAACTTGTCTAGACATAATTGTTAGAATTTTTTTTATTACACACAATATCTACTTCTGCTACTAATATTCTCCTATCTAATAAGAGGGACTTAGCACACACCTGGACGACATATCTACTTCACCCTTCAAGGACAATATTGTCTTTTCATCTAATTTCTTATTTTTCGCTTGGATTATACCGATCAAAACCTGCTAATCACCGCACTCTACAGGCTCTTCTATAGCTTCTCTCTTCTCACTTCGTGTTCTTATCGGCAGGGGCGGAGCTACATTAATAAGTGTGGGTTCGGGCGAACCCAGTAACTTTTTCTCCGACTCTATAATTGTATTGAAAATTTCACTAAACCTATATAATACTTTATCACCGAACCCAGAAGCAAGCAGGCTTTGGGTTTAGTGGTAAGGGCTCTCAGTTCTGAAGTTACCCACTCGAGATCGATTCTCGCGAAACCTGTCACTTTGTTCCTTTTAACTTTTAACTTTGTTCCTTTACGAAGCTTTCCATCTCTTTTTTGAAGAAAAAGAACGACAAATCAATTAAGGCAAGGAAGAAAAAGACAAAATCTCCAAGAAGGCCCACTCTCTCTATCAAAATCAAAAGAAAAATGAATGAGAGAGTGTCTGGTCACGTTTTTGTTCAAGGTCCATCTCTAATATTCTTTCTTCTTCTTTATTCTTTTTATTTCTGATTCTTATATTAGTTTTTTATACATGGCTTCACAAATTTAATGAACAAATATTAAGCAATTTAAATCTTTTTTTTGTTCGTTTTATGATGCAAGGTCAAACTAAAGTGAGATATTCAATTTGTAATAGTAGACTACAAATAGTCTTTCTTATAAAAGAAATAGTTTAGTATAGCAATATATGTTCGGGCCAGAAAAGGATGTGTGCATTAAGCTGGCGGCGAACTTTGCATCATTTGATAACCTTCTTCATATATTAGCTAAAAAAGAATCTTATTCATATCAATAAGAAAAACGTAAATGAAAGCAAAAAAGCCTTTCTATGCATCTACTATCATATGCAGTGAATTATTAAAATAAATATGCACAAGATATGGAGACTTAGTTATTTGTTTAAGTTTGATATTATCTTTCGCTATTTCAACGATGAAAAGATTTTTTTGATAAAATTTATTAAAAATAATTCGCAGTGGTGATAATATTTTAAATGATTGTTTAGTTTGTTATATAAAGAATGAAGGAATTGAAACTTGAAAGTGCCTAATGCTGCTATCATTTATCGTTCTATAAAATATGATAAGTCGACGAATGCAATTGTATGATAATATTTATATTCATATATTATATTTAAATGGTTCATTACTTATTGAATATATATTATTAAATATTGATATTCTTTCCTTGTCTTGTTATTATTGTATATTAAATTGAGATCATTGTCCTGTCTTAAAATTCAAAATCCCATACACTACTTATCGGTACCAGGCATGCAACTCTTTGAGAAACTTGGTAGATTCAGGTGTTCTGTATCAAAAGGTTAACACCAAGTTTATTGCAAATTCAGTATCCCCAATATCAGAAAAGCCCGTCGTATGTCAATTTCCAGTTTCCACCTTTTCGCTCCTTGCGCTTTTTCATCTTATCTTTGCACTTTTCTGAAATTTCCCGTTTGGATAGTTGTTTCTTGTGAGTTTTCTTCTTCTTCTCATCCCATATTTCTCTATTTAATCTTTGATGGCATGCTAGGGCTTTATTGCACAGAGAGTTTAATCCGTCCGTCGACTTTGTTCTTTAGGTGTTTGAGGCAATTCTCGAATGAATTAGGCATTTTTTTTATTTGTAATATTGTTTTGGGTTTAATTTCTCGACTGTGAAATAGTTGGGGAAACCTACGACGAAATACTAACAACTGCTTTTGCTTTCAATTCACAGAGAAATTTCAATATTAAGTTTGCGATGAGATCTTTAATTGTTTGTTTTCCCCTCTTGGTCTTCGTGAGTGAGAGTTAGAAACTTAAAGTAACATCTGGATGTACATTTTATTTTTTGTTCACATTGATAAGCTGCTGAATCTGTAAAGGTCGATAAATGTTCTCAAAGTCTTGCTATTTCTCTTATGTAGAAGAGAATGTTCAGAAAGAGGAGAAGAAGATGTTGTTTTATCAATATAAGCTACTAAATAGTTATTTGGGTCTGGTAGTATTTTGAATTGTTGATATAGGACATAGAAAGGGAAAAATTAATTTCTCATGAAACATTATTCTCGCTTTCCTATAGATTACATGCATATACTTATTTTATGTACTGGGATCCTTTCCACATATATCCACAATGCTTTAAATCAACTAAGAAGATAAACAGAAATAGCAACTGAAAGCATAATTAGAAGAGAAAGAGCTGACCGCTAGAATGAAGAATTACCAGCAAGAGGATTAACCCTTGCCTCCTTATATAAACACAAAGTCTCAAGTTGGATTCTTTCCCGAATTAAAGAAAAAATTATAGATGTAAGATCTTCTAGCTGGGCTCATTATGAAAGGGCACAACATTAATCATAATTCTACAGCCAAAGAGAAAGAGTTGAACGAATTGTTCAAAGTCGCTATTAGCTAGCCTAAAGTGCCTCTTGCTATTATTCATGTTCTTCTGACTGATTTCTGGCATCAATATTTGTTTTTATTGGTGCATAGTAGTCTCAATATTAAAGAATTACTGTGGCTTTATTCAGAGGCGGATCCAGGATTTGATAGTTACGGGTACCACTTTGATGTAAACTTACCTCTAGTTAAGGAGGTCGAATTAGGGTGTACATTTGGCTAGAGGTGTCAATGGTTCGGTTCGGCCGGTTATTTTATCAAATTTGTACCATAGCAATTTTTCGGTTATTCTATTATGTATAACCAAAATTATACTTTTAGAAACCATTCCAATCATGTCGGTATCGGTACGGTTCTATTAATTTTTGGTATTTTTATAAATGTCATTTAAATTCACCAGTAGATAACATACATTCTTTTATAGGACTTAGCAAGACTTTCTAGACATTTTTACTGTTTAAAGGGTGATGAATTTAAAAAATATGAAAGATGGCTAGAGTATACATAGATCCATCAACTATTCGACAGCAAAGTAAAAGAAACCAAGTAAAAACAAAGAAAATAAAAGATATTAACCAAGCTGAGACTCAAGAATAAAGTCTATATTAAATATTCAAAAAGATAAATCTAAATTATATGACAGAAAACATATTCAATACATTATAGTTTGCTACTCATAATCGCTAGAATATTGTGTCTTGCTAATAAACATACTTGAAATAACTTAGTTTAAGTATAAGTAGCATAATAGGCTTTAGGAATTAGTATTTTGAGTTTAATTACTTGTTGGTTTGTAATAATTTTCATAATTCCAAGGCTCAATAAAAAATTTAATGCTTTACGTATTAGTTTTAAACTTACTATATAAGTATTCCACACGTAAAATTTATTCGGTACGGTTCGGTATTTTTTTGGTTTATTTTTATGAAATAAAAAACCTAGCCTAATTATCGGTACGGTTATAGATTTATATAAAAACGCACATTTTTTTTAAAAGAAACCTAAAAATCGGTTCGGTGCATTACGGTTCAGTCGGGTTTCAAATATCCATTGACACTCCTACATTTGGCTAGTTCGCTCAGTTTTTAATTAACTTGGTTCGGTTCGGTTCGTTCCATTTTTTAATTAATTCGATTCACTTCATAAAATTTTTGGTACATAAATACACAGGTGACAAGCAAACTAAAAATGTTTGGTCCTTGAAGAAAAAAATAACATTAACCAGATCAAAAGAAAAATGATTAAAACATATTGAAATATCAAAGTTCAAGATTCAGAAAAGGAAAATAGAAATAAACATATTTTTATAATTTAAATAACTAATAAAAATGAAAATGTATAAAGAGAAAATACAAAGATGAAAATAAGAGAAAAGAAAAGAATAATCTGGAAAAATAGGGAACAAGGAAAAGTAAAATAGGCTTTGATAGAAAATAAGGGTGAGGGGATTCGACCCAGGGTCTCGGACATGACAAGAAGCATTTAGACAATGGCACCTACCATAACTTTGTTTGACAGGGTGCCACAAAATTAATTTATACCTTATTCACATGAAATATGCGTGGAATACCAATACTAATATGAAATTCTACCGGAACGATCGGATGGCGTACCACCCCCTCCATCTACATAGATCCGCCCCTGGCTTTATTTGATTGAAACAATTGAAAATGTAGTGTAGGAAGACTTTGTAGCAATTATTTGCTCTCTCCTGTGTCAAACTGGGTCTGTCAAAGGCTAAAATATAATCTTGACTTTTTGCCAGTTTTTATAAAGCTGATAAACATTGTAACTTTATTATGGCAAATACTTTTTTGTCGTACATAGTTAATTATTGTAATTATGGCCAATATTTTAGCTAATGGAATCCATCTCACATAAGCATAAACATTTTTGTAAAGTGTAGACTTTGTTGGCAATATTCTTTGGGACCCAAAAATATTGCATTGTGTGGTGGACATCATTTGCACAAGTTGTATCTCTTCTTTTACACCTAAAAGGCCAAGACTTTTTTGCCTATAAAAGAGAAGGCCATTAGTTCATTTTAGATACACCAACAAGACTTGAGTCTTCATTTCTTATTTTTTCCTTTCCTCCTTTATTAAGAGTATTTTGTATGAGAGTTAGTATTGGGAAGCACTTGTGTGAACCCTTTCTTTGGAGTGATCTTATGAGGTTATTCTCTTAGGGTATTTGGGATTAATTAGAGTATTTACTCTAATTTTGTACTCTCTTTGTACTCTTATTCGTATAGTGAAATTGCTCCTCTCCGCTTGTGGGCGTAGGTCACACTAACCGAACCACGTTAAATTGATGTCTTCTTTATTTGCTTTAATTGTCGTTATTATCAACTTGCATTGTCTTTGTTATTGTCATTATAACGTTGTTTGGCTAAATTTCGCACTACCCGAGTTTTCGATCCTAACAAATTGGTATCAAAGCCGGATCTAACCGGGTTAGTTTCAATAGCCAAAATGACTCTAACAAAGACCTATGTTGAGAAATCTGATCGAAGTGCAAACTTCAGAATGTAGCAATTAAAGATGAAAGCTATCTTAATTCATGATGGCTTAGACTTGGCATTGCAAGGAAAGGAGAAGAAGCCGGATAAAATGACGGATGAGGAGTTTGCCGTCATAGACAAAAGAGCAAAAGCATATATCATTTTAAATCTCTTAAATGAGGTTTTACGTGTAGTTTCTGTAGAAACCACAGCCAAAGGCATGTGAAAAAAATTGAAAACCTTATATATGAAGAGGACAGTGGAAAATAGACTTTACCTGAAGTAGAAACTTTATACAATTCGTATGGGTGAAGGTACCTCTATTCTCTCTCATCTTGACACCATTGATTCCATTCTTATGGATTTGAGTAATATAGATGTTGAAATTAAAGATGAGGATCAAACCGTGTTACTGCTTTATTCTCTACCCCCATCTTTTAAGCATATAAAAGATACTATGCTTTATGCAATAAAGAACATATAGATAGTGATATTACTAGGGAAGCTAGTGGAACTCAAGCGGGAGTTGGCTTGTTTGTTAGGGGCAAATCTAAGTCCAATTTCAGATACAATAATTTAGAGTGTCGCTATTGTCATAAGAAAGGTCATAATATCTCTGAATGCTATAAACTGAAAAATAAAGAAAAGCATAAAGAAAAAAAAAATGAGCACATAAATACTGACACCGCCGAAGCTAGTGTAGCAACTGATGAGATTGATGGAACTATATTTTTAGCAACTGAAACTAGTTTCAGATCAGACAATGAGTGGATTTTAGATTCCGGTTGTTCATATCATATGTGTCCTAGCAAGGACTTGTTTTCTACATATGATTCAGTTGCAGGTGGAGTTGTCCAACTAGGTAACAATGTTACTTATAACATTATTGGCAAATGTACAATTCAGATCAAAATGCACGATGCTATGGTGAGAATTCTCACCGATGTTAGACATGTTCCTGACTTGAAGAAAAATCTCATCTCTTTAGGCACTCTAGAATCTCTTGGGTACAAGTACGCAGGTGAATGTGGAGTTATGAAAGTTTCTCATGGTGCTCTTGTGATCATGAAAGCACACAGATCTGGTTCGTTGTATACTTTATTGGGATCCACTGTTATAGGCCCTACTACAGTTGCATTATAACAAATATCCTTCCGTGATCGAGGGATATAGTGATGCAAATTGGATCACTGGATCATCTGAAGTTAAATCCACGAGTGGATATGTTTTCACAATTGGGGGTGGAGCAATGTCTTGGAAATCATCCAAACAAACGTGCATCGCCCGTTCTACAATGGAATCTGAATTCATAGCTTTAGATAAGGCCGGTGAAGAAGTTGAATGGCTCCGGAATTTCTTGGAAGATATTCCATTTTGGCCCAAACCTTTGGCACCTATTTGTATACATTGTGATAGTCAAGCGGCAATAGGCAGGGCAAGGAGCGTTATGTATAACGAAAAATCTCGTCATATACGACGGAGACACAATACCGTTAGACAACTACTCTCTAGTGGTGTTATCACAATTAACTACATAAAGTCAAGAGATAACGTGTCGGATCCACTTACAAAAGGCCTATCTAGAGAGGCAGTTGAAAGATCATCAAAGAGAATGGGGTTAAGGTCTAGGACAAGTCATCATGACGGTAACTCTACCTAGCAGACTGGAGATCCCATGAGCTAGGTTCAAAGAGATCAAACAAATTTATGAATGACGGTTCAACATTGTCAAATAACTCAACCCATTCTCGTGATGAAGACAATATTCAGAAATCAAGGTAAAACATTAAGGCTTTTTGATGAGTCAACAAAGCTTAAAGGTTTTTTAATGATTTGCTAAGTCTGGCAGGATATGACCAGATAGTGTGTCTATAGGATTACACGTTTAGAAATTACCTATGTGAGTGTGAAGTGTAAGCCGCTTCAAGGGGAATGAAAGTAAAGGCCCATTCTCTAAGTACTCATGAAACCACGGGGTGTTCATGGCTGAAACGAACACAACCGTGAGAACCATAGATGGTTAAAGATTGATTGTGTGACTTATGTTGTCTAGGTATACAACAAAGCTCGACGGTTCAAATATATCAAATCTACCGATTGACCGAGTATATCCGATATAAGTTCACTACGGAAAGTTCAAAGGGAAACCTACTTATCTAGATGCAATTAATTCTTGCATGTAAAACACACACGCGTCCGTGCATTCCTTTATTTTATAGCCATTCCCCATTCATGTGGGGGATTGTTGGGATTTTAAGCTTGTGTAGCTTAAAGAGGGTGGATGAGAAATGGAGAAAAAATAAAATATTTGAGTTTCCCTTGGGAAAGGGACATTGTCCCATATCGGAGGAAGAAAAGGCTTTTGATGGGTATATATATAATTGCTCTTCTTCTAGCTCTTAAAGAGTTAAGAAAAAGGCAAGCCTCGCGCCGTCGTCGTCGTCGCTCGCTCGGCTCGGCTTCAGCTTCGGCTACGGCTACGGCTACGACTTCGGCTTCGGCTTCGGATTCGGATTCGGCTTCGGCTTCGGATTCAGATTCAGATTCGGATTTGGATTTGGATTTGGATTTGGTCAAAGATCGATTGATTGATTAATCTTTTTGGACAAAATTTCTTTCAATTATTTAATTAATTAATTAAATAATTAACGAAAAATTCAATCCGGAATAACCCATGACCCGCGACCCGGTTCGGTCAGGCCCGTTTTTTTTCCCGGATTATTTTAAATATATTTTTCCCGCAATATTTCAAACACCCCTTTTCAACAGCCATGGCTGTTTCTCAAAGGTTGCAAACCTTTTCAGAAACATTGCCATCAACTCTATAATAGAGTTTGAATCCCAGAATCTTTCTTTACGAAATTTTCTGAGCTTCTTCTTCTTCTTATTCTGCACAATATTTTTCAGTATGTTTTACGACCATTGAGTGGTTCGCAGTTCATCAGAGTTTTGGTACCTATACACTGGTGAGTTAAATCGTTCTATCCCGGGAAGATATATTCCAGCACCTCGGGTACTTGAGGGAAATAATTTCCTTAAGGACACACTGTGTATTCAGTGGGCTCGATTTATTCCTATACTGTTTTCTTGTTTTCCAGAATCTATTTCGTTAAACAAGTATTACTAACTTTCTGTTTTATTTTTTCAGAAAATTTAATTGTTTATTATAGTAATACAGAATAATAATAGACAAAAGTTTGCAAAGCACAGCCTTCTTGAAAGTCAGATTGTTGCTGTCCCAGAGCAGGCAACATCATCTTGGGACAAAGCAGGATTTCTAAAACAAACTACTCTTACCATACGAGAACCTCCTTCCCTTGCGGAAAAAGGTTAAGTGTTGTACTCATGATATTTAGAAACCATATGTTATTAATACAATTGTGCTTATATATTCAGCTTGGAAACTTAGTATAATACCTTATTTATCTTATGTGCCTATAAGCTAAAATACTCAAATATTACGTGCTCTGTTGTACTATATTTTGCACCTACTGAAGCTTCACTGTACGCTTTTAAACGCCTTAGCTATTATGTTACCAGCTACCAGCCATCAAGCTTGTGTGACTACATCGCAGGATAATTTAGAAAAAGGAAAGGGTATATTGGATCCCCTATCATTCGTGAAACATGTAACCATATGCTTCGCTTCGTTAAAAAGGTTATATTGTTGTACTCATGTTTATACACTATACATTATTAGTAGTTGTACTCATGTTTATACACTATACATTATTAGGACAAGGTTGCTTATTTATTTTGCTTGGAGATTGAGTATGATATCTTACTTATCTTATATGTGCCTATAAACTAAAATACAAAAATACTACATGATCTTTTACACTCTATTTTGTATCTACTGAGGCCTCACTGTACGCTTTTAAACGTCTTGGCTATTCTGTTTACCACCTGCTAGTCTTCAAACTTGTATGACTAGAGTGATGGATAATCTAGAAAAAGGAAAGCGTATATTGGATTCCCCTACCATTCATGAAACAGGTAAATCTGCTTTTAGATTATACTTTTTTGAGAATGACATATTGTTTGTACATTACTGTAATCTGTGACTATTTATATAAGGGTCCACATCAGGTACATCTAACCTGCCTCCTCTTTCCTTGAACATTGTTTTAATCAAAGGTTTGCATGAACTTTATATTAAAATAATGTCCACCATACGTATACTTTTGTGTTTGCATTTTTTTAATGATACTTCTTATATATTCAGTTCATAGCCGGGCTACAAAGGTGTGTCCGGCCGCTAAAGAGCAACGAAGTGAGTATGTTGCTCTAAAAAAGGGTTCGCACTCCCAATACTGTCATGCAAAGAGGTTCGAATATGAACCTCTGGGATTTTGCTGTAACAATGGTTCAACAAGGTTGACATATCATAAAATGCCAACTGAATTATCAGAGTTATACTTTGGAAATACTGAAGAATCTGAAAACTTTCGAACTTATATTAGAACATACAATAACATGTTTGCATTTACTTCACTTGGTGTAAATTATGATAAAGAGCTAGCGAGAAGAAATTGCGGTATCTGTACATTTAGAGTCCAGGGACAAATATATCATTTTATAGATGACTAAATTCCTTCCAATGAAAAGTCAAGGAATTTACAGTTGTACTTCTACGATCATGATAATGAACTAGCTAATAGGATGACTTGTTCGACAAGAATTAATGAATCAATAGTAAAAAAGTTGATGGACATATTGAAAGTAAATCCATACACTATTTTCCTAAAATCTCTCTTAAATGTTCCCCAATTATCTTATTTCTATATTGCTCTTAAATGTCACTCAACCTTAGATCAACAGACATATAACTCACCCAGCTCATCAGAGATTGCGGCATTATGTATTGAAGAAAATCCTACAGACATTTTTGCACCACATATTCGAATTTATACCCACAATAATAGAGCTCGATTAGTACATTATTATTATGGATGTTATGATCCGTTGTAGCCGTTATTATTTCCCTTCGGTGAAAATGGATGGCATTGTAGAATCAAAAATATTATTCAGACAAATAATGTGACGAAACTTAGAGCTTATTGTGAACATGAACAGTTGCCCAGTATATCAAACATGTGTTCAGTTGATGGATTTCTTGATATGGAAGACGAATCACTACAAAAAGGAAAACGAAAAAGAGATACAGTGTCTTGTCGAGAGTATTACTGTTACAAATTTTAAATAAGAGATAATGAAATAAATGAAGTGCTACATTGTGGAAGAATATTCCAATAATTTATAGTAGATGTATATATAAAGCTTGAAACACAAAGATTAGGCTTCTTCTCATTTAATCCAGATTTATTTAGAATTGAAGTCTTGCAAGGACTCCTTGATATTTTAAGATATAGTGAAAGGGAAGCCTCTAAAATTGGAAAGAAAACGTTCCTCCTGGTTACATTTATAGGGGGGCCAAGGGACATGCGCCGACGATACATGGATGCTATCGCATTGGTATAATATTTTAGAAAACCTAATTTCTTTATAACAATGACTTGTAACCCTTCTTGGCCAGAAATAAAAGAACATTTGTCACTGGCTGATGAGGTACAGAACATACCTGATTTAGTTAGTAGAGTTTTCAAAGCAAAGGTAGAAGAATTAAAGACGGATATTTTAAAAAGATAAATCTTTGGAAGAGTTGCAGAATTCATGTATACTATAGAAGTCCAAAAACGTGGTCTTTCACATGCTCATTTCCTTATTATACTTGCTGATAACACAAATTACTGACTCCTGAATCTTATGATATATTTGTTTGTGTAGAATTGCCTGATTCTAAAAAAGATCGCGATCTATATTCACTTGTTATTAAACATATGATGCATGGTCCTTGCGGAAAGTTAAATCCTACAAATATTTGCATGAAAAATAATAACTGCAAATTCAAGTATCCAAAAGATTTTGCTGAACAAACATCAAAAGGGAAGAATTCATATCCAAGATACAGAATGAGAAGAACCGGAGAAGCTGTAGAAATAAGAGGTAAATTTCTAGATAATTCTTGGGTAGTTTCATATAATTCATTTTTGCTATGCAAGTATAATTGTCATATGAATGTTGAAGTTTATTCTGATATCAAGGTAGTGAAATATATTTACAAATATATCTGCAAAGGACACGATAAAATTGTATTTCATATACATGGTAGTGATACAAATACAAATATAGATGAAATAAAAGAATATCAATCTGCTAGATGGGTTTCACCTCCAGAAGTTGCGTGGCGATTATTTCGTTTCCCAATAAGTGAAATGACTTCAAGTGTTTTTCACCTTCAGTTACATTTGGAAGGACAACAATTTGTCTCTTTTAAAAGTATTGAGAATGTTGATAGAATACTGAGTAATCCGATGATTCGAAAAACAATGTTAACTGAATTCTTTGTTATGAACAGAACAAATTAAGATGCTATGCAACTATTATTATTATATAAAAAATTTCCCGAGTAATTTGTATGGTCATTTAAGGAAAAGATGTGGACACGTTGAAAATAACGTACTGTAATTGGATGTGTTGTAACATGTTATCCAACATAAGAAGAAAGATATTATCTTAGATTATAGTTGATGAACGTTAGAGGACCAGAATCATATCAGGACTTATGTAAAGTTGACGGCAAATGTTGTAGTACATTTAGAGAGGCTGCAGAAAAAAGAGAATTGTTACACTGTGATAACAACTTGGTTGAATGTATGTCTAAAGCTACAAATTATCAAATGCCATATAGTTTAAGATGTTTATTTGTAACATTATTGGTGTACTGTAATCCCACTAATCCAACAGAACTTTGAAAATAATTTGAAGATTCAATGTCCGAAGATTTTAAGATTCTACCTAACATGAATGCTAAAGATATTCGTTTTATGGCTTTAAATCATATCAATGATATTTTACATTTGATGGGACGTGATATTAATGAATATCATCTTATTCCTGAGAAAACTAAACCTTCAGCTGCTATCAGAGAAACCAATGATTGTCAATTTGAAAGAAATATCATTGTTAGAGAAGAAGATTTGCTTCTAGAGAGAAAATTAAATATCGAACAACGAAAAGTGTATGACACGATTCTTGATAGGATATTTTCTAACATATCAGGAGCATTTTTTGTTGACGGACCTGGAGGAACCGGAAAAACTTTTTTATACTGTGCTTTATTAGCTGCTGTACGATCAAAAGGTTTTGTCGCTTTAGCAACAACAAGTTCAAGTGTTGTGGCTTTGATCCTCACAGGAGGACGAACTGCTCACTCCCATTTTAAATTTACTATTGATATCGATGAACAATATTCTTGCAACATTAGCAAGCAAAGCGCACTTGTAGCTTTAATACGTGATGCAAAAATGATTGTCTGGGATGAAGTATTTATGGCAAAAAAGAAAGTGATAGAAACTTTTGATATTCTTTTAAAGGATATAATGGATACGAATACTCTATTTGGAGGAAAAGTGATCATTTTCGGTGGTTATTTTAGACAAACTCTCTGTCACGACCCAAAATCTAACCCGACGTGATTGAGCCTATCGTGGTACTAAGCAAGCAGACCTTTCCAAAATAATTTTAAAATTTAACAGAAATGAATTAAGACATTTAAAATAACCAGAGTTTTTTATAAAATGGGATAAAACCCAAATAAAATATAAGTACAGAAAAATAGCCCGATATCGGGGTATCACTAAGTCATGAGCATCTAATAACCAATCTAGAAATAGAGTCTACTACATTCTGTGCCAAATGCCAATACAAGAGAGAAAAGATAATAAGAAAGGAGAAACAAGGACTACGAACGCCGACAGCTACCTCGTAAGTCTCCGATAATCAGCCCGCGCACGAACTCAGTGACCACCAAAATCGTAGACACCTGGATCTGTACATGAAGTGCAGGGTATAGCATGAGTACAACCAACTCAGCAAGTAATGAAATTAAATAAGGAACTGAGAAGCAGTGATGAGCTATAATAATACAGATCATTTCAAAAGTTTTCAGTAAAGAGTGAACATACTTTCAAACCCGGTGGTGTAAGTCAAATCAGTTCGAGCCCAAGTAAGACAGATAAGAATCTTTCAAAAATTTTACAACAACATCAGATAGCAACTATGTGCAATAATAAATAAAAGCAAGTACAGCCTCTCAAGGCAGCAGTCACTCAACTCATCTCAACAACTCATTCTCTCGACTCTCAGCCCTCAATACACACTCTCAATAGGTACCTGCGCTCACTGGGGGTGTGCAGACTCCGGATGGGATCCTTCAGCCCAAGCGCTATATTTCTGCGGCGTGCAACCCGATCCAATATTATTGCGGCGTGTAACCCGATCCAATATTATTGCGGCGTGCAACCCGATCCAATATTGTTGAGGCATGCAACCCGATCCAAATATATATATATAGCCCGGAGGCTTGTTGCGTCGTGCAACCCGATCCATATACCTCACAGCTCACAGCTCGGCACTCAGGCCCTACCTCAGTCACTAACCTCTCCAGTCCCTCGGGCTCACAAAATATCATAATAACCAGCCCAGGCAGAAAATACAACAAGTATCAACAAGAAATGAAAGGAAACAGAGATATAACACACAAGTAAGACTGTGACTGAGTACAAGACAATAATTAGCAGTCAATTCAACAAGTATATGGCCGTTCCGGGTCCCAACAGTAATATCATATGGCCTAAGCATGGTTTCTAACATGAAAGACAGTCAATTGCACAAAGACGAGGATAACAAGTAATAACAATGGCTATTCGACTTTACAGTCTCACGGGACGGACCAAGTCACAATCTCTCACGGTGCACGCCTGCACGCCCATCACCTAGCATATGCGTCACCTCCAATTATTCACATCATATAAATTCTCGGGGTTTCATACCCTCAAAATCAGATTTAAGACTGTTACTTACCTCAAACCGAGCAAATCTCTACTCCGAAATGCCTTTACCTCTCAAATCGGTCTCCAAACGTCCCTAATCTAGCCATAAGTAGAACAATACAATCAATATAGGCTAAAGGGATCAATTCCACAGAAAAGTACTAAATTATAGCCAAAAATCCGAAATTGGCCCGAACCCGGCCTCAGGGTCTACGTCTCAAAATCCGACAAAAGTCACAAAACCCGAAAGCCCATTCACTCACGAGTCTAACCATACCAAATTTATTCAAATTCGAAAACAAAATCCCATTCAAAACCTCAAAATCCCGACTCAAGAGTTCTTTCCTCTTTTCCCCCAATTTCACACCCCAAATCACAAATTAGATGATAAAATTAAAGATGAAATCATGGGATTTAACCAAAACCAAGTAAGAATCACTTACCCCAATCAACTCCACGAAAATCCCTTCAAGTATTGCCCAATTCCGTGTTCTCTAGCTCAAAATATGCAAAATGGGTTCAAACCCTCGTTGTTGAAATTAATATTGCGTGCCCAGATATCCTTCATCACGATCGCGGAACATTCCCCTCAATCGCAGAACATTTCTCGCGATCACGAAGCACAACTATGCTGCCCCACATTTTTACCCTACGCTAACACGGAATCACCCACGCGATCGCGGATCACTGCCTCTCATACCTACGCGATCGCATCCTGCCTCACGCGATCGCATAAAGCATTGGCCACACCTCCTCTCCTGCTCAAATCCTTCTACGCGAATGCGACCTTAGCCACGCGTTCGCGAATCACATCTTCGCACACACACGTTATCGCGTTCCTAACTCTACGATTGCATAGAACAAACTCACCTCTGCCCTAAATAAGCTTACGCGATCATGAATGAATCCCTGCGATCGCGTACAAGGAAACCAGAACCTGCTGAAACCAGAACTTCAGTTGTCAAGCCAAGTCCCAAAATGATCCGTTAAGCATCTGAAACTCACTCGAGGTCCCCGGGACTTCAACCAAACATACCAACCAAATCCTAAAATACCATACGAACTTAGTCAAGCCTTCGAATCACTCAAAATAACATCAAAACACCAATTATACCCGGATTCAAGCCTAAAGAACTTCTAAACTTTTAAATTTCACAAACGATGCTGAAACCTACCAAGACACGTCCGATTAACCTCAAATTTTGCACACAGGTCATATTCAATATTACGGACCTATTCCAACTTCCGGAATCAAAATTTGACCCCGATATCAAATAGTCAACCCCTGGTCAAACTTCCAAAAATTTGACTTTCGCCATTTCAAGCTTAAATTAGCTACAGACCTCAAATTCACAGTCCGGACATGCTCCTAAGTCCAAAATCATCCAACAGAGCTAACGGAACCGACGAAACTCCATTACGGAATCGTCTTCACACACTTCTGACTACGATCAAAATTTCGAGACTTAAGCTTCCGTTTTAGGGACTAAATATCCCGAAACACTCCAAAACCAAAAATAAGACCTCCCGGCAAGTCACTTAAGAAAAAACAGATATGGGAGAAATAGTAAATAGGGGATTGGGGCTAATAGACTCAAAATGACCGGCGGGTCGTTACATCCTCCCCCTCTTAAAACAATTGTTCCTCCTCGAATGAGCATAGAGACATACCTGAAGTAGTGAAAAGATTAGGATAGCGGCAACGCATATCGTGCTCGGTCTCCCAAGTCGCCTCCTCGACAGGCTGACCTCTCCATTACGCCTTTACTAAAGCTATATCCTTTGACCTCAACTTCCGAACCTGTCGCTCCAAAATAGCCACCGGCTCCATATCATAAGTCATATCACCATCTAACTGAACTGTGCTGAAATCCAAAATATGGGACGGATCGCCGATAGTCTTCTGGAGCATAGAGACATGAAATACTGGATGCACACTCGACAAGCTAGGTGGCAAGGCAAGCTTGTAAGTCACCTCTCCGATCCTCTAAAGTACCTCAAAAGGCCCAATGAACTGAGGGCTTAACTTTCCCCTCTTCCCAAACCTCATAATACCCTTCATGGGTGATACCTTCAGCAGAACTTTCTCCCCGACCATGAAAGACACATGATAGACCTTCCTGTTAGCATAGCTTCTCTGCCTAGACTGCGCCGTGCGAAGCCGCTCCTGAATCAATTTCACCATGTCTAATGCATCCTGGACCAAGTCTATACCCAAGAGCCTAGCCTCACCCTGCTCAAACCATCCCACCAGAGATCTACACCGCCTCCCATATAAAGCCTCGTACGGAGCCATCTGAATGCTCAACTGATAACTGTTGTTATATGCAAACTCCGCGAGCGGCCGAAACTGGTACCATGAACTCCCAAAATCAATGACATAAGCGTGTAACATGTCCTCCAATATCTGGATAGTGCACTTGGACTGTCCGTCCGTCTGAGGGTGAAAGGTTGTGCTCAACTCAACCTGAGTACCCAACTCTCATTGCACAGCCCTCCAAAACTGCGATGTAAACTGTGTGCCTCTATCTAAAATGATGGAAACTGGGACACCATGAAGGCGAACAATCTATCGGATGTAAATCTCAATGAACCGCTCTGAAGAATACGTAGTACCAACTGGAATGAAGTGCGCAAACTTGGTCAGGCGATCCACAATCACCAAAATAGCATCGAACTTCCTCGAAGTCCGTGGGAGCCCAACTACGAAATCCATGGTGATCTGCTCCCACTTCCACTCTGGGATCTCTAACCTCTGAAGCAAGCCACCCGGTCTCTGATGCTCATACTTAACCTACTAACAATTGAGACACCGAGCCACAAACCCAACTATATCCTTTTTCATCCTCCTCCATCAATAGTGCTGTCTCAAATCCCGATACATCTTCGCGACACCCAGATGAATGGAATATCGCGAGTTGTGGGCCTCCTCAAGAATTAACTCCTGAAGCCCATCCACATTGGGCACACATACCCGCCCATGCATCCTCAACACACCATCATCACCAATAGTCATATCTCTAGCATCACCTCGCCGAACCCTGTCCTAGAGGATGAGCAGATGAGGGCCATCATACTGATGCTCCCTAATACTATCATAAAGAGAATACCTAGAGATCACACAGGCCAAAACCCGAATCAGCTTCAAAATATCCAATCTGATAAGCTGGCTAGCTAAGGCCTGAACATCCAATTCCAAGGGTCTCTCTGCTGCTGGAAGATACTCTAAACTCCCCAAACTCTCCTCCCGGCGACTCAAGGCATCGGCCACCACATTGGCCTTCCCGGGATGGTACAAAATGGTGATATCATATTCCTTAAGAAACTCCAACCACCTCCGCTGTCGCAAGTTAAGATCCTTCTGTTTGAACAAATGCTGCAAACTCCGACGATCATTGTAAATCTCACAATGAACCCCGTACAGATCGTGCCACCAAATCTTCAAGGCGTGAACAATAGCTGCTAACTCAAGATCATGGACATGATAGTTCTTCTCATGGGTCTTCAACTGAAGCGAAGCATAAGCAATGAGTCTACTCTCCTGCATCAGAACACATCCAATACCTATCCGTGAGGCATCACAATACATTGTGTAAGAACCAGAAGCTGATGGTAGAACTAGAAGTGGAGCCGTGGTCAAAGAAGTCTTAAGCTTCTGAAAGCTCTCCTCGTACTCATCCGACCACCTGAATGGAGCACCCTTTTGGGTCAATTTGGTCAAGAGAGATGCAATAGATGAAAAACCCTCAACAAAACAACGGTAATAGCCCGCCAAACCAAGAAAGCTCCTAATCTACGTGGCTGAGGATGGTCTGGGCCAACTCTGCACCGCCTCTATCTTCTTCGGATCCACCTGAATACCCTCACTGGACACCACGTGCCCCAAGAACGCCACTGAACCGATCCAAAACTAAAACTTGGAGAACTTCGTATAAAGCTTCTCATCCCTCAATATCTGTAACACAATCCTCAGATGCTGGGCATGCTCCTCCTGGTTACGAGAGCACACCAGGATATCATCAATGAATACATTAACGAATGAGTCTAAATAAGGTTGAAACACATTGTTCATCAAATGCATGAACATTGCTGGGGCATTAGTCAGCCCAAAAGACATCACATGGAACTCATAATGGCTATATATGGTCCTGAAAGCTGTCTTAAGAATATTCAAATCCCGAATCTTCAGCTGGTTATACCTTGACCTCAATTCAATCTTGGAGAACACCCTCGCCCCCTGAAGCTGGTCAAATAGATTATCAATATGTGGCAAAGGGTACTTGTTCTTGATTGTTACCTTGTTCAACTGCCTGTAGTCAATGCACATCCTCAAAAAACCATCTTTCTTCTTTACAAATAGAAATGGTGCACCCCAAGGTGACACGCTAGGCCGAATAAACCCCTTATCAAGGAGTTCCTGAAGTTGTTCCTTCAACTCCGCCGGTGCCATAAGATACGGTGGAATAGAAATAGGCCGAGTGCCTGGTGCCAAATCAATACCGAAGTCAATATCCCTATCAGGCGGCATGCCCGGCAGGTCTGCAGGAAACACATCCGGAAAATCATGAACCATCGAAATAGAATTAATGGCACGAGTCTCTCTACTAACATCCCTCATAAAAGCCAAATAGGATATACAACCCTTCTCAACCATCCGTTGCGCCTTCAAGTATGAAATCACTCTACTGGGAACATAGTCTATAGAACCGCTCCAATCAACCCTCGGCAACCCCGGAATCTCCAATGTCACAGTCGTAGCGTGATAATCTAGAACATCATGACATGGAGACAACTAATCCATACACAATATCACATCAAAATCGACCATGCTGAGCAGCAAAAGACCCACTCTGGTCTCCAGACTCCCAATAGTCACCACACATGATCGATATACGTGGTACACAATAATAGTATTACCCACATGAGTAAATACATGAACAGATGAAACTAAAGACTCACGGGGAATATCCAGAAAATAAACGAAATACGAGGAAACATATGAATAAGTGAAACCAGGGTCAAATAATATAGAGGCATCTCTGTGGCAAACTGAGACAATACATGTAATCACAACATCTGAAGCAATGGCATCTGGTCTGGCAGGGAGGGCATAGAAACGGGCCTAGCCACCCCCTAATCTGCCTCCCCCTCTCGGGCAACCCCTATCTGACTGGGCTCCACCCCGGGCTAGCTGAGCGGGTGGTGGAGGGGCTGGTGCTGATGATGTAGAATGGCTCCTCTACGGAGCTGGACCTCCCACTATACAGGGACACTCTCTCCTCATGTGACGAACTCCCCACACTCATAACAACTCCCTGGTGCTGGTGTAGGGGACTGAAGGGAGCCCCGAGCACCGGGATAACTGGCAGAAAGACCTGGCATAGATGAACCCTAACTCGATGGAGCACAGGATGAACCCTGCGCTTGGAGGGCACCGAGAGATTAACGACCCTACTGATAACTGTGGGAACCATGGCCAGATGATGCACCACGGTGACCTGGACGAGCCGTGAGAGCATGTCTGAAAGGACGGACTCTACCATGATGGAACTGACCCCAGAAGGAGCACCGCTAAATCCTCCCTATCCACGAGGCCTCTTGGCCTCCCTCTCAACCCTCTCCTGACTGCGAAACATCTCAATCTGACGAGCAATGTTGACAACCTCATTAAAAGTAGCACCAGACACACTCTCTGGTCATAAGCAATCGCAGCTGATAAGTGAGTCCATTTATAAACCTCCTGATCATCTCCCTGTCTGTGGGAACCAACCAGTGTATGACGGGCCAACTCCGAGAATCGCATCTCATACTGCATCACAAATATATCACCCTAGCGAAGCTGCTCAAACTATTTGTGCAGCTCCTCTCTGCGGTACTGAGGCACGAACTTCTCTAGAATGATAATAGAGAACTACTGACAGGTAAGGGGCGTTGCGCCGACTAGACTACGCCTCTCGTAAGCCTCCCACCAACTGAATGTAGCCCCAGAGAACTGAAGGTAGTGAACGAGACCCCACTGGTCTCCAGAATACCTGTCGTACGGAGTATCCTCTAACACCTGTCCAAGAAACCCTGTGCATATCCACTGAAAGATGGAGGCTGGAGTCTCCCAAACCTCTCCAATCTACGCTGCTCATCCTCAGGCATAGCAAGAACCACATAGTCCTAAGCAGCTACAATCGGCTGGGCTGGGGGTGCCCCAGATGTATGGAATCCCTGTACCACCTGCTCTGGTGTGCGAGCAGCGGGAGTCTGAGCACCTCCCCCGGCCTGAGAAGTGGCTGTTGTGGCCGAAACATAGACTGCCTGAGCAAGACTGGTACACGCGGTCAGAATTTGAGCTAAGGCCTCCTGAAGGCCCGGAATCACAATAGGCACAGGTGGTGCCTGAGCTGGTGCATCAACAACTAAAATCTGGTCCTGATCTGGGGCAACTGGTGGATCTGCAGGTACTACCCCAGCTGTTGTGCGGGCTGCATCTCTGCCCTTACCGCGGCCTCTACCACGACCTCAACCTCTCGCGGTCCTGGCTGGTAGTACTGGTGGCTGTCCATCCTGCCCGGTAGTACGAGTCTTCACCATCTGTGAGAGAATGAAACAACAGATGTTTAGTTACTAGAATCAACAGATTCGCGCGACAAGAATTCAAGAATGTGGAGTTTCCTAAAGGTTCTGCAACCTCTTGAAAATAAGTATAAACGTCTCTGTACCGATCCGCAAGACTCTACTAAACCCGTTCATGACTCGTGAGACCGATGTAACCTAGGCTCTGATACCAACTTGTCACGACCCAAAACCTAACCCGTCGTGATGGCGCCTATCCTGGTACTCGGAAATCCGACCTTCCCAAAACACTTTCAAAATATAACAAAAATGAATTAAGACATTTAAAATAATCGGAGTTTTTCATAAAACGGGGTAAAACCCAAATAAAACATAAGTGCAGAAAAATAGTCTGACATCAGGGTGTCACTAAGTCACGAGCATCTAATAACCAATCTAGAAATAGAGTCTACTATAGTCTGTGCCAAATGCCAATACAAGAGAGAATAGATAATAAGAAAGGATAAACAAGGACTGCAAACGCCGGCAGATACCTCGTAAGTCTCCGATAATCAGCCCGCGCACGAACTCAGCGACCGCCACAACCGTACACACCTGGATCTGCACATGAAGTGCAGGGTATAGCATGAGTACAACCAACTCCATAATTAATAGAATTAAATAAGGAACTGAGAAGCAGTGACGAGCTATAATAATACAGATCATTTCAAAAGTTTTTAGTAAAGAGTGAACATGCTTTCAAACCCGGTGGTGTAAGTCAAATCAGTTCGAGCCCAAGTAAGACAGATATGAATCTTCCAGAAATTTCGCAACAACATCAGATAGCAACTAAGTGCAACAATAAATAAAATCAAGTACAACCTCTCAAGGCAGCAGTCACTCAACTCATCTCAACAGCTCATTCTCTCGGCTCTCAGCCCTCAATACACACTCTCAATAGGTACCTGCGCTCACTGGGGGTGTACAGACTCCGGAGGGGCTCCTTCAGCCCAAGCACTATATTACTGCGGCGCACAGCCCGATCCAATATTGTTGCAGCGTGTAAACCGATCCATATATATATATATATATATATATATATATATATATATATATATATATATAGCCCGAAGTCTTATTGCGGCGTGCAACCCGATCCATATACCTCACAGCTCGCAACTCGACACTCAGGCCCTACCTCATTCACTAACCTCTCCAGCCCCTCGGGCTCACAGAATATCATAATAACCAGCCCAAGCAGAAAATACAACAAGTATCAACAAGAAATGAGAGGAAACAAAGATATAACACACAAGTAAGACTGTGACTAAGTACAAGACAGCAATTACCAGTCAATTCAACAAGTATACGACCGTTGCGGGTCTCAACAATAATATCATATGGCCTAAGCACGGTTTCTAACATGAAAGGCAGTCAATTGCTCAAAGACGAGGAAAACAAGTAATAACAATGGCTATTCGACATTACACTCTCACGGGACGGACCAAGTCACAATCCCTCCTGGTGCACGCCCGCACGCCCGTCACCTAGCATGTGCGTCACCTCGAATTATTCACATCATACAACTTCTCGGGGTTTCATACCCTCAAAACCAGATTTAAGACTGTTACTTACCTCAAACCGAGTAAATCTCTACTCCGAAATGCCTTTGCCTATCAAATCGGTCTCTAAACATCCCGAATCTAGCCACAAGTAGAACAATACAATCAATATAGGCTAAAGGGATCAATTCCACAAGAAAAGTACTAAATTATAGCCAAAAATTAGAAATTGACCCGAACCCGGCCCCCGGGCCCACGTCTCGAAATCCAACAAAAGTCACAAAACCCGAAAGCTCATTCACTCACGTGTCTAACCATACCAAATTTACTCAAATCCGATAACAAAATCCCATTCAAAACCTCAAAATCCCAACTCAAGAGTCCTTTCCTCTTTTTTCCCAATTTCACACCCCAAATAACAAATTAGATGATAAAATTAAAGATGAAATCATGTGATTTAACCAAAATCAAGTAAGACACACTTACTCCAATCAACTCCACAAAAATCCCTTCAAGAATTGCCCAATTCCGTGTTCTCTAGCTCAAAATATGCAAAATGGGTTCAAACCCTCGTTGTTGAAATTAATACTGCCTGCCCAGATATCCTTCATCGCGATCGCTGAACATTCCTCGTGATCGCGAAGCACAACTATGCTGCCCCACATTTTTACCCTATGCGAACGCGGAATCACCCACGCGATCGCTGATCACTGCCTCTCATACCTACGCGATCAGATCCTGCCTCACGCGATCGCATAGAGCATTGGCCACACCTCCCCTCCTACTCAAATCCTTCTACGCGAACGCGATCTTAGCCACGCATTCGCGAAGCACATCCTCGCACACATATGCGATCGCGTTCCCAACTCTGCGATCGCATAGAACAAACTCATATCTGCCCTAAATAAGCTTATGCGATCGCGAATGAATCCCTGCGATCGCGTACAAGGAAACCAGAACCTGCTGAAACCAGAACTTCAGCTGTCAAGCCAAGTCCCAAAATGATCCGTTAAGCATTCGAAACTCAATCGAGGTCCCCGAGATCTCAACCAAACATACCAACCAAATCCTAAAACACCATACGAACTTAGTCGAGCCTTCGAATCTCTCAAAACAACATCAAAATGCCAATTACATCCGGATCCATGCCTAAAGAACTTCTAAACTTTCAAATTCCACAAACGACGCTGAAACCTACCCAGCCACATTTGATTAACCTCAAATTTTGCACACAAGTCATATTCAACATTACGTACCTATTCGAACTTCCAAAATCAAAATCCGACCCTGATATCAAAAAGTCAACCTCCCCGGTCAAACTTCCAAAAATTCGACTTTCGCCATTTCAAGCCTAAATTAGTTACAGACCTCAAATTCAAAGTCCGGACACGCTCCTAAGTCCAAAATCACCCAATAGAGCTAACGGAACCAACGGAACTCCATTCCAGAGTCGTCTTCATACACTTCCGGCTATGGTCAAAATCTTGAGACTTAAGCTTCCATTTTAGGGACTAAGTGTCCCGAAATACTCCAAAATTAAAAACAAGACCTCCCGGCAAGTCACTTAAGCAAAAATAGATACGGGAGAAATAGTAAATAGGGGATCGGGGCTAATACACTTAAAATGACCGGCCGGGTAGTTACACTCTCCCGGTTGTTAGGAGTGGGAAAAAAGAAGTTTTTATTCAAGAAAGCTTATTATATTCTGAAATTTGGAATCAACTCGAAAAACTACGATTATCAGAGAATATGCGTGCAAAGACAGATCCTATCTTTTGTGAATATTTGATGAGAATTGAAAATGGACAAGAAAAAATAAATAGCTATGACAAAATTGAAATCCCTGATTGTTTTGTTATCCCTTTCATTTCTGAAAATCAATCCTTAGATTTGTTGTTTAAAGTTACTTATCCAGATCTACATACATGTTTTTCCGATGCATCTTCTATGACTTCGCGTGTAATTCTGACAACAAAAAATGACTTTGTTGATGAAATAAATGATTTGCTCATAGCTCAATTTCCTGGTGATCCTAAAACATATGTTGCATTTGATGAGATTATTGAAGCAAACGATCAAAGTCAATATGAAGATTTTTTGTATAATTTACATCCTGCTGGTTTACCTCCCCATAAATTGACATTGAAAAAGAATTGTCCTGTTATGTTATTACGAAATTTAAATCCCTGTGAAGGTTTATGCAATGGTACACGACTTATATCTTATGATCTTCAAAAACATGTTATAAGTGCTAAAATTGCCACTGTGGACTTTAAAAATATGCATGTATTTATTCCCATAATACCATTATTATCATCAGTAGATGCAAAATTGTCTATTCCTTTCACAAGAACACAATTTCCTGTGAGATTATGTTTTACTATGACAATAAATAAAGCTCAAGGTCAAAGGTTGGATTTCGTGGGAGTTTATTTACGCGAACCTGTTTTTTCCCACGGTCAGCTCTACGTAGCGCTATCAAGAGCAAAAAATTCCAACTGTGTAAAATTATTAATTCGACCAGCCACAACAGATAGCGATGATGATCATTCAACTTAAAATATAGTATACAATGAAATCATTCAAAAAGCTTCTCCATAAATAGCTCCACTGGATGGCCCCAACTTTTGTTGTTGTAATGTGCTCACATAATTCATGGCAGGTTGGCTTGAGATTTGGCATCGTCCTAGGAATTAATCTAACGTTGTTACAGAGGTATTTTTACCATTACCTGTATGCTTATTGTTCATTTAACGATTCCTGTTGAAACAAATTTTGTGCACCTTTACTATGCAATAACAAAAGGTTAACTTCTGTCCTTGGAAATCCTTGTTAAACTTTTATCGTTCTTTCTGACGCGCAATAAATAGCTCAATGTTGTATCTATTTGATTTTACTGTTTCTATGGTATGTATAATCTATTCGATCTCTGTCTCATTTTGCCCATCTGTTTTGATTTCTTTTTCGTGCTTCAATATTATTTGATAATCCATATGCATTTTCTTGCATCAATAGTATTAGGTTCTTTCATGCCAATACTTTAGAACATAACTACTGCATGATGAAAAAAATTTAAAGCTAACTAACGGAAAATTAAAAAAAGTATTATAGCTATCATTTGGATGCTTGGTGACATAGTTGAAAAACTTGATGGCTGCTTTAAAATTTCTTTTTCTATCAGATTGATTCTATTAGGTTTAGTTCTTTATCTGTATATCCGTTTGGAGTATTTTTTGTCTTGACAACATTGGGGTGAGACAGTGATATCTTGGGTTATTTTAAAAATTAAAAAGAAACAAATATAGTACAAACGTGATACAAAGTTTAATTTTCACTACCACAATAACACTAGCATGAGATATTTTTTAAACTACCGACAAATTAATCACTATGTTTTAATTTGCAGCTATTAATATTCAGTCTTTCGAGTTCAATAATTTTATGTTTGGAAAAATCTAATTAACTTTTGCTGCATAACATAAGCAAGGCATCATAAGGGTCTTGGAGTAACGGTAAAGTTGTTTCCGTGATATCTATAAGACACTGGTTCAAGTACTGGAATCAGCCTGTCATAATCCGGAATTTCCACCGTCGGGACCATGATGGCGCCTAACAATTCACTCGCTAGACAAGCCGACGTTAGAGAATTATTAAGCCAATTCTTATTCAATTCAGTAAATGACAACAATTAAGCTAAAATAAAATACAGCGAGTGCGGAATAATATAAAAACTTCATTTATTACTACCACCCAGATCTGGAGTCACAACTCACGAGCTATTATGATTTACTACAAACAGAGTCTGAAAAGGAAAGAAAATACACTGTTTTGAAGTAAGAAACAGTAAATGATAAAACTAGGAAGAGACTCCAGGGTCTGCGGACGCCAGCATATCTATCTTGGGTCTCCTGACAACAGAATCCAAGCTGCTAAGCCTTACGATCAGCTAGGATCAGTACCAAAATCTGCACAAGAAGTGCAGAGTGCAGTATTAGTACAACCGACCCTATATACTGGTAAGTGTCGAGCCTAACCTCGACGAAGTAGTGACGAGGCTATGACAAGACACCCACATAATAAACATGTGTATATGTACAAGAAAACAACAGTAACAACTAAATATGTACTATTGGGAGGGAAAACATGCTGAGGAAAATACGAGATAAAGAACTGCAACAAAATGGTAACTTGAACAGTCATGCTATGAATCAATAAGAACCATTAAACACAGTAAAGAAAAAATGCATGGCATCACCCTTCGTGCTTTTACTCTCAACCTCGCCATAAAATCAATAGAAAGGGGATGACATCACCCTTTGTGCATTAACTCTCATAACATGGTACGACATCACCCTTCGTGCATTAACACTCACAATATGGTACGGCATCACCCTTCGTGCATTAACACTCTTCTTTATCATAATGCAATGAATAAATAACAATATGGAGATAGAATAACAAGTACAAGCTTTACTTCAACATTTGGCTCCACAATATCAACCTCAACTTCGAAATCAATACTCAATTATCACCAGAAGATCCGTAAACATGATAAGAACGATTAATTTAACAAAACTAGTCTCGGTGACAGAAGCTTATGATAAGAATAGCAAACACCGTAAAATAGACCATTCATTGGCAATGACTTTGAGAGAAGAAAAGTTATTGCAATGATGCCTGAAAATTCGGGAGGCAACAACTAAACGCCTTCTTGCAACTAATATCAATCGCACTAGAACAACATCTCATATAGATGATAATGTTAATATTGGACCGTCTTGTTCTTCTTCACAAATAGGTTAGAACATCAAATGCTCTATCCTTTTCGTTGCTTCTATAATATATACATACATAATGATTATAAATATGTCATCTTTACGGGTATGATCATAATATTTGACCATGTAGTTACTGAGTGTCGAGCTTTTTCGTCATCCGATGTCTTTAACAAGGAAAAAGATATGATCCAGCCTTTTCATGTTTTTGAAAAAGTTAAAACCACAAAAATGTAGTATCTATTTAACTTTCTCTGTGTATTGTGCAATTAATTGATTGATAACTATCATAAACCAGGTTCAACATCGGGTACCGCAAATAATTCATGTACTTCAACCTCTGAAACAGTTACAACTAAAGGTTAGTATAACGATCATCCTTCATTGATTTTATGGACCGTTCTATTGAACCAAAAAGAAATAGCATAGCTGCAATTTCTGTTAATGAAAACACAAAAAACGAAAAAATAAGTATACTTAATGGGTTATCCCATCTTATCTTGCTAAATAAGTGGGCAGTGGATACGAAGGGCGCACAATCCACAAACCAAAGCATAAATATATTGCGGAAGCCACTTTTTATTATCCAACAAATCTCCATTCCCAATCTTCTTCGTTTGGTATTGTGTACCAACAATGGCGACTTCAACCCTAAATCCTAACGCTCCAATCTTCATTCCTACCGAATATCGTGAAGTGGAAGACTTTTCCGACCAGTGGCGGGACGTCGTCCACTCTTCTCCCTGGTTCCGCCATTACTGGCTTCGTGAATGCTTCTCCGACCGCGACCTATGTTCCCTTTTTTAAGAAAATTTAATTAAATAAAAATCAATTACTAAGATAAAGTGCGGAAGACCATAAATACCGAATTATCAAAATACATGCTCGAATCTAGTGTCACAAGTGCACGAGCTACTAGGATAATACAAATAAAGGTCTAAATAAAGTTCAAGTTGTTTGAAAGATAATACACAGCTGAGATAAAATAGAAGAGGACTTCAGAACTGCGAACGATGTGCAGTTATACTTCAAATCTTCACTGATAGCTGTATCCCGGAAAATATAATATACGCCGCTGGGACCAACTCCGAAATCTGCACAAGAACTGCAGAGTGCAGTATCAGTACAACCGACCCCATGTACTGGTAAGTACCGAGCCTAACCTCGACGAAGTAGTGACGAGACTATGACAAGACACGTATGTAATCAACCTGTACAAGTATATACAAATACAAAGTAACAATAATACAATAAATAACAATTTATAAATTGGGAGGGAACATGGAAAGGGGAAGGATATAATAATTTTAGCAGGAGAAGTGTCACTTAGCAGGCAATTAATTTATCAACAATAAAATGAGCAAATGATAATATGGAAATGGCACGGCACCACCCTTCGTGCTTTTACTCTCATTTGATACGGCATCACCCTTTGTGCTTTTACTCTCATTTGACACGGCATCACCCTTCGTGATTTTACTCTCATTTGATACGGCATCACCCTTCATGCTTTTACTCTAATTTGACACGGCATCACCCTTCGTGTTTTTACTCTCATTTGACACGGCATCACCCTTCGTGCTTTTACACTTACAAATAATGACACGACAATACCCTTCGTGCTTTTACACTCATAAATGGCACGGATCCTTTTGCTTGAACAAATACTGAAGGCTCTGATGATCCGTGAAAACCTCACACGACACACTGTAAAGATAGTGCCTCCAAATCTTCAGCGCATGAACAATGGCTACCAACTCTAAGTCATGGACAGGGTAATGCTTCTCATGAACCTTCAACTGTCGCGATGCATATGCAATTACCCTGCCCTCCTTCATCAATACCGCACCAAGTCCAACACAGGACGTATCACAATATACCGTATAAGATCCTGAACCTATGGGCAACACCAACACCGGCGTTGTAGTCAAAGCAGTCTTGAGCTTCTGACAACTCGCCCCACACTCGTCTGATCATCTGAACGGGGCACCCTTCCAGTTCAACCTGGTCAACGGGGCTGCTATAGATGAAAACTCCTCCACAAATCAACGGTAATAGCCTACCAACCCCAAGAAACTCCTGATTTCCGTAGCTGAAGTGGGTCTATGCCAGTTCTGAACTGCCTCAATCTTCTTAGGATCTACCTGAATGCCCACTGCTGATACAAAATGCCCCAAGAAAGTGACTGAATCCAACCAAAACTCGCACTTTGAAAATTTAGCATACAACTAGCTGGCTCTCAGAGTCTGAAGTACAATCCTGAGATGGTACTCATGCTCCTCTCGACTGCGGGAGTAGATCAAGATATCATCAATAAACACGATCACAAAGGAGTCCAAATAAGTCTTGAACACTCGGTTCATCAAATCCATAAATGTTGCTTGGGCATTTATCAACCCAAAGGATATCACCGGAAACTCATAATGCCCGTAACGAGTCTGAAAAGCTGTCTTAGGGACATCGGATGCCCTAATCCTCAACTGATGGTATCCAGATCTTAAATCAATCTTCGAAAACATATTGGCACCCTGAAGCTGATCAAATAATTCATCATTTCTCGGCAATGGATACTTGTTCTTGATGGTGACTTTGTTCAACTGCCGATAAGCTATGCACATCCTCATCGATCCATCCTTCTTCTTCACGAACAATACAGATGCACCCCAGGGCGAGACACTAGGTCTAATGAAGCCCTTATCAAGCAAATCTTGCAACTGTTCCTTCAATTCTTTCAACTCTGGCGGGGCCATATGGTATGGCGGAATAGAAATAGGTTGAGTGCCCGCAACCAAGTCAATACAAAAATCAATATCCCTGTCGGGTGGCATCCCCGGTAGGTATACAGGAAACACCTCTAGAAACTCACGAACAACTAGCACTGAATCCATAGAAGGAACCTCCGCACTAGAATCACAGACATAAGCCAAATAAGCTAGACACCCCTTCTCGACCATATGCTGAGCCTTCACATAAGAGATAACCCTGCTGGTAGAATCGCCAGAAGTACCTCTCCACTCTAATTGAGGCAACCCTGGCAAGGCTAAGTTCACTGTTTTGGTGTGACAATCCAATATAACGTGATAAGGTGACAGCCAATCTATACCCAAGATGACATCGAAAACAAGCATATAGAGAAGTAGAAGGTCTACACTAGTCTCAAGACTCCCAATGATGACTACACATGAACGATAAACATGATCTACAATAATAACATCTCCCACAGGTATGGACACATACACAGGAGCACTCAAAGAATCACGAGGCACAACCAAATATGAAGCAAAATAGGATGACACATAGGAGTAAGTAGATCCCGGATCAAATAAAACTGAAGCATCTCTACTGCAAACTGAAACAGTACCTATAATAACAGCATCAGATGACTCAGCCTTAGGCCTGGCTGGAAAAGCATAACATCGGGGCTGGGCCCCACCACCATGAACTACGTCCCTAGGACGGCCTCTAGCTGGCTGGCCTCCACCTCTAACGGCCTGACCTCTACCTCTAACAGTCTGGCCTCTACCTCTGGCTGCCTGACCCCTGCCTCTGGCTGGCTGAGCAGGTGGTGGAGCAACTGGTGCCGGAACCATGGCACAAGAACTCTGATATTGTGAGCTACCCGATGCCCGCTGCCCGAGGGAAAAATCTAGCAATGTGCCCTGGATCACCACAAGTATAACAGGACCTCGGCTGTTGTGACTGCTGACCCTGAAACTGACCCTGTCGACCTGAGTAACCACCCTGAAAACTTTTGAGAGGAGGTGCACTAACACGAATTGGTGGTGCACTGTAGGCTAGCTGGTCGGAATAAGGCATATGAGGGCCACGACTATCTGAGGCACTGTGGGATGCCTGGAGTGCTAAATGAAACGGCTTGGGAGGACGGCCTCTACCAAAAGTACCCCTGCTTCCAGATGAGGTACCGCTGAATCCCCCGGAATGACGTGGTCTCTTGTCAGACCCCTGACCTCCCTGAGCAAGAACCATCTCGACTCGTCTGGCGACATTAGCAGCCGCCTGAAAAGAAATATCACTCACAGTCTCCTTAGCCATCTGCAATTTGATAGGCTTAGCAAGTCCGTCAAGAAACCTCCTCACTCTCTCTTTCTCGGTAGGAAGCAGAAGAAGAGCATGACAGGCCAAATCCACAAAACAGATCTCATACTGAGTAACCGTCACACTGCCGTGCTGGAGACGCTCGAACTGACGACAGTGCTCCTCTCAACTTCTCTAGAAAGAGCTGAGAGAATGGGTCCCAAGTAATAGCAAGCGACCCTGCTGGTCTGGTCAACAAATAATCTCTCCACCATTTCTTGGCGAAACCAGTCATCTGAAATGCAGCAAAATCGACCCCATTTGTCTCCACTATACCCATGTTCCGTAGCACCTCATGACAGCTGTCGAGATAATCATGTGGGTCCTCAGAAGGTGCACCACTGAAGTGAACAGGAAAGATCTTGGTAAACCTGTCCAATCTCCATAAAGCCTCAGAAGACTTAACTGATCCATCACCAGTCTGTGCCGCAACAACCGGCTGAACTACTCCTACTGGATCAACGGCTGGAGTCTGATACTGGGGAGCCATCTGCTTCAGAGTCTGAGTAGAAGGAGTCTGGGCTCCTCTTCCAGCCTGAGAGACGGCTGATTCCATGGGAAATGCACCAGTCTGGGCCACCCTCTTCATAAGGCCCACCAAATGGACCAAAGCGTCCTGAAGCACTGGGGTGACAATGAACCCCTTCGGGACTTGAGATGGTCCAACAGGCACAGCCTGGGCTGGAACCTCCTCATCAAACTCTAGTGAGGCTTCACCGCTGGTGCTGCTGCTCGGGCTCTAGGCTAAGCCCTGCCCCTGCCTCAACCTCTGGCACGGCCTCGAACTCGACCTCTGCCCCTCGTAGGAGCTGCCACTGGAGGCTCTGGCTACTGCTCGGCTGAAGTTAATAGAAGTTAAATTTCTTCCTAAACTTCATAGCCTCTGGGAGATAAGTACAGATGTCTCCGTACCGATCCCCCAGACTCTACTAAGCTCGCTCATGAATTGTGAGACCTAGGTAACCTAGTGCTCTAATACCAACATGTCACGACCCGGAATTCCCACCGTCGGGACCGTGATGGCGCCTAACATTCCACTTGCTAGGCAAGCCGACGTTAAAGAATTATTAAGCCAATTCTTATTCAATTCAATAAATGACAACAATTAAGCTAAAATGAAATACAGTGAGTGCGGAATAATATAAAAACTTCATTAATTACTACCACCCGGATCTGGAGTCACAAATCATGAGCTACTATGATTTACTACAAACAGAGTCTGAAAAGGAAAGAAAATACACTATTTTGAAGTAAGAAACAGCAAATGATAAAACTAGGAAGAGGCTCCAGGGTCTGCGGATGCCAGCAGATCTACCTTGGGTCACCTGACAGCAGAATCCAAGCTGCTAAGCCTTACGATCAGCTAGGACCGGTACAAAAATCTGCACAAGAAGTGCAAAGTGCAGTATCAGTACAACCGACCCCATGTACTGGTAAGTGTCGAGCCTAACCTCGACGAAGTAGTGACGAGGCTATGACAAGACACCCACATAATAAACCTGTGTAGATAACAGTTATGTACAAGAAAACAACAGTAACAACTAAACATATACTATTGGGAGGGGAAACATGCTGAGGGAAATACAAGATAGAGAACTACAGCAGAATGGTAACTTGAACTGTCATGCTATGAATCAATAAGAACCATTAAACACAGTAAAGGAAAAATGCACGGCATCACCCTTCGTACTTTTACTCTCAGCCTTACCATAAAATCAATAGAAACGGCACGACATCACCCTTCGTGCATTAACACTCTTCCTTACCATAATGCAATGAACAAATAACAACAGAGAGATATAATAACAGTACAAGCTTTACTTTAACATTTGGTTCCATAATATCAACCTCAACATCTAAATCAATACTCAATTATCACCAGAAGATCGGTAAACATGATAAGAACGATCAATTTAACAATACTTGTCTAAACATGGATAGCATGAACAAAGGAAGCTATAATTGCAAGAAACCAAGCCCTGCCCGCATGCTTTAACCCGACTACAATGCATAAGTACTCGTCACCTCACATATACATTGTTTTCCAACATTTAAACATGTAAAAAATAGACAAACAAGTCATATTCCCTCGAGTCAAGGTTAGACACAACACTTAGCTCGCTCCAAAGGCCACTTAATGCTCAATTACCGCTTTTTTCTCTAGAATCCACCTCCAAACCAATCGTATCTATTCACAAACGACTCAATAATATCAAATATTGCTAAAGAAATCAATTACATTGCATAAATTTAGATTCCCCAAAGTTTCTCCCAAAAAGTCAAAAATTGACCCTGGGCCCGCTTGGTCAAAACCCGAGGTTGAGACCAAAATCCATTCACCCTTTCACCCCCTAGCCCGATTATATAATTTATTTTGAAATCCGACCTCAATTCGAGGTCTAAATTTCAATTATGTAAAAATTCCTAATTCTACCAAAACCTCCAATTTCCACCATAAAAATCCTAGATTTTAGGTTAAAAACTCATGAAATATAATGGGTAATTGAAAGAAAGTAGGTTAGAATCACTCACAAATAATTTGGGAAAGAAAAGTTTTAGGAAAATCGCCTCTAGGTCTTCTAGTTTTGAAATTTCTGACAGAATGGCAAAATCCCGCAATTGGGACTGTTTTAAGTCACTGGCGTCAGGTGTTCATCGCCTTCGCGTGAAACCTGATGCATTCGCGAAGAGCATGGACCAAATGGCTTACGCGATCACGAGTAACTCTACGTATTCGCAAAGGTCTAGCTCGCCTCACCTCTGCGTTCGGTAGACTAGGCTCGCGGTCGCGTAGAGTTACCTCAACTCCCCTGCCCCGGCTATCTAACGCTACGCGTTCGCGTTTGGCTGGTCGCGTTCGAGTAGAGCAGGCCCCCCAATGCTCCGCGTTCACAACCAAGCTTTCGGATTCGCGTACAACAAAACCTCCCCCAGCCCATTTTACCCTTCGCGATCGTGGGAGTATATTCGCGACCGCGAAGAAGGAAACACCAGAAACCACCAGAAGTGAAAACCAGCAAATTTTCTAAGTTTAAATCATCCCGTAACCTATCCGAAACTCATCCGAGCCCTCGGGGATCTAAACCAAAAGTGCACACAAGTCCAAAAATATCATACGAACTTGCTCGCGCGATCAAATCACCAAAATAACAGCTAGAACTATGAATCGGACACCAAATCAAATGAAATTTTTAAGAAAACTTTAAAATTTCTATTTTTCACAACCGAACGTCTGAATCATGTCAAATCAACTCCGTTTCTCACCAAATTCGACAGACAAGTCATAAATATTATAGTGAACCTGTACCGGACTCCGAAACTAAAATACGGATCCGGTATCAACAAAACCAAACATCAGTAAATTCTTAAAATCATTAAACTTTCAAGCTTTTAATTTTTCATCAAAATTCCATATCTCGAGTTAGGGATCTCGGAATTCGATTCCGGGCATACGCCCAGGTTTCGAATTACGATACGGACCTCCGGGACCGTCAAAACACAAATCCGAGTCCGTTTATTCAAAACGTTGACCAAAGTCAATTCAAATAGTTTTCAAAGCAACATTTCATATTTTTCACAGTTTTTAGCATAAAAGCTTTTCGGAAATATGCCCGGACCACGCACACAACTCGAGAAAGGTAAAAAATGAGATTTTTAAGGCTTCGAATCACAGAATTAGGTTTTAAAATATAAGATGACCTATCGGTCATCACACAATCATCGATGGTTATATCAAGATAGGCTAACTACATTACACGAGTCCATTACTCATATGGTCATTCAACTTTCCGAAATTATCTATCAAAGTTATATTTCTTTCATTTGTAACAGCAAAATCACTTAACTATGCCTATAGCGCTCAGAAGTTCAGTCAACCAGATTTATCAAACTTTTGATTGCCAAATATCTATTTTACCCTCTAAATTATCAACTTTTATCCTCGAAAAGGAAATATGTGCCTTTTTTAAGCGAAAACAAATGTGTGTTGAACTTTGGAACAATTAAAGCTAGAAAGTATGACAATCTGTTTACAGTTCTTACTATCGTAATGTTAAGTTTGTTTAGTTTTGTTGAAGGCAACAATGCTGAATGGCTGAAATATACCTCGGGACTTGAAATGAATACAATGTCTTGTAGGTTTAGTTGTTGTATGCTGAAATATCTACGAATTTGAGTGGGTTTTTTGCTTACAGTGGTAGCTATCCTTTCCCGTTAATTTGAATCTTACTGATTGGATTGTTTCCTATTTGTCCTTCTATTAAATAATTATAAAGAAAGAGTAAAAAGAAAGAATGTCATACAATTTAATGGCTTTAATAGATAGAATCGTGAATTATATTAAAATATCAATTGACTTTTTTAAACATTTCATGAACAAAAGAATGAGAAAGTATGATACAATGATACACAATTTAAGTTGAACCGCTGTAATTAGATAGGGAAGATTATTGCGGAAGAAGTGAACGATTGATTGATAGAGAGAAACATAAAGAATATGACTTGGTTGGAGCTAAAGGTGATAGTTGTCCATTATTGAAAGCAGAGCATAAGGTCAGATCACAAGATCTAGAAAAATTTTAATGCTTCCAACATTAAAGTAAATAATCTTGAGATTACGTAGTTTTATCACTTTGGGATAGCTCAAAAAAATTAGAAGGTTTCCTTGATGCATTGTAGTAACTGAAATATGGTAAATGAACTGAGGGCTCCTGAATTTTTGTGAGCTGGTCCACACATCTATCTCTTGACATACATTGATTTTCTTTTTTCCCTCGCCCTTGATATCCTTCGGGGAGCTGATGAAATCACAGAACCTTTGAAGGAGAACCGCTCAATAACTAACATAGATATTGTAAGCTGTTGTTTCTTTTGTATTTTACTTAATATTTCTTATTTTGTTGACAGAGGAGTTTGGGTTAGTCAAGCATTAGTTTCATAGAGGTATTTGCATATCCTCTGATGACTGAAGTTCAGGGCAATGATATACATGCTAATACCGGATGTTCTGAAAGATAATTCTGTCATCATGTAAATGAGTTTCATGTAGAATATATTATCTTTTTTCCTATTTCTTGATAATATAAATACTTTATGCTAAAGTTTATCACGAAATCTGATTTTTCTGGTTTTTTTACTAACGTTTGGACTAGAGAGTTTTTGGGTTCATTTGCAGTAGTTGTGCAATGAATTGTCAATTTATATATGAAATGGACAGTCAATTTGTCATGTATTTAAGTTGTCGCTATAGCAAGTAGGCATTATGCTTAAATATCTTCAAAATTGAGTAGCTTTGTTACGATGATAACTATCCAATGTTATATAACAGTAACGAGGAACTTTAACTACCAGTGCTATGTAGTATGAATTAACACAATCTTTAGTACCAATGAAGCATGGTATTGATACACTAATGTTTGTATTTATGTATTTTGAGTTAGTCTGTAAAATCATGCATCAGTTACCACCGATAGACTGAATGGCTATTTAGAGTTTACTGTCTTCAAAACTCTCTTCTCCTCAGATTCTCTGTTGTGACAAAAATTCAAACATGTTGCATGTTTGATTTACCTCCAAACAATGATTTATTAGCCTCTCAGGCACATCTCCATAACAACATACACGAGATCAATAATTGGAGCTAAAAATAAAATGATTATATTTAGATACTTCTGCATATCACTAATTATCTCTCCTTCAGTCATGTTCAATCCTGATTCCTGGATTGGATGGATGATATGCTTTTGCTATCTGAATATAATATTTATTTTGAAGTCCACGTAATCATGCAGGTACAAGGCCTAGGGTTCTCTCTTAGGAAGGCAATTATCAGAACATGATATTATAGTAGCATGTATTGATTACAGGTAACTGGTTGAATTCTGAAATTACATATTGTAAATGCTTCATCTAATGCGTTTTCAGTATATTACTGGTTTCTAATCAACAATCTTTTTTGATCTGGTGTTCATGGATATATGGGACAAGCCTCTACTTTTATTTTTAAGGTTTATCCATTCTACATTTCCTTATTGCTAAAACTTTTAGTAATCCCTTTGCGTTTTGGTTTGTTTTAAAACAATGTTATCTTTCTATATTTAGTATACTTTTAATTTCAACATTATCATTTGACCCAATTTACCCTCCGTTGGATATCGTGATGGCACCTGGTCTTAGGGATTAGGTAAGCCTAACATTTACTGAGTAACAACAATAACAAAGGAAATCTAACAGTCTCGATATAGAAATCTTTACAAAATTTATAATTTCCCAAAATAGGTAGTACAAGTCATAAACTCTACAGAGTTTACTACAACTTCTAAATACAACTGTTCGAAAGTAAGTAAAAACAGTGTAAATACAAAATAGAAAGGTGACTCTGAAGCCTGCGAACGCAGGGACAGGTTTACCTTGAGTCTCCTCAGCAAGGATCCGCGCAACTACTAACGATCGATACAAGGATCTGCACAAAATATGCAAAAGTGTAGTATGAGCACACCACAGCGGTGCCCAGTAAGTATTAAAACTAACCTCGGTGAAGTAGTGACGAGAACTAGTCAAGACACCCACTGGTCTAATAAACTGATCAAGCATAAGTATAGGGATGATAGAACATGACAATGGCTAACGACATAGCAACTGCAATAAGGAAGGAAAAATAGCAAGTAACAGCGGAACACCAGAATGAGACACAGAAGAATGAACGAAAATACAACCCAAATCCGAAAATCACAATACAGTAAAGGCAAGTAGTAACTCAGCAACTGCAATATTTTTCACATCAGGTCTCAGCCAACAAACCCCAATAAATTAGTCAAATCCTTCAAGTGTAAACTTTCACCCGTAAGTTGTTAAATTGAGGTCTTTAGAATATAATCCTTTCCAATAAGAAATTATTTTTGGAAATATACTTCCTTCAAATAAATATCTTTCAAACATAGTTCTTTCAAGATAAAAACCTTTCAAATATAAACTTTTCAAATAATTAGCCTTCAAACATAGTTCTTTCAAGATAAATACTTTTCAAGTATAACCCTTTCAAATAAATATCCTTCAAACATAGTTCCTTCAAGATAAATACTTTTCAAATATAAACTTTTCAAGTAATATCCTTCGAGTATTAGTCACCTTGTGACACCTAAGCATGGAAGATTAGCAGCTCCGAACACAGATATAACCACAGGAGAATCTACCGGGATACCATCTCGTAGTCCCGAATTAATTATGCAGTACGGGGGGATCTCCCGAGGGGGGATCTCCTGGAATACGTCTCTAGTCCCAAAATAAATATACGGTGCTGGGGGATCTCCCGGAATACGTCTGTAGTCCCAAAGTAAATATACAAGACAGGGGGATCTCCCGAAATACATCTGTAGTCCCAATTTAAATATGCAGTGCTGGGGGATATCCTGAAATACGTCCATAGTCCCAATTTAAATATGCAGTACCGGGGGATCTCCCGAAATACGTCTGTAGTCCCAAAATAAATATGCAAGACAGGGGGATCTCCCGAAATACGTCCGTAGTCCCAATTTAAATATGCAGCGCAAACAACAGAGATAACAACTATAACACGACAAAAATCTCGTACATCACCACAACAAGTACAAAAGCAACAATGACAGAGATGCAAAGTACGGCGAGCAAATCAACTCAAGAACTTAAATCACAAGAACGGTAGAACTCATTCACAAGGAATAATCACAGTAAAGAATGCTAGGCATAAGGAGAACAACTTAACAAGGGAAAACAAAATAAAATGTAGCAACGATTCTACAATATGCAAGTCAATAATAAGAAGCCATCACGAGTCAAATAGTTCAAAATAATGGCAAGTCAACTAAGATATAGGTTATCTAAACTCCTATTGAGGTTGAGCAATTACGAGGAATATTCAACAATTCAAGTAAGGATAAGCAGCGGAAGATAATCATAACTCCAATTAAGACTAAATAATTATAGGATGAGAAAATAATAATTTCAATTAAAGATAAGCAGTAATGAAAAATATAGCACGACGATAGAAGAGGTAAAATCTTTGGTTAAGTCGAATAAGGGTCAAATAGACAGTAAGAGCAAATCCTAAAGCAATTATCTTTAATCAAAGCATGTAGAGGTGAAACTAGCAAATAGGAATTCAAGCGTATCAAGAACAACATCATACACGGTGAATATAAGGACATGAGAACCCTAAAAGGCCAACTTTTCATAAGTAAGTCCGAGCACGCACTTGTCACCTCGCGTACACACACTACAATCAACATAGATGACTCAAATCCTAAGTGGTAGTTCCCCCACACAAGGTTAGGCAAGATACCTTGAATCGCTCGACTCAATCTGAAACCACACTCTTGCCACGAGTATCCAACTCCGAATGGCCCAAATCTAATAAAATCAATTGCATAATATAAATAATACTACAAGTAACTAATTTAGCTAATGCATTCGAAGCTAAGGCAAAAAAAAATAGGAAAAATGCCCAAAAAGTCTCCCCGGGCCCACGACTCGGAATCGGGTATTATCAATTTAGAACACCCATTCACTCACGAGACCACTCGTACAAAAATTATCTAAATCCGATGTCTAGAACTCGATCAAAACTCAGAATTTCGATTGGGGAAATTTTCCCCCCATTTCTTACATTTCTCACCCAATTACCTTGATTAAATGAGGAAAATTACAATAGATTAATGCAATAAAACCAAATTTGAGTAAGAAATCGTTACCCATAAGATTTCTCTGAAAATCCCTCAAAACATCGCCTTCTCCCGAGCGCAAAATCAAAAATGGATTGTAAATGAACTAATCCTCGATTCCAACCCCTTTTCTGCCCAACGATCCTCGCACATGCGACCATTTCTTGCACATGCGTCTACCGCACATGCAGTCTAACCTGTCGCACCTGCGGAAGTCACTAACTCTCACAGTCTCCGCACCTGCGAGCCTTCTGCGCATCTGCGGGCATCGCAGATGCGGAACCTCCTCGCACCTGCGACCCCAGCCCAACTCTCAATTCTCGCATCTGCGCTTCCATCTACGCACGTGCGGGTCCGCACATGCGGTTCCCACTCTGCAGGTGCGAAACACCAGACACCAGAAAAACTACAGCAATTACCTAAGTACAAAAATTCATCCGTTAAGCATTCGAAAGACACCCGAGGCCCCCGGGACCTCAACCAAACATACCAACCAATCCTATAATACCATACAATCTTAGTCGAGCCTTCAAACCACATTGAACAATATCTAAAACATGAATGAAGTACGGATTCAAGCCTAAGGAACTTTGACTTTTCCAAATTCTACAAATGACGCCGAAACATATCAAACCTAGTCCGAATGACTTCAAATTTCACACACAGGTCACAAATGACACTACGAAATTATAACCACTTCCGGAATTCCATTCTAGGCTCGATATCAAAATTTCCACTGCCAACCAGAATCGCCAAAAATCTAACTTTAGCCAATTCAAGCCTAAATCTACTACGGACCTCAAAAATACATTCTGGACGCGCTCCTAAGCCCAAAATCACTATACGAAGCTGCTGACATCATCCATAACTCATTCCGGAGACGTTTACACAAAAAGTCAAATTCCGGTCAAATTCTCACCGCTTAAACTTCCAAAACTAGAATCCTTCTTCCAATTCGACTCTGAATCATTCGGCAACTGAATCCAACCAAGCACGCAGGTCGATATACATAATGTGAAGGTGCTCAATGCCTTATGCTACCGAACAGAGCTTAAATTATCAAAACGACCGGTCGGGTCGTTACATTACCCTTAGTAACAGTCCCTTATAGGTATGACATGGCCATATTTAAGACGACAAGATTCAAAAAGTATTTTGGTATGTTAACACGCCTTTGGTTCAAGACCGATAAGATTCAAAAATCTCTTTACATTCTTACACTTGTGCCTAGTCAAACTAAGAAACATAAAAATTAAAAGAAGGAAGTATCACTTAACTAAGACAAATAACTTCCTTTTCTCCAAAAAGGATATTGGTGGGGTCAAAGATCATTATGTAGTATGATGTACACTACATCAGTAACTGCTTTTTACTGTTCTCCCATTTTCTTTGTTCAGCAATGCCTTCACACGATCAAAATATTCATACCCATGTTCGAGATGCATTATAGACTCTTTGGTTGCAGAAACTTTCCACTAAGAACAATAGGCGATATAGTGGAAGATGTTTCTCACAAAATTTCATTTGTTTGCAACACCATAGCTGATTATGGTGGTGACCCAAACAGGCAAAACATTGTGCCGCTGTATTTAGAGATTAATTTAATAACCATGTCCATATCACTATCTAGACTAAGAATGCTTGAGATTATTTTCAATGTTAGAATGTATACCACACTTCATCATTCTTATTTATGGATTGGGGGGAGGAGGGGGAATAGTTCTTATGGACTCAAATCGAAGGCGGAAAAATATGAAATAGAAATACTGGTCTACTGGACAATCAAAGAATCTACAGGAGAAAGTGTTTCTTGGACTACCTCCCAGATAAAAGCTTATTTTGGTTTATCCGACGGGTAAGCGGCCAATTTCGTAGCTTTGTTATCTATTTTTCGATTCAGAAATGAGTTGGATTCGACATGATTGAAATCAGATAAAAGGAATTGAAGCATTCTTTTTTCTTTTCCTTGCACTAAACTTTGCTGCTTTCGTTATACCATATTTGTATACCATTTTTTTTCCACGCAACATTCTTTTGCTGCAAATGCTCAACAAAGAATTGTTTTGCATTTTATGTGCTATTTTCCGTCAGTTGGTGTGCTCTTTTTATTTGTTCATTTTTTTAATTTCTTGCTGATTGATGTCATATTGTTTGGCTTGACAGGTACAATTTTCCCGACTTAGATTGATCATTTCAATAATAGGGGGTTGTAAAGTTTGTTGTAGTTGTAGTAGTAGTTGTTGTTGTAGCAATTATTATGTATATTAATTTCTTTTACCTATTATATGATTCCTACATTAATACAACACTTAGCAGATGCTTCATTGTTTTTGTTGTACACACTACCTAGTGTAGCAGCTGAGTATCTTTTGATCTGTTTCTTGTCAAGAATTGTATTGGGAAAATTCAAAATTGCAAAGGTCATTGGGCCCGTGCTGGCATTTCTTAACATGTAATGTTTGATACACATGAACCCCATATTCCCTAGCCATTAGCCACAACTCTCCTTTTAACATGAAGTGGGCGTTTGGACATAATAATTATAAAATTCCAAAATAGGGGAAAACGATTTTTCAAGTGAAAATGGTATTTAAAATTTAGAGTTGTATTTGGACATGAATATAATTTTGGGTTGTTTTTGAAGTTTTGTGAGTGATTTGAGTGAAAATTTTGAAAAACTGCCTTTTGGAGTTTTTCAAATTTTCGAAAATTTCCAAAATGTATCTTCAAGTGAAAATTAGAAATTTTATGAACAAAAGCTGATTTCGGAAAAAAGTGAAAATATTTTGAAAAAAAGAGAAAAATTTCTTATGTCCAAACGGGCTCGAAGTATTGTGAGCCTTTTTTCTTAAATGCATTGTATGTCAGTGTTGATTAGACTATTTTTGCAGGAAATACCGTAAACTTTTTTTCTCATTTGGTAAAATTATTAATTTTGTTTTAGTCAAATAGAAGTTTTCATAGAGAAAGTAAAATTAATTTTTAAATAATAGGGCAACAAAAAGGAGTAATTTCATGGGTGGCCATTCAACTTTGTATTCATTAAGCAAAAGTCACTTTTCTTTTTGTTATGTAATAATTGTTGGGTTTTAAGCTTCTTAGAAGCTTAAAAGAGGGTGAATGGGAAATAGAGAAAAAAATTAAAATTTAATTTTCTCTCCTTGGCAAAGAGACATTGTCCCATATTGGAGGAGGAAAAGACTTTTGATGAGTATATATATACAATTGCTCTTCTTCTAGTTCTTAAAGAATTGAGAAAAAGGCAAGCCTCGCGCCGTCGTCGTCGCTCGGCTCGGCTTCGGCTTCGGTCAAATGATTGATTGATTAATATTTTGGACCAAATTTATTTGTTAATATTAATTAATCCAAATTAGACCGTTACTGTAACAGTAATTCAATTTTCCTCCGTTTTAATTTTTCCGTTATAATTTGAATTTGGCAGTTTGCATAAATGGCCATTTTATAAAACAGTCATTTTGAGTTGCAACCTTACTAGAAGAGTTGTAACTCTTCAGTATAAACTAATATTTTTTGGCTATAATTATATGAACTTTCCCTCGGATTTTCTTTACGAAAATTCTGATTTCTCCTTATTCTTTATGCATTGTTTTAACCAAAAAAAAAAGCAGTAAGTGTGATTTACTACTGCTCTTTGAGTTCGTTGATCACCGGGGTTTGAAGTACCGCTACACCAGTGAGGTTATCCGTTCTATCCTGAGAGGAAGTAATCCTAAACCTCGGGTACTAGGAGGGGATTAAGTTCCTTAAGGAAATATTGTGAATTCAGTGGGCTCGGATTCATTTTCTTTTCTTCTACATTTCTAATTTTTTACATTGCTACTGGTTTTGAATATATTTTCCAATACAGATTTCTAGCAATAATCATTTAACTTTGTGTTCATTACCCAAAAGTCACTTTTCTTTCTTTTGTTACACAAAAATTATTTTACTTTTGCTATATTTACCACAAAAGTCATCTTGGCCAGATTTTATAATACATTTACTTGAAAAGTGTATTACATCATTGACGTTAATCCTCTCATTTATGTAATACATTTTACTTATAATTAAAATAATTTTAAATAATTTTATTTATTATTTTTATAATATATCCATACAGTTAATTTTGTCTATGGCACTCAATTTGTTGAATCATATTCAAACATGAACATATTTTAATGATAAAAAATATTTATTTAAAATAATAAAACAGATTTGTTTAACAAATGATAGTTTTTTATAGTCAATAAAAAAATTTTAAAAAAAGTTTCAAAGATATTTGTGTTTAATATTAAGTTTTTTTAAAGCTTTGTCTGTTAATATTATTTATTTGAAAGTATTAATCTGATGTGTCATTTTGTTAAATGTGGGTATTTTATTTATTAAAATTAATGAGTATGACTTGGCTAATAAATTAATGAGCTTTAATTTTTTAATTTTCATTAAGCATGATTAAGAACGTGGACTTGAGATTTGTTCACGCTAATGTTACTAACAAATTTAATAATGCTACCTGTATATCTTAAAAATTAATATAAAAAAAATTAATTGTACGAATATATTACATAAATGAGAGGATTTATAATGTCAATGGCATAATAGACTTTTCAGGCGAATGATTTGTAAAATCTGGTCAAAGTGATTATTGTGATAACTAGAGCATAGTAAAATTATTTTTGTGTAACAAAAGAAAGAAAAGTGACTTTTAGGTAATAAACACAAAGTTGAATGACTTTTACATAACAAAAGAAAGAAAAATAACTTTTGGGTAATGAACACAAAGTTGAATGACCACCCATGAAATTTACTCCAAACAAAAGTATCGATAAATATTTACAAGATTTTCATATTTACCCATACTATTTTAAAGCAGTTTAAAAATAAAAATTAAATGGTTTCATTTATCCACATTATTTGAAAGCGTTTTCAAACTAAATATTTTTATATTCAAAAGTAATTTTAAAAAGTATAGTTTGGTAAACATCAAAAGTTAATTTAGGTAATGAGATTTGTTCCTGTTGTATTGGGAAGCTATCTCTTATATACTTAATTGATGTAAAAATATAATCTATATGGTTTGAACTCCATTCTTCCATGATAAGTTTTCAACTATAAATAAATTGTCTTAAATATTACCTCTTATAATTGTTATATTGATTCATTATGAAAATTAACATATGATAGTTCTATAAAAATAAAAACATTTCTCTCATATCTTTAAATTGAGGAAAAAAGATAAAATTCGTATAATTTATATAGACTTCTATCAAATATTTATTATTTTATCACCAATTAACATCATTTTAAATGAGTTATAATAAAATATAATTTAAACTGCTATATTAAATTCCTATAATTTATATCATGTAAAATATTACGACCCAAAATCCATTAAGGTCGTGATGGCGCCAGACACCATTGTCAGGCAAGCCAACCATAATTAATTAACTTAATTACCCATTTAGTATTTTTGTAATCAAAATTTCTTCAATGAAACATAGATGATAGAACTCATAGAATAAATGATAATTATTTTTAGCAACTAAATTTCTAAACAATTCACAACCATTCCCAAAATTCGGTGTCACAAGTGCATGAGCATTTACTAGGGAATTAAAAATAATAAAATACAACATCTGTCCAGAATAAAAATTAGACAGAAAAATATAATAACTTAGAAGGAGACTCGGTTGGCTGCGGATCGTAATACAGAATGCAGCTCACCTATGTCCCCACAATCATTAACCACACCTCTGCGCCCACAAGGCCGCTAGACATATATATACCTGCACAATAAAATGTGCAGCAAATGCAGTATGAGTACGAAAACAACGTGTACCCAGTAAGTATTAAGCCTAATCTCGAAGAGGTAGAGACGAGATGTTATGACACTCACTATGGGTCAATAATATTAAATAATCATGAAAATAGAAATATTTATATCATCGTGATTCACAAAGTTAACAATAATTTTATTGAACCAGCAGAAATAATTAAATTTCTTCAATTTCAATAAATTTTCAATTTCTCAATCAAATTCCTTCAAATGCAACAATTTCTAAATAATTAATTAAATCCTCCAATTTCAATAAAAAAATCCAATTTATCAAATAGCTTTACAAGCTGTCACGACCCAATTTCACCTATAGGTCGTGATGGCGCCCAACACTACAGCTAGGCAAGCCAACTAATAAGTCATACGTACATTGGTTAAACTTTTATTCAAAGAAAATAATAAAATACCAACTTCTACCAATGTGTGTGTGCCAAGACCCGGTGTCACAAGTGCATGAGCATCTAGTAGATTATACAAAACTCCAAATACTGTCTGAAATGAAATAGACAGAATATAAATATAAGAAGAGACTCTGGTAGCTGCAGAACGGCTCAGAAAGGCTATGCCTCGGGATGACGTGGGTATGTGATGATAGGTCCTCCACTAGCGCCTGTCTCAGATCCTGCACAAAAAGTGCAGCAAGTGTAGTATGAGTACGTAAACAACGTGTACCCAGTAAGTATCAAGCCTAATCTCGAAGTGGTAGAGACGAGATGACCGACTTTGACACTCACTATGGGTCAATAATAATAATTGAAATATATCTAGAATATTTAAATCATCATGATTTACAGAATTTACAATAATTTATTTAATCAGCAGAAATAATCAAATTCCTTCAAATGTAACAATTCTCAATATATTAATTAAATTCCTTCAATTCAAATAATTTCCAATTTATCAATTAAACCTCATTTACAGGAGTAACAATTAATTCTTTAACAAGCAAGAATAATAATTCATTAAATTCCAAGGATTTTTCAATTTATTAATTAGCTTCACAAGCTGAAATAAATTATTAAAGTATCGTGTAATTATTATTATTAAGCACGATTTCTGCCGAGGACGTACGACCCGATCCAGAGTATCGTGTACACTGCCGAGGGACGTGCGACGCGATCCATAGATGCATCTATCCTGCCGAGGCATTTGGCCCGCTCCACAAGAAAGGAGGATATTTTCTTATGTGCCTCCGGAAGGACAGTATGTTTATTATAAGGTAAATTTGGGAGGAGAATAATTTCTTTTAACAATTAATCGATTTAAACAAAAATTAAGCATATGAGATTTCCATCCTTTAATATCTTTATCTAACAATTCACAATATATGCATATAGTATCAATTAATATAAATAAATCAAAGAATACAATTTATACAAGTAAGGCATGCTTTGAGTCCTAAACTACCCGGACTTTAGCATTTAATAGTAGCTACGCACGGATTCTCGTCACCTCGTGCGTACGTAGCGCCCCACAATTAGCAACAATTATTTAATTTTTAATCACCTATGAGGTAATTTCCCCCTCACAAGATTAGATAAGAGACTTACCTCGTCTTGCTCCAATTTAATCCACTATAAGGCCTTTTCCACGATTATCCAACTCCGTCTGGCTCGAATCTAGCCAAAATAATTCGATACAATCACTAAATATTATAGGAATCAATTCTATAAGAAAATACTACATTTTAAAGAAAAGATCCCGAAATTAATTAAAAATTCGCCCGCGGGGCCCACATCTCGGAATCCGACGAAAGTTATGAAATCTGACAACCCATTCAATTACGAGTCCAACCATACCAGTTTTACTCAAATCCGACTTCGTATCGATACCGAAATCTCAAAATTTCGTTTCTATTAGATTTCTAAACTTTTCCAAATTTCAATCTCAAAACACTAATTTATGGTGAAACAATGATATACTTGTATATGTAGACCAAATCCGAGTTAGAATCACTTACCCCAATGTTTTTCCCTTAAAAATCTGCCAAAAGTCGTCTCTGCTCAAGCTCAAGTTCGTCAAAAATAGCAAATGGGACGAATGCCCTCTTTTTATAAAACTGCCCAGCAGCCTTCGGAACTGGTCCTCCAACTGGGCCTCGATCACAGGCTCGAGCCTGGACCTCGGTCATGGCCTCAATCAGGGCATCGAGGTTGAGCCTTTGATCAGGGCATCGAGCATGGGTCTCGATCCTAGCCCTCGAGCCTTACCTTCGATCATGCCCTCGAGCCTTGCCTTCGATCATGCCCTCGAGCCTTGCCTTCGATCGAGGCTTCGATACTGAGCCTCATCCCTGGCTTTGACTCAGGCCTCGATCGTGGGCTCGATATCTGGGTTCGATCTGGGGCTCGATCACAGCCCAGAATATACATCAGAAGGGAAAATTGCAGCAGCTTTTTAAGTCCAACTTTTGATCTGTTAACCATCCGAAACTCACCCGAGGCCCTCGGGACCTCAACCAAATATACCAACAAGTCCTAAAATATCATGTGAACTTAGTCGAATCTCTAAATCACATCAAACAACGTTAAAATCATGAATCATACCCCAATTCAAGATTAATGAAACTAAGAGTTTTTAATTTCTACATTCAATGTCGGAACCCATCAAATCAACTCCGATTGACCTCAAATTTTACACACAAGTCATAAATTACATAACGGAGCTATAAAAATTTTCGGAACTGGATTCCGACTCTGGTATCAAAAAGTCAACTCATCGGTCAAACTTCCAAACTTAAAATTCTTGTTTTTATCCATTTCAAGCCTAATTTAACTACGGACTTCCAAATAAAATTCCGAGCACTCTCCTTAGTCCAAAATTACCATACGGAGCTGTTGGAATCATCAAAATTCTATTCCAGGGTCGTTTTTCTCAAAATGTTGACCGAAGTCAAATTTAGCACTTTAAGGCCAACTTAAGGAACCAAGTGTTCCGGTTTTACCTCAAACACTTCCAAATCCCGAACCAACCATCCCCGCAAGTCATAAATCATTACAAGCACCTACAGAAAGTTTTATTTTAGGGAACGGGGTTCTAAAAGTTAAAATGACCGGTTGGGTCATTACATTCTCCACCTCTTAAACAAACGTTCATCCTCGAACAGGTTTAGAATTATACTTGAAGTGCTGAATAAGTCTGGATATCTGCTCCGCATGTTTTCCTCGACCTCCCAAGTCGCTTCCTCGACTGGTTGACCCCTCCACTGGACTTTTACTGCAACAATCCTCTTGGATCTCAACTGGCGAACCTGTTTATCAACAATGGCAATTGGCTCCTCTTCATAACCCAAGCTATTATCTAACTGAACTGTGCTAAAGTCTAACACATGTGATAGGTCGGCATGATACTTCCGGAGCATAGATACGTGAAAAATTGGATGAACTCCTGATAGGCTGGGAGGCAAGGCAAGCTCATAAGCAACCTCCCCAACCCGTTTCAACACCTCAAATAGGCCTATAAACCTTGGGCTCAACTTGCCCTTCTTCCCGAATCTCATAATTCCCTTCATCGGCGAAACCTTCAAGAGAACTTTTTCACCTACCATAAATGATATATCACGCACTTTCTGATCCGCGTAACTCTTTTGTCTAGACTATGCTGTACGAAGTCGCTCCTGAATTAACTTTACCTTTTCCAAGGCATCCATTAACAAATTAGTACCATATAACTTAGCCTCACCTGGCTCAAACTATCCGATAGGTGAACGACATCACCGACCATATAAAGCCTCAAATGGAGCCATCTCGATGCTGGATTGGTAACTGTTATTATAAGCAAACTCGGCCAAAGGCAGAAAACGATCCCACTGACCTCCAAAGTCAATCACACATGCCCTGAGCATATCCTCCAAAATCTGAATTGTCCTCTCTGACTGTCCATCGGTCTGCGGATGAAAGGCTGTGCTGAGCTCTACACGGGTCCCCAACTCACTCTGTACTGCTCTCCAGAAATGTGAAGTAAACTGAGGGCCTCTATCTGATATGATGGAAATTGGCACACCGTGCAACCGAACTATCTCCTGAATATAAATCTGGGCCAATCTCTCTGAAGTATACGTAGTCACAACAGGAATAAAATGTGCCGACTTGGTCAACTTGTCAACAATCACCCAAACTGCATCAAACCTCCTCAAGGTCCGCGGCAACCCAACTACAAAATCCATAGTAATTCGTTCCCATTTCCACTCTGGTATGGTCATCTGCTGGAGTAGGCCACCTGGCCTCTGGTGCTCATATTTAACTTGCTGGCAATTTAGACACCAAGCTACATACTCAACTATGTCCTTTTTCATTCGTCGCCACCAATAATGTTGTCTCAAGTCACAATACATCTTAGTAGCACCTGGATGAATAGAATATCGAGAACTGTGTGCCTCTTCCAGGATCTTTTTCCTCAGTCCATCCACATTAGGAACACATAGACGATCCTGGAGTCGCAGAACACCATCCGCTCTAATAGTAACTTCCTTGCCATCACCTCGTAGTACCGTTTCACGAAGAACTACTAGGTGTGGGTCATCATACTGGCGAGCTTTGATCTGCTCAAATAGTGAAGATTGGGCCACAACACATGCAAGAACTCGGCTGGGCTTTGAAATGTCCAGCCTCACAAGTCTGTTAGCCAAGGACTGAATATCTGAGGCTAATGGCCTTTCCTCTGCTGAAATAAAATCCAAACTACCCATACTCTCCGCCTTTCTGCTCAAGGCATCTGCAACCACATTTGCTTTTCCCGGATGATACAAGATAGTAATATCATAATCTTTTAGTAAGTCCAGCCATCTGCGCTGTCTCAAATTTAGGTCCCTCTGCTTGAACAAATGCTGCAAACTGCGATGATCAGTGTAAACTTCACAAGACACCCCATAAAGATAATGCCTCCAAATCTTAAGAGCGTGAACAATCGCAGCTAACTCTAAATCATGTTCCGGATAATTCTTTTCGTGGGGCTTCAGCTGACGTAAAGCATATGCAATAACTTGCCCTTCCTGTATCAATACACAACCCAAGCCAACGCGCGAAGCATCGCAATACACTGTATACATCCCTGAACCGGAAGGCAACACTAACACTGGTGCTATAGTCAATGATGTTTTGAGATTCTGAAAGCTCACTTCACAATCATCGGACCATCGGAATGGAGCACCCTTCTGGGTTAATTTGGTCAAAGGTGCTGCAATAGATGAAAAACCTTCCACGAACCGACGATAATAACCTGCCAAACCCAGAAAACTCCTGATCTCAGTCGCCGAAGTGGGACGATGCCAATTCTGAACTGCCTCAATCTTTTTGGGATCAACTTTAATACCTTCGCCCGATACAATATGTCCCAAAAATGCTACAGACTCAAGCCAGAACTCACATTTAGAGAACTTAGCATATAGCTTTTGTTCCCGCAATGTCTGAAGCACTAATCTCATATGCTGCTCATGTTCCTCCTTACTGCGCGAATAGATTAATATGTCATCAATGAAGACAATGACAAACAAATCAATATATGGCATGAATACCCTGTTCATCAGATCCATAAACGCTGCCGGGGCATTAGTTAAACCAAAAGACATTACCAGAAACTCATAATGACCATATCTAGTACGGAAAGCAGTCTTCGGAACATCCGAATCCCGAATCTTCAACTGATGGTACCCCGACCTCAAGTCGATCTTAGAGAATACCCTAGCACCCTGCAACTGGTCAAATAGATCATCAATACGCGGCAACGGGTACTTGTTCTTAATAGTGACTTTGTTCAATTGGCGATAATCAATACACATCCGCATTGTTCCATCCTTCTTTTTCACAAATAATACTGGTGCACCCCAAGGCGATACACTCGGTCTGACGAACCCTTTGGCTAGTAACTCTTCAAGCTGTTCTTTCAATTCTTTCAATTCTTTCGGAGCCATGCGATACGGTGGGATAGATATAGGCTGGGTATCTGAAGCCAAGTCAATACAGAAATCAATATCACGATCAGGTGGCATACCTGGAAGATCTGACGGAAATACATCGGGGAACTCCCGAACTACAGGCACTGAATCAATAGCCGGAGTCTCTGCAGTAGTATCCTGAACATAGGCTAGATAAGCCAAAAAACCCTTCTCAACCATGTGTTGAGCCTTTATAAAAGAAATAACTCGATTAAATGAACTAACAGGCGAACCTTTCCACTCCAGCTTAGGCAATGCTGGAATAGCCAAGGTAACAGTTCTTGGCATGACAATCTAGAATAGCATGATATGGAGATAACCAGTCCATGCCCAGAATAATTTCAAAATCGATCATCTCAAGCAATAAGAGATCTGCTCTAGTTTCATAACTGCAGAATATAATAATACAGGACCGGTAGATCTGGTTCACAACAACAGAATCGCCCACAGGAGTGGACACATAAACAGGAGTACTCAAGGACTCACGAGAAACACCCAGGAATGGAGCAAATAGAGATGACACATATGAATACGTAGATCCTGGATCAAATAATACTGAGGCATCTTTGCCACAAACAGAAATAATACCTGTAATCACAGCATCTGAGGCCTCTGCATCTGGTCTAGCCGGAAAAGCATAGAACCGAGCTGGAGCGCCAACTGTCTGGCCTCCGCCTGGCTGACCTCCACCTCTAGGACGGCCCCTACCCACCTGTCCTCCACCTCTGGTGGTCGGACTACTGGTGGAGCAACTGGTCTAGTAAGCATAGGCTACTGACCCTGCTGTACTGGTCTACCCCGAAGCCTGGGGCAAAACCTCCGCATGTGACTGGGATCCCCGCACTCGTAACAACTCTTCGGTGCGATGGGCTGCTGACTAAGTGTCTGGCCCTGGGGACCTGAATACCCACTGGGAGGACCCTGAATAGCTGGTGGGCGGTAAGAACTCTCTGGGATAGCACTGAGATAAGGTCGCACTGGAGCACCTCGAGGAGGTGGTGGTGCTGGATATGGGGGTCTGCTAGACTGTCCCCTCACGAACTGACCTCTGCCCCCGGACGGAGCACCTCTGAACTCTCCAGAGTACCTGAACCGCTTATCTCTCATAATCTGCTCTCGGCTCCGCTGACGTACACCCTCAATCTTCCGGGCTATCTCCACAACTCGCTCATAATAAGTACCCATCTCAACCTCTCGAGCCATAGTGGCCTGAATACCAGTATGTAAACCGGCTACAAACCTTCGCACTCTCTCCGCCTCAGTAGGGAGTATCATTAGTGCATGGCGAGATAATTCAGAAAACCTCACCTCATAATCGGTCACTGACATCTGACCCTGCTGGAGCTGCTCAAACTGAAACCGCAACTCTTCCCTCTGGGAGGGTGGAATATACCTGTCCAAGAAGATACGGGTGAACCTGTCCCAAGTCATGGGAGGAGAATCTGCTGGTCTGCCAAGAGCATAAGACTACCACCATCTACGGGCTCTACCCTCTAGCTGAAAAGTAGAGAAATCAACCCCATGGGATTCCAATATCCTCATGTTGTACAGTCTATCCTTGCAACGATCAATGAAATCATGTGGATCCTCATGTCGCTCACCCCCGAAGACAGGAGGATGTAGTCTAGTCCATCTGTCCAATAGTTTCTAAGGATCCGCGGCTACAGCTGGCCTGGGCTCAGGTGTAGCTGCTGCCACTGGCTGGACTCTACCCACGGGTAGTGCACCCTGGGTCTGATATACATCAGTTGCTTGTCCATGAGCCTGCGCGGTAGGGGTCTATGCTCCCCCGCCCGCCTGAGATGTGGCTGGGTCTGCCGGAAATAAACCGGCCTGAGTCATATTATCCATGAATCGCAGCATACGACCCATGACATCCTGAAATCCCGGTGGAGATGTGAAGTCCACCGGAGCTGGCTCTGCCACAGGCACCTCACCCTGCTCCTCAATAATGGGATTCTCTGCTGGATCCACTGGCGGCATAACCGGAATAGTCCTGGGACATCCTCGCCCTCTACCACGGGCTGAAGCCCTCCCTCGGCCTCTGCCTCGGCCTCTAGCAACTGGAGGAGTAGCTCTTCCCTGGTCTGGAATCTCATTAGAGCGTGTTCTCACCATCTGTGAGAGAATAAGAGAAGGATATTTAGTACTACATCAATTGCACGATAGAATATGAAGAAAGGTAGTTTCCTAACACCATATAGCCTCTCGAAGATAAGTACAGACGTCTCCGTACCGATCCGCAAGACTCTATTAGGTCTGCTCATAACTTGTGAGACCTACGTGAACCTAGTGCTCTGATACCATGTTGTCACGACCCAATTTCACCTATAGGTCGTGATGGCGCCCAACACTACAGCTAGGCAAGCCAACTAATAAGTCATACGTACATTGGTTAAACTTTTATTCAAAGAAAATAATAAAATACCAACTTCTACTAATGTGTGTGTGCCAAGACCCGGTGTCACAAGTGCATAAGCATCTAGTAGATTATACAAAACTCCAAATACTGTCTGAAATAAAATAGACAGAATATAAATATAAGAAGAGACTCTGGCAGCTGCAGAACGGCTCAGAAAGGCAGCTCACCACTATGCCTCGGGATGACGTGGTTATGTGATGATAGGTCCTCCACTAGCACCTATCTCAGATCCTGCACAAAAAGTGCAGCAAGTGTAGTATGAGTACGTAAACAACGTGTATCCAGTAAGTATCAAGCCTAATCTCGAAGTGGTAGAGACGAGATGACCGGCTTTGACACTCACTATGGGTCAATAATAATAACTGAAATATATCTAGAATATTTAAATAAGCATGATTTAAAGAATTTATAATAATTTATTTAATCAGCAGAAATAATCAAATTCCTTCAAATGTAACAATTCTCAATATATTAATTAAATTCCTTCAAATCAAATAATTTTTAATTTATCAATTAAACCTCATTTACAGGAGTAACAATTAATTCCTTAACAAGCAAGAATAATAATTCATTAAATTTCAAGGATTTTTCAATTTATTAATTAGCTTCACAAGCTGAAATAAATTATTAAAGTATCGTGTAATTATTATTATTAAGCACGATTTCTGCCGAGGACGTACGGCCCGATCCAGAGTGTCGTGTACACTGCCGAGGGATGTGCGGCGCGATCCGTAGATGCATCTATCCTGCCGAGGCGTTCGGCCCGCTCCACAAGAAAGGAGGACATTTTATTATGTGCCTCCGGAAGGACATTATGTTTATTATAAGATAAATTTGGGAGGAGAATAATTTTTTTAAACAATTAATTGATTTAAAAAAAAATTAAGCATATGAGATTTCCATCCTTTAATATCTTTATCTAACAATTCACAATATATTCATATAGATATCAATTAATATAAATAAATCAAAGAATATAATTTACACAAGTAAGGCATGCTTTGAGTCCTAAACTACCCGGACTTTAGCATTTAATAGTAGCTACGCACGGATTCTCGTCACCTCGTGCGTACGTAGCCCCCCACAATTAGCAACAATTATTTAATTTTAATCACCTATGAGGTAATTTCCCCCTCACAAGATTAGACAAGAGACTTACCTCGTCTTGCTCCAATTTAATCCACTATAAGGCCTTTTCCACGATTATCCAACTCCGTCTGGCTCGAATCTAGCCAAAATAATTCGATACAATCACTAAATATTATAGGAATCAATTCTATAAGAAAATACTACATTTTAAAGAAAAGATCCCGAAATTAATTAAAAATTCGCCCGCGGGGCCCACATCTCGGAATCCGGCGAAAGTTATGAAATCTGACAACCCATTCAATTACGAGTCCAACCATACCAGTTTCACTCAAATCTAACTCCGTATCGATACCGAAATCTCAAAATTTCGTTTCTATTAGATTTTTAAACCTTTTCAAATTTCAATCTCAAAATACTAATTTATGGTGAAACAATGATATACTTGTATATGTAGACCAAATCCGAGTTAGAATCACGTACCTCAATGTCTTTCCCTTGAAAATCTGCCAAAAGTCGTCTCTGCTCAAGCTCAAGTTCGTCAAAAAAGGCAAATGGGACGAATGCCCTCTTTTTATAAAACTGCCCAGCAGCCTTCGGAACTGGTCCTCGAACTGGGCCTCGATCACAGGCTCGAGCCTGGACCTCGGTCATGGCCTCGATCAGGGCATCGAGGTTGAGCCTTCGATCAGGGCATCGAGCATGGGTCTCGATCCTAGCCCTCGAGCCTTACCTTCGATCATGCCCTCGAGCCTTGCCTTCGATCATGCCCTCGAGCCTTGCCTTCTATCGAGGCTTCGATACTGAGCCTCGTCCCTGGCTTCAACTTAGGCCTCGATCGTGGGCTCGATATCTGGGTTCGATCTGGGGCTCGATCACAGCCCAGAATATACAGCAAAAGGAAAAATTACAGTAGCTTTTTAAGTCTAACTTTTGATCCGTTAACCATCTGAAACTCACCCGAGGCCCTCGGGACCTCAACCAAATATAACAACTAGTCCTAAAATATCATGTGAACTTAGTCGAACCTCTAAATCACTTCAAACAACGCTAAAATCATGAATCATATCCCAATTCAAGATTAATGAAACTAAGAGTTTTCAACTTCTACATTCAATGTCGGAACCTATCAAATCAACTCCGATTGACCTCAAATTTTACACACAAGTCATAAATTACATAACGGAGCTATAAAAATTTTCGGAACTGGATTCCGACTCTGGTATCAAAAAGTCAACTCATCGGTCAAATTTCCAAACTTAAATTCTTGTGTTTTAGCCATTTCAAGCCTAATTTAACTACGGGCTTTCAAATAGAATTCCGAGTACGCTCCTAAGTCCAAAATCACCATACGGAGCTGTTGGAATCATCAAAATTCTATTACGGGGTCGTTTTTCTCAAAATGTTGACCGAAGTCAAACTTAGCACTTTAAGGCCAACTTAAGGAACCAAGTGTTCCGGTTTCACCTCAAACACTTCCAAATCCTGAACCAACCATCCCTGCAAGTCATAAATCATTACAAGCACCTACGGAAAGTTTTATTTTAGGGAACGGGGTTCTAAAAGTTAAAATGACCGGTTGGGTCATTACACAAGCTGCAATTCAATTTCAATAAATTTTTAATTTATCAAATAGCTTTACAAGCTGCAATAAACTATCCAAGTATCGTGTAATCATTATTATTATTAAGCACGATTTCTGCCGAGGTCGTACGGCCCGATCCAGAGTTACGTGTACACTGTCGAGGGACGTGCGACACGATCCATAGATGCATCTATCCTGCCGAGGCGTTCGGTCCGCTCCACAAAAAAGAAGGACATTTTCTTATGAACCTCCGGAAGGAGAGTATATTTATTATAAGATAAATTCGGGAGGAAGAACAATTTCTCTTAAAAATTAATTAATTTAAACAGAAAATCAAGCATATGAGATTTCCATCCTTTAATATTTTTATCTAACAATTTACAATATATATATATATATATATATATATATATATATATATATATATATATATATATATATATATATATCAATTAATATTAATTAAATAAAGAATATAATTTACACAAGTAATTCATGTTTTGTGTCCTAAACTACCTGGACTTTAGCATTAATAGTAGCTACGCACGGACTCTCGTCACCTCATGCGTACGTAGCCCCCACAATTAGCAACAATTATTTAATTTAATCACCTATGAGGTAATTTCCCCCTCTCAACTCTGACTGGCTTGAATCTAGCCAAGAATAATTCGATACAATCACTAAACTTTATTGGAATTAATTCCATAAGAAAATACTAATTTTTCATAAAAATCCGAAATTTAGCTCAAAAATCACCCATGGGGCCCACGTCTCGGAACCCGACAAAAGTTACAAAATCCGAAGACCTATTCCGATATGAGTTCAACCATACTAATTTTATCAAATTCCGATAACAACTCGACTTCCAAATCTTACATTTTCGTTTTTGGAAGATTTTGCAAAAATGTTGATTTTCTTCCATTTAAATCCGAAATAAATGATGAATATAGCCATATAATCATGAAGTATAATCACTTTCAGATATAGAACACTTACTCCAATCCATATGGTAAAAATCGCCTCAAAAATCGCTTTAATCCGAGCTCCATAGCTCCAAATGTGTTAAAATGGCCGAAATCTCAAATTATATCTTCTGTCCAGGCATTTACTCTTCGCGATCGCGAAGAGCAAAATTTTTCAGCCCCAAAATTGCTCTTCGCGATCGCGGATAACCAATCCGATCGCAAAGCACAAACTCCCCCAACTCTTCCAGACAGCCTCTAGTATCATGGTAATAACGTTTCGTACAAAACTCCTAATTGCAAATGATTTAGATTTCTGAATACTAGCCACCAAGGGCTATAACTTTCATTTGTTGCTCATCTCCCAATTCCTTATAGATTTCTACATATAAGCTTCCAAAATCAGCCCTGTGCAACAGAGATTTCCAAACTCTTCCAACTGACAAATGGTTTACCTTTCTGAAAACTAGACATCAAGGGCTACACCTTTCATTTTTGGATCATCTCCAAATTCCTTATAGATTGTGAGATATAAGCTTCCAAAGTTTGGTTAGTGCAACAAGATGTTTCCTCTACACGATCGCGAAAAGGCTTCCACGATCGCGATTCACAATGCCCAAACAGCAAAATTGCTCTTCGCGATCGCGACCATTTGTCCGCGATCGCGATGCATTCCTCTGTGGCCAAAAACCAGCAACTAAGAATTGCCTAGAAATGGTCTGAAACCACCCCGAAACTCACCCGAGCCCCTAGGGACCTCAACCAAATATACCAACAAGTCCCAAAACATCATACGAACTTAGTCGAAGCCTCAAATCACATCAAACAACGCTAAAATCATGAATCATCCTCCAATTCAAGTTTAATGAAACTTAATATTTCCAACTTCTACATTCGGTACCGAAACCTATCAAATCAAGTCCGATTGACCTCAAATTTTGCACACAAGTCATAAATGACATAACGGAGCTATAAAAATTTTCGGAACTGGATTCCGAACCCGATATCAACAAGTCAACTCCCCGGTCAAACTTCCAAACTTAAATTCCTGTTTTAGCCATTTCAAGCATATTTTAACTACGAACTTTCAAATAAAATTCCGAACACGCTCCTAAGTCCAAAATCAATATACAGAGTTATTGGAACCGTCAAATCCCGATTCTGGGATTGTTTTCTTAAATTATTGACCAAAGTCAAACTTGCCCCTTTTAAAGCCAACTAAGGAACCAACTGTTCTGATTTCAACCCGATCACTTCCAAATTCTGAATCAACCATCCCCGCAAGTCATAAATTAGTAAAAACACATACGAAGAGTCTTATTTAGGGGAACAGGGTTCTAACAGTCAAAACGACCGATTGGGTCGTTACATTCTCTCCCACTTAAATATACGTTCGTCCTCGAACATGCTAAGGATTATTCCGGAGTTGTCCCAAAATCACAGTTTAAAACTTCGAGCACCTACCCGTGCTACCACACCCAATTGAGCATATTAGCTCGAGCCAATCTGAAGATTCTCCCCTTTATTTAGGCAATTAAGCCTTAGAGCCCAATTCTAACATCCAGAATTCTCCACCATGCATGTTTCCAATCTATGAACACCGTATCAATTACTACACGATGCACCAATACAGGATTGCATACTTTGGTTGAATTTAGACCATGCATCGCACCATTCATATGACCACAATAACATCCTCTGATAACAATAGCCGAAATTCCACGAATCTGATGTCCACAACACACCTCATGATACATATAAGTCCTGTTCCAACTCTTGAACTGCTTCCACGATGGAAGAAATGTGTAGAAATTCACAACCAACTACCGAGTCAACAAATTATTGAGTTTCTCCTTCTGACAAGAACCATTGCCTCATTATGGACCAAATAATGGTATTTTCTCTTTATTATACTTCATATAATTCGATCGTACTGATCCCAGATCCAATAACCTCGTCTCACTTAGTATAAGCTGCTCAGGCAATAAGCTACCTCAGACATGACAAAAAGTCTCATATGACGCCATAATGAGCTAATAAGCTACGGACTCAATTGCGATACATAAGGAAAACGGACTATGGAAAGGATTATTCAACCCACGTGACTAATTAAACAACTGAAAGGTGTCATGAATCTTTCTCAAAAAATGAGACACAAAACACACAAAATAGAATATAGGGGACTGTACTCAACATCACACTATTGCGGCGTGTAACCCGATTCACACATAATACCGTTGCGGCGTGCAACCCGGTCCAAACAACATACCCGTGGCGGCATGCCACCCGATCCACACAAAAAGAATCTATAAGAAAATACTTACCGAGCTAGAATGCTCATTACTACAAAATATCCGAATATCGAACACAAGCACGCTCAGTGCATAATATTATCCCTGGAAGGACCAACAGCGCCATACGCTACAAAATTCAAGCACGACTAAGGTACGATATATGATCTTAATCTCGAGAGCCATCCGTCTCACATGGCACCATCGCTACGTGGAACCTCAACACATAAGAAACTTATCAAGCAGTTTCGTAACTCACACGGCACAATATAGTATTGCATGAAATAACCGACGACTAAACGACATCCAACGTCCGAATACTCTTCCATAGGGAGCGCTATGATGAATGAACACATTCGGCCTGATATAGAGTCCATATTCATATTTAAATCAATCCACATACCTCAAGCCGATTCTGATCTCACCATACTAGGCTAATAACCCTTCAAGGATCCAAAATGACCCTTTTTCACATAACACACAAGAACAATCATCATAACCGGAACAAACTTCCGCAGTCCACAACCAAATGAACCGAGCGCCCTCCAGGCATAAATTCTAAATTAGCGATATCGCCACAATCTTCATACTTGGTTTCAATCTTCACTCAATTAAGTGACTACATGCCACTCTTACACAATATTTCCGTGCGACACACTTCCACGACCTTCTACACCAGGTAACAAGTTTGCACATCCATGCCACCGGTCACATTAATGTTGTAAAGCATATCAAGAATCCACAAATCAATACACATGGTCTCTTACACCTGACATCGACCTTAGGTGATGCCGAAAACAATACCATCTTACTTTAAACATCTGAATCCTTTTCCTGCTCATCCGAGCTCATGACATCCTTGTCAACACCGAACCGAAATCTTGAATCCTCAACTTTCGAATCCCATGCTACTTAGTGCACTTAATCACGCAAATGTGCAGGAGTACGAGAATTCCATCATAACTCCCGAACCACTAATAGGGTAAACACTTCGCCATATAGAAACCTTCTTCTTAACTCATTTCAAGAGAACCATTGCAACACGTGACTGAATTCTCATATCCGCAGAAAATACCAACCTCTAGTAGTGGTCTAAACCACCATAACTCTTTCGGGATCCCTCTACACATAACATGCCATAATACTTGAATTCCTCCAAATAAAACCAATTACGGCGGCCGTCAAACCTCGCGCGTACCGCCACAAATCACATGCATAACTCAATGCGCTGAAGGAACTAATCATTGCCACTATCATGCCAATTCAACCATTGTTAGCCGACCCGTCTTTTCTCAATTTATTCTCAACTTGCCTTAGAAATAATAATAGTTCAATTCATTACATCACGAACTCAAATCCGCACTCATCTCGAGTGACCTTATTTCACGAGACCACGCTATTTCAAAACCCACGAATCGTCTCATACCCCTCCTTGTGCGTACTTTTACATCTTCAACTGGTACACCTATTCTGATACTTCTTTTATGAATCCGAAGTTATTTTCTTCCATTTCTCTAATGCTACACCACAACCTGAAGATAATACAGAGTACTCTAAGCCCCATTTCATAATCTGCTGCAAAAGCTCGATACTCAACCATACTACGGACTCGAGATCCTTAGGCATCACACTTTAAATTTTTGAACCCACTAAGACCGTTATTGAGAGTCACTTGCTCTGACTTGTTCCCAAACATGATCAACTCCAAGGCCCTGCTAGCACATGGACACTTTCTCAAGGAAACACCTGATTGTCTCACTTTCCCTGTGCATTACATCTACACAAAGCATAAACTCCGAGTCTTCCAAAAACATGAATATGAATCGATAAGGCCAAATATGGCACACATTCCCCAAATCCTTTGCTCAAATTACCACTGATATTTTCTTCCCTTAGTTGCAATGACCCACCAGTACACCAATAACCAGGAACCTCACAAATAGACAACCATGAAATCCAATTGTAGATGGTGGGGCTCTCCCACTTAGCTTGAAGCTACAATTACATAACTTTGGAATCCACCAAGATTCTTTCTTCATCGTTGACATGATTCTGCACACGCAACTTGCCAAATTTCTCGAAATCCTTCTATTAACCTTTAATAAACACTCCGAACCACTGGCCACATGTACATATTAAATCTCTTACCGGGTAGCCAGTAGAATTCTTTGCAGAAGCTTTGTCAACACCACGCGGCCGCTAACATGTTCACAGGAGATAACCCACCTTTGGAAATTAGATGCTAACATATTCCAATGTCGCTTCACTGGGTGCAATTACTATGAAATCAGTAGATAATCCTGGGTCCGAGCTCATTCACCAGCTACACCAGTCCATTCACTCCTCATGGACGTCAACTAAAGGTGCGACAATATATTCCAATCCAAATTCATGTTGTATCTTTCTTCATATCAATCAACTCCCACCTGTCACACCCAATCTTCCTCAATATAGCAACCAATATTCCAAATTAATCCCGTAGACCTAGTCACTGTCCACCATGAATCCCAAATCACTTCAAACTTTCCTCAAGTCATGTAGTTATCCTACCACGTAATCCATATTCTACCTTGCCACTCTCCCACTTTGGTCAACCATCTCCTTTAAGCAACTACTCGACTTCTATTTTCTTACACTTGGCCTTCTCGGAACCTAACCACCACAAGAGACCTTCCACATGTCCTTCCTCATCCTTCGCTGCCCAGTTGTTGCCTTAACTAAAAATCTGTCTCTGTAGTACTTGAACCAATAGGCTATTTCCAGCTTTAAACCTTTCTGAGGATCATCTTTCTCGAACCATCAATACTAGAAACACTACTTCAATCCTGAACCACTGCCCACCGTGATATCTAATATCTGCTTCCCCTACACCAATTCCTAACACCCCGCCGTGAAGGCGAGTTGAAGAAAACTATAACACCGGCAAACCTTACCGCATTTAACAAGGCGATGACACCACATCAAAATTGAGAACTCTACCATGCTCAAAAATATCAGGCTTCGTTACTCTATCAACCTCAAATCTGAACATTCATAGTCCGATTGCCTTTTCTCTGCTGGAAATAAAGCATGGAACCTCTAAATCATGTACTGGGAAAAATATTCTTTCAAGTCGTTTACTGCCCTGATACATAGACATGCATTCTACCATTACATAAACACTGTGCGATAACAACTCATGAATCGTCATAACAATCAACGCCAAATCTCAAAACCTTAGGTAGTATTGATACTGAACTGAAACGATAAAGCGGCCTTCCGCAAGGCGAAGAAAATAGTCCAATTAATTACACATGGAGAAGAATCATGCACTACATCTGTAGTACCATTAAAAATTTCCTCAATCCCCAATTTATAACAAGCGCTTCGCGTCACATAAGATTGAATAAGAAGAAAATGAAGGCATAAGTCTCAAAGGAATCGAATCGCACGATGAGGAATCAAAAGGGAAGTATTCCTAACAGCCCTGTAGCCTCTCGAAGATAAGTACAGAAGTCTCCGTAGCAATCCGCAAGACTCTACTAGACTTGCTCATGACTCGTGAGACCTAAGTGAACCTAGTGCTCTGATACGATATTGTCACGACCCAACATCCATTAAGGCCGTGATGGCGCCGGACACCACTGTCAGGCAAGCCAACCCTAATCAATTAATTTAATTACCCATTTAGTATTTTTGAAATCAAAATTTCTACAATGAAACAATAAAGATAGAACTCATAGAATAAATGATAATTATTTTTAGTAACTAAATTATAAACAATTCACAACCATTCCCAAAATTCGGTGTTCACAAGTGCATGAGCATTTACTAGGGAATTTAAAATAATAAAATATAACATTTGTTCAGAATAAAAATTAGACAGGAAAATATAATAACTTAGAAGGAGACTCGGTTGGCTGCGGAACGTAATACAGAATGCAGATCACCTATGTCCCCACAATCATTAACCACACCTCTTTGCCCACAAGGCCGCTAGACATATATGTACCTGCACAATAAAATGTGCAGCAAGTACAGTATGAGTACGAAAATAACGTGTACTCAGTAAGTATCAAGCCTAATCTCAAAGGGGTAGAGACGAGATGGCCGACTATGACACTCACTATGGGTAAATAATATTAAATAATCATGAAAATAGAAATATTTATATCATCATGATTCAAAAAGTTAACAATAATTTTATTGAACCAGCAGAAGTAATTAAATTTCTTCAATTCCAATAAATTTCCAATTTATCAATCAAATTCCTTCAAATGCAACAATTTCTAATCTATTAATTAAATCCTCCAATTTTAATAAAAAAAATCCAATTTATCAAATAGCTTTATAAGCTGCAATTCAATTTCAATAAATTTCCAATTTATCAAATAGCTTTACAAGCTGCAATAAACTGTCCAAGTATCGTGTAATTATTATTATTATTATTATTAAGCACGATTTCTGTCGAGGTCGTACGGCCCGATCCAGAGTTTCATGTATACTGTCGAGGGACGTGCGACACGATCCATAGATGCATCTATCCTGCCGAGGCGTTTGGCCCGCTCCATAAAAAAGGAGGACATTTTTTTATGAACCTCCGGAAGGAGAGTATATTTATTATAAGATAAATTCGGGAGGAAGAACAATTTCTCTTAAAAATTAATTAATTTAAACAGAAAATCAAGCATATGAGATTTTCATCCTTTAATTTTTTTCTACCAATTTACAATATATTCATCTATATATATATATATCAATTAATATTAATTAAACAAAGAATACAATTTGCACAAGTAATTCATGCTTTGAGTCCTAAACTACCCGGACTTTAGCATTAATAGTAGTTACGCACGGACTCTCGTCACCTCGTGCGTACGTAACCCCCACAATGAGCAACAATTATTTAATTTAATCACCTATGAGGTAATTTCCCCCTCACAACTCTGACTGGCTTGAATCTAGCCAAGAATAATTCGATACAATCACTAAACTTTATTGGAATTAATTTCATAAGAAAATACTAATTTTTCATAAAAATCTGAAATTTAGCTCAAAAATCGCCCGTGGACCCCACATCTCGGAACCCGACAAAACTTACAAAATCCGAAGACCCATTCCGATATGAGTTCAACCATACCAATTTTATCAAATTCCGATAACAACTCGACCTACAAATCTTACATTTCCGTTTTTGGAAGATTTTGCAAAAATGTTGATTTTCTTCCATTTAAATCCAAAATAAATAATGAATATAGCCGTATAATCATGAAGTATAATCACTTTCGGATATAGAATACTTACTCCAATCCATATGGTGAAAATCGCCTCAAAAATCGCTTTAATCCGAGCTCTATAGCTCCAAATGTGTTAAAATGGCCGAAATCTGAAATTATATCTTCTGTCCAGGCATTTACTCTTCGCGATCGCGAAGAACAAAATTTTTCAGCCCCAAAATTGCTCTTCGCGATCGCGGATAACCAATCGCGATCGCGAAGCACAAATTCCCCCAACTCTTCCAGACAGCCTCTAGTATCATGGTAATAACGTTTCGTACAAAACTCCCAATTGCAAATGGTTTAGCTTTCTGAATACTATCCACAAAGGGCTATAACTTTCATTTGTTGCTCATCTCCCAATTCCTTATAGATTTCTAGATATAAGCTTTCAAAGTCAGCCCTGTGCAATAGAGATTTCCAAACTCTTCCTAGACAGCCCATAGTATATCCACCATAACCTTTTGTATACAACTCCAACTGACAAATGGTTTACCTTTCTGAAAACTAGACATCAAGAGCTAAAACTTTTATTTTTGGATCATCTCCAAATTCTTTATAGATTGCGAGATATAAGCTTTCAAAATTGGGTCAGTGCAACAAGATGTTTCTTCTACACGATCGCGAAAAAGCTTCCGCGATCGCGATTCACAGTGGCCAAACAACAAAATTGCTCTTCGCGATCGCGACCATTTGTCCGCGATCGCGATGCATACCTCTGTGGCCAAAAATCAGCAACTAAGAATGGCCTAGAGATGGTCTGAAACCACCCCGAAACTCACCCGAGCCCCTAGGGACCTCAACCAAATATATTAACACGTCCTAAAATATCATACGAACTTAGTTGTAGCCTCAAATCACATCAAACAATGCTAAAACCACGAATCATCCTCCAATTCAAGCTTAATGAAACTTAAGATTTTCAACTTCTACATTCGGTACCGAAACCTATCAAATCAAGTCCTATTGACCTCAAATTTTGCACACAAGTCATAAATGATATAACGTAGCTATGAAAATTTTTGAAACTGGATTCCGACCCCAATATCAAAAGGTCAAATCCCCGGTCAAACTTCCAATTTTAAATTTCTGTTTTAGCCATTTCAAGCCTATTTTAACTACGAACTTTCAAATAAAATTTCGAACATGCTCCTAAGTCCAAAATTACTATACCCCTATTGGAACCGTCAAATCCCGATTCCGGGATCGTTTTCTCAAAATGTTGACCGAAGTCAAATTTGCCCCTTTGAAAGCCAAACTAAGGAACCAATTGTTCTGATTTCAACCCGATCACTTCTAAATTCCGAACTAACCATCCCCACAAGTCATAAATTAGTAAAAACACATACGAGGAGTCTTATTTAGGAGAACAGGGTTCTAACAGTCAAAATGACCGGTTGGGTCGTTACATAAAAAATATAATAATAAAAAAATAATTTATATCATGTTAATATTTGTTTTAGTGCCTATTGGTCTCTTTGTTTGAAGTAGTAAATTTGCCGCATTAGGAATGCAAATCCCCTTGGAAGTTCTCTTTGCCTATTGAACTAAAAAAAAATTCTTAATTTTGATGTATACAAGATATGAAGTAAAAACATAGTTTTATTTCCATCTTTTATAGTATTATAAGGAATGACATTTCTTTCATCAAGTAGCTAATTGTTCCCGCTGTCGAAACACTTGCTAGACCAATTTGGATGTATTCTAGATTAGTTTACAGAAGATAGATTGGTATGCTTTTTATTCTAGAAAATTATTAATATAGCGAAACTTGCAACTTTTTAATGTATTCTATTTTACAATATTCAAATACAGTGGAAAAATAATATCATTGATATCAAATTTTCAATTTGATGCCTGTGCTTGACACTAATCGGAGGTTAAAATTAGTATTATAACACGTAATATTTTTATGTTAATTGAAGCAACTTAAACATGTTATAATTTATAGCTTAATTTTATGTAAATTATTAAAATAAATTAATTGTAAATTATGATCCCCAATATCATTCTCTATCCATGATTAAATGGATATAATAATGATAATTTATTTATCAAAAAATTAATTGAGCACCGACAAATAACATTTTTAAAATGAGAATATTACATAAATGTCCCAAATAAGTTTCAACTTACCAACCTCTAGCGATTAATCATAGACTTATCGACACTAGCCAATCACATATAGAAATTGAAAACCCAAATAAATAAGGTTCTTTCTCTCCAAGAATCACAAGCAATAATCTCCTTTCATATTTTAAGTGTGATCAGCAACAATAAATGTCAGACGAAAAGAAATAAGGTTCTTTCTAAAAGGGACCTTTTTCAATGGGTATGGTTGAAATTCATTGAAAAGATATAGATGAGTCAATATACGATTTTTGCGGAAGATTGGAGGTGATTTGGACTTATGTGGTATAAAAAATCGTAGTTAAAATCGAATTCAAAAAATTCTTCTGCAACACATGTATCACACACACAAATATATATATGATACACCTATTATACAAATATGATATTGTCACGATCCGAAATTCTCTTCTTCGGACCGTGATGGCGTGTAACATTGCACTTGCTAGGCAAGCCAGTGTTAGAATAATATTAATCAATTTTTAAATTATTAATAATCAAGGAAACAAAAGCGGAAGCTAAGTTTGAAATATAGTGAAATAATCCATAAATACAACGGTATCTAAATACCATCCCAGAATTGGTGTCATAAGTGCACGGGCTTCTAGAATAAATACAGATAAAGGTTTGAATAAGATAAAGTTGTCTGAAAATAAATAAACAACTAAGTAAAATAGATGGGGACTTCAGAACTACGGACGCCATGCAGTTATACCTCAAGTCTTCTCTGGTAGCTAAAATCCGAGCAAGTCTATGGTACGCCGCTGGGACCCACTCCAAAATCTGCACAAGAAGTGCAGATTGTAGTATCAGTACAATCGACCCTATGTACTGGTAAGTGCTGAGCCTAACCTCGACGAAGTAGTGACGAGGCTAAGGCGGGTCACTTACATTACTTGTACGCAATATTAGTAACAGCAACAATAATAGAAATAAATCAGGTAACTCATTTATAATAATTGAAGCCGACTCGGCAGTCATAACCAATTATCATTTTCATCAATTCTGTTGCAGCGTGCAACCCGTTCTCACAATATATTTACATTCAATTCTATTGCAGCGTGCAACCCGCTCTCACAATATATTCATATTCGGTTCTGTTGCGGCGTGCAACCCGCTCCTCCAATATATTCATTTTAATCAAGTCTATTGCGGCGTGCAACCCGATCCCCTAATATGTGTATGTATGTATGTATGTCGATTTTTAAATAAGTCTGTTGCGGCGTGCAACCCGATCCTCCAATATGGACTTTTAATAAGTTTGTTGCGGCGTGCAACCCGATCCTCCAATATGAACTTTTAATAAGTCTGTCGCGGCGTGCAATCCGATCCTCCAATATGGACTTTTAATAAGTCTGTCGCGGCGTGCAACCCGATCCTCCAATATGGACTTTTAATAAGTCTGTTGCGGCGTGCAACCCGATCCTCCAATATGGACTTTTAATAAGTCTGTTGTGGTGTACAACCCGATCCTCCAATATATTCATTATAATCAATCCTATTGCGGCGTGCAACCCGCTCCTCCAACACATTCATTTACCAATTCTTACAGAAGAAATTTTTCCAATAAGTGTAACAATTAATATAAAATTATAAGACAACAAGCATACAATAATTATGATTTAATCTTGAAACAAACAATGACAAATAGAAAATTATTATGGAAATCAGGGAGAAAATATGCAGTTTAATATTTAATATCCTAAATGTCAAATAACAATTAAAACACATAATTCAATTAGCATGTAACAATTAATGCATGAATTCAAGAATTAATATTTAACAAAGAATAGGAGAGAAATAATTATTATAATAATTAATTTATGATTTAAAATAATTTATGATTTTTCAAGTAAGCAGACAAACAATTAATTTGACGACGTATAGACACTCATCACCTCGCATATACGTCGTTCACATGCAATTCACATAACAAATAATTTAAGGGTTCTATTCCCTCAAGTCAAGGTTAATCCCGACACTTACCTCGCTTTGCAAATTTCAATCAATTACTCAACCACAAATTTTCCTTTTAAATTTGTCTCCGAAAGCTTCAAATCTATTCACAAACAATTCAATATATTCAATACTAATCATAGGAATTAATTTCATATTTTAATCCATTATTCACATGAAAACTTTTCGGAAAATTGTACGGACTGCGCACGCAAGTCGAGGAATGATAAATGGTGCTTTTCGAGGTCTTAGAGCACAGAATTACTTATTAAATTTAAAGATGACATTTTGGGTTATCACATTCTCTACCTCTAAAACAAACGTTCGTCCTCGAACGGAGTTAGAAAAAGTACTTGCGCTGGAGAAAAGATGTGAATATTTACTCCGTATGTCCGACTCGGACTCCCAGGTAGATGCGTCTACCGGCTGATCTCTCCATTGCACCCGAACTGAAAGATAACTCTTAGACCTCAACTATCGGACCTGCCGGACTAGAATAGCCACCGGCTCCTCCTCGTAAGTCAAATCTTTATCCAATTGGACTGAGCTGAAATCTAACACATGGGACGGATCACCATGATATTTCCGTAGCATAGACACATGGAACACCGGATGAACCGCTGATAAACTAGGTGGTAATGCAAGCATGTAGGCTACTTCACCCACCCTTTCAATAATTTCAAAGGGTCCGATATACCTAGGACTCAACTTGCCCTTCATCCCGAACCTCATTACACCTTTCATAGGTGAAACCCGGAGCAATATTCTTTCTCCAACCATGAATGTAATATCACGAACTTTACGGTCGGCATAACTCTTTTGCCTAGACTGAGCTGTGCGAAGTTGATCCTGAATAAGCTTGACCTTATCCAAGGCATCCTGTACCAAAAAGGCACCCAACAACCGAGCCTCTCCCAGTTCAAACCAACCAACTAGCGATCGGCATCGCCTTCTGAATGCTCGACTGTTAGCTATTATTATAAGCAAACTCCGCAAGTGGTAAGAAATGATCCCATGAACCTCCAAAGTCTATAACACAAGCGCGGAGCATATCTTCAAATATCTGAATAGTGCGCTCTGACTGTCCGTCTGTCTGTGGATGAAATGTTGTACTCAACTCTACCCGCGTGCCTAACTCACGCTATACAGCCCTCCAGAAATATGAGGTAAATTGCGTACCTCAATCTGAAATAATAGACACGGGCACACTGTGAAGGCAGACAATCTCACGAATGTAAATTTTAGCTAACCTCTCTAAAGAATAGGTAACTGCCAATGGAATGAAATGTGCTGACTTGGTCAACCTGTCCACAATGACCCAAACTGCGTCAAATTTTCTCTGAGTCTGTGGGAGCCCAACAACAAAATCCATAGTTATACACTCCCACTTCCACTCAGGAATTTCTAACTTCTGAAGCAAACCACCAGGTCTCTGATGCTCGTACTTAACTTGCTGATAATTCAGACACCGAGCTACATATGCAACTATATCCTTTTTCATTCTCTGCCACCAATAATGTTGCCGCAAATCTTGATACATTTTGGCGGTACCTGGATGAATAGAATACCTGAAACTGTGTGCTTCTTCAAGAATTAATTCACGAAGCCCATCCACATTAGGCACACAAATACGACCTTGCATTCGCAGAACCCCATCTTCTCCCACAACAACCTGTTTGGCATCACCGTGCCGCACCGTGTCCTTAAGGACAAGTAAATGAGGATCATCATACTGCCTCTCTCTGATGCGCTCATATAATGAAGACCGAGCGACTGTGCAAGCTAGAACCCGACTAGGTTCTGAAACATCTAACCTCACGAGCTGATTAGCCTAAGTCTGAACATCTGCAACTAATGGCCTCTCACCAACCGGAATATATGAAAGACTGCCCATACTCACAGCCTTTTTACTCAAAGCATCGGCCACTACATTGGCCTTTCCGGGGTGATACAAAATGGTGATATCATAGTCTTTCAACAACTCCAACCATCTTCTCTGCCTCAAATTAAGATTTTTTTTGTTTGAACAGATACTGAAGGCTACGATGATCAATAAATACCTCACACGAGACACCGTAGAGGTAATGACTCCAAATCTTCAGCGCATGAACAATTGCTGTCAATTCTAAGTCATGAACAAGATAATTTTTCTCGTGAACTTTCAACTGCCGCGACGCATATGCAATTACCTTGCCATCTTGCATTAATACTATACCAAGCCCAATGTGAGATGCGTCACAATATACCGTATACGATCCTGAACCTGTGGGTAATATCAACACTGGTGTCGTAGTCAAAGAGGTCTTGAGCTTCTGAAAGCTCATCTCACACTCGTCTGACCATCTGGATGGGACACCTTTTTGGGTCAATCTGGTCAATGGGTTTGCTATAGATGAAAACCCTTCCACGAACCGACGATAATAACCTGCTAAACCCAGGAAACTCCGGATCTCTGTAACTGAAGTAGGTCTAGGCCAATTCTGAACAACCTCAATCTTCTTAGGATCCACCTTTATGCCTTCTGCCGATACAACATGCCCCCAAAAGGCAACTGAGTCTAACTAAAACTCACATTTTGAAAACTTGGCATATAACTGATTATTCTTCAAGGTGTGAAGCATACTTCGAAGATTCTGCTCATGCTCATCTCGACTGCTGGAGTAAATTAAGATATGATCAATGAATACAACCACAAAAGAGTCCAAATAAGGCTTGAACACCCGATTCATCAAATCCATACATGCCGCTGGGGCATTTGTCAACCCAAATGACATCACTAGGAATTCGTAATGCCCATACCGAGTTCGAAAAGCCATTTTAGGGACATCAGTTGCCCTAATCTTCGACTGATGGTAACCAGACCTCAAATCGATCTTCGAAAATACCTTAGCACCCTGAAGCTGATCAAATAAGTCATCAATTCTTGGCAGCGGATATTTTTTTTTGATAGTGGCCTTGTTCAACTGTCGATAGTCTATACACATCCGCATAGAACCATCTTTCTTCTTTACAAATAATACTGGTGCAGATTACCAATAGTAACCATACACAAACGATAGACATGATCTACTACAACAGAGTCTCCCACCGGTGTAGATACACACACAGAAGCACTCAGAGAATCACAAGGCACAACCAAATATGAAGCAAAGTAGGAGGACACATATGAATAAGTAGATCCTGGATCAAATAGAACTGAAGCATCTCTATGGCAAACTGGAATAATACCTGTGATCATCGCATCAGATAACTCGGCCTTAGGCCTAGCTGGAAAAGCATAAAATAGGGGTTGGGCCCCACCACTTTGAACTGCGTCCCTGGGACGGCCTCTGACTGGCTGGCCTCCACCTCTAATGGCCCAACCTCCACCTCTAATGACCTGACCTCCACCTCTAGCTACCTGTCCCCTACCTCTAGCCGGTTGAGCACGCGGTGAAGCAACCGGTGCCGGTATGATGGCACGAGAATCTTGCCGAGATCTGTTACTCGCCAATCTAGGGCAATACCTCCTGATGTGACCAATGTTCCCATACTCATAACACACATCCTGATGCCGTGGCTACTGAAGCTGACCCAAATGGGCCGGATAACCGCTGTAATAACTCTGGAGTGGTGATGCAATGATAGGAGCTGAATGTGCACTGAATACTAGCTGCCCAGAGTAAGGCATAATAGGACTGTGACTCCCTGAAGCACCGGGAGATACATGAAGTGTTGAATGAAATGGTCTGGGAGGATGACCCCTACCAAAATTACCCCTGCCTCCAGACGAGGCACCACTGAAACTACCAAATTGACGAGGCCTCTTATCGGACTTCTGCCCTCTTTCCTGTGCAAAAACCATCTCGATCCTCCTTGCGACATTAGCAGCCGCCTGAAAAGAAATCTCACTTCCGGTCTCCTTGGCCATCTGAAGTCTGATAGAGTGAGTTAGTCCCTCAATAAACCTCCTCACTCTCTCTCCCTCTGGAAATAAATACACAGCTAAGTAAAATAGATGGGGACTTCAGAACTGCGGACGCCATGCAGTTATACCTCAAGTCTGCTCTGGTAGATGAAATCCGAGCAAGTCTACGGTATGTTGCTGGGACCCACTCCAAAATCTGCACAAGAAGTGCAGAGTGTAGTATCAGTACAACCGACCCTATGTACTGGTAAGTGTTGAGCCTAACCTCGACGAAGTAGTGATGAGGCTAAGGCGGGTCACTTACATTATATGTACGCAATATTAGTAACAACAACAATAATAGAAATAAATCAGGTAACTTATTTATAATAATTGAAGCCGACTCAGCAGTCATAACCAATTATTATTTCCATCAATTCTGTTGCAGAATGCAACCCGCTCTCACAATATATTTACATTTAATTCTGTTACAGCGTGCAACTCGCTCTCACAGTATATTCACATTCAATTCTGCTGCAGCGTGCAACCCGCTCACATAATATATTCACATTCGGTTCTGTTGCGGCGTGCAACCCGCTCCTCCAATATATTCATTTTAATCAAGTCTGTTGCGGCGTGCAACCCGATCCCCCAATATATATATATATATATGTATGTCGACTTTTAAATAAGTCTGTTGCAGCGTGCAACCCGATCCTCCAATATGGACTTTTAATAAGTTTGTTGCGGCGTGCAACCCGATCCTCCAATATGGACTTTTAATAAGTCTGTTGCGGCGTGCAATCCGATCCTCCAATATGGACTTTTAATAAATCTGTCGTGGCGTGCAACCCGATCCTCGAATATGGACTTTTAATAAGTTTGTTGCGGCGTGCAACCTGATCCTCCAATATGGACTTTTAATAAGTCTGTTGCGGTGTGCAACCCGATCTTCCAATATATTCATTATAATCAATCCTGTTGCGGCGTGCAACCCGCTCCTCCAACACATTCATTTACCAATTCTTACAGAAATATTTTTTCCAATAAGTGTAACAATTAATATAAAATTATAAGACAACAAGCATACAATAATTATGATTTAATCTTGAAACAAACAATGACAAATAGCAAATTATTATGGAAATCATGGAGAAAATAGGCAGTTTAATATTTAATATCCTAAATGTCAAATAACAATTAAAACACATAATTCAAATAGCATGTAACAATTAATGCAGAAATTCAAGAATTAATATTTAACAAAGAATAGGAGAGAAATAATTATTATAATAATTAATTTATGATTTAAAATAATTTATGATTTTTCAAGTAAGCAGGCAAATAATTAATTTGACGACGTATAGACACTCGTCACCTCGCCTATAAGTTGTTCACATGCAATTCACATAACAAATAATTTAAGGGTTTTATTCCCTCAAGTCAAGGTTAACCCCGACACTTACCTCGCTTATGCAAATTCCAATCAATTACTCAACCACAACTTTTCCTTTTAAATATGTCTCCGAAAGCTTCAAATCTATTCACAAATAATTTGATATATTCAATACTAATCATAGGAATTAATTCCATAGGAATTTACTAATTTTCCGAATAAAATCCGAAATTCATTAAAATATTCGGCAGTGGGACCCACGTCTCAAATCTCGAAAAAACTTACGAAATCCGAACACCCATTTTGAGTCGAGTCCAACCATACAAAAATTATCCAATTTCGATATCAAATGAACCTTCAAATCTTAAATTTTCGTTTTTGAAAGATTTTAGAAAAATCTGATTTTTCTTCCATAAATTCACGGATTCATGATATAAATGATTATGAAATCATAAAATATAATCAATATAGGATAAGGAACACTTACCCCGATGTTTTTCTGTGAAAATCGTCCAAAATCGCCTTTTGAGGTTTTAGGTTTTGAAGATTTGGGAAATGAAACAAAAATCCCGTCCAAAAGTCATTTTGTTAAGCTGCAGGTGTCGCAAATGCGACCTGAGCTTCGCAAATGCGAAGAAACACTCGCAATTGCGATGCCCTTCATAATCCTGCTGCCTTCGCAAATGTGAAGATTATGTCGCATTTGCGACAATTGGCCCTTCGCAATTGCGAAGATAAACTCGCAATTGCGAGAACTGCTGGCCTAGGCTTTCTTCGCAATTGCGATAAAAATCTCGCAATTGTCACACCTGCTTGGTTCGCATTTGCGATGCCTGATCTCGCAATTGCGAGATCAGAGGCCTACAACAGGTTCAGTTATACCAGCAAAATTTTCTAAGTTCAAAACATTCTGTGGCCTATCCGAAACTCACCCGAGTCCCTCGGGACCTTATCCAAATATCCCAACAAGTCCCGTAACATCATACTGACTTACTCGGGGTCTCAAATCACATCAAATAACATCGAAATTGCAATTCACACCTCGATTCAGACTTTGAGTTTTTTAAACTTTTCAATTTGCAAACCTCGTGCCAAAACATATTAACTGAATCCGGAATGACTTCAAATTTGACACACAAGTCATAAATAACATAACAGAGCTGTTCAAATTTTCAGAATCGGATTCTGGCTCCGATATCAAAAAGTCAACCCCGCGGTCAAACTTGGAATCTTTAGCCTTTAAATTGCTAGTTCTGTTAAATGGTCATAATTTGAGTTAGGGACCTCCAAATTAACTTTCGGGCATACGCCCAAGTCTCAAATCACGATACGGAGCTACCAAAACTGTCAAAACACTGATCCGTAGTTCATCTCATTATGATACACATCTCATTTTTATCGTAGTTCATCTTCTATTTCGAATTTTCAATTCAAACCACCTCAAAACTCCATCAAATCATCCCAAAATTGAGATTCAAACTCCTTAAAATGTACTCAATATATTCTAAATAACATCCACTCAAAAGAAAGCAAAATTTAATATTTTTTGGCTACAAATAATTATTTGGTAGCATTTGGCTAATATTAATAATATTTAATAAATTAATCAATTTTTATAATAAGCTACTTATAAATGGACATAACTCATAAATTTCCAAATAAATTGCAATATTTGGCTCGTATACAGGCCTTTCCTCATCTAGTAGTATGAGAGGATAAGCAGGCACGTGATGGTCAATATGTCTGCTTCGTCGTGAAGGCACTTTTGTCATTTCTTGTGCTCCTGACATATTCACCCTAATTTGCCAGGTAGAAAGCACCACTTCAAATTTTCTTACATCTCAATTCTATCTCCGTTGCATTTCTGCTTCTGTTTAATACCAAGCTCTCTGTTGTTCTTCTTCTCCAGGTTTTCCTCTGTGCTCTTACCTTTACCCTCTTTGTCCCGTAGGTGTTTGATAAAATTCTTCTTTCAGCTTTATTGTATTTTCCTCTGTTCAAAGCATATTGGTTAGAAAAGTTCTACGGAATTGCAGTAAAAATGTCTGGGTAAAGCTGTTTAGAGAAAATACTACAATAATGTAAGACTCCGGATTTCGTGATTCTTTCTTATGAAATACATTATTTTTCACAGTTCTTACGCGTATATTCCTAAAAAAGAACGCTTCTACATTGTTCTTAATCCAGTTTTTCCTACCTACTCAATTCCTCTCCGACTTTCCTCTGTCTTTTGAATCTTTTCTCTGCTACTCAGTTTATGACTTTTTAATTTTTCTTTCTTTTGTTCAAATTGAGTAAATTGTTGGTTGCAACTGTTTGTGAAATTACATACAATTTCAACTTCATGACGTTAGTATATCATCCCTATTGTAAAAAGTTTATGGGATTTTTCGTATTCCAATTTGCCATTTTAAATGAAAAGTTTTAAGCTTTTTATACATTAGTTTTGGATTTTTGGTACAGATTGTTATTTTAATTATTTTCTATGTCGGATTTCTGTGGAATTATGATACATATGTGTTCTTACTCAAAAAATACAATATGTTTTTCTCATTATCTCATTTTTTTAATTTTGATTTAATCAGCTTGCTATCAACGAGTTTATGATTTGTAGTGAGATGACATGAAGAATAATGTAGCGTGGAACTGAACTTTGGACTTTTATGTTTGTGAAGTGGACAAAAGGTAATATGAAAATTCTGCATGTCGATTACCTACTTTGTTGATGGTTGCTTTGATAAGAGCATGGTCCCCGTCTCTTTGGGCATTGTCATTTTTAGCTACTAACTTCCTTCCATTTTAATAATTTTTTGTGTTGTTATCTGTTAGTTTATCATAAACCCATAGTGTAACGATTCGACCGGTCGTTTCGAGTTCTAGCACATCGTTCGACAGTTTGAGGCCTTGAGTAGCTTCACTTCAGGTATTACGACTTGTGCGTGTGGTCAGAATCGAACTTCGGGAAGTTCGGAGTTGATTTTGAAAGAAAATTCAAAATTCGGAAGCTCTAAGTTGGAAAATTGACTAAGGTTTGGATTTTTAGTAAACGACCTCGGAATCTGGAATTCAAGGTTCCAATAGGTTCGTATGATGATTTTGGACTTGGGCGTATGTTCGGGTCGAGTATCGGGTGGCCCGGAAGTGTTTCGTCGCTTATTACAGAAGGTTGGCATTTTGAAGGTTTAAGAATTTCCTAAGTTTGAGTTGAAGTGGATTTTGATGTTATCGATATCCGTTGGGGATTCCGAGCCTGGAAATAGTTCCGTATGGTAATTTTGGTCTTGGGAGCGTGTCTGAATATTGATTTGGAGGTCCGTAGTCATTTCGGCGTCAATTGGCGAAAGTTGGAAATTTGATGATTTTTGGGAAGTTTGACCGATAGTGGACTTTTTGATATCAGGGTCGTATTCCAATTACGGAAGAGGGAGTAGGTCCGTAATGTCAATTATGACCTGTGTCCAAAATTTGAGGTCAATCGGACTTGATTTTGATAGATTTTAGTGTCTATATAGAAGTTTGAAGTTCTAAAATTTATTAAGCTTGAGTTGGGGTTCGATTCGTGATTTCGATGTTGTTCGATGTGATTTGAGTCCCCGATCAGGTTTGCGTTATGTATTGGAACTGGTTGGTATGATTGGACGGGGTCCCGAGGGCATCAGGTGTATTTTGGGGTAGTTTCGGACCAATTTTGGCTGCTTTGGTTGTTGCTGTTACTGGTTCTGGCTTTGTCCTTCGCGAACTCGAAGGGAGTCTCGCGTTAACGAAAAAGGATTTTTGGGCTGCTGATTTTACTCATCGCGAACACGACACAGAAGTCGCGAACGCGGAGAAGGGCATGGGGAACCTACGCGAATGCGAGAGGGCGATTGCGAATGCATAGAAGGAAATGAGGGAGCTGGGCCTGGAGCAGTTTGGTCTTCGCGAACGCGGCTCGTGGATCCTGAACGCGAAGGGGCAGGGGTCTGAGACTTCGCGAACGCGACGAGGAGGTCGCGCGCATAGAGGAATTTTGGGGCAGTGGCATTTGGCCTTCGCAAACGCGAAGAAGGGGGCGGACTGGGCAGTGTATAAGTTGCAAAGACGGGATTTTACATATTTTTATCTCAAATCCTCCATGGATGCCAAGCTTGAGGCGATTTTGGAGGATCTTTTTCGTCATCCATCACTAGATAAGTGATTTCTTCATATTGTGAGTTGAATACAAGGTTTATATATGGATTTAAACATGAAAATTGGTAGAATTTTGGAATTTTGGTAGAAAACCTAGAATTTGGTATTTTTGGATTCTTACCGCGATTTCGGACATGGAATTGGGAATAAATCATATATTTGAGTTTGTAGTGTTATAGGTAAAGTTTATCTTCAAAAAATTTCGAAATCCCGGCACGTGGGCCCGAGGGTGGATTTTATCGACTTTTCGAGCGGAGTTGAAAATTATTTAAATTGATTAATTATGGGTATTTGAACTCATTTTGATTGGTTTGAACATTGTATGCATAGTTTTGGATCAACAAGCATTGGTTTGAGATGTTAGAGTAGTGCTGGAGCTGGCTATGGAACTACAGAGCGAAGTAAGTCTCTTGTCTAACCTTGTAAGTGAAACTTTACTCCATAGGTGATTTAAATTAATATCTGCTTCTAATTGTTGGGGGTCTACGTACGTACGAGGTGACGGGAGTCCGTGCGTAGCTACTAATTATGCGTATGTCCGGATAGTTTAGGACCCAAATCATGAATTACTTATAATGTTTGCATTCTTTGTTAATTGAAGTACCTGAATCATATTGAAAGTTGTTAGAGGAAATAGTAAAAGACCGAAATTTCACGTACTTGAATTTTGTGCGAGTTACTCGACCGATAATAGAAATTGTACATCCTTACGTGTTAGCCTTGTGATAGCTTCTCATTCCGGAGGTTCATAAAGTGTGCTCCTTTCTTGTGGAGAGAGCCGAACACCTTGGCAGTATAGATGCATCTATGATTGTGCCGCTCAACCCTCGGCAGTGTACACATTATTCTAGATCGGGCTGAACGACCTCGGCAGAATTGTGCATTATATCGTTAGTAGTCCGAATGTTCGCGAGCAAATCTTTCCACTGATGCCCGGTATTTTATATGTTATTCATTATTTATCGATGTCGACTTCTCGTCACTACTTCTTCTAGGTTAGACTTGATACTTACTGGGTACGCGTTGATTTACGTACCCATACTACACTTGCTGCACATTTTATGTATGTATATATATGTCTAGTGGCCTTTTGGGCACAGAAGCGCGACTATTGCGGGGACTTACGGTGAGCTGCATTCCATGTTATGAATCTGCAGCATATAGAGTCTCCATAAGAGTTATTTACATACTCCTGTCTAATTTGTATTCTAGACAGATGTTGTATTTTATCATATTCCCTAGTTGATGCCAATGCACTTGTGATATCGGGTTTTGAGGGTGCTTTCAGGTTATTCATTATTGTGGTTCGTGTAAATATTTTCATTTACTCTATAAATTCTATTTTTATACTGTCTAATTAAGAAAAAATTTTGAATTCAAATTTCTAAAATGAGTAATTAAATTGGTAAATTTTTGTTGGCTTGCCTGACGGCGGCATTAGGCGCCATCACGACCTATAGTGAATTTTGGATGGTGACACAAAGATTTTCTTAGTGAGATTGACTAATGATGTTTAATGGGCATTCACCAATATCACTAAATTTAGGATCTGCTAGAAATTCTTGATTCTTAAATGCACCAAAATCAATGCCTACAGTTGTAGTATTTCCAACTTTACTTAGTTAGCACCTATCATGTTATTTTAAGGTGCTATTAACCTGAATATGGTCTGTCATAAAGCGTTTGTTGGCAAGCTAAAATCTGGAAAGTGCTTTAGTACATCGAGTCACCTAACCCATAAGCTTAGATTCTTTGATGGTTGTGATTTCACTTGTTTTTCTTCCATTATTCTATGATCTATTATTTTATGATTTATTTTGTTGTTGGCAGTAAACTTTCTCCTCTACCAGTTATTCACATAAGCTCATTGTATACGGCCAAAATCGGGCTCGTTCTTTGCTTGACTAATCGAGACTAGAATATGATAGATTAAAGTCCGACCTCGAGTCATATCAAACCGAGATGTGAAGTTATATCGCCAAGTTCGAGACCCCGGGACCGAACAAAGTCGAGATCAGGCGAGATCGAGAGAAACTTGCTGAGTCGGATAACAGAAACATGAAATATCCGCGATCGAGCGTAGATCACGGCAAAAATCTTGGCATGTATCAAGGATAGGCCGATTAATTAGCCAATCAAGAGATTTCTTGCTTCATTTAGAACTGTATCAATAGTAGGACTCCCCTACTATATAAAGAGGGTATGATCATTTGTAAAGGGGGCACTTTTACGCAACACAAAGCAATACATTGTCTTTTTCTAGCTTTCATTATCTTGTTACTCTGTTCTTATATCAAGTTGAAACTTCTCTTGGTTCAAATGTGATCTAACTCGAGTGCCAAGGATATTCGATTCGTTTGGTTTGTATTTATTTCTTGTATCGTCAAATTCAATATTAATATATTCTCTTAATTTGTGCCAAGTTATATCACGTATCCTTAAAACCGCATATAAATTCAATTGTAATCCGTTTTAGGGTAGACAGTTTGGCGCCCACCATGGGGATAAGGATAATAGTGATTGCCTGGTACTAACTTTCATAACACACACTATTTTTCACTTGTTCTTGTGAGTATCTTTAATTCCAGGATCAAAATGTCAAACTCTCATGCAACACCCGTACACGTGGACAATGACTTCGGCCACCATGACGAAAATGACAACATAGCACCAGGGAACAACGTACCTCCAATTGGCCTCGATGGCGTTCCGCCTGTAGATCTAATCGACGTCAGCTCGCATGTAGCCGTCAATGCAAATTTGGTCATCGATCCCGAGAGTAGCGTCCGTAGGGATGTTCGATCGGACGCTCAGAGCGCACATGGCGGCGAAGAAGGCGGAATCAGCCTTCGAGTGATCTTCGAGATGTTGTTGGCTCAACAAGCTGCGATAGCCCAGCTCCAAAACCAGAATCATGCACCAAGCAGGATCGAGCCCGAGCCGTCCCAGGAAGTTGTTCACATGGTCGAATAGGTGTCAAGGAAATCGAATGGTAATGAATCGGGGACCGATCCCGCAATCATAAAGATGCTCAAAGAACTAACAAAACGAGTTGAGTCGGGGGAAAAGAAGATCGAAGCAAACGACATGAAGGTGGAAACCTATAACTCCAGAGTTTATCAAATCCCAAGGGCACCACCAATATTGAAGGGTTTGGATTCCAAAAAGTTTGTACAAAAGCCCGTCCCCAGGAGCGCGACTCCCAAACTGATCGCCAAGAAGTTTTGCATGCCCGAGATTCCTAAATATAATGGAACAACTGACCCAAACGAGCATGTCACCTCTTACACATGTGCAATTAAAGGGAATGATCTAGAGGACGACGAGATCGAATCCGTGTTACTAGAGAAATTCAATGAGACCCTGTCAGAGGGAGCTATGATATGGTACCACAATTTACCACCTAACTCTATTGATTCTTTTGCTATGCTTGCAGATTCCTTTGTAAAGGCACATGCCGGAGACATAAAGGCCGAGACTAGGAAGTCAGACTTTTTCAAGGTAAGACAGAAAGATAACGAGATGCTTAGAGAGTTTGTGTCTCGGTTCCAAATGGAACGAATGGAACTATCACCGGTCGCCGATGATTGGGCCGTTTAAGCTTTCACTCAAGGACTCAATGTACGAAGCTCAGTGGCTTCACAACAGTTGAAGCAAAACTTGATTGAATACCCGGCTGTTACCTGGGCTGATGTACATAATCGGTATCAATCAAATATTAGAGTCGAAGATGACTAGCTGGGGGCTCCTTCCGGGTCCATTTATCCTATCAGGCATGTCGACAGAATCAAGAGGGACATTGATCGAGAACCAAGGTTGAACAGGGATCGATACCAGCCATATAATGGAGATCGTAGGAACAACGAATCTAGGCAAAACCCTGTACGAAGTGAGAGGAGATATGACCGAGGTCAGAGCTCTTGAGGGCTCATGAGCAAGAATGGCTTCGACGGGCATACCGGACCTAAAGAAGCACCACGATTGTCAAAATATAACTTCAATGTTGACGCAGCCGCCATCATATCGGCTATTGGACGCATCAAAGATACTAAATAGCCTCGACCTCTGTAGACTGATCCAGCACAGAGAAATCTCAATCAAATGTATAAATATCATGGCACCCATATTCATAGAATGAAAGATTGTAGACAGTTGAGAGAAGAAGTAGCCCGGTTATTCAACGACGGGCACCTTCGGGAGTTTCTGAGTGATCGAGCTAAGAATCATTTTAGAGACAGAGATTCCAACAAACAAAATGAACAAGAAGAATCTCAACACGTCATTCACATGATTGTCGGAGGGGTCGATGTTCCCCAAGGGCCAGTGTTAAAACACAAGGGAGAAACGAACTCGGGATTATGTACCAGAAGGAACCTTGTCCTTCAACGACAAGGACGCAGAAGGAATCATGAAACCCCATAACGATGCACTGGTAATATCTGTACTCATAAATAAGACTCGATTTAAACGTGTGTTAATTGATCCAGTTAGTTCGGCCAACATCGTTCGATCAAGGGTCGTAGAATAGCTCGGCCTACAGGACCAAGTTGTGCTCGCAGTCCGAGTGCTAAACGAATTCAACATGGCTTGTTAGACTACTAAGGGCAAAACATCTTTGCTAGTGAACGTGGTCGGGACCATCCAGGAGACCAAGTTCCATGTGATCAAGGGCGATATGAGGTATAACGCCCTGTTCGGGAGACCATGGATCCACAACATGAGGGCAGTGCCCTCGACCCTTCACCAGGTTCTAAAATTCCCGACACTAGAGAGAATCAAAAATATTTACGGGGAGAAACCCGCCGCAATGGAAATGTTTTCCATTAACGAAGTGATTCCAGTATCGGCACTCTCATCGACGAAGGGGTCAAATTCGAAGGAAAATAGGAGGCCAAATAGCAATCACAGACGTAGGCCTCGACCAAACTAGAGAAGTAGGGGACTGGCGAAGATGATAATTATGGGATCCCTCGATCCTTCATAGTCCCCGATGACTCCGACGCTACCAAATCAATGGTCGAAGAGCTGAATCAAGTCATACTAATCGAACATCTGCTCGAACAAAAGGTATACCTGGGCACGGGGTTAACTCCCGAGCTCAGGAAAAAACTTATTCAATTTCATATAGCTAACATGGATTGTTTTGCTTGGTCCCATCTCGACATAATAGGGATCCCACCGAAAATCACCACCCATAAACTAAGCTTGGAACTGAAGTTCCATTCGGTGAAGCAGAAAATGAGACCCCAGTCCGAGATCAAGCATGCCTTCATCGAAGATGAGGTAACCAAGCTTCTTAAAATAGGGTTCATCTGGGAAGTAAAATACCCCGAATGGTTAGCAAACATAGTAGTAGTCCCTAAGAAAGGGAACAAACTTAGGATGTATGTAGATTACAAAGATTTAAATAAAGCATGCCCCAAGGATTCTTTTCCCTTGCCTAATATCGATCGCACACGGCCGACCACAAGACCCCTCAGTTTTCTCGATGCCTATTCCTGGTACAACTAAATACAAATGAACCCGGATGATCAGGAAAAGACCTCGTTCATCACTAAATATGGTACCTACTGCTATAACGTAATGCCATTTGGACTAAAAAATGCCGGTGCCACTTAACAATGCCTAGTAAATCGGATGTTCGAAGAACAAATAGGGAAATCTATGGAAGTTTACATTTATGATATGTTAATTAAGTCCCTGCGAACAGAGGACCATTTAAAACATTTGCAGGAAACCTTCAGTATATTGAGGAAATACAACATGAAGTTGAACGCGGACAAATACGCATTCGGGGTCGGGTCAGGAAAATTTCTCGAATTCATGGTATCCAATCGAGGAATAGAGATCAACCCCAACAAGATCAAAGATATCGAGGATATGTAACGACCCTACTTGTTATTTTAAGAATTTAAGTCCGTTCGGTGGCATAAGGCCCTTAGCAACTTCGTATTATGTGTATTGACTTGTGTGCGTGATTGAATTCAGTTATTGGATGATTCAGAGTGATTTGGGACACTTGGTCCTTAAAACGAAAGCTTAACTTTTAGGATTTTGACTGTAATCTGAACTGTGTGAAAACGACTCCGAAATAGAGTTTTGTCGGTTCCATTAGCTCACTTGGGTGATTTTGAACTTAGGAGCGTGTCCGGATTGTGAATTTGAGGTCTGTAGCTGATTTAGGCTTCAATTGGCGAAAGTCGAATTTTTGGAGTTTTGGACCGGAAGTGGACTTTTTGATATCATGGTCGGAATACGATTCCGAGAGTTAGAATAGCTCTGTTATGTTATTTGGGACTTGCCTGCAAAATTTGACGTCATTCCGGGTTATTTAGATTGGTTTCGGCACAAGTTTTCGAAGTTGGAAGTTTTGGAAGTTCATAAGTTCGATTCGTGGTGCAATTTATATTTTCGGCATTGTTTGATGTGATTTGAGACCTCTAACGAGTCCGTGTTAGGTTATAGAACTTGTTTGTGTGTTTAGATGGGGTCCCGGGGGACTCGGGTGTGTTCCGGGTGAGCTACGGGTCCTTTTCCCTATTTTTGAACTGCTGTTTCTGTCTTCTGGTGTTCTTCTTCGCGATCGCGAAGCGCCTCTCGCGTTCGCGAAGTGTTACTGCTAACCACTTCATAACTCTTCTTCGCGTTCGCGAAGGTTTGCCTTTTTCTTAATCGTGTTCGCACCCCTATCTTCGCGTTCGCGTAGCTATGCCATTTCACTCTTCGCGTTCGCATACTGCTTCATGCGTTCGCGAAGAGCAGTCGTTGGGCCATCAGACTTTTCCTCTACGCATTCGCGGACTTGTTGTCGCATTCGCGAAGCACAACTGGGCAGCTTTCATTTTTTTTCTTCTTCACGAACGCGATACTTTTTGCGCGTTCGCGATGCACAATCACCTGGGAAGAATATAAGATTTCCAAATCGAGGGTTAGGCCATTTTTATCACATTTTGACTTGTAGAGCTCGGTTTTGAGCGATTTCTTGTGGGTTTTTCAAGAAAATCGATTGGGTAAGTGTTCTTCACCTAGAATTTATTTATTTCCATGATTCTATCTTTATTTTTATCATTTAATTTGTGTTTTGAGTTGAGGAAAAGGGTGGTTTTTGAAGAAACCTTTCAAAATGAAAAATCACGATTTGAGGGATGAAATGGTATCGGAATTTGATGATTTTAGTATGGTTAGACTCGTAAGTGAATGGGTGTTCGCATTTCGTAACTTTTGCCGGATTCCGAGACGTGGGCCGCACAAGTGATTTTTGGGTTAATTTCGGATTTGTTTATTGAAAAATATAGTATTTTCTTATGGAATTGATTCTATAAATTTTGTTGACTGTATTGAATTAATTGTGACTAGATACAAGGATTTCGGAGGCCAATTCATGTTGCAAAGGCACAACAGAGTAAATAATTTCACGGTTAGAGGTAAGTGTCTTGCCTAACCTCGAGTGGGGGAGTTACCTCTTAGGCATCGATTCTTATGTTCCATTTGTGAAATATGAAAAGCCGTGTAAGCGAGGTGACGAGTACGTACTCGAACTTATATGTATAAATTTTACTGGGTTAAAGTCTTAGGCATTATTGTGTAGTAAATTGGATAATTGTTGGCATTTATTTAATCATCTATTTGCCATGCCTAAAAATCATAATTTATTGAATTTGTTTTTATATGACGATTTGATGTGAATGTTACTTGTATATTTATGTGAATTCCTTGAGTTTGTTAGTTTGATATTTCTTGGAATTTGATTCCATTATGGATTTTCCCTATGCAAATAATTCATTAATTAAGTTTAAGAAGAAGTGTTAATATAATTATCAAAATTTAGATTTATGAAGGCATTGCCCTATACTGATTATTTTCTATCTCGGTTGATTATTTTTGAGGTTTTATATATATTGTGTGGAGCATTGGGCTATTTATTGTGAAATTAATTGATTTTGTTATATCCTTGGAATTGGTTGTGGCCATTGGACAAATTGTGGTATGAATTGATTTTGTTTCGTTGTTGTGATAATATTCCGTGTTAATTGAGTTATTATTTTGAGGATATAAGGGTTGAATTTCACTGTTGATATTATGTTGGCATAAGTGAGGCATTTTACTGTTGTTATGTGTGTTGGGATATTATTTGGGCGGAGCGATTAGGGTGGCTATATGAGTGATAATGGTGGCTATTGATATTGTCAGGGTGGAGGGATAAGGGAGGCTATTATAGGAGTGATAATGGTGGCTATAGGAGAGATAAGGGTGGCTATTGTCAGGGATGATATGTGATGATGTGGGGTGATTACATTGGTGATTTTTATGTGATGTTGTGATTTTTCTTATGTTTATTTTTATACCTTGTGCAATTTATCTTGCTATTGGTAAATTGATAATAGTCTGATTTATGTTGAAATTGGGAGCCTGTGGCTATTGCCAAGCGGATTATGAAAAAAAATATGGGCACGAGGTGCCGTGAGTAAATATGATGGTTTTATTATTGGCACGTGAATTGTCCGTACAATTGAGATATGAAATGTGGGCACGAAGCATCGGAGAAAATATGATGGTTTTATTATTGGCATGTGAACTATCCATGCAGATGTGATAAGAAAAGTGGGCACGAGGTGCTGGAGAAATATGATGATTTAATTATGGGCACGAAGTGCTGTGGAAATATGGAAGTGGGCTGAGACCCGTATTTTTATGATTATGAAATGAGGTGTCGCATGGTGACTTTTAATTGAAAGAATTATATTCAAAATATTTATTTGGAAGGATTTTTATTCAAAAAGTAGTATTTGAAGGAAACTATATTTGAAAACGATTTATTGAAAGATATTTCCTTGAGGAAATTATATTTGAAAGAGAGTTATTTGGAAGAATATATGTGAAAGATATTTATTTGAAGGACTTGATTTAGTTGAGTGTAATTGTATTTATTATTTGTTGAGCGATATTAATAGTGTTTTAGTTGCCCCGCTATGCATATCATTGGTTGATTTGTATTGCCCTTATTGTTATCTGTTTCCTATTATTTTGTATATCATATTGCACATGTTATTAAACTAGTGAGTTTCTTGACTGTACCTCGTCTCTACTCCACTGAGGTTGGTCTTGATATTTACTAAGTACCGACCGTGGTGTATCCATACTACACTTCTGCACAGTTTTGTGTAGAGCCAGGTATTGGAGATATCGAAATCGGACAGAGTCAGAGCGGGATCGCAAGGATTCAAGGTAGAGCTGCTTGGACATTGCAGTTCCTTGGAGTCTTTCTATGTTATTGTACTGTTAATTATTATTCAAACAGTATTGAGTATTCGATCCTTGATATCATTTCATGTATTCAGTTAGAGTTCGTGACTCAGTACTACTAGTCTTGGGAGGTTGTTATATTTGTAATTATTTCCGCTGTTAGTTTCTATAAAATAAATGGCTTGAAATGTAATTGTAATCGACTTACTTAGTCTTAGAGACTAAGTGCCATCACACGCCTGTGGTGGGATTTTGGGTCGTGACATGACATCATGGTAGTAGATAATGTAAAGGTCGTACAGAGGTTAACTAGCGCATAGCCTCCCTGGGGCGATTCATCTCGAGGTCCTCAGATAAGAGCCATCGATTTTTCGCATTGCTGAAGAAGAAAGCTAACTTTACATGGACGTCGGAATGCCATCAAGCCTTGGAAGAACTTAAACGATACTTATCGAGCCCGCCGCTGCTTCACACGCCGAGGGCAGACGAATATTTATACTTATATTTGGGAGTATCAGAAATATCGGTAAGTGGAGTCCTAGTCCGGGAAGAAAAAGGTATGCAATTTTCGATTTATTATGTTAGCCGGACCTTGGGCGAGGCCGAAACTAGATATCCCCACCTAGAAATATTGGCGCTCGCTTTGATAAGCGCCTCTAGGAAACTAAAACTGTACTTTTAATGTCACCCCATATGTGTTGTAACAACTTATCCATTGCGAAAACTTATCCATTGCGAAATATTATGCACAAAAGCTTTCTGGATGGTTGGCCAAATGGGCCGTAGAAATCAACGGATATGATATTGAATATCGACCCCGAACAACCATTAAGTCTCAAATTTTGGCAGACTTCATGGCTGACTTCACGCCGAACCTAGTACCCGAGGTCGAAAGAGAGTTGTTAGTGAAGTAGGGTACATCCTCAAGAATCTGGACCCTTTTTACAGATGGCGCATCGAACGCAAAGGGGCCCGGACTCGGCATCGTACTAAAATCGCCCACAGGCAACGTGGTTAGACAATCTATTAGAATTGTGAAATTGACTAACAACGAGGCCGAATATGAGGCCATGATTGTAGGTCTCGAACTAGCCAAAGGCTTGGGAGCGGAGGTAATCGAAGCCAAATGCGACTCCCTCCTTGTGGTGAATCAGGTTAATGGAACCTTCAAAGTGAGAGAAGAATGAATGAAAAGATACCTAGATAAGTTACAAGTAACTTTGCATCGATTCAAAGATTGGACTTCGCAACACGTGCCTCGAGATCAAAATAGTGAAGCTGATGCCCTCGCGAACTTAGGGTCATCGGTCGAGGACAACGAGCTCAATTCGGGGGCCGTCGTGCAACTCATGAGGTTAGTAGTCGAAAAAGGCCACGCCGAGATAAACTCCATAAGCTTGACCTGGGATTAGAGAAATAAATACATACAATAATTTAAGACCGTAAAACTTCCCTCAGATCCAAAAAAATCTAGGGCCCTATGCACGAAGGCAACACGATTCACCTTGTCCGAAGACGGAACCTTGTTCAAAAGAACGTTCGATGGTCCACTAGCGATATGTCTGGGACCGGGAGATACCGAGTATGTTTTGAGGGAAGTTCACGAGGGCACTTGCAGAAATCATTCCGGTGTCGAATCATTGGTTCAAAAGGTAATCAGAGCCGGCTATTACTGGATCGTCATGCAACAAGATACGAAAGAGTTTGTTCGAAAATATGACAAATGCCAAAGACATACACCAATGATTCACCAACCCGAGGAACTACTCCATTCAGTCTTGTCACCATGGCCATTCATGAAGTGAGAAATGGACATCATTGGCCCTCTTCCATGGGCACCAAGTAAAGCTCAATTTATTTTATTTATGACTGACTATTTTTCTAAGTGGGTTGAAGCACATGCCTTTGAGAAGGTTAAGGAGAAGGAAGTCATCGACTTCATTTGGGACCACATCATATGTCGGTTCGGGATGCCATTCGAAATTGTGTGTGACAACGGGAAATAGTTCATCGGCAACAAAGTGACCAAATTTCTCAAAAATCATAAGATCAAAAGAATCCTATCAACACCTTATCATCCTAGCGGGAACGGGCAAGCCGAATCGACCAACAAAACCATCATTCATCCAAAATATTAAGAAGAGGCTAACCGACGCCAAAGGAAAGTGGAAGGGAATTCTGCCCGAAATTCTTTGGGCTTACCGCTCAGCCTCGATATCTAGTACCAGGGCTACCCCATTCTTATTGGTTTATGGCACTGAAGCTCTAATACCGGTCAAAGTCGGAGAGCCGAGTATCAGGTTCCGATATGCAACAAAGGAATTAAATTACGAGGCCATGAATAGGAGCCTAGAACTATTGGATGAAAGGCGTGAAGCCGCCCTCATCAAATTGGCCGCCCAAAATCAACGGATCGAGAGATAGTACAATCGAAGATCCAATCTTCGATATTTTAATGTCAGGGACTTAGTACCAAGGAAAGTCACCCTCAACACCCGAAATCCGAACGAAGAGAAATTGGGTCCTAATTGGGAAGGACCATATCAGATTCTCGAGGTCACCGGGAAAGGGTCCTACAAGCTCGGAATGATGAATGGAGAACAACTACCGAAAAAATGGAATATATCTCACCTAAAATGGTATTACTGCTAAGGTACGACCCCATTTCATTTCCTTTTTTCAGAGTAACACTTGCAGGAGGTCAACGAGAAACGGCAATGGATTTTTCGGTGAACGACACGAAATCTTTAGGTCTGAAAGCACGTGTTGCACTCTTTTTTCCTTAGACCGGTTTTGTCCCAAATGGGCTTTTTGGCGAGGTTTATAACAAGGCAATAATGAATCGTGCTAACTTAGAATCAAGCCCGATTACGAATCGACACCGAAGATCAATTCAACAATATCCGAGGTTCCTTTGCAATCAACCTCGAATACTGGGGGGCTACCCTCGGATATGCATTATCTCCGAATATCAACTCTAGCGATGAAACTACTTCATAAAGGAAGGGTCTCGATGGATAGGATTTATTGTAAGGGCCAAATAGTCAAAACAAACCGTGCCCATGCAGATTGCTCAAGCCCTGGCATAAAACATGTACGCATGTATGACTGTTTTGATCGAGAATAAAGAGAAGTACTTTCCCTGCAATTATCTTATGTCTTAGAAAAATTTCCTCTTTACAATTTCGTACTTTCGATCTCTTAAGGAAATGAGCTCAAGGGGAGAATAAAAATAGAGTTCGGATGATCACTCCCTTACTCGGGGACTGCCGTCCGAAAAACAAAATCGAACAGGTTGAATTATTAAACATCGGGGGCAAAAGACCTCTAAGGCAACCCCCGAATTTTAAAGGCCATGACCACATCCACTCGGGGACTGTTATCTTAGGCAAGCCTGGATAACTTGGAAAAGCAAGCTCGCTGGTCTACACCCGAATTAAAAGGCTACGACCATATTAACACGGCTCGGAGACGTCCGAGAACGATAACATAAAGTAGGCCTTCAAAATTTTCATAACCGATTTTAGAGGCTACCCTCGGCAAACTGTAGTATGAGAGAAGGTTTCCGGTAATACCGAACCTCCAAGATAACTCAAAAATAAAAATAATGTAAAGGCAAGGTTTTGTTCGAACTTACACAACCTAAGCTATTTTATTCTAAGGCATTCCGACCTTTGTGAATACAAGTAATAAAGCAGAGAAAAATATAAAGGCCTAAGTGGCCGAAACGGCCCCAAAAAGATACAAAAGAAAGAGAAAAATATATAGGCCTAAGTGGCCAGGTCTTCATCGGAGGCAGCATCTCCTTCCTCGGGATCTTCCCCGCCTTCAGACTCACTTTCGGAATCTTCCTCAGGAAAGGCCAGCTTCCAGGCCCTGGTTTCTTCTGCTTTGGCATTCTCGATTTCAGCCAGTATATCGAAGCCCTGAGAATGGACTCCCTCGAGGGCTTCTCTTCGAGCTTGCCACCTTGCATGATCCATCATGCTCTTGGCCTGCGCCTGGATGGCCTCGATGTCCACCTTGAACTGGGACACTTTAGCATAGACTTTGGTATTGGACACGACCACCTCAGATTTGGCCGCCTCGAGTTCATTGGCCAAGTTTGCCTTATCAGAAATTTCCAAGTCCAATTTGGATTGAAGCCCCTCGATTTTCTTGACCAGCACAGAGGCCTTCTCTTTTGCAGTTCGAAGCTGGGTCTCGGTCGACTATAGTTACGCTTGGGAAGCTTCCCTTTTCGAGGCTAAGATGTCCATATTTTTCTTGAACTCCTCAGCCTCGGCTTCAAATTGTATTTACATGTGCCTGAAGCTTCCCGATCTGTTCAAGCCTTTAACGGACCTGCAAGAACGGATCATTAGTCACTATCTCCAATTCGTCTTCACTATCGTGAAGCACTCGAAATACCTGCTCGGCTATCTCGACATATTCATCCCTAGCCATTACTAAATCGGCTTGAAGCTTCTCAGTGAGAAGCTTATATGTGTCACTCTTCTCAGTCAGGTCCCTAACCTCGGCCTCGTGGTGAGTTAATTCCTCCCGGTATCGGAGGAAAATCTCATGATGTAGCACCGAAGTTTGCAAGCATAAGGGAAGGTGTTATGGTTATTTAAAACATTAAATTTAGAATATATGAGAAGAAAGATACACAAAGTTACACAATTTAATGCTTGTTGGGCTTCATTGAATAGGCAGGAGGTTTCCACCTTGTCCATCACTGCCTGATCTTCTTCGGTTACCAAGTACCGAAGGTAGCTAGCAACCCCCGCATGGGCAGAGAAAACCCGGGCATCCTCCGGGATAGAGAAAGCTATTGACCGTCTTCGGTCAGGATCGACACTCGGGGCCGGGAACCGGTTCACCAATTTTGTACTCAAGGAAGACCCACTGGCTCCCGGCGATGGTACCTTATTTGGCATCGGTAAGTCTCCAAGCCTAGTGACATCCTCAAAGGCAGTGGACTCAAATCCGTCCAAAAAGTGGTGGATGTCAATCGGACCCTAAGGCCCCTTATAAGAACATCTTTCTAACATACCGGCCTCGCAAATCATGGCATCTGAAATATGAGGGGACCCGGTAATGTCGATCTCCCCAAGATCGTCTCTCGGGATACCTTCATCTACTCGAGAAACATCGCCCTCAGTCTCTCTCTCGACCCTCTTAGCTGGGGGTGGAGTGGCCTCAACTCCTTCTGGTTCGGGAGCTTCGACTAAGACTCCCTCATTGACCTCCTTATGACGGGACGGTCCGATTTCGGCATCCGTCGGTTCATCTGCCCGCACACGGGACACTAAATGGGATTTCTCTTCTTCTTCTTCTTCTTCTTTTTCTTCTTCTTCTTCTTCTTCTTCTTCTTCTTCTTCTTCTTCTTCTTCTTCTTCTTCGGACTCATCCCTTAATCAGAAGATTGAGTCCGCGGATAGAGCACCAGTGCTTCCCTTGGGCTTGCGCGACCTCTTCTTTGGTTTCTTCTTTTCCGAGTTCGGGGAACTCAGGCCTTTTTTCCTCTTCTTTTCATCACTCTGTTTCGGATCAGGAGACTTGAGAGGAACATACTTCTCACCGGATGGAAGCCTCATGGAAACATCTTTGGGGGGGCCTATAAAAGAAAATAGAACAATAAGAATTCGACTGTACGAGGAGGGAATTAAACATTATTACATCAAAAGAGAAAACTTACCATGATTACGGGCCTCCCATTGACCCTTCGATAATTCCATCCAATCACGCTCGGAATATGGTCTATGTGACACAAGGCCCTCGACCCATTCCTTGAGTTCAAGAACTACAACCGGTACCTGGGCCACAGCTGCAACACCGAAAATATTGATAAGGAAGGAGATAAGAGGTAAAACAATAAGATTGAACATTCAAGGCGAAGTACTACTTACTATTCATGTTCCATTTCTCAGAAAATGGCATGTGTTCGGTGGGGATTAGGTCCGAAGTCTTTATTCGAACAAATCTGCCCATCCAACCTTGGTCCCGAACCTCATCTATACTCGAGAACGGGGCCTTGATGGTCCAGCAAGCAAGCTTAATCAGCCCTCCTCGATATGGTCGGGGACAGTAGAGGCGCATAAGGTGTTTGAGGGTAAAGAGACATCCCTCGATTTTGCTTACGAAGAATCAAAGGAGAATCACTATTCTCCAGAAGGAAGGGTGGATCTGGCCAAGAGTCACGTCGTACCTCTTATAGAAATCAATGATGATAGGGTCTAAAGGACCCAACGTGAAGGGGTAAGTGTAAACACTTAGAAAACCCTACACGTGGGTAGTGATCGATTCCTCGGGCGAAGGTACTACCACATGCTTATCAACCCAATTGCAATCCTCTTTAACCTTGGTAAGGGGATCATCGGTAATTGTACAGATGTACCTTAAAATCGGCTCACAACGACCCAATACCAAGGAGGTCTTTTCAATCTTAAAATCGACGATAGTAGGACACCCTGACGGAACGAATTCCTCCTGATGAGGTTCCTCTGCAGCCCCATCACCGACGGGACGTGATGAAGAAGTGACCTCCTTTTGCGGTACGGTCTTAGAAGTTTTCGCCATTTAAGAACAAAAGAAAAGAGAATTAAGATGGTATGTCGTTTGATGAAAGTTCAAGGAATTTGGGTGCAAGAGTTGCAGAGCAAAGGGATTTTTCAAGAAAAAACAAGAATAGGATAGTGCTTTGAACGTAAAGTTTAAACGAAGAAAAATTGGATACTTATAGCTTGCTGGTGACGGTTCAGAGCCGGTAGTGGCCGACCAGCGACTGACAGGAATTTAATGCCTTGATAACTGGACCGATGGGGCATTTCGATATATATTATCGCTTACGTCATAGTCGGGGTCCTCGCTTACGTCATGGCCCATCAAGATGGGATTCGGAAATTCATGTCGTTTCTCATCATTTTCTCTCCCAGAAATGAGGGGGCTATCTGTATACAGCCAAAACCGGGCTCGCCTTTTGCTTGACTAATCGAGACTGGAATATGATAGATTAAGGTCCGACCTCGAGTCATATCAAACTGAGATGTGAAGTTATATCGCCAAGCTCGAGACCCCGAGACCGATCTTGCTGAGTCAGATAATAGAAAGACGAAATATTCGCAAGCGAGCATAGATCACGAAAATCTCGGTATGTATCAAGGATAGGCCGATTAATTAGCCAATCAGGATATTTATTACTTCATTTAGAACTGTATTAAGAGTTGGAATCCCTTACTATATAAACGGGGTATGATCATTTGTAAAGGGGGCACTTTTACGCAACACAAAGCAATACATTATCTTTTTCTAGCTTTCATTATCTTGTTACTCTGTTCTTATATCAAGTTGAAACTTCTCTTGGTTCAAAGGTGATCAAACTCGAGGGCCAAGGCTATTTGATTCGTTTGGTTTGCATTTTTTTCTTATATCGTCAAATTTAATATTAATATATTCTCTTATTTTGTGCTAAGTTATATCACGTATCTTTAAAACCGCGTATAAATTCAATTGTTATCCGTTTTTTGGGTAAACACTCAGATTTGTATTTTCATATTGTATATTTGGAATAGCAAAGGTCATTACCAAGTTTGGGACCAAGCAATGGTACTAATTGGAGATGATGAATTAAGAGGTGCCTTTGATGTGCTTGAAGATGCAAACATTCCCGTATTTTGGGGTATTATGTATCTATCTTTTAAGTATGGTTCAACTAAATAGTAGTAGGGCTTTAAGTACAATGTACTTATGTCCTCTTTCGCATATATACATAAAACTACCTTATTAGCACATGTTGTACATATAAATCTTTTGGTTATGGTTATCTATTTTGATTTCAATATGGATCAGTGTTTATGTTTCTTCTTGATATGGTCCATCTCATTCAAAAGCCAAAGTAATAGGCATGTGCCTTGATATGGTCCATCTCATTCAAAAGCCAAAGTAATAGGCATGTGCCTAAGGAAAATTTCTTTGGTTTGGTAGCCAACTTTGTTGAATTTCTTTGGTTTGGTAGCCAACTTTGTTAAATTGTCAACATTGAAGAAAAAGAAGGAAAGGTGTGTGCAAATTGTCAAATATAGTAGGCTTTAGAGAGTGAAGCTTCGGCTATAAAAGGAGAGCTTCAGCTCTCATTTTTGCACACTAACAAAGAGAAAAAGAAAGAGTGAGGTTTCACAGACAAGGTATAAGAAAATAGTCAATGAGAAAAATAGAGAGTTAGCGATGTTGTAGTGAGGCAGGAATATCAAAAGAGGGTTATTTCTTTCGAATGTTGTAGTGGTCTTTGGAGTATTTGACTCGGACCTACAAAGAGTACAATTCCTTGCTATAGTGATATGGTTGAAATGGTTCCTTCAAGAGCTTGGATTGTATCAAAAAGAGTATGTCGTCTATTGTGCCAGTCAAAGTGCAATAGACCTTAGCAAGAAATCTATGTACCATGTAAGAACAAAGCATATAGATGTGAGATGGAAATGGAAATGTGAGCAGGTGGAGAACGAATCTTTACAGGTCAAAAAGATTCACACGAGTGAAAATCCTGCTGATATGTTGACCAAGGTGGTACCAAGAGACAAGTTCGAGCTATGCAAAGAACTTGTCGGCATGCATTTAAACTAGAAGACAGTGCTACCCCCTTTAGATGAATGAGACTGGAAGGGAAGATTGATGGGGTCCATCTCATTCAAAAGCCAAAGTAATAGGCATGTGCCTAAGGAAAATATTTTTGATTTGGTAGCCAACTTTGTTGAATTTTTTTGGTTTTGGTAGCCAACTTTATTGAATTTCTTTGGTTTGGTAGCCAACTTTTTTGAATTGTCAACATTGAAGAAAAATTAGGAAAGGTGTGTGCAAATTGTCAAATATAGTAGGCTTTAGAGAGTGAAGCTTCGGCTATAAAAGGAGAGCTTCAGCTCTCATTTCTGCACACTAACAAAGAGAAAAAGAAAGAGTGAGGTTTCACAGAAAAGGTATAAGAAAATAGACTATGAGAAAAATAGAGAGTGAGCGATGTTGTAATGAGGTAGGAATATCAAAAGAGGGTTATTTCTTTTGAGTGTTTTAGTGGTCTTTGGAGTATTTGACTCGGACCTACAAAGTGTACAATTCCTTGCTATAGTGATATCAGTCGCTCGTCTCGGGGTCGTGGTCTATTCAAAAGGGTTTTCCACGTAAAAATCTTGGTGTCGTAGAAACTCTTTTATTCTTGTTAATTACCGTATCTAGGTGCTACGTTATTATTCCGCTTTTATTACGGTGAATATTATTTCTGTAGGGGGTTTATTCCCAATAACTGGTATCAGAGCACAGGTTCTACTCGTTCATAAAAATACTGTTCACTATCGGTAGTACTATACTCGGTGAAAAATAAAAATGTCTGGAGTAATGTACGAGGTAGCAAAATTTAACGGAGATAGCAGTTTCTCAACATGGCAAAGAAGGATGAGGGATCTGCTCATCCAACAAGGATTACACAAGGTACTAGATGCTGATGCCAAAAAGCATGATACCATAAAAGCTAAGGATTGGGCTGACTTGGATGAAAGGGCTGCTAGTGCAATCAGGCTGCACTTATCAGATGATGTGGTAAATAACATCATTGATGAAGACACCGCATGTGGCATTTGGACAAGGATGGAAATCCTATACATGTCCAAAATGCTGACAAATAAATTGTACCTGAACAAGCAGCTATACGCTCTACACATGGGTGAAGGTACGAATTTTTTTGTCACATTTAAATGTGTTTAATGGACTAATCACATAGCTATCCAATCTCGGAGTGAAAATCGAGGAAGAAGATAAAGCCATCTTGCCGCTAAACTCATTGCCATCTTTGTACAATAATTTGGCAACAACCATCTTGCACAGTAAGACTACCATTGAGTTGAAAGACGTCACATCGGATCTTCTACTCAATGAGAAGATGAGAAAGAAGCCTAAAAATCTAGGACATGCTCTCATCACATAAGGTAGAGGCAGGAGCTATCAAAGGAGTTCGAGCAACTATGGTAGATCTGGAGCTCGTGGGAAGTCTAAGAACCGATCCAAATCAAGAGCTAGAAATTGCTACAATTGTGATCAACCAGGTCACTTCAAAAGAGATTGCCCAAATCCAAGGAAGGGCAAAGGTGAAACCAGTGGCCAGAAGAATGACGACAACACAACCGCCATGGTGCAAAATAATGATAATGTTGTCCTCTTTATAAATGAGGAAGAGGAATGCATGCACCTGTCAGGTCCAGAGTCGAAATGGGTGGTTGATATAACAACATCTTACCATGCCACACCAGCAAGAGATCTTTTTTGTAGATATGTAGCAGGTGATTTCGACACTGTGAGAATGGATAACACAAGTCACTCAAAGATTACGGGGATCGGTGACATTTGTATCAAGACAACTGTCGGATGCACATTGGTTCTAAAGGACGTGCGACATGTACCTGATTTGTGGATGTACTTGATCTCGGGAATTGTTTTGACCGAGATGGATACGAGAACTATTTTGCAAATCAAAAGTGGAGACTCACTAAGGGATCATTGTCGATTGCAAAGGGAGTTGCTCGTGGCACGTTGTACAGGACAAATGCAGAAATATGCCAAGGTGAATTGAACGCGACACAAGATGAGATTTCTGCAAATTTGTGGCATAAAAGAATGGGTCATATGAGCGAGAATGGATTGTAGATTCTTGCCAAGAAATCACTCATTTCTTATGCCAAAGGTACAACGGTAAAACCTTGTGACTTCTATTTATTTGGTAAGCAGCATAAAGTCTCATTTCAGACATCTCCTGAAAGAAATTAAATATACTTGATTTAGTATATTCTCATGTTTGTGGTCCAATAGAAATTGAATCGATGGGTGGTAACATATATTTTGTTACTTTTATTGATGATGCTTCATGAAAATTATGGGTTTATATTTTGAAAATCAAAGATCAGGTATTTCAAGTTTTCCAGAAGTTTCATGCTATGGTGGAAAGGGAGAGAGGCCAAAAGTTAAAGCATCTCCGAAGTGACAATGGAGGTGAGTATACTTCAAGGGAATTTGAAGAGTACTGTTTGATCCATGGGATCAGACATGAAAAGATAATTCCTGGAACCTCACAACATAATGGCGTAGCCGAAAGGATGAACTGCACCATTGTGGAGAAGGAGAGAAGCATGCTCAGAATGGCTAAACTGCCTAAGTCATTCTGGGGTGAAGTAGTTCAGACAGCCTGTTACCTGATCAATAGGAGTCCATCAGTTTCGTTGGCCTTTGATATCCCAGAGAGAGTTTGGACCAATAAGGAGGTGTCCTACTCGCATCTGAAGGTGTTCGGTTGCAGAGCTTTTGCACATGTACCAAAGGAGCAAAGAACAAAGCTTGATGGTAAATATGTTCCCTGCATATTCATCGGATATGGAGATGAAGAGTTTGGATATAGATTATGGGATCTTGTAAAGAAGAACCGTCATCAGAAGCAGAGATGTAGTCTTCAGAAAGTGAAGTTGGAATTGCTGATGATATGCCAGAGAAGGCCAAGAATGGTATAATTCCTAACCTTGTTACTATTCCTTCTACTTCTAATAATCCCACAAGTGCAGAAAGTAGGACCGACGAGGTTGCCAAGCAGGGGGAGTAACCTGATGAGGTTATTGAGCAGGATAAGCAATTTGATGATGGTGTCGAGCAAGCAGAGCACCCCACTCAGAAAGAAGAACAACCTCAACCTCTGAGGAGATCAGAGAGGCCAAGGGTAGAGTCATGTAGGTACCCTTCCACAGAGTATGTCCTCATCAGTGATGAAGGGGAGCTAGAAAGTCTTAAGGAGGTGTTGTCCCATCCAGAAAATAACCAATGGATGAAAGCCATTCAAGAAGAGATAGAATCTCTACAGAAATGGTTTTTTAAACTCAAGAAAGATGGAAATGGCAAGTTGGTCAGACACAAAGCTCGATTGGTGGTAAAAGGCTTCGAGCAGAAGCAAGGTATTGATTTTGACAAAATTTCCTCACATGTTGTCAAAATAACTTCTATTCGAACAATCTTGAACTTAACAGTTAGCCTAGATCTTGAAGTGGAGCAGTTCGACGTGAAAACTGTATTTCTTCACGGAGATTTGGAAGAGGAGATCAATATGGAGCAGCCAGAAGGATTTGAAGTAGCTGAAAGGAAACACATGGTGTGCAAATTGAATAAGAGTCTTTATAGATTGAATCAGGCACCAAGGCAGTGATACATGAAGTTTGACTCATTCATGAAAAGTCAAACTACATAAAGACCTATTCTGATCCATGTGTATACTTCAAAAGATTTTATGAGAATAACTTTATTATTATATTGTTGTTGTATGTGGATGACGTGTTAATTGTAGGAAAAGACAGGGGGTTGATCGCAAAGTTGAAGGGAGATTTGTCCAGATCATTTGATATGAAGGACTTGGGCCCAGCACAACAAATTATGAGTATGAAGATAGTTCGAGAGCGAACAAGCAGAAAGTTGTGGCTGTCTCAGGTGAAGTACGTTGGACGTGTACTCGAACGCCTCAACATGAAGAATGCTAAGCCAGTCAGCACACCTCTTGCTAGTCATCTAAAGTTGAGCAAGAAGATGTGTCCTACAATAGTGGAGGAGAAAGGGAACATGGCTAGAGTTCCTTATTCTTCAGCAGTCGGAAGCTTGATGTATGCAATGGTATGCACCAGACCTGATATTGCTCATGCAGTTGGTGTTGTTAGCAGATTTCTTAAAAATCCTAGAAAGGAACATTCGAAAGCAGTCAAGTGGATACTCAGGTACTTGAGAGGTACCGCGAGAGATTGTTTGTGCTTTGAAGGATCTGATCCAATCTTGAAGGGCTATACAAATACTCATATGGCAGGTGACATTGATAATAGAAAATCCACTATTGTATATTTGTTCACATTTTCAGGGGGAGCTATATCATAGTAGTCGAAGTTGCAGAAGTGTGTCGCACTCTCTACAACTGAAGCGGGGTATTTTGCCGCTACTGAAGTTGGCAAGGAGATGATATGGTTGAAACGGTTCCTTCAAGAGCTTGGATTGCATCAGAAGGAGTATGTCGTCTATTGTAACAGTCAAAGTGCAATAGACCTTAGCAAGAACTCCATGTACCATGCAAGAACAAAGCATATAGATGTGAGATGGAAATGGCAATGTGAGCAGGTGGAGAACGAATCTTTACATGTCAGAAAGATTCACACGAGTGAAAATCTTGTTGATATGTTGACCAAGGTGGTACCAAGAGACAAGTTCGAGCTATGCAAAGAACTTGTCGGCATGCACTCAAACTAGAAGACAGTGCTACCTCCTCTAGATGAATGAGACTGGAAGGGGAGATTGATGGGGTCCATCTCATTCAAAAGCCAAAGTAATAGGCATGTGCCTAAGGAAAATATTTTTGGTTTGGTAGCCAACTTTGTTGAATTTCTTTGGTTTTGGTAGCCAACTTTGTTGAATTTCTTTGGTTTGGTAGCCAACTTTTTTGAATTATCAACCTTGAAGAAAAATAAGGAAAGGTGTGTGCAAATTGTCAAATATAGTAGGCTTTAGAGAGTGAAGCTTCGGCTATAAAAGGAGAGCTTCAGCTCTAATTTCTACACAACAAAGAGAAAAAGAAAGAGTGAGGTTTCAAAGACAAGGTATAAGAAAATAGTCTGTGAGAAAAATAGAGAGTGAGCGATGTTGTAGTGAGGTGAGAATTTTTAAAGAGGGTGATTTCTTTTGAGTGTTGTAGTGGTCTTTAGAGTATTTGACTCGGACCTACAAAGTGTAAAATTCCTTACTATAGTGATATTATTTGTTCGTCTCGGCCGTGGCTTTTTTCCTTATTCAAAAGGGTTTTCCACGTAAAAATCTTGGTGTCGTAATCACTCTTTTATTCTTGTTAATTACCGTATCTTGGTGCTACGTTAATATTCCGCTTTTATTTCTGTGAATATTATTTAGGTAGGGGGTTTATTCCCAACACTTATGCCTTAACACTATTGCTGAATTGACCTTCTCCATGAAACTATTTTCAGAAATTTGCCCAGATTAGTGTAAGGATCCAATGTTTATGTCTATCCATGTGAAAGGTAGATGGCTTATGTCTATCTATGATTCTGTCATTTTCATACAGAAGATTTAGTTATAGTTTCCTGTTTTGATTTCAATTTAGAGGGGTTCTCTATTGGCACAATAACATAAAGTCGAATCAAAAGTTTTCCTGTATTACTACCTCAAAAAACCTACGGAAGAAATTACATGAAACTTCTCGTGATAAATCCAGCATTATCTCGCAACAATGCTAGCTTCGATTGTGGCATAGTTGGCGAAACATATGACGAAATACTAAGAATTATTGTTGCTTCCACTTCAACAGGTACGGATTGAACTAAACCATCCATACCTTGTGTATTTTTCACATAAATAAGAGAAATTTCAATATTAAGTTTGCGATAAACTTTTTCAAGTGTTTAATTTTCACACTTTCTCTTTGTGAGTGAGTTTGCCTGAGGATTTACCATCTCATTTCCGATGAGACTGTGATATAAATACACCTACTTATCTTGATTTCCAAAACTAATTTCTCAAGAAATATTATTCTCCGATTACGTGCATATACTTATTTTTGGTACTGAGGTCCTTTCTTACTTTTACTTTTTCTGTTAACTTTAACATATAAGAAGTAGTGGTTTCCACTAACTAAGCCTATCTCTGATCTTGCTTGTGTCGAAACATATACTTAGTGGAAGTATATTACTCATTTTAACACAACTGTTAGGTGCTCATTCATGAACTACTCTTCTTCTTTGCTGAGGAAAGCAAGCAATTTAAAATCGACTTCTTTGCTGCAGCTCAGTTTTGGTTAAGATTTCTTCTTTTTATGTGTCTTGACTTTGGAACAACTAAGATTACTTCTCATGGGTACAAGAGAACAACTTGCAGAAGTTTAAGCTGCCCGAACCTGTTCTTTGCATTGGTGGAATCCTACAAATAGAGCTCTTAGGCAGAGTTCAAAGACAAGAAATTAATGGTCCATATTATATATCGCCGGCAGGAGCGGCCTCACCCTAAAGCAAGTGAAACACTTTTTAGGCCCCAAAAATTTAAGGGTCCCAAAATTATTATTTTTTTATATATAGTAGTATATTATTTATATAATTATCTCTTATTATTGATAGATTTATTTCTTTATTGTCATATTAATTTTTAATAACTCGATTTCTTCCTCTAATTAATATAACTAGAATAGTTTTCTATCAATCTTATTTTACTTTTTTACTTAATTATATTTCTCTATTCATTAGTTGGTCACGTAACTATATCTAATCTAACTTATTATTTATTTTCCTTACATAAATTATACTCTCTCCGTCTCAATTTATATGAAAGTGTTTGACTGGACATGGAGTTTATAAAATAAAGAAAGGCTTTTGAAACTTATAATCTTAAATAAATCATAAAAATTTGTGGGCTAGAAATCATCTCATTAATGGTAAAAAGAAAAATCTAAAGTTGAATTGTTACCAAATATAGAAAGGGACTTACTAAAAAAAAGGAGTCACTTAAGTTGGGACGAAGGAAGTATGTTTTCTGGGTTCTCCCATTTCAGTTGTGATGCAATCAACGTTAAATTCATTTAATTTTTTGTACTTTATAAAACTAAGTTCTCATTTTTATTAATTCCACATTCTCACTTGTCTAATTTTTTAAAAAACGATGTTTATTAAATTATATATATATATATATATATATATATATATATATATTAAGGCCTTTTATTAAGATTTTGCTTTAGTTCTCTGATGATGTTGGGCCGCCCCTGATCGTCAGTTCCCTCTTTAGATTAAGTTTTTAGTTGTTGGGTGACTATACTGATCTTTGCTTCCAAGTGCAGCGACCAGTTGGTTTATGTTTTGATTCGGATTTGTTTATTATGTCTTCTCTATTGTGGAGAAACTGTTAGAGATGCTATTTTATTATATTAGTTATTGCTAGCTCAACTTGTATGTCCATATAAGACTATGAAATCTAGAGTACCCTTATACAAAGATTCAGTATTGTAATAGAGACGGGCCAAAATAGAGTAGAGTGGTAAAGAGGCTTCATATAGCCAACCTCAAACTTGTGTGGGGTTGAGGTGATAATAGGGATAGTAGTAGTTGTTATATATTTGTTGCTAGATTACTTTCCTTGATAATTTTTTTTGTATTCTTTTTATGTTTAAGTTATTCTTCTGAATGGTTACTGGTTTTTTACGGATTAGAGGGAGTTGTGGTGTCTCCAACTTCCCCGAATCACCTGTCTTTCTGCAGAGCGAAATACCAAGTTGTTTTTTTTAAATTTCATTTTCTTTTGGTATTTTATCCCAAGTTTCTTAGAGCCTTGCTTTAACTTTCAAGGCCATTCAACCCTTGGAGCTTAAGATTCAGGGGCGGCCCGTCCGTAAAGCGGGTAAAATAATTGCTTTAGGCCCCACAATACTATAAAGTGAAACAATACGTGGGAAGTTTGCAGAACACAAATTTGAGATAGTGGACCACAACTTTCTCGAGCACAACTTTGTCTAGCAAAGTGAAAACAACGTGTGCACTAATAGCAATATGCCACTATATTATATTTTTATACATTGTTCTTCAATTAATCAATTCATGACTCCATTCTTCAATAGCCAAAGATCAAGCATTATTGTGGAGTTTCAAACTTCAGAGTTCAGTGTATTGATTCAAGAAATAGTGGGGTATTTTTTGTTTGTTATATTTTCATAATGCAAGTCTTACGACAAGCATACTCGAGCAGAAATTTTAATTTGATATCAAGCTATCCGTTCTTGAACCAGGTTCTATCATTCTATCTTTTTATTATTTTCTCATCTAAAATTTAATATTTTGCTATTTAGTGCATTTTTAGATTATTTATTAGAAGATAAGTATGTCAAATAGAAAGTGTGAATCTGGTTATAAAAATAGAAGATAAAATCTTACCTAAGATCAACAATGTCTCAAGAGAGATTAAATGAGTTAGCTATATTGTCAATTGAGAAAGACTTATTAGGAGAAATTGATTATAAGAAAATTATTAGTAACTTTGCATCTAAAAAAGCTAGAAAAATTGACTTCAAATAATAATAAAAAATTAAAACATTAAGGCCCCTCATTAAAGTTTGGCTTTATGCCCTAAAATACGTAGGGCCGCCCCTGTTAAGATTGTGTCAATACAACTTTAACTTTCAAGGCCATTCAACCCTTGGAACTTAAGATTGTGTCACTACAAGTTTACGCTAACGCTCCTTTATTTCTGTTTCTCTCTTAGATGAGAATGTGCACCGTTCAAGAAAAGCCTGATAGCTCTAACATGCGCGGGGAAATGAAAAAAACCAAAGTTGTTTAGTAGCTGGCTTGACACATAGAGAGAAACTTCAGGCAGTTCTATGATATATAGGAACTAAGATTTTGTTGGTGATCTCTTGTGCAAAGTTAAGGTTTAGATTCAGTATAGAATTGCCCTTTCTAAAATTCTTGGAATACTTTGTGATATACTTTGAGCATAAGATTGACCGGAAGGGACCTTCACAATTTTCATAATTCCTATTTCGTTCTTCTGTGAAGTTCATGAATTGAGCTTACCAAATAACTTCAGAGTTACAATATATGTTAAGGAGTACAATAACATTAAACGTTATGCTTTTGCAGAATACTTTAAATCACATGTCTTGACAAATACTTGATTCAGAAGAAAAATAAAACACCTATACTTCATTTCATAGTAGCTGAAATTAAAAAACTTTACAAGCTCTTTGCAATTTGAAATATGTGTTAAGTGCACAAATACCTCTTAATAGATTTTAATGTTGTCACGTTTTGGTTTAAACTCCGTTAAAAGTGGAGCAAACAGTTTATATTTTCTTTAGCAAAAACAGTAACAGAAATGTTAGATGTAGTTGCTGCTTTTGCTATTCGTTTTGATAATTTCAACTTAAATAAAATGTTAATGGATCTGCTAATGTGGAGTTTCATCTAGCCGTTGGGCCCGGGCTTAGCCCACGCATAACCTCACTAGTAATCACATACAAGTCAGGTACCCTGTATACTAAAAAGGGTACAGGACAGTCGGGTGCACTAAGCTCCCGCTATGCGCGGGGTCCGTGGAAGGACCAGACCACAATGGTTTATTGTACGCAATCTTACCTTACATTTCTGCAAGAGGTTGTTTCTATGGCCAAGGACCCTGTATACTATTCATTATTGTATATACAGAAATTCCAGTAAGCTTAGAGCTTGAAAAACTGAAGTACAGCTTCAAAATCGCCATTATTTGATGTATAGATGTTCAAGAACTCCTTATACTGGTAAGCTTTGTACCACCAGAAACTCGAGAATGACCCTTTTTAGCTGATTATTACTGATAATCTGCAACATGTAACAAAATATGAAGGGAAATCAATACTTCTATTCAATTACGATAATTATTAACTAATTTAAACTAATGGCATATAAAGAATCTTTACACTATTAGTAGTATTTTAACATGTGGTGATAGATAACATATCTTATTTTTAGGGTTACAAATGTTACTTTTATGGATGAATGGTTAATAACTTATAATTACCTTTTTAGTTTAAGTTTTGCATATTTATAGTGTATAGTTTTATTACACCACAAATTTAAGCTGACAGCCTGACATACAACAAGAGGTAACTTTTTCTAGTAAGTTTGAGAGTAACATGAAAATAGAGTAATAACCTGTTATACCGAGTTAGATTACACCAAGTATAAAAATTCTTTACTGTATATATAACTTAAATCTTTTTCTGAATTTCTGAGAGTTCATTGTTAGGGGAATGCCTGTAATTGGCAGCCAATAAGGACAACAAAAGCATTAGGAAGAGGTTTAACACCAACCATTTTAAATCCTTTAGAATTTGACGACCATAAACATTGCCTTGATGTAGAATGGTGAACAAGTTTGGGTACAGTGGCTTGCTATTTGGACCAACAGAGTAGTGCTCTCTCCGTTTCAATTCAGATGATGTAATTTGACTTGACACAAAGTTTAAGAAAAAAATAGAAGACTTTTAAAACATGTGGTCCTAAAAGTTTAAAGTTAAATTGTTTCCAAATATAGAAATATGTCATTCTTTTTAGAACGGATTAATAAGAAAAATATGTCATTTAAACCGAAACGGAGGGAGTAGCTTGCTTTCTCTTCAGCTGGCATGTCAAAGAAATTTTTGAAAACACCTACTGTCAATCTGTCACCTCCAGTAATGCTTCTGAAATTCCATGGTCGATCACCTGTTTTTCACAAAATTACAGTAAGTGACCTAAAAAATTCTATTTAACAGAAGTTAAACTCAGAATGGAAACTCAAAGAAAAGGGAAAAGAAAACCTGAAAATGCCTAAATTCTTGACTGGCTTTAATTATTTGCTGTATTAGTGCAGATTGGTCATTTCCTCGAGCTCAGAGACGGAGCCATTATTTAAAGCTTATGGGTTCGATGTTCTAATCCTTTTAAGTTACTAGGTTCTAAACTAATACTCCATCCGTTTCAATTTAGATGAGGTATTTTGACTCGGCACGGAGTTTAAGAAAAAAAAGAAAAAGACTTTTGAAACTTGTGACCTTAAAAGCTTAAGGGGTAAATGCTTTGTGGGGCCATGATATTTTTGTGGTTATAAAAGCTTCTCATTAAGGGTAAAATGAAGAGTTTAAAATTGAATTATTTCCAAATTTAGATATGTGTCATTCATTTTGAAACAAACTAAAAAGGAAAATATCTCATCTAATTTGAAACGGAAGGAGTAACTTTTTTGCATATTCAATAAAATTTTTAAGATAAATATAAGGTTTGAACCAAAGCTATAGTGTTCTACGGACCCGTATGCGACATTGTGGCTCCTCCCCTGCTCGAGCTTCACTGATGTCTATAATTGGACTGTTACCTCGTAAAGGAACAATAGATTTTCCAGGTCTTTGATCAGGTGGGAATAAGTAATTTTCAGGCAAAGATTGGACACTGTTGCACCAGCTTGACACAAGTTTACTTTCCATATGGAAAGTTGTACACTTTCTAATTTGCCAAAGTCTAATGTTAAAATCATGGTACTACAAACTAAAAAATGTTATAAGAAAAATCAAATTATGGTGGATGTCTACTCTTCTTTCATGATCTTCTTAAATGCTTAATGACATATTTAATGACATATTTCTATGCCTAATGACATATTCAATGACATATTTTTCTTCACTTTTCATGCCTATATAAAAGCCTTGTAATAGATAGGAAAATACACACAATTGAAGAGGAAATAAGAATCTCTCCTCTCTTTCTCTCTATATCTCTTAGCTTGTTTTTCCTTGTTCTATATTGTTACTTTGAGGTATATTTTATAACACGTTATCAGCACGAAGTCTCTAACCTCAAGGTTGAATTCCACTTCTGGTAAGGTATATCTCGATGATCTATTGTCAAAATTATCCAGATTTTATTCAGAAAGGTATGTAGTGTTACAGACATATCTTTCTGCTACAGCAACAAGTCCGAGCTTTAAACCAGATAAGTTTGTACCACTATTTAGAATAAGCAATGGTCTGGTTCTTAGAAAATCAGTATTTATGTGGCTACTAAGGATGTCATCTTGTTAAATTTTCATGAACTATAAATAATAGGTGGCATGCGGTATACTAAATAATCTACAAAATAAAAATTATACTTTATTATGTATGCTTATGGTTTTACCTTATAATACGATTTTAGTATGCCTAGTATAATGATTATACATTAGTTTACTGTCAAATATAATAATAATAATAATAATAATAATAATAATAATAATAATAATAATAATAATAATAATAATAATAATATTCGTAACTATTTTACTTTTAATAAGATAAAATATTAGTACAAGAAGTATGTACTACACCAAATTTTTGAGTTTCAAATGTATAAATCAAAGTGGTTGGCATATTCAGACTATAAATGAAAGGAATATTGAATATCTTCATATTTCTATAATCATAACGGGTAAATATGAAAGGTTACCCGATTTTATTTTCTATTTGTACTACCCAAATATAAGCATGATGATGGAATCATATGTCACAAGTAAACTACAGGTTTACTGAAACAAATATTAGTTGGCATGACCGGTTGACCATCCCGGCTCAATTATGATGCGAAAAATTAATTGAGAATTACATTAACATGTATTGAAGAAATAGAAGATTCTTCAAGAATTCTCTTGTGCTGCTTATTCTCATGATATACCAATTAAGGTTGGGATTGAATCCCTTAATTTCTGGAATAATTAAAAGGTGATAAATATATGAGCCCAGTCACCTGCCATGTTGACCGTTTACTATTATATGATTTTAATAGATGCATCTATTCTATGGTCACATGTGTATTTGTTATCAACTCGCAGTTTCGCTTTTGCAAGATTGATTGCTCAAATTATTAGAGCACAGTTCTAGAATATAAATTATGATGATTTATCTTGATAATAGTGGTTTAAATCCAAGTTGGTTTAGCAGAAATTGTATGCCTCCAATTATATCTAAATCATTGGTTATGAGAACAAAACTGCCAAAATAAAATTTAGTATGTGATGTATTATTTAATATACAACAATACGTATACGCATCTAGCCAAGTTATGATAAGTTCTCCCTATCACAATCGGTTCAGGGTCAGGAACCAAATAATTTTCATCTAGAAATATGAATGTGCTATATGATTTAATTGTTCCCCGACAATGCACAAAGAAAAAGTAGGGGAGAAAATGGGCAACTGAAAAAGTAATGCATGTAATGAATTATTATGAGTACATCTAGATTCTCGTACGAGAAAATGTGAACTTGAAACTCAAGTGATAATTCTTTTACAAAATATTCCTAGGCGCATTTGCTGATCCAAAGCTAAATATCATATTCAGCTGCTAATGCTCCAAATAAAATAAAATTCATAATGAATAGAGTCTATGGAATGCATGAAGCATAATAGACTAATTGGTTCCAAAGATAAAACTCCTTGAACAAGGAGAGGAGCAAATGTTCAAGATGGTCATAATAAGGAGGCAAGTGCTCTAGAAGTGCACCACGACATAACACTTCATAAGACCTCATGGGAGAGGCTCGGGTACCTGAAAATAATAAGATAAAGAGATATCAATAAGTTATATCTTTATTGGGTAATAGTAGAACCGATATAAAATGATCGTCGACGATATTGTTAATATAATGTAACGCTCCATATTATTAATATTGACGAGGATCTTTAGCTCAAATCTGTCATGAATTTTGGACAGATAAATGATTGGCCAAATGAAAATGACGCAATAAAAATTGATTTAACCTGAAAAATATGAAGTTGGACGGATAGTCCCAATACCTGGAAGTATAAAGCCAGTGGAGGTATAAATGTGTTCTTGTGCGAAAAAAAAAAGGTCAAGTTGATAGACATAAAGATGACTTGTGTCACAAAAAAATTTATAAATATCCTGGCATTGATTATATAGAGACATGTTCTCCTGTGGTGGATGCCGTCATTTCAGGTTTTAATCTAGCAATACAAGAAAAACGTGATATGCGTATAATGGAAATCATTGAAGGATTTAAATTATTCTGAAGCAAATTAAGGTTTCCAAGAAATTTATTAAATAAAGGTTCAAAAATCCTTATACGGATTGAAACAATCAGGGCGCATATGGTATAATCGCCTGAGTGAGTACCTGTTGAAAGAAGGGTACAAGAATGATTCAATTTGTCCTTGTATCTTTATAAAAAGATATGGATCTAAATTTGTTGTAATCGCCATGTATGTTGATGATTTAAATATCATTGGAACTCCTAGGGAGCTTCCTAAAGCAGTAGACTATTTAAAGAAAGAATTTGAAATGAAAGATCTTGGAAAGGCAAAATTTTGTCTTGGTCTACAAATTGAGTATATGAAAGATGGAATTTTTGTCCATCAATCAGCATACACTAAAAAGATTTTAAAGCGATTCTATATGGATAAAGCACATCCATTGAGTACCCCGATGGTGGTGAGATCACTCGATATAAATAAATATTCATTCCGACCTCATGAAAATAATAAAGAGTCTCTTAGTTCCGAAGTACCATATCTTAGTGCAATTGGTGCACTAATGTATCTTTCTAACATTACAAGATCTGACATAACTTTTTCAGTTAAGATCTTAACAAGATATAGCTCTGCTCCTACAAGGAGACATTGGGATGGAATCAAACATATATTATAGTATTTAAAAGGGACTACCGATATGGGATTATTTTATGGTAATGATTGCAGTCCCGATCTTGTTGGTTATGCCGATGCTGGGTATTTATCTAACCCACACAAGGCTCGATCTCAAACAGGCTATGTGTTTACATATGGAGGCACTGCCATATCTTGGCGATCGACTAAGCAATCAATCGTGGCTATTTTATCTAATCATGCTGAGATAATTACTATTCATGAAGCAAGTCGAGAATGCATATGGTTGAGATCTATAATACACCTTATTTGAGACAAATGTGATTTCAAGTGTGACAAACTACCCACAATTTTGTATGAAGACAATGCAGCATGCATAGCCCAATTGAAGGGAGGATTCATAAAAAGGGATAGGACAAAGCACATTTTACTAAAGTTATTTTTCACACATGATCTTCAAAAGAATGGTGATATTAATGTGCAACAGATCCGTTCAAGTTATAATATGGCTGATTTGTTCACCAAATCTCTACCGACGTCAACCTTCAAGAAACTAGTGTACAAGATTGGGATGCGAAGGCTCAAGGATGTGAATTGATACTCTCATCAGGGGGAGTTAATATGCGTTGTACTCTTTTTTCCTTACAAGGTTTTGTCTTACTAGGTTTTTCTTGCAAGGTTTTAACGAAGCAACCAAAAGGCGTATTTCTAAACATGTGTACTCTTTTTCCTTCACTAGGAATTTTTTTTCGATAGGGTTTTTTCTTAATAAGGTTTTAACGAGGCACATTATCTATGGACATCCAAGGGGGAGTGTTATTAGAAAAATCAAATTATGGTGGATGTCTACTCTTCCTCCATGATCTTCTCAAATGCTTAATGACATATTCAATGGCATATTTCTATGCTTAATGACATATTCAATTACATATGATTCTTCACTTTTCATGCCTATATAAAAGCCTTGTAATAGATAGAAAAATACACATAATTGAAGAAGAAATAAGAATCTCTCCTCTTTTTCTCTGTATATCTCTTAGCTTGTTTTTCCTTGTTCTATATTGTTACTTTGAACTATATTTTATAACCAAAAAAAAAAATTCTTTTCTAGTACTGTGAGGAATATTATTAGTTATTACGTTCTTTTATTCTGCGGACTCAACTTCAGGATGACGAATTGATTTGATTCCCATAATGATTTTGGAAAGAAAAAAAGAAAAGTTAACAATATAGTACTTCTTCTGGTCCCAAATATATTTTTTTGGTTTAAAAGGCTACTTTATATTATAATCAAAATGGTATTACGGGGAGCGGCTGCTCTTGGGCAGCATTACAAAAAGTGCTAGGAAGGAAGGTAACTGCATTGTGGTGCGTTGCTACACTAGGTCTAGTAGTACTAGTAGTACTACTATTATTATGGAGTGAGTGATATTGGAAAACTCTGTTGGGGACATTGCTTATAGACGGTATGTCCAACAGGTTACAAAAATTGTTCAGTGGTTCATAGACGGCGGTATTTGTTGTGCTAGCCATTCTAGGTGTTGTATGGCCCTTCTTGTCTTGCCTGAGATGGTTGAGGATGAATGGAGGAGGATCTGCCAAAAAAGTGATGTTGCTGCCCGATAATTCCATTCCAAAATGTGCTAGTCGATCTGCTACCTTATTTTGCTCCCTATTGGGGATCCATCTGCATTGCCAGTGGAGTTAGATTGTGCTCGACTACTATTTACAAACCACGTAGTAATGCCATAAGTTCTATATCTATGACATTGGATATTTGGTGTCGACCCGCATATCCCATTACCCAGTCACCGTTGTGATTTCAGAATACCCCCCTAAAGCCTGCTTGTGATTTGTTGGAATTGAATGCCCCATCTGTATTTAATGTGATGATCCCCCTTGGAGGTGGTTTCCATTTGACATACATAGGCATTTTTATACTTTTATGGATGTATGTGTTAAGTTAAAAAAAGATGTTCAGTAGTTAATTGAATAATTGTGTTGGTTGAGGGCTGGATCAGTACATTTTCAAAACAATTTTTGTTTCGAATATTCCATAAGTGACATAACGTGAAAGGAATCAACTTTTTTTAGAGGTATGTCATTTTTATGGAAAGTGCCCTTTTGAAGAATGAGTTTTTGATCCAGACATGATTGGGAGTTCTATAAGTGGTTAACGATCGTGCAAGGTGTTCTAACTTTAGATTTTTCCAACATTGATTTGCATGCATACAATGTAGTAGTATGTGTGGGATAGTCTCTTCCTCTATTTGGAAAATTGTGCGCATGTTAGATGAGGTGATTCCCAATTTATGAAGGTAGTCCTTGGTAGGCAATCTATTGTGGGTTATCAACCACAAGAAGTGTCTAATTTTTGGCAGCATTCTTAAATGCCAAATCCAATCGTGGTTATTGTCATTATGGGTTGACTTAATGATAGCTCTATAGCAAGAGCTGACTGAAAAGTTGCCCGTGGGTGTAAAGGCCCATATGATATGATCATGGTTTGTCCCATAAGCAGTGATGTGAGTATTATGAATTATGTGGGTTATTTTATAAGGTAATTCGAAGGATAGAGTGGATCCAGGGCAGTTGTTGAGTTGTAGCACATTAGCTACTGAAAAGTTCTGTTCATTTTTATTGAAAGGCCCATGTATAAGGCTTCTAATATTCATATTTGGAGCAAGCCAATTGTCATTCCAAAAATTAACAGGGGTACCCTCACGACTTGCCATTTTAATCCAATTTGGCAAATCTTCTATCCATAAGATTGAGGTACATTTAGTAGGGGGTCCAGGGGAGGTAATGTATTTAGCGATTAAAAATGATGCCCAAGGTGTGTGGGGCTGATGAAACAGCCTCCAAGCCGTACTGGCTAATATGGCATCATTTTTAGCTCGTAGTCTTTGAATACCTAGTCCACATTGTTCTTTTGTAGCAGTGATTGTTTTCCGGTTTATAAGGTGAAGCCTCTTTTTTTGCGAGGTAGAACCCCATAAAAAAAAGTTTGATAGCTTTCTAGTCTATTGTTGACATGAGTTGGGAGAGACATAATTTGCATTATGTGGTTGGGAATGGTATTCAATGTTGCTTTGATTAAAGTAGTACTACCTGCCATTGTGAGGTGATTTGTTTTCCAGTCTGCTAACCTATTTTTGAAATTGTCTATTATGAATTGGAAGTCCGTTTTTGAAGGTTTTGAGTTTGAAAATAGGAAAACCTAGATATTTACCAAAAGATCTCCCTTCCTCCATGTTGAAGGATGATAAGATGAAATTCTTGTCATTTGTTGAGCAATATTTGGAGAAGTAAACCTTCAATTTTTCAAAATTAATTTTTTTGCCCTGAGTGCTTAGTGAATTGGTTTAGTAAGTCTATAATTTTATGACAACTGGAGGTTGTTATTTTGGATGCCAATATAATATCATCTGCAAAGAAGAGATGAGATATTTGAGGTGCTTTAGCATTCAAGGAAATAGGTTTCCATTGATTGTAATCTACTGCGTTGTTTATTTTTTAAGACAATATTTCCATACAAATAATAAAGAGGTATGGTGAGAGCGGGTCACCTTGCCTAATACCTGTGGATGGTGTGAAGAAATTCATGGGTGATCCGTTGAAAAGGATAGCAGTAGAGGTGATGGACACACATGATATAATGAGAGATATTAATTGAGGAGGGAAATTGAAGAAGGTTAAAGAATGTCGTATAAAGCTCCATTCCATTCTGTCAAAAGCTTTTTCGAGGTCTATTTTTAGCAGCATGCTCGGGCATTTTGATTTATAATTCCTTAAATGATTTAGTAATTCTTGAACAATTATAGCATTATCCGATGCCCTTCACTCTTTTTGAAAAGCAGATTGAGTAGGGTTAATTAGTTTTTGGAGAAAAGGTTTAATACAATTAACAATAATTTTTGTTATTATTTTGTAAAAAGTGTTGCATTAACTAATCGGTCTAAAGTGGTTCATAGTGGAAGGGCACTTTATTTTAGGTATCAAGCAAAGGTATGTTTTGTTGAGTTCTAAGGGTATATGCCCTTGTTGGAAAATATTGTTGCAAAAGTGAATTAGAGAATTCTTTATTTAAGGCCAAAATTTTTGGTAAAATAAAGGATGTAGTCCATCTGGTCCAGAAGATTTAAGAGGTTGGAAAGATTGCACAGCTTTGAAAATGTCTTGCTCAATGAGCGGTGTTGATAGCGTAGTAGCTTCAGCTTGTGAGAGTACATTATAAATAGCGGGAGTATAAGTCTTATATGAATTTGTATGAGAGGTTGTATAAAGAGTTTGATAATAGTTAGTAACTAGGTCCTGGAGTTGTTCATTGTCAGAAATCCAATTACCCATAAAATCTATTAAAGTGATTATTCTGTTACGGTGCCTTCTTTTTATAGTAAACAGATGAAAAAATCTCGTGTTAGCGTCCCCTTGGTTAAGCCAATTTACGCGAGATTTTAATTTCCAAAACTCCTCTTCAAGGGTTAGAATATGATTATACTAGGCTATAAGGTCCTTTTCCAAATTTTGTAGAAAATTTCTAGTGGGGTAATTTTGTGACTTTTGAATACCTACTAGCCTAGCTTGAATATTATTTTTTTTATAAAAAATATTACTAAAAGAATTTTGGTTCCAAGTCTTGACTAGTGATGTAAAATTATCGATAGCCTGAAGCATAGGAGGGTTATGTTGCCAGATTTGATTAACCAATTTTGGGAACTCTTGGTGTGATAGCCAAATTGTATCAAATTTGAATATATTACTCTTTTGGTAATGCTTTTTATTGAGGGTTAACAATAACGGGTAATGATCAGAATGAGTTCTAGGTAGGTGATGAACATGGGCTTCCGGATAAAGATCTATCCATTCATAATTTGCCACGATACGATCTAGTCTTTCTAGTATCATAGCGCCCCTCTTACGTTTATTTGTCCAAGAGTATTTGCTTTCCCTAAATTCTAAATCTATTAGGTTACGGTAGTTAAAATAATTAGGCATCAAATCTGCTCTAGTGTTGTTTAATGTACATCCTCCAAAATTTTCATTGGAATATATAATATCATTGAAATCACCTCCTACTAGCCAAGGTCCTTTGTATGTGTTAGCTATATGCATTAGATTTTGCCATAAGATTTTCCTTGATGATAGAACAATGCTTGCATATATAGCCGTAAATAAAAAGGGGGGTCTTGTGGACAAACCTGGACTATGCAGTGTATTTCGTGATTTGTGACAACAATTTCAGTGACACGAACTAAATTATCATTCCATAGTACCGCTATGCCTCCTGCATGTTCCTCAGCTGGTGCTTGTGAGAGATTGGTAAAATCAAAATCTGCCTTAAGATTGTTGTGGTCCATTATGTGTGTTTCTAGAAGCACTATTAATTGTGGTTGATAATAATTTAGCATGGAACGAAAATTCCTTCGAAAATCTGGTGATTGTGCACCTCTGCAATTCTATATCACAAAATTCATGAATCTAGTGTGTGGAGGTGGTAGTGGTGGTGATGTGTCCTGCTCCACCGGTACTTGATTCACCTGGGTTGCTTGCTGAGGCGTCTCCCTGAGAGTTGGTGTGATCACCACTGCAAACTTTCCTGCTTCTGGGTTGACTGTTGGCCTCAGCTTGATCAAACACTTGGTCACTTCTGGTGGACAATTGAGCAATATTTGTTTTTTGTATTGCTACTTGAGGACGGAGATGTGGCATGCTCCGAGCCATACTGGCTCTGTTCGCATTTCTCTCATTTCTTCCATGACTGCTGCTATTTCCTGAGGAGTTAGTATTTCTTGATCTCCTGTACTTGAGGGTTGGGGACTCATTGAAGTGGAGGGTGTTAGTGGTTCGAAGGGGCTCATTGGAGACAGTGGGAGTGTTTGGGGTATGTGTATGTACTCGTGGATCCAAGGGATTTGAGACTGGGCTTGTGGGTAAAATGGTAGCTCTGCATAAGGTGTGGGATGGTAGTGGTGCTAGTATTGAGGGAAAGGGTTCCACCATGTGTTGGTGGCATGCATGGGTGTGCTCGTCTAGTTGTACTGACCGTAAAAGGTCATCGCTGCTGTCATTCCCTCTGTGACTATCTGTGCTAAGTCTTGAGGGTTTTGGAGGTGTACTATGACCTCCTGATTGTCCACTATCATGGAGAACGTTAGTGCATGGTTTTGCAATCCCATCTCCAACCATGATTGAGGAGGTTGAAACGGGTTTGGTACTTATGATGTGTATATCACTGGGTAAGTTTTGGGTGGGGGTGTGTTGTGTTGCATGGCTTCTGGGTTGAGGAAGTGTATGTTGAGTTTCCTGAATGGCATCAGAGAGGGTCGTTGGTGTTGAGTTCTCAGTGGGAAAGTTGGAGTATTGTGCTTGTGCATGGTTATAAGATGTTTGGGATGCTGAAGTATTTGCAGTAGTAGGTGTAGGAAGTTGGATTGTTGAAGATTGTTGCGTAGTTGTATTATTTGTTTTATTGGTTGGTTGAGGCGATTGTGTTTGAGTAGGAGGGGAGGTTTCATGTGTATTGGGCTTGTCACGTGGGCTGGGGTTGAGGGATGTGGTTTGCATGAAAAGAGAACTGGCATTATTTTGTGGTGAGTTGGGCTTAGGAAAGGATTGTAATGGATCATGATGGTTGTTTGTAGTAGTGTGTGGGCTTGGAACAAGGTTTGTAGCGTGCATGTCAGGTGTTTCCTGATTGGGTGTTAGAGGTGGTGGTGCCAACGTGGATGTGGTAGAAGGAGGATGAGTGTCAGCAGGGATACTATTTGCTCTAGAAGGGAGTGAAGTAGGGTAATTATTAGGGTTATTTTGTAGAGGTGGGTCGGGTAATTCAGTAGGTAAGCGGGTAGACCCCTTTTTTGAATCCATTTCCTGTAACTGGGCCAATATTTGTCTTATTGGGCTAGTAGATCGGTCCGCTAAGTTATGGGTAGAAGGTTGGCCTACTAGTTCATTAGAATAAGTTAATGAATCAAAACTATTTTTTATTGTTAATAAGTATTTAGAAGGTAGTTGCTTAGGTACACCATTAGTTAATTGATTAGTAATAGGATTAGACGAGTTCGTACCTGTGTGATAGTCGGCAGTCCTTTGCACAAATGGGTGGCATAGTCCTTTCAATGTAATTGCTGAAGCTGATGGAGTGATGTCATTGGTGCTGTGAATTGGTGCATGTTGTATAATAAATTTGGGATGCCTTTTGGAAAAGTAACCGTCTTCCATTCAGAATCTAGGTGTTATGACCCCTTGGCGTCCAGGTCGTCAGACAAAGAAATGGTGTTGGGTGGTGGTTGTATAGCTGGTGTTGCTGTTTCATAGGGCAGTAGGTCGTAATATGGCCAATTCTACCACAACGAACACATAGTATATTATGTCCTTCATAAAGGATTTGCTAGCGATGATTCCCTATAAATACATGCGATTTTAAAGGGTGTTCAAGGGGAACTTCAATACATATTCGAGCATATCTTTCTCTGGATGTAGATGACGTACATGTATCGATTTTTAGCAGTTTTTCTAGTTTATTTCCTAATTGTTGTAGGATATGAACATCATAGAATTCAGTGGGTAGTTTCGGTAGTCTAGACCAAATGGAAGTGTAAGTAAGTTTGGTCATAGATGCTAGGAACGTTGGTTCCCACCGTCTAACTGATAGGAAATTGCTTAACACAAACCACGGCCCCTCATGTAGAGCTTTATTTATATTTTCTTCCTTTTGATATTTGATTAGGAAAAAGTCGTTACCCAGATCAATGAGGGCTAGAGGTTCAGTTGGTTTCCATAAGTTTTGCAATTTTTGTTTAACGGTTAAATGACCCACTTTCCGTCCAAAAACCTTAATTATAATTGAATATTTCTAAGGAGAGTAAAGCCTCGTTTTGTCTTCTGTGGAAAGTGGAATGAAGTTATCTGAATGGTTGGCTGCCAATGTTTATTCCGACATGTCAATATGGTATTGGGTATTAGTGATGGTTAGAATTGAGGCATCATTACTGTTGAATAGTGTTTGGAGGAAAGGAGTTTGCTGGTTAGGGATTGGTTCATCAATATTCATGGAGCTTAAGTCAGGTGGATCAGTGTTGGGAATTGGAGTATTGTTTGTCATTGTGTCGTTGATTACAAGGGAGAAGAAGATAGAGTGGAGGAACGTTTAGGGAGAAGTTGGAGTTTCTCTCTCAACATCTCTTACAAGAGGCATCAAGCATGATGTCCCAAATATTAGTCGTTTTGGAAGGCTTCATTTTGTTGGAAAAAATAATAATCCCGCCCATGAATAATATTCACGACAAATAATAATAACACAAGAGAGTAACAACGACTCCAACTTTTTTAATGGGTAAAATTCAATACCCGAGCGGAGCAATATAACTACTATAATATTACAACTTAGCAGTGTCAAGAGACTACTACAATCTTGAAAGAAATAACACTCTTTATTTAAAACACTTCACTATAATATTACTCACACTCACTATTTATCTCACATACTATAGTATGTGGATTACTCTCTCTAACTTCTATTGCTTCTCTCTTATTTTGGTGTGATTGAAATAAAGAATGGAGGCCTCTATTTATAGTAAGAGATGCCATTCAACTACTACAAAGAAGATGTCTTATTGTTGATTTAGTCCTTTAATTTTTCAACAAAGTTAGGCACCTCCCATTTTCTTCAACAAAGTTAGGCACCTTCCATTTTCTTCAACAAAGTTGTCAACAAAATTAGGCAATTCCCATTTTTTTCAACAAAGTTGTCAAAAAAGTTAGGTACCTCCCATTTTCTTCTTTGTTTTTCTTTAATATGAGCCCCACAAATCTCTCCCTTAATTTTGATTTTTCTTTTTCATTCCAAGACTTGATCTCAATCTCTGAAAATCCTCAAACTTAAGAGGTTTTGTAAAGATATCTGCATCCTGATCATGAGACTTCACATATTTGAGCTTGACTTCCTTCTTGGCAATGCACTCTCTGATGAAGTGATATCTTGTATCTATATGCTTGCTTAGATCATGATACATCGGATTCTTGGCGAGTGCCTGTGCAGATTTGTTATCAATACAAATCGTTGTAGCTTCAATTTGTGGCAAATTGAGCTCCTTCAATAATTGATCACGCCCAACTATGCCTTATAAAAAGGACTAAGCGGTCGTTGCAAATATAATCCGATTTACAAGTTCGGAGTCGAATCCCACAGAGAACTAAGGCTTAGCTACAGTTGTTCAATATTATAAAGAAATACAAGTTCAAATAATTTTCTAGTTATAAAGATTATAATATTTATTTTTTTACCTAATTAACTAACAAATACTAGAAAGCAGTAAAACTATCAATTAACAAGGATAAGGATTGGAGACAAGATTAAGGAGGTATAGAGTTATGATTTTTCCAATTGTTGGAATACTTTCCGCTACGTTTTCTATAAATTTGCCTAAGTCTTCTCTACCGATCATAAGCACTCTAACTGTCGTAACTCTCTTCCGAGTAATTACCACAATTTACTAGTCATATTCTCCTGAATTACGCTAGCTGGCATTAAGTACAGCTCACTCAGATCGCACCAAGATTTCGTTATCCCTAATCCCATCTTTAAACCTCCGTATTGATCCCGCATATACGTTTAGGAGTGATGTTGTTCAACAACTACCTAAATATGCACTCTCTCCCGAGTAATACATACTAAATAGGCACAGCTAATTGAGGGTCATTCAATCAACCACAAGAATAATATAGTTGAAGAAATAGAGAAAATACTACGACAAATCTATATTAACGTAACAAAAAAATAATCCTCCAATACGTTCCATCAAAACCCTAGATAACAAATTAGCTATTCATAATCATAGTAACAATATCCCAGATATTTTTCATAATTAAAATACAGAGTAAAGATGAAAAGATATAAAAATTGATGATTCTCACTCCCAAGGGGTGATTTCACCAGCTCCTCTTGCCTCTGGCTGCCCAAGTCCTCCAAGTGATATTTTTAGGTCTATTTATATGTGTAAAAGAAACCCTAAACGTGTGGGTTGAGTCCTAGTCAAACCCGAAACGAATTAAGTCTTCAAAACTTGGATTGGACCTGGCCTCAGGCCTGGCGTCGCCAGCCTAACGCTTGGAAATTGCCTGGCCTCGCCAGGCTAAAGCCTGGTTCAACCTGGCCTTAGGCTGGCCTCGCCAGACTAAAGCCAGGTTCAGCCTGACCTTTGGGTGGCCTCGCCAGGCTAAAGCCAGGTTCAGCCTGGCCTTTGGCTGGCCTCGCCAGGTCTCTCTTTTTCACTGTTCTCGAGTACACTTTCAACGTTTAAGTATCCCTTTTGCTCTACTTTCATCTCCAATTTACCTACACATAAAATAGACTCCATTATGCACAAATAAAGTATAATTTATCATTAAAGCATGTAAAATGCAAGGCACATAATGTACAAAACTATGGAATTATAGCCACACATTAATACCCTACACTTAAACATTGCTCGTCCTCGAGCAATCAAACTACACTTATAGATACGACATTTTAAAGCAATTCTCCTAACTCATTACACCAAGAATTTTTAAAATAGTTTAAGCACACAAGTATGACATCCTCGCCTCAAGATTCGACTCACAAATACTATGCCTTATTCACAATTCACTTACTTACTCTGACATAGATGTCAACAACATTACCTTTCCTTTATGAATCACGTGCCCTCACACAACAAAAGAGATTAGTTCCACACACAATAAATTTTAAGATCGTAGGAACTCAAGATAGGAAGAATTCACTCGCTCTCATAAATAACATTCTTATGCTACAAAAGATGCACCATAGGCTTGCCCGTAGTGTAATACTCTACTAATCGAGTTCATTCAGTCTAAGATCAAGTAGGACTTTCATTGGTTGTAATGTAGGTTGCGGGTCGGGTAGGATACATTTGGTATGAGTGACTACACCTCCCTTAAGCACTTTAATACATATACTTTAACACACATCCCATACTTATGTCAAACCATAACTCCACCTTCACCTCAATATATATTAACTCCATATTTCTTTAAGCACAATTACATCAAGAGTTACCACTATCAAGGAATATATATTTTTTTCAGCAATACAACTATATATATATATATTTCTTTTTCAATTCAAGTGGCTCTTACTTTTTCAAAACAATGCACCTTTCTCCTTATTTCATTAGTTCCACGCCAAAGCCGAACCAACCACCCCACACTTTAACTTTTACAAAGTTCATAACAATTCAAGTGCTCATGAGAGGTGAAAAGGTTCAAATATATGGTCGATTAAAACAAAGGGGTACGACTTGTAATGTGGTTACCAAAGAAACATGATTATAGGCTCAACGGGGTTAACTACGGTACATAATATTTAGGTGGGCAAATTTTATATATCTGGCTTAACAAAGGAACGCCTATATCACTTCCTAGACTGAACAATACTACTATTTCGCTTTGCAAACACACGGGGCAAGTTCTAGATATCAAATGCAATGCATAGAATACATACAAAACCTCACACACACATGGCACATAACTCACTCAGGATTGGTTTCATCGCGACACTTCAGTCAAAGCAGTTAAGCAAAATTAGGATACTACGATTTAAGGTACTTATGCGAGAGTCAAAAACCGAGCCTAAGCGTCACAACCATAGTACTAACTATTCTCAAGGCATAACAAAGCTAAGAGATATTGCTTCAATTCAATTTATGGCACAATGGTTCCTATTCCTAAAAAAATAAAACTAACTACACCCGGTTCAAACAAAACCCTTGGAAAAGAACCGCGGCACAAAGAAAAACCAAGGGGGAATTGCTACACTACCTAACAAAAGAAAATCTTTTTGTATTTTTCCTTTCGACTTAAATCCCTCAAGAAAATTGTCTAATAGATCCATAATCGGGAAAAGTCCAATCTTTTCTATTTTTGTTCTCTAAAAAAAATAAATATTCAATTAAACTAATACAATTAAAATAGCATAGAAAGTCACCTAGACAATCTCCTCATCCCACACTTAAAATTATGCATTATCCCCAATGCACACCATAAATAATAAGAGGGTAAAAGAAACTCCCTGGTAGGCCAAAGGCCGAAGCACTAGCAACTCATGGGGTACTCAGACTTCTCCTAGGCTTGGTCTTTCGTGTGGGTACCTCATACTTAGTTCCAACCATCTGGTTTGTTGTTTCATCCTTCCAATAGCTTTGCTTTCCATGCTCCTAGAAATCAAAAATCGACACTACAAAAATAATTAAAAAAAATAAAAAATAAAATAAAGCAGTAAAGCTGGGTTTCCTCCCAACAAGCACTTGATTTAACGTCGCGGCACGACACGAATCACTTTCTACCTCCACTTTGAACTTATGAATTGGACCCCCAAGTTTTGATTCTGCTCTATGATCATGCTCCTGGGTGGTGGAATAAATCTGACTGGCCCAATAAAATAATGTAGTATTCTGCACTTCTTGGCCTTTAGATGAGATGTGTATTCCCGACTTTCTGGCAAGAAGAATTTCAGAATGTAGGCACCTTGTTGCTCATTCCTTGACTCCTCAAGTGGATCGGATGACTCTATTTCTATATCATCATCCAAACAAAATGTAAAAAAATGCTTGGAGTGTGGATCAATGTGTTCAACTATATGAACATTGGGATTGTCTACATCCTCAACACTAATGACACTAGAGTCAACTAAATATGTTTCATCAATGTCCTTGCTTGACTCTAGTATCTCTTCTACCACATCGGCTTCCTCAAATTCTAGTTTGATTGATTGTTGGTGTTCTACTATGGACCCCTCTATTGTTACCTCAATTTCTGCATCTAATTCATGCTCTTCTTGGATACTATTCACAATATTGGCTTGTTGAGCATTAAGATCTTCAACCAGTTGATTCACTTGAACTTTCAAGTTGTGAATAGTTTCCTCTTGCCTCTCTATGTGCAGTTGTCTTTTACTATTTTGTTCCACAAGGCACTTTAACATATCATATTGTTCCACAAGGCATTTTGCATATTCTTGATCTCTTTCAGGTCATCATCTCTGAGTTCTTTGTTCCTATTAACTTCATAAGAAAAAGAAGAACTATCAAAGTAAGGGGTTGGGGGAACATAATAAATATAAGCACAACCATGAAAGTGACCATCTTTACCACCACACATATCACACACATTCCACACATAAGATTGAGTTGGTGCACATAACTCGCTCTCAGGAATATTTTGATAATTTTGCCCAGGGCGGTTTCCTCCACTATATGCATATGGAGGATCAAAAGTAGAATTACCAACATCAAAACTCACATAATTCCAAGATTCCATGTTTTTAACATTAACAAGTAAAACAAAAATTAAAAAAAATCAAATACAAGAAAGCAAAAATAAAAGTTCAAACTTGGAACCTAGCAATATATACACCTACAGCTATAAGTATTTCTTTATCAACCTAGAAATGTATTTCTTTGCAATATAAACATCTACAACTTATGTTGCTGCTATATATTCGGCTTCATAAGTCGAGAGAGTAACTATGGGCTATTTCTTTGAACTCCAAAAAATAACAGAATCACCCAAGAAAACCACAAAACCAATTGTGCTTTTTATATCATCAATATCTCCCGCATAATCACTATCACAAAATCCCATAAGGTTGAAATCATTAGAAGAAGAATAAAATAACCCAAAGTCGATCGTACCTTTTAGGTAACGAAATATTCTTCTAGTGACTTTCAAAATAGGTGGAGGTTGGAGCTTCCATGAAGCGGCTTACTACTCCAACTGCAAAGAGTATATCTGGCCTGGTACAAGTCAAGTACCTCAAACTTCCCACAAGACTTTTGAAAAATGTGAGATCCGCATTTTCTCCTTCATCAAACTTGGACAATTTTGTCCCACTCTCCATCAGTGTGTTCACGGGGTTGCAATCGAACATGTTGAACTTCTTCAAGATCTCCTTTGTATAGCTTTCTTGAGAGATGAAAATTCCATCCTCCATCTGCTTTACTTCTAGGCCCAAGTAGTAGGACATGAGCCCTACATCTGTCATCTCGAACTCACGAGACATATCTTTCTTAAAAGTTTCAAACAAACTTGAGTTATTACCCGTGAAAATAAGATCATCAACATAAAGAAAAACAAGTAAGATATCTCCATTAGTATGAACTTTAAGGTAAAGAGCATATTCATGGAGACAACGAGTAAACCCATTGTCTTGAAAATACTTGTCGATGCAACTATTCCATGCTAGTGGGGCTTGCTTTAATCCATATAAAGCTTTCTTCAATCGCAACACTTTATCTCTATGGTTTTTGACAACAAAGCCCAATGGTTGTTCAACATAGACTTCTTCTTTAAGATAGTCATTCAAAAAGGCTGACTTGACATCTAGTTGATGGATCTTCCACTTCATTTGCGCCGCCAAAGAGATAAGCAAACGAATCGTCTTCATGCGGGCAACAGGTGCATAGACTTCTTCATAGTCAATGCCTTGCCTTTGCTTGTAGCCTTTAGCCACAAGTCGTGCCTTGTATCTCTCCACATCTCCATCAACATTCTTCTTTGCCTTGTATACCCATTTAACTCCAATTGCTCGATGACCCTTGGGAAGTGTTGTTAACTCCCAAGTTTTGTTCTTCTCTATTAACTCGATCTCCTCCTGCATGGCTTGTCTCTACCTTTTGTCTTCAACAGCTTCATCAAAGTTCATTGGTTCACTATCAGCAAAGAGACAATATAAAAAATCAAAATTAGTAACTTCTCTATGTCCTCATAGAGCTCTTGAATACTCATTGTCATTTATGGTTGTTCATTTGAACTTTCTTGAGAAGAGGGAGATGCAACATTTGTTGGAGAAGGAGATGGAGTTGTATCCTGCATAGGTTCCACGGTCTCTGGTTCTTCTTCATCATCAAAGTATGGAAGAAAATCATATGAAGTTTCTTCCTGAGCTTCCTAGTTCTATGTCAATTCTTCATCAAATTCAACATCGCGACTTACCACCATCTTGCCGCTACTTGGGTTGTATAGCTTGTAGCCTTTTGAACTCGTATCATAGCCAACAAACACATGCTTGACACTTCGATCGTCAAGCTTCGCTCTCCCTTGATGTGGCACATGAGCATAGGCTATGCTCCCAAAGATTCTCAAGTGCTTGACATTTGGCTTTCTTCCACTCTATGCTTCTTGAGGGGTTTTGTCACGCCCCAAAATCGAGGAGCGTGACTAGCGCTCAACCGAGTGAACCCGACCGAGCAAGCCTGTTAGATTCCTTCTACCCAAAACTCATTCATGAATAAAGAGAACATATGTTTTCCTTAATTAAACAATAAAGTGGTCATGTCTGCAATTACCAATTTCTTACCATAAGTTTCACCATTTTTAAAGTCTCAAATGGACAAGTAATACAACCACAACATAGCATAATTTGTCTTTCCCAGCACCAATACACAATATACATTATGTCTACGGAGCCTCTATAGATGAAGAAGAGTACAATGATAATGCCGACAACAAGGCCCCGGCTATACCTCAAACCGAATACACAAAGTACAAAAAATATACATGACCCCAGGATGAAGTTTAGGCTCATCAAATTAGCTGGGAAGAAGGTGTACTGCTATCACTGATTAATGTCTCCTGCTGTGGAACTACCTACATCCATTTAAAGATGCAGCGCCCCCGGCAAAAGGGACGTTAGTACCGTCGAATAGTACTAGTATGAAAACTAAACACCAATTTAAGAATTTAAAAATACAAGATAATTATGATGAACCAGTGTGACAATAGAATAATATAGATAACTGTCTCAACCATAGCAAGCTTATTAAAAGCTATCAACAACATTTATAGGATTTAAGATGAGATCCTCTATAACCATCTTCACACAAAGCGGCCCCGCCGCCTCACCCGATGTATGCAGGTGGAGGTTTACGTACAATACCACAACTATAATCAAGCGGCCCTGCCGCCTCACCTCAATGTATGCGGGTGGATGTATAACCACAGTACCAAGAACCTATACAAAGCGGCTATGCCGCCTCACCACAATGTATATGGGTGGTGGTGCCACAACAATACCAAAACCATACACAAAGCGGTCGTACCGCCTCACCCCACTGTAAGCGGGTGGAGGTGCAATCCCACAATATCATAATCCCTACACAAAGCGGTCATGCCGCCTCACCCCAATATATATATATATATATATATATATATATATATATATATATATATATATATATATATATATGCGGGTGGAGGTGTATCACAATCACAATATCTATACCATAATCCCCACACAAAGCGGTCATACCGCCTCACCCCAATGTATGCGGGTGGAGGTGTATCACAATTACAATCTCTACACAACTTGGCATAATAATTTTCACATAAATCACGACTAGAAATTATAACACGTGGATACGTAATCCATAGTTTGGGACACATCCTTAATTTATAATGCAATATGATAAGTGCATTTGAAATACGAATTGAACATATATCTTCATCACAAAGCTTATCGGAATACTCGATTTATAATCAACATCTCGGAACTTACAAGGATAATGAGAATTCCAATTCTTAAAGAAGAGTTTAGCCAACATACTTCAATTGAGCTTCCTTAAAGTCTAAAACGTTCCGGAATTCTTAGCAACTTCAATCTATTTTATAAATATAACAAATTAAACTAAAATTAGAAAGATGATCATGGTTCTAGCTCATTTGAGCATTTTATCAAACACTAGGTGTGCATAAGATTTCAAGATCTTTTTATGGAGGATTCCAACATCCCACAACCCAATCTTTACCATGCTTAGTTCAACAATCTTCCTACACCCCTTGATATCACATGCATGTAAAATAATCAACTCTCATGCCCAAACATTATCTTGCTAATTACCCATTTTCAGATGATTTCGAAATTAGGGTTTAGGGTGTAGAATCTTACCTCTAGGATGAAGACCTAGTGAGCTTGCCTTCATAATCTTTCAAAACTTGAGCAAGAATTGAAGAACAATTATTGAAGAACACCTTCTCACTCTAGGACACTCTGTCTCACTCTAAAATGTCAGATTATCTCTCAAAAATGGCCCAAAACATATATTTAACAAAGTAGGGTCGTATTTTAAAAACTCAAAAATGAAGGTTCGGAACAGGTTTTGCGGTCGCATATGCGACCACATAATGGTTACGCGGACCGCATATCGGTCGCATAATTGGTTGCAAAATAGCCAAAAAAATTGCCTGTGTATGCGGTCGCATAATGCACCGCATAACAGTTATGAGGTCGCATAGTCGACCGCATAGCTGCTTCCAGAATAGCCCTCTAATGCTCACTTCTGCGGCCCGCAAAGTGATTATGCGGTCGCATAATGGATCACATACGCACTTTTCCGGCAAAATTTTTCCTTTACTTTTTTGTGCATTGTTCAACCCAAAAAGTCCAAGCCGCGGCTCACAAGCTCGCAACGAAGAATTTCTATAATCCTCAAACACGTAAGCCTAGTACGACACCATGAAACATTATTTTCTTTGCAAATTTTACCAGGCCTTACACTTACGTACTTTGAATTTTCCGGGGTGTTACAGGTTTGATCTCTAATATTCTTTGTTGGAGACCTGTTGTTCAAATAAACTGCACAAGATACAGCTTCTGCCCAAAATTCCTTGGGTATATTTTTAGCTTTTAACATACAATTAGCTATATTAAGAATCGTTCGATTCTTTCTCTCTGCAACTCCATTTTGTTGGGGTGAATAAGGTATCGTTAGAGGGCAATGAATTCCATGAGATTTACAAAAGTCATTAAATTCTTTTGAAGTGAATTCGCCTCCTCTATCGGACCTTAAAACTTTTATTTCATAGCCACTTTCTTTTTCTATAAGTACTTTAAAAATTTTAAAAGTAGCAAAAGCTTCAGATTTTTGGTTCAAGAAATAAACCCAAGTCTTTCTATTAAAGTCATCAATGAAAAGTAGAAAGTATTTACTTTACCAAAGGAAGGTGGATTTATTGGTCCACACACATCAGTGTGAACAAGCTGAAGCGGCTTGGTTGATCTTGACATGGCCTCCTTTGGAAAACTCCTCCTTGCATGTTTTCCAAGAAGACGAGCTTCACACAATTAATTGGGATGGCTTATTGAAGGTATCCCATGCACCATATTCTTTTCTCCCATTGATTTGAGCGCTTCAAAATTTAAGTGCCCAAATCGCATGTGCCAACACCATGATTCATCTTGCACATTAGCCTTCACACACTTTGTATCAATTGTCTTAAAATTCAGAGAGAATAATCTATTCTTAGCCATATGCACTTTATCAATTAGAATTCCACTTGAATCTCTAAGCCAAAGATGCATATTTTTCATGTGGATGTCATATTCCTTTTCAAGAAGTTCGCCCAAACTCAAAATATTACTTTTAATTTTGGGACATAATAAACATCTTGAATAAACTTATGACTATCATCTTTACAGGAGATCAGAATCGTACATATCCCTTCAATTTGATTCTTTGAGGTATCTCCAAAGGACACATTACCTCTCAACTATTTTATTGATCTCCACAAATTTCTCTTTGCATCCACACATATGATTGCTTGCTCCATTGTCCAAATACCACGAGCTGCAATCATCCATGTCTTCTTCCTTGAGTGTCATCAACAACATTGACTCAACTTCTTCTTTCTTGTCGTTAGCAAGGTTAGCTTTTTCTTCAACATTGCTACGACATTCCCAAGAGTAATGGCCAAATTTATGACAATTATAATACTCAATTTTGGATTTGTCATACCTTTGTCCATTATTTTCTTGGTAGTAGCCACGTCCTCTTCCTCCTCTATGTCCACAACCACGACCTCTGAATGTCTGGTGGATTTTAACTTCATTGTTAAAGTTGTTAGCGTTGCTTCTTCCTCTTCCATGACTTCCACGACCTCGTCCCCGTCCATTCCCTCGATAGCTCTTTTCACCACCATAATCTTTGAAGGATGTCTGAGTTTTAAGAAGTTCCTTCAATGGCACTTCTTGTCTTCTCTTGATCTTTTCTTCATGGGCCTGTAAAGAAACCCTCCAATTGCTCTACCATCATAGAGTCTAAATCTTTAGACCCCTCAATAGCACACACCACAAAATTAAATTTAGGTGTTAAAGTGCGAAGGATCTTTTCTACCACACGGACATCTTTTATGTCCTCCCCATATCTTTTTAATTGATTTACAACAGCCTTCACTTTTGAATAATAATCTGAAATGCATTCGGATTCTTTCATTTTTAAAACTTCAAAATCAACCCTTAGAGTTTGAAGTTTTACCTTCCTCGCCTTGTCAACTCCTTGAAGAGAATTTTGTAAAATCTCCCAAGCTTCCTTTGAGGTGGTAGCATCTGCCACCTTCTCGAACATGGCATCATTCAGACATTGATGGATGAGCGTGAGGGCTTGTTGATCCTTCTTCCTTGTCTTTGCCAAGACATCTTTTTCATTTTGAGGCAGAGCTTCCTCATTATGGGATTTTGCATACCCTCTATCTGCGATTTTCCACACATCCTGAGAGCCAAGAATGGCTTTCATACATAGACACAATTTCTCATAATTATCTTTTGTGAGACGGGGGTACTGAAAAGACAGTGTACCATTATTTTCTATGGCTCTGATACCACGTTGTTGGAAAAAATAATAATCCCGCCCAGAAATAATATCCACGACAAATAATAATAACACAAGAGAGTAACAACGATATCAACTCTTTTAATGTGTAAAATACAATACCCGAGCAGAGCAATATAACTACTATAATATTATAACTTAGTAGTGTCAAGAGACTACTACAATCTTGAAAGAAATAACACTCTTTATTTAAAACACTTCACTATAATATTACTCACACTCACTATTTATCTCACATACTACAATATGTGGATTACTCTCTCTAACTTCTATTGCTTCTCTCTTATTTTGGTGTGATTGAAATGAAGAATGGGGGCCTCTATTTATAATAAGAGATGCCATTCAACTACTACAAATAAGATGTCTTGTTGTTGATTTAGTCCTATAATTTTTCAACAAAGTTAGGCACATCCCATTTTCTTCAACAAAGTTGTCAACAAAGTTAAGCACCTCCCATTTTCTTCAACAAAGTTAGGCACCTCCCATTTTCTTCTTTGTTTTTCTTTAATATGAGCTCCACACATTTCGCTCTCAATCAGTCAATTTTTGCCATATATTTATTTTTGTCTATTTGTTCTCTTGGAAGGGGAGCCTTGGCGTTAGGGGTGTTCGTCGGTCGGTACGGTATTTAGATATTTCGGTTCGGTATTTTCGGTATTCGATTTCGTAAAATGCTATACCAATACCGTAACTAATTAAATTCGGTATGGTTCGATTTTTCTCCTTTCGATTTCGATTTATTCTGTTCGGTAATTTCGGTTTATTCGATTTGAATACTAACTAATGCATAGAGTCATAGACGGTAATATTCTTAATTAAATTACTCAAAAGTACAAAACTAAAAACGTTTGTTAACAAAAATTTTGTCCAAAACCAACATATAACAACCTAGAGAGAAAACTTAGAGAAATATCTTTTTACTTGCTTAGAGTTAATTGATGAACTTAGAAAATAAAGAAAAATAAAATTTTAGATTTCTTATACTTATGTTATAATTAATAAAATGTGTATTGTGTAATATGATATATATTTCGGTACGGTATCGGTATTTCGGTATTTCATTTTAAATTACCAAATATCATACCTAACACCAATTTATTTTTAAAACTTAAACCAAATACCATACCGAATACCAAAATATCGAATAATGAATACCAAAAGTTCCGTTTTCGATACAGTAATTCGGTATTTACCAAATTATGCACAGCCCTACTTGGCGTAACTGGTAAAGTTATTGCCATGTGACCAGAAGGTCACGAGTTCAAGTTGTGAAAATAACCTCTTGCAGAAATGCAGGGTAAGGCTGCTTACAATAGACCCTTGTGGTCCGGCCCTTCCCCGAGCTGCCCCCTTTGTTTGATCTCTGTTTTCTAGTATCAAACTAATCCTTCTTAATCATGCATTTTCTTCTTTTGCTTTCTTATCAAGCAATATTTCTATTGTGTCCTTGTCTGTCCATAGCTTCAGCTACTGTTAATGAGATTAGCTTAAACATAAGCGTTTTTGCTGAGCATAATGAAATGGAAAAACATCAATGAAAACTTTAAGAAGTCACACTAGTGAAAGTGTTTAAGATTTCTTCAACCGTACAGTAAATTTAACAAAAGTATCCTCACACAATAAGAGAGAACTTCAAGCTTACCGAGCCAAATTAGCAACTACTTTATACATAAAACAGTACTCTTAACTCACAGCTTAAAATGAGGAAGAGCTGAATTACATTCTCGTACGTTCTTCTGGTAATAGGCCATATATTCAAGATTCGAGACTGACTTGTATAACAGAGGATCTTTCTCTGATAAGAGCTCTTTGATCGGTCCGTATGACTTTAACATACATTCAGAACTGGGGAAGAAGAAACATACTGCTGATACCCTTGATCCAACAGGTCTAGCTAATACTCTATGCTCCACGCTCTTGAATTTGTCGTTAGTAATAAGCTGCAAAGTACATTTTGAAATCTTGTCACTAAGTAAAAAGCTATGAAATATTTACAAACTGAAAAAAAAGTTGCAGACTTGAGAATACTCTCAAAGAATTACCTGCATAAGATCTCCAATGTTTACGACTAGAGCACCAGGAATAGGTGGCACGTCAACCCAATGATTTTGATAAAGAACCTGAAGGCCACCACTAGAATCCTGAACTACCATAGTTAGAAAGGTGGAATCGGAGTGGTTGATTGTGCCTAATGCCAGTTCTGGCTCGGGACAAGGTGGATAGTAAAGGCATGTCAAGTATTCACTTTTTAGACAATTTATCTGTGCAAGATAGTCACTGCTTAGACCTAAGGCTTCTGAAAGTATCTCTGAGATGGTTTCTCTGACCTTGATCATGTATTCCATGTAGTCTGTTATTTCCTTTCTGCAAAAGCATTTAGATTATACATCGATATGATGGCCTATCGTGTTTGGAAATAAACAAGATAACTAGAAAGTCTATTTGTGATAAAAGAAAATCGAAGCATGTGATACTTAGGAGCACTGAAAGAAAGAGCCTGACATTCATTCCGTCATGAATATTCATAACTTAACCTACTAGAAGAGGCGCATGCCATGTTGCGGAGATTAGATGACACTTCCAATCATTCACCTCGATTGTGATACATTCACTTCTAGTTATATGATCAATGAACTGATTTACAAGGCAAAGAGACAAGAAAGGGTTGTTCAGATGGTCAGCACCCCCCACCTACAATTCCAGGGTCTTGGGTTCGAGTCACCAAAGGGCCAATAGCTCCAATGTAGGGGATCAAAGGTGAATCAAAAGGGGAGGGAAATCACACACAAAAAAAGGGCAAAGATAACTCGGGTGTGTAAGACAGTATGATTTGGCCGTTTAGGTGTACAGTCGAAACTCTGGACCAAAGACACTTCAACTGAAAACCACTTAGGATATACCATGTCTCAAATTCCAAGCAAGTTGGGTCGGTTATATATGAATCCTTACCAACCATATAGCTTCATTTAAACTCATCTCAGATTAATATAACACAAAATAAGAGGTTATCTTTATTCTCTACTGGCATTATAAAAGACTCCTAGAAAACATACGACCTAATGTAAATGTACAAACTTCATCCAAACTAGGATGTTCCATATAAATCATTTATATCTATTCAATTCTGTACAGATCAATTTCATTCTAATACTGGTAAATTAGATAAAAAAATTTACCTGCAGATGAGAGGAATAGCTTCTGGGTCCAGTTTTCCATCTAGAAAAGTACAAGCTAAGGCATCTCTCCAACTGGCTACATGGGTTTCACTGAAAGATCCATTGATAGTAAAGACCCTAACTTTATGCCTATTATCAGAAGAATATAGATCCATTTTAGCTTCCTTTGGCTGTTCATGAAAATTTCTGGTGCTATCAAGAATTGCATCCAAAATACTAACAGGAACCCCATGATTAACAATCTGGAAAAAGCCCCAATCTTGAGCTGCCTTTTTAATTTCCTCAACAATTTCCTCTCTCCCACCACTAACACTTTCAATTCTTTGCAAGTCTATGACAGGGATTTTCAGCTGAATTTGGCCATTCTTGCAAAGTGATGGGGTTTTGGTCAAATTATCTGATGATGGGTAAATGAAAAATCTTGGTATTTTTGTGATGCCAGAATCTACAAGACCTTTTACACCAGCTTTTGTGGCTTCAAATTCCTCTACTTCTTTAGCCCAATCATAATTATAATCACTAGGGGTTGACATGATAAAAGCTGATTTATTTAGCAATATCTGTGTTAAGGCTCAAGATTTTGACTGCAGGAATATGCAAGAATGAAGTTGACTAAAGATAGCTTCTTCACTTTAATTAATTACTGTACTAACTTCAGATTTGAAAAAAATACGTCCCATGTGGAAGGTTGACTTGCCATTTATATTCAATGTATAACATTTTTATTAAGCAGAATTATTCATAAATTTTCGCGTAACTTAATTCGTATATTATTTAACATCATCAATCAAAGTTCATGTTAATTAATTTGGCGACTATTTCTTTTCTTATGTGTTCATACTATATTATTTTATGCGGAAACTAATATGGGCATTAATGTGTCAATTGCTCATGCGACGATTATTGATAATGAAAAATCCTTTTGATTAAAAATAGGTAGTTTAGTATACATGAATTATTAACATCAATAATATTTTTTTTATAAGCGGAATTATTCATAAATTTTGGCATAACTTAACGCGTATATTATTTAATATCATCAATCAAAATTTGCATTAATTAATTTGGCGACTATTACTTTTCTTATGCGCTCAATTAAATACTATATTATTTTACGCAGAGACTAATATGGGTATTATAATGTATGAATTGTTCATGCGATTATTATTAATAATGAAAAATCCTTTTGATTAATAAATAGTTTAGTATATATGAATTACTAACTTCAATAATATTTTAAGCAAAAATTATTCAAAAATTTTGGCATAATAAGTATAATATTTAATGAAACAAAAACCTATTTAGTCGCCACCAAAAGTATCCAAGTGGCGTCGCATATTTAGTCGCCACAAAAGCTTAATAAAGAAAAATTAAGCTTCGTGGCGAACCATTTAGTTGTCAGCAAAGGTTCCCGTAATACGTGCCACTAATTCAAGTGGCGTCCCTCCATTAAATGTATTTGTGACGCACTTGATACTTTTGTGGCAAGCAAATAAGCTTTTGTGGTGACCTTTTGAATCGCCACCAAAATTTTCGTTAATACATGTCGCCAATTCAAGTGGCACCCCTCCCCATTTGTTACTTAAAGCTAATAATGAAACAAATAAGCTTTTGTGGCGCCCCAAAAAGTTCCCGTATTGCATGTCACTAATTTAAGTGGCGCCCCTCTGTTAAATTTATTTGCGGCGCATTTGTAGCTATTTATGCGAGTATAATCGCCACAAAAGCTACTAATAAAATACATAAGCTTCTGTGGCAATCTCTTCACTCGCCACCAAAAGTATCCGTAATACATGTCACCTTTTCAAGTGGCGTCCTCCATTAAATCTTTTTGTGGTGCATTTCAGTTTTTTGTGGCGATTATGGAGGCGACCTTCGTTGTCGCCACCAAAAGTATGTCACTCTTTCAAGAGACTACCGTCATTCTATCTATTTTGGTGCTTTTTGCTATTATGGCAGGAAAATCGACACAAAAGCTAATAAATAAAATAAATGAGCTTTTCTGGCGACCTTTTGATGTCGCCACCAAGAATATATCCCTCTTTCAAGAGGCGACCTCTATTAAACTTATTTATGGCGCTTTTTTGCTTTTTGTGGTGAGATAGTCGCCGCCAAAGCTAATAAATAAATTAAATGAGCATCGGTCAGTCCGATCTGGCTTTCCTGTCTCTCTCTTCTCTAGTCGTCTAGTATCATACTCTTATTCAAATTATTATTTTCGTCGCGACTGTTATCATGGAAAAAAATTTTGTTTCCTGTCAAAGAAGCATGCTTAACACACCTATAGCATAAAGGCATTCGACCCGCGTCTAAACTAAATATTGGGCAAGGGCCCGTACTCTCTCTTCAGTGGATACACTATCTTGATTGACTATATTTGAGTCTTTGGAGTAATGTAGGACTATATTCCGTGCCGAGAATTTGTGCTTGTGGGCCTTTCTCAGATTTTACACGTGTGATAGTACGTCGCTCTTTCAAGATACAACCTTCATTAAATCTATTTTTGGCACTTTTTTCCTTTTGTGGCAGCACACTAATATTACCTTTGTGGCGACGTTTATGGGAAATGGCCATATACAAATATTATTTTTGTTGGCGACTTTTGGGGTCGCCACTGAAAATGATAACATACAAAAATACTTCTTGTGACGACATTTAAGTCGCCACTGAAAATAGCGACATTACCTTTTGTGGCGACCTTTTTGGTCGCTACCGGAAAAGCCGGCTTACAAAATTTTCTTTTTGCGGCGACTTTATGGGTCGCCATTAGAAAGATTACTTTTTGTGACGACTTTCAAGGTCACCACTGAAAATGGCGACTTGTATATAGTACCGTTAGTGGCGATATTTAGGGTCGCCACTGAAAACGGCGGCACCAAATATTACTTTTTGTGATGCTTTTTTCTTTTGTAGCGAGAAAGTCGCCACAACAGCATGTCGCTCTTTGCAATTAGCGAACTCTATTAAATCTATTTGTTGCTCACTTTTTACTTTTTGTGGTGAGTTTTGTCGCCACAAAAACTAACAATAAAACAAGTGAATTTTTGTGGCGACCTCTTTAATCGCCCAAAAGTAGAAGTTATATATTAATGCACGCCGCTGAAAGCCGATGTAATTTACTTAATGTGCTATATAAATGATCTCTTGGTATACAATATTCTCCCAATTAAGAATACTTTCTCTTTTGAATCATTGTCAAGATACTTAAGTTTTAATTCTATCTGTCAGATTTCAGCACTAGTATCTCAAGGAAACGGGAGCGGTACCAAAAATTTGTCTACAACATTCTTAGTCGGTGTCAATCACATTGTTCCGAGCTTAATAAATACAATATTTGCAATGATGATTTTCAGGATAATAAGTGGAAATTAGAACTTGCTGACTTTATAAAGGAATTATTTTTTCACGAATTCTTACTATCTTTCCCAACTAGGTTCGGATTGAGGCATATGATTAATTGCTTGAATTCCATTATGTTTTTTTTAATGCAGATTGATATAATTCCAAGGTTAAGTATTGCCTCCCTCACATGAATTAGGAATGAAATTCTTCAAACTAACTGGTAAGCAAATGTAATTTTAAGTCCTAGGATCCGCTCAATTGTTCTGTTGGGCATAATTAACAGAATCAAATTCTACAACTGGTCGCGTTAAATCTGAAACTGAGATGATGAGAACTGTTAAGATGAAACCACATATTAATTTGAAAGAAGATGAAATGGAAACAAAGAAGAAGGGGATTTCATCGGGTTTAGAAATGAAGAAGAAATTATTCAGACAAAGAAATGTGGCTTCGTATTTTTCTAGATAAAAGTCCATATCTCTCCTTTTTATATTTGACTCTTGAGCCATTTTAATATGTGACATTGATATGCAAATACAGTAGTAAAGAATGAGCATGTGAGTATGTGAATGAATAAAATATAAAAAGGAAGCTACTTTACACGTAAGATGCATGTGTGAGGGAATAAAACTAGCTTTTCTGTCATAGCATTAGGGAATATGAATTAAACAAGTATATAGTATCATTTTATTTTATATTTTCTTTTAGCTAGATTACTTGTATAAAGAGATGCAAATACTGCGAATACAGCAAGAGAAAAAGATTCTACAACTTTATTGCTTATTTGTTTCTTTACATGATATCAGAGCAAGGTTAGCTCGATCTTTCAATTCTCAGCCAAATCCTATATCTTAGTTTTATCTTATTTTCATCCATGACTGGAACATAAGCTTCCTCAGTTCTCACTGTTACTGGCTCGACCAGTCAAACAAAGAACCATGACTCCAATCACCCTTACTTCCTTCATTCTTCAGATGCACCTGGGATGAGCCTCGTCAATGCACCTTTTGATGGTAGAGGTTTCCCATGTTGGAGGAGATCCATTCTCATTGCTCTTTCAGCCAAGAACAAACTTGGCTTCATCGATGGCACTTATGTAGAACCAAAGCTGGACTCAGCAGATTATCCTTTGTGGAGTAGAGGTAATGATATGGTTACTTCATGGTTGCTTAACTCACTGTCAAAGGACATAGGTGACAGTGCCATCTATTCAAAAATGACGAGGAACCTATGGAACAGTCTAGAACACAGGTTTGGCTGGTCAAATGGGGCCAAACTATATCAGCTGTAAAAGAAAATTTCAGCATCAGTTCAAGAAAATATCAGTGTTTCAAGCTACTTCACTACACTCAAGAAACTATGGGAGGAAATGGATTTACTAAACTCTCATCTAAATTGCTTTTGTGACTATGTGTGTAGTGAAAAGGCTAAAGTGGCTAAGTTCTTAGAAGATCAAAGGATCCTCAGCTCCTCATAGGACTTAATGATGTGTATGCCCGAGCTAGAGAAACATTCTCATGATGAGTCCATTGCCTAGCATGAATTTTGCCTATTCATTGCTTCTACAAGATGAGAATCAAAGAGAGGCTTTTGTGAATCTTGTGAGTACTCAACATAACTCAGATGCATCTTCATTCATGGTAGGTGCACAAGGGAAGGGTGCACAAAGGTACAACAATCAAAGACAAAGGGGGTGAAGTGCTTCATCAAAATTTGGAAATTATCAACAAAAGAATAAAGCTAGGAAGGCCAAATATAACCCCAATGTCAGCTGCACTCATTGCATAAGAACATGACATGTTAGGGCAGATTGTTATAGGCTAATTGGCTTCCCAGATGATTTTCAGTTTACCAAATCTAATAATTATCAAGCTGCATTAAAAGGGAATACAGTAAGGGAGGACAGGACAATGAAATCAACCCAAGTCCTAGCAATGAAGGGGATGTGGGAAATCAGAATCAGTCTTTCAGCAGGGAAAAGATGTCAGAACTAGTTAACATCATCAAGCATGTTCACGTTGGTAATACATGCAATACAGGATCTGATATCAATGCCAATGCAGTAGCTGGTACTATTCTTAATTATTCAGGAACATGTTTAGCAGTTTTTTAACACTAAAACTTGGATCATTGATTCAGGGGCATTTGAACACATGTGTTTTGATTCAAGTTCCTTTCTAGAATTGTCTCCTCTTCCTATACCTGTTCATATTAACTTGCCTAATTATTTTCAATTATATGTCACATACATAGGAAGAGTTTCTATTCAAAATAACACGACTCTTGAAAGAGTCCTCTATGTTCCATCTTTAAAATATAACTTACTATCAGTTCATAAGTTATGTGTTCAATTCAAATGTTCTCTTAATTTGACCTCTAGTGGGTGTATTTTGCAGGTCCCTTTAGTGGAGAAGGGGCAAGCTTTTGGTAAAATAAGAGGAGGCTTGTACCTATTGAAACCTATTTCCATTAGTGAAGAATCTATTTTTTTCTAGTAATGATGAATTTTCAATTCCAAAAGAAATCATTCATGTCTTATTTCCAGTACTGTTTCTTGTTTAGGACCTATATCTAGGAGTATAATTTCTGATGTAATCCAATGGCATACTAGATTGGGCCATTTACCTTTTGAAGTAATGAAGACTCTTAGTTGTATCTCTTTTACCTCTTCTTTTGATTATGTGTGTGATGTTTGTCATCAAGCTAAACAAACTAGACTTCCTTTTTCTATAAGTCAAATCAAGACACGTGGTATATTTGATCTTATACACATTGATACTTGGGGACCTTTTAAGTCTAACACCTATAATGGCTATAAGTATTTTCTAACTGTTGTAGATGATTTTAGTAGAGAAACATGGACTTTCTGCTAAGTTTAAAAGCATATGCATTCACAGTTTTGAAATTATTTTTTGCCATGACAGAAAGACAGTTTAACATTAAGGTCAAGAAGGTAAGGTCTGATAATGCTTTGGAACTGAAAAAATGATCACAACAATCTAATTTCCTTCTATCACAGGGGGATCTTACATGAAACTTCTTGTGTGGGAATACCCCCAACAGAATGGGATAGTTGAGAAGAAATATAGGCACTTACTAGAGGTTGCAAGGGGTTTATTCTTTCAATCCAAGGTTCCTATCCAATACTGGGGTGAGTGCATCTTGACTGTAACCTACTTAGTTAACAGATTATTTTCCACCGTACTTAAAGGAAAGACTCCCTATCAAATTCTATTTGGCAAACCACCTGTGTATGATAATCTCAAAGTTTTTGGATGTTTGTGCTATGCTTCTACTTTAGCTCACAATAGAGGAAAATTTGATCCTAGAGCACAGGCATGTGCCTTCCTAGGACATTCACAACATCAAAAAGGATACAAGCTTTTAGAATTGAAGATAGAGACTGTCTTTATGTCTAGAGATGTGAAGTTCTATGAAAACCATTTCTCTTTTGTCACCACACCTACATCATTAAGCTATCAGGTGTTTCCTCCAACTGCATCTCTCCCAGACAACACAATACCTAATTCTATAATTTCATCTCCTTCCTATCATTCATCATCTCCTTCACCCTGGCCTATTCCTAACAACACTGCCCCTCCATATAGAAACCCCATCACACTTCCCTCTCCTAGGTCACTTGATTTCTCTTCTCCATCTCCCAATTACAATTCTCCTGGTCTTCTTTTACATATTGTTCCCAATCCTAGAACATCTTCAACCCCAGTTTCTAATCTCACTTCTCCCTTACCTGCTCCTAGTTCTAGTATCACCATCCATATACCTCCACCACCTATCAGAAAATCTGAACAAATTTCTCAATAGCCTAATTATTTAAATGACTATGTATGCAATAATATTTTTCTTTCTGACATTACTTCCTCTTGTTTTAATCATGCTTCTCACCCTACTGCCCTATCTTTTAGAGATTTATCACTCAATAATCATAATGTTTTAAGGTCAGTATGCTCTATCTCAGAACCTTACAATTATGTACAAGCTTTTCAGGATACAAGCTCGAGACAAGCTATTGAGGCAGAGCTAGCAGATCTTGAACTCAACAACACAAGGGATGTTGTAGACTTGCCACAAGGCAAGAAAGCCTTGCCTTTAAAATGGGTTTACAAGGTGAAGCACAAATCATATGGATCTGTTGAAAGATTAAAAGCACGATTGGTAGTAGGGGGGATATTCAAAGAGAAGGCATTGATTATTCTGAGACATTCACCCATGTGGTCAAAATGACCACAATCGGATGTCTCTTGACAGTGGCTGTGAAGAAGGGTTGGAATGTGTCTCAACTTGATGATAATAATGCATTTTTACATGGGGATTTACAGGAAGAGGTCTACATGAAGTTCCCCACTAGTCTATCTCCACCCAATCAAGTTTGTATTTTGAAGAAATCTCTCTACGGATTGAAGCAGGCTTCTAGACAATGGTATGCTAGACTACATGGTGCTCTTAGCTTTAAGGGCTATTCAACTTCTTTAAATGACTATTCTTTATTATTTAGACAAAATGGAGATCTCATTTCTATTCTAGTAGTTTACGTCAATAATATACTATTAACAGGCAATGACATGGCAATAATAGACCACATTACTCACTTTCTCAATTCAGAATTTAAAGTCAAGAACTTGGGTGACATTCACTATTTTTGGGAATGAAAATTATCAGAGAACCACAAGATTTCATTATCAACCAGCGGAAGTTTACCCTAGAGTTGTTAAAGGAATATGGTTGCTCAGGAGTTTTTGTTTCTTCTCCACTCGATCCTTCCTCTAAATTGCATGCTGAATTGATGCCCCCATTGTATGACCCTACACTCTATCGTCGCCTTGTTGGTAAACTTAATTATCTCACCAACACCCGACCAGACATTTGTTTTATTTTTTGTCCTTAATCTTAGCTAGTACATGCAAAAGTCCTCAATTTCACATTTTTCTACTGGGCTGCGTGTTTGAGGTATTTGCATTCCGATCCAACACAAGGCATACTTCTCTCTACAAATCCCTCTCTTGATTTGATTGCTTTCTGTGATGCCGACTGGCTTCTTGCAAGGATTCTCACCACTCTGTTAGTGGCTTCTGCAATACTCTAGGTGGAGCTCCGATTTCTTAGAAATCGAAGAAACAACTGTCTATCTCATTGTCGTCTGCTGAGGCGGAGTATCGCTCCATGCGGCGTGTCACTGTGGAGATAACTTGGCTAGTTCATCTTCTTGCTGATCTCTCTGCTCCTCCTACTTTGCCAGTCACTGTTTACTCAGACTGTCATACCCCAAACCTGAAGAGGCGTGGCCGGCACCCGATGCCATATTCGGCCCGAGTGTACCACTCTGTAACTGTGAACTCTAGAGGGGCAACCCTCAACTTAGGCCGATGAGGCCATATTATGAATTGTCTGAAAATAACGTCTCTCTTATCAGTGGGGTAAACATACTTAAAAGCTTATATATATATATAAAACTGTGCAGGCCGACGAAGCCGCCATGAACATCTACTGATATACAAAATATACAGGACTCGTCTACAAGCCTCTAGAGATAATTGTATCATTGTTGGGACAGGGCCTCGACCTACCCATCAAACCTATATATATATAAAAGGACTCCAAGGTCTAGACCTGGTAACTCCGGGGAAGTGGAGCTTACTAACCAAGCTGATGTTTGGCTCTGTCTACTGGGAATATCTATCCAGCTGTCTATCAGGACCTGCATGCATGAAATGCAGTGTCCCCAGCAAAAAAGACGTCAGTACAAAATAATGTACCGAGTATGTAAAGCAACAGAATAACTGAAATCTGAAATTGAACTGATAATATAATAACTGAAAGTAACTGGGAGTCAAAAGATAATCTGAAGATATGCTTACATGCTGATAATGACTCAACTCTCTCAATATAGTAAGTAAGATATATGTCCGGCCCTATAAGGCTCGGTATATGTAATGGCTCTGCCGTAGTAGGCTCGCTCATAGGCGCTCAGCCATACTAGGCTCTGTATCTCGGCTATCCTAGGCTTTGTATCTCAGCCATCCTAGGCTCTGCTCTCTTGACTGGAATAAAATAATACTTAAATGAATATAAAGTCCCGATAAGGGAGAATACTATAATTTTTGAGTCTAGGATAATGTGAATAAATTCATGAATACGAACTTCTCTTTATGTCTCGTTATCAAACATATGTAGTAACGGGATCATGCCAAAATGAAGGAAAGGTTTAGCCTTAACATACCTTAACTCCGTTGAGTCTTTAATACCTTCCAAGAAATTCTTCAAAAAACTCAACTCAATCTACCACAGCATAAGGAGATTCAAAATTAGTGGTGAGTAAAGGCTAAGTCCGCAACTTAAACTAGTAGCTCACTTACTTAAATTTAGGCAGCATCTCCCCTATTACTAGGCTCTCCTCCAATACCATATACCAACAACAATAAGAACACAACAATAATAACATGTAAGTATCATTTTCTAACTTTATCTCCATCACAATATACCACAAAACAGCTCATACACCCTAATCACTTCATACATAAAACGACAACCAAAATAGTGTCAAACAACCTAAAAATGTAACGACGAACGACCAGCCCACCATTCCGTCATTATGTGGTGTTTCTCCACACTATTTATCCTCCAAAAAATCTATTAAACAGCAGCAAAATAGACAGCCCAAAAGCAACATGAAACAGCCCACAAAATAGTCTACTACAAGTCAAATAACTCGAACTCACGGCTTCCGATCACCGTCCCGTGAGTTCTCACTATTAGGAAACGCATTTATCAATATTTATTGATATTTAAAAGCTTAAATACAGAAAGTCGGCATATTCTTAACTATTAAATATATTCCAAAACTCATACTACAAAGAAAAAGAGAGGCGATATAGCGATACTTACGTCGTAGGGATCATTTTAATGTTATCGCTACTTGATTTCATACCCGGGATGATAACCTTATTTGAAGTACTTGTAGATAGCTTAAGGATAAGGTTAGGGGTGTTATTTGGGCGTGCTCTCTGGAAAAATGAAGAAAGAGACGAGATGGGATGTAAATATCCCATTTTTTAAAAAGTCAAAAAGGTGCTACTTGGCACCCTATGATTAGCCCTTCTTCATATGCTTATATCTTTTTATACGGACGTCGTATGAATGAACTTTTAAGAGTGCTGGAAACTAGATTCCAAGATCTTCAATTTGGTATATAATATATCCCAAAAAGACATCATATAGCACACAAAATATATTTCTCAAAAAGCTGTGTTACAAGGCAAATCCTTAGTCGATTTTTTCGCAACTTAAATCCGATTTTTTCTAAACTTTATATTTTATATCCAAACATCATATATATAGTCATATCATGACTTTAAACTCATTTAAATCATAATTAACAAGTACGTCTGAAGTACGGGGTGTAACAACATGTCCCCTTAGAAACATTTGTCCCTGAATGATAACTCTTAAAGGCTTGCGAAAATGGGATGTGTGATGACCCAAAATGTCATCTTTAAATTTAATAAGTAATTATGTATTCTAAGGCCTCGAAAAGAACCATTTATCATTTCTCGACTTGCGTGCACAGTTCGTACAATTTTCCGGAAAGTTTTTATGTGAAAAATAGATTAAAATGGGAAATAGAGTTTTAAAACTCAACTAAGTTGACTTTGGTCAACATTTTGAGCAAACGAACCCGGATTAGTGCTTTGAAAATTTTGGTAGGTCCGTATTGTGATTTGGGACTTGGGCGTATGCCCGGAATCGAATTCCGAGGTCCCTAGCCCGAGATATGGATTTTTGATGAAACATTAAAAGCTTGAAAGCTTAATGATTTCTAAGAAATTACTGATGTTGGATTTATTGACCTCGGGTCCGTATTTTGGTTTCGAATCCCGGTATAGGTCCACTATAATATTTATGAATTGTCTGTCAAATTTGGTCAGAATCGGAGTTGATTTGACGTGATTCGGACGTCCGGTTGTAAAAAATATAAGTTTTAAAGTTTTCTTGAAAACTTTCTTTGATTTGGTGTCCGATTCGTAGTTCTAGGTGTTATTTTGGCGATTTGATCGCGCGAACAAGTTCATATGATGTTTTAGAACCTTTGTGCATGTTTGGTTTGGAGCCCCGAGGGATCGGGTCAGTTTCGGATAGGCTACGGGATGATTTCGGACTTAGGAAATCTGGTTTTCTACAGACTTCAGGCTTCTGGTGTGTTCTTCTTCGCGTTCGCGAAGGTACTCTCGCGAACGCGGAGAGCAAATTGGGCTGGCACATTTTGTGCTTCGCGTTCGAGACATAGTGACCACGTTCGCGAAGGCTTGAGGTTCAAAGCTTCGCCTTCGCGATAGAAGCCTCGCGTTCGCGAAGGGAAAGAGACTAGCCAGGAAAATTAGCCTTCGCGTTCGCGAAGGCCAAGCCAGGCATGCATCGTGTTCGCGAAGTAGCCCTCGCGTTCGCGAAGAGTAAACTTCAACAGCACATAATTGTGCTTCGCGAACGCGAGGCACTGACCGCGTTCACGAAGGGTAAAAATCCCTGAAAACAGAACTTAAGTTCTGGAAATGGGGTTTCGACCCATTTTCAATTCTTTCCCAATTTTGAGCTCGGGTAAGGAGATTTTTGGGCGATTTTCACGGAAAAATATTGGGGGTAAGTGTTCCTTATCCTATATTGATTATATTTCATGATTTCATACTCATTTATATCATGAATCCGTGAATTTATGGAAGAAAAATCAGATTTTTATAAAATCTTCTAAAAACGAAAATTTAAGATTTGAAGGTCCATTTGATATCGGAATTGGACAAATTTGATATGGTTGAACTCTTATCGGAACGGGTGTTCGGATTTAGCGAGTTTTTTTGGAATTTGAGACGTTGGTCCCACTGCGAAATATTTTAATGAATTTCGTTTTTTTATCCGGAAAATTTATAAATTCATATGGAATTAATTCCTATGATTAGTATTGAATATATTGAATTATTTTTGAATAGATTTGAAGCTTTCGGAGGCAAATTTAAAAGGAAAAGTTGTGGATGAATAATTGATTTGGAATTTGCAAAGCGAGGTAAGTGTCGGGGTTAACCTTGACTTGAGGGAATAGAACCCTTAAATTGTTTGTAATGTGAATTGCATGTAAACGACGTATAGGCGAGGTGACGAGTGTCTATACGTCGTCAAATTAATTGTTTGCCTGCTTACTTGAAAAATCATAAATTATTTTTAATCATAAATTAATTACCATAATAATTGTTTCTCTCTTATTCCTTGTCAAAATATTAATTCTTGAATTCCTGCATTAATTGTTACATGCTATTTGAATTATGTGTTTTAATTGTTATTTGACATTTAGCATATCAAATATTAAACTACCTATTTTCTTCCTGATTTCTATAATAAATTGTTAATTGTCATTGTTTGTTTCATAATTAAATTATAATTGTTGTATGCTTGTTGTCTTATGATTTTATATTAATTGTTGTGTTTATTGGGGAATTTCTTCTATAAGAATTGAGTGAACTAAAAATATTGAAGGATCGGGTTGCACGCCGCAACAGACTTGTTAAAAAGTTAATATTGGAGGATCGGGTTGCACGCCGAAACAGACTTATTAAAAGTCAATATTGGGGGATCGGATTGCACGCCGCAATGGACTTAATGAAAAGTCAATATTGGGGGATCGGATTGCACGCCGCAATAGACTTATTTAAAAGTCTATATATATACTTGATTGAAATAAATATATAACAGACTTGATTAAAATGAATATATTGGAGGAGCGGGTTGTACGCCGCAACAGAACTGAATGTGAATATATTGTGAGAGCGGGTTGCACGCTGCAACAGAATTGAATGTGAATATATTGTGAGAGCGAGTTGCACGCTGCAACAGAATTAATGGAAATGATAATTGGTTATGACTGTTGAGTTGCCTTCAATTATTATAAATGAATTACCTGATTTATTTCTATTATTGTTGTTGTTACTAATATTGCGTACAGGTTAATGTAAGTAAACCGCCTTAGCCTCGTCACTAATCCGTCGAGGTTAGGCTCAACACTTACCAGTACATGGGGTCGGTTGTACTGATACTACACTCTGCACTTCTTGTGCAGATTTTGGAGTTGGTCCGAGCGGCGTACCATAGACTTGCTCGGATTTCAGCTACCAGAGGAGACTTGAGGTATAACTGCATGGCGTCCGCAGTTCTGAAGTCTCTGTCTATTGTACTTTAGCTGTGTGTTTATTTCCAGACAGCTTTATTTTATTCAGACTTTTATTTGTATTTATTCTAGAAGCTCGTGCACTTGTGACACCAATTCTGGGATGGTATTTAGACACCGTTATTATTATGGATTATTTCAAAATTGCTTCCGCATTTGCTTCCTTGTTATTAATAAATTTTAAATTGTTTTAAAAATGGATAATGTTATTCTGTGTATTTATTTCCAGACAGCTTTATTTTATTCAGACCTTTATTTGTATTTATTCTAGAAGCTCGTGCACTTTTGACACTAATTCTGGGATGGTATTTAGACATCATTATTATTATGGATTATTTCAAAATTGCTTTCGCATTTACTTCCTTGTTATTGATAAATTTAAAATTGTTTTAAAAATGGATAATGTTATTCTAACGTTAGCTTGCCTAGCAAGTGAAATGTTAGGCGCCATCACGGTCCGAAGGTGAGAATTTCGGGTCATGACAGGATGTAACATCGTTAAATCACTTTATATACTTTCAAAGAGGATCTCATTTTCAAACTTACATCAATTAACTTATGACATACTTTCACGTACAAAAACATGGTGTGTAACATCATTCCCCCCTTTGGAACATTCGTCCACGAATCTTGACTGATGTGCTTATCAGTCTCATAACCTATAGCTCTTGCGAATACTTTAATATTGTCCTTGCCATCTAGGCAATTGTTCTGTGAATAAATTAAAAAACCAGGGAATTTCCCCTATAGGCCTCTTCTCACATCACGACTTGTGATCGAAATTCTTACAATCTTGTAACTTTGACTACCTTCTGTGATGCAGCATATATGACTCTATCCTTTTATGCACGGATCTTATCTCTTTTTTTATCCAGCTTTTTGTGAATCTCTTGGCCTCACTTTGTGAACATATACAGAACTATGACGAGATGTCCCTCGGGGCATATATACGTGTACTGAAGTTCTTTTCTTGGTACTTTGTCGAATGTACCACTATTGCTATATTTTATTTCCTAACCTTGGTTATCTCTCCTTATGGCTTTAGTGCATCTAGGTAGGTCGTACTATACTATAAAACTTACTTCAGATTATTATTACTGAAGTGTGCTACACAACTCTACGTTACTCTCTCACTGCTTATCCCATATGTATAAATCGAAGTCCTTTAATGCTTCCTTATTACTGTTCATCTAAAGAATGGCATTATAACCTCCTCTTATACTTTGGAAGTTTTATCCATCTATTGTTGATTCACCTTAATGTTGATCTATATCTACCATTGATAACTTGAGACCTCTTACGTAATACATTGTCACTAGGGCTCACGTCTCATCGGAGAACATGTGAAGTGATTTTTCTGATCCACCTAGGGGTGACATTATACCTCAATAACCGTATTTCATAGAATCCCGGTGTGATTCATCTTATATGGTTATTCTAATACCATGCAATTCATGAAATCCCTTTTCTTAAAATCATTACTCATTCAAAATTCTAAACACCATCCTCTTATCTATCACCATTACACCCTTATTCTACTACCAGGGCAGCATTTAATCTCTTCTAATTGCTCATATTCTTAGACTCCTCTAAGTTCATTTAGACTGTACCAAGCTCTCTATAACTTATGGAAACCGCCAGCTCTCTTGTTTTGATAGGCTTAATATCGAGGCCTTACCTGTTCTCGTCGCCTTCTCACTCACATTTTCATAACCTTACTCTTGTCTACCTAAAACCTTGTCGCTATATCATACTTTAGCTTGCGACCTACACATATCTATTTATACTACTCGCAATCTTCCTTTAAATTGCTAACACCATAGATTTCCTTTCGTGCCTTCTCAACTATCTTTAAATGTAAGCAATTACTTTTTCTAGTCGTGCTGCCACTTGTTGCATGAATACTTGGCTTATCTTGTTTACCCACAAATACTGGAATTTTCTGTAACTCATATGATCTCAAATATCACCTTTGATTCTTTTTATTCTTCCCGTTCATTAGCCACGATATGTGCCACTTTCTTATTGAGTGCATACAATGTTGTAGTGGGATTATTGTTACAAGACCATTTCTTCTTTATGTCAATATGCTTAAGTAGAAGCCTTCTTCCTTATTTCCTCAGCTAGTCTTTCTTTGTAGTACTTAAGGAGACCTTCCGGCTCTTGTAAATTTACGAGCTTGTTATATTGTATACCCGAAGGAATTTTCGATGTTCTTACTCGCCTACAAATATCCTTAGTTACATACATTTGTGCCCTTGTGCTCGTAAGGTTACTTCTGAACTCAATTTTGATTGTCTCCTTAGTGGAACTCTCTCTTATTTCCGTAATACTTATATGGTAACTTTAATTACTCTAACTCCTATCTGAATATTTCTCAAGGGTTACGACGTCATATCTGCGAGACTGAATTCACTATGTTAGGGTTTACTACGTCTATCTTGCATGATCTATTTATTTATCCCTGACCTCTAGCCATAACTAGGCTCTTCCTGAATCAACTACAGACTACTCGTTGGTCTATTCTCATATCTATATTCTGCTTAACCCCTCTTAGGTTATGTCCTTTGTCTTAACTTACCTCTCATACGGGCTCCTTATGTATCAAGTGTTCATTCCCACTTATTTATCAATATCATCGGGTGCGGAAGTCTTACTGCTTCTCCCCGACGTCATGCTTGCATAATGTTCTGAAGTCATATCATATCTGTAGGATCTGAATAGATACAATCTCATTCCTTTCACCTTTTTACCGCATTCTTGCTTTCCTATTCCATAGTTACCTCTTCATCTTTGGCGGCTTTTTTTCTTCCAAATTTTCACTGACATCTTACTCGCCTAGCGGTAACCCTTCTGTACCAAAGATAACTAAAGTTCTTGCGCACGAGGATGACACCTAGTGTAAGTGGCATACTTAGTCCCTTAAGCTTAACTTTGCTCACAGTGCTCGCTTTAGGGAAACGTCTTCCTGAATGACCTTTAAAGGTTATTCTTCTGTTGTCCATTCTATTATCGCCGTAACGTGATCTCTAAAATTCTCATGATGCCGGCTATTATCAAATCATTCGGTCCCTAATTCATATTCATTTTATCTTGCTCATCAGCTCATACTAATTTTCATTACTCCGGGGTCTAACGTTTCCTTCTGGCAATCACGTTGGAGTCACCAACTTATTTCTCGAAAGAAGGATGTTACTTTATGGCTTATACTCTTCTATTGTTTCAAGGCATGTCTCCTCTTGTCTTTTCCTTCATTTGACTATAGAGCCTGTCATCGTGTCATATTTTTATGTACCGTTATCACCCATATATCACATCTTACTTATGATGCTTCATTTACTCTCTTCTTATTCTCCGGATAATATATTTGTCTATCACTTTATTCTGAAAACTTCAACAAAACGTTCTTTCACTTTCAGCTCCCCTTGCTTCATCGCACTGGCTCTTCGGAATGCCTAATATTCTTTTTTTTTTACTCGAGGCTGGAGTCATACTAAGGTAAATATTTATCCCTTCTAGGATTCCACTGCCTATCTTCTGAAATTTCTGAAAATTCTAGTATTCATATCTGACTGTACTATTCTATAGTTCACCATCTGGGTGTCTCACACGGAGATCTATTACCACATTTGCACTATCTTCGGAAATGTTAGCTAATGATAACAATCCATCCACTATTTTTGGGTTACTCTAACCCCAGTTGGATTTTGATATCCTATCCTTCTCTTAAACTATATTTGTTGGCCCCATAGGGCATAATTAAGATGAGTGTGGCCAATTGTATATAACTCTATTACTGTTGAAAGTAACTCATAATGCTTGTACTTCTCTGTCTGAATTGCAAATACTGATAATCTTCATTAACTAGGTACCTCATGCCCTTCTTCATCTTGCTTCTTTTACTTGCCGAAACTTGTATCTACCTTCTGATTCTCTTATTTATTTTTACCATATGGGTGGATAGATATTCTTGCCTTAGGGCTCCTTATCAAAAAGCTTACACATCTTAGAATACACATGATTTGCTGAAGACCTCACATTTACTCACCATAAGCATGATGCAAAATCGAGTTTCCTCTGACTCAACTCTTCCACAACCACATTCAATCTCTTACCAATTGTCTTTCTGGATGTAGGTATCGTTGTATTATGAATAAAATAAAATTTAGGAGTTTGAATTCTTACAACTGAGCTCTACCACACAATCTAGAGTAAGAAGAAAGAGTGACAGTCCTAAATGCCCTGTAGCCTCCTGCTTATAAGTGTGGTGCACAACACACCCATAAACAAGACTCTACTAGACATGGTTTGTAGATTCCCTAGGACAGAACTGCTCCGATACCAAGTTTGTCACACCCCCAACCTGAAGAGGCGTGGCCGACATCCGGTGCCATACTCGGCTCGAGCGTACCACTATGTAACTGTGAACTCTGGAGGGGTAACCCTTAACTTAGGCCGATGAGGTCATATTCTGAATCGTCTGAAAATAACGTCTCTCTTATCAGTGGGGTAAACATACCTAAAAGCTGATATATATATATATATATATATATATATATTGTAACCCTTAACTTAGGCCGATGAGGTCATATTCTGAATCGTCTGAAAATAACGTCTCTCTTATCAGTGGGGTAAACATACCTAAAAGCTGATATATATATATATATATATATATATATATATATATATATATATATATATATATATATATATATATATATTGTGCAGGTCGACGAAGCCACCATGAACATCTACTGATATACAAAATATACAGGACTCGTCTACAAGCCTCTAGAGATGACTGTATCATAGTCGGGACAGGGCCTCGACTTACCTATATATATAAAAGAAATAGACTCCAAGGTCTAGACCTGGTAACTCCGAGGAAGTGGAGCTTACCAACCAAGCTGATGTTTGGCTCTGTCTACTTGGAAGGTCTATCCAACTGTCTATCAGGACTTACAGGCATGAAATGCAGTGTCCCCAGCAAAAGGGATGCCAATAGGAAATAATATACCGAGTATGTAAGGAAACAGAATAACTGAAATCTGAAACTGAACTGATAATATAATAACTGAAAGTAACTGGGAATCAAAAGATAATCTGAAGATATGCTTACCTGCTGATATTGACTCATCTCTCTCAATATAGTAAGTAAGATATATGCCCGACCCTATAAGGCTCGGTATCTGTAACTGCTCTGCCATAGTAGGCTCGCTCATAGGCGCTCGACCATACTAGGCTTTGTATCTCGGCCATCATGGACTCGCTCATAGGCGCTCGGCCACAGTAGGCTCGGTATATAACTTACCATCTGATCAGAGGTTGCCCAATAGGGGCCTGCCCCTCTGCTCTCTTGACGGGAATAAAACAATACTTAACTGAATATAAAGTCCCGATAAGGGAGAATACTGTAACTTTTGAGACTAGGATAATGTGAATAAATTCATGAATACGAACTTCTCTTTATCTATCGTTATCAAACATATATAGTTACGGGATCATGCCAAAATGAAGGAAAGATTTAGCCTTAACATACCTTAACTCTATTGAGTCCTTAATACCTTCCAAGAAATTCTTCAAACAACTCAACTCAATCTACCACAACATAAGGAGATTCAAAATTAGTGCTGAGTAAAGGCTAAGTCCGCAACTTAAACTAGTAGCTCGTTTACGTAAATTTGGGCAGCATCTTCCCTGTAACTAGGCTCTCCTCCAATACCATATACCAACAATAAGAATACAAAAATAACAATATGTAAGCATCATTTTCCAACATTATCTCCATCACAATATACCACAAAACAGCTCACACACCCTAATCACTTCATACATAAAACGACAACCAAAGTAGTGTCAAACAACCTAAAAAATGTAACGATGAACGACCAGCCCACCATTCTGTCATTATGTGGTGTTTCTACAGACTAATTCTCCTCCAAAAACTCTATTAAATAGCAGAAAAATAGACAGCCCAAAAGCAACACGAAATAACCCACAAAACAGTCCACTACAAGTCAAATAACTCGAAACTTACGGCTTTCGATCACCGTCCCGTGAGTTCTAACTATTAGAAAACGAATTGATATTTGGAAACGAATTGATATTACAACATTTATTGATATTTAAAAGCTTAAATACAGAAAGTAGTCATATTCTTAACTATTAAATACATTCCAAAATTCATACTACAAAGAAAAAGAGAGGCGATATAGCGATACTTACGTCGTAAGGATCATTTTAATGTTATCGCTACTTGATTTCGTGCCCGGGATAATAACCTTATTTGAAGCACTTGTAGAGAGCTTAAGGGTAAGGTTAGGGGTGTTATTTGGGCGTGCTCTCTAGAAAAATGAAGAAATAGACGAGATGGGATGTAAATATCTCATTTTTTTTAAAAGTCAAAAAGGTGCTACTTGGCACCCTATGATTGGCCCTTCTTCATATGCTTATATCTTTTTATACGCACGTCGTATGAATGAACGGTTAAGAGCGCTGGAAACTAGATTCCAAGACCTTCAATTTGGTATATAATATATCCCAAAAAGACTTCATATAACACACGAAATATATTTCTCAAAAAACTGCGTTACAAGGCAAATCCGCAGTCGATGTTTCCGCAACTTAAATTTGAATTTTTTCAAACTTTATATTTTATATCCAAACATTATATATAGTCATATCATGACTTTAAACTCATTTAAATCATGATTAACAAATACGTCTGAAGTACGGGGTGTAACAACATGTCTCCTCAGAAATATTTGTCCCCGAATGATAACTCTTAAAGGCTTGCGAAAATGGGTTGTAACATCGTTAAATCACTTTATATACTTTCAAAGAGGATCTCATTTTCAAACTTACATCAATTAACTTACGACGTACTTTCACGTACAAAAATATGGGGTGTAACACAGACAGTCAGGCGGCCATCTATATTGCTCGCAACCCAGTCTTCCACGAAAGGACTAAGCATGTGGAACTGGATTGCCACGTCGTCCACCAACAGTATCTCTCAGGTTTAATCACTCTCTCTTTCGTTCCCTCAAAGCTTCAGCTCGCCGATATTTTCAGCAAACCTTTGACAGGGGTTTCTCACAATCAGATTTTGCCCAAGTTGGGGGTTTTCTCTCCACCCTCCAACTTGAAGGGGGATGTTAAGATGAAACCCCATATTAATTTGAAATAAGATGAAATGGAAACAAAGAAGAAGAAGGGGATTTCATCGGGTTTAGAAATGAAGAAGAAGAAAGTCTTCGGACAAAGAAATGTGGCTTCGTACTTTTCTAGATAGAAGTCTCTATCTATCTCTCCTTTTTATATTTGACTCTTGAGGCATTTTAATATGTGACATTAATATGTAAATACAACCGTAAAGAAGGAGCATGTGAGCAAATGTGAATGAATAAAATATAGAAGGAAGCCACTTTACAAGTAAGATGCACATGCGATCACATGTGAGGGAATAAAATTAGCTTTTCTGTCGTAGCATTAGGGAATAGGAATTAAACAAGTGTATAATATCATTTTATTTTATATTTTTTTTTAGCTAGATTACTTGTATAAAGAGATGCAAATACTGTGAATATATCAAGAGAAAAAGATTCCGCAACTTTATTGCTTATTTGTTTCTTTACAAGAGCAAAGAATCATTAGATTGTGAGTTTGAACTTGAAATAAGCTACATCACCCAATATGCCAAAACTCTGTTAGCTTTGTCTTCAAAGTCATCCAAAAAATATTGTCAAATTATGAGGCCAAACTAAGCAATCTGGTATGTTCATGAGCATTGTAATGGCTTTTACTAATCCTACACTGTGTGTCTATCATTCTTTTTTTCTCAGTTCTATATGACAATTTTCGGGTCTTTTCGAGCGTGTGATTCTAGACATCGATCCTTAATTCGATATTTTAAACATATTCATAATGTCAATACATCTTCAATTGTAAAGAGGAAGAGGATGATCCTAGCTGAGTTGTTTATGCCTGGAACTCTTTATATTTTAAAGAGGAATGTACATGCTAGGAACAATGGCAATATTAGGGACTATTTCACACTTTTGAAGAGACATTCATGGGAACATTTTCAGAGGATAGTGCTATCAAATAACATAATTTCTGACCACAAATGTGATAGCCATTATTATGCATTGAGGGATGTTCTTAAAGGTATGCCTGGTTCATCAAACGATGAATCTGTTTTTAGATGAATAATAGCGCTAGTGGAAGGTAACAGGTTTCCTTTAGAATAGTCGAGGTGCGGGAGCTAGTCCATATATAAAAAAGGAAGTACATAAATAATGCTCTCGTTAGTCTCTTTACGGGTAAAGCATTTACATTGTCCTCAAACATTGAATTTCAGATAGATTTTAGTTCAAGTGGCACAATCTCATAACCCCGATTCAGGGACGGAATGTTGTAATTTCCTGTCCATTGTTTTTAAATCTTCTATACTTTTGGTTCGACTGGTGATACCATAGTACGAGAAAATACACCTGTATTTTTCAGCTGTATCTTGTTGATTTCCATTAGTGCTATTAATGTGGACAATGCAAATATATTAGACCATGCTTCGTCACCACAAAAAGGATAACAGTAATTAACTACTTCATTTGTGAATTTCATAGTAATAAAAATACATGTCCTTGCTATCCTCTTGCCTAGCAGGCAAAGATTTACCTCCGCGGAAGGATGATTGATCGACATGAGAGTCCAACTACATTGCGAGAATTCATGTTGTGTATATGTTAGGACCGAAATAATTAGATGTCATATGAAAGTTAATAAAGTAAATTTTGAATGACGATAAATCAAACAACAAAAAAGAAATATGCCAAAAGAGACATAAATATTTAACGTGGTTCGGTCAATTGACCTATATCCATGGCGGAGATGAGCAATTCACTATATAAAAGAGAGTACAAAATATCGAGAGAACAACCTCACGAATAGGCAAACACAAGTGACACACTAACACATGTCCCATAAAGTTCTCCTCCTAAACACGACTCTCAAATCCCATATGGCTACATTGTGGATGTTGTTGAATAAGAAGGAAGGATCCTCAATTTATAGAAGTCTAAAATATTTTTTTCCAAGAAAAGGGACTCGCCAAATATAGAATATTTATATTTACTTCTAAGAATAGGAAAACTCAATTATGGTATACATGTTGCCCTTTCCTTTAAGAGATGGGAAAACCAAATATGGTAGGAAAATCAAGACAACTCCTAACAGTTTCTTCAAAAGAGATTGATCTTATTGCTTTTCTCATGGTATACTCCTCTTTCCGCCGAGCCCCTTAATTTTCTCCTTGGCCCACATCACATGGGCGGATGCAGAGTACAAGTTATAGGTTTAGTCAAATACAGTAGTTTTTGGCTGAGACAGTTATATGTTAAGAAATATATTAAATATGTATAATATTAAAATTCGAACTCAGTAACTCAAATGAATGAGTTTAGTACAAATTCATAAAGTTCAAATTTTGGAGCATCCGCCTCTAAAATACATGTCAAGCTCAAGACAAACCGATCGGGCCATATAAAGTAGGGGTGTCAATGGTTCGGTTCGGCCGGTTATTTTATAAAATTTGTACCATACCAATTTTTCGGTTATTCTATTATGTATAACCAAAATTAGACTTTTCGAAACCGTCCCAATCATGTCAGTTTCACTTCGGTATCGGTATGATTCGGTAAATTTTCGGTATTTTTTTAAATGTCATTTAAATTCACCAGTAGATAACATACGTTCTTTTATAGGATTTAGCAAAACTTTCTAGACATTTTTACTGTTTAAAGGGTGATGAATTTAAAAAACATGAAAGATGGCTAGCTAGATTATAGATCCATCAACTATTCGACAGTAACGTAAAAGAAATCAAGTAAAAGCAAAGAAAATAAAAGATATTAACCAAGCTGAGACTCAAGAATAAAGTTTATATTAAATATTTAAAAAGATAAATCTAAATTATATGAAAGGAAACATATTCAATACATTGTAGTTTGCTACTCATAATCGCTAGAATACTTTGTGTCTTGCTAATAAAGATACTTGAAATAACTTAATTTAAGTATAAGTAGCATAATAGGTTTTAGGAATTAGTATTTTGAGTTTAATTACTTGTTGGCTTGTAACAGTTTTCATAATTCCAAGGCTCAATGAAAAATTTAATGCTTTACATATTAGTTTTAAACTTACTATATAAATATTCCACATGTAAAATTTATTCGGTACGGTTCGGTATTTTTTCGGTTTATTTTTGTGAAATAAAAAATCTACCCTAATTACCGGTACGATTATAGATTTATAAAAAAACATACGATTTTTTTAAAAGAAACCTAAAAATTGATTTAGTGCGATACGGTTCCTAATATAAAGTGACTACCAAATGCTTGTTAATTTATTTAATACTAAATAGACAAATGAGAGTGCATTTTTTTTTATTGTTTTTATTTGTCTTCTTTATATTGTTTCACCTTTTGGTCAGAGCTAGCCTTCTTGAAATTTGATTCTGATCAACAAAAGCCCCACCCATCATGTGCTTTTTAAATTAATGGCTTGAGCGAATAATTACGTTTTTTAGTTCAATTAATTAATGGAGTCTATTATACTAAACAACTTACCAAAATCTCTTTTCATCATCTCTCAATTTTTTAATGCCGAAAAGAAGTTTCAAAATTGCTACTTGCCGCTCGACTAAATTTGGCTCTTTTGCTTTCTATACATTTGGCCATTAGCTCGAAGTATACGTGATCTAATGAAGTAAACAATGTCGGATGCAGAATTTTCACTAAGGAAATTAAAAAAGAATAACGTAAATATATAAAAAGTCAAAGAAATTCAACTTTCAATATAAATACATTTTAGTAAAATTAACCTTATATATATATATAGTACACTTTTCTAGCGAAGTAGTTTCGCCTATCCCTTTAGCTCCGTCATTGGGATAGGAAAGGTTCATTTAAACTTTTTGATTGTTAATTCTTTTTGGAAAGGTAGGTCATTGCCTATTCTTTAGCCTTTTTATTTTTCCCCTATTCATTTATCAACCGTCTAATCTTTGATAATTAAATTTTGTTTATATGACTTTCACCAAGTATAATTAGTCTCGAGACTAGATAAAAGGGAAAATTGTATAGGTAAATATACTAAAATGAATACTTTAACTGAATATAAAAGCTAAGATTCATCTAGCCTGACTCCAAACTATTGTACATATTATCTTGTCCACTTTCCAAGCATGTTTAGAAAAACTTAATTTGTATTAAGAAGATGTTTGGTAGGGAAAAAACGAAATCTTATGTATCAAGTAAATTAAAAAAAATGTATATATAATTTGCTCAAGAACGGAAGATTGGTTTGACCTACGCTAGAGCTAATAAAATTTGTGGATCATTAATTAGCAAAGTTGCAGTCAATCAAGGGGACATTTTGTCTGAGAATTAGAGTACAAGGGTTTATGATTACGGGATATTAAAATTATAAATTGTGCTTAATGTTAGGTAAACCTGCTTAATTAATTACAACTCTCTTTCACCCTAGGTAATTAAGTAGAAACATTTGATTTATTAGACACTTCTCACCTCCAACGTGTGCTTGCTTCCAACACTAATGATATCTTCTCGTTTTCTTGCAGTTCTTTCCCCCACCCTAATTCCCAACCATATCATTTGCATGTTTGGAAAAAGACTTGCTAAAAAGGCTACTTGTAAACACTAGCCAGCAATAAGAGTGCGGGATTATACATGCAGATTCCTTTTATTCCCACCCGATTCTCGCTTAGATATTCTAATTAATTTGAATTCGCATTACGTAAGGTTTATTAAAGGAGAAAGTGCTCCGTATCATAATTTATTTCATTATCGGAATTCAAATTCAAAATCTATGATTAAGAATAAGATCATATCTATATATCCTACCACACCCCTTAATTATATACAAATTTTTATTAAATTAGTAAGATCTTATGAACAAACGAAGAGCTTAACTTATGTGAATTGAAAGTGTAATTTTTTTAATATCATTACGTCAAGATGATCTACAATGATAAATATTAACAAATTACTTACTCTATCCTATTAAAATAAATTAATAGTGTAAAATTATTATTTGCACTAGGAATGTATATACACGAACGAAAGCAGTAAATGTCAAAGAAAGCTGTGACGGTGAAAAAGTCAAAAAAAGCTGTCGGCAAAGCTTTATCTCCACGTGTTATTCGCAAATGGCAATAGCAAAGAAAATAAAATTGGAGAAAGTAACAAAAAAGAAGCAGCAGTTCCCAGGTGCGGCGATCGGCGGGAAAATACTTAAACAAATAAACATGGACAATTATTTTCTGCTATTAAAAAATAAAACGTAACCGTTCAATTAAACATGACAAATGACTATGGCCCCGCCAACCGTGTCACTATATATTCTTCTTTTCCTAACTATTGAAAGAATAACTTTTCTTCTTCAATTGGAACTAATAAACTAGTCGAAAAACTCATTCAAGTCTAAGAACATAAAGAAGCAAGCTAAGCATATAGCTTCCAAGTATAGTTTAGAGGTCAATGAAATAAATTAAGAATTACGAGCCTTAGTTAAGAATTACGAGCCTTAAGTTCAAATTCTAGTTCGTCAAATCTATTCAAACCTTAATAAATAGAGTTATTCGATATTTATGTTATTAATATCCTAATAATCAAAATGCGTACAAATTAACCTGAACACAATATTATAAAAGAAACTTAAGAAGCAATCTATATAGTATAAAAATAGAAAAATATAAACTAGGATAACAAATTCTTATTGACTATGGCCATTGGCCCCGCCAACCGTGTATTAAAAATATTAGCAAAGCTGGTAAACAAACAATAGAGAAACAATGACTTTTCTTCTTCAATTGGAACTAATAAACTAATCGAAAAATTCAGCTAAGTCTAAGAACTTAAGAAGCAAACATATAGTTTTAAGGTGCAGTTTAGAGAACAATAAAGTGGATTAAGAATTATAAGGTTTTACGTATAAATTTCAGTGGAAGCATAAAAAAGAGTGATTTCATCCAATTTGTTTAATTAAGCCTTAGTAAATAAAGTTGTTCAATACTTCTGTTAGTGAGCGATAATAGGTACCCTAAAATTAGTCCGATGCGCACAAGCTGACGGGAATACCGCGTTAACAAAATAAGCTTAAGAAGCAATCATATACAGTAGTATAAAAATGGAATAATATAAACTAGGCTAACAAATTCTTATTGACTATTGCATAAGCCATTAATAATTGTCCCCTTAGAACCCAACACACAAACCTTTTATGTCCCTACTTTCAGACTTATAAGACTTGTCCAAATCCACCATTTAGCCCCACTTTACATTTCATATCTCCATCATTTCCTAGTGTGCTCGTGCACCCCATTTCTTTTTTCAACCTTCTTTTCTCTTTAGCTTTCTGAATAAGTTTTGGGCTATATTGGCAATGGCAACTGGGACAGGATCACCTTGTGGTGCATGCAAATTTCTGCGGCGAAAGTGTGCTGTTGATTGTATTTTTGCACCTTATTTTTGTTCAGAAGAAGGTCCTGCTAAATTTGCTGCAATTCACAAAGTGTTTGGAGCAAGTAATGTGTCTAAATTGTTGTTGCATGTTCCTGTTGCTGATCGTTCTGATGCTGTTGTCACCATTGCTTATGAAGCTCAAGCTAGGATTAAAGATCCTGTCTATGGTTGTGTTGCCAACATCTTCGCTTTACAACAACAGGTACATGAAATTCATAATTTTAAAAGTATAATAAATACTGTATATATCTCATCAGATTCTTAATTTTTTTTTCCTTTTCATATCTGCATTTATGTTTCCATAAACCTTTGAAGCATAAAATTATAGTACTATTTTTTGGCAAAAGCTAGCTTCCACTAAACCAACTTGTTGTTACTTAATTGAAAAATCTCTCTCCAACTAGCTAATTATTATATATGATAAATAAGTGAGAATGAGATCTTCCTTAAAATTGGCTAGTTTTGATGGCTAGAAACAATCAGTAATCCGATACTAGTGTTACATCGAAAGCCATAATGTTTGACATCCGAATAAACAAAATTCATCTATATATGCTTGAAAGCAAAATTCTGATTTTACGTATGATTTTATCTTAGTATAATCATATAGTCATAGAAATTTTTTGTTACACTAAAATAACTAGTAATTTTATTCACTGTAGCAATAAAAGTTCAGTTATGTTAATGTGACAATTTTTTTTTAAAAAATTGTACTTTACTGTTAGTGAGTAAGTTCAGTGACATGCGTGAAATTAACCCTGAAAGCAAAGTATTAAAACAGATAGTCGTATATAGTGTCTGCTCCAGTAGTAATTTCTCAAGCCTTCTTTTGGAAATTAATTTCTTTCTTGGATATATATTTCAGGTAGCATACTTGCAGGCTCAACTAATGCAAGTGAAGGCTCAGCTAGCTCAAAGCTTCATCAATTCAAGCAATTCATATAATCCTCAATGGAGCAACAATAATATGGCATCAATTAGTGGACTAATGACATCGTCATTTCCAGCTAATAATCCAACTTATAATAATGTGAAGTCCAACTCATCACCACAAAGCTCACTGGAATCTGCTGATAATTGCACTGATATTGGGATGAATATACAAGATATACAAAGCCTAGACCAACTCTTGTATCAAACATATACTAGTAGTAGTAGGAATATTGGCTTTTAGGATGATGAAAAGCTGAGTCTTCTTTTGTTTATAATTTAGTGGACAAAATTACTTGGCCGGCGCCTATATTAATAGGTGGTACATAGCTCATAATCGGTGAAATAGTTAAAGTGCGCGCAAATTGAATTTGGCACGACCGTTATACCCAAGAAAAACTATCGTGTTCTCTCTTTGATCAAATTCCTCCCTCTATCATTTGTATGTAGACTTAAGAGAGAGAGAAAACCTTGACAAAGAAAATGGAAAAAAATCCATTTTATGTTACCAAAGCCTAATGAGGCATTTTTCCTGGAGCAGGTTATGAATGGGCTAAACTTTCCTTCTCATTTCACTCATTGGATTATGGTCTGCCTAAAAACTGTGTCATATTCTGTTCAAATCAATGGACAAGCATCAGAGGCTTTTGGTGCAAAGAAAGGATTAAGACATGGGGACCCATTATCTTCATTTCTGTTTGTATTGGTGATGGAATACTTTAGTAGAATTTTGAAGAGACTGGGACATGAACCTGATTTCAATTACCAGCCAAAATGTGAGAAAATGAAAATTATTCAACTAGGATTTGCAGATGATTTGCTTCTTTGGAAAGTCTGTTCATATGCTATTTGAATGTTTCCAGGAGTTTTTCTTAGCTTCGGGACTTATTGTCAATAGAGAAAAAAGTTCTATATATTTTGGAGGCGTGGGTCAAGCAGTACAACAACTGATTATAGAAGTAACTGGTTTTGCAAAAGGCGAGTTGCCAATTAGATATTTGGGGGTGCCTCTAAGCCCTAAATGACTCTCAGTGATCCAGTGCCAATCACTGCTAGAAAAAATTATAGGAAGGATCCACCGTTGGACATCAAAATTATTATCCTATGCAGGGAGAGTTCAATTGATAAAAAATATATTATTTTTCATTCAAGTATTTTGGTCACAGATATTTGTGCTACCTACAAAGATTGTCAAAGTTATTGAAGCAACTTGTAGAAAATTCTTGTGGTCACATGGGGTGGAGGCATCAAAAAAGGCATTACTAGCATGGGATAGAGTTTGCTACCCACAAGTTGCTGGAGGGAGGGCTAAATGTTTTAGATGTTGCATGTTGGAATAAAGCTACAATATGCAAGCTTTTATGGAGATTATGCACTAAAAATGATAGCTTGTGGGTAAATGGATTCACAGTTACTATATAAAGAGCATACATGTGTGGGATATAACACCAAAACAAGCATCATGTGTGGTTCAAAAAATACTAAAGACCAAAAGCTATGTTGAACAAATAGGAATGGGTGCAACTGAATTTGAGTCCTTGACAATCTCCTCTATAAAACAACTGTACACTAAATTGAGGGGAGAATTTCCTAAAGTTTCTTGGAGAAAGCTAGTATGCAATAATCTAGGAGCTCCTAAATGGGTATAAATATTGAGGTTGGTGGCACATGGAAGAATATTTACCGGAAATAGATTACTTCATTGGGGAATGGATGTAGCACAATCTTGCCCTCTGTAATAGTGGGATCGAGAGTATTTCACACTTATTTTTTCAATGTGACTATGCTGCTTATATCTGGAATAAAATCTTGTTTTGGCAAGGAGTAAACAGGAAGGCCACGGATTGGTCGGAGGAATTGAAGTGGGCAGAAGAACATGCAAAGGGGAGAAGCTCTGAAGCAGAAGTTTATAGGATAGCACTTGCAGAAAACATATACTATGTTTGGAGGGAAAGAAATCAAAGGGTGTTTCAAGATAAATATTCAGCACCAGATCTTATTATAAAGCAAATCATTCAAGAAATTTGTTGCAGGGGATCAATGAAGCCAAAGCTTGCTCGAAAATTGGAAATGTTGAACTTTTATCGTTAGCACTAGAGTAGTAGTAGAAGTTTGCAGTAGCAGGTAGTAGATGTTTTGATTAGCGTCAGCTGTTGGAACAATATGTTCAACTGCTGATTTTTTTCTCTACATAATGACCAATTGATAATAGAATTCTTTATTTACCAAAACAAAAAAAAAAGATTGCCGCAAAATTAACTAAAAAGAATGGGCGTTTCCAATTCTTAAGACAACTGATTAAGTATGCAAAAAAGCTTCCAGTGGCAAGCACCATGCCGTTCCATAGGAACATTATTACTCTGACTATATGAAAAGAGCTCAAAATGGAAAGGGGGAAAAAAGGTAAAAAAAGAAAAATACAACTTATTGCACCAGCCGGGAATCGAACCCGGGTCTGTACCGTGGCAGGGTACTATTCTACCACTAGACCACTGGTGCTTGTTGTTTATGCATTTCCCATCTTTAACATATTACCCGTCTGGTATAAATGTTGATACTAACCCTCTGTAATGTGGGTTCAAAGATTCACTGAGGTCATGCGTTCAAATCTCATAGCCTATTTGGCCAAACAGGAAAAATCAGTTTATTTTTAGAAGTATTTTTTGCAAAAGTACTTTTCGAGAAAAGCAGTTTGTATTTGGCTAATCAATTTGAAAAACACTTTTGAACAATAATTATTTTTGGCCAACCTTTTCAAAAAGTGCTTTTAAGTGTCAAATTACAAATAAGGACATGAAGAGATTTGTTTAATAGTTAATATTATATAAGTAGATAAATAATTACAAATATTCATTATTAAAGAAAATAATTAATTTTTTTATTTTATTTAAGTAAAATATAAAAATAAAATTGAAAAGTACTTTATTCTTTCAAAATAATTTAAATATATCAAAAAACCATTCAATAAATATGAAAGTTTATCCCAAAAGTCATTTATATTACTTAATAATTTAAACTAAGTAAGGTTATTTTGGTATATATAATATTTTGCAAAGGGTATTTTTGGTAGGAAAAAAAAGTCAAATTTGCTTTTGCTTCTACTTCTGCTTCAGGAGAATAGTTATTTTTTCCTACTTTTTCAAAACTGCTTCTGATTCTAGCCAAAAATACGTTTTCCCCCAAAAAAAAAAGCTTGACAAAACAAGCTATCACTTTCTGACCTATTATAGTGTATGTATAATGATTTTGTACAAAGCAATTTTTTATTCTAGCTACTGCACTTCTCGAATTTTCAAACTTAGGAACAGTTTAACGCCTAAGAAGTTTCATCTTGAAATTGCACTTGGAAACTTCTATCCTAAAGAAGGTTAGCTACTAGTTGATATTTTTCTTTTTTTGTTAATCCAATTAAGAAGTCATATAACCTTTGTAATGTACTACTAGACCGTTCTATAGATGTGAATCGCGAAGAATTACCTGACCATAAAGAAAGAGAGCAATTGATAACTGATCAATGTCGTGAATCTGAAGGTTGGACCTACATTTAGTTTTGGTAGGTCTTTAATATTTGGTTAAGGAATTAAAAGAAGAATTTCAAAGTTAGATATAAAATGAGCCAAACTGATAAAGAAGGTAAAACATGGGAAAGTACACAAATAATTATTTACTTAAGGATTAGTCGGTACTTATTTTATCTTAAAAATTTAAATAAAAAAAAACTAAAATACATGATACACTGAACTTGAGCCCGAAGCAAGTGAAACTAGTCCTCCATTTCATACCTCAGTCTGTTGCCTATGGGTTCTAGCCCCATACCTTATTCGTCTTTTTGTCTTGAATAGTAATAGTAGGGGCGAATGAAATGAATAACTTTGATTCGGGATCTTACCCTCTTCTATTTCGGAATGATTCAAAGAGAAAAATGTTAAGTATCTAGAATTTCATTTTGTATATTATATGGATGATCTAATCCTCAAGAACCATAGTTGGGAATTGTTTTCGGTTAAAACATAGTGGGACTTTTTCCTAATTTTTTTAAAATTTATTTGGCTAGAACCCTTATTTTTTCATTCCCTTCCCTCTCTCTCTCTCTTTGCACTCCATCCCTGCGACTGACGGTGGGCGGCAGCAAGCGGTGAACGGTACGGAAACAGGCGGCGTACGGCATATTTGCGACAGACCCATCGTCTAGGTTAGTTTCTATCTCTATTTCTCCTTTTTCTTATTACCTCTTTGTGATTTATGAGTAAGTTCTGATGACACTTACTGGCCGTTAAGTATGTTTAGTATATAAGCGAGAGGATACAATAATCTGGGAATCATCACTGCAAATTGCACTTCTCAGTAAACATTTTTGTTGACTGGTTTTTCCGATGTAGAAATATCATACCTAAATGATATGGGAACATCCTACATTTGTGTGTGTGAAATTTATATATTTATTATATACAACATATTATTTGGACTAAACAAAACCTTGAATTGGGGAGAGTGGTTAGCTTCTAGGAGAGAATAATGCCCTCTGAAGAATATCTGAAGGCTTTTGTATTTTTATCTTGCCCAAAGGAAAATGATATCTAAGTATATCAAGCGTCAAAGAAACAAATAGTATGAACTATTTATGCAGTCTCACTATTACTATAACACGAGCTGTCCTTATATCTTATTTGTAAGAGAAGAGGCTATATGCTGATTAGGACCCTTCTATAGTGAAATTCTTGACCTGAGAAATTTCCCTAAGCAAGACTAGAACTTGTAGGTGGGTGATTGTGGAGAAGCATGCTGTTGTGATTTTTGTTGTTGCTTTTTTTGTTTTTTGGTAATAACTGTGAATATATTACCATAAACCATCCCAAATTGATACACCTAAAAGAGCACTCGAAATTTACAACCACCTACTAGGAAGGGTGTTGAGTAATTCCAAGCCTCTAGTTAACAAACTAATTACAAAACTTCTGGATAAAAAAATTACCTCTATGAACACTAGCGCATTTCTTATGTCCTAATCTTTCCTTTACTTCCTGTTTGATCTGTGTAACAATTGTTGTTGCTGTTAAAGTTCTTTCTTATAGCAGTGAAACTGTGAAAGGATACAAAAAGAATACATATTTACTAATAGGATATAGGACCCATCTCAGCCTGATTATGATGAAATGAGAAGAAGAAACCTTCCCAGGGGGTTTTCCTGAGGGCATTCATATAATATTCGTATGTGGAGAAGTGAATGGACTTGTCAAAAGGGAAAAAAAGTATTGAATGGTGTTTAGGTCATACAATTGCACTACTACTTTTTTGCTTTTTGAAATTGTTGGCTCATTATTAATGATATATTAGTTGGTTGGACGGAAAGGGGTGGTTGGGTTGAGGGCATCAGGTATTTCCGAATTTCCTGTTGAAGATGTTTACATAGCTAAGTTGACATAAGCCTTGTTCTCTTTCAAAAAGAAAAAAAATTTGAAAAAAGGAAAGACATCCGAGTTGAATACTATAACCGTTGTGTCTTGAGTGAACTATAAAGAGATTGTCTTTATCATGTGAACTTCTAATTTTCTGTTTTTGTTAGTCAATATGATGGTAAAAGGATATAAGTTTCCATCTTCCTTTTCTTCGTATCAAGTATTCTGTCTTTTCTTTCTCTGTCATCACACTTGAAAAGTAAGCTTGGATGAAGGCCAGATCAAGCTATACATGCAATCCTTGTTGAACTTGAATCTAGCTCGAACTTTTTCCATTCCAACTTGACCTGCTGAGTTTGTGCGCCTAGTGCTCATATGCCTATATATGCATTAAGGAGATCTCGCTCCCGATATTTAGCGTTGATGAACCATGACATTTAAGTGAAAACTAGAATCAGACAAACCAAAAGCAAATGAAGAAAAACTCATTTTGGACCAGCAAACAGTTTTGCTATAATGCTGGTTATGCTTTGTTGTTTGGGTATGGTATAGGAGAATTTTTCAAACATGTTTTTGTGCAAGTTCGGATGTAGGCTCACAGGTTTTGGAATGAAAATCAATAATCTACCAAACACTAAAATTTATCTGGCCATCAACACTTGATTAGCTCCTTTAAACCATTGCCAACCTACTAACCTAACAATTATGTACCACTATCTGAAATTTTCTTTTATATTTAAACTTGTCTTTTGATTATTGTTGGTTTGTCAACTATTTAGTTCTACACATCTTTGGAAGACCAAATTTTCATCTGTTTTGGTTGTCTCTACCAGATAAGCTAATGGGTGATAAGAAGAAGGCTGGAGCTCTATTCGTGAGGCTCGTTTCAGCTGCTGGAACTGGGTTTTTCTATGTAAAGAAGAAGACCAAAAAGCTTCAAACGAGTCAAACAAAACTTGAATTTAGAAAGTTTGATCCTCGTGTGAATCGTCATGTTTTGTTCAAGGAAGAAAAGATGAAGTGATACAAATGCCAAACTTGTACCAGACTCTTTTCACATTTGGCTTTCGTTTGTAGCAACCAGACGTGAATTTAGATAAAGAAACTTGTAGCACAACAATACGGTTGGTTTATTTAGTTCAATCTACGTATTGTAATTCTCTGAATTCGTTCATGATCATGTTGAAAGAAGCATAATTATAAAAGTGTGGCTGTGGACCAACGATTAATTTTGTTTACTGCAATAACCTTTGCCCTCACATTACAGAAAATTAGCTGAAAGAACCTTTCATAGGCCTTGAACTATGATGTTTTTGAGTCTTTGAGTCGGGGGCGGAGCCAGAGCTTCGTACAGGGACTTGGCCGAACCCAGTAGCTTTGGTTCAAACTCTGTATTTATCTTTAAAAATTTATTAAATATGTATAAATTATTAATTTAGAACCCAGTAACTTAGAAGTAATAGAATCCCGAACCCATTATATTTAAATCCTGGCTCCGCCTCTGCCTTGAGTTCCAACTAAAAACTGGAAATGAACGAAGCGGGACATGGTATTGATACGGAAACTGAAAATGACAAATAAAAGCTCAGCTACTGTCTTTAAATCATAGGTGTGACAGGCAAGAAAATTGTCCCCCAATTCACAAAGTGAGATACTATTTCATTTCCGAACTTAACCAGTGATCTTTTACATGCTATAATAAGGCATTTCCACGGTACGGTTACAGAAACACCATTTCCATTTTCATTGCCAAACATTTCCCTTTTCCTTTTTTATTTTTGGCATAAACATTTCTCTTTTCCTTGATTATAATTTATAACCATGCTATTAAATATAAAAGATAATTAAATACTTACATGAATTAACTGATTGCAAGTGCCTCATGACTAGTCGTGGAAGGCTATCGTAAAAGCATAGATTAGCAAAAAGAGAACTTGAAGAAAGTGAAGATGATTTGTTGTTTTTTGATACCCTACCTCTTTTTGTAATGAATTACTACTATGTTTCAGACTTAAAAGGGACGAACTCGTTTCACTAGAAAAGTTCCCCTATGTAATATGATGCATTAAAAAATATATTTAATCCTTGGTCATAAAAGATGAGGGATATAGTAGGTTGACAGCTAGGTAAAAATAATTAGGTTATGAAGAATCCTCTAAACATAAACAGATGACTTATATAGTTTTGGATACAGATCTAGTCGATTGATTGTTCATTGAACTTTTGATTCTGCTGCAATATTGTGCTCAGAGTGTAACTATTACTACTGCATAATTCTGTAGCAAAATTGTGTTTGGTGTCTCTCTCTTAATCTACAGGCTTTCCAAGTTTTACACATGTTTATTGGCACACCTGCTCTTTCCGCAGTTCGCCACCAGTCAGCTATAAACCTGAAAAAGAATTTGGTGCACAAACAGGGAATTCTTATGAAGCCAGAGAAGAGAAAAGTAAAGAAAAGAAAGGAGAGTGTGGAAGAAAGAGCAAATTTAAGGATGCAGGCTTTTACATGATTGGATTTTTAGAAAGACAGCAACGCTGACACGTCAGCAGTGAGCACCAAAATTTTCCTGAGTAGCAGCATTGGCGAGTGTACTGCTGTCTCATTAAGTATTCCTGGTCTGGATAATCTTGTAGCCTAAATCAGTTATAGAAATAAATCAGAAGGGCATCAGGTAAACATCACATATTATGTCCTCTTTTTATATTTGTATAATTACACTGAAAAATGTTACATTCTGAACCTTGATGCAGAATCCAAAAAGCAGAATTATCGCAGATTAGTCCATAAATCTTCTCCACTTATGCTGTTCAGCTGCTATTTAAACAGCAAAGGAGGATATTTGTCTTCAAAATGGCTCAGGGTATCCACTACACCAGCTGAATCATCATTAATGAGAGAAAGATTAACTCCTTGAGGGGGTTCTATGACAGCTCTAGGAAAATGTTTATCGTCAAGTGGAGTTAACTGCTAAATGGTAACAACCAATGTACAAAATAATCAAATTTTACCTGTGTCATTCTACGGAAGAGTAGCCAATGTCACTGCTTGTGGGGTATTACCCAGCAGAATACCAACTTCTAATGTGTGTTGCAGCAGCACGAACAGAGTGGATGTCTCGGCTAGCCAATAGGTTTTAATTCAGAATAACTACCTTTTACGTGGAAAAAGAACCTGCATTTATTTAATTGAATCAAAGCTTTGCACATAACAACATTCTAACAACATTAATTCGTACCCCAATAGCTTGCCTATCCGTTGTATCACACTGTCAAAGATACTGGTCCACTCAACTTCAAATGGACGCCACTGCTTAAGGCACTTGTAGATAATGCAAGCAGCAACAGCTCTTTCCTTAAAGAAGTAAACGTGCAGTGCAATACATTGGATGAGCAAGTCTTGACTCTTGACACTTGTTTTTTCTCATTAAGTTATTTTTGTGGTCTTCACTCAACCTCTGAGTTCACGCTTGAATTCAATGATGTGCTATGCCAGATCCTATTACAAATTCCAGCTCTTAGTCAACCGATAGAAGAGGTAAGCAAAATACCTGAAGGACAACTAATCTGCAAGCCCTTGACTAACTATGTTCCAGTTTCTGCTTCAGGTCCTCAGTCAATATCACATAAATGCGTAAACAGTATGAAAGATAAAGACTCTATTGTCCAAGAGGAGCATTTTGCTCAGGATTACCTGAATCGTTGATCTGGAGCAACAGCATCTCATATTTTGAGCCATTGACAGAGCCAGCTGACTTGGATTTTTGTTTTCCAAATGTAAGTTGGTCAGCTTTTCGTCAAGCCTATTGAAAAAGGACAAGTACTTTAATGAAGTAAATCCCGCAATATTCAACTATTCCAAGATGGATATCAATAACAGACATGATCGTGGTCCATTGGCATTTTTTTATTGGAGACCTTCAGAAGACCTAGTTAGGGAAAGGGATAAAAACACAGAATAGGAAGAAAATGATATGAACATAGACAAGATAGCCTACAAATAGGAGTTGGCTGAAGCACAACATTGATATCTTAGAGAATGTTTTAAGTGACAAGGATGAAAACCTGAGACAAGATAATGAGACGATGCTGCTATATGCAGTGCCCGCCACTGTACTGATGGGGAGGGGTGCAGAGTCTTTATTCAGTGAAGATTTCAGAAAAAATCAGGAGGAGCAAATGAAAAGTTGGAGTAATGCACAGAAAGGGTATTCAAGAGCTTTGCATACAGATGGAGTGGCTCTAACTCATGGAAAGCACTATAAATGTCTTAAAAGAGGATCGACAGCTCTTGCAAGTCTACATTCAATTGACTATTTTACTTCAGTTACCTACTCATTCAGACATATATTCAGGACATACAAAAGAAGTTTATAGAAAAATCTTAATACCGGAACGAAACCTTTGCTTGAGAAACTGTACCTGAACATTAACTGTCTGGGATTCTACTGTACAAAGTAGTTGTCAAAGATCTGGTTGAGATGCCTAGTATAAGCTCAAGTAGGCTATTCATCTAGTAAAGTGCTAGCATCTCTGTAGTGTGTATAGGGAGACACAACAAATTGAAGAGCAATTTCCATCAGAAAAAGTCATCGAATACCCCCTCTCGGTCATTTTCCCAGTTTCCAGAACCTGCACAACACAACCAACCAAGAGAAAAAGGGATATATAATATAGTTTCTTGTAGCAGGTTCAGTTTAACAAAAAACAAAAAGAATTATGCAGCTGTAACTAAACTATCACTGTCTAAAGGATAAACGGGAGACTTCTACTAAATGGAAAGAATTTCATTCCCTGCAATGAGAATAAGAGGAATTTAGCATCCTGATTTTGCTCGTGGAGAACAAGTGAATGGTGCCGTACTTTAGGACTAGTAAAAGTGCTCAAGCCACCCTAAGGGACACTAGACTGACCTGAGATTTCAGCTGCTGCAAGATCCTGAACTATAAGCTGGAAATCATGAGGATCAGGGGAAGATAAATGTGGTGGAGTTGAACCAGGAGCTTGAAATGTGAAGTCAGAGTCAGCAGACGCAGCATCAGCTGAAGCAGATGTAGCATCATCTGGGTAACCTCTAGAAATGAGTCCTGAAGCTGAACTCTGGCTGGAGGAGGGACGTAATATCTTTTTCAGCTCTGAGAATTGGTCTGATATGCTGTAAATCATCCTGAGGCACACTAGATCATAGCTAGTATTAGTCATATGACACAAGAGATTCTAATGTTAAAAGGAAGCTATAAGATTTAACTCCTTCAACTTATGGTAAAAATCTTAAAGTCTTCCCAGGGATGTAGAAACTTAATGACACTACCTATCTTCACTTATCCTTAGTCCCGTTTGTTTACTACAATATACCTTACCCTGTTTTCATTCCAGTTTCTTTTCCAGATGCATCTTAGAAGTCACTAAGTAAAAGACTTAGGTGATTATATCTCATTTCACCAAAGAGTCAAAAGTGCCTTCTCCATAAAAAACATTCATGTATGGTCTCCAGAATAGTTCAAGAAAAAACAAGAAAAGGATATCACTTGGGAAAAATTGGAAACTTCATACGAAAAGGAGCTAACAGATACCACTATGCTGGCAAAGTATTTTACATAGAGCTTAAAAAGGAAGTGTCTTTCACAAGCTAAACAGTTCTGTCCTTTCCTCAGTAGGAGAGCAATTTCTAATTGACAATAGAAGAGAAAGCTTTTTAAACATCACCAACCAAACAAAAACACAACATATAAAAAAAAGGATGCAAAAAAGGGGAGATTTAACATGCCAAAAATATAGTTACATGTTACTAACTAATCCATTCTGCTCTGAAGCAAGACCGGAAGTGAAGTCTTCCTCTTTATGACTAAGAAAGTGGATAAAAGTGAGGGTACAAAGAGTTCTTTTTATGCTTGTCTTTTGCTGGGAGGTTGCAAGACAACAGAAAAGACCAGCTTGAAGCTGTCAATGATCTGAGGTAGTCTGATCCAATAAATTCTAAGATAAAGATAAATAACATCAAAGGTAATTCTAACATGCAGTTCCATGGATGCCTTTGTGCCAATGAATTGCTTGAAGGCTTCATGTAACTCAAAAAACTAATAAATTTTAACATTATTGAGTACATGTAGAACTCTAGATTCAGTTTCACCGTAAAGAATCAGCATACATCTGCCTTATTAAGATTGTTGCCAATAACAGTTTTCAAAATTATATGTTGCCAGAATAATCAATAATCAACATATGGATGCCGGACTTCACAATGATCTAAAATCTTCAAAGTTATATGATTAACACAAAAGTACTGAAGATGCAAACTTTTGTTTTATTTACAGAAGGAAGATGCAACGCAGAGACTTCTCAAGGGGTCGCCCACCATATTCTACTCTCACTCAATGCTTAGTTTTGGAGTTCTGATGGGATCAAATGTGATGCTATGATCACATCCAATGATTCAAATTTCCAGTGATAATAAAAGGAGTAAATCGAAGGAGATCCCAATTTAAGTATAGAAGGTTATAGAGGATTTCCAGCAGAGACTCTAATAAAAAGGACCAAAAAGAAATATTCATATATAGAAAGCAATTATTATACCACAGTTGAAAATCTATGAGGAATGAAGAATACAGAAAATTGGTCAATTCTTCTTCCAAAAACACCTATTCCTACATATGAAGATAATGTTTAAAAAAAAACATGTGTGGATAATAACTAAAAGACACATTGCACCGCTTGACACATTTATTACGTCGGCACCTTTCAGTGCCAACCTGACTCACAACACCATAGATATGAGTGATAGCAAATGAATCATCTATAAGGCATACTTTGCTAGATACATGATGCTTCAAATATGACTTAGCAGTTTTCACCACATACACTAAAGCTTATGAATTTAATGCAACAGTAGCAGGAAAAATAACTCTTCATGTGAACAAACATCCATTTCAAGCATTTCCAAGATATCACCTGTAACTGCCACTTCATAGAATTTCCAGCAGACCTACCAGGAGAACTTGACAAATTCTAGAAAATTTCTCCACATAATTGTCATTGTACGCGCCCTTTAGTTAACCCCAGCCTGACCTTACAAATCAGGAAGTTTATCATGTTTAACGTATCATTTCCATCTAGTAGTGCACAATGATTCTACCAGTTCTATATGACCAATTCAGTTCGTCAAAAGATAATCGTCCAAGCTGAGGTGGTTTTCGTAATTCTTTTTTCTTTCTTATGTTTGATGAATCAAATAAATCATTTTATTAATATGCCCCAAGGCCGAAGTTACAAGACTTTAGAAGGTTTTCCAAAATGCCATTCCATTGTCTATACATAATGGAATGCTTTCTTTACACCAAAAGTATAGATACAATAAGCACTTGATCTTCTTTGTGCTATTCGACTCCTTCAAGCATCCCCGTTTCCCTTATCCTCATATTTACCAAAAGATGTACAAGGTTGCTAACCTTCGTATTTCCTCCTCTCTCTCCCCTCTCTCATCCTCGAAGATGCTATTTTCTGCATTAGTTCTAGGGAGTACCCAAGAGATACTTGAACAAAGAGTACACCACACTCCGAGGTTCTGTGGCATAGTTGGAGTGATGGAGCAAATGATTGGTGTCTTCTCAATTCTTCTTGCACATACAACATCGGATATAGTGATGTATCCCTCTTCCTCAGGTTATGCGCCGTGAGTATAGCATCCCAAGCAGCACTCCTTGTAAAAGATATCTAGAAAATATGATATTAAGACTAATTTGTTTATGATTTCTTATCTGTATATTATAAGCTAATAGGAATATATGCCAATTATTTGTCTTGGCTGAGCATTTTGCCATGATGAGAAGTTCCAATGCAAAGGAAAATTAAGCAATCTGAAGCGTCTGACTGGTTACAAAAATCTATCAGATAGCATCATGTCTTTTAGAATCAAAGTCAAACATTGAACTCAAATAGCATGCTGTTTTCAGAGTCAAACTGGTAACTAGAACTTTTATATAAAGCAGATTTTCGAGAAACAAAAAAATCTATTTTCCGAATATTTTGTACAGTTTCGAACTTAGGAGATTCCCTAGATTTTTCTAAATTGGAACCCCAACCTTTGGATTCCTTTGTATACACTTTGATACCAATTTATCCTTTTCTTTTTGTCAAATATATATTTCTTTGTAGAAGATCTGCAATTACAATAAGGTATTTTATTTAATGTTATATGTTTGTCTTCATCTTTAACAAACGCATAGTTTGAAGGGCACATATCACATTGCTTCAGAGGGACCACTAACTTAAGAGCCCTTTCAAGCACATTTTGATCAATATACCTATTAATCAGGTGACAAATTAAACGTGATGTCAGAATTTGGTAAAAGAGTCCTGATTAATTCCTGCAGTTAATTCCTGAAGTCCAGTCCTCCCTCACATGAAATGGGTAGAAAGAGCAACCAATAACTTCATTCAGAAATATAACTCTCAAGTTTGGTTTCAGTTGCTAAATGGTTCAAATAGAAAGAGAAAAAGGGATATTCCCCCGCCCCAGTATGTTTTAAAAGGCATTATCACAGTTTATATTTTTGCCGACTCAAACCTTGGTGATCCATGTTCTTATAAGATGAAAAGACTAAATCTGGTACCAATTATTCGAGTAATGCTACCTGTTAAGCGAGTCCTGGAGTTGTTGAACTTTTCTTTCGGTCTCTTCTAACTTCCGGCACTTCTCCTTACTTGATTCCTGAGCTTCAGCACATTTCCTTTCAGAATCATCAGCACGGTGCTTTTCTTTTTTAAATAACACCTATCAATAGGTATAAGCATGAGACATCAACCATATGTAACTGGCAAAAGATGAATGCTTTCAACTATTTTTCTCTATCTTCTCTCCTCAGTTTTAGGCCTTTAGGGTGGAGGAATGTGAAGGGAAAAGGTGTGTGGATCACTCTATGAATTGACTGTCATACCTTTAAATTTTCCACTTCTGCAGTTAAAGCTTCAACTGTTTCTGCATGCTCAACTGGGACCGTTTTCTTTTCAACTGTTGAAGAGTCTCCTTCAATAGCTTTTTGAGCAGCCTCATATTCCTTGATGGGCGATGTATTTGTTTCATTCAGTTTGCTTTGCATGCCCCGCAATGAATTCTGCAATTTTGCTATTTCCTGGTCCTTTGCCTCTTCCAAGTCCATCTGAAAAGAGATTTTCCTATTTGTGATTTGTCGAATGCTTCAAATAGTTCAACTTTCTCAAAATGGAAAACTCATTGTAACCCACAAGCCCAAGAATCCCAGATTGTTTGGACTTTCAGGTAATATCTTATCTACCAATGCTATACAAATAAAATCTCCAATGTGCTATACATACGGTGCAGGGAAAAAAGAAACATTTTATCTGCTTAGTACAAGTATATCACCCTTAGACGTTTCTCCAACTGCAACTGCAATTTAAGTTCTTCAACCTGTTTTTCAAGCTTAACCTTTGCCTCTTTCAGTGCGCCTGATTCTCTTGAAGCCTGAAGACATTGAAATGTATATTATCTATCCATAGATGTTAGGGAATATTTGTAATAGTCAATAGATTAACCTATCAAATTTGCAAGCAACAATTCTGATGCACTCTTCTGTATTTCACGTGGAAAAGGGCAATTACACAGCAGGAAATTTAGGGGAATCATGTTACCGAAAATGAAATCAAAATGAAACTAATTGAGAGATGCACTAAGACTAACGACTTACGCCTGATTCCTTCTTAAAGGCATAATTTATGATGTATACATCTGTTTTTACCTGATGTGGAAATTTACAGTAATAACTATTTGAGCTTAAATATCTCTTGTTAGCATGTGACATTGTACTCTCAAAGTAAGTGACATGTACATATGTACTTTCAAATGGTACAGTTCCTATATTAAAAGGATATGAATACTTTTGATCTGTTTTTAATATGCATTCATTTTAACCACTGGTCTACAAGGTTTACTGACAGGAAGCTTCGTAGACACTCAATACTTTCCACTAAAAGCTTCAGAGAAGTATTTAAACAGCCTCTCATGTACTTCTATTATGCAAATAATAACAAACAAGTGAACCATGTATCACTTCAGTAATCAAGCCCTAGCTAGCAGATAGATCATCCAGTCATTCAAATCGTCAAACCATTAGGCCACTACTACGCTTAGGAAATTGGAAAACTATGAACACAGGTAATATAAGAGTATAGTAATCCAGAACCTACCATCTTTAGTTTCCGAAGCTCCCTCCTTGCAACTCTTCCCCTCCATCTGCATTGTGCTAGAATTGATGCCCATATGAGTTTATTATAATATGAAAAGACTTTGTGACGACGCTCATGGGCCTGCAAGAATGTTATCTTGTCAGCACTAGAGAACAAACTTAGTATGAACCCCGAATCAATAAATTAAAAAACCCAACAAACTAACCTGTATAATAATTGCTGCCCTGGTTTGTTTTTCATATCTGAACTTCTCTAGTGCAGCTGCCACTCGAATTCCAGTCTGAAGAGCAATGACTGAACATTTAAGTTTTGTGTAGGATTTTCTGGCCAAGTGTCCACGGAACTTTGTCTGGATTCTGAGAGAAGCAGCCTCTCTTTTCATGGTGACATACAATTTGAAAGCAAACCTTGCTGAAGAATATGAGAGAGCGAGCACATAAATTTATAGAATGCGGAAAAATAGGGCAGCCTATTGGAAGAGTAGACCAAGCTGAAAAGCTTGTTCTAATGTGGATGCAGTTCTAGAAAGGTGTGAAAATACAGCAATTATATCCACGATGCTCATATTTACAACACGGAACATGCATAAGTGATCTAACTTTTAGCAAACGAGGAGGATGTCAGGGTGACGGTATTACTATCATATACTTCAGACAATATGCACAGATGAACTAACTGAGCACTTGTATCACATCTTAAGCTGACAAATACGTTTTTTTAATCTTGTTCTTTTTTTTGGAATGCAGCAGCTTGTACATAAGAGACCTTAGATCATGGTGATGAAAGGAGATTATGGGGAATTAATTAATGGTTTGGAACTCTGTAAAGGCAAAAACAATCAATATTCTGAGAACAAGAAGTATCTATCCAGAAAAGAAAGTACTATTGATTTTTTATTAAACTTGTCTAAATAACAGATACGAAAGCAAAAGTTGATTTGTTATCCTGGCCTTTTATATCTGCAGTAAGAAATTCACATACATCAATATATGTAATGGCATATTAATAATCCACCCACACACCCCCGCACCCCACCCCCCGGGCCCCTTCCAAATAAAAGAGATGGTCTATTTTTTCTTGGATGTAAATCTTACAAAATATGACTCCCATTATTTTCTTGAAAGTTCTCACTTCCACTTTCTCCAAACCTTTGCCCTATTACTTCTAAAATAAAACAAATAATGCTGACAAATCTAGAAGGGATACAATTCCAGCATGTATTTGGTGGGTGGTGTGCAAAGAAAGGAACCATAAGTACTTTGAAGGAGAAACAGAGAATTTACAACACTAAGCGCCTCAGTACTAAGCTATTTAAGGTTGGCTATATGAGTCCTCATTATCCATTTTGCTCTACTTAGACTCATCTTGTTCCATTATTCAATAAACTAGCTTCTCTAATCCTAGAAGTTCTCAACATTTTCTACTGATCTACAAATCACCTGACAAGATTAAAAAAAACAACTAGCAAATATTGGACTAATGTGAGCGTACTAACAAGACAAAACCTTAATCTCAACTAGCTGGATTCGCCTATATGGATATGTTCTTCCATTGTACTCTATTTTTCGCTAAGTCTGCATGGATCTCAACTAGTTGGCTTTGCCTGTATGGAATATTTCTTCCATTATTCTCTTTTTTTTGGCTAAGTCTGGATTTCGATGGATTGCTTTAAGACAATTTCGTTTTAAGAGAATATACTTAGATTAAAATAAAAATGTATCTTGTTAGCTTTACGTTGCAACCTGATCAATGTACAAGAGGAAGACTCACTACTGGAATTGCTCACTTATCTAACTGTAAAGGAATTGAGGTAGCGACAGATTACATGAGTGAAGTAAGCTACCAAAATGCCCCAGTAAGTAGCAAAATGAAACTTAGTAAATGGGTAAAACATCTAACATTCAAAACAAAGTTCACAATGTGAGAGAGACAAGCCAAACAGATAATGATAGACAAACCTCGACACAAGGATTGTAAGCAAATTGCAGCCTTCTGCAAAGAAACATAATATTTCCACGCAATATGAGATCTAGTTTCCTTTTGTATTGTCTTAACTGCAGTGGTTAGCTTTAATGCTCTGTGTGCATCTAGCTCGGCCATCTGCCCTGATCTCAGAAAAACCTTTGTTTTTCCAATCTGCGAAACAATATTAGCAACCCTGTCTGAAGTATAACTTGATTCATAAATTTGGGAAGTTAATTTAAATGAAAGAAGAAGAATTGTCAAGCTTAAAATGATCCTTGGAACATGTACATGAAAATATTGTGGACAACTTTTCCACGCATTAAATCAATTATATTACAGATATCAGCAGCAGAGTAACAGGAGGAAAGCTCTGAGTGCCTCAGATTAGCAAATTCTACTATGCAAGTATATGCAACTATCTATCAGCAAAGATATGCAATCATTGCAAGTAAAAGACAAAGTATCAATAGTCTAATAATTGAGAGCAACTTAACCGACATGCTCGAAGTGCAAGAGCATGATTCCTTTTTTGCAAAAAAAAAAAAAAAGAACCTTTTATTAGAAAAATCCAAACTTGCTGCTTGAAATAAGACTTGTTAATTTAGGCAGGTCGCAAGGTAGGTAAAAATGATATTATTATCATGAATTGGGCTACATTCTCGAAAATGATGGTGAAGGAAATATTGTTAACTTCTACACTACAAAGAGGCACTGGATGAAATGACACACACACACATACATATTTCTTTTGTGTGTACGCATAGAAGTAAATAATTTGATAGTATTGATAATAGACATTTAAGAAATAGAAATCAGTTCACAAAAAATAGCAAGACAAGCATCAAATAACCTGATAAGAAGCAAGCCCTGTCTTTTCTAATATCTTTTCGCATGCAACTTTTTCATCAACGCTGCCCACAAACAAGTTAAAGAAAGATAGTATATCAGCTGATAATCAAGAGGTCAAACTGGGAAACCACAAATATCCTTTTTTGTCTTTTTTTTTTTTTGATGAACAGGAACAAGACCAGTACTTACTGCTCTTCCAAGACCTCTGGAGCAAGAAGACCAAATCGATTCAGAAATTCAGAAAATGTCTTATGCGTAGGATAGCCAGCACAACTAATTCGAATTGCCTCTAGAACACCCTTCAAACAACAAAATATAAGCACATAATTCAAGAATTAAAAAGGAATTTCTTCATATGAAAATGTGAAATTTACTTACACCACAACGTAGCTGCTGCATAATGTTAACATTCTCAAATATTGCAGGTTTCAAAAGACTGTTAGGCTTCACACATCTGATGTAATGAGGTTCTGTAGAATTCAGGGTTTCCATCAATGATTGGAGTTGTAACTGCAACAGTAAATTGGCCATTAGATTCTATCACCTATTTAAAGTTAGGACTTGGAACTAGGTGTTAGTTCTTTGGTGAAAAATATTCTTAGATCACAAAAATCCAAGAGGACATAACAGATAAAGTAATAGATAGAATTAAAACTTAATGGTCAAAATGGAGGGGTGGATATGATAGTCATATGTGACAGGGTGACACCTACCAAATATAAGGAAAGTTTTATATTATGGTTATTGATTAGCACTGTTATTGAGAGTGAATGTTGGAACTATGAAGTATAACACATCCATGAGATGAGTGTCATAATTTGCAGAATTAAGACGGATTTGAAATAATACAAGAATAGACAAGATTAGAACGACCATATCACCGCAATTTGATACCTGATATTCCTTAATGAGTAGATACTTAAATAGGAGAATGCAAGCGGCAGTGTGGCACACAAAGGGATAAAATAATAGAATGTCGACAGAGATGGTCTGGTCATGTCCAACATAGGCCTTCACATGAACTTGTCGCAATTGTGATACTATGATGATTGAATGTACTAAAAGTGGACGGTAGGCCTAAAATCACACAAGGGAAAGTTGCCTCAAAAGACCTACAGCCTCTCAAAATTCATGAGGATTTAGCTTAGAGCATAACACAATGAGTATAAACAATTCATATATGCAATACATATTAGTTGTGATTAAGTACATCATGTAGGGATAAGTGTTCAGATTTTAGAGAACCCCTAGTTTACAAATGCTGATTTGGATTAAACTACAAATTATTAAGCATAAATGGAATGAAACTGAGAGGATATGTAAATTTATATAGCCGATCAATCTAATTTGCTATTGATAATTAGTATTGATCACCAAAATTCATCAGAAGTATATAAGTTAGTAACTACCTTGAAACGAGAACCAATGGATGAGAACTTGGACGATTTGGATGAAGATTTAGTTGACTCCTCAGCAACAGGAGGGAAAAGGCCCACTACAAATGGGCATTTAGAAGCACTTAACAAATCCTGATGCTCAGGAACAACATAGTCTTTGTTCTTATCCAAAAATTGATCAGATTGGTATTGAACCTGGTGGGAAAAAAAGGAAACATTTTAAGCAAGTAGTAAATAATGCCCCATATCCAACCGTAGAAGCATTTGACCAGACTTCTAAGAAAAAACAAATATCATATTACCTCTCCAGCATAATGAGCAATGGTAAAATCAGTGCGGGACAATTTTGGTTTGATAAAGCGTTTGTTGGCCTTGAATATCTGATAAAGCTTTTGTGAGAATGTTTCGTGAGTTGACTTGGGGAACATACTGGAAAAATTCATTCAAGGAAAACGTCAATTAGAAGATCCCTCTCTCCCACAGAAGCTCATATAAAGAAAATTAGACGCTAAATGCGGGGACACACAAGCAGTATAATGCCCATAGTAGATGAACTATTACATATCTTACCAGGCTTCATCAAGAAGAGCAATGATACCTCCAGGTTTCTGTAAACAGCAATATAAATCAATTCATGATATGCCATTTTCACATAAGTGGTTTATACCGAACGACAACTATAATGCGCAAACAGATATATTTGTATATTTGAAGCCAAAAGGTTTCACTATAAACCAAAACGATGGAACCTTTTCAATAAGATCTAGGACATCCTGGTTGTCCACAAATTCTATATAGCTCCAATTTATCTCTTCCTTAGAGTATTCCTCCTGCTCTATCTTGAACATGTGCTGAAAAAAGATGTATTTCACAGTAATTGAGTTGTGCTTAGCAAAAATGGACAGAACTGCTTCTATAAAATTTGAACTACCATACCTGGTTAAAATGTTGCTGCAGCTTCTCATTTGTATAATTAATGCAGAATTGTTCAAAACTGGGAATAAAAGTTAGAAAAGTCAAATGCATGACATCACATTTACTACTTGTTTTGTTTGTCCACCAGTGCCTACCTATTACTTTTGAAACTTTCAAAACCATAAATGTCAAGAACACCAATTAGAGATTTGGAGTTAGGATCTTGCCCGATCGAGTTATTAATTTTGTCCACCAACCTGTGAACAGTAGACATAATTTTCCGTTAGTGTTCAATGTAACAGATAAGAACCACACTGATCTGGCGGTGATGGTAGAATCATACCAGTCGAATAAGCGAGAATATATTGTTTTAGCTAACCCATCTCTGCTTACTGCTGCAGCTTCAGGATCAAGACTTCTCTTTATAACTTCTTCAGGAGTGACCATTACACGTCTCAGTAGGGCATCCTCCAGTAAAGTAACATCACACCTGATAGAAAAATTGAATCAAATCAAAAATTCATGCTGGAAAGAGCAAAGGAAGAGTAGTGAAATATGAAGGGCAGAACATACATCAGAAGCTCTGCGGTAGTTTGAAGATGAAACCTAGATTTGTCATCTTTCAGAACAGATGAATCAATTTCATTGCCCTTTGCAAATTCTATATTACCAAGATGAAGAACAGAAGCCACAACTCTAAAAATTGCCTCCTGAAGAAGAAACAGAGTAGCTTCTTAAAATCAGAAAGGAGAGTTGCAGGACAGACAAAAGCAATTAGGGCATTACCTGCTCTTTCTCGCTAATTCCAACGATATCCATTGCCCTCCTTATCTCAAGATAGTCATGAGCATCACTAACGCCTACTAGTTCATAGCAATTTGATTGATTGAGATAGTGAAATGATTTGGGATCCCTCAACTTATACCTTTTGATCTCCTGTTATGATTAAGAAAATGTCAAAAGGGTATTGTGACAATCAAATTTACTCAGGGTGATGAAAGATGTAAAAAGGAATAGCATTGCTGCAGATTACCTCCTGCGGTGCTGCACAGAGAAGGTAGAAACAATGATAGTTCCGTTCAGGGTCTGAAACTTGGCAAACTCGAGACCTTTCAAGCAGATAAGTTCTAATAGCTGCACCAGATATTCTTCCATTCTTGTCGAACTGAATCTCCACAAATTTACCGAAACGGCTGTAAACAACAGTGTCTAAGTAGCTTTCAGAAGCAAAAAGTTTCAACTGATTGTTGAAGCAATCATGAGACAATTTTTTTATTGGAAACACGCGTAGAGCCAGTATCTCACCTTGAATTGTTATTTCTAACTGTTTTGGCATTGCCAAATGCTTCAAGTACTGGATTTGACTGGAGATATAACAACCAAGAGTTAAAGGAATGAGATAACCAATAGAGAAGGCTTTAAGAGAAATAGAGAAACTACCTATCAGTTTGAAGCCCTGTCCTCATGATTTAGACTGTTTAGACATGAAAAAGAGCCTCTTGGAAATTATTTAATTCAAATGGATGTGAAAGCCTTCAAAATACTGACAGTTTCACATAGACATTGACCCCTCTACAAACTTTCAATTAAGGAAACTACTATCAAATTCATTTTATTTATATATATATATATAAGACTATATTGGAAAAGAATCTGTGAAGTTTATAATAAGATAGACAGTGAAGTTTCTGAAACTTAGATCATTTTCTTAGGCTTAATCCTATCTTAAGCTCAGATTTTTATGTGAATAGATATTTCATTTCTTTTCCATGCATTCACATCTCCAAAAATCAATCAATCAATCAACCCAAACTAGTTGGGGTTAGTTGTAAAAATCCTCTATATCTATTCCACTCTATTTGGAAATTTCATTCCATGACTGACGTTCGCATTACTAACACCGCCAGAACATGACATGTTTCTTTTGTGTTTGGTAAAGAAAGCATAATGTTGCATATTCATATATATTCTTCTTACTTGTGATTAGACAATGCACTCGTGCCATGCAATAAGTTGTCTATATAGCTGAAATTATGCAGAATTTAAGCCTCAAAGGAAAGTACAAGTTCCTACCTACCTGCCCTAGTAATTTTAAGAAGTAAAAGAGTTTAAAACAGTAATCCGAGCATTTAGCTTACCTCCAGTACTTGCTGTTCCACAGTCCGCCTTTGAGTGCCTTTATGGCCGCCCAAATAGGCAAGATAGCGCATAAGCATTTTTGTAGTTTCAGTCTTACCAGCACCACTTTCTCCACTAACCAATATAGAATTGCTTTTACCCTCATTGATCATTGCCCTAATTCATTTTCAAGATTTCAGTTACAATAGCATTATTTTTCATGAGAAAATTTATGTGGAGTTGAAGTTGTATGCAGGAGTACCTGTAAGCAGCATCAGCAATAGCAAAGACATGAGGACTTAGTTTACCAAGTGGTACTCCTTTATATTTTTCCATCATGTGGCCGTCATATAAATGAGGCAGTTTTTGAAATGGATTAATTGCTATAAGAATACTTCCAGTATAAGTCTGCAATAATGTCAGAGTATGATATAATATTATAAGAAAGTCATCTGTAGCTGCAGTTTCAATCCTTTCTTTAGCCAAATTGAACATAAAGTAAATAAAATTTTGAGCATTGGACTATAAACTTACATAGATTTCATGGAGTTGATATCTTGTTGCCAAATTATGTAAGACTCCAGGCTCATGCAAATATGAAAGTTCAGTCATGTCATCAACTCCTCCATCAGGAGCATCTTCATCCTTGGGGTAAGTTTTTGATAAATTTGCTACAACCTAGATGAAATCAAAGGAAAATGTGCAACAATATAAACCAGGTCATTGCCAGGTTAGAGATGTGCATTGTCAATTGGGAATTGTGTCAATGTGCCTTAGCAGAAAACTAGAGAGTTAAATAGCAGTAAATTAGAACAACTGCAGTGGATCTTTCCTTTACCACTAAAATATCATAAAACAATTAAGCTAATGTGCCAATATTTATGGAAAGAAGGGTAAAATGAAAATACAGTTCAAGTACAGATAGAAGAAATGGATACATATGGCCCATATGGGTATGGAAGCCGCAAAAGCCTTACAGTTGCAAACTACGGCAACAACCAAAGAAGACTAGTGAATTAGATCCTCTGTCGCAGTATTTAAAAGACATTAATTCCATCATCAGAATATTGTATTATTTTCAAGTCGATTTAGTTAATTTAATCAATTAGGCTATAGGAGAACAAGATTTTCAATTAAGTTAGAGTTGGTCATACAATTGAGTCCAGTGTACACACTAAACTTCTATGGAAAAACAAATAAAGCAACAGTAATTTCATGAATGAATACTACTCAATGTAAAAGAGATATACCGTCCTCCCATCAGATGTCTGAACCTGAATTTCCTGTCCATTAACCTCCGATACTTGTCCATCAATCCAAGCAACTGATGGATCCTCGATCCACACATGAGAACCTACAGTAATATTTACTGGAATGCCCTGCATAAATGACTAAGATTCTATTGGACTGTAGTAATTGTTTTATATAAAGATTCAGAAGAGGCTAAGGAAATTGTTATCACACAATCTATGGATATACCAAGAAAATATATTCAGACATAGAATCATTAAGTGTTGTAAAATGCCTTTGTTGATGCTAAAATGCAAACGGTTCAATTACTATCTTTGTAGCACCAGAATGTTTCAATTTATGCTCCTACATATAAAGCAATAGGACAGCAAACTTTACAATAGCTTTGGTAAATGTTCATTTGCATCACAAACACATAAAGTCCAAAAAACACAAGAAGAACATAGGATGAGTAATACATCCATAAGGACAATGTGACACTAGATGTCCTGCTTTACGCAGATGCAACTTAGCAAAAGCCAGAGAACCTTCTCACCACTACTCAACATAGCCCCCCCCCTTCCCCCCCCCCAACAAACCCCCACCCCAAATCAAACAGAACTTCACTGGTTAAAAATGCTCCATCAATTCTTTTAGGTTCATATATCATATGTTTTACATTATACATGTCAAAATTACTCTTCATGTAGTATAATTGTTTCTTTTGATCAGTCACCACTTTGATGCTACTGCAGCATTCTAACATGATGGCAATACGCCATCACTAGTTTCCTAGGCTAACATGGAGTTTGAACAGTTCTGAATGCTGGAGTATTATTTCATTATTTTTAAAAATTATTTTTTGATAATTGTGGTGTCCGGGCCAGCTAGCGCGCACCTCGACTAATTCCACGGGATACCTACTACCTCCGATCAGCAACAAATATCAGGTAACTCTATCCACTAAGGCTTGGAGATCGGAAGAAATCACCTAGTATTTTTGCCCCCGCTGGATTTGAAACTGCGGCCTCATGGTTCTCAACCCACTTCATTGTTCTGAATGCTTATTCCACTTAGATTGGTTTTCTCCTCTCTCCTAAGCAGCTACAGGAACACCGCTGATTTTTTACTCTCTCTCATTTCTTTGCAGTACTGACTAACAGACTATCGACTCAAAAAATGGAAGTACAATTCAAGAACTATAAGGCTTCCAAGTATTTCAAATATCGGTTTAAGTTAGTGTTCACGCACAAAAATACGACAACTTGTTGCCAAACAACTACTACTACGCCTTAACAATATGGAGTAACAGACTATGCACTTAATCTGAACTCATATAGTCTTTTCTTAGGCTTTGGACTATACTATTTCTAAAAACATTAATACACTATTAATGGATATATCTATTGGATTATAAATAGTAATTCGAAAAGAATAAATTCTCCAGTGCTGAATTCAAATGAATGCAATTACTACATCTTAATGTGTCCCTTCTCTAATTGCATTACTATTGCACGAAAAAGAAACAAAAACATTTTTTTCTAAAAGGAACAAATGCAGTTCAAGTATCGAAAGAATGACGCACCATTTATATCCAAAGAAAAAGCTCATGTACATTTAATCAATTTTTCGTCTGACATTGAGAAACCTAGCTGACGAATTCCAGATATCAAAAATCGCCGGAATTACACCGTTAAATGCACCGCCGTAACAGAGATGTAATAAATTGATCGCCGTTGATACATAAAAGTATCGTCGATAAAAAGGTAATTGATCGGCCGGCGTTGCAGAGAGATTGAATGTTGATGAATGGAATGCGATAATTTTCGTGTCGAGAAAGCGTACGCTGCGAAATAGGAGTTTTCGAAATCTTCGCCGATTTTCTTGAGCTTCTTGTGGCTCTCTTCGCCCCTCTTCTCTGTGTGCATGGCTGTCCATTCCAATCGTTCCAACGGCTTCAAAATCTTACTTTCCATATGTATATAGTACTACTATATATAATATCCTGTCCTAGTACTATTCCCTATCAAATAAGGAATATTGTAATTTTATAATGCATTATTAAAAGTAAAAAAAATATATTAAATAATTATTCCAATAATATTGAGTAGTAATCCTAACTTTTATGCAAATTTCTAAATTTGCAAACTTTATTACTTGTAAAACATTATTAAAGTGTAAGATATGTTGATGTGAAACAATTGAGTATCTTATTGATTGTAAATAACATTGGTTTGAATATATTGGCTACTTTTTTGAGTTAGACTCTCGTATTTTGATCAGCTCTCGAGGCTGAAACTCAGAGCGGTGACTCGAATACATAAGGATTGTCAACTGTAATTAAATGAGTAGTGTTAATTAGAAAGGTGACATATATATAGACATGCATCTACCAAAAAATGGAATGGCTTGTTGGCCTGAAAAAGAAGGCAACCTATGACATTAACAATGTGCCTACGTTCCTTTGTTAGGGAGCGTTTTACCCCGATATAAGATTTTTCGGTGCAAATCCGAATTTAATCGGGCCCCAATATGAATACCGAACACCAGGCGAGAAACAAAAAAAATAACGTGCCTACGTTTTCTTTCATCTCTTCTACTTTTTGAGTAGAAATGTTAGGACAAGAAATACGATGAACAACTCATTATTGCTTTAAAAAGGAGTGAAAGGCAAGGCTAATTATCGTATTCTTTGCCACCGGCGGATTGAAAGAAAGAAACTAATGAACCAAAAACATTCTTATAAATAATAAACCTAAATTCTTTTTGTATAGTCATCAAGGAATAAAGAATAATATCGAAGCTAGAGATGCTTGCCATACATTATTGACTAAATAAAATGGAGCAGTAGCATTACTATTATTTGTTTGTTTACGCAAATAGCAAGCATTAAATTTTTGTTGCCAAAAGAGGAAGAACAACTAGTCAAAGCATTAGCTAAAAAGAGTATTCTAATTTTATAATGCATTTTTAAAAGTAAAGTTAATTTTAAATAACATAATCAATAATGACTAGTAATCGTATTTCAAATTTTGCAAATTTATCTATATTATTATAAAAGCATGAATAAAATGTTGGATTACAAAAATAACCTTTTAATATTAATCATAATAACTCATAATAAAAGGACATAATCGAAATTCTAGACATTAGCCTTGTAATCATATTAAATTTAGGACATAATACAACACGTTAGGAATTCTACATGATTACCTGTAGGAATCCTATTAGTATAATCCTATTAGCCTTGTAATCCTATTACTTTTAGGATATTCTTAAAAAAAATCTATTACTAATTTAATTTGAAAACGCGTTATATTGTCCAAATCCATTTAGAAACAGGAGATCATATATTATTATAAAAGCACGAATATAATATAGATAGACCAAAATATCCCTAAAATATTAAACAAAAGAACTCATAGGGAAAGGACATAGCTGTAATAATTTGTTTTTTGGACTACAATAACTTTTATGTTAATTTTTTTAATATTTAAGATTTTAAAATTAATAATTCTTATTAAAAATATGTAGGAAGGTTTAATAAAACCAATTTCATACAAATCCTTCATATTGGTAATACATTACAACTTTATAATATTCAATACCAAAAAAAAAAGTAATGCTAAATGGACTGCATAAAGCGTTAAAATTGAGAAAAAAATTCCCACGATAATATATTATTATATTACATTTGAACTCCTTTCCTACTCAAATAATTTTTTTATTATTAATTTTTTGTGTAATATAGAAAAATATACCAAGTTATTAAAGAACAACTAAGAAAATTTTTAAGAATATAAATGTGTGAGAAAAGAAAAAAAAATATTGGTAAGAGCCAATACCACTAATGATTTTGCAAACATAAAGATCTAAAATTGGAATGTCATCGATCTTTTTACTCTTTGAAAATAAAATTTATGGTGGTAAAATTATAATCACGGTTAAATATTCAAACATGAGATGAACTAATATTAAGAATCTAAATCAACAGAAAATAAATTATGTAAGCACGTAATTTTTGACCCACACATTAGAATTACCTTTAATAGTCCTAATATTTTTTAGAATATTATTTGAGTTTATTTCTATAGGATTTTACTTTATTATTAATTTTAATTCTATTTTTTAAAGCATAAAATTGAAAAAATACAAAAATAATTTTATTTTCTCTATTTAATTTAGATATTAGGTATTTTTAGAAAGATATTGTTTTTATTATTATTTGAAAATACCAAAAAATAGTTTTGTATTAATTAGTATATTTTGAGAGTATTAGTATTTTTATTTTTATTTTTTGCTCAATGAGTAAGAATTGAATTTGGGCCAATTGGGAGCTCATTTTCGTATTTTGGTGGCCCAGCAAGATAAAGGCCTATTCTTCCCAATCCCTTTTAGCCCAAACCCTTTTCTCACCCATCAAACCCCTCCCTTAATTATAGCCATTGATCTACTTTCATCCAAAGACCAATACTCACTCCCCACTACCATATAAAAATTAAATTAACACCCAAAAATTCTAGGCTAATTTCCCCACTTCAGACACAAAAAAGAACCAGCAGCCGCAACCTACACAAAAAACATAGCACCTGAGATCTAAAAAAATACAGAGGAGAAACGAGAGAAAAGGGGACTGCTTCTCCTTCCTCAAAGTAGCGGCTCCATGAAGTAGCCATAAACAGCTCTGAAAATCAGAGAAAACCACCCACCATCCTCCATTAAACCACTCTCAAAATCACAACAAATAACCTGAAATCAGTCCCCAAAATGCAGAAGTAAAGCGACCTTCAAATCTCCATGAAAATCGGCCATTTTCGTCCCCAAAAACAACCTTCAAGTCCAGCCTCCATCACCCATGAAGATCACCCAAAAACAACCCTGTTTCCACACCAAAAACTCCAACAAACAAACACCAAATGCAGTAAAAAATACCAGCAAAACGTCATCCAAATCTGTGAATTTCCAACAGTAAAAACGTAGTAGAAAACTCTGTCAAAACCACCCAAATCAGCTGCGTCTCAACATCGAACCACTGTTGAGTTTCGAGTTTTACCGGTAGGCTTCGAGGTCGCCGCTCGCCGCTCCGAGGTCCGGTTCGACGGTCTTCGCTCTTTTGTTCAGTATTCTTCTCAGCGGCTGCCATTGAGGTTCCTTTCTTCCGATGTGCATTTAATTGAATACTAAGTTCATGGATATATGATTTTGTCTTTATGTGATTTGTGAGATTAAAATAATTATCTTATTAACTTTTGTTCCATCCTATCATTGAGCTTTCCTAGTTTATTGCTTAAGTGGTTGATTTTTGGTACACAGTGGGTGTTAGATTTAGAAGAAAAATTCATGCTTGGCAATTGATAATTAGGAGCTAATTTATCCGTTAATGGGTCATATGGTATCTTTTGAGAATGAAGCTTTTAAGTTCATTTGGTTTAGGTAGAAGCTGGCTTAATCTTTCAAGTAGTAAGTTTGGCTATTCAATTGTTTTGGCCATGGAGTGATCGTTTTATTTTGGAAAATTAAACTTGGGCGAAATAATTTGATCTTTTTAAGGCTCAAAGTAATTGAAAAGGTTATTTTATCTCTTGTAAATTAATAGCAATAAGAATAACTTATCGAACATCGTAGCTTGCTTTAGGCGCGATTAATAATGAATCATCGTGGCCATGGGTACGGTTCCCGTGGCATGGTCACGATACGTAAATTTCATTCGGGCGTGCATTTCATGTGACCCGACCATAACTTCTAATAATAATTAAAATAAGCATGTCGTAAATCGTGGGTGTATTTCATGTGGCGCGGTTTGCGACGTGTGCTAAAATGACAAGTGTACGACATCGCGACTTGTTCAAACAAACTCCATAAATAATTAAAAGCGGTCAGAAGACTAAAAAGTACAATAGGTTTTAAATATGTAATAAGTCAGATAATTGGGCCAATTATTAATAGTTGAGCGACCGTGCTAAAACCACAAAATCCGAGAATGCCTAACACCTTCTCCCGGGTTAACAGAATTCCTTACCCGGTCTCCTGTGTTCGCAGACCATAAATAGAGTTAAATTTCTTCGATTTGGAATTTAAAATAAACCTGTGACTTGGGACACCATAAATTATCTCAAGTGGCGACTCTGAATCAATAAACAATCTCATTTCGATTTATGTCACTTTAATTGGAAAAGCTCCCATATCCCATATTCCCTCGGAAAAAAGGAGGTGTGACAGCTCTGGCGACTCTGCTGGGGACAAGAACCCAGAATCTCTGGTTCAGGGTTCAGAATTCGAGTTTAGAATAGCTGTTATGATTGGCTTTCATGATTGTCTTATTTTTACGTGTTTGAGCCTAATGTGCTAAATGCCATTTTTTTTTACCGCTTTGATATTGTATGAATTGTATATAAACTGCTACGAAACCCTTCTTCTCTCTGAGTCTTCTAAATCTTCTGGGAAGCGTGCACTTCGCGTGGATTCTTTCCTGTTAGAGTCATATCCTAATTTTAGAACGAGGTTCGGACAAGCTGCAAAGCTGGTGAAGCTTCTGTATTCCCGGTACGTTGTCCCCCCTCGGCTCGAGTTGTCCGCTCGGGTAAGCCAGGTCTAGAACAATACACCCAGGATTTAAATTTAGAATAACACAGCCTCATGCCGGATCCCTAGTAGGTACGTTTGCTTGCATCACGTGCATTTGACTTAGGGGACTCAACACAGGGGTTGGGTCCGTCTAGGATAGGTGTACCCAAAATTAAAGGACCATCCTGATGCATTCTTTATGTGCTACTTGTGCATTAATTTGCTTGGCTTGTATGTTGACCGACTTCTTGAGTTAGAAAAACAAAATCAAAAAAAAAAAATAATAGAAGAGAAAAACCAAAGAGTGAGGTAGGATAGAAAAACGCCTGGTTTTGATAATCCCGGTATTCAAAAATCCCTTTACTCTGTCGAAATTTCAAAACAAAAAAAAGAATCATTTCAAAACAAATCATATTTTTCTTTGCATCAAAATTGGCAGAACTACGCGGGTCTGATTCTCACCGGATGTGAGATACGTAGGCAAACCTAATCGGTTCCGACCCCCATTTTTTTTAAAATCCAAAAATATTTTCCTTTAATTCCTTCTTTAGGAGTTTTTCTTTAGAAAATCCCAAACAAATAAAAAAAAAAAAATTTTAAACCAAAACATATTTTATTTTGTAGGAGTCTTTCATTAGAAAAAGAAAACAAATGAAATCAAAATCCAAAAAAATATTTTTTACCTTTTTTTAGAAAGTCTTTCTCCCAAAAATCCTTAAAAAAAAAAAACCAAATATCAAAAGCCAAATTTTTTTTTTCTTTCTTATGTAGAAGTCCTTCTTTCGGAAAAAAATTAGAAAAAAAAAATCAAATTCCAAAAATATTTTCTTTCTTCTTTATAAGTCTTTCTTTCGGAAATTAAAAAAATAATTAAAATCCAAAAAGAGTTAGTTTATTTACTTTATATCTGATCTTCCCGAACTACGCCAGATCTGATTCATGTTCCAACATGATACGTAGGCAACCCACATCAGGTTCGATCGAATGATTTTGAAAAAAAAGAAAAAAAGTGACAAGAAAAAAGAAAAAGAAAAAAAAGAGTGTTCATTCTAACATGTTTATTGTTTTGAAATAAAACCTGGTTTAAGGTGGTCGGTTTGTTGGTTTGCAATGGCGAGTCCAGGATCCCTCGGAAATAAAAGCATCTTCTCAACCAATGGAACAAGGACCACTGTTGTTGATCCAAAATCACGAAAAGGCAAGTAGGCAAGTTGGCGGTGAAAAATAAAAAAATAGTGGCAAATGTGGGGTTGACTTTACCAGATTTGAGCAATAAAACATGGCCTGTTCGGGATAATTTGATGTTGGGGAGACATGAGAATTCTTCCAAGTCTTTTAGTAAATGAGTTGCTTTGAAATTTCACATGTTATCAGTCCTGAAATCCGGCAACCAATATTGGGAATGTTTTGATCAAAAAGTCAAAATTTGAATATTGAATTAGAAGGAATAAAAAGGTTGAATGCCGTAGTAGTACTGATGTGCAAATTTGTGGCTAAGATGTCACTTAGCAACTGGAAAGTCACTCCTCTTTTAGACAGGGAGGAGTCATGGTAGTTTATTTTGTTGTCTTTTCTTCTTCTTTTTGTGCAATCGGACCCTTCTATCCTTTATTCTATAAAAAAAAGCAGTCAGTCATTTTGTGTCCATTTTGTGCATAGTTCTTTTCACACTAGTTCTAGTGACATGACATGCATGCGAAAATTTTGGCCAGACCTTATAAAACTGATTTAGTCTTGAATTGGATAACGTGTGATAGAGACACTTTTGAAGATGAATATAGACATGAAACTTTTGAAAAATAAACATGAGCCAAGTTTTCATGGAACCAAAGCAGTCAGGCTCATGGAAGTTAAGGATCTCTACCTTTTGAATCATTAAGAAGATCGGGCTTAAGGATGATCGGACGGGTTGAAGTCTGTTTAGCACTAAAAGATAGAAAGTGTTTTCAAAAGAAGGTGTATTTCAGACAACTTGAAATGGATCAGTTTAGTGGCAAAATGCATCTTCTACATCAATACAAAATCCAAGAAAAAGTCACCCAAATTGACAAGAGTCATTCACTGCGAGGAAAGTATTGCTCATACAACTTTGCACTGAAAAGAGACCCAGAAAGCAACATGTCCATCAATGTCGTGATTGTGAAAGGCTAACAAGATTGGCATTCTCGAGGTTGGAAGGCGCTTTTTATGCTACCCAAATACTTTATACCCTTTGTTACCCCTTTTGAGCCTGTGTTATTTTCTTTGACCACCCTCTTTTGGAATCAAGTTTAGAGTTAAAAGTCCAAAAAAAATAATATAAAAAAAATAAAAAGAAAAGTCCATACCCCAAGAGTACATACTGGTGCAACTCTTAGAAAATTCAAGTGAAAAAAAAAAGAAAAAAAGAAAAGAACAGTCAAAGGTCTATGCCCCCAGAAAATAAAAGCTGGGGCAACTTGTTTAAAAAAAAGAAAATAAAAGAGAAGAAAAAAAAAAGAAAAAAAGAAGACAAAGAAAAAGAAAAAGAAAGAAAGATGAAAAAAAAGTTATGTCAGATGTTTGAACTACGTTAGACCTGATTCCTTTAAAAAAGGGATACGTAGACAGCTTTACATGGTTCGGTCCAACCAAATAAGAATTCAAAAAAAAAAAAAAAAGAAAGAGAAGAAAAAAAAGAAAGAAAAAAATACAAAAATCCCCAGTATCAGAAACTGGGGAGAAAATTTTATTTCACTTTTGAAAGAGTCAATTCCAAGAGTTGTAAAGTGTACAACCCATCATATTGAGTCTACTTAGAGCCTCTACGCCGACCCTTCTTTCCAACCCTATCCAAAAATCTTCCAAATAAAGACCTCCCGATATGCCTTCAAGAATGCCAAGAGACGCATGCAATGAGCAACAGTTGCCACACGCATAGAACATTGTCAATTTGCTCACATTAGAAAGCAAAAGAAAAAGAAAAATAAAGAAGAAAAAAATGAGAGAGTCTTACTAGTGAAAACCCTCACGGGCACTGTAAAGCGACAGTAAGCAGAGATAAATAAATGAGAGAGGCTTGTTGGCGAAAATCACTCGGGGAACTACTTGTTAAAAGTGAGTCGTGAAGCTGATGCAAAGGATTGGCAAGAACAAGCCCGGCTTCAAAGTCATAAGAATGGTAAAAGGGAAGATTTGGTCAGTTTGATAGATCAGACTGTTAAATCCAAAATTCATGTCATAATCATTAAGGCTAGTTACCGCAAAATAAAAAGAAAAAAGAAAAGAAAAAAAAACTCTTCTTTCTGTCCTTCCGACAGGGGCATTTCTTGTTAATACTTGTTTCTTTGCATCATTGTGTCCTTCACTCTGAGTCAGTCCTTGTCAAAACAAGCAAGAAAAGATTTCAAAATCTGCTACCAGCTTTTCAGTTGTACAAAGTAAATTTGGCCAGCATATTTAGTCGTTACTGTCAACATGCCTTGAGGGTTCGTGAAAATATTTGCCCCCAAAAGACTCTTGTCAACCTACTGGGCGAAAGCAAAGATAATTGGTGATTCTCTCTAACAGACAAATTGCTCAAAAAGTAGAAAGACATTCAAGACATTGAAAAGGTCACCTAAGCAAAGATCTCCAGTTAGGATAAGGCTGATTAAGCCACAAATACAAATGGTACTGGGTGTGAAACGATCAGGGTTGATGTAAAGCAAAAAAGTCTCTTGAAACCGACTCAAGCTGATTGAGCAAAAGCCAAGCTGCCCAAGACTCAAGGCCACAAACCGACCATCACTTTTAAAACTGACAAAATTTTCTTTGTTTGAAATAGGAACAAAGCAGTGCAAGAAAAATGGTTCAAAAGAAGAAAAAAAAAGAGAAGAGAAGAGCCGACAAAGGGAAGTTTCTCAAATCTTTGCCTTTATTTGTCTTGCTAGTGTGCATAAAATATTGCCATTGCTCTTCACATTTTTCCTCCTAGGATAAAAAGTCCTAGTCTGATGGATTTTCTCCAAATAAAAATCTTAGTCTGATGAATTTTTCTCCTAAGATAGAAAACCTAGTCTGTACATTTTTTCCTAGGATAGAAATCTTAGTCTGATGAATCTTTCTCCTAAGATAACAAAAAAGACCTAGTCTGATGAATTTTCTCCTAGGATCGAAATCTTAGTCTGATGAATCTTTCTCCTAGGATAGAAGACCTAGTCTGATGAATCTTTCTCCTAGGATAGAAATCTTAGTCTGATGAATCTTTCTCCTAAGATACAAAAAAAAAGACCTAGTCTGATGAACTTTCTCCTAGGATCGAAATCTTAGTCTGATGAATCTTTCTCCTAAAATAGAAGACCTAGTCTGATGAACTTTCTCCTAGGATCAAAATCTTAGTCTGATGAATCTTTCTCCTAAGATAGAAAACCAAGTTTGATGAATTTTCTCCTAAGATAGAAATCTTAGTCTGATGAATCTTTCTCCTAAGATACCAAAAAAAGGAAAAAAGAAAAAAGACCTAGTTTGATGAATTTTCTCCTAGGATAGAAATCTTAGTCTGATGAATCTTTCTCCTAAGATACCAAAAAAGAAAAAAAGAAAAGAGACCTAGTCTGATGAATTTTCTCCTAGGATCAAAATCTTAGTCTGATGAATCTTTCTCCTTAGATAACAAAAAAAAGAGAGGACCTAATCTGATAAATTTTCTCCTAGGATCAAAATCTTAGTCTGATGAATCTTTCGCCTAAGATACCATAAAAAAAAAAAACCTAGTCTGATGAATTTTCTCCTAGGATAATAAGTTTAAAAAAAAAGGGAAGTTTGGATTAAAAAAAAAGTCAATTTTTAGTTTTCTTAAGTTATCAATCTTTAATTTTCTTGAAATCAGGGGTTTCGCCTGGAGAATAGGGTCAGTTTTTAGTTTAGTCAAGCTTAGTTTATAGTTTTTCGCAAGCTCAATCTCAAATTTAGGAGATGCACTTCCTATTTTGGGTTTTTCAGATTTTTATTTCTTTAGGAGACGCATATCCTAGTCGAGTCTTCAATTTTACTCTCATCATTGCATCATTCATCAATAGCATAGGTGATTTATAGTTCTGCTAACAACTCACAAATCTTCCTAGTGCAAACTGGGGCAGAAAAGTTTCTTTTGTTTTGTCTATTTTGTTGTAGTATCATGCGCCCACCTGGAGAATGAGGGAATTCATTTCAAGTTTAAGTCATGAGGCGCCCACCTGGAGAACGAGGGAATTTATTTCATGTTTTAAGTCATCAGGCGCCCAGAATTTATTTCATGTTTTAAGTCATCAGGCGCCCACCTGGAGAACGAGGGAATTTATTTCAAGTTTTAAGTCATCAGGCACCCACCTGGAAAACGAGGGAATTTATTTCAAGTTTTTAAGTTAGCAGGCGCCCACCTGAAGAATGAGGGAATTTATTTCAAGTTTTAAGTCATCAGGCGCCCACCTGGAGAATGAGAAAATTTATTTCAAGTTTTAAGTCATCAGGCGCCCACCTGGAGAACGAGGGAATTTATTTCAAGTTTTAAGTCAACATCAAGCGCCCACCTGGAGAACGAGAGAATTCATTTCAAGTGTTAAGTCAACATCAGGCACCCACCTGGAGAATGAGGGAATTTATTTCAAGTTTTAAGTCAACTTCAGGCGCCCACCTGGAGAACGAGGGAATTCATTTTATGTGTTAAGTCAACATCAGGCACCCACCTGAAAAACGAGGGAATTTATTTCAAGTTTTTAAAGTTAGCAGGCGCCCACCTGGAGAATGAGGGAATTTATTTCAAGTTTTAAGTCATCAGGCGCCCACCTGGAGAACGAGGGAATTTATTTCAAGTTTTAAGTCAGCATCAGGCGCCCACCTGGAGAACGAGGGAATTCATTTCAAGTTTTAAGTTAGCGGCAGGCGCCCACCTGGAGAATGAGAGAATTTCTTTCAATTTTCAAGTCATTAGCAGGCGCCCACCTGGAGAACGAGAAAATTCATTTCAAGTTTCAAGTTAGCGGCAGACGCCCACCTAGGGAATGAGGGAATTTGTTTCAATTTTTAAGTCATTAGCAAGCGCCCACCTGGAGAACGAGAGAATTCATTTCACATTTCAAGTCAAATGCAGGCGCCCACCTGAAGAACGAGGGAAGTTATTTCAGAATTCAATTCAAGTTAGAAGTACAGAAGCTCGCCTCAAGAATGCAAGCCGACAGTCCGAGATGACCAAAAGAAGAAGTCTCAATCCAGAATAAAAGAAAAAAAAGTCAATTCAAAATGCAGAAGCAGATGAAAAGATATGGGCTGCTCAAGACATGACTGAAGTCGTAAGCTTTGCATGCCCCGTCTTGATCCGAAGAAGCTGAAGAGATGAATCTGCACCTGCAGCTAGCAAGCATCAATGTTCAAATCAAAAGTCTGCATGAAGAACCATTCAAGACTCAAGATCAAGCTCCAGAAGACTTATAGATAGGAATCTTGTAACTCATAGCTGACAGGCTTAGTTAGTCTTTTTCATTTTTGATTTTGATGTAATAACAGGATCGCGGACCGGAACCTCGACGGAACGGTATCTCACTCGACTCTCTCATCCTCTCCACACACTCCATCACTTCTGAACTACACGTAGCCTGATTCCTTTATAGCCAAGGATATGTAGGCAGCTCAGATACCAGGGCTCGGTCACAATCTTTTTGAATAAGTATCGGGTCAAAAATCAATTACGTTGCTTACTTGTTTCTTTGCTCAAAAACACTTTGTGTTTCCAAGCAAAGAGGGGCAGCTGTAAGCACGTAATTTTTGACCCACACATTAGAATTACCTTTAATAGTCCTAGTATTTTTTAGAATATTTATTTGAGTTTATTTCTATAGGATTTCACTTTATTATTAATTTTAATTCTATTTTTTAAAGCATAAAAATTGAAAAAATACAAAAATAGTTTCATTTTCTCTATTTAATTTAGGTATTAGGTATTTTTAGAAAGATATTATTTTTATTATTATTTGAAAATACCAAAAAATAGTTTTTGTATTAATTAGTATATTTTGATAGTATTAGTATTTTTATTTTTATTTTTTGCTCAATGAGTAAGAATTGAATTTGGGCCAATTGGGAGCTCATTTTCGTATTTTGGTGGCCCAGCAAGACAAAGGCCTATTCTTCCCAATCCCTTTTAGCCCAAACCCTTTTCTCACCCATCAAACCCCTCCTTTAATCATAGCCATTGATCTACTTTTATCCAAAGGCCAATACTCACTCCCCACTACCATATAAAAACCAAATTAACACCCAAAAACCCTAGGCTAATTCCCCCACTTCAGACACAAAAAAGAACCAGCAGCCGCAACCTACACAAAAAATATAGCACCTGAGATCTAAAAAAATACAGAGGAGAAACGAGAGAAAAGGGGACTGCTTCTCCTTCCTCAAAGTAGGGTCTCCATGAAGTAGCCATAAATAGCTCTGAAAATCAGAGAAAACCACCCACCATCTTCCATTAAACCACTCTCAAAATCACAACAAATAACCTGAAATCAGTCCCCAAAATGCAGAAGTAAAGCGACCTTCAAATCTCCATGAAAATCGGCCATTTTCGTCCCTAAAAACAAATTTCAAGTCCAGCCCCCATCACCCATGAAGATCACCCAAAAACAGCCCTGTTTCCACACCAAAAACTCCAACAAACAAACAACAAACGCAGTAAAAAATACCAGCAAAACGTCATCCAAATCTGCGAATTTCCAACAGTAAAAACGCAGCAGAAAACTCTGTCAAAACCACCCAAAATCAGCTGCGTCTCAACATCGAACCACTGTTGAGTTTCGAGTTTTACCGGTAGGCTTTGAGGTCGCCGCTCCGAGGTCCGGTTCGACGGTCTTCGCTCTTTTGTTCAGTATTCTTCTCAGCGGCTGCCATTGAGGTTCCTTTCTTCCGATGTGCATTTAATTGAATACTAAATTCATGGATATATGATTTTGTCTTTATGTGATTTGTGAGATTAAAATAATTCTCTTATTAACTTTTGTTCCATCCTATCATTGAGCTTTGCTGGTTTATTGCTTAAGTGGTTGATTTTTGGTACACAGTGGGTGTTAGATTTAGAAAAAAAATTCATGCTTGGCAATTGATAATTAGGAGCTAATTTATCCGTTAATGGGTCATATAGTATCTTTTGAGAATGAAGCTTTTAAGTTCATTTGGTTTAGGTAGAAACTGGCTTAACCTTTCAAGTAATAAGTTTGGCTATTCAATTGTTTTGGCCATGCAGTGATCGTTTTATTTTGGAAAATTAAACTGGGGCGAAATAATTTGATCTTTTTAAGGCTCAAAGTAATTGAAAAGGTTATTTCATCTCTTGTAAATTAATAGAAATAAGAATAACTTATCGAACATCGTAGCTTGCTTTAGGCGCGATTAATAATGAATCATCGTGGCCATGGGTACGGTTCCCGTGGCATGGTCACGATACGTAAATTTCATTCGGGCGTGCATTTCATGTGACCCGACCATAACTTCTAATAATAATTAAAATAAGCATGTCGTAAATCGTGGGTGCATTTCATGTGGCGCGGTTTGCGACGTGTGCCAAAATGACAAGTGTACGACATCGCGACTTGTTCAAACAAACTCCATAAATAATTAAAAGCGGTCAGAAGACTAAAAAGCACAATAGGTTTTAAATATGTAATAAGTCAGATAATTGGGCCAATTATTAATAGTTGAGCGACCGTGCTAAAACTACAAAATCCGAGAATGCCTAACACCTTCTCCCGGATTAACAGAATTCCTTACCCGGTCTCCTGTATTCGCAGACGATAAATAGAGTTAAATTTTCTCGATTTGGGATTTAAAATAAACCGGTGACTTGGGACACCATAAATTATCTCAAGTGGCGACTCTGAATCAATAAACAATCTCATTTCGATTTATGTCACTTTAATTGAAAAAGCTCCCATATCCCATATTCCCTCGGGAAAAAGGAGGTGTGACAGCTCTGGCGACTCTGCTGGGGACAAGAACCCAGAATCTCTGGTTCAGGGTTCAGAATTCGAGCTTAGAATAGCTGTTATGATTGGCTTTCATGATTGTCTTATTTTTACGTGTTTGAGCCTAATGAGCTAAATGCCATTTTTTTTACCGCTTTGATATTGTATGAATTGTATATAAACTGCTACGAAACCCTTCTTCTCTCTGAGTCTTCTAAATCTTCTGGGAAGCGTGCACTTCGCGTGGATTCTTTCCTGTTAGAGTCATATCCTAATTTTAGAACGAGGTTCGGACAAGCTGCAAAGTTGGTGAAGCTTCTGTATTCCCGGTACGCTGCCCCCCCTCGGCTCGAGTTGTCCGCTCGGGTAAGCCAGGTCTAGAACAATACACCCAGGATTTAAATTTAGAATAACACAGCCTCATGCCGGATCCCTAGTAGGTACGTTTGCTTGCATCACATGCATTTGACTTATGGGACTCAACACAGGGGTTGGGTTCGTCTAGGATAGGCGTACCCAAAATTAAAGGACCATCCTGATGCATTCTTTACGTGCTACTTGTGCATTAATTTGCTTGGCTTGTATGTTGACCGGCTTCTTGAGTTAGAAAAAAAAAATCAAAAAAAAAAATAATAGAAGAGAAAAATCAAAGAGTGAGGTAGGCTAGAAAAACGCCTGGTTTTGATAATCCCGGTATTCAAAAATCCCGTTACTCAGTCGAAATTTCAAAAAAAAAAAGAGAATCATTTCAAAACAAATCATATTTTTTTGTGCATCAAAATTGGCAGAACTACGCGGGTCTGATTCTCACCGGATGTGAGATACGTAGGCAAACCTAATCGGTTCCGACCCCCATTTTTTTTTAAATCCAAAAATATTTTCCTTTAATTCCTTCTTTAGGAGTTTTTCTTTAGAAAATCCCAAACAAATAAAAAAAAGAAAATTTTTAAACCAAAACATATTTTATTTTGTAGGAGTCTTTCATTAGAAAAAGAAAACAAATGAAATCAAAATCCAAAAAAATATTTTTTACCTTTTTTTAGAAAGTCTTTCTCCCAAAAATCCTTTAAAAAAAAAACCAAAACATCAAAAACCAAAATTGTTTTTTCTTTCTTATGTAGAAGTCCTTCTTTCGGAAAAAAATTAGAAAAAAAAATCAAATTCCAAAAATATTTTCTTTCTTCTTTATAAGTCTTTCTTTCGTAAATTAAAAAAACAATTAAAATCCAAAAAGAGTTAGTTTATTTACTTTATATCTAATCTTCCCGAACTACGCAAGATCTGATTCATGTTCCAACATGATACGTAGGCAACCTACATCAGGTTCGATCGAATGATTTTGAAAAAAAAGAAAAAAGTGACAAGAAAAAAGAAAAAGTAAAAAAAAAAAAAAGAGTGTTCATTCTAACATGTTTGTTGTTTTGAAATAAAACCTGGTTTAAGGTGGTCGGTTTGTTGGTTTGCAATGGCGAGTCCAGGATCCCTCGGAAATAAAAGCATCTTCTCAACCAATGGAACAAGGACCACTGTTGTTGATCCAAAATCACGAAAAGGCAAGTAGGCAAGTTGGCGGTGAAAAATAAAAAAATAGTGGCAAATGTGGGGTTGACTTTACCAGATTTGAGCAATAAAACATGGCCTGTTCGGGATAATTTGATGTTGGGGAGACATGAGAATTCTTCCAAGTCTTTTAGTAAATGAGTTGCTTTGAAATTTCACATGTCGTCAGTCCTGAAATCCGGCAACCAATATTGGGAATGTTTTGATCAAAAAGTCAAAATTTGAATATTGAATTAGAAGGAATAAAAAGGTTGAATGCCATAGTAGTACTGATGTGCAAATTTGTGGCTAAGATGTCGCTTAGCAACTGGAAAGTCACTCCTCTTTTAGACAGGGAGGAGTCATGGTAGTTTATTTTGTCGTCTTTTCTTCTTCTTTTTGTGCAATCGGACCCTTCTATCCTTTATTCTATAAAAAAAAGCAGTCAGTCAGTTTGTGTCCATTTTGTGCATAGTTCTTTTCACGCTAGTTCTAGTGACATGACATGCATGCGAAAATTTTGGCCAGACCTTATAAAACTGATTTAGTCTTGAATTGGATAACGTGAGATAGAGACACTTTTGAAGATGAATATAGACATGAAACTTTTGAAAAATAAACATGAGCCAAGTTTTCATGGAACCAAAGCAGTGAGGCTCATGGAAGTTAAGGATCTCTACCTTTTGAATCATTAAGAAGATCGGGCTTAAGGATGATCGGACGGGTTGAAGTCTGTTTAGCACTAAAAGACAGAAAGTATTTTCAAAAGAAGGTGTATTTCAGACAACTTGAAATGGATCAGTTTAGTGGCAAAATGCATCTTCTACATCAATACAAAATCCAAGAAAAAGTCACCAAAATTGACAAGAGTCATTCACTGCGAGGAAAGTATTGCTCATATAACTTTGCACTGAAAAGAGACCCAGAAAGCAACATGTCCATCAATGTCGTGATTGTGAAAGGCTAACAAGATTGGCATTCTCGAGGTTGGAAGGCGCTTTTTCTGGTACCCAAACACTTTATACCCTTTGTTACCCCTTTTGAGCCTGTGTTATTTTCTTTGACCACCCTCTTTTGGAATCAAGTTTAGAGTTAAAAGTCCAAAAAAAATAATATAAAAAAATAAAAAGAAAAGTCCATACCCCAAGAGTACATACTGGTGCAACTCTTAGAAAATTTAAGTGAAAAAAAAAGAAAAAAAGAAAAGAACAGTCAAAGGTCCATGACCCCAGAAAATAAAAGCTGGGGCAACTTGTTTAAAAAAAAAAAAAAAAAGAGAAGAAAAAAAAAAGAAAAAAAGAAGACAAAGAAAAAGAAAAAGAAAGAAAGATGAAAAAAAGTTAGGTCAGATGTTTGAACTACGTTAGACCTGATTCCTTTAAAAAAGGGATACGTAGACAGCTTTACACGGTTCGGTCCAACCAAATAAGAATTCAAAAAAAAAAAAAAGAGAAGAAAAAAAAGAAAGAAAAAAAATACAAAAATCCCCAGTATCAGAAACTGGGGCAAAAATTTTATTTCACTTTTGAAAGAGTCAATTCCAAGAGTTGTAAAGTGTACAACCCATCATATTGAGTCTACTTAGAGCCTCCACACCGACCCTTCTTTCCAACCCTATCCAAAAATCTTCCAAATAAAGACCTCCCGATATGCCTTCAAGAATGCCAAGAGACGCATGCAATGAGCAACAGTTGCCACACGCATAGAACATTGTCAATTTGCTCACACTAGAAAGCAAAAGAAAAAGAAAAATAAAGAAGAAAAAAAATGAGAGAGTCTTACTAGTGAAAACCCTCACGGGCACTGTAAGGCGACAGTAAGCAGAGATAAATAAATGAGAGAGGCTTGTTGGCGAAAATCACTCGGGGAACTACTTGTTGAAAGTGAGTCGTGAAGCTGATGCAAAGGATTGGTAAGAACAAGCCCGGCTTCAAAGTCATAAGAATGGTAAAAGGGAAGATTTGGTCAGTTTGATAGATCAGACTGTTAAATCCAAAATGCATGTCATGATCATTAAGACTAGTTACCGCAAAATAAAAAGAAAAAAGAAAAGAAAAAAAAACTCTTCTTTCTGTCCTTCCGACAGGGGCATTTCTTGTTAATACTTGTTTCTTTGCATCATTGTATCCTTCACTCTGAGTCAGTCCTTGTCAAAACAAGCAATAAAAGATTTCAAAATCTGCTACCAGCTTTTCAGTTGTACAAAGTAAATTTGGCCAGCACATTTAGTCGTTACTGTCAACATGCCTTGAGGGTTCGTGAAAATATTTGCCCCCAAAAGACTCTTGTCAACCTACTGGGCGAAAGCAAAGATAATTAGTGATTCTCTCTAACAGACAAATTGCTCAAAAATTAGAAAGACATTCAAGACATTGAAAAGGTCACCTAAGCAAAGATCTCCAGTTGGGATAAGGCTGATTGAGCCACAAATACAAATGGTACTGGGTGTAAAACGATCAGGGTTGATGTAAAGCAAAAAAGTCTCTTGAAACCGACTCAAGCTGATTGAGCAAAAGCCAAGCTGCCCAAGACTCAAGGCCACAAACCGACCACCACTTTTAAAACTGACAAAATTTCCTTTGTTTAAAATAGGAACAAAGCAGTGCAAGAAAAATGGTTCAAAAGAAAGAAAAAAAAAGAGAAGAGAAGAGTCGACAAAGGGAAGTTTCTCAAATCTTTGCCTTTATTTGTCTTGCTAGTATGCATAAAATATTGCCATTGCTCTTCACATTTTTCCTCCTAGGATAAAAAGTCCTAGTCTGATGGATTTTCTCCAAATAAAAATCTTAGTCTGATGAATTTTTCTCCTAAGATAGAAAACCTAGTCTGATGCATTTTTTCCTAGGATAGAAATCTTAGTCTGATGAATCTTTCTCCTAAGATAACAAAAAAGACCTAGTCTGATGAATTTTCTCCTAGGATCGAAATCTTAGTCTGATGAATCTTTTTCCTAGGATAGAAGACCTAGTCTGATGAATCTTTCTCCTAGGATAGAAATCTTAGTCTGATGAATCTTTCTCCTAAGATACAAAAAAAAAAAAGACCTAGTCTGATGAACTTTCTCCTAGGATCGAAATCTTAGTCTGATGAATCTTTCTCCTAAAATAGAAGACCTAGTCTGATGAACTTTTTCCTAGGATCAAAATCTTAGTCTGATGAATCTTTCTCCTAAGATAGAAAACCTAGTTTGATGAATTTTCTCCTAAGATAGAAATCTTAGTCTGATGAATCTTTCTCCTAAGATACCAAAAAAAGGAAAAAAGAAAAAAGACCTAGTTTGATGAATTTTCTCCTAGGATAGAAATCTTAATCTGATGAATATTTCTCCTAAGATACCAAAAAAGAAAAAAAGAAAAGAGACCTAGTCTGATGAATTTTCTCCTAGGATCAAAATTTTAGTCTGATGAATCTTTCTCCTTAGATAACAAAAAAAAAAGAGGACCTAATCTGATAAATTTTCTCCTAGGATCAAAATCTTAGTCTGATATCTTTCGCCTAAGATACCATAAAAAAAAACCTAGTCTGATGAATTTTCTCCTAGGATAATAAGTTTAAAAAAAAAGGGAAGTCTGGATTAAAAAAAGAGTCAATTTTTAGTTTTCTTAAGTTATCAATCTTTAATTTTCTTGAAATCAGGGGTTTCGCCTGGAGAATAGGGTCAGTTTTTAGTTTAGTCAAGCTTAGTTTATAGTTTTTCGCAAGCTCAATCTCAAATTTAGGAGATGCACTTCCTAGTTTGGGTTTTTCAGATTTTTATTTGTTTAGGAGACGCATATCCTAGTCGAGTCTTCAATTTTACTCTCATCATTGCATCATTTATCAATAGCATAGGTGATTTATAGTTCTGCTAACAACTCACAAATCTTCCTAGTGCAAACTGGGGCAGAAAAGTTTCTTTTGTTTTGTCTATTTTGTTGTAGTATCAGGCGCCCACCTGGAGAATGAGGGAATTCATTTCAAGTTTAAGTCATGAGAATTTATTTCAAGTTTTAAGTCATCAGGCGCCCACCTGGAGAACGAGGGAATTTATTTCAAGTTTTAAGACATCAGGCGCCCACCTGGAAAACGAGGGAATTTATTTCAAGTTTTTAAGTTAGCAGGCGCCCACCTGGAGAATGAGGGAATTTATTTCAAGTTTTAAGTCATCAGGGGCCCACCTGGAGAATGAGAAAATTTATTTCAAGTTTTAAGTCATCAGGCGCCCACCTGGAGAATGAGAGAATTTATTTCAAGTTTTAAATCATCAGGCGCCCACCTGGAGAACGAGGGAATTTATTTCAAGTTTTAAGTCAATATCAGGCGCCCACCTGGAGAACGAGGGAATTCATTTCAAGTGTTAAGTCAACATCAGGCACCCACCTGGAGAATGAGGGAATTTATTTCAAGTTTTAAGTCAACTTCAGGCGCCCACCTGGAGAACGAGGGAATTCATTTCACGTGTTAAGTCAACATCAGGCACCCACCTGGAAAACGAGGGAATTTATTTCAAGTTTTTAAAGTTAGCAGGCGCCCACCTGGAGAATGAGGGAATTTATTTCAAGTTTTAAGTCATCAGGCGCCCACCTGGAGAACGAGGGAATTTATTTCAAGTTTTAAGTCAGCATCAGGCGCCCACCTAGAGAACGAGGGAATTCATTTCAAGTTTTAAGTTAGCGGCAGGCGCCCACCTGGAGAATGAGGGAATTTGTTTCAATTTTCAAGTCATTAGCAGGCGCCCACCTGGAGAACGAGGAAATTCATTTCATGTTTTAAGTTAGCGGCAGACGCCCACCTAGAGAATGAGGGAATTTGTTTCAATTTTCAAGTCATTAGCAAGCGCCCACCTGGAGAACGAGGGAATTCATTTCACATTTCAAGTCAAATGCAGGCGCCCACCTGAAGAATGAGGGAAGTTGTTTCAGAATTCAATTCAAGTTAGAAGTACAGAAGCTCGCCTCAAGAATGCAAGCCGACAGTCCGAGATGACCAAAAGAAGAAGTCTCAATCCAGAATAAAAGAAAAAAAGTCAATTCAAAATGCAGAAGCAGATGAAAAGATATGGGCTGCTCAAGACATGACTGAAGTCGTAAGCTTTGCATGCCCCGTCTTGATCCGAAGAAGCTGAAGAGATGAATCTGCACCTGCAGCTAGCAAGCATCAATGTTCAAATCAAAAGTCTGCATGAAGAACCATTCAAGACTCAAGATCAAGCTCCAGAAGACTTATAGATAGGAATCTTGTAACTCATAGCTGACAGGCTTAGTTAGTCTTTTTCATTTTTGATTTTGATGTAATAACAGGATCGCGGACCGGAACCTCGACGGAACGGTATCTCACTCGACTCTCTCATCCTCTCCACACACTCCATCACTTCTGAACTACACGTGGCCTGATTCCTTTATAGCGAAGGATATGTAGGCAGCTCAGATACCAGGGCTCGGTCACAATCTTTTTGAATAAGTATCGGGTCAAAAATCAATTACGTTGCTTACTTGTTTCTTTGTTCAAAAACACTTTGTGTTTCCAAGCAAAGAGGGGCAGCTGTAAGCACGTAATTTTTGACCCACACATTAGAATTACCTTTAATAGTCCTAGTATTTTTTAGAATATTTATTTGAGTTTATTTCTATAGGATTTCACTTTATTATTAATTTTAATTCTATTTTTTAAAGCATAAAAATTGAAAAAATACAAAAATAGTTTTATTTTCTCTATTTAATTTAGGTATTAGGTATTTTTAGAAAGATATTATTTTTATTATTATTTGAAAATACCAAAAAATAGTTTTTGTATTAATTAGTATATTTTGATAGTATTAGTATTTTTATTTTTATTTTTTGCTCAATGAGTAAGAATTGAATTTGGGCCAATTGGGAGCTCATTTTTGTATTTTGGTGGCCCAGCAAGACAAAGGCCTATTCTTCCCAATCCCTTTTAGCCCAAACCCTTTTCTCACCCATCAAACCCCTCCCTTAATCATAGCCATTGATCTACTTTTATCCAAAAGCCAATACTCACTCCCCACTACCATATAAAAACCAAATTAACACCCAAAAACCCTAGGCTAATTCTCCCACTTCAGACACAAAAAAGAACCAGCTGCCGCAACCTATACAAAAAACAAAGCACCTGAGATCTAAAAAAATACAGAGGAGAAACGAGAGAAAAGGGGACTGCTTCTCCTTCCTCAAAGTAGCGGCTCCATGAAGTAGCCATAAACAGCTCTGAAAATCAGAGAAAACCACCCACCATCCTCCATTAAACCACTCTCAAAATCACCACAAATAACCTGAAATCAGTCCCCAAAATGCAGAAGTAAAGCGACCTTCAAATCTCCATGAAAACCGGCCATTTTTGTCCCTAAAAACAACCTTCAAGTCCAGCCCCCATCACCCATGAATATCACCCAAAAACAGCCCTGTTTCCACACAAAAAACTCCAACAAACAAACACCAAACGCAGTAAAAAAAATACCAGCAAAACGTCATCCAAATCTGCGAATTTCCAGCAGTAAAAACGCAGCAGAAAACTCTGTCAAAACCACCCAAAATCAGCTGCGTCTCAACACCGAACCACTGTTGAGTTTCGAGTTTTACCGGTAGGCTTCGAGGTCGCCGCTCGCCGCTCCGAGGTCCGGTTCGACGGTCTTCGTTCTTTTGTTCAGTATTCTTCTCAGCGGCTGCCATTGAGGTTCCTTTCTTCCGATGTGCATTTAATTGAATACTAAGTTCATGGATATATGATTTTGTCTTTATGTGATTTGTGAGATTAAAATAATTCTCTTATTAACTTTTGTTCCATCCTATCATTAAGCTTTGCTGGTTTATTGCTTAAGTGGTTGATTTTTGGTACACAGTGGGTGTTAGATTTAGAAGAAAAATTCATGCTTGGCAATTGATAATTAGGAGCTAATTTATCCGTTAATGGGTCATATGGTATCTTTTGAGAATGAAGCTTTTAAGTTCATTTGGTTTAGGTAGAAGCTGGCTTAACCTTTCAAGTAGTAAGTTTGGCTATTCAATTGTTTTGGCCATGGAGTGATCATTTTTTTTTGGAAAATTAAACTTGGGCGAAATAATTTGATCTTTTTAAGGCTCAAAGTAATTGAAAAGGTTATTTTATCTCTTGTAAATTAATAGAAATAAGAATAACTTATCGAACATCGTAGCTTGCTTTAGGCGTGATTAATAATGAATCATCGTGGCCATGGGTACGGTTTTCGTGGCATGGTCACGATACGTAAATCTCATTCGGGCGTGTATTTCATGTGACCCGACCACAACTTCTAATAATAATTAAAATAAGCATGTCGTAAATTGCGGGTGCATTTCATATGGTGCGGTTTGCGACGTGTGCCAAAATGACAAGTGTACGATATTGCGACTTATTCAAACAAACTCCATAAATAATTAAAAGTGGTCAGAAGGCTAAAAAGCACAATAGGTTTTAAATATGTAATAAGTCAGATAATTGAGCCAATTATTAATAGTTGAGCGACCGTGCTAAAATCACGGAATCCGGGAATGCCTAACACCTTCTCCCGGCTTAACAGAATTTCTTACCCGGTCTCCTGTGTTCGCAGACCATAAATAGAGTCAAATTTCTTCGATTTGGGATTTAAAATAAATCGGTGACTTGGGACACCATAAATTATCTCAAGTGGCGACTATGAATCAATAAACAATCTCATTTCGATTTATGTCACTTTAATTAGCAAAACTCCCCTATCCCCTATCCCCTATCCCCTCGGAAAAAAGGAGGTGTGACAAATTATATTTTATGTTAAAACCAAATAATTAAATTTTTAATTAATTATTTAGCAAGAGAATCTAATTAAATTATTTTTTAAATTCATCATATGAGTAAAATTATTTTTCAAATTGAAAAAATATATAATATTAAGAAGGCCATACAAGTGTTTGAGGAAGCACAATCAAAGCTAAATCCTGAACAAGAATAAGCTTTCAAGACTATATTATAAAAAATCGATCCTGGTATAGCAGAATTATCCTTTATAGATGCCTCCGGCGGAATCGAAATAATATTCCTATGTAATGCATTACTTGCAAATGTCATATCAAGAGGCATGATATTGTTAGCAATAAGAACAAGTGGTGTACTAGCAATGATTTTATTATGAAATCGTACAACTCACTTTAAATTTGATATACCTCTTTAAATAACTGAAATAATCATCACAAATATATAAAATCAGATCAATAGTACTAAATTTATAAGGAAAGCAAAAGTGATAATGTGGGATGAAGTTCTTTTGGCTAAGCGTTAGACGATCGAAACAATCGCGCATAGTTTTAGAGATATATTGGATATCGATGAACCGTTTGGTAGAAAAGTAATAGTTTGGGAGATGATTTCTGTCAAGTACGATCAGTAGTTTCAAAAATGACCAAAGCAGAAACTGTAAAAACTAGCTTGCTAAAATTATACTTATGATCTCAAATAAAAAATATTCAAATTCAAATGATAAGAAATGTAAAAGTAAGAAAAGATCCAAACATTCAGTGACTTCTTGCTTGGTGTCAGAAACGAAGAAGAGCATCCAATAAAAGATGATTTGGTTCTTCTAGAAAACTTGGTTATCAACCCCAATAGTAACAGTAGTGCATTTAATAAGGAAAATATTTTCATCATCAAATTAAAACACAATTTGTGCAAATTATATGATAGAAATTAAAGAGCTATCTTAGCTAGCAGAAATGAATATGTTGATCAACTAAATAAAAGGTTGATTGCTAAGTTTTATGGTAAAAACAAAATATTTTTCAGTTTTGACTCAACAGAAGATAATACCAACAATAACTACCAAGAAGAATACTTAAATACTTTAATACCAATTGGCTTTCTACCGTACATGTTTGTTGTCAAGTTCATTATTTCTTACGTATGTTTGTGTCACCATATATATAATAGACTAAGTTAAAATTGATCTTTCATTGCATATAGTGCCTGTCATGCTACTGAAAACTTAGATCCGTTGAATAACTTATGTAATAGTACACATATGGTATATAGAAGTTTTGACAATAACGTCATACATGCAGAATTTATGATACATGTCAATATACTTCTAAGTATGTGTTTATCCCCGAATGCAACTTTATCTTTCGAAACTAAAGAATATCCTTTTAAATTTGTGTGAAAATAATTTTCAGTATGTTTATGTTTTGTAGTTATAATAAATAAAGCACAAGGACAAACATCCTAAATATTGAACTATATTTATCACAATAGTAACCAAAGCATTAGAAGGAAATATATACAAAAAAATACTGTTTATAAAGAAGTGTTTGGTAAGATACCATCACATTCGATACCTTTAAACTACGATACTTAATTATCAACTTAATATGACTAAAATTGATCATTTATTTAATTTAATTTTATTATTTCTTCATATAAATAAATATTTAAACCATCATGTGTCATTATTAACATGCAACGCACGTTTATAGATACTAGTTAATAGAACAGTATTAAAGTGTCATAAAGTAATTGAATTACTCATTCATTGCAAAGCGCATTAAAATTAAATTGTATTCTATGTAAATTCCTCAAATTAAATTATAGGTTGAATGGGCTCTCCTATTTAGTAGGCTACTCTTTTTAGTTAGACTCTCATATTTTGAAGGGATTTTTACCTAGCTATAAACTATATGAATTTTTTTACCCTTTCTAAATAAATTTTAACTTAATTATATGGGTATATATATTTTACCAATTATATATATTTTAAGAATTAATTGAGATATCAATTACTCCCGTGTCTCTCTAACGTTCCTTTCCCACTCCCCCACATTTCTGAACCTCTCTCCCTCCATTAACGCTGGACTTTCTTATTTTTTTAAAAAATATTTCCAATTTCTCTCTCAAAATTCTAGGTTTGCCTGACATTATTCGAAATCCTTAGTTCAACAACAATTCCTTCTATATCGATGAAGAAAAAAGGAACTCCGACGAAAAGCCCTAAAAAACCTACTGATTCTAGAGATGGTAAAATTCTTACATTTGATTTGGGTGCTTTTACACAAGATTCACCCAAAAAAAGGTAAAATTCCGACATGCAATACCAGATAAAAAGTCTCCACCTAATTAGAGAAGCCCTCAGCTAGAAGGACGCTATATTAGGCGATTGTATAATATTGGTAGGGAAACCCTGTTTATGGCGGGTAATTTATAATATTTGGAGAATTTATGTAAATAAATTTTATATAGTGTATAGAAAGGAAAAAATTCCTGATCAGCTCTCGAGGCCGTACGAAACGATACTAAGGAAGTCAAGGTTTACCTTTTGAATTTTGACGAATACTCCTAATATTTTCTTTGAAAAAAAAATTCTTACAACCAAACACAACAAATGAGTAATTTTTCGAACAATATTTTTTGGTCCTAACGGTGGTCTATATGAATTTCCCTATGTTATAACTTGTGACCCGTTCAATTTCTAAATTCTCGTCGTTAAACCCTGCCGTCAACAGTCAAAGTTCCTTCCAATGACTCAAATTACAGCTCGTCAAAATAGAAACTTGATTCCTCTTACGTACTCAATTTCATGCATATAAATAGACCTCTATTTTTGCATTCACTCCATCATAATTTTTTTAAAACATTTCTTGATTCAAAATTTTCTTTCCACTAATTAACCATCAATATGAAACCCCAAAGCAGTGCTATCTTCTTAACTAGTACCATAATTTTGCTATTAATTAGCACCACACCACATGCAGAAGCCACTAGGGTTCTGTTAGAAAAAAGAGTTAGAGGGATAAATAACAAAAATCTTTTGTTATCATCTCTGTATAATCCCGTTCACACTCCTACACCGAACCCCGGCACCGGAAGTAGCGGCACCGCCAGCCGAGCGGTGGTTATGGAGAAGAACTTCGCCGGTCGCAGTAGGGTTGCCCATTCTCCTCTCACTCAGACACCAACTCGTGCTTCTTCCAATTGGAATCCACATGCAGAAAGCTGAACAAGACGAGTTTAAATGGAGTAACATAAATAGTAAATTTCATGTAGTCGACCCCAATTGAGGCGGTAGCATGCAGTTGTTGTATCAAACTATTCAACCCGGAGCCCTGTCAAATAATACAAGATTATTCCTTCTTTCTTTCATTATTTTATTGTTTTACATGTAATCCCTATCATTCTTCACATCGAAGCAAATCCAAATAATGAAAATAATATTACATTTGAAGTTACCTATTTTTTTATAGACTTTACTATAGTGTTACTGGTCCTAGTTTTGATGTAGTTAATTTTAATTTTGTATTGGTTATATATATATATATATTACCTTCAATCAAATTGCTATAATCACTACTGTTAACACAAATTAGTATTGCCAATTATGCATGAAAGAAACGAAAAAAGAGGAAGAAGAAGGAAAACAAATATAGAGAAAGGCAATATATATATTATTAGAAAAAGGATTCGACCTTGGCGAAGGGGAAGGGAGAAGAAAAACAAAAAATAAATAAATATAAAGACAGTGAAAATGAGGAAGCTATTATTTTGAACAAAATATGAGACGATTATAGAAATAAGACATTTTCCCTCCATCGTGCTCCTCTCTCCCACATTATTTGACTATGCTAGAGAGCATTATGAAAGTTATTTTTTCGTTCCTCAGCAGTAGATATTAGTCTTTCGTAAGTATATTTTCTCTTCTTTAACAATTAGTTGACTAATGATATCTTAGCTTTTACTAATTTAATAGATTCTAGAAAATTCTCTCTTACTTATTGCGTTTTGCTTTTATATATAAGGGCAAAAAGAGAGGTATGGAATTTGAAATAATATTTTCTTAAATCTTTGTGTACTTGATAAATATTAATGGAGGGAGTGAAACTAGTTGTTTTAACTGCTTCACGAACATTTGCATGTAAGCTCAAGGGGACGCACGATTTTTGAAGTTATAATTTAAGCATAGAATTTTTTTTTTATTTTTTTTTTGGGTATCAGACTAGAGAGGTTATTGAAAGTGATAAAAAAATGTTTCTTTTTCAAATTTGGAAACAGTAAAAAAGTGTGATTAACTAACAAGTAATAATTAGCAAACCAAATTTATTTTAATTACTTCTTTGTCAAACTTTTTGACTTAGGATAGGCCGTGAGCAAGAAGAAACGATTATCAATGAGATTTATAGCTTGCTTGGCCAAACTTCTAAAATTAGCTTATTTTCAAAATGATTTTTTCAAAAGTGATTTCCAAAAAGTATTTTTGGTGAAAAATATTTTGTGTTTGGCTAATTTATTTCAAAAATATTTTTGAACAGTAATTAATATTTGGCCAAACTTTTAAAAGTGATTTTAAATATATTTTTCCCAAGAGCATTTTTCGAAAAAAGTACTTTTGATGGAGAAGCTAATTTTTTTACTTCTCAAAAACTACTTCTGCTTCTACTTAAAAGTATATTTTTCCTTTTAAGGTTTGAGCAAACACTTAAATTTTTTTTTTAAAAAAAATACTCTTGAGAACAAAAAAAAAAAAAAAAAATACTTTGGCCAAAAAGAAGCTTGGTCAAACTGGCAATTAGTCCTCAATCTAAATGGTTTAGGTAAAATATACAAGTTGCAAAGAATAAGCTAAGCTTGCAAATTCCTCATGCTCCGGCCAACGCTAAAATGTTTGTTTCATTTTTCTCTCCTTTTCTCTTATGTTTATCGTATTTTGTTCAATTAAATGCGCCAAGTTGCGTGTGATTTGCCACTACCATCGTTTGAATTCCATAGTGCAAAATAAAATTTACTTTCTCATGTCATAAAAAAATAATTACACATGTAACTTTTGTAATAATCCTGTATTAGTGACATGCAAAACATGAGTAAACGACCCGTTATATATCAGGTAATCGTACTTGTGTAAAAACAATTACAATTTCATGTCATTCAAAAGTCAATTACAAATAATTTCTATAATAAAGCATATATTGATCAGGCAACGTAAACAACAGACAAATAAGTAAAACTACATTCATAATCTTTTTTTTTTTTTTTTTTTCATAAACCAACATAATTTTTTTTTTTAAAAAAAGTAAGCAATTAGATAATATTTTCGCATACCTCACTTGTGGGATTTAGAGGCAGACCTAGGATCTGAAGGTGGCGGGGCACATGAGCGAACTGCTCAACCACTGCCCCCATCGAACTTTTGATCTTAAGGGTTCTGAATAAAATTATGATTGTTTTCAATATATATATGTTCAATGCCGAAGTTAACGGGGTCACCCCTTTTTTCAGAGGCAGATCCAGAATTTAAATTCTATGGGTTCAACTTTAAATTTTTTTAACATTGAACTCATTATATATTTAAAGTTATGGGTTCATATCTATTATTTTTAAAATTTTAATGAATTTTTATATATAATTTTTTGCCCCGCGTCGAAAGTTATAGATTCAATTGAACCCGTAACTACCACTGCATCCGCCCCTGCCTCTTCTACTAGCATAGGTTCACCTCTAGTAGGATTACACTGAGTTTATTATTGTTGTTGGTGTCGCGTTTATTATGTTTAATCACATATGACCAGTTCAGGTTTTCCTTCTTTTTTCAAATCTGACCAGTTCAGTTCAAGCCCAACAGTCAATGGTCAAAGCCCTCCCATAAAACTAGCGGTTCGCGAAATAATCAAAGTCTTAACACACGTTATATTATGTAACTATATAATAACAGAAGATAAGTTTCTTATAATCATCTTCATATCAAAACTCATCAAAATCTAATTCCTTCATTCCCAGCTTTTTACGAAAATATCAACATCATGAAAACTCAAATTAACAAATTTTCAGCTCCTGTTCGTATGATAATCATATTAGTGCTAATTATTTTTACAATTTGCAGTCAAACAAGTGAAGTTGCAGGAAGAGTTCTTAGATATGACGAACATCTTTTATTACCTTCTTTGCAAAAACGGCCACCAGTTCGTACTCCTAGTTCCAATCCCGGTACTGGTGCACATACTACTAGTACTGACATTACTAACCAAATTACAGAAAGGAATTTTGCTGGTCGTAAAGAAGTTGTTCATCCTCCTCCTCTTCCTCCAACTTCAAATGATGAATATTCACTGCTACAGTTAGCTAATAATTAGCTGCCCATTGAAGATAATTAGCCCCCATTAACAACAGGACCTAACTACAGCTGACGGTGCTATAAACTAATTAATTTTAGGATATTCATTTTATTTATTTTATTCTTATATGATTTTGATCATTTTATTTATTTCAATGTACGTATATGAAACGAGAAGTTCATACATGGACTAATTCAATATACCGTTGGGTACAAAGTATAAACTGTCTCTATATTATTCTTAACGCGATATGTATACATCGACTGTAAAATGTACAAAAGGTAATAGTAATTGATTCGTACTCCATATTTAAACCAAATTATATTAATTTTCCATGATTAACTGATACATTGATATGTGAGTCTATTAATTAGCTCTGATTAGTGCAATAACAAATTAAAAAATACATGTGATGTATTCATTTGATACGGTGTGTATAGATTTGGCAGACCTTATCGTCAATACCTTTTTCTTCTTAATATCCACTCTCTATTTAGGATTTGCAATGGTAGGTACATGACGTTGGGCGTGAACAAAATCCCACATGCAAAGTAGAAAAGAAAAGGATTCTACTTATAAGGTGTTGGAAACACTTAGGTGTGAGGTCTTTTGGGAAAATCGTGCGGATTTGGCTCAAAGCGGATAATATCACATCATATTAAGAATATCTTTGAGCCATTTTAGCTCAACAACTGGTATGAGAGTTAATAGTTTGGGGGGACGAGTATGAATATGGCAGAGTGATGGCGTTGGGCCCGGCTTAGTGCCTTTGCTCGTCTATGGGCCGATTTACTACCTTTACCCGTAGCTTCAAATTAAAGACGTGTACATGTACAACTTCTCCATGGACTTCATTGACTGTAAATACTCGGATCATGTGGGTGACACACAGTTAATCTTCATATTAGTGATGGGTCATGTGGAACTTATCACACAGTTAATCTTCCAAATTAGTGATGGATCACGTAGAACTTCTTCAAGGAGAAGATTGTTGGGCGTGTGAACAAAGTCTCACATAGAAAGCAAAAATAAAATTCAAGGTATTAGAAAGTCTTAATAGTGTGAGGCCTTTTGGGAAAACAGTACGGACTTGACCCAGGGAGATTTGCAGTTGTACCCTATATTTGTGTCACCTTTTAATCTGTACTCTATTTTTAAAAATTATTGATTTGGTAAATAGCTGACAAAAAATTCGTAATAGTATTACAATTACACCCCTGATAAATTTGCCTTATTCATCAGCATAACATAACACGTTCATTAAATTCAGATAAAGTTACAGGACTATCAAAATATGTACGCATTCGCTTCAACCAATGTTTTACTCTCTTTTTTTCTACTTTTATCAAATTTTACTTATTTATATAGTATTTCTTATGGGTTGGTTTTTTTTTTTTTTTTTTTGAATCTCATATGTTGAAGAATATTTTGGGACATACTTGATTACATGACAGAATGTCAATGAGTATCTGAATCAGCAGCTACTCACAACACATGATATTGTATCAACATATAAATGATTCAGATTCTAAAATTATTCTTCATGTATATGGATTTATTATCATTTATTGGATGCTAAAACTTCATGCTAATATAGCATGAAATTGTTTCACATTGAAGCTAAAACTTCATGTTAATGCATGCTGAAGTTATTTATCCTGCAGTCTACAGTTTTGTCATGAGTTTTATCCGAAATTTCAGTCTAAACATACTGAAATTATTTAGTTCATTTGCTAAAATTTCAGTTTAAACATGCTGAAGTTATTTAGTTCATTTGCGAAAACTTCAAACTAAACATACTTGAGCTTTTTAATTCATTTGCTAATACTTCAGACTAAACATGCTTAAATTTTTGTCTTGCAATATGTAATTTTCTAATGAGTTTTTGCTAATGCATGCTGGAGTTATTTAGTTCATTTGCTAAAACTTCAGACTAAACATGCTTAAGTTATTTAGTTCATTTGCTAAAACTTATGGCTAAACATGCTTAAGTTATTTAGTTCATTTGCTAAAACTTCAGACGAAACATGCTTAAGTTTTTTAGTTCATTTGCTAAAATTTCAGACTAAACATGCTTAAATTTTTTAGTTCATTTGCTAAAACTTCACACTAAACATGCTTAAGTTTTTGTCTTGTAGTATGTAATTTTCTAATGAGTTTTTGCTAATACATCCTGAAGTTATTTAGTTCATTTGCTAAAATTTCAGACAAAACATGCTGAAGTTATTTAGTTAATTTGCTAAAATTTCAGACTAAACAAGCTGAAGTTTTTTACTTCATTTGCTAAAATTTCAGACTAAACATGCATAAGTTTTTGTCTTGCAGTATATAATTTTCTAAAGAGTTTTTACTAATACATGCTGAAATTATTTAGTTCATTTGCTAAAATTTCATGCCAAAACATGCTGAAGTTTTGTAACGCAGTCTACAGTTTTGTCCTGAGTTTTATCAGAAATTTCAGTCTAAACAAACTGAAGTTTTTTAGTTTATTTGTTAAAATTTCAGCCTAAACATGCTTAAGTTTTTGTCTTGCAGTTTGTCAATAATCTTTTATTAAAGAAGGGCAAAATCATCTTTTTAAAATGCTTTTAATAAAAAAAATAGGTACGGATGCAAACGAAAAAATAAAACGGGTATAAGTTAAAAATGGAAGACCAAATAGGGCGTCCCATGCAATTTTTACCTTGACCCAAAGCGGACAATGTCACATTATATTAAAAGTATCTTTGGGTAATTTTAACCCCAAACGAAGACAAAAGTCAAATGATTTTTGTTCCCCTAGTTTTACAAGACATTAATGTAGACTTTAGTCAATAACGTATGGGTTACGACCTTAGCCACCCAAGTGACGGAACTAATACTCTAGGAATATGATTCAACCAAATACCCTTTCTCTTCACTTTGTTCAATTCTATTTTGGGGTGAAATCTTGAAATCTTTAGCACACTTATGTAGCAGTGATTGGTACAAACCTGAAAATTTTATAATTTTCAAAGTCATCGCATGCGAGTAATAATACATTCAAAGTGATGACCATAGTTCAAGGGAATAAAACATAAGTAAACCATTAATAAATCTTTTAACATAAGTAAACCAACCCCTCACCTCCGCCCCCAAAAGGGGAAAAAAATACATATAAACTTAACATATAAAAAACATGTAGAAAATTTGAAACACTTTCAAATTTGGTGATTGAAATTGGAAATGTCCTTTTATCTTTTTTTGTTTCCCATTACGTTTCTCCTGACAAAAGGCGGATCCAGGATTTCAAGAGAATAGGGGTATTATTATGAAGAGATGGATCTAGAATTTATATTTGACTGATTTAACTTTAGTTATCATGACCCAGAACACTTTTAAAAGTATATGTTCAAAATTATATTCTTTTTGAAATTTTAGTAATTTTTACATATATATCTATACTCCGTGTCGAAAACTAGACCGTTCAGAGTGAGATTTGAATTGCCAATTTTACTTGTAGAGGTGCACCCAATAATTGCACCATAATAGTCTTTGAGCATGGGGTTCACACACATATATTTAATTAATTTTGAAAAAATATATAATATTATTATACATAGTTTAGGGAGAGAAGTATGAGTTCACGTGAACCCATATCCCTCGACTTGGATACGCCTATGTTCCCAACTATATAATACTGGCAACGCGCTTAACTTTTTATCCTTGAATTTGCTCGATATAGCCTTTTCTTCCTTGTCAACAGAAAAGGACGTTAATTTGTACTATATACAGTTTGGTATTATTGTTAAAACTAAAAAAGTTTAATGAATAAGATGATGGTATGAGAATTTTTCATTACGTTTTATTGTGTTCTGATCAGTTGGCGAAGCCAAAAATTTCTTCAAGGGTGTTCAAACTTGAAAGAAGTGAAGAAAATTTTCACGACAAAAGGTGTTCAACGTATGTTATAGACCTCTAAAACCTAATATTTTAACTATATATACAGTGTAATTTTCGGACGAAGGATGGTCAATTGACCATCTTTTAAGACATGGTCAATTGACCATCTTTTAAAACTACTACCATCTTTTAAGACATGTAGCTTCACCCCTGGTTCTGATATTTATTATCACAAGACTAAAACCAAGCTATCCAATACTGGCCTGGAGACGAAAAATTAAATTTCTTGATTAGGTTCTGGAAATTAAGAGAAGAAAGAACTTGAAATTTATATTGTATTTATAGAGACCTTCGACGTTTGTATTTTAAAAAAATGTTGCGCAACATGGTCTCTGATACTAAGTGCAAAAATATTTAATGTGTATCAGTACATAAATGCGAATTTGGACTTTAAATTTAATGAGTTTAATTATGAATTCTTTGGGAAAAAATTGGGTTCAAATCATGATATTTGTACTACTTTTTCAGGATTTTTCACAAATATATATATTATCTATGTCAAGGAGGATGGGTTCAATTAAAATTGCTCCTAATTAAGATACAAGTGCAATACTAACATCACTATTTGTCGCCAGCCAATAACTAATCTGGACACATGTTATCTGTAATTTGCTTCTTGAATAATCTAATATCATTTCAAGCTCTCAATTATATTCATTGTTTGCTCTTTGAATCTTCTTTTATGCAGTTTCGTTTTAACATATAGTCAATGAGCACAATAAGAATTATATTGTATGTCATTATGCAAGAAAGGTAAAATTGAGGATTAAGCCATAGTTCACCGATAAAACTGTTACCTTATACTCCCCCACTTCAATTTATTTCCTTTTCGGAATACGAGGGTCAAATTAATTAATTTTCTATGTGAATTCGGATATAGGATCTTTAACAACAACAATAACAACGACCCAGTGAAATCCCACTAGTGGGGTCTGGGAAGGGTAGTGTCTACACAGACCTTACCCCTACCCCGAGGGGTAGAGATAATTTTTCCGAAAGATCCTCGGTTCAAGAACACGAAAAGAGGTAATATATCAATAATATCAATAAAAACCATAGATATAGCCATACAGGGTCTTTAAATTTTTTGAAATAAAATTTATATTTAGAAACTAGATAAAAAGTATTATAAGTCACTAATATTAAAAAATTATTTACAAAAAATATGGCCAAAAAATATTTATTTGACTCCTCACATAATAAAAGACCTTTTTAGACCTTTTTTTCCCCTCTAGCGAGCCCTTGTGGAGATGGAAAAGAAAGTGTTTAAACACCGCAGGATTGAATTTTTTTATTAAATATGTCTATATAGACAATAAGTATTATAAAAATATTAGGTATGAATATAAAAATAACACTATTTATTACTATAGTAAATTATTCATTTGTTCACTTCTTTATATATTAACACCTCACCACTAGTAAAGAATTATGTTACTTCATAGACTTAAAAGACTCATGTAACCCAAAAATAAAATAGACTTCTCGACTCATTCGTCATTTCTTTTTGTTTCCTTAAAGCCAACACGTCTTTAGGTTTATGACAAATTATAAAGTCGAGTGAGTTCCATTTTCTGATTTATTCTCCGTTAGACAAATTCAATTTCTTAGTTCCTGTGTGCACCCCAAGCAGTCAATGGTCAGAGCTCTTCTACCAAAAGAAAACTTGCCAAAGAACAAAGATAATTGAAATTTTGTAGAAAGTCAAAAATTAAAGAGCTAGTTTAGTTTCAGTTTTCATGTGTATAAATAGATATACTTCCTCACTTATAATATTATTATTCACAATATCTTTTCAATCTCTCTCATCATATCCTTAGTTTAGTACAATTGTGAAACAACATTAACATGAGACTTATAATAACACCATTTCTCCTTCTCCTTGTTCTTTCAATGATTGAAACAAATGAAGCTATAAGAATTCTTGATGAAACTCACCTTTTGTTACCATCTTTGCAAACCCGTCCCCCAGTTAAGGCTCCATCACCCAATCCAGGAACCGGTGCTACTATTAATATGGCAGCCAAAGTCACTGAAAGAAACTTTGTTGGTAGCAAAAAAGTTACAAGAACTCTTGATGAAACTACTCATCTTTTACTACCATCTTTGCAAACTCGTCCCCCAGTTAAGACTCCATCACCCAATCCAGGAACCGGTGTCAGTGTTGATATGGCAGCTAGAGTCACTGAAAGAAACTTTGTTGGTCGTAAAAAAGTTACAAAAACTCTTGATGAAACTAGTCATTTTTTACTACCATCTTTGCAAACTCGTCCCCTAGTTAAGACTCCATCACTCAATCCAGGAACCAGTGCCAGTGTTAATATGGCAGCCAGGGTCACTGAAAGGAATTTTGTTGGTCGTAAAGAAGCTACAAGAACTCTTGATGAAACTAATCATCTTCTACTACCATCCTTGCAAACCCGTCCCCCAGTTAGGACTCCATCACCCAATCCAGGAACCGGTGCTAGTGTTAATATGGCAGCCAGAATCACTAAAAGGAACTTTGTTGGTCGTAAAGAAACTACAAGAACTCTTGATGAAACTAATCATCTTCTACTACCATCCTTGCGAACTCGTCCCCCAGTTAAGACTCCATCACCCAATCCAGGAACCGGTGTCAGAGTTAATATAGCAGCCAGAGTCACTGAAAGGAACTTTGTTGGTCGTAAAGAAGCTACAGGAACTCTTGATGAAACTAGTCATCTTCTATTATCATCTTTGCAAACTCATCCCCTAGTTAAGATTCCATCACCCAATCCAGGAACCGGTGTCAGTGTTAATATGACAGCCAGAGTCATTAAGGGGACTTTGTTGGTCGTAAAGAAGCTACAAGAACTCTTGATAGAACTAATTATCTTCTACTACCATCTTTGAAAACCCGTCCCCGAGTTAAGACTCCATCACCAAATCTAGGAACTGATGTTAATGTTAATATGGTAGCCAGAGCCACTGAAAGGAATTTTGTGGGACGTAAAAAAGCTACAAGAACTCTTGATGAAACTAGTCATCTTCTACTACCATCTTTGAAAACCCGTCCCCCGGTCAAGACTCCATCACCCAATCCAAAAACCGGTGCCAGTGTCAATATGGCAAGCAGGGTCACTCAAAGAAACTTTGTTGGTCGCAAAAAAGTTACTTTTGTTCCTCCTCTTCCTTCTACTACAAACGTTTGACAAGAATAACTCTTTATTTGTAACAATAGTCAATTAATTCATATACTTAACATAGAATAAAACAATTAAGACTTTCAATTTAGTGGTACTGTACTCTCACGTTATAGATGTGGATTCAATTACAGTTATTTGGTATAAATGGTGTTTAAAGAGAACATTGTTGATCAATTGTCTTTATTTTTTTATATTTGGAATGTATTGATGTAAGCACGTAATTTTTGACTCGCGCAACTTTTAAAAGTAGTATTTCAAAAATATTTGTTTATTTTCATTTTTAATAGGATTTCAGTCAACTTTTAGTTTTAATTTTAAAACATAACTTTGAAAATACAAAAATAGTTTTATAACATTTTTTTAGCTTATTAGTATTTTATAATATTTATAATATTTAAAAACAAAAACACCAAAAATATTTTTATTTTAATATATATTTAACTTTAATAGCTTATTCTTATTAACTAAGATTAATTAGTATATTTTGGTAGTATCTTTATTTTTATTTTTATCCAATGAGAAATAATTGAATTTGGACCAATTGGGAGCTCATTTTCGAATTTTAGTGGCCCAACAAGACAAAAGCCCATTCTTTTTATCCCAAACCCTTTTCTCACTCATCAAACTCCTCCCCTAATCATAGCCATTGATCTACTTTCATCCAAGGGCCAATATTAATTCCCCACCCCAAATAAAACCTAACTATTTTTCCTAATTCCTAGACCTAGCCGCACCTCTCTAAAAATAGAGAATTCTCCATCGTCTCTCTTCTCTCAACTGAGAGACAACAACCACCCTCTCGTCTCTCTAGCACGCCTACTCCCTCTTTCTTCATTCCCCCTTCGAAAAAAGGAGGTGTGACAGCTCTGGCGACTCTGCTGGGGATCGAACCCAGAATCTCTGGTTCAGGGTTCAGAATTCGAGCTTAGAATAATTGTGATACTTGATTTTGTTTATAATCTGATTTTTACGTGTTTGAGCCTAATGTGCTAAATACCGCTTTTTACCGCTTTGATATTGTTTGAACTGTATATAAACTGCTACGAAACCCTCCTTCTCTCTGAGTCTTCTAAATCTTCTGGGGAGCGTGCACTTCGCGTGGCTTCTTTTCTGTTAGAGTCATATCCTAATTTTAGAATGAGGTTCGGACAAGTTGCAAAGCCGGTGAAGCTTCTGTATTCCCGGTACGCTGCCCCCCTCGGCTCGAGTTGCCCGCTCGGGTAAGCCAGGTCTAGAACAATACACCCAGAATTTAAACTTAGAATAACACAGCCTCATGCCGGATCCCTAGTAGGTACGTTTGCTTGCATCACGTGCATTTGACTTAGGGAACTCAACACAGGGGTTGGGTCCGTCTAGGATAGGTGTATCCAAAATTAAAGGACCATCCTGATGCATTCTTTACGTGCTACTTGTGCATTAATTTACTTGGCTTGTATGTTGACCGGCTTCTTGAGTTAGAAAATAAAAAATAAAAAAAAAAACAATAGAAGAGAAAAATCAAAGAGTGAGGTAGGATACAAAAACGCTTGGTTTTTACAATCCCGGTATTCAAAAAAAAACCGTTACTCTGTCAAAATTTCAAGAATAAAGTGAGAAAAGCATTTCAAAATAAATCATATTTGTATGTGCATCAAAATTGACCGAACTACGCGGGTTTGATTCTCACTGGATGTGAGATACGTAGGCAACCCTCATCGGGTCCGGCCCAGGTTTTGCAAAAATAACAAAAAAATACATCATTTTGTCATAAATAAATTTAGGGGACGCCATTTTCTGTCCAAATAGCCAGAAACGTCCCGACGGGACGCCGAAAGTCTTGTTTTGCAAAAATAGCCACCTATGGCTCTTTTCCTAATTTTGACCACTTAGCAAGCACAGTTTTAAAATCTTCATTTCTGAAGGGCCGAAGGGCCGTATTTGCAAAGGTGGCCTTGAGTTGTTTGAGTTTTATTTTGCAAAAAAATAATCTTTCTTTCGGGGTCAAAAATAAAATAAAATAAAAAAAAAAAATCAAAAATCACTTGTTTTTAACTAGTTGCCTTAAATAAAAATGTGTAGGATGAGCACTGTTGAAAATATACCTTTTCGAGTCGTAGACGAGATTTCACTAGGACTCCACATGTGGTGGAACGATCTGGGGGAGGTCGCCAAACGTTCTGTGACAAAGGCTTTAGGTGGGCTTACTGGTCTTCTGGAGATTAAACCAAGGGTTGATATAATCGAAGCTTTGATACCGTTTTGGGACCCGACACACAATGTTTTCCACTTCTCTGATTTCGAGTTGACCCCTACACTAGAAGAGATAGCAGGTTATGTTGGTTTCGAAGGGAAGCTAAGGCATCAATATCCAGTAGCACCAAGAACTGTAACCCCTCATAAATTTTTGGACCTCTTGAGTATTAGCCGGCAGGTTAAAGATGAAAATTTAGCCGGAGGATTCTGCATATTCCGTTTTTTATACAGCCGGTATGGGGACCCCCACGGATTTGAGGCTCCGGACACTGGTTTGAATCATCAGGGAAATAAAGACAAATGGGAAGCACACAGGGGTTTGGCCTTTGTGGTGGCATTTTTAGGCACTCTGATATGCCCAAGGAGTGACAGACATATAGAATTGGGGCTCGCAGGAGTGGCCGACTTTATGGTCAAAAAGGCCAATGGCACTATCATACCGATGATTCTCGCAGAAATTTACCGAGCTTTAACCGCTTGTCGAGCCGGGACAAAGTTTTTTGAGGGTTGCAACTTGCTTTTACAAATGTGGTTAGTAGAACATCTTTGTCATCGCCCAGGTTACATGAACTACGGTCTGACCGGACTCAATTGCATCGAAAAATATGAAAACCGAATAAACGGTCATGAGTTGCCAGAAGGTACTGAGGCATGGTTCACATATTTGGTTTCTTTAAACGCAAATCGAATTGAGTGGACTTTCGGTTGGCTCCCGGTCGACGAAGTTATTTACATGTCCGCCGGAGTGTGCTTTCTTTTATTAATGGGTCTTTGGAGTATTCAGCCATATGCTCCGCATCGGGTCCTATGCCAATTGGGCAGATACCAAACAGTCCCCTATGACGAAGATTTAAGTCCACAGGTTATTGAACTATGCCCAAAAGCCACATTTCCAGAAGAAAGGGTTCGCCTGATTTGGCACCAATGTAGGTTCCTGGAACCACAGACTCAAGTACGAGATTTGTCCATGGGTGAAGTAGGATCCAACTACGCCACATGGTATGGTAAAAGAAGTCGGGTCGATCAAGAGCCAGAACAGCCCGCCAAAAGGCCCCATGTCCAACAATTCACCGATGGAGCATGAGATCAATGGGTTTGGTTAGCTAAAGAAAAGGAATACTGGACTACTATAAACAAACTAGAAGAACAAATTGAAAAAAATCAAATTTGATAGTAGTTTGCAGGCAGCTGAAGATGAAGGGTAAAAGAAGATGTTGGCTAGGGAAAATGAAGCCCTTCGAGCCCAAATCCAGAGAATGAAAATAGCCGCCGAGACACCGATAAGAAGTGAGAGAGATGAGAAAATTATAACCAACCTAAGGCAGAAAGTGCATGATTATGGTTTTGACTTGACAAAGGCCGAAAGGGACTTGTTAAATGCTCAAGCAAAGTTGGCCAAAAGTGCGGAAGAACATGCTAGATTAGCCTACCAGTTGAAGTAGAAATATGACAAAGAAGTAGCAATTTTACAGAAAAAGCTGGTTGCCCTGGAAAATGAAATGGTCAAGCAAATAAAGGATTTCAAGATAGAAAGAGAGCATTGTTATGCATTGATTTACCAACTACAAAATAGCTTGCAGTAGTTACAAGATCAAAACAACACAGATACACAAGTGTTAGAGGCTCGGGCCCAACAGATTGGACGTTTGCTTCAAGAAAAGGGTGTCATCAGAATGAGGATTAAAGAGATAGCTGATTATGTTGTAATGAAATGCCATGAATGTGAAGACATGACCAAGTCTTTGCTTTTTGCTTCTGTAATGACATTCGTTCGACAGGTGATGGTTGACCTAGACCACCTTCAAGAAGATATTGCCCGTAGGCACGTGCGGAGACCGGCTGATGTCCCGCAAGCCCCCGGAGTACCAGTGGAGGCTCTTATGTATTTTTGATTTTTTTAGTTAATTTTTGAGTCTGTATTTTACTGTCCTCGAGTTTTGTTCGTCCTTGTCAAGGCTGCTTATTGCTTTATTTCAAGTCTGTAGATTTTTCTTTTGTAGTCATCACTACTTACTTCCTTGTAATAGAAAATCCAAAAAGATGTCTTTTATTAATGAAATATTGAAAAAAAAAATTAATTTCGCATTCATTTCCCTAAACTACGTAATGATCTGATTCATGCGGCGTCATGATATGTAGGCAATCCCCATAAGATTCGATCATAGTCTTAAAAGAAAATAGAGAAAATAAAAAAAAATAAAAAAAAGAGGAAAAGAAAAAGGGAGGGAAGAAAGAAAAGAGGGGCCAAACAAAAGAAAAAAAAGAGAATGAGAATTAAAAGAGTGAAACACAGCAAAAGGAGAGGAAAAAATCAGGATTCGAAATTTGGGAAAAGAGCCGGGATGAAACACATAAGCCGTCGCAAAGCATTTAGAAACGTTTAACTGCTCAGGTGCATTGCATCCCCAATATGCGATTCCCTATCTGTTAAATGCTTCAAAACTGACCAAGTTATTGTGTGTGCATAAAAAGACAGGTTCTGTTTAGGTGGTTAGTTTGTTGGCATCCTGGCAAGTCACCCCTATAATACCAGATCAAAGCGCAAGGCAGTCATGACTAGCAAAGAGTCGGACACGGGTGTTGTTGACCCACCGAGGGAGATTGTAGAATCAGAGTCTGAATTGAAAGAGGAGGTCCACAGGTTGAAGTATCAAATGGCTGAAATGTATCAAGCCTGGATCAGGGGGCATCCTCCACCTTCATTTCCCGCTAACTACACAGAAAATACCGCTTTCATCCCACCACTGGCACAAACCCAGAATCCCACTACCGTTGATCTTTCCCCTCAGCATGCACCGGGTTTTACCCCTTTCCACCACTACCCCGGCACCTCGTCCCAAACTTTCCATGCTTAACCAGCCAAAACAACTGCATACCCAGCTCCGACATCTGCTCCTGTTTTCGTAGCCCCTCCGCGAGCTATCCTCCACCGATCTTCTAGTGAACCCGTGTTCCAAGCTCCAGATACCCAATATTATGCTCCGGAACCAACTTTCAAAGTCACGGATCCTTATTTCTACACCCCTCACTTTGCACCTCCTGTTGAAACTGAGAAACCATCCCGGAACGTGGAGCAGGATGAGATATTCAGGAAAGTGAAGAGTCTAGAGCAATCTTTGAAGAACATGCAAGGGATAGGAAGCCAAGTAAGTGTGGCTTACAAGGATTTATGCTTATTTCCTGATGTCCAACTGCCCGCTGGGTTGAAGATGACTAAGTTTGACTTGTACGATGGACATGGAGATCCAGTGGCCCATTTGAGAGGCTTTTGCAGCAAGATGAGAGGCGCCGGTGGGAAAGACGAATTATTAATGGCGTATTTCAGTTAGAGTTTGAGTGGGGCGGCTTTGGAATGTTACACCCGCCAAGACGCTAGCAGGTGGTACACATGGGATGACTTGGCTCAGGCCTTTGCTCGGCACTTTCAGTACAATATAGATATTGTCCCGGATCGCCTATCTTTGACCAAGGTAGAGATGAAGCCCAGTGAGAGCTTTAGGGAATATGGTTTCAGATGGAGAGAACAAGCTGCATGGGTCAATCCTCCAATGGAAGAAGATGAGATGGTCGAGTACTTTCTTCAAGCCTTAGAACCTACTTACTTTGGCCATTTGATCTCAGCCATAGGTAAGTCCTTCAATGATGTGGTAAAGATGGGAGGAATGGTGGAAGAGGGACTTAAGTCAAGCAAGATCATGAGCTACTCCTCCATAAAAGCAACCACACAGGCAATTCAAAGTGGCACCGGAAGCCTGTTAGGCAAAAAGAAGAAAGATGATGTCGCTATGTTTGTCTCTGGATCAGGGCGTGGCCCAAGGGGTTCGCCTCACCAGTACACCCAACCTCGACCCTAACCTCAAGCCTACACCCAAGCTCCATATAATCCATCCCAACATTATTTCCCACCACAAGACCCTCAATATTTAGTCAGACCACCCCAATACCATGTTCACCATGCACAGTCATATGCGCAACCCCCTCCTTACACGCAATGGCGTGCTCCAACTCCATAAAATCATTATCCACCCCCACAACCATACTGAAACCCTACTGGTCCAAGATTTTGATCGAGGCCGGATTATAGAAAAGAGAGGCAGCAGCGGAAAGAAACCTTCACCCCTCTTGGAGAGTCGTATACCAGTTTGTTTTAAAGGTTGAGGCAGTTGGACGTTTTGAGGCCGATTGAGCCAAAGACACCAAATTCACCTCCAAGGAACCTTGATTATTCCCTCAGATGCGCATATTGTTCTGATGCCCCAGGGCACAACACAGAGAAGTGTTGGCATTTGAAGAGGGCGATCCAAGAACTTATTGATACAAATCAAATTCTGGTCTAGAGCCCGGAGGCGCCAAACATCAACCAAAATCCTTTGCTGGCTCATGTAGAGACACATATGATTGAGATAGTTCATAAAGATAGGGAGCCCAAGAATTCTTCCAAGTCAGTCATGATGATCCGGGCTAGCGAAAGTAATCCAGTTAAAGCTCCAGATTTTGCAAAAGCAATGCCCTTGACAGTTGAAGGGGTGCCGGAGAAGCTAAGCACGCTCAACGTGAAGCCATCTATATTGGTTGTGAAAGGGCCTCCGATTGAAGTTGAAGCGAACCAGGAAAAGCAAAAAGTGATCGTACCAGGGGTCCCGGGCAAGCCTATCATAATCGTGGAAGGGGCTCGTATTACCCCCGTTATTATTAAGCAGTGACCCAATTACCAATGGTTGACACAAAAGCCGTCCCGTGGAATTACAAACAAGTGATAGTAGCATATAAAGGGAAAGAAGTAGAGGAAGAAGTTAATGAAACCGGAGGACTGACTCATTTTGGGAGATGTTTTACCCCAGAAGAACTGAGGAAAGCCAAGCCATTCAAGGATGGCCACATCCCAGTAAAGAAGCCGGTCACCGAAGAAGAGGCTAAAGAGTTCCTGAAAAAGATGAAAATGTAAGACTATTCCATTGTAGAGCAGTTAAGGAAAACACCAGCTCAGATCTCTCTTTTGTCTTTGCTGATACATTCAGATGAACACCGCAAAGCCCTGATGAAGATTTTGAATGAGGCCCATGTTCCTGATAAGATCACTATAAACCACTTGGAAAAGATTGCTAACAAGATTTTCGAAGCAAACAGGATCACTTTCTCAGATGATGAACTTCCTATGGAGGGTACAGAGCACAACCGAGCTCTTTATCTAACAGTGAAGTTCGAGGATTCTACTGTCTCAAGGGTACTGGTTGATAACAGTTCTAATGCAAATATTTGCCATCTATCCACTTTGCAAAAGTTGAAGATCGGCACTGAAAGGATCCACATGAACAATGTATGTGTTCGAGGCTTTGATGGAAGAGGGAAAGATTCTATCGGTGATATAATGCTCGAATTGTCAATAGGGCCAGTTGAGTTCACTATGGAGTTCCAAGTGCTAGATATGGCTGTCTCCTACAACTTGTTGTTGGGCAGGCCCTGGATACATGCTGCCAAGGCAATCCCATCTTCTCTGCATCAAATGGTAAAGGTCGAATGGGACAGGTAGGGAATAGTTGTGCACGGTGATGAGAATTTATCTGCTTACAATGACACAATTGTTCCATTTATTGAAGTTGAAGATGATAAAGGGTCTTGGGTGAACCAAACGTTCGAAACAGTGTCTGTCGAGAAGATTCCTGAAGGAGAATGCATTCTAGGTCCAAAGCTACCCTCCGCGTCCGTCATGGTAGCAAATGAAATGTTGAAGAATGGTTTTGTGCTGGGCAAAGGCCTGGGTTTGTCTCTGCAGGGTATTGCACATCCGGTGTGTCCACGTGAAAGTTTCGGTACATTTGGTTTGGGATTCACACTCACAGGGAAGGACATGAAAAAGGCTAAAAATTTGAAAAGAAAGGAATGGTCACTTCCTAAGCCTGTTCCACATATCTCCATGTCTTTTGTCAAGCCAGGGGTCGCAAAACGCCCAATATCAGCGGTCCCAAAACCTGTGGTCGACTTTGATAAAGAGCTGATCAAGAGGTTCCAGAGTCTGTTTGATGAGGTTAATATGGTGGAAATCGGGGAAGGTTCCAGTAATGCCGATGTGCAGCTCGTTGGGCCAAATGTGAAGCTTAGCAATTGGAAAGCTACTCCTCTCCCCACCCGGAAGAAGTTTTGGTAGTTTGCTTTATTTTCCTTTCTCTTATCTGGGTTATTCCAGGGTTGTAATCCATATTTTTTATTTTTTGCTTGTTTTGATGTACAAACCCTTCTATCCTTTTATTTTCAATGAAATACAATTTCCCGTTTTCCATTATTCCTGATAGCGTTTCATTTTTGTTTTGTTTCTTTTTTCTGTACAATTCTTTTGATACTGGTTTCAATGACATGACATGTATGAGGAATTTTCAGCCCAATCTTAAAAGCCAATCTAATTCCAAAATAACAATCCAAGAAGTAGAGTGTGATGATGAAACAGAATATGATGAAGAAGCAGCATTTCAGAAAATCGGTAGAGAACTAAATCACTTTGAAGAAAAACCCAAGCCTAATCTGAATGAAACTGAAGCAATCAATTTAGGAGATCAAGATAATATCAGGAAAACCAAGATAAGTGTGCATCTGGAACCACAAATCAAGGAAGAAATAATCAAAGGACTATTTGAATATAAAGATGTTTTTGCATGGTCGTATGGCGACGTACCGGGTTTGAGCACTGATTTGGTAGTTCATAAATTGCCAACTGATCTGGCATTCCCTCCAGTCACGCAAAAGTTAAGGAAGTTCAAGACTGATATGAGTGTGAAGATCAAAGAAGAAATCACAAAGCAGCTTGACGCAAAGGTCATTCGGGTCAATCGATATCCCACTTGGTTAGCTAATGTCGTGCCAGTACCAAAGAAGGATGGTAAGACCAAGGTCTGTGTTGATTATCGTGATCTCAATAAGGCAAGTCCAAAGGATAACTTTCCATTGTCGAACATCCATATTCTGATCGACAATTGTGCCAAGCATGAGATTGGGTCTTTTGTGGATTGCTACGCGGGATATCACCAGATCCTGATGGATAAGGAAGATGCAGAAAAGACTATTCATCACACCATGGGGGACATACTGCTACCGGGTAATGCCATTTGGTTTGAAAAATGCTGGGGCAACTTACATGAGAGCAATGACTACCATATTTCATGACATGATACACAAGGAAATTGAGGTTTATGTGGATGATGTGATAATAAAGTCAAAGAAGCAGTCCGACCATGTTGGAGACTTGAGAAAGTTTTTCCAAAGGCTCCGCAGGTACAACCTCAAGCTCAATCAGGCAAAATGTGCATTTGGTGTCCTGTCCGGGAAACTGTTGGGATTCGTAGTCAGTCGACACGGTATTGAGTTGGACCCATCAAAGATCAAAGCCATGCAAGAATTACCACCGCCAAAGAACAAAACTGAGGTGATGAGCCTTCTCGGAAGGTTAAACTACATCAGTAGGTTTATTGCTCAACTCACGACAACGTGTGAGCCCATCTTTAAGTTGCTGAAGAAGAATGTTGCAGTTAAGTGGACTGATGAGTGTCAGGAAGCATTTGATAAGATCAAGAGTTACCTGTCAAACACACATGTGTTGGTCCCGCCAGAACCTGGGAGACCTTTAATTCTCTATTTGATGGTATTGGATAATTCTTTCGGTTGTGTGTTGGGTCAACACTACATCACGGGCAAGAAAGAGCAAGCCATTTATTATCTCAGCAAGAAGTTCACTCCTTATAAGGTTAAGTATACTCTTCTTGAAAGGACATGTTGCGCCCTGACTTGGGTGGCACAAAAGTTGAAGCATTATCTGTCATCCTACACTACTTACCTCATTTCTCTCATGGATCCTCTAAAGTATATCTTTCAGAAGCCTATGCCCACAAGAAGATTGGCAAAGTGGAAGATTTTACTCACAGAGTTTGACATCATCTATGTGACTCAGACCGCGATGAAAGCCCAAGCCCTGGCTGATCACTTGGCCGAGAATCCGGTGGATGAAGAATATGAGCCACTGAAGACTTATTTTCCTGATGAAGAAGTGATGTACGTTGACGAGGCTGATCATGATAAAAAGCCAGGTTGGAAACTCTTCTTTGATGGAGCTGCTAACATGAAATGTGTCGGAATAGGGGCTGTACTCATTTCTGAGACAAGGTATCACTACCCCGTAACAGCTCAGCTTCGATTTTATTGCACTAACAACATGGCTGAATACGAGGCATGCATTCTGGGTTTGAGGCTAGCTATAAACATGGGAGTTCAAGAAATATTGGTTTTGGGAGATTCAGATTTGTTGGTTCACCAGATTTAGGGAGAATGGGAGACTCGAGATTTGAAGCTCACACCGTATCGACAATGTCTGCATGATCTTTGTCAACGATTCAGGTCGGTAGAATTCAGGCATATTTCCAGGATTCATAATGAGATTGCCGATGCCTTGGCTACTCTGGCGTCAATGTTACACCATCCGGATAAGACTTATGTCAACCTCTACATATCCAAATCTGTGATCAACATGCCTATTGCAATGTGGTTGAGGAGGAACCTGATGGTGAGCCTTGGTTCCATGATGTCAAGGAATACATCAAATCGGGGGTATATCCGGTACATGCCACAAGTGATCAAAAGAGAACCATTTCTGGCTAGTGGATTTTTCTTAAGTAGGGGAATATTGTACAAGAGAACTCCAGATCTAGGATTACTAAGGTGCATAGATGCTAAACAAGCTTCGACTATCATGGCCGAAGTGCATTTCGGAGTTTGCGGGCAGCATATGAGTGGGTATGTCTTGGCAAAGAAGATTCTTCGAGCAGGTTATTATTGGCTCACCATGGAACGAGATTGCATTAGCTTCGTTTGCAAATGTCATCAATGCCAGGTGCACGGTGATTTGATTCATTCCCCGCCATCTGAGTTGCACACAATGTCTGCACCTTGGCCCTTCGTTGTTTGGGGAATGGATGTCATTGGACCAATTGAGCCGGCAAATTCAAACGGGCATAGGTTTATTCTGGTGGCCATTGATTACTTTACCAAGTGGGTCGAAGCTGTAACTTTCAAGTCCGTGACCAAGAAGGCGGTGGTAGATTTTGTTCATTCAAACATTATTTGCCGGTTCAGAATTCCCAAGCTAATCATCACAGATAATGCTGCTAACCTCAACAGTCATTTGATGAAAGAGGTATGCCAACAGTTCAAGATTATGCATCGAAACTCCACTCCGTATCGTCCTAACGCAAACGGAGCTGTTGAGGCTGCTAACAAGAACATAAAGAAGATACTTCGTAAGATGGTGCAAGGTTCCAGGCAATGGCATGAAAAGTTACCTTTTGCTTTACTGGGTTATCGCACTACTGTTCGCACTTCAATAGGTGCAACTCCCTATTTGCTGGTATATGGAACCGAGGCAGTTATACCTGCGGAAGTTGAGATTCCATCCCTGCGGATCGTTGCTGAAGCTGAAATTGATGATGATGAGTGGGTCAAAACCCGGCTAGAGTAATTGAGTTTGATTGATGAAAAAAGATTGGCAGCAGTATGTCACGGTAAATTGTATCAGAAAAGAATGGCAAGAGCATACAACGAGAAGATGCGTCCACGGAAATTTGAGGTGGATCAGTTGGTGTTGAAACGTATCCTTCCACATCAGGCTGAAGCTAAAGGCAAGTTCGCCCCAAACTGGCAGGGGCCGTTCATTGTGACAAAGGTGTTGCCCAATGGTGCTTTGTATTTAACAGACATAGAAGGTAAATGTGTGGATATGGCTATCAATTCTGATGAAGTCAAGAGATATTATGTATGATTTTTTTTGCTTATCTTCAGTCGCATTTTGTACTAGGCATGTTCAAAGTTGGAATGACGAAGGTATTTTATTCTGCTATCCCAAACACTTTTATCATTTGTTACCCCTTTTTGAGCCTTATTTATATTTTTTCATACCCCTCTTTTGGAATCAGAAGTAGAGCTGGAAATAGAAAAGAAAAAAAAAAGAAAAAAAAAAGAGAAAAGCAAAAGAAAGAAAAGAGAAAAAGAAAGGAGAAAAAGAAGAAGAAAAAGAAAAGCAAAGTAACAAAAACAAAACTCTTATGTTTGAACTACGTTCGACCCGATTCCTTTTAAGGATACGTAGGCAGCCTTATACGGTTCGGTCCCATCAAAATAAAAATTTAAAATTCCCCAGATTCGAAGAAACTGGGGCAGAAGTTTTAGTTTTGTAAAAAAGATTTGATTCCAAAAGTTGTAATTTTGAACCCCTTCATCTTAAATTATTTTGAGCCTTCATGCTACCCTTTCTTTTTAACCCTGTTCAAAACCTACACTACAGTCCAAAGAAAGACTTTCTGATCAACTTTGAGGATGCCAAGTCAAGTGAGATGGAGGTACGATTTACATCATGGGTAGCACCTTTGTTCATGGGCACAAGGAAAAGTGAATAAATGAGAGAGTCTTATTGGTGAAAACCCTCACGGGCACTATAGGGCGATGGTGAGTCGAGAGAAAATTCAAATGAAAGAGTCTTATTGGTGAAAACCCTTACGGGCACTGTAGGGCGACAGTGAGTTGAGAGAGGAGCAAATGAGAGAGATTTGCTGGTGAAAACCCCTCGGGACATTACAAGCCGAATGGGGTTCATGACTTTATAGAGAAATTGAAATTATGGAAACCCCGATTTTGAAGTATGAAGACATGGCATGAACTAAAATGTGATTAGTTAGACGGATTAGACTGATCAATCCGAAATGCATGTCATGATCATTGGAGCCAGTTGCTTCATTCAGATAAGTCTCTTTTCCATTTTTCTTCAAATAGTCATCTCTGTTTTTTCCTTTTTATTCCTAATTCTCGAAGTCACTTCGCTTCGTTTCTTTTGGGTCTATTTTTCTAAGTCTCTGTCAAATTAGTCTTTGTTAAGCAAGAAATAAAGGACTTCAAAGCTCATTACCAGCTTTTTATTTGCACCAAGCGAAATTCGGCCAGGCACATCACAAGTGACATGATTTAGAATGAGCAATGCGGTGGTAACTGAAGTTCAGGTGGTCAAGTGATTCGTGAATTTGTAGGAAATGCAAAGGTTCAACAGTTGTCAGAATGAAAGTGCCATACGACGAGTTGAGTGTAAGGGATTCAAGTCATTCAGAGGTTTTGTGGTCGAGGTCCGATTGAAAGGTCAAACAATTCTTTATAGCCCGAAGCAGCTAATCAAAATGAAGCCAGGTAGTGGCAGAAGCAGACACTTTCAGCAAGGATGCCACAAACTAACCGCCACATTTTCAAACTGACAAAATTTTCTTTGTTTTAAGCAGGGGCAAGAAATCTTGTTTGTTTTTCCTGGAACCCTCCATGAGAAAGCATGTTCAAGATAAGTTCAGTTTTAAGTTTTCAGGACCCTCCTGGATAATGGGATTTAATTTCAAGTTTTCAGGACCCTCCTGGATAATGGGATGCAACTAACAATCAATGAATGTTCCTGGTACAAACTGGGGCAGAAACTTTTCTCTATTTTGTCTGTGTTGTCGTGATAGCAGGCGTCCACCTGGAGAACGAGGGAATTCATTTCAGTTTTAAATCAGCACAGGCGCCCACCTGGAGAATGATAGAATTTATTTTAAGTTTTAAGTCATTAGGCGCCCACCTGGAGAACGAGGGAATTTATTTCAAGTTGTAAGTCATCAGGCGCCCACCTGGAGAACGAGGGAATTGATTTCAAGTTTTAAGTCATCAGGCGCCTACCTGGAGAACGAGGGAATTCATTTCAAGTTTTAAGTCTTCAGGCGCCCACCTGAAAAATGAAGGAATTCATTTCAAGTTTTAAGTCAGCATCAGGCGCCCACCTGGAGAACGAGGGAATTCATTTCAAGTTTTAAGTCATCAAGCGCTCACCTGGAAAATGAGGGAATTCGTTTCAAATTTAAGTCATCAGGCGCCCACCTGGAGAACGAGGGAATTCATTTCAGTTTTAAGTCATCAGGCACCTACCTGGAGAATGAGGGAATTCATTTTAAGTTTTAAGTCATCAGGCGCCCACCTGGAGAATGAGGGAATTCGTTTCAAGTTTAAGTCATCAGGCGCCCACCTAGAGAATGAGGGAATTTATTTCAAGTTTTAAGTCATCAGGAACCCACCTGGAAAACGAGGGAATTCATTTCAAGTTTTAAGTCATCAAGCGCCCACCTGGAGAACGAGGGAATTTATTTCAAGTTTTAAGTCATCAGGCACCCACCTGGAGAACGAGGGAATTTATTTCAAGTTTTAAGTCATCAGGCGCCCACCTGGAGAACGAGAGAATTTATTTCAAGTTTTAAGTCATCAGGCGCCCGCCTGGAGAACGATGGAATTTATTTCAAGTTTTAAGTCATCAGGCGCCCACCTGGAAAACGAGGGAATTCATTTCAAGTTTTAAGTCATCAGGCGCCCACCTGGAGAATGAGGGAATTCATTTCAGTTTTAAGTCATCGGGCGCCCACCTGGAGAACGAGGGAATTTATTTCAAGTTTTAAGTCATTAGGCGCTCACCTGGAGAATGAGGGAATTCGTTTCAAGTTTAAGTCATCAGGCGCCCACCTGGAGAACGAGGGAATTCATTTTAGTTTTAAGTCATCAGGCGCCCACCTGGAGAACGAGGGAATTCATTTCAAGTTTTAAGTCATCAGGCGCCCACCTAGAGAATGAGGGAATTCGTTTCAAGTTTAAGTCATCAGGCGCCCACCTGGAGAACGAGGGAATTTATTTCAAGTTTTAAGTCATCAGACACCCACCTGCAGAACGAGGCATCAGGAGCCCGCTTGAAGAACAGGGTCAATTTTCAGTTTCAAGTTTAAGTCATAAGCAGCAGGAACCCTCCTGAAGAATAGGGTCGATCTCCAGTCTTTAAGTAAAATCAGAAGTAGCACGAGCCGCCTGAAGGACAAGGTTTGCAAGCTCAAGTCTACTCCAAATTTAAGTTTATTTCAAGTGCAAGCAGCAGGATGCCCGCCTGAAAAACATGGTCAACTTTCAGTTTTCTTCAAATTCAAGTCTGCAGGACGCCCACCTGAAGAATAGGGTGAATTTTCAGTTTCATGTTGAAAGACCAAGTGGAGATTCAAGGAAGATTCGAGACAAGAAGTAGATAGGATCTTGTATTTTTCTTTTATTATTGCTGTAATTTTCCCTTTTATTTTTGATGTAATGGCAGGAACCGTGGACCGGAACCTCGAACGGTACCTCACTCGACTCTCTCATACTCTCTACATACTCCATCACTTCATTCACTTCTGAACTACACGTGACCTGATTCCTTTATAGCCAAGGATATGTAGGCAGCTCAAATACTAGGGCTCAGTCACAATCTTTTTAGCAATCTTTATTTTCTTTTGAATAAGCGTCGGGTCATAAATCAATTACGTTGCTTATTATTCTTTGCTCCGAAAACTTTTCGTGTTTCCAAGCAAAGAGGGGCAGTTGTAAGCACGTAATTTTTGACTCGCGCAACTTTTAAAAGTAGTATTTCAAAAATATTTGTTTATTTTCATTTTTAATAGGATTTCAGTCAACTTTTAGTTTTAATTTTAAAACATAACTTTGAAAATACAAAAATAGTTTTATAACGTTTTTTTAGCTTATTAGTATTTTATAATATTTATAATATTTAAAAACAAAAACACCAAAAATATTTTTATTTTAATATATATTTAACTTTAATAGATTATTCTTATTAACTAAGATTAATTAGTATATTTTTATTTTTATTTTTATCCAATGAGAAATAATTGAATTTGGGCCAATTGGGAGCTCATTTTCGAATTTTAGTAGCCCAACAAGACAAAAACCCATTCTTTTTACCCCAAACCCTTTTCTCACCCATCAAACTCCTCCCCTAATCATAGCCATTGATCTACTTTCATCAAAGGGCCAATATTAATTCCCCACCCCAAATAAAACCTAACTATTTTTCGTAATTCCTAGACCTAGCCGCACCTCTCTAAAAATAGAGAACTCTCCATCGTCTCTCTTCTCTCAACTGAGAGACAACAACCACCCTCTCGTCTCTCTAGCACGCCTACTCCCTCTTTCTTCATAAACGCACAAAAAAAAAACGGAAAGCAGTGGAAAGGAAAAACAGGGGATCGCATATAGAGACAGAAATTAGGAGATTTTCTGAGAGAAATCAAAGAGGAAAAGCTAGGGTTCAAAAACAAAATGTTCTTCTTTTGTTTCAAATTCAGATTTTAGTTTTTCTTGAAATTACAGAAAATATATGTACAAAAAGAGCTTCTGTTTCTTCATTTTTGATTTCGATTTTGACTTCAAAAATCATGGTATTTGCTTGAGGTTTGGAAGTTTGCTGTTTTTGTTTGCCGATTCGAGGTTCCTTGAGGTCGAGTTCGTAGTTCACGTTCCTGCCTCCTTGTTGCTGATTCTCGTTGGATTTCGGAGTCAATTTATAGCCGACTTTTCTCATTCTGATTAATAGAACAACTTCACAATCAAGGATTCAGGTGCATTCAGTAGTTTTACAGCAATTGATCATTTTTGGTCTACATCCCTGGTTGTGTATTCGCCTGCTTTCAATTTGACCCTGCATTTCCAACTTCTGCCCCCAAACCTTGTTATGCGGGATTGTGCAAAATAACCTGTACAAATGAGGGTACAACTGGAACAATAATCAGTTTTAAATTTGTAGAATTAACTTCGCGACCCTGGACATTTTATAAATCATGGTTACATAAACAGTTATTACGAATAGTGCTCATGAATATAAAAAAAGAAATACTGCGAGAAAGTGAAAATTTATTTATCAAGTATGTGGTGTTCTATTATGTACATACATTTGTGTAGTAGTGTGCAAAGAGCAGATTCAGAACAATGCTTTAATACACATGTACGACATGTATCAATTGCCTAATTAGCAACGGGTCTGCATTTAACGGACACTAGCTTTCGAATTGCTCTAGCAAACTAAGGAATCCTGCTACCAATTGCTAAGCATATGAGGACCTTAGAGGTACCTTTGGATATCGTTTGACTGCAACCTGTACATTCTCTTCATGCGTCATTGGTTTCGACTATATCAAATTGTCACTCATTTAGAAATGCGGAGCAAGATTTTAAATAACAGTGCTATATGTTTTAAGTCGTAGGAGTACGATTTTGGCCTACTTCATTGTCTTTCAGTTGATTTATCTTTATTTAATGAACATTTCTTCATAACTTGGATGTATCATTGGCCTTTTAATGTAAACTAAACACCAGCCTCTTTCTTTCTGCAACTTCCATAATCCATGGCCTTACAATGATCTCAAATTAGTATAGGATGAACAACTGGAACATCGTAGTTTGCTTTAGGTGCGATTAATAAATTATCGTGACTATGGGTACGGTTCCCGTGGCATAGTTATGATACATAACCCAAATTCGAGTGTACATTTCACGTGACTCGACCACAACTTCAAACAATAATAAAAATAAGCATGTCGTAAATCGCGGGCGCATTTCCTGTGGCGCGGTTTGCGACGTGTGCCAAAACGACAAGTGTACGACATCGTGACTTGTTCCAGAAATAATTTCATAAATAATTAAAAGCGGTTAGAAGATAAACAATGCACCGTAAGTTTCAAATATATAATAAATCAGATAATTAGGCCAATTATTAATAGTAGAGCGACCGTGCTAAAACCACAGAACTCGGGAGTGCCTCACACCTTCTCCCGGGTTAACAGAATTCCTTACCCGGTCTTCTGTGTTCGCAGATCATAAATAGAGTCAAATTTTCTCGATTTGGGATCTAAAATAAACCGGTGACTTGGGACACCATAACTTATTCCAAGTGGAGACTCTGAAGTTAATAAATAATCCCGTTTCGATTAATGTCACTTTAATTAGAAAAACTCACTTATCCCCATTCCCCCTTCGGAAAAAGGAGGTGTGACAATTGACATGATAAAGCGCCCTTCTTCTGTGAAATGCCACTGGTGCATAAATTTCAGATGATATTGTCTAAACTCGAAAAAATAAAATGCAAACTTACAGGCTAGATATTGATGCTCATACACAAATCTGATGGGATTCGCCTAAACTCAGCATTGAGGTTGCAGGAAGAGTTATTAGATATGACGAACATCTTTTATTACTATCTTTGCAAAAACGTCCACCAGTTCGTCCTCCTAGATCAAATCCCGGTACTGGTACACGTATAACTAGTACTGACATTACTAGCCAAATTATAGAAAGAACTTTGCTGGTCGTAAAGATGTTTTTCGTCCTCCTCCTCTTCCTCCTTCTACTTCAAATGATGAATATTCATAGCTTAAGGTCCATGTTGCAGTTAGCTAATTAGCTGCCCATTGAAGATAATTAGCCCCCATTAAACACCATTAACAACAGGACCTAACTACAGCTGACGGTGCTGTAAACTAATTTTAGGATATTCATTTCATTTATTTTATTCTTATATGATTTTGATTATTTCATTTATTTCAGTGTACGACTGAAACGAGATGTTCATACATGGGCTAATTCAATATATCGTTGAGTAGAAAGTATAAACTATCTTTATATATTATTCTTAACGCGATATATATGCGTCAACGGTAAAGTGTACAAAAGGTAATAGTAACTGATTCGTACTCCATATTTAAACCAAATCATATTAATTTACCATAATTAAATGATACATTAATTTGTGAGCTAGTCTACTAATTAACTCTGGTTAGCGCAATAACAACTTTGAAAACACGTGATGTATTCATCTGATACGGTGTAAACAGTGAGCGTGGATAGGTTTGGAAGACCTTATCGTCGATGCCTTTATCCTTTTAGTATTCACTCTCTATTTAGGATTTGCAATGGTAGGTACATGATATTGATTTTGTGTGAACAAAGTCTCACATGAAAAGTAGAATAAAAAAGATTTTATTTATAAGGTATTAGAAGTTCTTAATGGTGTGATGTCTTTTAGACGGTGCGGGCTTGGCTCAAAGTATTGAGATATATACTATTAACCATGGGTTTGGTTTAGATATAGTATTTATTATGAAATAATTATTTATTCAATTTTAATAAAGTTTTAAATAGATAATATATTAGTCTGTGTCCTTTGCTTATATAGTAGATGATTTAGTGTATAGAGTTTAGCTTATATACGGAAGAATAAATCATCGGTTCTTATAAGTATAAAGTTTGAGTTCACAATCTAATGATGGAATTGAAAAAAACCATCATGGATGATTGTAGCACAAGATTAAATATAATTTATCTTAATTATGGGAATAGTTTAATTCCAACTTCTTGTGCTAGTACATTTTGTATGTATTGAACGGACCAAGTAGAGATAAGTATTTTATACTGACTTAATAAAATAATCTCTCTAGCCATTAAATGTACTTATACTCTTAATCTTGATATAATTATTATTAGTTGTGTATATTAATATTGTTTTGATTTATTAAAAGGCAAAATTCTTTCGTGGGTCAATATGCTCGGTAATTGGATAATAATAATGTACATTGGCGAAGTAATAGTTAGTTGATGGAATCCATGTCTCGGTTTAGAGATTGATAATACACCTTTATGAAAGCTTATAAGTTTTCATGTGTAAACTCGGCCGGTGAATTTTGTATCCGATACATGAAATAAGTTAAGCGAAAGTCTAAAGAAAATAATCAATAAATTAAATCGTTAGTAATTTAATTTAATTGGTTAGTATCTGAATCTTAACACGGGGAGTTAAATAAGATTTAATGGATGAATTTCGAAATTGAATAAAGAGTGCAATTACGAATTTTTAGTGGAATAATTCGTAATTAATTATGGGGATATTAATTTTGAAAATTAGAAATTAATTCCATAATTGGAAGCCTTGTGTCACGATCCAAACCGCAGGGCCGCGACGGGCACCCGTTGCCTTACCGAACCGAGTAACAATGTAACATATCTTTATTATCATACCGTCATGGGTAAGTGGGCCAGAAGGGCCGTCATGAGATAACAGAAATAAAACATAAGGGAATACTAGAGATAGGACGACCCAACATAATATAGAAACTTATACATGTGACATACGGGCCTATAAGGCCGACATGATCATTTGTATACTCAAAACATAGGCCGATAAGGCCATACAAGTATCTATATACATGACATTTGTCTACAAGCCTCTACGAGTATATAAATGTCATAAAGGTCGAGACAGGGCCCTGCCAAGCTAATCAATACATATTCAAATCATACTGACCAAATAGGCAACTCCGGAGCAAGTGGAGTGCACAAACACCTTCTGTTGAGCTGATAGCCTACTAGGAGGACTCTCAACCTGTCTACCGGGGCCTGCGGGCATGAAATACAGCATCCCCAAGTAAAAGAGACGTCAGTATAAATAAAGTACCGAGTATGTAAGGCATGACAACAATATATAAAAGACATGAAAGAAACATGGAGTAAAGAACTAAACCTGTAATTCTGAGTAGTTCTGTGAATTATGAAAAATTTATAATGTCATGCATGTGTATAAAGTCCATACCATGCATAGGTATATGCGTACATAACATTATCAAGCCTCTGAAGACATCCCATCATATCATCTCGGCCTCTGTGGGCGAAATCATCAACGTATACCAGCTGATCAGGTGATGGTGCGTATATAACACTATAAGCTTTTTCCATATCTCATATATATATAATATACGCGTATATAACGTCATCTGGCCATGGGTCAGTGTACATGTATAAATGAATGCAAAGCATAATAAAGTAAGTTATTATGATTTCTCGGAATGTCATAAGATCAATAAGATCTCTCGGATAAACTTTATCAACTTACATATTTTTCTGATACCCATGAATAGAAGATATAATAATAGGACACATGGGAATCAAGAACATAAGCACCCCTAGTGCTTCTATGAATAGAGTCATTTATGAAAGTTGCGCGTTTGCACGTTTCATTTGTATCATATGGATCATGCCAAAAGGAAAGAGTGAATAGCCTTAACATACCTCAAGTCATCAATGCAACTCAACAACAAGCTTATGACAACTAGTGCGCCAACCCTATAACAAAGAGTGTACAACTTAGATGGCGGTGGTATATCACGTATCTCAAATGATAACTCGATTCTAAAATAAAACGGGCAGTATTTCCCCTGATTTCACTGCTCCCTCAAGCCTACTATAGGCGAGATACAAACACAATACAATCAGCAACTCAAAAACAACCCAACTACAATTCGGGACCTTCAATACAACAAAACCCCCAAATATACCATAACATACCAAATCAATAAGTTATCAATTAACCTGAAATTGCAAAAACGAGTGACTAGCCTACTACCCTACAACATGTGGCGTTTATCCACGCCCTTCATCCTTTCAAACTCCATAAATCAGCAGCACAATAGGTCAAAATGAGTGGACTACAAAATATTCCACTAAAAGTGAAATAAATCGAACTCACGGTTTCCAATCACCGTCCCGTAAATTCTAAATATTAGAAAATGAATTTATCAATCTTTCTTGATATTTAAACAATTAAATACAGAAATTAGACATTCCTTAACTATGAAGTACCTTACAAAACTCGAACTACAAAGAAAAAAGAGCGGCGGTCTAATGATACTTACGTCGTAAGGATCATTCTGATGTTATCGCTTCTCGATTTCGTACCCTAGATGTTAGTATTCTTTGAAGCACTATTAGAGAGATCAAGGATTGGCTTTATGGTTTTCTATGGTCGTGTTCTATGTAAAAATGAAGAAAGTGACGAGTTAAGACCTATATACCAACTTTTGAAAAGTCAAAGAGGTGCTAGCTTGGTACCCTCTCATTCGCCCATCTTCCGATGCTTATATCTTTTTATCCGTATGTCATATGAACGAACAGTTAAGAGCATTGGAATCTACATTCCAATACCTTTAATTTGGTATATAATATGTCCCCAAAAGACCTCATATAGCATACAAAATATATTTATCAAAAACCTCTATTACAAGGCAAATCCTTAGTAGGTTTTTCCGTAACTTAAATCCAATTTTTCCCAAACTCTATATTTTCTATCCAAACAAGATATATAGCCATATTATGACTTTAAACTCAATTAAATTATCATTAACAAGTCTCATATTTATTATACGTCACCTTGAAACGCACAGGGTGTAACACCTTGTTAATTAAATTTTATGGCCCTTGCTGCGCCTAAATAATAGGAAATAAAGAAATCATTTTTCTAGTGGAAAGAAAAACCTAACAGGTTTTGAAAAAGAGTTTTAACCTTTAAAACGTGTGCTATAAATACATAAGGTTTTCCACCTAGAGGAAGTAGAACAAGATGGCCGAATTTCAGCCTCTTTTTCCTAGAAATTTCGCCCATACGAAATTGCTATTTTTCAGATATTATGTGGGTAACACAGTAGAAGTGTTACAACCCAAATTTGCATACCTTAGATCACGCCGTAAGTTATTCGACGTAAATCCAAGAAAAGATTATCTTTAAGATGATAAAAAGTTAATCCTATTGGTCTTAAACGATACAAGGGTGTATAAGAGTGGTTAACAAGTATTAGAAGTTAAACGAATCAAGGATGTTGTAACCCGTATTTTCGGGTAACACTAGAGGTGATTAATTGTCCCAAGAGGTCATGTTTTAATGTATTTGAATCATATAATATCTGTATCATAAGTCTTGAAGTCAAGCGAGTTATGAAACAAAGTCGATAAAAGTTGTCGCAACTTACGTTTATAATTTTACTTAAACTTTAGGTCAAATGTTACTACATTTTTCTCCCAATATACTTCGAATTATGAGGTGATCTACCTATAAAATTGAAGATCTATGAGTCTAGTTTCCAACGCATTAAACCGTTCACCGATACGATCTCGGAATAGAGAGATATTCACATTTTCGTGAGAGTGCGCCAAGCAGCTCTCTATGGGGCCTACATAGGCGGTTTAAGACATATGGATATATATAAGATACCTCAACCCCGTTTTAAGTCATTATTTTTTAGTATATTCAGACCTTAGAACCCTAAAAATACTCTCTCAAGGTTCTCTCATGATCCAAGAGCCAAACAAAGGGCAAACAACACAAATCAAGTATCGGGAATCCCGTGGCGCTAGTAAGTTTCTTGTTCTTCTTATTGTTGCTGATTTTTGTATTGTTCCAGCTCGTGTGGGAGGTTGTTTTAAGTGTTTTATGTTCTGTAAATACTCCTTCAAATTTTTAATATCAACCCTAGGTGATTTCAAGTCTTCTAAAGTAATTCTATTGCTGAAAAACCCGAATTGATTGCTAGTTTCGCTTCCTTGTTCTTGTGGCAGAATTGGAGAGATATTTCGTGGAAAATTAAGGTCAAATTGGAGTTGTTATTTTTGTTTAAAGGTAAGTAACCTCTTACTCTATATATATATATTTAAGATTATCTAAGTTGCGGCTAAGTCGTTGAAGCTAGAACTTGTGAAATATATATCGAAAGGCTTGGTAGTAATGTTGTTGGTTGGTGGACTGTTTTGGGAGGCTCAATATGATTATTAATGATGTTGTTTGGGCTGTTTGGTGATTGTATTGACTTGTGTGAAGTCATATAAATAGGGGAGGTGCTGTCCGTTTCATCGTAAAATAGGTTGCGGTCGATACATAATAGTTACGACGCTTAAACGATAATGATAGTGTCATTTCTCTTATTGTAGACTAAAGAGTCGTGACATTTGCATAGCTTGAGGTTGGGCAGTATATACAAGGTATGTGAGGCTATCCCCTTCATTCTTTTGCATGACTCCGATTGTACATAATGTAATGAACGAGCTCCCAAAGATACTCTACTCTTAGAAGCTAGCAGTACTTACATTGCTGCCCTTCTTATGAAACGATTGATATTGATGTTACTTCTCTTATTCTTATATTATCAATGTTGTTGGTAGTTCCTGATTCTTATAAGATTCTCGATGAAGAGTTAATCCTAATAACGTGTACGAAGGATACCGACCTTACGTCACTCCGAAAGGTTCAAAATGTGATTCCAATGAGTCCAGCATGCATCATATATATGTATCTATTTTACTCTACCGAGCCGTGCTATAGTCGGCCGGGTATGGCACCTATTGTGCAACCACTGATCAGTTGGGTTTTACCGAGCTCCACGTGGCCGGTATGATTCTACCGAGCCCTATGATGGCCGGGTACGTTTTACTGAGCCTATTACGGCCGGGTACGATATGATGATGGTGATGCCCACAAAGGCGTATGTTTTAAAAGTTTATGTATATATATGTATGTATCATGTGTTTCATGTCAGTAGCCCTCAGAGGTACCTAGATGTCACAGGTTGTATATTCTCTATCCCTGTTTACATTACTGTTCTTACTTATGCTTTCCTGCCTTACATACTCAGTACTTTATTCGTACTGACGTCCCTTTTATTTATGGACGCTGCATGTCGTGCTGCAGGTCCTGATAGACGGGTAGACGCAGTCCCCCACCACAGTAGGCTGTCCAGTTCAGCGGTTATTGGCGAGATCCCTTCTCCGGACTTTCCGTGGTCTTGGTATGCATTTTTGTTATAGACATTATGGGTATGCCGGGGCCCTGTTCCGGCAATGTTGTAGAACTTATGATCCTTTAGAGGCTCATAGACAGGTGTCGACTCATGGTAGCTCGTACCTTATATATAGTTTCTTGACAGTCTTGTCGTCCCATGTTATGTATGTTCATGACATTATCTTTCATTGTTGGATGTTCATGATCCATGTCTACCATTTATATTGATCTTGTCGGCCCTTAAAGATAATAAGGAAGGTTAGATAAAATGTACATTGGTGCTCGGCAAGTATGGCCCGGGTGCTAGTCATGACCCTCCAGTTGGGTCGTGACAAACTTGGTATCAGAGCAAGTCTGTCCTAGGGGTTGTCTATGAGCCGTGTCTAGTAGAGTTTTGATTATGGATGTGTAGCGCGCCACATTTATAATCAGGAGGCTACGTGACATCTAGGGTTGTTACCTTCTTCCTGAATCTAGATCGTGCGTAGAGTTGAGTCGTAAGTGTTCATATCTAATATTCACCTTATTTTCTTTTAGCGATGCCTTCGACTAGGAAGCAAGCAATTAGTAAACGGCTTGATACAGCTGTGAGAGAGGGTAACATTCAGGTGCCTCCAGCCATAGCAGGCCAAAGTGAGCCTCAGAGTGAGATGCCATCTCATACCTCTCTGTCTCCTCCAGAGGATATTAGGAGGCACCCAGTACATCCAGTTCCTCCGTCTGGCACTACAGACCACGATATGCGCAGTGCGGTGCAGTTGTTGACTAGCTTGGTAGCTGCTCAGGCTCAGAGGCAGAATACTGGTGCTGCTGATAAACCGGTTATGCATGCTAGTGATACGGAGGCAGTAGAGTTGGCTTCTTATCGGTTATGGGATTTAGCGATTTTATGGTATTATTGTACCATCCCGGTAAAGCCAATGTTGTGGCAGATGCTCTCAGCCGTAAGTCAATGGGAAGCTTAATACATATTGAGGCAGGTAGACAAGGGTTGACCAAAGAGCTTCACCAGCTGGCCAATATGAGAATCAGATTGTTGGACTCTGATGACGGAGGTGTTACTGTACAGAATACAGCAGAATCATCTTTGGTAGCCGAGGTAAAAGCACGGCAATATGAAGATCCTACCTTAGTAAGATTGAGAGAGGGAATTCAGCAGTGTAAGATTACAGCTTTCAAGATCGGAGGAGATGGGACACTGAGATACCAGGGCCGATTATGTGTGCCTAGTGTGGCAGGGTTGCGAGAGAAGATTATGATTGAGATTCATCAGTCCCGATATTCTATCCATCCTGGCTCGACAAAGATGTATCATGACGTTAAGGAGCAGTATTGGTGGGATAACATGAAGAAGTCTATTGCAGAATTTGTAGCCCAGTGTCCTAATTGTCAACAAGTAAAGATCGAGCATCAGAAACCTAGTGGATTGATTCAGAATATAGAGATTCCGACCTGGAAATGGGAGGTGATTAATATGGACTTCATTATTGGATTACCTCGCTCTTATCATAAGTTTGACTCCATCTGGGTGATAGTTGATCGACTTACAAAATCTGCCCATTTTTTGCCAGTTAAGACAACTTACACGGCTGAAGATTATGCGAAGTTGTATATCAAGGAGATTGTTAGGCTTCATGGTGTTCCGGTATCTATTATATCAGACCGAGGAGCTCAATTTACGGCTAACTTTTGGAGGTCTTTTCAGAAGGGTTTAGGCACACAAGTAAATCTCAGCACTGCATTCTATCTGCAGACTGACGGATAGGCTGAACGTACCATTCAGACGCTTGAAGATATGCTACGAGCATATGTTCTAGATTTCAAGGGGAATTGGGATGACCATCTAGCACTTATAGAATTCGCCTACAATAATAGCTACCATTCCACTATTAAAATGGCCCCGTATGAGGCACTGTACGTGAGGAGATGTAGATCACCAGTTGGATGGTTCGAAGTCGGTAAGGTAGAATTATATGGGCAAGATTTGATTCACCAAGCCATTGAGAAGGTGAAAGTGATACAAGAGCGACTGAGGATGGCACAAAGCAGGCAAAAGTCTTATTCCGATGTCCGACGTCGTGATCTGGAATTTGAGGTTGGTGATTGGGTTTTCCTGAAGATCTCGCCGATGAAGGGTGTTATGCGTTTTGGGAAGAAGGGTAAGTTGAGTCCGCGGTATATTGGGCCGTACAAAATTCTTCGACGAATTGGACAGGTTGCTTATAAGTTAGAATTGCCATCCGAATTAGAATTTGTACACCCGGTATTCCATGTATCTATGTTGAGGAAATGTATTGGAGACCCTTCTCGGGTCGTCCCTATCAAAGATGTACAAGTTACAGAGGATCTATCATATGATGAAGTGCTAGTGGCTATATTAGATCGACAAGTTCGCAAGCTGAGAATAAAGAATGTAGCTTCTGTCAAAGTATTATGGAGGAACAAGAATATAGAACAAATGACATGGGAAGCAGAAGAGGAGATGAAGTCTAAATACCCTTACCTATTCCAGAGTGAAGATAACGAGGATGCCGGGGGAAAGAAGGACACATTATAAGGTGGAACGGCTCTATGAGGTAAGCAATAGCTTGTGAATACATTTTTTTTAATACAAAATGGTGATATGCAGATAATGTACATATCCATAATGCTTTGTATAGTCTTGTAAGGCCATAGGTTGGGTTTAACTGCTTGCAAGTTTGGCTAGTGTCCATTTTATAGGGGAAGCTCAGCCGGAAATTTCCGTCAGAATCCACGATGAGTTAGACACCCCATAAACCCTTACATTCGAGGACGAATGTTCCTAAGGGGGAGAGGGTGTTACAACCCAAATTTGCATACCTTAGATCACGCCGTAAGTTATTCGACGTAAATCCAAGAAGAGATTATCTTTGAGATGATAAAAAGTTAATCCTATTGGTCTTAAACGATACAAGGGTGTATAAGAGTGGTTAACAAGTATTAGAAGTTAAACGAATCAAGGATGTTGTAACCCATATTTTCGGGTAACACTAGAGGTGATTAATTGTCCCAAGAGATCATGTTTTAATGTATTTGAATCATATAATATCCGTATCATAAGTCTTGAAGTCAAGCGAGTTATGAAACAAATTCGATAAAAGTTGTCGCAACTTACGTTTATAATTTTACTTAAACTTTAGGTCAAATGTTACTACATTTTTCTCCCAATATACTTGGAATTATGGGGTGATCTACCTATCAAATTGAAGATCTATGAGTCTAGTTTCCAACGCATTAAACCGTTCGCCGATACGATCTCGGAATAGAGAGATATTCACATTTTCGTAAGAGTGCACCAAGCAGCTCTCTATGGGGCCCACATAGGCGGTTTAAGACATATGGATATATATAAGATACCTCAACCCCGTTTTAAGTCATTATTTTTCAGTATATTCAGACCTTAGAACCCTAAAAACACTCTCTCAAGGTTCTCTCATGATCCAAGACCCAAACAAAGGGCAAACAACACAAATCAAGTGTCGGGAATCCCGTGGCGCTAGTAAGTTTCTTGTTCTTCTTGTTGTTGCTGATTTTTGTGTTGTTCCAGCTCGTGTGGGAGGTTGTTTTAAGTGTTTTATGTTCTGTAAATACTCCTTCAAGTTTTTAATATCAACCCTAGGTGATTTCAAGTCTTCTAAAGTAATTCTATTGCCGAAAAACCCGAATTGATTGCTAGTTTCGCTTCCTTGTTCTTGTGGCAGAATTGGAGAGATATTTCGTGGAAAATTAAGGTCAAATTGGAGTTGTTATTTCTGTTTAAAGGTAAGGAACCTCTTACTCTATATATATATATTTAAGATTATCCAAGTTGCGGCTAAGTCGTTGAAGCTAGAACTTGTGAAATATATATCGAAAGGCTTGGTAGTAATGTTGTTGGTTGGTGGACTGTTTTGGGAGGCTCAATATGATTATTAATGATGTTGTTTGGGCTGTTTGGTGATTGTATTGACTTGTGTGAAGTCATATAAATAGGGAAGGTGCTGTCCGTTTCATCGTAAAATAGGTTGCGGTCGATACATAATAGTTACGACGCTTAAACGATAATGATAGTGTCATTTCTCTTATTGTAGACTAAAGAGTCGTGACATTTGCATAGCTTGAGGTTGGGCAGTATATACAAGGTATGTGAGGCTATCCCCTTCATTCTTTTGCACGACTCCGATTGTACATAATGTAATGAACGAGCTCCCAAAGATACTCTACTCTTAGAAGCTAACAGTACTTACATTGTTGCCCTTCTTATGAAACGATTGATATTGATGTTACTTCTCTTATTCTTATATTATCAATGTTGTTGGTAGTTCCTGATTCTTATAAGATTCTCGATGAAGAGTTAACCCTAATAACGTGTACGAAGGATACCGACCTTACGTCACTCCGAAAGGTTCAAAATGTGATTCCAATGAGTCCAGCGTGCATCATATATATGTATCTATTTTACTCTACCGAGCCGCGCTATAGTCGGCCGGGTATGGCACCTATTGTGCAACCACTGATCAGTTGGGTTTTACCGAGCTCCACGTAGCCGGTATGATTCTACCGAGCCCTATGATGGCCGGGTACGTTTTACCGAGCCTATTACGGCCGGGTACGATATGATGATGGTGATGCCCACAAAGGCATATGTTTTAAAAGTTTATGTATATATATGTATGTATCATGTGTTTCATGTCAGTAGCCCTCAGAGGTACCTAGATGTCACAGGTTGTATATTCTCTATCCCTGTTTATATTACTGTTCTTACTTATGCTTTCCTGCCTTACATACTCAGTACTTTATTCGTACTGACGTCCCTTTTATTTGTGGACGCTGCATGTCGTGCTGCAGGTCCTGATAGACGGGTAGACGCAGCTCCCCCACCACAGTAGGCTGTCCAGTTCAGCGGTTATTGGCGAGATCCCTTCTCCGGACTTGCCGTGGTCTTGGTATGTATTTTTGTTATAGACATTATGGGTATGTCGGGGCCCTGTTCCGGCAATGTTGTAGAACTTATGTTTCTTTAGAGGCTCATAGACAGGTGTCGACTCATGGTAGCTCGTACCTTATATATAGTTTCTTGACAGTCTTATCGTCCCATGTTATGTATGTTCATGACATTATCTTTCATTGTTGGATGTTCATGATCCATGTCTACCATTTATATTGATCTTGTCGGCCCTTAAAGATAATAAGGAAGGTTAGATAAAATGTACGTTGGTGCTCGGCAAGTATGGCACGGGTGCTAGTCATGACCCTCCAGTTGGGTCGTGACAAGAAGACCGTGGAACGTTCGAGGATCATGATTGTGTGGGTGGAGGAGATTCCATTGAGAAGTTATGGAACTGAAGGCTCATGTGATAGAAGAGATATGCTCACGCTTCAAGAGGTAACTCGTGAAACCTCGTATATGCTAGTTGTCTAGATTACATATGATTTTTAATACTGGGATTGCTTCCGCTGCTTATTATAATCCAACACAAAGCGGATAATATATATCATATCATGTTAAGAGCATCTTTGGACAGTTTTAGCCCAACAACTGGCCGGTATCAGAGCCACTATTTTGGCAGGACGAGTATGGATATAGCAAAGTGATAGTGTAGGGCCCCACTTAGTGCCTTTGTCCATCTATTGGCGGGATTACTAACTTTACTCATAGCTTCAAAGATGCGTATACAGCCTCTCCTTAGGTTTCATTGATCGTAAATACTCGAATCATGTAGGGGAGAATGTTGGATGCGTGTGAACAAAGTCTCACATGAGAAGTAAAATCTTTAAGAAAAATCGTGTGGGTTTGACCCAAAGCCGATAATATCACATCGTGATAACAATATTTTTGGACCGTTTAAACCTAACACATGAGTCTCAAATGTATATAGAAGTCATATGATTTTTGTTCCCCTAATTTTACAAGACATTAATGTAGACTGTAATCATCATAGGTTACGACCTTAGCCACCCAAGTGACGGAGCTATACCCCAAGGAATGATTCAAACAACTACTCTTTCTCTTCATTTTTGTTCAATTCTATTTTGGCGTGAACTTGAAATTTTAAGCAGACTTAAGTGGCAGTGATTGGTACAAACCTGAAAAAAAAATTAAAACTTCGAAGTCATCGCATGCGAGTACTAATACATTCAAAGTGATGACCATAATTCAAGAAAATAAAACATAAGTAAACTATAAAAAAAATGTTTTAACATAAGTAAACCACCACCTCACCCCGCCCCCAAAAAGGAAAAAAATACAAATTTGCTTAACATATAAAAAACATGTAGAAAATTTGAAACACTTTCAAATTTGGTGATTGAAAGTGGAAATGTCCTTTTATCTTTTTTATTCGATATTATGTCTTCTCCCAACTATATAATACTGGCAATACGCTTAACTTTTTATCCTTGAATTTGCTCGATATAGCCTTTTCTTCCTTGTCAAGAGAAAAAGACGTTAAATTGTATTATATACAGTTTGGTATTATTGTTAAAAGTTTAATGAATAAGATGATGATATGAGAATTCTTCATTACGTATTATTGTGTTCTGATTTTTATTATCACAAGACTAAAACCAAGCCATCCAACTGGCCTGGAGATGAAGAAAAAAAATTCCTTGATTAGTTTCTTGAAATTAAGAGATAGAAAGAACTTGAAATTAATAAAGTTCTTATCGAGAACTTAGACGTTTGAATTAATGAAAATTGGAGATGAAAAAAAACGTATGTCCTTGACTAATTACTACTAGAAATTAAGAGAAAGAAAGAGCCTGAAACTTATAAAGTTCTTATTGAGAACTTCATCATTCAAAAAGATAGAGATTATACATTACACCCAATTTATAAAAAAAAATACAATAAGGTAACAGCAAAAGCAAAACAACAGAACAGTAGAGAGATATCGTACTCATTTACGTTCTTTATTAATCCGCTAAGTATATGAATTAATTAAATACTACTACTTTACAAATCAGGAGTAGTTTTATTCCCGAGTAATAGTCATAGCCACAACACCAAAGAGGACATTATTCTGAGGGTATGCATTAATTAGTAGAAGGTTTAGAAAATTTCTAGTGCTAGTGAAACTTTTCCTTTTTAACAATACTAGACCGAGACGGGCTTATTAATGGAGCAAGAAGGACAATACTGAATTTTTATATAGCTGACCTCCATTCGTTTGAGATTGAGACACAGTTATTATTAATGTTATATGCAGTAGTCATATTCACACTGGTGTCAGTTCCTCGATTAGTTGATGAAGACCGAAATCGGGAACGAGTTTGCAAAGATGGTAACACAAATGACTTGCAAGTTAATGTTGTTGCAACAAAAATGGATTCAAATCATGATATTTGTACTACTTTTTCAGGGTTTTTCACACAAACATATATGTTATCTATGTCAAAGAGGATAGACATACAGGAACATACCGGGTCAAACCAACTGATTCATACATATGAAAAAGTACGATAAAAGCCAATGGCCTCTTCCAAACAGGGCACTCCTAAAGCATAAGGGATGGCTCAACTATCAACCTCTGGAACGACAACTGGCTCCCACACAATAGATGCCTACGCCACACGATCCAGGGGCCCATACAACACATGGAGGAACAACTATATGTATCCTCAATCATCTCAAACCACTCATGGTCTCTAGGGATACATCCTACAACTGTTCAATTCATAAATAACTGTAACGACCCGTCCGGTCGTTTTGATTATTTCAGCCCCCCCTCCCCCTCATTTACTGCTCAATTTATGATTTACAGTTGTTATGTGACTCGTTGGGGTGATTGGTTTGGGTCCGGTGAGGTTTTAAAATGAATTGGAATACTTAGTTCCAAGGTTTAAAACTTAAGTTGAAAAGGTTGACCGGATATTGACTTATGTGTAAACGACCCCGGAATAGAATTTTGATGATTTCAACAGCTCCGTATGGTGATTTTGGACTTAGGAGCGTCTCCAGAATTTTATTTGGAAGTCCGTAGTTAAATTAGGCTTGAAATGGCGAAAATAGGAATGTAAGTTTGAAAGTTTGACCAGGGAGTTGACTTTTTGATATCGGGGTCGAAATCCAGTTCTGTAAATTTTCATAGCTCTATTATATCATTTATGAATTGTGTGCAAAATTTGAGGTCAATCGGAATTGATTTGTTTGATTTCGGCATGGAATGTAGAAGTTGGAAATTGTTAGTTTTCATTAGGCTTGAAATAGAGTACAATTTGTGTTTTTGATGTTGTTTGATGTGATTTGAGGGCCCGACTAAGTTCGTATCTTATTTTAAGACTTGTTGGTACATTCGGACGGAGTTCTGAGTGGCTCGGGTGTGTTTCAGGGCGAGTTTTGAGCAAGTCCGGGCATTTCGGCACTCTAACGATGTTATGGAACAGTTGAAGTGCGGAGGGTACATTTTAGAGTGCAGAAGTACGGCCACAAACTCCCAAAGTGCTGGGGCAGTAGGAATTGTGTGGACCGCACTTGAAGATGTGCGGACCGCAGTTTAAATTGTGCGGTCCGCAGAATTCTTCTCGCGGCCGCAGAAAGGTGATTTCGCAGATTCGCTGGTCAAACTTCGGAAGCTTATATCGTTTATTCTACAAGGAATTTGGAGATGATTCAAATTCAAAGGTTGTAGACCTTTGAATCTAGTTTCTAGAAAGGTATAACAGTAATTATTTGGACATTTGTATAGAAAGTTATGCGTATTTTACTGAAGCCTGGTAGTGCAGTCACTGTGAAGTGCGGCCGCACAATTTGGATTGCGGCTGCGGAACTTGGAAATGTGCGGACAACTCTTGAAATGTGCGGGCCGCACATTGGGAGATCAGACGTGGTACTATATAACCGAGGGTTAGGGTATTATTTTATATTTGGACTTTGGGAGCTCAGTTTGTGCGATATTTCGTGAGATTTTTAAGAAATTCATCGGGGTAAGTGATTCTAACTCGGATTTGGTTAACATACATAAATATATCATTATTTTCATCATTTAATCAGTATTTGGAGATGAAAATTTGGGGAAAATTGTAGAAATTTCATAAAATAAATTTTTGGGATTTGAATGTCGATTCGAAGTCGGATTTGAGTGAAACTAGTATGGTTAGACTCGTAATTGAATGGGTTGTCAGATTTTATAATTTTTGTCGGATTCCGAGATGTGGGCCCCACAGGCAATTTTTTAATTAAATTTCGGATTTTTGTGGAAAATATGTATTTTCATATGGAATTGATTCCTATAATTTGTATTGACTAAAAAGAATTAATTGTGGCTAGATACGAGGCTTTCAGAGACTAATTCTCGAGGCAAGGGTATAGCGGAGTAAGAAATTACACGGTTTGAGGTAAGTAACACTTCTAAACTTCGTTCTGAGGGTATGTGCGATGATCCCAAAGATCATCTTTAAATTTAAGAATTATTTCTATGTTCTAAAATCTCAAATAGCACTATTAATCATTTCTTGACTTGCGTGTACAGTCCGTATAATTTTCCAAAAAGTTTTTATATGAAAAATTGATTAAAATGTGAAATAGAGCCTTAAAACTCAATTGAGTTGACTTTGGTCAATATTTTGAGTAAATAGATCCGGATCAGTATTTTGACAGTTTTGGTAGGTCCGTATCATGATTTAGGACTTGGGCGTATGCCCGGAATTTAATTTGGAGGTCCCTAGCTCAAGTTATGGTCATTTAACGGAAATTAGGAATTTAAAGGCTAAAGATTTCCAAGTTTGACCACATATTTGATTTTTTTATATCAGGGCTAGAATCCGATTCCGGAAATTGGAATAGCTCCGTTATGTCATTTGTAACTTGTGTGCCAAATTTTAATTCATTCCGGATTCGTTTAATATGTTTTGGCACGAGTTTTACAAATTGAAAAGTTTGAAAATCAAAAGTTCGAATCGAGGTTTGAATTGTAATTTCTGTGTTGTTTGATGTGATTTGAGACCCCGGGTAAGTCCGTATTATGTTATGGAACTGGTTGGTATAATTGGACGAGGTCCCGAGGGGCTCGGGTGAGTTTCAGACGTGTTTCAGATCATTTTCGTAAAGGTTTGCAGGTCTGGTTCTGGTGTTTCGCACCTCCGACTTTTGGAGCGCAGGTGCGGCCCCACTTCTGCGGAGAGACTCGTCGCTTCTGCGATTTTGGAACTGGGCAGCCTACTCGCTACTGCAGTTAGGCCTTCGCAAATGCGGAAGGCACCGCTTCTGCGGCTCCTTCATGCACTTTTGCGCAACCGCAAAATGCGGCTTAACCTCCGCAGATGCGGACACATGCTGGGCAAGCCTATTTCGCAGATGCGAGATTTTTCTCGCAAATGCGAGCTCGAAGATGCGAAAATGCTGGACAGATTGCTTGAAAATTGGGAGTTAGCCATTTTTACTCATTTTTGGGTTTTGAGTCTCGGATTTGGGCGATTCCAAAGGGGATTTTCACGACTTTGAATTGCGTAAGTGTTCTATAACCAAAAATGATTATACTTCATAAATCCTTGTCTATATTCATTATTTATTTCGGATTTAGATGGAAGAAATTGGAAGTTGTGTAAAACTTTCCAAAAACGAAAAATAAGATTTGAAGGTCCAATTTACATCAAAATTTCATAATTTTTGTAAGGTTGGACTCGTCTCGGAACGAGTGTTCGGATTTCGTAAGTTTTTATGAGATTTGATATGCGGGCCCTACTGTTAATGTTTTAGATAAATTTTGGATTTTAATTCGAAAAATTAGTAAATTCATATGGAATTAATTTCTATGATTTGTATTGAGTATATTGAATTGTTTATGACTAGATTTGAGGATTTCGAACACGAATTCGCGAGGCAAAGGTTTATTGGAATCTTGAATTTGGTTACAAAGCGAGGTAAGTGTCGTGGTTAACCTTGACTTTAGGGAGTATGACTTATTTGTCTATTTGCTACGTGATTTAATGTGCGAGTATAATGTATATGTGAGGTGACAAGTACTTATGCGTTGTGGTTGAGTCAAAGCATGCAGGTGGAATTTGTTTATTGTGAATAATTGCCTATGTAATTAAGATATTCCTACTTTTATTCGTGAAATTATTATCTATTTAATTATTGTTGAATATTTTGGAAGGTGAAGTCGGTATTCTGGTATTGAATTGATTGATAAGTGTATATCCCCGCATTTAAATACTCTTCCGAATTTATATTATTATTTTTATGGTAAGAAAAAGTGTAAAAGCATGAAGGGTGATGTCGTGCTATTTTTACTATTTATAATATCATTGTGATGGTAAGGAAGAGTGTAAAAGCACGAAAGGTGTTGCCTTGCCATTTGTGAGTGTAAAAGCACGAAGGGTGATGCCGTATCATTTTCAGAGAGTGTAAAAGCACGAAGGGTGATGTCGTGCCAAATGAGAGTAAAAGCATGAAGGGTGGTGCCGTGCCATTTTCATATCATCATTTGCTCATTTTATTGTTGAGGAATTATTTGGTTGCTAAGTGATAATTCTCCTGCTGAAATTATTATATCAACCCCTTTCGCATGTTCCCTCCCAAATTTATAAAGTGTTATTTATTATTTTATTGTTGCTTCGTATTTGTATATCCTTGTACAGGTTGTTTACGTATGTGTCCTGTCATAGCCTCGTCACTACTTCGTCGAGGTAAGGCTCGACACTTACGGAGTACATGAGGTCGGTTGTACTCATACTACACTCTGCACTTCTTATGCAGATTTTGGAGTTGGTCCCAGTAGCGTACCATAGACGTGCTCAGATTTAGCTACTCAGAGGAGACTTGAGGTATAACTGCACAGCGTTTGTAGTTCGAAGTCCCCTTCTATCTTATCTCAGCTGTGTATTATTTTTCAAACAACTTGAATTTTATTCAAACCTTTATTTGTATTATTCTAGTAGCCCGTGCACTTATGACACTAGATTTAGGGATGTATTTTGATAATTCGGTATTTATGATAATTCGGAACATGGGTATAGTTGAGACTAATGGGGTCGATTTTGCGGTATTTCAGATGACGGATTCTGCCGAGAGGTGGTGGAGAGATTTTATGTTGCCCAGACCAGACGGGTCGCCTACGCTGACATGGGAACAGTTCTCACAACTATTTCTAGAGAAGTTCCTCCCTATCACATTGAGAGAGGATTTTCGCAGGCAGATTGAGCGTCTCAAGCAGGGCAGTATGACTGTTACTCAGTACGAGACCTGTTTTGTGGATCTAGCTCGTCATGCTCTCCTTTTAATTCCTACTGAGGGAGAGAGAGTGATAAGGTTTATTGAGGGACTTACTCACCCTATCAGGCTTCAGATGGCCAATGAGACCGGATGTGAGATTTCCTTTCAGGCGGCTGTTAATGTTGCTAGGAGGATCGAGATGGTTCTTGCACAGGAAAGAGGGCAGGGGTCTGATAAGAGGCCTCGGCAGTTCGGTGGGTTCAGTAGTGCCTCGTATGGAGGCAGGGGTAATTTTGGTAGGGGTCATCCTCCCAGGCCGTTTCATTCAGCGCTCCACGCATCCTACAGTGCACCATCAACTCTTATCAGTGAACCTCCGATCCAGAGTTTTCAGGGTGGTTACTCAGTTTGACAGGGACAATTTTAGGGTCAACAGTCACAACAACCGAGGTCCTATTATACTTGTGGTGATTGGAGGCATATTGCTAGATTCTGCCCAGGTCTCAGGGCAGCATGCAGTAGCAGGGTTCTCGTGCTATGATTCCAGCACTAGTTGCTTCACCGCCTGCTCAACCAGCAAGAGGTAGGGGTCAGGCATCTAGAGGTGGAGGTCAGGCTATTAGAGGTGGAGGCCAGCCAGTTAGAGGCCGTCCCAGGGACGCAGTTCAGAGTGGTGGGGCCCAACCCTGATTTTATGCTTTTCCAGCTAGGCCTGAGGCCGAGTCATCCGATGCCGTGATTACAGGTATTGTTTCAGTTTTCCATAGAGATGCTTCAGTTCTATTTGATCCTAGATCTACTTATTCCTATATGTCCTCTTAGTTTGCTTCATATCTGGTGATGCTTCATGATTCTTTGAGTGCTCTTGTGTGTGTGTCCACTCCGGTGGGAGGTTCTATCATAGTAGATCATGTCTATCGTTCGTGTGTGATTACTATTAGGAGTCTTGAGACTAGTGTGGATCTTCTACTTCTTGATATGGTAGATTTTGATGTCTTCTTGGGTATGGATTGGATGTCACTTTATCGTGCTATATTGGATTGTCATGCCAAGACGGTGACCCTCGCTATGCCGGGGTTACCTAGATTAGAGTGGAAAGGAACTCCTGGTCATTCTACAAGCAAGGTTATTTCTTATATGAAGGCTCGATGTATGGTCGAGAAGGGGTGTCTAGCCTATTTGGCTTATATTCGCGATCCCAGTGTGGATGTTCCTTCTATGGACTCAGTACCAGTTGTTCGTGAATTTCCAGAAGTATTTCCTGCAAATTTGTCGTGGATTCCACCCGACAGAGATATAGACTTCTGTATTGATTTGGCTTTGGGCACTCAGCCCATTTCTATTCCATCATATCGTATGGCCCCGCCGGAACTGAAAGAACTGAAGGAGCAGTTACAAGACTTTCTTAATCCGGGATTTATTAGACCTAGTGTCTCGCCTTGGGGTGCACCGGTGTTATTTGTAAAGAAAAAAGATGGTTCAATGCGAATGTGTATAGATTATCGACAGTTGAACAAGGCTACTATCAAGAACAAGTATCCACTGCCAAGAATTGATGACTTATTCGATCAGCTTCAGGGTGTCAAGGTGTTTTCAAAGACCGACTTGAGGTCTGGTTACCATCAGTTGAAGATTAGGGCATCTGATGTCCCTAAGACAGCTTTTTGAAATCGGTATGGGAATTACGAATTCGTAGTGATGTCATTTGGGCTGACAAATGACCCAGCAGCATTTATAGATTTGATGAATCGGGTGTTCAAGCCCTATTTGGATTATTTTGTGGTTGTATTCATTGATGATATATTGATTTACTCTAGCAGTCAAGAGGAGCATGAGCAGCATCTTTGGAGTGTGCTTCAGACTTTGAAGAATAATCAGTTATATGCCAAATTTTCAAAATGTGAATTTTGGTTAGACTGAGTTGCCTTTTTGGGGCATGTTGTATCGGCAGAAGGCATAAAAGTGGATCCTAAGAAGATTGAGGATGTTCAGAATTGGCCTAGACCTACTTCGGTTACAGAGATCTGTAGTTTCCTGGGTTTGGCAGGTTATTATCGTTGGTTCGTAGAAGGGTTTTCATCTATAGGATTTCCATTTACCAAACTGACCCAAAAAGGTGTTCCATTCGGATAGTCAGACGAGTGTGAGTTGAGCTTTCAGAAGCTCAAGACTGCTTTGATTACGACGCTAGTGTTGGTATTACCCACAGGTTCAGGATCTTATACGGTGTATTGTGATGCATCTCGCGTTGGGCTTGGTGCAGTATTGATGCAAGATGGCAGGGTGATTGTATATGCGTCGCGATAGTTGAAAGTTCACGAGAAGAATTATCTTGTTCATGACTTAGAATTGGCAGCCATTGTTCATGCGCTGAAGATTTGGAGGCATTACCTGTACGGTGTCTCGTGCGAGGTATTTATTGATCATCGTAGCTTACAATATCTGTTCAAACAAAAGGATCTCAATTTGAGGCAAAGAAGATGGTTGGAGCTGTTGAAGGACTATGATATCACTATTTTGTATCATCCCGAAAAGGACAATGTGGTGGATGATGCTTTGAGTAGAAAGGCAGTGAGTATGGGCAGTCTTGCGTATATTTCGGAAGGTGAGAGACCGTTAGCGGCAAATGTTCAGACTTTGGCTAATGCGTTCGTAAGGTTAGATGTTTCAGAACCCAGTCGGATTCTAGCTTGCACAGTCGCTCGGTCTTCTTTATATGAGCGCATCAGAGAGCGGCAGTATGATAATCCTTATTTACTTGTCCTTAAGGACACGGTACGGCATGGTGATGCCAAACAGGTTGTTGTGGGGGAAGATGGAGTTTTGCGAATGCAGAGTCGTATTTGTGTGCCTAATGTGGATGGGCTTTGTGAATTAATTCTGGAAGAAGCCCACAGTTCCAGGTATTTTATTCATCCAGGTGCCGCCAAAATGTATAAAGATTTGCGGCAACATTATTGGTGGAGGAGAATGAAGAAGGATATAGTTGCATATGTAGCCCGGTGTCTGAATTGTCAACAAGTTAAGTACGAGCATCAGAGACCTGATGGTTTACTTCAGAAGTTAGAAATTTCTGAGTGGAAGTGGGAGCGTATCACTATGGATTTTGTTGTTGGGCTTCCACGGACTCAGAGAAAATTCGACGTAGTTTGGGTCATTGTAGACAGGTTGACCAAGTCAGCACATTTCATTCTAGTGGCAGTTACCTATTCTTCAAAGCGGTTAGCTGAAATTTACATTCGTGAGATTGTCCTCCTTCATGGTATGCCCGTGTCTATCATTTCTAATCGAGGTACGTAGTTCACTTTGCACTTCTGGAGGGCTGTACAGAGTGAGTTAGGCATGCAGGTTGAGTTTCGAATTCATTGGATCCTTTCCGCGTTCGAGAATCCACCCCCTCCCCCCTTCTTCCACTCCGCCCCGAAGAGTAACTACGACCAATTTAGTCACGTTTTCATGTTACAATTGAACACTATCCATTTTTTATTATTCTCAAAGGATAAGATTATTCTCTTTACCAAACATATGCGGATCGAGTACATCATTTCATCCACAGACAAATAGACAGTCAGTACGCACTATTCAGATATTTGAAGATATGTTTCGCGCTTGTGTTATAGACTTTGGAGGTTCTTGGGATCAATTCTTGCCACTTGCATAGTTTGCCTATAATAATAGCTACCAGTCGAGCATTTATATGGCTCAATATGAAGCATTGTACGTGAGGCGATGTCGTTCGCCAGTTGGCTGGTTGGAACCGGGAGAGCCTCGGTTGTTGGGTACCGATTTGGTACAGGATGCCTTGGATAAGGTCAAAATTATTCAGGATCGACTTCGCACAGCTCAGTCTAGACAAAAGAGTTATGCCGGCCGTTAGGTTCGTGATATTGCATTCATGGTTAGAGAAAGAGTATTGCTCCGGGTTTCACCTATGAAAGGTGTAATGAGGTTTGGAAAGAAGGGCAAGTTGAGCCCTAGGTATATAGGACCCTTCGAAATTCTTGAAAGGGTGGGCGAAGTAGCCTACAAGATTGCATTACCACCTAGTTTATCAGCGGTTCATCCAACGTTCCATGTGTCTATGCTCCGAAAATATCATGGTGATCTGTCCCATATGTTAGATTTCAGCTCAATCCAATTGGACAAGGATTTGACTTACGAAGAGGAACTGGTTGCTAATCTAGACCGGCAGGTCCGACAGTTAAGGTCTAAGAGTTATCCATCAGTTCGAGTGCAATGGAGAGGTCAGCCGGTAGAAGTATCTACCTGAGAGTCTGAGTCGGACATGCGGAGTAAATATCCACACCTTTTTACCATCTCAGGTACTTTTCTAATTCCGTTCGAAGACGAACATTTATTTTAGAGGTGGAGAATATGATGACCCAAAAGGTCATCTTTAAATTTAATAATTATTTCTATGTTCTGAGACCTCAAATAGAACTATTTATCATTCCTCGATTTGCATGCGCAGTCCGTCTAGTTTTCCGAAAAGTTTTTATATGAAAAATTGATTAAAATGTGAAATAGAGCCTTAAAACTCAACTGAGTTGACTTTGGTCAACATTTGAGCAAACGGATCTGGATCAGTATTTTAACAGTTCTAATAGGTCCGTATCATGATTTGGGACTTGGGCGTATGCCCGAAATTTAATTTGGAGGTTCCTAGCTCAAGTTATGGCCATGTAACGAAAACTAGGAATTTAAAGGTTAAAGATTTTCAAGTTTGACCACGGATTTGAATTTTTTATATCGGGGACGAAATCCGATTCTGGAAATTGGAATAGATCTGTTATGTCATTTATGACTTGTGTGCCAAATTTGAAGTCATTCCGGATTCGTTTAATATGTTTTGGCACGCGTTTTACGAATTGAAAAGTTTGAAAATCAAAAGTTCGAATCGAGGTGTGAATTGTAATTTCGGTGTTGTTTGATATGATTTGAGACCTCGGGTAAGTCCGTATTATATTATGGAACTGGTTAGTATAATTGGACGAGATCTCAAGGGGCTCGGGTGAGTTTCAGACGTGTTTCAAACCATTTTTGTAAAAGTTTGCAGGTCTGGTTCTGGTGTTTCGCACATGTGACTTTTGGAGCGCAGGTGCGGCCCCGCTTCTACGTAGACACTCGTCGCTTCTGCGATTTAGGAGCGCAGTTTTTATGCGTATTTTACTGAAGCCTGGTAGTGCAGTCACTGTGAAGTGCGGCCGCACAATTTGGATTGCGGCCGCGGAACTTGGAAATGTGCGGACAACTCTTGAAATGTGCGGGCCGCACATTGGGAGATCAGACGTGGTACTATATTACTGAGGGTTAGGGTATTATTTCATATTTGGACTTTGGGAGCTCAGTTTGTGCGATATTTCGTGAGATTTTCAAGAAATTCATCGGGGTAAGTGATTCTAACTCGGATTTGGTTAACATACATAAATATATCATTGTTTTCATCATTTAATCAGTATTTGGAGATGAAAATCTGGGGGAAATTGTAGAAATTTCATAAAATAAATTTTTGGTATTTGAATGTCGATTCGAAGTCGGATTTGAGTGAAGCTAGTATGGTTGGACTCATAATTGAATGGGTTATCGGATTTTATAAATTTTGTCGGATTCCGAGACGTGGGCCCCACAGGCGATTTTTTAGTTAAATTTCAGATTTTTGTGGAAAATATGTATTTTCATATGGAATTGATTCCTATAATTTGTATTGACTGAAACAAATTAATTGTGGCTAGATACGAGGCTTTCGGAGACTAATTCTCGAGGCAAGGGTATGGCGGAGTAAGAAATTACACGGTTTGAGGTAAGTAACACTTCTAAACTTCGTTCTGAGGGTATGTGCGATGATCCCAAAGATCATCTTTAAATTTAAGAATTATTTCTATGTTCTAAAATCTCAAATAGCACTATTAATCATTCCTCGACTTGCGTGTACAGCCCGTATAATTTTCCGAAAAGTTTTTATAAGAAAAATTGATTAAAATATGAAATAGAGCCTTAAAACTCAATTGAGTTGACTTTGGTCAACATTTTGAGCAAATGGATCCGGATCAGTATTTTGACAGTTTTGGTAGGTCCGTATCATGATTTAGGACTTAGGCGTATGCCCGAAATTTAATTTGGAGGTCCCTAGCTCAAGTTATGGCCATTTAACGGAAATTAGGAATTTAAAGGCTAAAGATTTCCAAGTTTGACCACATATTTGATTTTTTTATATCAGGGCTGGAATCCGATTCCGGAAATTGGAATAGCTGTGTTATGTCATTTGTAACTTGTGTGCCAAATTTTAATTCATTCCGGATTCGTTTAATATGCGAAAATATGTCCGCAGATGCGAAAATGCTGGACAAAATGCTTAAAAATTAGGAGTTAGCCATTTTTACTCATTTTTGAGTTTTGAGTTTTGAGTCTCGGATTTGGGCGATTCCAAAGGTGTTTTTCACGACTTTGAATTGGGTAAGTGTTCTATAACCAAAAATGATTATATTTCATAAATCCATGTCTATATTCATCCTTCATTTCGAATTTAGATGGAAGAAATTGAAATTTTTGTAAAACTTTTTAAAAATTAAAAATTAAGATTTGAAGGTCCATTTGACATCAGAATTTTGTAATTTTTGTATGGTTGGACTCGTCTCGGAATGGGTGTTGGATTTCATAAGTTTTTATGAGATTTGAGACGTGGGATCCACTGTTGATATTTTAGATGAATTTCGAATTTTAATCCGGAAAATTAGTAAATTCATATGGAATTAATTCCTATGATTTCTATTGAGTATATTGAATTGTTTATGACTAGATTTGAGGATTTCGAAGGTAAGTGTGGTTAACTTTGACTTGAGAAAGTAGAACTTATTTGTCTATTTGCTACGTGATTTAATATGCGGGTACAATATATATGTGAGGTGACAAGTACTTATGCGTTGTGGTTGAGTAAAAGCATGCAGATGGAATTTGTTTGTTATGAATAATTGTCTATTTAATTAAGATATTCCTGCTTAAGTTTATTATTGATTATTTGATCATTATTCGTGAAATTATTATTCATTTAATTATTGTTGAATATTTTGGAAGGTGAAGTCGGTATTCTGGTATTGAATTGATTGATACGTGTATATCCCCGCATTTAGATACTCTTCCGAAGTTATATTATTATTTTCATGGTAAGAAAGAGTGCAAAAGCACGAAGGGTGATGCCGTACCATTTTTATTATTTATAATATCATTATCATGGTAAGAAAGAGTGTAAAAGCACTAAGGGTGTTGTCGTGCCATTTGTGAGTGTAAAAGCACGAAGGGTGATGCTGTATCATTTTCAGATAGTGTAAAAGCACGAAGGGTGATGTCGTGCCAAATGAGTGTAAAAGCACGAAGGGTGATGCCGTGCCATTTTCATATCATCAGTTGCTCATTTTATTATAGAGGAATTATTTGGCTGCTAAGTGATAATTTTCCTGCTGAAATTATTATATCAACCTCCTTCGCATGTTCCCTCCCAAATTTATAAAGTGTTATTTATTGTTTTATTGTTGCTTATTTGTATATATTTGTACATGTTGTTTACGTACGTGTCCTATCATAGCCTCGTCACTACTTCGTCGAGGTTAGGCTCGACACTTACGGAGTACATGGGGTCGGTTGTACTCATACTACACTTTGCACTTCTTGTGTAGATTTTGGAGTTGGTCCCAGTAGCGTACCATAGACGTGCTCGGATTCAGCTACTCAGAGAAGACTTGAGGTATAACTGCACAGCGTTCGCAGTTCTAAAGTCCCCTTCTATATTATCTCAGCTGTATAATGTCTTTCAAATAGCTTGAATTTTATTCACACCTTTATTTGTATTATTCTAGTACCTCGTGCACTTGTGACACCAAATTCAGGGATGTATTTTGATAATTCGGTATTTATGGTCTTCCACACTTTATTTCAGTAATTGACTTTTATTTAATTAAATTTGCTTTAAAATAGTTAAGATTATTTTAACGTTTACTTGCCTAGCAAGTGAAATGTTAGGCGCCATCACGATCCCGAAGGTGGGAATTTCGGGTCGTGACAGTATGAATCCCCGAATTTGGTGTTATATAAATTATTTGGAGGTGACGCACACGATAGTTGACGAGCGGGTGGACGTGCACCGTAGAAATTGTAACTTGAATAAATTCTGTGGAGTTGAAAAATTAAAGAACCATGTTATTATCCATGTATCATATACGTGTTAGAGAAATTGAGTTGAGGCTCTTAGTAAAGATCATGTTTAGGCTACATACCGATATTTTGGGACCCATGGGTCATGTTGCTGTTAAATTAATTGTTTTAAAAATGTACATTTCACACTCAGTCATATTCATCCATTGTGAGGATATTTATAGGATCGAGTTGCCCGCCTGCATCAGGCCTTATAGGCTTTACTATTATATGGATCGGGGCTGCCCGCCTGCAGCAGGCCTTATAGGCTTTATTATACAGATCGGGACTGCCCGTCTGCAGTAGGCCATATCGGCTTTATATCACGCTTGGGCTGAAAGAGCCCCTCCGAAGTTTGTACACACCCCCAATGAGCGTAGTTGATATACGTATATCTGGGATGGATCTTCCCTAATATATATATATATATATATATATATATATATATATATATATATATATATATATATAAATATTAATGGATGGATCTTCCCTGGGCATGGATCTTGCCTGAAGTATTTATATTGAGGGATGGATCTTCCCTGGGCATGGATCTCGCCCGAAGCATTTATATTGAAAGATGGATTTTTCCTGAACATGGATCTTGTTCGTATCATTTACATTGGGGAATAAATTATCCCAAGGCTGATTTGGCCTTATACGGTACTGAGTGACTGACTGTCAGTCGATGTGTATCTATATATGGGATGGAATATCCCTGGGCTCGATTGGCCATAAACAATACCGGGTGACCAAATGATTTGTGACAGTATTACATGAGGTATTTCCACTGAGATGACATATTCCTAATATCATGCAGTATTGATCTAGTTCACTTGTACAGAGTTTAACTGTTGAACTTGAAAGCATGCCTACATTTATGTATCATTATTTATATTGGACTGTACCTGCGGAGCTCATCACTACTTTCAGCCCAGAGGTTAGTCTTGTTATTTATTGAGTTAGTTGTACTCATACTACACTCTGCACCTCGTGTGCAGATCCAGGTGCTTTCGGACATGGCGACTGTTAGATCTCAGAGTGCTATCAGTCGGAGACTATCAAGGTAGATGCCTGGAGTACGCTGACCTTGACTCTCTCTCTTTCAGTTATTGTATTGTTCTATACTTTCAAAGAGTGTTTTGTCAGTTAGACTTTGTATTCATATTAGATGCTCATGTACTCAGTGACACCAGGTTTTGGGAGTGTTTATATCTGTATTTGTGAGTTTTCTTTCGCTGAATTTAAATAGTATGTTTTCAAACTTCAAATATATGGTGGTTTATTGAGATTGACGGCTTGCCTAGTATTGAGATAAGCGCCATCACGACAGTTTGATTTTTGGTCATGACCAGTTGGTAGCAGAGCTCTAGGTTACATAGGTCTCATGAGTCATGAGCAGGTTTAGTAGAGTCTTGCAGATAGGTACAGAGACGTCTGTACTTATCTTCGAAAGGCTGCCGAACGCTTAGGAAATTTCACTTTTTTTGTATTCTATCCTGTGGAATTGATTCAGCTTGAAACATAACTCTTTGAATTCCTTCCACGTATTCGTGTGCGCATGTGATCGCTCGGTATCAGTTGTGCATCATCGTCTTGTTATTCCATGAACGAGGTTCGTGATATGTATTCTGTGTTTTGGTGAAGGGCCATTCTGGAGGACTTGAGGCCAGGGTTAGACTGCAGCTTAAGCTCGGTAGCTTGAATTGTGTGAACTTGTACATTTGGGCTCATATGTCCGGTAGTGTCCCTATGTGTGAAATTTATGGATCGATAAGCGGTTGAATGGCTATATGGTAAGTATGACGTGACTACGGGATATGTTCAGATGGGTTGAATGTGACGAATGAAGTTTACTTGTGACTCAAGAGTTTGTATTGGGTACTTAATTTCTGTCTTGATTTGACGTGTAGTCTCGAGTTGTGAGTGTATTGAAGGATCTTTCACATTGTTAAATTGTGGGACATATTAAATTCTCATGTCTTGTTAATGAGTTTGGATTCAGAAAGATTAAGTGATTGCGTAGTTATTGTAGTTGCGAAAGGGTATAACAAGATGCCAATTTGAGGCTAAGCAGGTGGGTTATCTCCTACGGAGTAATCTATGTAGGTGTGTTCCTTATAATGTTGAGTGGAGAGTTTCTTCTCTGCCAGCAGAGTGTATGTGTTGAGATTTGAATTTGAATCTGGTTGAGAAAGTTGACTTGACTGTCACGAGAATGAAGGCGAGCTTAGCAGATGAATTGAGGTATTTTATGGTTTGTGTTACCCGAGCTTGTGAAGAATTTTTGTTGAGTTAACTGCAGTTTTATGGCAGTAATAGATTATGGATATTGTGAGTTATGAAATATTTTGTTCTATGGCTTTGAGCCAAGTGGGGGAGCCTGCTATTGATGATTTGATTTCATGGTTATGTGTTATACTGGTTTCGGTTTGAGGCATACATGTGAATCGATTATGACTTGCACAGATTGAGATCAAGGATGACTCGAGCAAAAATATTCCTGGATACGGGTTATATTGCACTTTATGAGTATATGAAAATCATGAGATGATCGAGTTGTTATTGTTGGATATAGTACGCACGGAGTATGAATTGATTGGTGATGTTAAGGCAGGGTTACTTTTTTGAGTGTTGTTAAGCTAAGGGAGCACGTGTCTTTCGGCCCGTTTGGGCGGTGCAATTTAGATTTGAGCAGAGTGGATGACTCTCTAGAAGATTTTAATAGGTTCAAGATTTAGATATAGCAATCGAGAATTTTTCCGGATTTGTGTATAGATAGAATCTGAGATTAATATTTGATGGTGTCGAGACTTGCGGTAATTCTGTATAACCATGGATTCTACATTCCAGTATAAGAAGGGTAAAAGAATAATTTTAAATTCACATAAGGTATTTTCAGAGTGGGCGTTTCAGTTATGGTACTTATGGGGGTGCTTAAGAAGAATACAGTGGCTTATGGGCCTTAGGGCGGCGTGGTTTTATGTTAGGATGTCTAGTAGTGAGCTTTGGGTAAGGATCGTAGTGTTCTGACAAGGAGAAATGTCAACTTGAGGGTAATTCAGAAGAAACTCGGAGAAAATAGGACAAATGGGTAATATGTTGGATCAGTATGGTAATAGTATGCTCGGTTCTTTTGGTTTTTATGATGAGGTGGGGCTTTACAGGTGTTTTTTGGCAACTTTCGGATTTGGCAACCTGTGTGGCTTGGTCGAGTTAGAGGAATTCAGTTCTGATAGCTTGGTTATGTGCAAATGGATTTCAAAGTGTTCTTGATAGTTTCTACCATGGTTTGGGCCAATATTTTCTACTGGTATGGGGAACGTGTTGTGTATTGTAATTTTCTCCTGGAAAGAAGCAAGAGAAAGGTTTCTAACTAATAGGATATGTAATTTGCTGGTGACTCAGAGTTTATAATGAGATTCTCGTGCTTTTCACACGATATATGTGGTGTGGTGTGCGGGATTTAGATTTACATGTACAAGGTAGCAGTTCATTCTTGAAAGAATGATCACGAATTTTGGATAGAATGGTTAATCTCAGATATTTAGATGAATATTATAACTGCTCGGTAATCCGTGAGAAGGGTACGCATTTCAAAAGGCACATTGTGTTTTGACTTATGGATGTTCATTGGCATTGCAGTACTCACCTGGTTGATAGACTGCTGATATTCAAATTATTGCTATGTGGTACGGAAGAATTATGAAAGTATTCCTCATGGGATGATCGTGCATGAAAGATGTGTTAGTTGTGAGCACCTAATTTTTGACTATATTTGAATTTTTATCACCTTCTACTATGTAAATATTTTTAAAAATTTAATATATATTATTTAGCTTTGTTACACCTTTTTTTTTTATATATATATAGGGTAAAAGTTAAAAATAATTTGAAAGGTCAATTATTACTATTAATATTATTTTTATTTTTATTTTTATCTTTATTTTAAAATAAAATAAATAAAAAAATCGAAAAAAATTTAAATATTTTTAAAATTTCGGATGGGAACAAAAAATAGGAAAAGTAGAAGTATGGAATTAAAAAGTAAAAGTAAAAATAGGTGGAAATTATTTATTTTTTAAAAGTAAAAGAAAGTGAAAAATTGAAAAAATAAAAGTAAAAGAATGTGAAAATTTAAAAAATAAAAAGTAAAAGAAAGTTGGAATTAAAAAATAAAAGTAAAGGTAGGTGAAATTTTTTTTAAAAAAAAAGTAAAAGAAAGTGAAAAATTAAAAAAAAGTAAAAAAAGTGGGAAATTAAAAAATAAAAGTAAAGGAAAGTGGGGAATTATTTTTTTTTTTAAAAAGAAGAAAAATGAGAAGTTAGAATTCTTTTTAATTAAAAAATAATAAAATAAAACAAAATAAAAAAATATGAAAAAATTCTGAATTTGTTTTCTATAAATAGAAGAGAAATGTGTGGAGAAAAGGGGGGGAGAATGAGAAAAAAAGAAGGGAGGGGGGAATTGAGAGAAATTGTGTTTCTTCTTCTACGCTAAGGCAATTTCTACTTGTGTCATTCTTTCTTCGTCTTTCTTTCGAAAAATCCAACAAGTCATCACCGAAAACCCAACAAAAATACTTCATAACATCCATTTTACACGCCAAAAAGTGAAGTCAATAGTCGAGGTCGAGGATTCCGTTGGAGCTCCGTTCACTAGGTTTGATGTTATTCGTCGCTTATGCTTGTTTGACGTTCGTCTGAGTTATTGTACATGTTCTTGGAGACTCATTTAATTGGAAATTTTGCATTAAAGGTTTATTCTTCCCTCTGTTCTTTTTATCTTATTTCATGTAATTTTATTTATTTGCCTTTAAACTTTATAAATAATAATGTAAGTTAGTCCTTAAATGCTATATGCTTAATCATATTTTTAAAAATATGGTATTCAAACTTGCTTTAAAGTTGGGAAGATTTGGACCCTAATAAGTTTGGGCTTCAATTGTTGGGTTGTAGGGTATTGGTATATGACGGATTATTTATTCAAATATCTAAAATTATACACTTCTTCCACAAGTAATTCCATAATTCATGGCCTTCACAATAATCTCAAACTTAGGAAAGAAACAAATCATGAATGCGCTAGAATGCTTTAGGCGTACTCTTAATTAATTGAATCTTCGTGATTATGTATACGTTCGCGTGACATAATTACAATTTCCAAAACTAAAATCAAGGTATGCGTTCGCGCAACTTTGGGCGAAACAACCTTAAATATAATAAAAATGCTATTAATTGCGTGCACGTACATGTGACATGATTTTGGCATAATAAACAAAACGGATTCACGCACGTGATTTGTTTCAAAGATAATTCCATATTTTAATATAAAAGCGGATAGATAAAACATGAAAACCAATAAATCACAATTTATCTAAAATTAATTCAAGCCAAGTTGTAGTCAATAAAGCGACCATGCTAGAATCATGAGATTCGGGGAATGCCTTACACCTTCTCCCCGATCAACAAAATTTCTTACCCAGACTTTATTTTTGCAGACCAATAATAATAGAGTCAGACCTTCCTTTGACTAGGGATTCAAATAAAAGGTGACTTGGAACACCCCAAAAATCAATTCCAAATAGCGACTCTGTAAATAAAATAATCCCTATTCAAATTTGTCATTTTAATTGGAAAATATTTTTAACCCACAACAATCTATAATCTATATCTTTTGGGGTAAAATGAAGTGTGACATTAGTCATTCGAGTGCTGGAGTTGGGATCAGTTACGGTGGTCCATGTGTTCTATGAATTTGGAGTTTGGGAGTTCTCCGAAGCATATTGTTTCAGGGTTGCGGCCTGTTTGAGGTGAGTGTTTTATTTAAACTCAGTGGAGGCACTAGTTGCACTAATTATTTGTGATAGCTACGCGCTATGAGTGCGCATATATGTGAGGTTTGAGCCCATGTGCGGGCATCAGAGCAAGTATTCATACTCGGAAGAATGCTTAGGCTATGATATGCCTAGAGTTGACTGTTAAGCGTAAAATTATAACGTTTCTCGTATTCGTATCTTTGTTGAGAACTATCTAGACTATACTTGAGGTTACAAAGAGGCTAATTCCCTGAATAATCTGGGTAGTTACTATTTCTGTGATAACTTGCCGATTGAGCTGTGATAGCATACTTTGCACATGCCTACACTATGGCGTATTATTTATACCAATCCAGGAGCATGTGAATCCTATTTCATTTATCATATGCATGTGTACTTATTTGATTGCTCCGGTATAATATGCTTGGACTGGAGGCATGTGACCATGCCAGGCGGATTATGTTATTGGCACGTGAGTTATTCGTGCGGATCCATATACTGACATTATTGGCACGTGAGTTGTCCGTGCGGGTCCAGATATTGATATTATTGGTACGTGAGTTATCCGTGCGGGTCCAGATATTATTACTATATCACGTGAGTTGTCCATGCGGATGATGTTAATGTGAGCTCTAGGAGAGCTAGTTATTGTTATTAGATTTGTGTGTCATAGTTCTACTATATATGATGAGCTCATAGCATTGTGGTTGTGGTTGTGTTGGTTGAACCTGCAAAGGCAGTTCTCTTCTTTGAGACATTTTCTATTTTTGGGTACACGGATTGCGCCGTTGTGGTTTGAGTCATATTGGTGTTGCTTTTCTATGGGATAGTTGTGTTTAATAATATAAGGTCATTGGACCTAAAATGGGTACTATCAGGTTTGATTACGGTATATTTGGAAAGATAATATTGAAAGCCGGCTTACAAAGTAATTATGGTTCTGGTTGGGGCGAGAGAGCTCCAAGACTTGTTGATCTGATAAGGGGTCATGAGATTCCGCTTGTTTCTTTTATTAGCAACAGTGTACGAAGGTTTTGGAATGAGGTTTTGTTTGTTATGGGGTTTAATACTAGTACCAAGTTGGTTTTGAGTAGTTACTATGATCGGGAATGGTGCTGCGAGTATGCGAGTTGTGTAGTATGTTATGTGATTATATCCGGGGTTATAGTTATGGCTTGATACATCTTGTTCCAACTTATACAGTGTATAAATGTGAGATTCGGTCTTGAAAAGAAATTCTGAATGTTAGAAATTGAATTCCAAGGTTTATGGGCTAAGGTTGAAATAATGATCTTCAATTGCGTGGTATTGTCAAGCCTATATGGAATAGGGTGGCGTGGGATCACCCCCGGGTATGTGTGCGGTAAGATGGAATAGTGATGTGATGGCTTGGAAACAATTCTTGGTACGTTCGAGGACAAACATATGTTTAAGTGGGGCAGAATGTAACGACACGGCCGGTCGTTTTTAGTATTTCAGCCATGTTCTCCCATTTACTACTCAATATATGCTTTAGAGTTGTTATGTGACTCGTTGGGGTGATTGGTTCGGGTTCGGTGAGGTTTTGGAATGAATTGAAATACTTAGTTTCAAGGTTTAAAACTTAAGTTGAAAAGGTTAACCGGATATTGACTTATGTGTAAACGACCCCGGAATAAACTTTTGATGATTTCAATAGCTCCGTATGGTTATTTTGGACTTAGGAGCTTGTCCGAAATTTTATTTGGAAGTACGTAGTTAAATTAGGCTTGAAATGGCGAAAATAGAAATTTAAGTTTGAAAGTTTGATCGGGGAGTTGACTTTTTTGATATCGGGGTCTGAATTCAGTTCTGAAATTTTTTATAGCTCTGTTATGTCATTTATGACTTGTGTGCAAAATTTTAGGTCAATCGGAATTGATTTGTTTGGTTTCGGCATCGAATATAGAAGTTGAAAATTGTTAGTTTTCATTAGGCTTGAATTAGAGTGCGATTTGTGTTTTTGATGTTGTTTGATATGATTTTAGGGACATACTAAGTTAGTATCTTGTTTTAGGACTTATTGGTACATTCGAACGGAGTTCCGAGTGGCTCGGGTGTGTTTCAGAGTGAGTTTTGAGCAAGTCCGGAAATTTCGGCACTCTAACGATGTTATGGAACAGTTGAAGTGCGGAAGGCACATTTTAGAGTGTAGAAGTGCGGTCGCAAACTCCCAAAGTGTTGGGGCAGTAGGAATTGTGCGGACCGCAGTTAAAATTGTGCAATCCGCAGAATTCTTCTCGCGGCCACAGAAAGGTAATTTCACAGGTTCGCCGGTCCGACTTCGGAAGCATATATCTTCTAATCTACAAGGCATTTGAGGATGATTCAAAAATCAAAGTTGTAGCCCTTTGAATCTAGTGTCTAGAAAGGTATAGCATTAATTATTTGGAAATTATTACAGAAAGTTATGGCCATTTTACAGAAGTCTGGTAGTGCAGTCACTATAAAGTGCGGACGCACAATTTGGATTGCGGCCGCATAACTTGGAAATGTACGGACAGCACTTGAAAATGTGCGGACCGCACATTGGGAGATCATACGTGGTACTATATAACCGAGGATTAGGGTATTATTTCATATTTGGACTTTGACAGCTCGATTTGTGGTAATATTTCGTGGGATTTTCAAGAACTTTATCTGGGTAAGTGATACTAACTCGGATTTGGTTAACATACATGAATATATCATTGTTTTCATTATTTAATCAGTATTTGGAGATGGAAATTTGGGAAAAATTGTAGAAATTTTATAAAATAAATTTTTGAGATTTGAATATCGATTCGAAGTTAGATTTGAGTGAAACTAGTATGGTTGGACTCATAATTGAATGGGTTGTCGGATTTTATAACTTTTGTCAGATTCTGAGACGTGAGCCCCACATACGATTTTTGAGTTAAATTCTGAATTTTTGTGGAAAATTTTATATTTTCATATGAAATTGATTCCTATAATTTGTATTGACTGACACGAATTAATTGTACCTAGATACGAGGCTTTCGGAGACCAATTCTCGAGACAAGAGCATAGCGGAGTAAGAAATTATACGGTTTGAGGTAAGTAACACTTCTAAACTTAGTTCTGAGGGTATGAATCCCCGAATTTGGTGTTATATAAATTGTTTGGAGGTGACGCACACGGTAGTTGACGAGCGTGTGGACGTGCACCATAGAAATTGTAACTTGAATAAATTCTGTGGAGTTGAAAAATTAAAGAATCATATTATTATCCATGTATCCTCTACGTGTTAGAGAAATTGAGCTGAGGCTCTTATTAAAAATCATGTTTAGGCTACGTGCTGATATTTTGGGACCCATGGGGCCGTGTTGCTGTTAAATTAATTATTTTAAAAATGTACATTTCACACTTAGTCATATTCATCCATTGTGAGGATATTTATAGGATCGAACCGCCCGCCTGCAGCAGGCCTTATAGGCTTTACTATTATATGGATCGGGGTTGTCCGCCTGCAGCAAGCCTTATAGACTTTATTATTATACGGATCGGGATTGCCCGCCTGCAGTAGGCCATATCGTCTTTATATCACGCTTGGGCTAAAGGAGCCCCTCCGGAGTCTGTACTCACCCCCAGTGAGTGCAGTTGATATACATATATCTGGGATGGATCTTCCCTGGGCATGGATCTTGCCCGAAGTATTTATATTGTGGATCTTTCCTGGGTATGGATCTTGCCCAAAGCATTTATATTGAGGGATGGATCTTCCCCTGGGCATGGATCTCGCCCGAAGCATTTATATTGAGGGATGAATTTTCTCTAGACATGGATCTTTTTTGTATCATTTACATTGGGGAATAAATTATCCCATGGCTGGATTGACCTTATACGGTACTGAGTGACTGACTGTCAGTGGATGTATATATATATACGTGATGGAATATCCTTGGGCTGGATTGGCCATAAACAGTACCGAGTGACCAAATGATTTGTGACCAGTATTACATGAGGCTTTTCACTGAGATGACATATTCCTCATATCATGCAGTATTGATCGATTTCACTTGTACTAAGTTTAACTATTGAACTTGAAAGCATGCCTACATTTCTGTATCATTATTTATACTGGAATGTACCTTTGGAGCTCGTCACTACTTTCAGCCCAGAGGTTAGTCTTATTACTTATTGAGTTGGTTTTACTCATATTATACTCTGCATCTCGTGTGCAGATCCAGGTGCTTTCGGACACGGCGACTGTTAGATCTCACAGTATTATCAGTTGGAGACTATCAAGGTAGATGCCTGGAGTCCGCTTACCTTGACTCGCTTTCTTTCAGTTATTGTATTATTCTATACTTTCAGACAATGTTTTGTCAGTCAGACTTTGTATTCATATTAGATGCTCATGTACTCAGTGGCACTGGATTTTGGGAGTGTTTATATCTGTATTTATGAGTTTTCTTCCGCTGAATTTAAATAGTATGTTTTCAAACTTCAAAGATATGGTGGTTTATTCAGATTGTCGGCTTGCCTAGTATTGAGATAGGCGTCATCACGACAGTTGTGATTTTGAATCGTGACAACAACACTATCATCCCATTCTCCACCAACAAGCCCAAGCAATCCTTCTGGAACCAAACTACCCTTGGCAATTTAACTACAAAATCAGCATATATGCTACAACTCCAGATCACCAACCAACTGCCATCACCCACTCATGTCACTTGCTCTTGGATTTGGCATTTCAAATGCCTGAACAAATACAAATTCTTCTTGTAGCTACTTCTGCACTACAAACTCCCTACTAGAGACTCATGTACTAGAGAATAATAATTCAATCACACTTCTGTCAATTCTGCCCAAATAATGTAGAAGACATAAACCACATATTCTTTAGATGCAAGCATTCATGCCATTTATGGCCTTTATTCAACTTACGCCTACCCCAACCTCACAACCTTGCCAACCGGATAAAGGAGCACTCTTCAAAAAACAATACCATCCAAACACCAAATGCCTCATTCAAAGCACCATACTCTACCGTAATACCATTCATCCTCTGGAATATTTGGATTAATAGAAATTCAAATCTCTTTAACAAAATCCCAGTCCTTACGTGCAGCAAAAAACTCATGCTTCAAGTAGCATAATACCTCTCACTCACTCAGACAACAACATCCCCAAAACTAAGGCTGCAAATCACAGTAAGATGGTTACCACCACCAACTAGCCAATATAAGCTCAACGTGGATGATGCTTATGATCCAACTCACCAAACCAGTGGTACTAAGGGAATAATTATAGACCATAGCGGCACATGGATAGTGGGCTTTGCGCAAAAAGCGACTGCAAATTCTGCAATACATGCAGAGATGCTAGCACTACTTGCTGGACTGGAACTATCTTTCACAAAAAATCTCTTCCCAATTATAGTGAAAACAGAGGTATTATGTAATTTATTTAAGATTGAACAATCGTGATTCTCATATCTCCTTAATGATTGCAGTTTTCTTCTTGATGTTATTGGATCGAAGTTTATAAACTACATTTACAGAGAAGGCAACTATGTGGTTGACGGTCTAGCAAAGTATGGATGCACCATGCAATCAACAACGATGGAGAAAGACAACATAATCTACTGGAAAACTCCACCGGACTTTGTTTTACATGCTTTCAATAAAGACAGATTGGGGACAATCGTTATGAGATCTATCCCTATGTTATGTAATAACAATAACTAGACTTTATTTAGTGCTTTAATATAAATTATTCCTTTCTTTAGCAAAAAAAAATGTCAAAGAGGATGGGTTCAATTAAATTTGCTCCTAATTTAAGATTATAGATCCGACTCTACGTGTACATGTGCAATACTAGCATCAGTATTTGTCACAAGGCATGGCTAATTTGGACATCATGCTATTTGAATCTTCTTTTATGCAGTTTCGTTACATATAGTCAATGAGCACAAAAAGAATTATAATGTATGTCATTATGCAAGATCGGTAAAATTGAGGATTATGCCATAGTTCAGCGATAAAACTGTTATCTTATAATCTCTTTCAATTTGTTGGAACCTTTTCCGAATACGAAGGTCAGATTGATTAATTTTTGGAGTGAATTTGGACATAGATTCTTTAAGTTTTTGAAATAAAATTTATATATTTATTAGAAATTTCATAAACAAGTATATATAAGTTACAATAGTTAATAATTTAAAATATCTAAAAATTACTCACAAAAAAAATAATCAAAGAAAATTTTATTTCACTCCGACAAATAGTAAAAGATTTATTCATTTTCAAAGAAGGGGGTACTTTTCAGGTGCAAAATTCGATTCTTATTAGAACTTTTTTTTTCCCTCTAGCGAGCCCTTATGGGGAGGGGAAAGAAAGTGTTTAAACATTTTTTTAAAGAAATATTTTAAAAGGATAATTATTTTTTGGTACTTGGTAGAGGGCGCAACTACCTTGCTCTAAGTGGTGTCTCGTGGCACCGCTAGGTTAAATTGTTTTTATTATATATGTATATATAGATTATAAGTATTATAAAAATATTGGGTACAAATATAAAAAATAACACGACGTGTCACTATTATAATTTATTTGTTTGTAGCAACTAGCAATTATGTTACCTCATAGATTTTAAGACTCATGCATCCAAAAAACAAAAATATGGATTTCATGACTCATTCGTCATTTCTTTTTATTTCCTTAAAGCCAACACGTCTTTAGGTTTAAGACAAATTATAAAGTTGAGTGACTTCCATTTTCTGCTTTATTCTCCGTTAGACAAATTCAATTTATAGGTTCCTCCGTAAAACCCAAGCAGTCAATGGTCAGAGCTCTTCTACCAAAAGAAAACTTGCCAAAGAACAAAGAATTGATTTTTGTAGATGTCACAAATTAAAGAGCTAGTTTAGTTTCAGTTTTCATGTGTATAAATAGACATACTTGCTCACTTATAATATTATTATTCACAATATCTTTTCAATCTCTCTCATCATATCCTTAGTTTAGTACAATTGTGAAACAACATTAACATGAGACTTATAATAACACCTTTTCTCCTTCTCCTTGTTCTTTCAATGATTGAAACAAATGAAGCTATAAGAATTCTTGATGAAACTCACCTTTTATTACCATCTTTGCAAATCCGTCCCCCAGTTAAGACTCCATCACCCAATCTAGGAACTGGTGCCAGTGTTAATATGGCAGCCAGAGTCACTGAAAAAAACTTTGTTGGTCGTAAAAAAGCTACAAAAACTCTTGATGAAACTAGTCATCTTTTACTACCATCTTTGCAAACCCGTCCCCCAGTTAAGACTCCATCACCCAATCCAGGAACCGGTGCCAGTGTTAATATGGCAGTCAGGGTCACTGAAAGGAACTTTGTTGGTCGTAAAAAAGTTATAAAAACTCTTGATGAAACTAGTTATCTTTTACTACCATCTTTGCAAAACCGTCCCCCAGTTAACACTCCATCACCCAATCCAGGAACCGGTGCCAGTGTTAATATGGTAGCGAGAGTCACTGAAAGAAACTTTGTTGGTCGTAAAAAAGCTACAAAAACTCTTGATGAAACTAGTCATCTTTTACTACCATCTTTGCAAACTCATCCCCCAATTAATACTCCATCACCCAATCCAGGAACTGGTGCCAGTGTTAATATGGCAGCCAGAGTCACTGAAAGGAACTTTGTTGGTCGTAAAGAAGCTACAAAAACTCTTGATGAAACTAGTCATCTTCTATTACCATCTTTGCAAACCCGTCCCCCAGTTAAGACTCCAACACCCAATGCAGGAACCGGCGCTAGGGTCAATATGGCAAGCAAGTTCACTGAAAGAAACTTTATTGGTCGCGAAGAAGTTACTTTTGCTCTTCCTCTTCCTTCTACTGTAAACGTTTGACAAGAAGAACTCTTTATTTGTAACAATATTCAATTAATTCATATACTTAACATAGAATAAACCAGTTAAGACTTTAAATTTAGTGCTACTGTACTCTCACATTAATTATAGATGTGGATTCAATTACAGTTTCTTGGTATATATATGGTGTTTAAAGAGAACATTGTTGATCAATTGTCTTTGTTTTATAATACATGGAATATATTGACATGATAAAGCGCCTTTCTTCTGTGCAATGCCACTGCTGCATAATTTTCAGATGATATTTTCTAAACTCTAAAAAATATTATGCAAATTTACAAGCTAGATATTTATGCTCATACACAAATCCAACGCGTGAAAAACAATGTTTAATTTGCATGTGTTGACGATATAACTAGTGCTCCTAATTAATTTTGAGCCATGATCAAACTTTTCTTTTGAGTATAATTGGAACCTAATGAACTGGACGTACTATTTCCTAAATCCTAATAACTTTCTGTGAATGGTTTTTTTATACATAGAGAGGCTGTATGTAAGGGGTGAATTCAGCTATAACATTTCTGCAATTATAAAAAGATAACTGTACACTCTTTGTTCAAGAGTGAAATTTCTAGATCTTCCATATGTCAAGACTGCAAATAGTTTATAGAATCCATGTTTAGAATTACATGCAGTACACAGAAGATTGTTTTTATGTCAATATTTTTTTTTATTATGTTCTGATACTTAGCATCCTATCACAAGACTAAGATCAAGCTATCCAATTGAGATGAAGAAAAAAAACATATCTCCTTGATTAGTGACTAGAAATTAAGAGAAAGAAAGGGGAAAATCTTTATTTTATAAAAAAATCTAATTAATAGAGAATTACGTCGACCCTTATATATCTTTTCCTTATCAGTATCATCGTTTTTTGCTATATTTATCTTATTCTTCGATTTTATGACTATGGTTGTTGTTTCAGGTTAGCTTTACTATTTTTTTGATGCCAGTACCTTTATGTTCTACAGTTTTTTTTTTATCATAGTTAGCTTTTTTACTCTTCTAATTTTCAAACATGTTAAGTGTTAACGCTTTTAATGAGCCGAGAGTCTATCAGAAACAGTCTCTCTATACTGCAAAGGCATAAGGTCTCCGTACACCCCACTCTCCTCATACCCCATTTGTGAGATCACATTGGGTATATTGTTGTTTGTTGATGTAGAGAATTATTTCGACATTTGAATGAAAATTGGAGAATATTGTTCTTAAAATTAAATATAGAGATTACAGTAAGTCAATAACACATATCCACGTTGCCCCTAAAAGCCAAACCGGGTAAGGAAAATGAAAATCTAGTGGAAATTGGACCCTGTAGTTTTAGAAAGTAAGGAAGCAACTGCACCATTTGAATTATGGGTTTAAGTTATGCGCAATGTCGCCGTAAAATATATTTACGAAATGAAGTTACTTATAAGATAATTATAGATAAGTTTTTATGATAAACATCAGTAATGATAACATGATAAATTTGGTAACAGCCTAACAGGCATGTTATCGCAAATTAAACTTCACTGAAAGTGTAAAAATAATATTTTTAGTGTCAGTAATAAGAATGAATGATCGAGTGCATAAAATAATTTTCACTCATACTCTTCCTTTTCCGTGTTTCTTGTTCTGACTTTCTTGTTTATTTGAATCACCAAATTAGCGCGTATTTTGTGGTTAAATCCTGATCAGTCGCTTCAGTTTTTCTCCTCCTCTCACATATATGAGTACATGACCCATTCAATTTTTTCTTTGTATACGCCAGAACAGTCAATAGTCAAAATTCTTTTAAAAAAAGTTCCAAGTCCTAGTAACATGTACAACGTTATCTCGGGTATAAACAGTTTGTTACGAAGCCCCCTCATTTTCTTAACGGAAAAGGGCCGAAAATGTCCTTAAGGGCAGTGGCTTCTGTGAACCGATAGGATAACGAATGACATATATAAGTAGGGGTGTCAATAGATATTCGAAAACTGACTAAACCGATCGGACCGTACCGCACCGAACCGATTTTTAGGTTTCTAAGTGATTCTCCATTAGACAAATTCAACTCCTAAGTTCCTCTGTATGCTCAAAGCAGTCAATGGTCAGAGGCATTCCACCAAAAAGAAAACTGTGCTGAAAGAACAAAGACTTGATTTTTTGTACAAGTCACAAAAAAACTTGTTTAGTTCAGATTTCATGTGGTATAAATACACATACTTGTTCACAATGACTCATCAATCTTTCTAAATATCCTTATTTTAATACATTCAACTGTGCAAAAAACATTAACATGACACTTGTTGAAATCAGCAGTAATAGAATAATGAAACCACTCCTCTTTCTTGTTCTTCTAGTTCTTTCAAGGATTGAAACAAATGAAGCTACAAGAACTCTTGATGACACTAGTCGTCTTCTATTACTATCTCTACAAAACCGTCCTCCAGTTAAGACTCCATCACCCAATCCAGGAACCGGTGCCAGTGTCAATATGACAACCACATTCACTGAAAGGAACTTTGTTGGTCGTAAAGAAGCTACAAGAACTCTTGATGAAACTAGTCATCTTCTATTACCATCTTTTCAAACTCGCCCCCCCATTAAGACTCCATCACCCAATCCAGGAACCGGTGCCAGTGTCAATATAGCAAGCAGAATCACCAAAAGGGACTTTGTTGGTCGTAAAGAAGCTGCAAGAACTCTTGATGAAAGTAGCCATCTTCTATTACCATCTTTGCAAACCCGTCCCCCAGTTAAGACTCCATCTCCCAATCCAAAAACTGGTGCCAGTGTCAATATGGCAACCAGAGCCACTGAAAGGAACTTTGTTGGTCGTAAAGAAGCTACAAGAACTCTAGATGAAACTAGTCATCTTCTACTACCATCTTTGCAAACCCGTCCCCCAGTTAAGACTCCATCACCCAATCCAGGAACTGGTGCCAGTGTCAATATGGCAGTCAGAGTCACTGAAAGAAACTTTATTGGTCGTAAAGAAGCTACAAGAACTCTTGATGAAACTAGTCATCTTCTACTATCATCTTTGCAAACCCATCCCCCAGTTAAGACTCCATCACCCAATCCAGGAACCGGTGCCAGTGTTAATATGGCAGCCAGAGTCACTGAAAGAAACTTTGTTGGTCGTAAAAAAGCTACAAAAACTCTTGATGAAACTAGTCATCTTGTACTACCATCTTTGCAAACCCGTCCCCCAGTTAAGACTCCATCACCCAATCCAGGAACTGGTGCCAGTGTTAATATGGCAGTCAGGGTCACTGAAAGGAACTTTGTTGGTCGTAAAAAAGTTACAAAAACTCTTGATGAAACTAGTCATCTTTTACTACCATCTTTGCAAACCCGTCCCCAATTTAAGACTCCATCACCCAATCCAGGAACCGGTGTCAGTGTTAATATGGCAGCCAGGGTCACTGAAAGGAACTTTGTTGGTCGTAAAGAAGCTACAAGAACTCTTGATAAAACTAGTCATCTTCTATTATCATCTTTGCAAACTCATCCCCCAGTTAAGACTCCATCACCCAATCCAGGAACCGGTGCAAGTGTCAATACGGCAACCAGAGTTGCTGAAAGAAACTTTGTTGGCCGTAAAGAAGTTGCTTTTGTGCCTCCTCTTCCTCCTCCTACTAATGCATCCCCTCAGAATAATGTCCTTTGTGACGTGTTCGCGGCTAAGTCCCAGAAATAAGCTTATCAAAAGCTACTATGAACATCTGACAACAAGAACTCCTTATGGGTAATAGTATTCAATTAATTTATACATTTAACAAAGAATAAATAAGACTTACAGGCTAATGTGTTGTGAGAGTCTTCCACACAATAGGTGTGGGTTCAATTCTTTCTGTTGTTTCATTTTTGTTGTACATGTTACCGTACACCATAATTTATGTATGGCAATGTGGCACAGGCCACATCATGCCAGCACAGCTTGTTGGTACAGTGGATAAAAAGAACAATGTTGAGCAATTGTCTTTGTTTTATGATATTTGGAATTTATTGACGTGATAATGCGCCTATAAATTTTTCTGTCAATGCCAGTGCTGCATTATTTTCAGATGTCATCCTCAAAAAGGCAATCTGAACACTAGTTTGAGGAAAGTCCACAATTTAGTTTTGGCATATTGAACGAAAAGCATAAGGATTGCAGCTCTTAAGGGATTGAACACTAGATACTCCAATGCATGGGAAATGGTGTACTAGAAAAGATTACTTATGGTTGATATTCTACAACTGTACAACACCTGGTCAAGCAAAAAAATGGTTTCTGGTTTTAGGAAGGGAACAACCACTTGATGCAGCATCTTCACAGTAAAGATGTATGTGAAGCCTTGGATTAGCAAGAATACAGGAACTACAAAGCACAATTGGTTAGAATGGACTGATTCCAGATTCATTCCCTCAATTAGTAAAGGAGCAAGAAAATATTACCTACAAACTAACAAGCTAAACATTGAAGCTCATACACCAATCATCGATGAAAGTATAATAATCTGAACACTCTGATACTAATCACCAGTTAACAAGAAATTTACTTGCATTAACGACAAACATACACAGCATGAGTGACATCGTCTTGAAACACCTGAATCAGTCGGAAAGAGCAGCTGCTAGTATGTCCTTCAAATTCTCATCGCAGATATGATTCTCATCAAATTAAACATATATAATTATGTAGTCTGCAAAATATAATGCAAACTTACGAGCTAGATATTGATGCTCATACATGACAAATCGTGGAAAGGACAACATCTGACCACTCTGATATGGATTACCAGTTCCTTAATGAGAAACAGCTTGTATTATACTACAAACAACGTACATATTATAACTAACCTTATTTTTTAAACACCTAAATCATTTGGATAGAGCAGCTGTCAGCTTTTCCTTCAAATTCTCAGCAGCACCACCAGGAGCTCGTATAGAGAATGTGTGGACGATTTCACTGTTTTCTGTTAATGAGACATTGGATTCTTGTGCCACTATTTGATGTTCTTGAAATGTCTTCAGAACTCTAGAAACAGGGTGAGCATTCAAAGGGCAGCCTACTCTCACAACTGCATCATCTTGTCTTTGATGAAAATCAATTTCCAGGGGAGCCTGCTGCTTTTGCTTGTCGTTTACCATCTCCTTCTCAGCATCTAAAACCCTAATTCTAGCCTGAAGATCCGTTATATATGCAATTGCATCTCCAAGCAGTGATGCTTTATCCATCTTTGAGATATTTGGAACAACTGCTCTTAAAGCGTAAAACCTCTGGTTAAGCTTCTCGCGCCTCTGCCTCTCTGCTTCAACATGATTCAATGCTTCTTCTCTCCCATTGGCCGGCTTTCTGCCTCTCTTTCTTGGTTTCCGTTCATCTAATTCAAGTTTCCCTTCACCTTCATCGCTTCGATACCCATTCGATGAGTTTCCATAAACTTGAGAACTACCTAGCGCTGCTTGTACTTCGTAAGCATCTGAAGCAAAACTCAGATCTTCTTCCACCTTTGGAGAAAAATTTATGCTGATGGGACCCGACTTAGAACCACCGAGACTGAGTTCCCGCCCAAATATCTTTGGAATTGCTTTAGGCTGTGGAGGATTAGATACCACCACCGATGTTTTCACCATCTGAATCAAATTCTGATCTTCTGCAATTGACTTTAGAGAACCTAGCTCCACGACCCCTGATTTCAGCGGAACAAATACTAGTGTCTCAAATCCAGCCAATTTTGCTAGATAAGATCTTGATTGGAAATGTTCTAAGCAACCTTTTACTTCAGAAACCCATATCGATCTAGCAGAATTAAATGATTGAGAAGGACTAGAAGGCTTCTCAAAAGGGAAGACGTAATACATTGACGTGAGATAAAACACCTCCACGTCCGAGACAGAATCCAACTTGGCAGCAATATTATCATCTTCTGACCCTCCAAAGCAAGTGTGAATCTTTTGAAGAACAAGTTTTTTCTTGTTTCCATCCATCATTTTCTGATGCTCGGAATCATTCCCGCCTTCACTCTGTCCCATCTTTGCTTCTCGACAATGTCCATCACCCCATATCAAAGCTGATTTCCCCGATTTTGACTTTGCAACTTGCCAATAGATTGCATAAGTCCAATCAGACCCCTCGACAATCTTGCAAAGCGATTGCTGCACGCCCAAATCCCCTCTTGACGAAGTAAATTCCGTGAGCATGTTATTCGAAGCTGACCAAGTGAAAAATTCTATTGCTTCTCTACCTAATACCCCTTCCATAATAACCCTTTCCTCTTCCTTCATAAAATGTTTCTCCCCCATATTTAAACCACTCAAAAATCCCCAATTCCACACAATAGAATTATCCTTAAAAATTGATTCCTTAATTCAAATCCAAAGCCTACACCAACCCAAATATTGATGGAATACTATGACAAAGCACTCCGAGAATCATGAAATACCTCTGGCAAACCCTAGAAAAAATCCGTTCTCAAAAAGTTCAAATTTTTAACCCTAAACATACCACAAATTCAAGAATTAGAATATCAGACCCACAAAGTGAAAAGCAGATACTAATTCTCGAACAAAAGGGTACTTTTATTAGCAAAGAGAAAAACAGAAAATCCTTCAAAAATGGGAACTTTAGTAGTGAAGTAGCAAGATTCACCTCACCAATTACAATTCTGAGAAAAAACCCTATATTTGAAGGTGGTTTATATAAGTTTTTGTACAAAATAAATAACAAAAGGCCAGAAATGGGGAATATAAAGGAAAATAAGTTGAAGAAACAAAGTTGGATATGGAAGTAAGAGTTACCTGAAGCTGAAATGAAGATGGTGAAAGGTGCATGTATATGAAAGGAGAAAGATTTGCTCGTTTTTCATGTGGACTTCAACAGACGCTTCTGTAGAATTTAGATCTGAATCACAAGAACTATCAAGTATTATTATTATTATAAAGTTTCTTTTTAATTAGTTTAGATAGTGTGCTCGAGTTTGAGTACTGCGTATGAAAAAAATTCTTTACAGGTACCGTAAATTTAGATATACCAAAACAGGATGGAAATCAAAATATAAAAGTAGATAGTGTGATTATTTTATTTTTTGGGTGGATTACGTGGACCTTTTCTTTAATCTAACAAGTTTTTTGTTTCAATTTTAATTTAATAAGTAACAAGATTAAGCAGTTCTCTTTTGAACGGTTTAAAAATATTGGTGAAATTATATTTCTGGTGCTTAATTTTTAAGATCTAATGAATTTTTGTCATTCTTTTTTTGAATTAGTGCACAAACGGTGTTAGTTTTTCTTTTTGTTTCTCATTCAGTGTTCGTATTTATTTTTTATCTCCATTAATTTGGATTTGTTGAAAATTTATTAGAGAAAAAGTACTATCTACTAAAAAAAAACTTTATTCTTAAGACTCAGCACCAGAAAATGTTAAGAATAAAAATATATTATTCATCCACCACAATTCTTAGTGTAATGACGTTAATCTTTGAATTGATCAAATTAATTTATACTGGCTGTTTGATTGGCTTATAACGGCGTTAGTCTTTTTAGGACTCAAAATATGTTTTTTACTTATTTATTCCTAATAAATTTGTGAACAACAATATTGTTTATCCTCAAAATCGAATAACAATTGAATTTGTTAGTGGTTATAAGGACATGTGGATTAACTTAATACAAAGCGGTAAATTAGATTACAATTAAAATAAATAGCGATAAAATAACTGCAAACCACAGGAATTGGATGATTTCGACTTAAGAATGCACGCCACCCTTGAGTTGAATACACTTTTATTGACAGAAAAATATCAAAGAGTAAGAACTTGGAGAATGTATTACTTATCGGTATATGTTACCATATTCCTAATGAATTGTCAAGTCCCCTTTATATATTAGGGGAAATCTACCTTTCAAGGTATTATTTTATTGTTCTATAAAAGGCAAAAGTCCTTGATTTGCTGACCGTTGGTTCACTTTTTTGAGCCATTCCGTAATTTCTACCATAATAATTGGTTAATAGCGAGAATTACGGACCCCTGTCGGATGAGTTGGCAAAGCTTTCTTCGAGGCCATTGAAAACAGGATCGGTTACGCCTTCGGTAAACTCGAGGGCAAATCTGATGGTTTTGATGGCTAACTTTGACAATGCTTTGGGTTCGATCATAATCACCATGTGCCGATCTTGGCCGATGGTGTTAGACGTCAGATCGATCTTCGAGCTCGACTTCACCCGATCACAGATATTTCGACCATGGCCTAATCAGGGAGTTCGAAAGCTCGATCGAATATAGAGCTCGATTTTACCCGTATACAGATAGTCCTCTCGTTCTTCGGAGAGTAGATGATGAGGAACGACATGAGCCTCGGATTCTTACTTCAATATATCATGACGCAAATGATAAAAATATGACGTCAAAATCCCTTTGTTTTTTTGGAGAGTAATTGATGAGAAATGATACGAGCTTCCGATTCTCATTCCGATAAATTATGATGACGAATTCATGACGTAAGTGACAAGAATAGTTGAAATGTTCCGTCGGCCCAGTCTCCAAAGCATTAAATGTGTGTCAGTTAATGGTCGACCACTTCGGGATGTGAACCGCCGTTTGAGAAAACTATAAATATCCTTTAATCCATTTATTAGAACTTTTATATTCAAACTCTTCTCTTGTGTTTTAAGAAAGCTTCATCACCTTCATCTTTTGGTTTTCTAGCTTAGCCTCAAAACTTCTTCTCTTCTAGTTCTTTGAAAATTTACATAAGTTATCTGTTAAGCTCGCCTCCTCTTTTACCAACACTTTCTTTTCTCCATTGTTTATAAGAAATGGCAAAGACTTCAAAATCAGTTCCTAAAAAAGAAACCCATTCTTTCTCGAAACCATCTGAAATTATTTCGCCTGCTGCTACTCAGGAACCTTAAACTATTAATTGAGACAAAATAGAACATGGACTTGTTACGCATTAAATGTATGGTGCCCAATTCCTCATAATTCTATATATCCATCCTATATATCCATCCTACCAAATTTTATGCCATCCGTGCCGAAACATTCCCTGCAACATTTAGGGCTTCTGTTTTATCTCAAACCTCTTTTGGCTTTTGCTCACAAATACTCAATCAATCACAACAAATCTTACATCAAAACACATATGCAACCGCCAAACGTATTCCAAATTGGTTCAAGATTCCTTCCAATTCAGTAATAGTAACGATCAGAATTTGAATATATTTGTTTGTCTTCGCTATTATCAAGTTCAGTATGATGATCTCTTCCCTCCGTTCCGGGTTTCGTTAACCCGGAACGGCCTTAGCTTTTTAATTCGGGCAATGCCAAATAAGCTTCATGCCCTCGAGTGTTATTAACTCGGAATGGCCTTAGTTTTTTAATTCGGACAACGCCAAATAAGTTTCATGCCCTCGAGTGTTATTAACTCGGAACTGCCTTAGCCTTTTAATTCGGGCAACGCCAAATAAGCTTCATGCCCTCGAATGTTATTAACTCGGAACGGCCTTAGCCTTTTAATTCGGGCAATGCCAAATAAGCTTCTTGCCCTCGAGTGTTATTAATTCGGAACAGCCTTAGCCTTTTAATTCGGGCGATGGCTAAGTGGCAGTCCTCGAGTGAGAGTGAATGTTCGAACTCGGATTAAGGTGGCCATTGGGTTCGATAGCTTTAGGAAATTCCTTGAAAGATATAAGAAATATTTTAAAGGACAAGATGTTTATGTGCAAGGAAGAATCTTCTTTTTTATTCTTGTGCACAATAGTTGTATATGTATACATGTTTTGTGCCAGAGCTCGAGCGGTCTGTGTGGGCACGGTCCATTTGACCGTTTGGCCCTTACAATAAATCCTATTGATCAAGACCCTTCAATCACGAAGTTTCTTTCCTTGTTAAAGTCGATATCTGAGGGTATTGCCCCGAGTGTTCAGGGCTTACTGAAGAGTGGCCTCGAATGCTGTTGTGATTATTGTCACTGGTTTGTAGCCGGCCTTCAATTCTAAGTTAGCACGATTTACTTGTTGCCTCGTTAAAAACCTTACCGGAAAACCTATTTGGGACAAAGCCAGTTCAAGGAAAAGAGTGCAAGCGTGCTTTCAGACCTAGGATCTCGTATCATCCCTTGTTGGTCACCTACAAGTGTTAGTTTGAAATGTAAAATAAAAGAAAGAACAGTGTCGTACCTTAGCACTAATATCGCTTTAAGTGAGTTATATTCTAGTTGCTCGGCAATTGCTCGCCGTTTATTGTTCCGAGCTTGTAGGATCATTTTTTGATGATCTCGATAATTTAGTACGGTCCTTCCTAGTTTGGCCCCAATTTTTCTTCGTTCGGGTTTCGGGTGTTCAGTGTAACTTTTCTTAGCACCAAGTCCCTGGTATTGAAGTAACGAAGGTTGGCCCTTCGATTATAATATCTCTCGATCCGCTGTTTTTGTGTGGCCAACCAGACAAGGGAGGCTTCGCGCCTTTTATCTAATAGCTCGAGGCTCGTACTCATAGCCTCGTCGTTCAATTCTTTTGTTGCATATCGAAATCTGATGGTCGGTTCTCCGACCTCGACCGGTATTAAAGCTTCGGTGCCATACACCAAAGAAAATGGGGTGGCCCCGGTACTGGATTTTGAGGTTGTACGGTATGCCCATAAGACCTCGGGCAGTATCTCTTTCCATCTTCCTTTGGCGTCGGTCAACCTCTTTTTGAGGTTTTGGATTATGGTTTTATTGGTGAATTCTACTTGTCCGTTCCCACTAGGGTGGTAGGGAATGGATAAGATCCTTTTGATCTTATGGTCTTCGAGAAACTTGCTTACTTTGCTGGCGATAAATTATTTCCCGTTGTCACACACGATCTCGGCTGGTATTCCGAGCCGACATATGATGTGGTCCCAGATAAAATCGATAACTTCTTTTTCTCTGACCTTCTCATATGCATGTGCTTCCACTCATTTAGAAAAACAGTCAGTCATAAATAAATAAATTAAGCTTTACCGGGTACCCGTGGAAGGGGGCCAACGATGTCCATCTCCCATTTCATGAATGACCATGGTGATAAGACCGAATGTAGCGGCTCTCCTGCTTGATGAATCATCGGAGCATGCCTTTGGTATCCATCGCATTTTCGAACAAACTCCTTTGTGTCTTTTTTCATGTCGATCCAGTAGTAACCGGCTCTGATTATTTTTTGAACCAGTGATTTGGCGCCCGAATGATTCCCACAGGTACCTTCGTGGATTTCCCTCAAAATGTATTCGGTATCCCCTGGTTCCAAACATATCGCGATCAGGCCATCGAGCGTTCTTCTGACTAAGGTTCCATCCTCTGACAAACTAAACTAGGTTGCCTTCATACATAGGGCTCTCGATTCTTTTGGGTCCGAGGGCAGTTTTTCGGTCCTGAGATATTCCACGTACTTATTCCTCCAGTCCCAAGTTAGGCTCGTTGAGTTGATCTCGGCGTGGCCTTCTTCCACCACCGATCTCATAAGTTGTACAACTTCTCTTGAGTTGATCTCGCTGTCTTCGATCGACGATCCTAAGTTAGCGAGGGTATCAGCCTCGCTGTTTTGATCCCGAGGTACATGTCGCAAAGTCCATTCTTTGAACTGATGTAATGTCACATGTAACTTGTCCAAGTATCTCTGAATTCATTCTTCCCTGACCTCGAATGTCCCATTAACTTGGTTTACCACAAGGAATGAGTCGCACTTGGATTCGATCACCTCTGCCCCTAAGCTTTTGGCTAATTCAAGGCTTGCGATCATGGCCTCATATTCGGCCTCGTTGTTAGTCCATTTCACAGTCTTAATAGATTGCCTGATTATATTACCTGTTGGTGGCTTTAGTACGATGCCAAGTCTGGACCCTTTTGTGTTCGAGGCTCCGTCTGTAAAAAGGGTCCAGATTCCCGAGGAAGTCCCCAAGTAATCAATAACTCTCTTTCGATCTCGGGTATTAGGGCCGGCGTAAAATCGTCCACGAAGTCTGCCAAAATTTGGGACTTAATGGCTGTCCGAAGTCGGTACTCAATATCGTAACGGGCTTACTTTCACGGCCCATTTGGCCAATCGACCCGAGAGTTCGGGATTATGCATAACGTTCCTTAACGGGTAAGTAGTCACGACACATATGGGGTGACACTGGAAGTATGATTTTAGCTTCCTAGAGGCGCTTAGCAGAGCGAGCACCAGTTTTTCTAAGTGAGGGTACCTAGTTTCGGCCACACCTAAGGTCCTACTAACATAATAAAATGGAAATTGCATATATTATTCTTAAGACTCGCACCAGAAAATCTGGTTAAGAATAAAAATATATTATTCATCCACCCCAATTCTTAGTGTAATGACGTTAATCTTTGAATTGATCAAATTAATTTATACTGGCTGTTTCGTGGTGTTCTTAATTTTCCTATGATTGTTGTGGTGATACTAATATTGTCTCCATTTGTCCTTTTGTCCTTTTGTTTTCTTGAGCCGAGGGTCTTTCGAAAATAGCCTTTCTACTCCTTCGAGGTAGGGGTAAGGCCTGCGTACACACTACCCTCCCCAGACCCATTAATAGAATTTTACTGGTTTCTTGTTGTTGTTGTCGGTCTGAGACGAACTAGCATTGCTGCATGCAAAATGGCGTGACCCCAAACAGAAGTGGAAAACCTCGTTTTCATCAGTAATGGTCTTGCTATCAATTTCAGACGTTTAATTAAAGACTCTGCAAGGCCATTTTGAATGTGAACATGAGCTACATAATGTTTCATTTTTATCCAAATTGATAAGCAATAATCATTAAATGCTTGGGATAAAAACTCAGCATCATTATCAAGCCGAATAGACTTAATTGGATTATCGGAAAATTGTGCCCGTAATTGGATTATTTGTGCCATTAACTTTGCAAACGCGAGGTTGCGAGATGATAATAGGCACACATGAGACCATCTAGAAGATCAATCTATTAAGACCATAAAATATTTAAACGACCCACTAGGTGGGTGAATAGGTCCACAGATGTCCCCTTGTATATGTTCCAAAAACGCAAGGGACTCAATCCCAATATTTGTTGGTGATGGTCTAATAATTAACTTGCCTTGATAACAAGAAGTGCAAGAAAATTCATTATTTAAAAGAATCTTTAAATTATTTTCTTAATGGATGCCCATCTGAGTTTTCTATAATTCGTCTCATCATAATTGATCCAGGATGTCCCAATCGATCATGCCAAAGTACAAAAGTATTGGGATCAATAACCTTTTGGTTTACGATAGAATGTGCCCTAATTGCACTAATTCTTATCCAATACAAGCTACAAGATAAAGATGTGAACTTCTCAATAACCCTTTTCTGACCAGAGATATTTTTGGTAACGATGAGATATTCAAGATTACTCTCATCTATTGTCTCAATATGATATCTATTTCGGCGGATATCATTAAAACTAACAAGTTCATCTTGGACTTGGAGGAGAACATTGCATTATCTATGATTAGTATTGTTCCTCTAAGCAGAGTTATAATAGCTCTTACAGAACCTTCAATTAGATTACTACTACCAGAAATTGTAGTAACATCTGCCTTACACATACTTAAATGAGAGAAATATTTCTTCTCTTTGAATATTGTATGTGTCATGCATGAATTAATTAAATAAATATTTTTACAATTAAACTTTGATTCAAATTTGCTTTGTCAGATATCCATATTTGCTTAGTCTTCTCAAAGAGCTTTTTGAAACGGTAGAGTCTCGTGTTGATAACGTGCAATGAAATAATAAAAGAAGAAGAACAATATTGTAGAGAAAAGGGAGAGAATTCTTATTGCTTTGAGATGAATTACAATTGAATAAGACCCCTCTATTTATAGGGAATGAGTGACTTAGCCATCAAATAAAATTCCTAAAATCTCTCTAAAATATAGACATTCACCTTAAATACAATTCTATTTATAACAAATTGAATTATTTTGCTCTAATGAGCATAATAATTGACCTTGACCAGTTGACCGCCTTAAAATCATCCAATTATTATTATTATTATTATTATTATTATTATTATTATTATTATTATTATTATTATTGAAAGAGACAGATGACCTAATAATGATAAAAATTTACATGCATTCATTATTTATACTAAGTCATATAAATTTATCCTGGTTAAATTATAAATTAAGATAAAAAAAAATTATTAATTAATTATAATTTTGGAATAAAAGTATATGCCAAGACATATATCATTTTATTGGTTGGGGTAAATATTGCTGGTGAATAAAAAATTTTACCGACTAAAATCAATATGAAGTAAGGTCTGTGTACACACTATCCTCCCCATACCCCACTAGTAAGATTTTACTGGGTCGTTCTTGTTGTTGTTGTAAAATCAATATGAGGGAATGGTCAACCTCAGTAGAACTACAATCAAACTGCACAACTCTAAAATCCATAGCCACCAATCAATTTAGAAGTTAAAGTTAAAGCATAAGCAGTACAGCAATTCAAAACTAAATAGCTAGCACATTGATGAATTTAACAGCTAAAATATTCTTCCAATAGTCATTGTCCCTTTCCAGCATATTCCACATAATAATTAGTAATAAAATGGGTGATACCTGCAAAACAACACAAGCATTTTCAGTCAACATTAACTTAAAAAAAATTATACTACAAGAAATAGGGATTGGTTAAGAAAGCTAATGAGTAAGCCATGAAAAATCATTATAAAGATTTGAGTCTAATTTGGTATCTGCTTGTTATTATTAGTGTAGTTTCATATTTTGTAAAAAAAAAAAAAAAAAAACTCCTTAGGGATCGTTTGGTTGGAAAACAAGTTATCTTATGATTAATTATCTCGGGATTAGTTATCTCACCCTCCGATAGCGATAAAAAAATACTATAATCCCGAGATTAGTTCTACCACGATTTATTCCAACCAAACATGGGATAAATTCATTCAAATTTAATCTGGGAATTAATTATTCTTTATACCTCGTACCAAACGAGCCCTATAGGTTTACCACATAGTGCATCAATTGAGTGTGGTAGCAAAGATACCCTTGTACTAGAAAGTGTTATTTGACACCACTTTGCCGAAAACATTCACTATATGTGTGTAGGCACGCATGCATTTGAAGTCCAAACTCAAACACCAATCGATGTAATAATAAGGCGATACTGCTTACGCAAAATCCCGCAGAATAATGATTCGTACCTAGGCGGAGGATATGGGGAAGAATGGCCGCTGCCGTAGTAGTAAGGTTGCTCCACCATAGGTCTTCTCATTGCCATTGTGTTGTAGTAGTCATAGTGATCTAATGCACCATAGTTATGGCCGTGGCCGCCATAAGAAGGACGATAATAGCGATTGTCATTGGCATAATAATGATTTCTAGGAGTAAGACCAGGATGTTTCAGCTTCACATATACTACCTCTGCATGTTTTCCTGTCCTAGTTAGTGCTTTCACAAGTATGTTTGGATCCACTTCCCCACATACTCTTACTTCTCCTGCTTTTGCATCTATTGTCAATGAATACACTCCTACACAAAAAACTTCACTAGTAAGAAAAAAAACAATTCAACTCTCAAATCTTATATAGGGCGCAAAGCATCTAGCTTCACACGGGTCCAGGGATGAGTCGTATCCCTAGGAGTGCGATGTAAAAGTCTAATTTAATGCAGGTATTAGAGGTTGTTTCCACGGTTTGAATCTTTAACATATAAATCACACGAAAACAACTTTCAAATGTTATATGCTAAGGATAAAAGATCAAATTTAATTCTCAAAGCTTAGTTAGGGTTATAGTATTTAGCCTATGAAAATATAATAGGCTCGACCACTCAGGCCTGAGCGAGTTAAGTTGGACATATACTCACAGATAAGTCATTTGGGCACAACCCAAGTTAGTTCATTTAAACGTTTGGGCAAATTTGGGCTGCATTAAATAAAAGAAAAAGTTGTATTGCCTAGATTTAGTAATTAAACAGAATATGAAAGAATAGCAAACAGATGAAAAATAATTTTGAGTTGTGCGAATTGAGTTATGACCAATTAATTAGTCCAAATTAATGTGCTCATTTTTATCTAAGTAAACATTAGAAAGATTATCAGCCCATTTATTGATTCAACTTGTTTTAAGTTGTCCAATTGCGGCTCAAACTCACTCGTTTGACACCCCTACTTGAGCCTAATTAATTAGATGGGAATTTAAGATTAGTGATAAGCATGTTACCGCATACGGAGCTTAAAACTTGCACCATATTCATTTTGCAAGCATCGCAATGGACATCCACTTTCAAAATGCAACTCTACAAAAACAGAGAAGACAATTGAAATACACAAAAATTACAAAGCATACAGTCTTTTAATTCCAATGTTCAAGAAATAAAAGCCAATTGAGACAAAAGGTTTTCGCACTTACCACGTCTGCAAAGGGCTCCATAGAAACCACTGGTGTATCTAAATAATTGATAAATGGAAATTGAGATCAATAAAACCAAATATATATCCAAAGGTAACAATATTTTGTTACAAACAAAAATAAAAATCCTACTAGTAGTATTTATTTTGTCCACGAATAAAAATTACTTTTATCTCTTTCTCTTCTGTAAACTAAATACCCTTTTATCATGATTACATAACATGAATAATATGAAAGAGAGGAAATACGAGTAAATGGCGAGTAAACTTATAAAGATTTAGAACCATGTGTACGTGCTAAAATTTCACAAAAATAAATATAAATAACAGATTTCGAACCCAATAAATCAGATGAGAACCCATATTGTACAAGTCCTGAATCGACCTCTGATTTGAATCAAATAACAAGGGGAAAAATAAGATTGATAAAGAATATGTATGCTTACTTATCACTTAGCCAAATGGAATATTGAGGAACTGAGAAAGGTACAGAGGGGAAACTGTACGTAGCTTAGAGATAATAATTTTTCAAAAGGGTTAACAGCAATTAATGGAAAGATTTTACATTAAAGGCAAATTATGATCGTGTGCCAAAATAAAGAAGAATAAGAAACTTAAAAGGTGGGATATTCTGTGTCTAATTTAGGAGAGTGTAGATTTAGGGCGCATAAATCTTTACTTTTCTTTTCCTTTTTTATATTTTTTCTTTGGACACTTTCCAATTTTAATTGACCGTTTTATTTCTAATAATTATTATACAATTTCTTTTCGGATTCTTATATTATGTTACTAGCCATACAACTTGCACATGTACCTTTGTCTTATTGAATCACTACACTACATATTTTAATATCACATATAAATCAGCTATTTTAATTTACTTTTTAACAAAACACACTTTTTGTTTCCATAAATTCTTTACGTCCTTTTCATATGTGATTATGTTTAACCAGATACAAAATTTTACAAATTTAAATTAAAAAAAAACTGAACCAAAATGTATACGCAAAGTACCAGAAGTATCCTTTTCAAAATGAGTGGTGGTGAAAATTGGGAATCTTGTTCCAATTCCACATTTTGTGTTGTCTTCTATCCGGAATCCTGCATTTTCCGCAGTAATGTTTCATATATTTTGTTATTGACGTTTTTTGCGTGATTGGACATTAATATGCAAAATAGAGTTGTGTTTACCCTCAAAATCGGATAACAATTAAATTTGCAAGTAGTTTTAAGGATATGCGAATTAACTTGATACAAAGCGATAAATTAAGTTACTATTGAACAAACAAAAATAAAATAAATTCAAACCACACGAGTTGGATAGTTTCAGCCTTAGTGAAACATTCACTCTCAAGTCGGACTCACCACGACCGGTACAGATGAAAAGGAACAAGAGCTAGAGACAGAGAAATTAATAATATATTGCTTTTGAGTGTGTGTTACAATGTACTTCATGAATTATCAAACCCCCTTTATGTAGTAGGGGAGTCCTATTTTGGGTACAACTCTATAAAAGGTAAAGAATCTTCTAATTGCCGGTTCCTTATCGATACGTACCGAGATCTCCGCCGTAATATTCGGCCGGTCACGGATATTTCGGCTTTCTGTTGGCTATGCTCCATTATCTCACAATGTTTTTCGAAGTCTTCGAGGCTAGGACCGATTCCAGGATCATGGCCTCAATATTCTCCAAGGCAGGTGTTATGTCCCCGGATTCTGGCCCGGTGGGACTTTGGCTCGATTTCGGTCCCTTGTCGCCATGTCTCGAGCCTGGCTTATTTTGTCGGAGGTTGGGATGCACCATGAGCTCGATTTCACCCGTATACAGATAGTCCCCTCGTTTTTCGAAGAGTAAATGACGAGAAACGACATGAGCTTCTGATTCTTACTTCGACACATCGTGACAGAAATGACAAAATATCCGAAATGTCTCGTCAGTCAAGTCATAATGGCATTAAATGCATGTCACCCGTCGGTCGGCCGTCCCTGGATGTGAAACGCCGCTGAACTACTATAAATACCCCCTCCTTTGTTCATTTTTACTTTACATCCAAACCTTCTACCCTCGTACCTTTAGGATTCCAATACTTTTTAGCATTTTTACCCTGGTTATTCGAGGTCCTTTGCAAGAATTTTTACCCATCTTCTTCACAAGCCAACAAGTCTAATCCTTCAACTTCCTTTCTTTCTTCATCTTTCTCATATTTTCCTCCATCTTCATTTTCTAAGGGAATGGCAATGACTTCCAAAACCGTTCCCCAGAAAGAAGCTCCTTCTTTTTCGCGGTCGGCTACTGAGGCCGAGGAGACCATTCCGCGCGACCGTCGATGAACCAGTACTTGAACCCCCTTTGAAAATGTTCATCCCCGGGGGATGCTCGGTCAACGTCAATTTCAAGGTTGAAAAGCCTCCATACAGGGTCGGTGTGAGGAGGTCTCGAGATACATCTGCTTGATTACCAAAGAGGCCCTCCCTACGATCCAAAAAGACTGCAACTGGGCCAATAAAGACATAGTGATCCCCGACCCCGAAGAGGCCATTACCACCTATGTCGAGGAATATCTAAGTGTTTACACTTATCCCTTTACATTGGGCCCGGTTGACCAGGCCATTTTGGATTTTTGCAAGAGGTACAACGTGTGCCTAGGCCAAATTCATCCATCACTCTAGAGGATCGTGATCCTCCTCCGGTTTTGCATGAACAAAATCGATGGGTTCTCGTTCACCATTGATCATCTACTCCGCTTATACAGTCCCCAAATCTTCTGGAGGGACTGATAAAGCTTGTGCGTCAGGCCAGCAAAGCCTCGTTCTCAAATATTGATGAGGATCGGGATCGAGGCTGGCAAGGCCGTTTTGTCCGAGTAAGGACTTCGAACTTGATCCCGGCTGAGTGCAGGCCATTCCTCGAGAAGTGGAATACGTCACGTAAGTAGAACTTACTTTCGAATATTGATTTTATACTTATTTCTCTTTTCCTTATCGGTGCTTTGTGGTGGTGCAGCCGTTGCCCGGGTCCCAAATGTTATCCCTCGACTCAAGGAGCGGGTCGAGGGTATCGTTTCACAGATTCCCTACTCCAAGCGCTCGTGGCGCAAACTCTCTAAAGGCCGTTGGGAGGCTCGTTCCCATGGTGAGACTTATTTCCCGAGTAGGCTGTATTAGGACTCTCCTTTTAACATTAAGCCTTTACTCCCTTTACCTCTTTTTGCAGGCTTATCTAAGGATGTCTAGCTTAGGCCTCCAGTCGGTGGTGAGAACTTACATGCCGAGTCCCCAACTCCGAGACAGGTCGAAGAGAGGAAAAGGAAGGGGGCTCTGAGTTCCCCGAGCTCGGAGAAAAAGAAAACAAGGAGAAGGCCAGTGCGCAAGTCAAAAAAAAACACCAGCGCCCGAGCACCAGCTTCGGATTTGCTCTATCGACTGAGGGACGACTCCGAGGGAGAAGAACCTTTTGTTCTGGTGGTCCGCGAGCCGTCGCAGCTCAAAGAGCGGGGGCCTCTGAACTAGAGATACGTGAGGCTGATCTGCCTCAAGCTAAGGAGGTCGATGAGGAGACCGGGGCTGAGGCTTTCCAAGATGCTGGCAGTGCCCCAAAGGAGGCACTCGGTGTGATAGAAATCACCGAGTCACCCTCATTTACCAAGTCCATGTACAACGAGACCCAAACGGTGAAAGAGCGCCCCAACGAGGGGGCCCACAGAGCAGACGACCCCTCCGCTGCTTTTTTGATGGCATGGATTCCACCGCCACGGAGGACGTCGCCGGATTGGGTGACTTAGAGGTACCGAGAAAAAGCCCGTCCTCGGGGGTAAGTGGGCCTAACTCGAGCCCGAAACTGATCAACTGGTTCCCTGCCCCGAGTGTGGATCATGATCGGAAGCGGTCCATTATCATCACCGTTCCGGAGGATGTCCGGGTTCTTTCTGCCACCGTAGGGGTAGCCTGTTATCTCTGGTGCCTGGTGATCGAAGAAGACCATGCCAAAATAAACGAGGCAGACGCGTCGTACCTGTTTAATGAAGCACAACAGGCGTTGAACCGGGTAACTCTAAATAGCTCCTAGTGATTTCAATTTCTCCTCTTATACTTGAACTAATTCATTGATAATCCTGATATTTTTCTTCGTATTCGTAGGCCTTGGTGCTTCACCACGAAACTTTCTTCCGGTATCCGAATGAGCTGAACCAACTCGAAGCCGTAGTCAAATAGCTTGATGAGAATAGAGACATGTACAAACTTCTCAGCGAGCAATGTGAAGGAGAGGCTAAGAGCCTTCGAGCTGAGTTGGAAGCGGCCCGGAAAGAACACGCCGACCTGGTTGAACAGGTAAAAATCTTTAAAGTTAGTGATGATGAGCTAGACACGGTGACTAATGGTCGAAACCCACAGGTCCAACAGAAGATTGATCGAATCGACCAACTCCGAGCCGAGATATATGCAATCAAGGTCGAGCGACAAGGGAGAAGGCTGAGGCGTGATCCCAAAAAATTGAGGTGCTCCAGTCTCAGCTAAGTTCGATTGTTGCCGACCGAGAGGCCCTTGCCAAGGAGCTTAAAGCGGCCAAGTCAGTGGTTGAAGTAACCAAAGCTGATGCCGATGAGATGGTGGCCCAATATAAAGCCGATGCCGAGGCATCCCAGGATCGTCTAAAAGATATTGTCGAATACGCAAAGTGGCAGTCCCGAAGGGAGGCCCTCGAGGAAGTTCATGCTCGGGGTTTGGATTTGTCGGCCGAGGTCGAAAATGCTTAGGGGCTTGAGGCCGAGGCCAAGAAGTTGGCGTATCCCAAGGATGAAGAAGACTCCGAGGGTTTGGGTGGATCCGGGGGCGGAGAAGACTCCGATGGTCTTGGTGATGAGGTGGGCTCCGGCGAAGATCAAGTCGTTTAAGTGCCTTGTAAATTATACTTTGTTTTTGCACCTTTGAGCTTTTTTTGAGGCCGTTTGGCCTTTGTCAAGATATTTTTATATATATAAGGCTCTTTTCCCCTTCAACAGTTTATAAGCTTTTTTTCCTCTCGCTCTTTTCTTTATGATTGTAAAGATATTGAATGCCTTAGCTAGGTCTTGTTCGGAGGTTCGAACATGCCTTACTCTCGATATTATTTTGCTTAAGACTCGTGGGGGACTCGGTATAACTGGAAGCTTTTCCCAAAGTATTTAGAATATTTTAGGTTACAATTTGCCGAGGGTAGTCTTTTGAACCGGTTTAGAATTTTTACAGGCCTTATTTTTTGGTTACGGGTCTCGGATGTCTCCGAGTTGTTCTAAGATGGTCGTAGCCTTTCTAGTTCGGGTGTTTCCCAGTGGGCCTATTACCCTGAGTCATTCGGGCTTAACCGAGATAACCGTCCCCGAATGGGGGTTGCCGTAGCCTTTAAAGTGCGGGCACAACCTAATAAGCTTTGTTCCCCCGGGCTTCGTTATCCCGGGCTGTCTGAACCTGCCTTGGGAGGCAGTCCCCAGGCGAGGTGGCCCTTGAGCTTGATGTCTTTAGGGGATTAAATGTAATAAAGAAAATTTTCAAGGGACAAAATATTTATCTGCAAGGAAAAAGTACGTAATATACAAAGTTACACATGTGTTTAAGCTTTGTGTCCGGGCTCGGGCGGCCTATATGGGCACAGTTCATTTGAATGTTTGGCCCTTACAGTAAATCTTATCGATCGAGCCTAGACTATTCGAGCACAAAGTTTCTTTCCTTGCTAAATTCATTATCCGAGGGTGATGCCCCCAGTGTTCGAGGCCGGTCATAGAAAAGCCTCGGATACTGTTGATCTGATCCTTGGCATTGGTTCGCAACCGGTCTTTGATTCTAAGTTAGCACAATCCAATGTTGACTCGTTAAAAATCTTGCCGGAAAACCCAATTGCGAAAAAACCGGTTCAAGAAAAAAAAAGTGCAACGCATGCTTTTAGGCCTAAAATATTGTATCATTCTTTGACGGTCACCTGCAAGTGTTAGTCCAAAATGTAAATAAATAAAAAGAAGTAAACAGGGTTATACCTTAGCAGTAATATCGTTTTAAGTGAATTATGTTCCAGTTGTTCGGTAGTCGCTCACCGTTCATTGCTCCGAGTTTGTACAACCCTTTTCCGGTGATCTCGATAATTTGATACAGACCTTCCCAGTTCGGCCCTAGCTTCCCTTTGTTAGGGTTTCGGGTGTTTAATGTGACATTCCTTAACGCTAAGTCCCCGATATTGAAGTGTCAAACGTTGGCTATTCGAGTGTAATACCTCTCGATCCGTTGTTTTTGGGCGGCCAACCGGACGAGGGCAACTTCGTGCCTTTCATCTAACAATTCCAGGCTCGTATTTATGGTCTCGTTGTTTGATTCTTCGGTCGCATATCGGAACCTGAGACTCGGTTCTCTGACTTCGACCGGTATTAGAGCTTCAGCGCCGTAAACCAATGAGAATGGGGTGGCTCCACTACTAGACTTCGAGGTCGTACGGTATGCCCATAGGACTTCGGGCAAGATTTCTTTCCATTTTCCTTTGGTGTCGGTCAATCTCTTTATGAGGTTTTGGAGTATGGTTTTGTTCATGGACTCCGCTTAACCATTCCCACTAGGCTGATAGGGGGTTGACAGGATTATTTTGATCTCGATCGACGAACTGCTTCCCCATTGTCACATACGATCTCGGTCGGCATTTCGAACCGACATATTATGTGGTCCCAGATGAAATCAATGACTTCCTTCTCCCAAACTTTCGCAAATGCCTGGGCTTCCACCCATTTAGAAAAATAGTCAGTCATAAACAATATAAATTGAGCCTTACCGGGTGCCCATGGAAGGGGGCCGACGATGGCCATCCCTCATTTCATGAACGACCAGAGTGACAAGACCAAATGTAGTAGCTCCCTGGGCTGATTAATCATCGGAGCATGCCTATGACATCCATTGCATTTTTGTACGAACTCATTCGCATCCTTTTCTATGTCGATCCAATAGTAGCCGGCTCTGATTATTTTTTGAACTAATAATTCGGCGCCCGAATGATTTCCGCAAGTGCCTTCGTGGATTTCCCTCAGAACATACTCAGTATCTCCTGGTCCTATACATATTGCAAGTGAGCCATCGAACGTTCTCCGGAACAGTATACCGTCTTCGGACAAGCTGAACCGGGCCGCCTTTGTACGTAGAGCCTTTGATTCCTTAGGGTCCGAGGGCAGTTTTTTGGTCTTCAGATATTCTATATATTTATTTCTCCAGACCCAAGTTAGTCTTGTTGAGTTTATCTCAGCGTGACCTTCTTCCACTACCGATCTCATGAGTTGTACGAACGCCCCTGAGGTGAACTCATTGTCGTTGACCGACGATCCCAAGTTAGCAAGGGCATCGGCCTCGCTGTTTTAATCCCGAGGCACATGTTATAGAGTCCACTCCTTGAACTGATGTAACGTTACCTGTAGTTTATCCAGGTATCTTTGCATTCGTTCCTCTCTAACTTCGAACGTTCCATTAACTTGGTTCACCACAAGGAGGGAATCGCACTTAGCTTCAATCACCTTTGCCCCCAAGCTTTTGGCTAGTTCGAGACCTGCAATCATGGCCTCATACTTGGCCTCATTGTTAGTTAATTTTACAGTCCTAATAGATTGTCTAACTACATTACCTGTTGGTGGCTTCAGTACAATGCCGAGTCCGGAACCCTTTGCGTTCGAGGCGCCATCCGTAAAGAGGGTACAGATTCCCAAAGAAGTCCCCATGTTCAACAACAACTCTCTTTCGACCTCGGGTATTAGGGTCGGCGTAAAATCGGTCATAAAGTTTGCCAAAACTTGAGACTTAATGGCGGTCCGAGGCCGATATTCTATATCGTACCCACTGATCTCTACGGCCCATTTGGCCAACCGTCCCGAGAGCTCGGGTTTATGCATTACATTCCTCAATGGGTAAGCTATTACGACACGTATGGGGTGATATTGAAAGTACGGTTTTAGCTTCCTAGAGGTGCTTAGCAAAGCGAGCGCCAACTTTTCTAGATGAGGGTATCTAGTTTAGGCCTCGCCTAGAGTTCTGCTAACATAGTAATTTGGATATTGTGTACTTTTCTCTTCCCAGACCAGGACTCCACTTACCGCTATCTCCGATACTGCTAAGTATAGGTATAGTTATTCGTCTGTCTTCAGCGTGTGAAGCAGCGGTGGGCTCGATAGATATCGCTTGAGCTCCTCCAAGGCTCGTTGGCACTCCGGGGTCTATGAGAAGTTATTTTTTTTCTTCAACAGTGAGACGAACCGATGGCTCTTGTCGGATGTGTAACACCCCGAAAAATGTCGAAGTACTTAAGTGCTATTAAGAAAGTTGATGTGCGCTAATTATATTATTTTGTGTGCAGACGAGGACTATTAATACGATAGATATTATAAGTGATGTGGGGTCTAAGGAGAGTCCTAAGTCTAAGTCAAGTTGGAAATTACATGATAGACTAAAGTTCCAAATGAGTACGCACAAGACCAAACTTTGGACAAGCATATCTACATATATAAGGATTTATGTGATGGACAACCTATCAAATGAAAAATCGTCGAGTCTAGTTTCTAACACTTCAAACTGTTCGTCATTTGAACACTCCTACAAGAAGTTATGACCAAATTCCCAAAGGCTAGATCTGCGGTCAATTTTGCGACCGCAAAACGATTCCGCATAAGCATCGCAAAGTGGAGCGGAGACGGACAAATTTTGAAAAAAACTATTCTTCTATCGCATAATTGATTATGTTGTTGCATAATTGATTATGTTGCCCACAAAACTATTATGCTATAGCACAATTGCACCACATAATTGACTTCGGGGGTCATATTTGAAAATTTTCATATCCGATCCAATTTTGATATAAGGCCTTAGGGGGTCATTTTAGAAGGTAAAATGTGATTTTTATAGAGAGATGAGAGATCTATCTTAGAGAGAGAAAGAGAAGGCCTAGCTAATTTGTTCATCAATTCTTGCTCAAGACTTGAAGATTTCACAAGATTCTCATCTAATAGGTAAGATTCTACTCACTAGCCCTAAATTTCGGGATTTGGATTAAAAGTAGGTCATGAGAAGTATGATTCTTGGGTGTGAGAGTATTATGTATACATGTATGTACAAATAAGGTTTGTGGGGAGATTTTCGAGCTCAAATGGGTAAAGATTGGGTTGTGAAGTGAAGGAAATCTTGTGGCAGAATCTTATAACCAATTTGCACACCTAGTGTTTGATGAAATGCTTAAGTGAGGTGAACCTATGAATATCTTCCTAATTATGGTTTACTTTTGTTATGTTTCTAAATAGATTGAAGTTGCTAGAATTTTCTGAACATCGTAGTAATGTAAGAAAAGCTCAAGAAAGGTATGTTGGCTAAACTTCTTTCCTAGAATTGAATCACATGATGTTCTAGTAAATCCCAAGTTATTCTTTATAAATCAAATTTCTGAATAAGCTTTGTGTTGAAAGGTATATGTTCAAAATGTGTTCCGGATACTCTTATCATATGATGTTATCCTTCGGGAATGTGTTCAAAGTATGAGTTGGGTATAAAAATGTTATGACTCTAAATAGTGTTTCAAGTGAAGGCTATTATGCCAAATTGTGTAAGAAGTCTGAATGTACTTAAGACTCTTAATTGCTCATAGGAGTACTAAAAGTCGTGATTAGAGATTCTTTGTTGTCAATAATCTATAAAGTTTCTTGAAAGTGAAAGTAGTGAGTTGGGGATATAAAGTATGGACATTGTGCCAAGAATGAAAGTTATACTTGTGGCCAATAGCGCCAATGAAATGAAATGATGTGTGAAATATTATGAAATGAGCCTTGATTCAACTATTCCAAATTGACTCCGAAAATAGAATTATCCAAAAGCTTATGTACTCAAATCATATCCAAATGTGGTTGTTCTAACTAATGCTTATACTTGGTAGGTATTTCCAATATGTTTTGATTTCTTACATATTCATGAGTTGAAATTGTGTATTGCCCTTTTGGGGAATGGTATTTCAAGAGTATTCTATATGATGATGTTTATGATGATGACCCATGAAAGGAAAGAAATAAAAGTGTGGAATATGAAATACGGCCATTGTGCCATAAAAGAAGAATCACATGTATGGCCCAGAGAGCCAATGAAATAATGATATTGTAAATAGTTGAAAGTACTAATGAAGTGATATATGGTGTGAAAGGTTATGAGATGAACGTATGCATACTTATGTTTCCAATGTGCTATAAGTTCCTACGCCCTCATGAAGAGAGGCTATGGTGTTCCTAAATGTTTTAAATGTTCTTAATTTCCTGTGACCACCCATGGCAAGTACAAGTAAGTGGTAGTATGAACACAAAATGTGATTGTTGCCTAAATGAGAATTATGAGGTGTTGTATGTCCCAATAGTTTCAACTATAGTTGAATGTTTCTGAAATAATGTATGTAAATGACTTCGATTGTTAAGTCCCCAAGAGTCATGAACCTAGATAATGACCTCAAGATGTCAAGTGAGTGAATAACGAGATGAAAGGGAAATGTCCTATGCTAAAGGATGATAAACCTTAAAGGATTATGTACTCACGTCCTATGCTAAAGGATGATGAAAGGGCTCGTGTGCCATTGAAATCGACTTATTGATTTACCATGCATGTGCTAATGTAATGAGTTGTGTTTCTCCATGATGAGCATGAACATGAAGTATTCCAATGATATTAGAAATTACGACCTTAAATGTAATGACAAACTATGTCGTTTTGAGTTTATATATGGTATTGTGATTAGGATTACACATCCACCCGCATACATTGGGTGAGGCGGCAAGGCCTCTTTGTGTAGGGATTGTGGTATTTTGATACACCTCCACCAGCATATATTGGGGTGAGGCGGCAAGACCGCTTTGTGTAGGGATTCTGGTATTGTGATACAACTTTACCCGCATATATTGGGTGAGGCAGCATGGCCGCTTTGTGTAGGGAATGTGGTATTGTGATACACCTCCACCCGTATCTATTAGGGTGAGGCGGCATGACCGTTTTGTGTAGGGATTGTGATATTGTGATACACCTTCACCCGCATATATTGGGGTGAGGCGCCAGGACCTCTTTGTGTAGGGATTGTGGTATTGTGATACACCTCCACCCACATATATTAGGGTGAGGCGACAGGGCCGCTTTGTGTAGAGATTGTGGTATCGTGATACACCTCCACCCGCATATGTTGGGGTGAGGCGGCAGGGCCGCTTTGTGTGAAGGTGTTTATAGAGGATCCCCGACTTAATATCTATAAATGATTAATGAAAGCTCTTAGTAAACGTTGATGGCTATCTAAGCCCTTTTATTGTTACCATGATTCATCATATTCATGTTGTATTTCCAAGCCCTTGAATAAGTGTATTGTATAGGTGATACTATGAACGGTCTATGAGACACATAGGTATATAATATGATAGGTGATACTGTGAACGGTCTATGAGACACATAGGTGTATAATATGATATGTGAACACTAAGGATGGTCTATGAAATGTATATGTGAAAAATAGGATAGGAAGGTGCCACTTTCATTGTCCTTGTTTGTACATGTTATTACATTACACTATATTATGTATTCCATATATAGTCATATGGCTCAGTTGATCCTAAATGAAGTTTAGAATGATGCAAGTGTAAGAAGACTTGAAATGTGATTCTATGGGATGTTTCGTAGTCTCTTGATGTACTTTATTTGCCTCTTATTTGAGTTACCGTATTTTCATATGTTGTTTTGACTGCCTTACATACGAGTACTATTCCACATGTACTCACGTCCCTTTTGCCGGGGGCGTTGCATCTTTTAATAGATGCAGGTATACTTCTACAAGATGATATGGATCTTTGATAGGAATCTTCTTCACTACTCAGCTTATGGTGAGCCCGCTACAGTTCTAGTGGAATGTTTGGGTCTAGTTTATTTTATGTATATAGGTATCTATTGTCATATAAGCTCCATGTATATTGTGGGTTATGTACTTAAAGATTTAAGTTTTGTCATATATCTATGTTCACAGTATTTACAGATATTTAAAAAGCTATGTACCCATCGTGAGGAGAAATTTTAGAACGTTGAGCCAAATGTATTCAATATGAAAGTCAATATCTATTATGTTATGGTAAATCATGCATGAGTAATGATGAGAGGTTAATGTAAATTAGGCTTGCTCGACTGGGTTTACTCAGTTGAGCACCGGTCGCGCTCATCGAGGTCGGGACATGATAAGATGATCTCGAAATAAATCATCCCAAGGCAGTTATGCGTCCGGTTAACCTTTGTACAACTTTCACGTTGTCCACAACAGTGATATCTTCGATGACCTTGATCTTATCGGGGTTTATCTCGATTCCCTAGTTGGATACCAGGAATCCGAGGAATTTACCGGACCCGACTCTGAATGCACATTTTCCCGGGTTCAGCTTCATATTGTATTTCTTCAATATGCTGAAGGTTTCCTGCAAATATTTCAAATGGTCATCTACTCGCAGGGACTTAACCAACATATCGTCAATGTAAACCTCAATTGATTTTCCTATTTGTTCTTCGAACATCCGATTTACTAGGCGGTGGTAAGTGGCACCGATATTTTTTGGTCCAAATGGCATCACGTTATAGCAGTAGGTGCCGTACTTGGTGATGAAGGAAGTTTTTTCCCGATCATCCGGGTACATCCGAATTTGGTCGTACCCGGAATAAGTTTCGAGAAAATTAAGGATCTCGTGGTTGGCCGTTGCATCGATTATGCGATCGATGTTAGTCAAATGGAAAGAGTCCTTGGGACACGCTTTATTCAAGTCTTTATAGTCCACACACATTCTTAATTTGTTCCCCTTTTTGGGGACTACTACTACGTTTGCTAACCAGTCCGGGTATTTAACCTCCCAGACGGACCCTATTTTAAGGAGTTTAGATACCTCGTCCTTGATGAAAGTGATCATGTCCAATTGCATACCTCTAAAAAGGTATGAAATGGTCGTTTGCAGTTATAGTAACCCAACTAATAATCGGGGTCGAATCCACAGGAAGCTAAGATGAGAGTTAAGGGTATATATTTTAATGCGCGTGATTGGATTATCTTGATTTGCACTTCCACAAAAAGGTTTGTTTTCTATTTCTAATTTTACACTAAATATTGAAGAATAAAGAAAGAAGACTAAGATAATTGTTTTTGAGTTTTTTCAAATTGATAAAAAAAACCTAGGGCTGTGAGCATTACCTAGGTGTTAGCCTAATGGGATAAAGACCTTAATGCTTGTTTTGTTGATCGGGGTATATTATAACTATCAACTCTCAATTATCTACTCAATACCTCTCGGTCAGAGAGTGATTTTGTCCAATTTGGCTTTCTCAAGACCAAATGGGTATCACACAAAACAATTGATAAAAGCTCAAGTCGGGTTATTACTATCTCTAGGTTGAACCCTTTAATTGGGTTAATCAATCTCTCGATTGACCCAATTCCTTATTAGTCAAATTTTCCTAGACTAAGTCTCTCTTTCTCAAGTAGAGACTAAGTCAAATAGGCATGAATTAATGTTTGCAACCATTAATTTCACAAATTAAAGCATGAACTAGGTTAAATAATAAATACTAAATCATAAATAAGCACTAAATTGATCTACCCATAAGGTTTACACATTAGGGTTGAGTCACAGCCCTAGTAAAAATCTAGCTACTCATACTTGGAATTGAAGAAAAGAAGAAGAAAGACTAATTAAACTCATAATGTAAGCTTAAAATAGTAAAATCTATTGTAAATTATACCAAAAAATAGTAAACTTCCAAAAGAGGCAAAGAAAAACGGCTACAGTAATTGGTGATATCAAAACTAGACCTAAATTCGTGAAACTCTTCTATTTATACAAGTCTGAAAATCTCGGACAAAAATACCCTCGGGAGGTTCTGCGACCGCACAATTTCACATGCAGTCTGCAGATTTCTTCATCTTGACAGGAATTTGAGTTTTGCGGCCGCACATTTTTGAACCGCGGCCGCCAGTCATCCTTCTGCGGTCCGCACAATTATGTCTGCGGTCGCAAGACACTTCTTCTGTGGGCGCACAATTCTCAGAGGCCCAGGACTTGGAAATTAGCACTCTCTGATCTTGGATCCTAGCCCAACTCTTGCGGTCGCACAATTTATGTATGGTCCGCAATTTGCACAAACGTCTACTGGGTTTTTCTTCCTTGTTTGCGGCCGCAGATGGAATTCTGCGGACCGCACATTGCATGTTTCTGTGCCCTTTATTGCCTTGTGCTTAGATTACTCCTTTTTTAGTCGGATTTCATCTCGGGAGTCCAACTTCCACCATTCCTACAATTTTGCACATTTTATTAGTTTCGGAAACACAATTCAATGCTTTTAGACTAAAACAAAAGCTAAAGGACATTAATAAGCAGTCAAAATCCCCACTTATTAGAAAGCATATTTGACCTCGGACTGGGGTCTCCTCTTCTGCTTGACCGAGTGGAACTTCGAGTCCAGGCTTAGCCTGTAAGTGGTTATTTCTGTCAGGATCCCTGTCATATCAAGGTGGGACCAAACAAAACAATTTTCGTTAGCTATAAGAAATTGAATGAGTTTTTCCCTGAGCTCGGGATTCAACCTTGTGCCCAAGTATACCTTTCGATCGGGCAAGTGTTCGATCAGTACGACTTGCTCCAGTTCCTCGACCATTAATTTGGTAGCGTCGGAATCGTCGGGAGCTATGAAATACCTGGTAACCCTATAGTCATCGTCCTCACCCATCTTATGCTTCTCCGTTTGGGACGGAGTCGATGTCAGTAGTTGCTATTTGGTTTCTCCCTTGGTGACCGGACGCAGCTCCTACGGTGTCGAAAGTGTGGATATCATGACCGCCTCATCGACCGTGAACATATCTTTTGCGGCCGGTTATTCACCGTAAACTATTTTTATTTCTCCCTGCGTCGGGAACTTCAACACCTGGTGCAGAGTCGAGGGTACCGCCCTCACGTTGTGAATCCATGGTCTTCCAAACAGAGCATTGCACCTCAAGTCCCCTTCGATCACATAGAACTTTATTTCCTGAACGGTCTTGGCGATGTTCACCGGTAATGTTATCTCCCCTTTAGTGGTCTCACATGCCATGTTGAACCTGTTTAGGACTTGAGCTGTAGGCACGATCTGATCTTGTAGGCCTAGTTGTTCCACGACCCTCGATCTGATGATGTTGGCCGAGCTACCTGGATCAATTAACACACTCTTAACTCGAGATTTATTTATAATTACTGATATTACCAGTGCATCGTTATGGGGTTGCACGATCCCCTCAGTGTCTTCGTCGTTGAAGGACAAGGTTCCCTCCGGCACGTAATCCCGAGTCCATTTTTCCCTTGTGATGGATACTTTGGTGCGCTTCAGCATCGGCCCCTGGGGAGCATCGACCCCACTGATGATCATGTTAATGACGTGCTGAGGTTCCTCCTGTTCGATCTGTTTACCAGAATCTCTATTCCTAAAGTGGTTCTTGGCTCGATCGCTCAGGAACTTTCGGAGGTGCCCATTATTGAATAGCCGGGACACTTCCTCTCTTAATTGTCGGCAATCTTTTATTTTGTGACCGTGAGTGCCATGATATTTGCACATTAGGTTAGGATCCCTTTGGGCTAGATCAGACTGTAGAGGTCAAGGCCATTTGGTGTCTTTTATGCGTCCAATGGCGGATACGATGGCGGTGGCGGCGACGTTAAAGTTGTACTCCGATAGCCTTGGCACCTACTTATGCCCGATGAGCCTGTCAAAACTATTTTTGCTCATGAGTCCCCGATTTCTTTGACCTCGATCACTCATTCTTTCACTTTTCATGGGGTTTCGCCGAGATCCTCTTCAATCTTCATTGTATGGCTGATACCGATCCCTATTCGACCTCGGTTCATGATCAATGTATCTTGACTCTGTTGACGGCTCTGACAGGGTAAACGGACCCGAAAGGCCCCCCCGAGTTGATCGTCTTCGACCTTGATTTTTAATTGATACCGATTATGCACGTCGGCCCAAGTGACAACCGGATATTCCACCAGATTTTGTTTCAACTGCTATGAAGTCAACGAGCTTCGATCATTGAGTCCTTGGGTGAAGGCTTGAATGGCCCAATCGTCTGCGACAGGAGGCAAGTCCATCTGTTTCATTTGAAACCGGGACACGAATTCCCAGAGCATCTCATTATCGCTCTGTTTCACTTTGAAAAGGTCTGACTTCTTGGTCTCGGCCTTGATAGCCCCGACGTGTGCTTTTACGAAGGAATCTGCAAGCATAGCAAATGAGTCAATAGAATTAGGAGGTAGATTGTGATACCATATCATAGCTCCCTTGGATAGAGTTTCCCCAAACTTTTTCAGTAGGACAAACTCGATCTCATCATCCTCCAAGTTGTTCCCTTTGATGGCACATGTGTAAGAAGTCACATGCTCATTTGGGTCGGTCGTTCTGTTGTACTTAGGAATCTCGGGCATGTGGAACTTCTTTGGGATTGGCTTCGGAGCTGCGCTCGGAGGAAAAGGTTTTTGAACAAACTTCTTGGAATCCAAGCCATTCAATATTAGAGGTGCTCCTGGGATTTGGTCGACCATGGAATTGTAGGTTTCCACCTTTTTGTCATTGGCTTCAATTTTCTTCTCCCTCGATTTTATCCGTTTTGTCAGTTCCTCGAGCATCTTTATGATCTCGGGGTTGGTCCCTGACTCGTTTTCATTTGGCCTCTCCGTGATCGGTTCATTTCTGTGGGTGACTTCCCGGGATGGCTCAGGCTCAACCCTGCTCGGTGCTCGGCTTTGGTGTTGCAACTGGGCTATCACTGCATGTTGAGCCTTTAACATTTCAAAGATCACCCGCAAATTGATCCCATCATTTTCACCATTGTGCGTATTCTGGGCAATCGATCGAACTTCCCTGCACACACTGTTCTCAGGATCGGTAGGCAAATTTGTATTGACGGCCACATGCGAACTGGCGTCGATAGGGTCCGCGATCGGAACTCCGCCGAGATCGATTGGGGGCACCTCGTTATCGGGTGCTACATTGTTGTTCTCGCCATGGTGGATGGACTCAGCATCCGTGTTTTGAGGGGCAGACTGGGGGTTTGATATTTCGACTTTAACCTGAAATCAAAGACACTTCAAATAACAAGTGTAAAATATGGTGTGTTACGGAAATTTATATCAAATTACCGCTATTATCCTTAGCCTCACGGTGGGCGCCAAACTGTTTACCCTCAAAATCGGATAACAATTAAATTTGTAAGTGGTTTTAAGGAAATGCGGATTAACCTGATACAAAGCGATAAATTACGTTACTATTTAACCAACAAAGATAAAATAAATTCAAACCACACGAGTTGGATAGTTTCAACCTTAGTGAAATAGTCACTCTCGAGCCAGACTCACCACGACCGGTACAGATGAAAAAGAACAAGAGCTAGAGACATAGAAATTAATAATATATTACTTTTGAGTGCGTGTTACAATGTACTTCATGAATTATCAAACCCTCTTTATATAGTAGGGGAGTCCTATTTTAGGTACAACTCTATAAAAGGTAAAAAAATCTTCTGATTCACTGATTGCCGGTTCCTTATCGATACGTGCCGAAATCTCCGCCTTAATATCCGGCCGGTCACGGATATTTCAGCTTTTTGTTGGCTACGTTGGATTGTCTGACAATGTTTTTCGAAGTCATTCGAGGCTAGGACCGATTCCGGGACCATGACCTCGATATTCTCGAAGGTAGGCGTCATGTCCCCAGATTCTGACCCGGTAGGACTTTGGCTCGATTTCGGTCCCTTGTCGCCCTGTCCTGAGCCTGGCTTATTTTGTCAGAGGTTGGGATGCACCATAAGCTCGATTTCACCCGTATACAAGCTGCACAATTTTACAGGCCGTCATAGAACAAATGCACTTCTATTTAGGCAATTAAACCATTAAGCATCTTTGAATTATTAAAAGAAAAACAAAAGTTTTTTGAGTTTTAAAGCTAACCTTGTGATAAAGGATGCATGTTTTGAGTGTGTTTGCGTGTTATTTCTTGTGTAAGTTGTAGGAGTTCACACAGCTTTTAAAATAAAAATATGCTCGTTACATGTTTCTTATGTGTAGGAATAGATTTATACGGAAAAAGATCAAATAAGAGAAAAATTGGTGAAGAAAGAGCTGAAGAGAAAAGTCTCGGACAGCGAAGCGAGGTTCACTTCGTCAGACCGGGACCGAAGCAGAAGAAACCAGCTTCTCCAATTTGAAATAGAAGAAGGAAAATTCGCCCCATACAAACCCTAGTCGCTATAAATACATCATAAAACGTGCTTTTGAGAGGGAGACACTACTTTGGAGGGAGAGAAAACTTTGGGGAGGCAAGAACACACTTGGAACAAGGAGAAGGATTCAACATCATGTTTTTCCCTCTTTTTCCCTCTATTTCCATCATTGGTTATGAATTCTAGTATTGTAGTTATGCATATATTATGAATAGCTAATTTATTATCTAGGGTTTTGATGGAACCTTTTGTAGGATAAATTCTTGTTATGATTTTATATAATTGAGCCGTTGGATTTCTCTACTTGTTCAACTATGTGTTTGTTGATGTTGATTGAATGGCCATAAATTGACTATCCCTATTTAGCGTATACTGCTCGAGGGAGGGTGAATTTATGTAATTTTTGAACAATATCACTCATAACGTATGTGAGAGATCAATACGGAGGGTTTAAAGGCGGGATTAGAGATAATAAAACTTTGGTGCGATCATAGTGAGCGGTGAATTAGTGCCAGCTAGCGTAGTTCGAGAGAATATGTCTAGTAAATTGTGATAGTTGTTCAAGAGAGAACTACGACACCCAAAGTACTCACGATCGGTAGAAAATAATTAGGTGAAATTATAGAAGACATAGCGGGAAGGATTCCGATAATTGGAGAAATCATAACTCTAGACCTCCTTAATCTTGTCTCCAACCCTTAGTATCTTTAGTTGTTAATTCACCCCTTTAATTTGTTAATTAATTAATTTAAAATAAGAATCTTTATATTTATAACTTAGGACTTGTTCAAACTTGTCTTCCTAGTGATAGTGAACAGTTGTAACTAAACCTTAATTCTCTGTGGTATTCGACTCCGCACTCTTAGACCGAATTATATTTGCAGCAACCGATTATGTTCGTGCGTGCGTTGCATGAAAAATACATACTGACATTAATGAACTTTTAATTGCATATATTGTTGAATATGAACACAGTATGAAATTAGTTCCTTAAAATAAATTTATAAAAAAAATAATATATCATACAAGCCAAGTCATGAATAATGTTTTGACAAATATAGGAGGACAAATTGAAACTAAACATTCTGGAATCACAAAGTTATGTGATTAAAGTTTTAAAATAACATAAAGAATGCATTATTATTTACTATTTTATTTGAAGTTATGAATAACTTTAGTTAATCCTTAAGGTGAAGTCTAATATATATCTCAAGATAAAGTTATATTGATAATGGAGAACGATCAACGTGAAATAAGACGTTTGATTGTGAACATGAACATATGAATCTAATAGATTTATCTATTAAAAGGCCAGGTTACATATAATAATTTTAACATAAAGGCTCCTTAAAGTCGCAGACATGCAAACTCCTATTGATATGTGCCCTTCTTCGTACTCATAGTCAAATTCTCAAATCACAAATCAATGATTTCAGTAACATTACATCTGAGCCCTTGTTGCTTCTTTGAAGAAGCTTATTCGAGAGGAAGTTAAGAGTTTCATCTGTCTTATTGAATTTTTTGAAACATCTAAATTCTTAATCAAAGAACATATATAGCTAGTAAACGCACCAAAAATACAGTTGATCATTGATTGTACAGACTACAGAGCACTACGTACCCCAAATTTCTATATAGCTTGACCCCATCCGAAGAATTATTGACCAGTAATTGTTATGTGTTCTTACAGTTTTCTTCAGTATAGTAAACCAATCATACGTCGACTTTCATAAAAGAATAAGAAAACAAATATCTATATTGACTCACAAACAATATATTCATTTTTTCTTTAAACTTAAAATTAATTTCAACAAAGATCTTAACTACTACTCTTCAACAGCCAAATAAACTCACAGAACTTTTGCGGAATCTTCAACTTAGTTCATTAAAGAAAAACATGCAGGATCCAATTGTAAGGCATAAAGAAAAAAATAATGTACATATGCAGAGTGTGAAGATTGAAGAAATTAATAACTCTCTTGTGCTATATAATGTTCTGGATACAAAAATATTAATTTTTTCACTGTCTTCTTACCGTGTACGGTGGTTGTATTAATACACCTTATTTTCTTTAATCAAAAGTTACATAGAGTTAGAACTACTATCATGTTTAACTTCTAACTCATAGTATTTATTTCCTAAACATTCTCAAACTCGACAACTGTACAATCTCACATTGGCAACTTTGGAGGATCGCCATACGTGTAGTTTAAATCGAAAAAGAATTCTACCATTAGGTAATTTACAATTTGATCTTTAAATTATACAAATATTTTAAGACATAAAGTCGGTCAATATCTCAGGGATATTTTAGTCGTTCAACATTTAGCATAAATTAGTCGTGTTTTTAAAATAATATAGATTATTGTGCAACACCATATAGCAATTTATCAATTAGTAGTCTCATACTTTGAAAACTTATGTTTGAACAATAAACTCTCACAAAATATATTTGAACGCATTTTGTATAGCTGATCCGAGTGGGATTGACCAGTTACAATTGCAGTTGAGTATTGTGGGATTAGATTAGAAATCTTACTTAAATTATAAGTTGTATGAATTAGAAGGTTAGGTTAGTCTAAGTGTTAAAATATTTTTTTTAATTTCATATTATTATCGAATACTGAATATGTTTTTCAACTTCAACGATTAGATGATTAGTTATTATGTATAAATGTTAATGATAAAATTCATTTGAAGGGGAAAAAGGTTTCGACTTTAGTTAGAGTCTTCACACTTTTATATTAGTAATAAAATAATAATAATAATAATAATAATTAAATTGATAATAATTACAATAACAATAGACACTGGATAGATGGATTAAAAGAAGCACACCTATTTCTGTATCGGTTCCACAAGAGCGAAGAAAAAGAGGATGTTTTATTAATAGGAACGAAAATGTGTTTATTGCCGTACTATATAAATACAACTTTTTCGTTCATAAAATACTTACTTTTTACAAGAGTTTTTTCCCAATAAACCACGACAGTCTAAATTCATTTGATTTCTTTTTCATATTTTTTCAACAGAAATTTATTTCAAATATTGTCATTTGTCTAAACAATTTAAATTCTGTTTAGCTAGCAACACGATGTATATATCAATGTTACATTCATGTGGAACTATGTGCACTACAATTTGCTCTACAACATAACCTCACACCATTGAAAATCAATGTGAATGCTATAAAGATAATTTTCATGGTTCAAACACATAATTTTTATCACATCATCTATTTTACATGAATAAAGATACATAATTCATTAATTCGGTAGTCCTTCAATTCATCACACGTAAAAAGAGCAAAATAGAATAGCCGGTGGATCAACACGAAAACACGAAACTACCAACTATTATCACCCGTAAAATAAATTACTAACTAATTTAATAATTGTAACTTCATTTGAGTTGATGTGTTTTACTCCCTCCATTTCGTTTTTACTTATCCACAATGGATTTGATATGCCCCTTAATAAATGATAAATCAAGTACATATTTTATTAGAATATTCATAATAATGGCAGCATTTTAATAAGCCCTGAGAAATAATTTTAAGGAATAAGTAATTAATGATAAGCGTAAAACATTAAAAAAAATTATTTTCTCTTCATTTTGTAAAACATTGATAAGTAAAAAAGTGAAAACGTATTTTTGGTAAAATTGACAGTGAATAAGTAAAAGTTGCAATACCTTTTCCAAAAACAAAAAAACAAATAAAGAAGAGAGAAACGAAAATATGGAGCCAAAATTAGGGGTGTTCAAAATCGAACCGAAATCGAAAACCGAACCGAAATCGAAGCTTAATGGCTTATTGGTACCGGGTTAACGGTTTAACGGACGGGGAACGAATTGAATTTTTTTATTAACGGCTTATCGGTTTGAGGGCGGATTATTCAATTTTCTTAACGGATAATCCGTTAACCCGTTAAGAATATAATATATATATATATATATATATATATATATATATATATATATATATATATATATATATATATATATATATATATTAAATATCAAAAACCCTTCCAGTACTCTATCTCTAAGTTCTAAGTATGCCTAATTCCTAAATAATCAGAACCCTTACTTACTATGCATCAGAAGATCCCAGGCTTGGCTTAGCTTAACTTATTCTCCACCCTACAACAAGATTATTTAAGTTGTTGTATATGGTTCACCTCTGTTTTTATTTTTTTAAACTAATGTTTGTTGTCTATGTTTAATAGAAGAACAGCAGTGTTGTGCCACAACTTTTTTCACTCTACAACACATGACACACTACATCATTCTTATGTAGGTGTTAACAGACATGTATGTCTGGACTCAATGTATAATTTTCTATTCTGAATTTGTATGCTAGGTGGTCACCAAACAATTAATGCACACAATATAGATTGAATTAGATCAATAAACCGCCCGATAACTACCCGATAAGAGCTAAACCGATACCAATCCGCCAGATATCTTATCAGATGGCTAGCGGATTAATACATTTAAAAGCCGATAACTGTTAAGCCAAACCGTTAAGAGTAATTAACCGCCCAATCCGCCCGACAAGCAGCGCTAGCCAAAATTGAGGTATATATATTTTCTATCAAAACTTACGCCTATGAGAGAATATTTTATGAGAATATTTTTTTCACGTCTAGAATTTGAACTCTAATCTAGAAGAATTTCACTCATTTCGTCACTAAAACAAACCTTTTAATAACTAAACAAAAGTTTTAAATCTTAATTTGAAGTTCTTTCCTAGGGTTTGTTTTTCTTCAATATCCGGCACAAGTGTTATAATGAAGCGTTTCTTGAAACATTTCAGTGTAAGTGATCTGTAATAGCAACTTTTTCAAAGTTCTCATTTTTTTAAACCCAGAATTTGATAGTTTGGTCTAATTTTTTATTTTTTTGCAGATTGGAGGGGTGAGGGAATTTTCTGTGCAAAATGCAAGAAATCCCAATACCCAAAAAAGCCTAAAGATTGAAGGGATTAAAGATATAATTGCAGTTGCTTCTGGTAAAGGTGGAGTTGGCAAGTCCACTACCGCTGGTACTACTACTTCTCTTCTCTCTGTTCGGTTTCTAAAGTGTAGAATTGGGATTAAGCTGTAGTTGATTGAATGATAACTTAGTTGAATTATGCCTTCTTCTTTTTTTTGGCTGGTAGTATACTTAGTATTGTGATGCCAAAAGTTCAGGAGTTGCTAATTGAACTGGAGAACATGACCAATTCAGCTCAGGATAGGAAAATTTGAAATATTGAACTAAATTAGAAGAGAAAAGGAAGAGGAAAAAGAAGTAATGAGCTAAAGTTTATTTTTTTTTGGTAACATTAGTGTCCGGGTAGCTTGCACACACCTTTAACAAATTGAGCTAATTGAAAATAAAAAACCAGATTTTTGTGTATCGTATTGTGTTCGAGCTGGATGCTTGAGATATTTAGTGGTGGAAGAGTAGAATCATCCCTCTTTACCTTAGGTAGGGGTAAGGTCTGCGTACACACTATACTCTCTGACCCCACTCGTGGGATTACACCTGTTTTTTTTTTGTTGTTGTTGGAAGAGTAGAATCATTCTTTTCTTTCTTATGGTTCTTGATACTCAATTTACTAGGAGTAATGATTTTGTGCATTAAATAAAGTTCCAGATATACAATGTACCATGAATTTGGATTAGTATATTTAGTTTTGGGTGATGATTTTAATTTGCTTCCCAGCAATTTGTTTGCTCACCAATGACGATGTTTGGTTCGCAGTTAATTTGGCTGTTTCACTTGCCAAAAGGTGTCAACTTAAAGTTGGGTTGCTGGATGCGGATATATATGGGCCTTCAATTCCTATGATGATGAGACTCCAGGGAAAGCCGGAACTGAGCAATGGTGATGCTTTAAGTACCTTAATTTTTTTAACTGCTGAGCAGTTCTTCAGCTTATTTTAGTATCAACATGCCCTATCCTCTAAGATAGTAGTGTTATTATTGCTATATTTTTTGTACTTCTTTCGACTCTTGCTTGCTTATCATGTTATTTGGGCAGATAGGAAGATGATTCCAATTGAAAGCTATGGAGTTAAGTGTATATCGATTGGATCTCTTGTAGACGAAAGGGAAGCAATTGTGTGGAGAGGGCCTATGGTATGCTTCTGCCTACAAAATAATGACTAATATAAGGATGTAGCACATTTACGGTTAAAGAGAACTAACATTTTAATGCTTGATGAGACATTCTGAGTAGGTAGAATTCAATCATCTAAATCCATTTAGACCCAAATGTAAACTTGCAGGTAATGAAAGCCCTTGAACAGTTGACAAGGGGAGTTGATTGGGGTATCTTAGATGTTCTTGTGATAGATATGCCTCCTGGTACGGGTGATACACAGATATCTATTTCCCAGAGGCTACAATTATCAGGTATCTCAAGACTGTTTGGAAGTACTTACTTTTAAAAGAATTTGGACTATGGAAATATGCCATGAATGAAGCTATTGCATCATGTTTAATTCATGTCAAAAAGCCCAAAACATAAACTTACTGCATACTCATGAAAAGAAACGAAGATATCCATATTTTCAGGCACACAAGTAAATACAGTCAAACCTCTCTATAACAGCCTCTTTTGTTCCGAATATTTTTGGATGTTATAGCGAAGTGTTGTTATAGAGAAGCATATATTATAGCATAACATGAAAATTGGTTCCGGAAAAGCTTGGCTTTTATAGTGAAGTGTTGTTATATAAGATGTTATAGAGAGGTCTGATTGTATCATTCATTATGTTAAATGACTGATGGTCTAATCAGAACGCCGCTGCTATTTCACAACCACTTAGATTCCAAATGTTGAGTCTGGCAATTGAGGATTTGCATCTCGGGTTGGGCTTTCGATCGGATTGAGTGAAATTTAGGCTCGTATAATGCATTATCATATGGGTTCTAATAAGATTGAGTTTAACAATTTATACAACGAAGGTCAGATTTACGATTTACTTCTCTTCTATTTTCTTATTTGAGTAAATTCCAGCTGCATATATCATCCTTTCTATATTGTTTCGTGTTCTGTTTGAAAGTTAGCATCAATAATCGTCCAATTTGAGAATATTACTAGAAGCATGAAGCTATAATTTAAAATATTCAGTTGTCTATTCTTAGACACCCGTGCTCTCCGGACAATATTTGCTTAAAATCTCAAGTCATTATAGGATAACAGCACTGTGTTCTCGAATTACTTCTGTTCTCAGGCATTGCCTCTCCAGGATTAATTTATGGTGAGAATTTATGTAATACTATTTTTCTGCATGATATTATTCTAAGCACTTGACTATGCTGGCAGGAGGGTTGATTGTTTCGACTCCTCAAGATGTTGCTTTACTGGATGCTCGCAGAGGGGTTAAAATGTTCTCCAAAGTTAATGTTCCGGTATGATCTTTACTGAGCTTGTTATTTATGAGCCTATGTCTTACTAGAAATACTACCTTTTTTAGAGGTCTGAGTTTAACATTCTATACTTTCCCATACAAAAAACAAAGGAGAGAGTAGAAATGTAGGATTAAAAGATGGGACTGTGAAGCATGATTTGTGACTCTTTGGTCAAGTTGTGCAGTATAAATATGAACCACCTCATGAAATTTAGTACAGTGTGTGCCTTATTAGATATATCCGTCATAAATAGTGAGTTAGTGATTGAATAACCATCAACCCAATAATGCAAAAAACAACGAACATTTCAACTTGGAAATTATTTTCTTAATTTGTAAAATCACTACCTTTGTGTTTGATATTTAGGATCTACTGGCATATATACTATTAGTGGTTTACACTCTTCATCTTGGTGATGACAAATCTATTCATAGAGATTTAAAAAAATGTTACCTTTATCTAGTTGATGAATGACTCCCTCTAGATCAAATGAATGTTCAATTTTGTCAGAAGTCAAAATCTTCATTATTTTCTCGCTTCATGGAATAATACCCCCCCCCCCCTCTTTCTGCGCATGCATACAGACATATGTAGACTGGAATTTTGTTAAGACTGCAGAGATTTACAATTTTCCTCTGTTTGGAGCTCCACCTTTGCCATAGTCAAAGAGAACACTTAAGTGAATTTTGTTGTATGTCAAGACTGATACCATGAACCTAACACAAGACTCCCCTTCCACACAAGGGGGAAAAAGTGGATAACAGAGGAATCTAATAAAAAACCGAGCACAATCATTTACAATGTTGATAATCTGTTAGACTAACATTAGTAGTTGAAGCTGGATTCAGAAAATTCCATTTCCTTAATTCTTGTTACCAACCTGACATAGCGATACAAAGGTATCAGAATACTGTACATTGAGATATGCAGAAGCATACTATAGCTTAGTTCTTCTATGATATAGTTATAATTGAACAGTTTTACTTACCACAGATATTGGGAATTTTGGAGAATATGAGCTACTTTAAGTGCCCGAAATGCAATGAAGCATCCTATATCTTTGGCCAAGGAGGAGCTCGTAAAACAGCTGAGGAGATGGGTCTGAAATTTCTTGGTGAGGTATGTCACCATTTCTCCTTTGAATACACACACTCATGGCCATTATTATTAGGTGCTGTGCTGCCCCCCCCCCCCAAATCCACCCACTCCCCAAAAAGAAAAAATCCCCAAATTCTTTTCCATGTCTCTATTTGAATTATGCCTAAAAAAACATGTTGTAGGCACGTCTGGAAAAAAATTCAATGAAACGGTCCTTAAAAATGGTCCTATTAATTTCCTCTGCTTCTTCTGTGTTCCCTCTTTTGTGGCTATTTCTTTCCTGTTGACACAATCTTTATGCATTTTATTGAGATACAACTAAATAGTTGACACCTTTTTCCCAACTTCAATTTTTTTTTTGTATATATGTTGTTTCAATATTTGTGCTTTTCCCTTGTAGATACCACTTGAGGTAGAGATCAGAAGTGGTTCGGATGAAGGTGTTCCCATTGTTATGTCAAAGCCTGATTCTGTAATCTCTCAAGTATATGGCGAGGTGGCTGAAAAAGTTGTCATACGGCTTGAAGAGGTAGATAAGGAGCAAAATTTCATGCCAGATATATCTCTTTAAATGCATTGATCAAGCTGCCGGCCAAGTTGAGTGTAACAGTAATCATTAGAATCTGCCCCCTTCTAACAAAATCAGAGGAAATTCCAGTTGGCTCCAGATATAGAGCACGAGTGAAAGCACATTTAAGGCTAAGAAGAGTTCAAGAGAGTTCATTGTTGAGAAAAGTGGTAATCTTGTCTTAGCTTGCTTGCTGGCGATCTTATGGACTATTTTTCTGGCCAAATAGCGGGGTTGTCACTCGACAATTTACACTAACTGAAAGTCGCCAGGAATGACGATGTATCCCTTTTGAGAGTTGAACCCATCTATACAACATGAAAAGATGATGTTTACATATGATGAACATAACTGTTAATCGCGACGTTATTAGCCATTGTCATCATTCTGGGGCCAAAAAAAAGAGAGAAGATCAGAGATTTTTCCTGTATTGGATTTTTCAGCTTTTATTTTCCCATATTGGATGCGCTCGTATTTGTTAGTTGGAATGGATGGTTCAATTCTGTGTTGGTTTTAGTGTGGGGAACTTCATTCCTTCTTTTTAGTCAAAACGATAAGTGTACATCATATTATGATTTACAAAGTTGATTTATCAAGAAGTGATGAATAATTCACATCTGTTATAAGAAAAATCAAATTATGGTGGATGTCTACTCTTCCTCCATGATCTTCTCAAATGCTTAATGACATATTCAATGACATTTTTCTTCACTTTTTATGCCTATATAAAGACCTTATAATAGATAGGAAGAAACACATAATTGAAGAAGAAAATCTCTTCCTTCTCTCTATCTCTATTTCTTGTTCATGTTTTACTAAATTGCTTTTATTTCATAACACGTTATCAGCACGAAGTCTCTAACCTCAAGGTTAAATTCCACTTCTGGTAAGGTATACCTCGATGATCTATTTGTCGAAATTATCAAGCTTAACAATTCTTTTAGATTTTGATATCAGATATACATATGAGTATATTCCGCCGAATGAATGTTGGTTCTTTCATTTTTGTTTTGTTGTGATATTTCATCATAATATAAACTTGAGCATCTTGTTCATGAATATAGTATTGTTAAATTTTCATGAACTAAATAATAGGTGGCATGCGATAGACTAAATAATCTACAAAATTAAAATTATTCTTTATTATGTATGCTTATGGTTTTACCTTATAATACGATTTTAGTATGCCTAGTATAGTGATTATATATTAGTTTATTGTCAAATATAATATAATAATAAATTAAAAAATCGTAACTATTTTATTTTAATAAGATAAAATATTAGAACAAGAAGTACGTACTACACCAACTTTTTCGTTAATGATAGTTGTTATCAAATTAACATGTTGAATCATTTCCATATGGAAATCATATAGTAGTAGATAGAGATTTCTCCACTATTTTTTTTATTCCCTGATTGACTTAAAGGTTCTGATATATCTCTTTATTTTTCTAGAGAGCATAATACTTAGTTTTCACAAAAGTGCATGGTAACTAGTAGTACTATTATTTTATTTTATACATTATTTTTCTTAATGTTCTGGTCATATCACTTTCATCTTAAAGTAGGCTTATTGCAGCAAAGATCACATGTGAATTTTTAATATTATTTTGTATTTTCATATATTTGTTTGACACTAAAAACTTAGCTGATTTGAGTAAACGAAAGTATATTGTTGAGAATTATATCCAAATGACATTATAAAGAGTTTAACTCAAGAAGTAAGCATTTTCTCTGTATTTGAAATTATTTTTGTCCTTTGCTATTAATAATATCAACTTCAATGAGTTCAAGTCGAAATGCACCATGAGGGTAAGACATCGGGATCAAGTCCTGATGCTCCATGATGATAAGAGTTGGGTTTGAGTCTCAATTCATTATGGCCTAATATGCCTTTATATTGGTAAGACATTGGGTTTGAGTCTCACTGTACCATATTGATGATATAATGATGACTAAAGAAAAATAATATACTTTTCATGAAAAAGAATGAAGATTGTCCCGTTTAATTTGCTCCATTCTTGAAGTAAATTTGGTAGCGGCACATAATAAGTCTAAATGAAGACAAGTGGTTGAACAATGAACGTGGGCGTTCCAAAGATCTAAATAATAATAATCATCATTATGATTATAAAAGGAGAACAATAAGGGTTCTCAAAATAGTCCTTCAAAATGTGAAAGGAGTGTTTACCATCAAATTGGTATGAAAAATAATAAAGCACGTCGCTGATTATGATTCATTCATTGAAGAGAATGTGACTTGTGATAAGCATTGAGAATGCAGACTCATTCCAAAAGGTGAATGTTACAATATGTGATAAAAGTAATGAATAAAGACATGCAATGCATGATTGGATGAATACCATACAACTCACCTCTAAGGGAGGTTTGTGTGATAAAAGATCTTGTAGTACAAAAGTTGTTAAGAGCTCCGGAAAAATTAATTTATTACTACCCGGATGAATAAAATTATTCACGATATTGATATTGTAAAGTTTCAAAAGAAACTTTTTGAATTTCAAATGTATAAGTCAAAGTGGTTGGCATATTGAGACTATAAATGAAAGGAATATTGAATATTTTCATATTTCTATAATCATAACGGGTAAATATGAAAGATTACCCGATTTTCTTTCTATTTGTACTACACAAATATAAGCATGATGATGGAATCATATGTCACAAGTAAACCAGAGGTTTAGTGAAACAAATATTAGTTGGCATGACCGGTTGACCATCTCGGTTCAATTATGATGCTAAAAATTAATTGAGAATTACATTGACGTATATTGAAGAAATATAAGGTTCTTCAAGAATTCTCTTGTGCTGCTTGTTCTAATGATATGTCAGTTAAGGTTGGGATTAAATCCTTTAATTTCTCGAACTAATAAAAGGTGATAAATATATGGGCCCAGTCACCTGCCATGTGGACCGTTTACTATTATATGATTTTAATAGATGCATTTATTCTATGGTCACATGTCCATTTGTTATCAAATTGCAGTTTGGCTTTTGCAAGATTGATTGCTCAAATTATTAAAGCACAGTTCCAAAATATAAATTATGATTATTTATCTTGATAATACTGGTTTAAATCCAAGTTGGTTTATCAGAAATTATATGCCTCCAATTATAGTTAAACCATTGGTTATGAGAACAAAACTGCCAAAATAAAATTTGGTATGTGATGTATTATTTAATATAATTTGGTATGTGATGTATTATTTAATATACAACAGCACTTGTACGCATCTAGCCAAGTTATGATAAATTCTCCCTATCACAATCGGTTCAGGGTCAGGAACCAAATAATTTCCATCTATAAATATGAATGTGCTATATAATTTAATTGTTCCACCACAATGCACAAAGATGGATCCTCAAATAAGGCTAGGGATATGTGTTGGTGATCCCAACAATAGAGGGAGAAAACGGGCAGTGAAAAAAATAATGCATGTAATGAATTATTATGAGTACATCTAGATCCTCGTACGAGAAAATGTGAACTTGAAGTTCAAGTGATAATTCATTTGCAAAATATTGCCATGCGTATTTGATGACCCAAAACTAAATGTCATATTCAGCTGCTAATGCTCCAAATAAAATAAAGTTCATAATGAATAGAGTCTATGGCATGCATGAAGCATAATAGACTAATCGGTTCCAAAGATAAAACTCCTTGAAGAAAGAGAGGAGAAAATATTCAAGATGGTCATAATAAGGAGGCAAGTGCTCTAGAAGAGCACCACGACATAACACTTCATAAGACCTCATGGAAGAGGCTCAGGTACCTCAAAATAATGAGATAAAGAGATCTTAATAAGTTATGTATTTATTGGATAATAATAGAATCGATATAAAATGATCGTCGACGATATTGTTAATATAATGTAGCACTCAATATTATTAATATTGACGAGGATCTTGAGCTCAAATTTGTCATGAAATTTGGACAGATAAATGATTGGCCAAATAAAAAATACGCAGTAAAAATTGACTTCACCTGAAAAATGTGAAGTTGGACGGATAGTCCCAACACCTGAAAGAATAAAGTCAATGGAGGTATAAATGTATTTTTGTGCCAAAAGTTCAAGTCGATAGACATAAAGACAACTTGTGGCACAAGAAAATTAGTAAATATCCTCATATTGATTATATGGAAACATGTTCTCTTGTGGTGGATGTAGTTATTTAAGGTTTTAATCTGGCAATACATGAAAAATTTGATATGGGTATAACGGAAATCATTGAAGGATTTAAATTGTTCTGAAGAATATAATGTTTCCAAGAAATTTATTAAATAAAGCTTCAAAAATTCTTATACGGATTGAAACAATTAGGGCGCATGTGGTATAATCGCCTGTGTGAGTACCTGTTAAAAGAAGGGTACAATAATGATTCAATTTGTCCTTGTGTCTTTATAAAAAAGATTTGGATCTGAATTTGTTATAATCACCGTGTATGTTGATGATTTAAATATCATTAGAACTCCTGGGGAGCTTTCTAAAGTAGTATACTGTTTAAAGAAAGAATTTGAAATGAAAGATCTTGGAAAGACAAAATTTTGTCTTGGTCTACAAATTGAGTATATGAAAGATGAAATTTTTGTCCATCAATCAACATACACTAAAAAGATTTTAAAGCGATTCTATATAGATAAAGCACATCCATTGAGTATCCCGATGGTTGTGAGATCACTCGATATAAATAAAGATTCATTCCGACCTCATGAAAATAATGAAGAGTCTCTTGGTCCTGAAGTACCATATCTCAGTGCAATTGGTGCACTAATGTATCTTGTTAACACTACAAGGCCTGACATAACTTTTTCAGTTAATGTCTTAGCAAGATATAGCTCTGCTCTTACAAGGAGACATTTGAATGGAATCAAACACATATTGCGGAATCTAAAAGAGACTACCAATATGGGCTTATTTTATGGTAATGATTGCAATCTCGATCTTGTTGGTTATGTCAATGATGGGTATTTATCTGACCCACACAAGGCTCGATCTCAAACAGGCTATGTGTTTACATGTGGAGGCACTGCCATATCTTGGCGATCGACTAAGCAATTAATCGTGGCTGTTTCATCTAATCATGCTGAGATAATTATTATTCATGAAGCAAGCCGATAATGGGTATGGTTGAGGTCTATAATACATCTTATTAGAGACAAATGTGGTTTGAAGTGTGACAAACTACCTACAATTTTGTATGAAGACAATGCAGCATACATAGCCCAATTGAAGGGAGGATTCATAAAAGAAGATAGGACAAAGCACATTTCACCAAAGTTATTTTTCACACATGATTTTCAAAAGAATGACGATATCAATGTGCAACAGATTCGTTCAAGTGATAATATGGCTGATTTGTTCACCAAATCTCTACCGACGTCAACCTTCAAGAAACTAGTGTACAAGATTGGGATGTGAAGGCTCAAGATGTGAATTGATGCTCTCATCAGGGGGAGTTAATACGCGTAGTACTCTTTTTCCCTTACAAGGTTTTGTCCCACTGGATTTTCCTTGAAGGTTTTTAACGAGGCAACTAAAAAGCGTATTTCTAAACATGTGTACTATTTTTCCTTCACTAGGATTTTTTTCCCATAGGTTTTTTTTTTTCTAATAAGGTTTTAACGAGGCACATTATCTATGGACATCCAAGGGGGAGTGTTATAAGAAAAATCAAATTATGGTGGATGTCTACTCTTCCTCCATGATCTTCTCAAATGCTTAATGACATATTTCTATGCTTAATGACATATTCAATGACATATTTTTCTTCACTTTTCATGCCTATAGAAAGGCCTTGTAATAGATAGGAAGAAACACATAATTGAAGAAGAAAATCACTTCCTTCTCTCTATCTCTATTTCTTGTTCATGTTTTACTAAATTACTTTTATTTCATAACAACATCTAAGTAATAAGAATATATACTAGGTTGCTAAATTGGGATATTAGACATTGTTAGTTTTCAAGAAGAAAAAAATTTAAAATTTTCCCATATAAATTTTAACTTTAATTTGTTTTCCCATATAATTTTAACAATGTTGAATTAATTTGTTGCACTTCAGGTGGCTTCTCTTCTGTGGTGGGTCGTTTTGAACTGGTTGAAGATGCAGTTAACAATACAGGTTTAGTAAAGGATGCACTTCATATCTAGGCTTCTGGAAGAAGGAAAAGAAAACATTACTTTTGAGCATTTGAGAAGCAGACCATAATGCTTAGGTAGTTTTTGGTACATTCATGATGTTCATGTTTATGTAAAGGACTGGTAAGGAATCATATGATTAAGCATTCATATTTATTTTGGTGCCCAAAAAGTGACGCAAAAATTGCAAAATCAGCTAACAGATATTCGGATAAGAACCCTTGGTAATTTTGACTCTTTGAATCTTTTAGACGTTAAGCTTTTGCGTCATTCAAGAAACAAGTGATCACTTACCATTTTTCTTGTCAAAACAGAGCATAGAGCGACCACAAGCAAAAACCAAAGAGCATTTTAGAATCAAGATATACTTTCAGCAGTTATCGATTCTCTGATTAGGATCAAGCCTGTGAAATCTAACTTGCAAACCACAAAAGTAATTGCCAGAGAAGCGCCTGCAAATAGTTTTTAATTTAATTTCACTAGTTATATTGGTCAAACAGTACACCGTCAAATTAACAAGTGTTATAGCAATATTGAGAGTGCAGAAGATCAGAAATTAAATAGGACAAACAGGTTACTAAAAGGCAAACCCAGCAATTCATTTCTCAACAGCTAGACTAGAAATCATTATACAGCTAACTAAAGCTAAAATTTCCCAGTAGCTGAAGACTCGTAGTTCTTGTGATAGCAGGCATGACTTGTTTGAGCTGGATATATCCTTCAATAACCGTAGCTGCCTCCATAAACAGAACCATAATCTGCAGCTAACGCCTGGCCAGCATGACCAGTGGCACTAGACTGTGAAGGGTACACAGGAACCTGAGAAGGATAAGGATTATAACCTTGGGAAGGTGGTCCAGCAGCAGCATTCTGCATTGAGTTGGTAGCGTCGGCGATGGAATTCTGCACCATAAGGAATAAGGGTCGTCAGAATAATATGCATCTAGACATCTCAGTATAACCACAGCATTTCAATGATAATTTAGCCTTTTGTCTCCTTAATTGTTTTCATAACTTGATAGTGCATTGCAAACAAGATCACACTCTCCTTAGACCACAAACAGAATATTATAGTGAAAGCCAAATTCCCACTAATTACAGCTGAATCTCATTAATCGGTGGACACTAATGTCAAAATAAATATGTTCAATTATTTAACTGCTGCTCAGAGTCCACATTGAACATTGTGTTATGAATTGACCGAACATTTTAGGCAGGAATATTTAACTAAATAATGTTCATAAAAAAATAAGAGGAAAGTTGTTGGTGTTTGTTATATCCTGTTTCAATTTTTTGAGAACGGAAGCATGAAATTGTTTAATACTAGAGAAGTGGAAATAGGGAAGAGTACACCAACTATATCAGTCCACTTGCCACATGGCACATGCCTCCATGAAGGAAAGCAGAATTTGTGTGGCAGAAGCAAACCTCTTTTTTGCAAGGGCTTTGGGTCTAGTGGTAAGAGCACGACGTGTAAGCACGTGTCACAGGTTATCATGTCGTAGACACAAAAGCCTGCTATTTAAGTGGAGAATGGTAAAGGGCCGAGCGCATTATCCACTGAGTTTCCAATATTGTGCCACTTAGCATCGGGGATTTCTCGGTTATTAACCCAAAAGCAAAAAAGAAAGAAAAAAACAAACACATAGAAGATGCAAAATTCCAGTGTAGATACATCTAAGTTATATATCAAGGAGCAAACTGCACTCAATGGTATTTGAACTAATCAACCACATCAAACATGTCAGCTTTTCCATGCCAAGAAGGAACTTTCTACCTTCCAGAGGAATACACATCAGTGTATCCGTGTTAATCAACAAATTTCTTCAAATGAACACATCGAGAGCATATCTACATCTGTAGCATAAGGCCAGAAATCGCCGAACTACTAGACTCAATGAAAGAGCAAGCAGAAATGCAGTTAACCAATTCGTTAATCACTACCACACATCCACACAGAATCACAAGAACATTGACTAACTCTAAAAGTCAATTGAAGCTCAATAATAAAAATGATCAGAAAATAATACCTGAATTAATTGCTGTGCTGTTTGGACTTGTGATGCCGAACCATTTATCTCAACAGTCATCTCACCAGGAACACCCCTTGTTTCCTGCACTGCAATAGTTGCACCACTTGTCCGACGAATATAACTAATATTCGAACCAGAAGCCCCAATAACGGCATCAGCGTATGACAAAGGAATTTGGATGTTTTGTGTGACCTTTATGGAGAAAAAGTTTAAAAAACAAGGAGCAGAAGTAGAAAACTCGTTATTGGAGGATGAACAAAATGAACCAAAAGAAACACAAATCGTTATAATCAACAAAAGATACTACTAAAGGGTGCCAGATTCTAATCACATGCAACATATCTAAGCTGATGTACATGCTAATCTTATGTAGCATATTTTGTGCAATTCAATATCAGCGCCAGAATCCTCCTTCCCTATTGTACTGAGTTCATAGGATTTGTCAATTAGATTTTTCTATTCAACAGATTAAAGGAGGAGAAAGTGCACCTTTGAAACTATGGATTGTTGTGGTTGCACATTTGCATGAGATCCCACTGAAGCATCTCTGCCGTAAAGGGGGCCCGGATGAGGTTGCATATCTAGAGGCATGTCCCCTCGTGGAAAATAATTGTCAAATTGCCGTGGTGGCGCCATATACTGGGGGTTGGCTCCAAATCCAGGTCCCCCAACACTCATGGGAAAACTGGATGGAGGTGGACCCCAAGGTTCAGTAGGCCCGGGCGGGGGCATATTCTGGTGTGCACGAGCATTCGGCATTTGCATCTGAGCAGAAGAAATATGAATGATTCTCTAATGAAATGTCACATAAGATCCTAAATTCTTTAAAACAATAGTATACTTACAAGTTTCTCAAATACTCCAATTACACTGCGATCAACTAAAAATTTCCTCAGATGAGTTGCAATCATTTCAACTGCTTTATGCACGCCTGCTGGCTCCCCTTGTATCTCAACGATACTATCATCAGGCAGGGCAAACATGGGGAGATGCTCTGAACAAAAGATGTAATCAGACACCAAACTAAAATTCCATGAGGACAAAATGGACTGCAAAGATCAAAATAAAGACAATAAGAACTTCAAAAAAGCCCACGACTCACATTACCATTTTCAAGTCACAAAGCAGCAAAATATTCAGCTTGTGAGCTTTTGGAAAGTCCAAAGTGGGTCTTTCATTGATTGGTATATGTTTCAAACAAAATATCATAACTTGAAAAGAAAACTAAACCAAGTGAGGACCCCGAATTAATTAGTTACACTTCCTTCCAGAGTGCTTATTGTCCTTGAGAGATAATACAATATATATATACAGGGAGATACACACTCTCTCTTTTCCTTTTTTGGAAGGGCAAACATGGAGAGGAATTTCGATATCTAAAAGTTTCCGCTCTTATTTAGGTGATCTGGGATGGAGGGGGTGTCCTACTACAGAGAGTTACAATATGATGACTGGTTTTCAAGATACAAATGTGTGGATCATTTTGAATTAGTGATGCATTTATATGCTGAATGACCATAGCGGCATTTTATTATAAGTATGACCATACCGGCAATTGAAAAAGAGAACTGCCAGGAAAGTCAGTAAAAGCCCCATAGATCATCAAATTTGAGTACATGTTGCCCCCCGTAAACTTCAAATTAGCAAATTAATAAAGATGTAAAACTGTTCAAATATATACCCTGCCATCGCATATCAAACGCCTATACTTTACGTCAGAGATAATGTCAAACTTTATATCTTCTGTGCTGGACACCCCAATCCAGAAATCATAATCTTCCGTATCGGAGCTCATCCACATTTAAAGAACTGATAAATCAATATGCCTTCCATTATAATCTCCAACGAAGTACATTTAAACATTGGATAAAGTCACTCAACGATAGTAGATTAAAAGGTCAAACAGTAGCAAATACTAACTAAAGCCCATTTTGATCCGCTGTACCCACCAGCTCTACATTTTAAAAGAGCTTCAAACTTCAAAGTACCATATAACAAAGGTAGTGTGCGCAAGCATTTCTATGAAGTCCTCCCAGGGGCCAAGGTATAAATTAAATCCAAAAGCACTATTTGTATTTAACAAATATAGATGGTTGGAAGCCTAACCTAAACAAGATTCTTTAGTAAAATCCAAATATAGGACTTTTGGACAGCTACAGTTAGTTCTCAATGATGACTACTATAGCGAGTTACACAAACATAATTTCATATGTCGAGTTGGAGAAGGGTATATTGTAAAGGAGTTTTAACCGAGAAATGCACTTATGAATAGACAGTCATTTCAGCATTTTGTGATATCAAAAATGGTTGGAGAAAAACTGTTGACTCCATATACCTTATTCCCATATCAACATGTTTACTAAGCATACAGTGTTTATCTGCAAACCTTTGATGAAGTACACAGCAATCTATTAGTAGAGAAGCATATAGTCATATACATAATCCAGGGAAAAGCATGAATATGTCCAAACTTGGACATTTCACTTCTAGAGTGCTCAGCAATTCCTTTCTAATTCTTGACCCTATTTATCCATATTGCACTGCCCTTTTAGCTTCATAACGTAACATATCTATGACCTAGCCAGCCTTTTTGGGCTCTGCCCAACACAACATTACAAGAATTAGACTAAGATGAACACCCCATGCTTATGCTATATCAAGAACTTGTTTGGTGGCAAATTATCCTGCAATGCCATGCTATACAGATTTTACAGCATTACAGGGTTGTTTAGGACTGCAAGCAACGGACTGCAAGCAACAGAAGTGGATCTATAACTTCTCAAGGAAACAATAAAAGAAAAGATTTGAGATTAAAGAAAGAATCACCTCCTCCAAGAATTCGAATAGTGCAATTAGATTCGTCTTGAATAGACTTAACGGTTGCACCCTGCTTTCCAATCAAGATAGCAGCCTGTGTAGCAGCCACAAGTAGTCTAGTAGAAACTGGTTTCCCAGCACCAGAAGGAGTATTGGTGGAGTCATGATCCACATCAATAATCCGCTTATGGACCTTCAAAAGGCCATCCATAGCAGGTGGAATAGAGAGGCTAGGCTCTTCCTTTGCAGATATCATCACCTGCAATTGAAAAGAATGAACAATTCATGGCCAGCACAAAAGAGAGTTACATATAAACATCATAACTTCCAACCACTCGGACCATGTCAAACATAAGCTAGTGCCTAGAATGTTTCGGCTAGGATTAGAATTGTAGTAAATTAAACAGAATGCAGAATCGGTGCATTTAGTCTGTCAAAAGATATGCACATAAGTAGATTGGACGTGTGAGAGACAAAATACCAAGACAGACAAGTGAATTAGCAAAAGCTTGCAGATAAAAGCAAGCGTGAGAATTGATTGAAAGTGGAACAGCTGTTACGAGATAATCTATCATCCCTTGGCAAAGGATGCAGTGACATTGTCTGTACCTTATTCATGATACGTGCCCATTCAAAGTCCGCTATTACGTAGGGCCATAATGTAAGGATCCACTTATGAATACAGCAATACTTTCTCAATTTACTACCACAGCCTAACTCCTTAGAGGCATATCAACTTCTTTTTTATAGACATTTGATGCCCCATCACTAAAATTTTAATGTAGCAAGAGAATTTATGATCTAAGTGTGGGAATGCCATTAATTACAGAAAGTTTTGTCTATCTATCAATCAAGGTCAATCTTTATTCGCTTGATTCTTATGTCTGTATGAACAAGTGTCCACATTTATACAACTGAAGAGTGCCTGTAAATATGCAAACTCATTAGCATACATCTTTAAGCCTTTTAAGTAGTATGTGTAAGACTTCTCTATAAAGATTAAATGTCATATCTTATTAAAAACCATGTTGCAGTACCTCCCTTAGAAAACAGAGAAATGGTTGGATCTCAGTGGAGATAGTCAGTTAGAATATAACGCTGCTAGCAGATTTCAGGCAAGTTTCATTAATTAAAACATTAGAATCTTACTCAGTTGATAATTCTTTTTTTCCCTAGTTTATTGTTAATTTTCCAGCATGTAGACACTAGTTTATAGTATCGGATGTTTTATTGTGGAAATTATGTACTTCAAATTGTTTTCTATATAATATTTCCTCCTTTATGGAGCTTAAAACCTTCTGGCAAGATACCAACCGACCAAGTTTTGAAGTTACCAGACATAATGCAATCTTCTGGGTACTGATGTCCGGATAAGGTAATACTGACAGATTGTCAGAAGGACTTCCAGCACTTGTAATGCTCAATGCTGATGGCTGCAGCTTGGATCTTTGGTTCTTCTAGTATAAGCCACTTTGATAGAAATGTTGCCTTATACGGGCAAGAACCTGCATACACTCATGTTGGTTATGATGATAAAGAAACTCCCTCAGATTTTTGTGGTTGTTTGATGGATTGATTTTAACCCACATTCAGCAAGTTAGTTATAGTTCTTACAGATTCATTAGTTTTATCATTTATCAACTTATTTCTAACAGTTCCATTTCAATTTTTATTACAATTATTTTTAACCTTTAATGAAGATATCATGTAAGATTGATCACTCTTACACCATTTTTTATTCAATAGACATTTAAGTAGGCCTCAATAACATCTAAAACCTAAAGAATTACAGAAGGTTTAGGTCACAGAATGAGCTAAATATAGCATACTTAGAGCATCTTGCTAGAACCATGAAACTCCCATGTATAGAACTACTCCCCATAAGAGAGAGCAGCTTCAACTTTTAACATCTTTATGAACACTAGAAGATCAACTTGGGCACTGCAACACAAGGACAAGTGGAGGCTTTTAGCAACTCCAAATAATAAAAAATCATACTAATCCTGCAAGAATTGAAGGATAGAACTGGCAGGAGGACGTACTTAAATACTTTTCAATGCCTGAATAGTTGGAATACATGGAAGTAGCCAAAGAGATTTAACAAGAATAGCACGCAATAAATTGAAAACTTTTCTGATCCCATCAGCATCAGCTTTTTTAAATAATAGTGGTACTCGGGCCAGTTTGCCTACACATCGACTAATCCATCGAGTACATGTTATCTCCCACCAACACAAATATTGAATAACACTTTCCAACAATGCTATAAGAAATGACCTAGCGCTTTTGATCTGCAAGGATTTGACCCTGGTATCCCATGGTCTACCCCAACTTCTTTTTTTTTAAAGATTAAGGTTATCCATCCCAACTTCATTAACCAGTAGACCACACCTTTGGGTGTTGATCCATCTCCATCAGTTGAAATATTCAAAGCAATAGAGTCACATTATCACAAGTGCATAACATGATATTTATACAATAGCACTCCACATAGTTATGTAATCCTAAAAGGTTCAAATAACAAGATATATCATCAACTCACAGCTCTTTCTGTAGACCCAGGAGGACCATCAAGGATCTTAATGCGAGCTTTTGTTTCTTCGCAAGTTTTTTTTATATACTCTCCTTTGCGGCCAATGATGCCACCAACCTTCTTGGAAGGAACTAACATTCTGAAGACATTTTCTCCAGGCCAACCAGGCCACCTTTTTTCCTCACCGCCTCCTGAACCGTTTTCAGCAACTTGTACCTCTTCTGATTCCAATTTTATTGGATGTCCCTGAAGGGACGCATCTTGTACCTCTTCTGCCTCTAATTTTATCGGATCTCCCCCAAGGGACGCAACTTGTACCTCTTCTGGTTCCAATTTTATCTCATATCCCTGAAGGGACTCAACTTGTACCTCTTCTAAAGGCAAGCTGCTCAAATGCGCATTGTCCGTTTCTTGAATATTATCCATTTTATGTGCATCCTCTGCCCCATGCACATTGTCTGCGTCGTACACATTACCAAGGTCATATTCCTGACAACTTTCTTCAGCCATTTGCTACAAGAGAAAACCAAAATCAGCTATTAGAACATAACCAAAGGAGGGAAATAGATATGTCCAAAAGCTAAGATGAGATAATAGTTTATCTTTGTGATTCCAAAAGATCATAATTGCAGAATTGTAGAAAATAGAAGCCTTTAAAAAATGGAAAAGTTGGGGGCAACAAGAGAGCAAGTCCTAGCTAGTTTGCTGAGGAAGCTCAGAGAAAAACCAATAACTTCAATTTCATGTTGATACCATACTCTGAAAAAGTATATTAAGGGGAACCTGCTAAACATTATCCGCTGCATGCATGACTGTTGCGCATGCTCATAAAATTCTCTAACATGCCAGGCTGCTCTAGGAATACTTTTTTAAGAATAAATACCTTGAAATAGGGTTTTTTTTTCCACAATCCCCTCCCCCTCCCCAAAGTATTGGCCAAGGAACCAATGACCAGCCTCAAGACTCTAAATGGATAATTATACTCCTCCAATTCCAAATAGAATGATAGGATCAAAATACTGAGGGTGAAGCATCTAATTGTAGGTGTGAGCTCGGACTTGATTTCTTATTTTTTTCTAAACGAACTCTCAAATGTAAAAACTACATAAAAAGGTACTATAAATCACAGTTTAACATAATAATCAAAATATATAAGAGATGTTCCGAAATAATGTAATACTCCCTCTGTTTCAATTTATGTGAACCTATTTCCTTTTTAGTCCGTGCCAAAAAGAATGACCTCTTTCCCTATTTGGAAACAATTTAACTTTATGCAATGATTTATAGCCACACAAAATATATGTGCATCATTTTACACCACAAGTTTAAAAGTCTTCTCTCTTTTCTTAAACCCCGTGCCCAGTCAAATGGCTTCACATAAATTGAAACGGAGGGAGTAGTAGGGAAAATTTGTTTAACTCCCCAAAAGTTGAGATGGAGAGAGAAAAAACTAGATAAAATGGTTTTGAATAATCAAATTATATAAGAGTTTTTTTTATAAGAAAACATAGTAGAAATAATTTGTTTTAATCCGTAAAAATTGAGATGGAGAGAGAAAACAAAATGTTTGTCTGTTCAAATCCTGCTTCAGAGAAAAGCCTCTGGTCCATTATCCACAGAGTTCCAAATATGTGCCATTGGCCCTCAGGGATTTCTCGATTATCAAACAAAATAGAGATGGAAGGAGTATACTGTTTCTATTTTCAAATTAAATTGTAATACCAAGTAAAAAAAAACAGTAAGTAAAAGGTAACAAAACCCTAATAGCTTAGAGTTCCCACATCTATAACCCTCCATAATTCAATACATCCTTCACTTCAATTATGTTAAAATCATAGTGACGAACCGGCAGCTTCGAAGCATCACTTGCGGAAAAGCTAAAACAAAACTTAGTTCTCAAACACGCACGTATAAACACATACTTAGGCTTAAACACTCGGGAAAAAAGGGAAAAACTTATGAAACAAAAAATTCAACGAAAAAGTAAGGTATCAAAATCAAATTGAAATAGAATTATCAAATTGAGAAGGAATTAAGCAAAAATGTGAGATAGAAATTGTTGTAACTATACTTACAGTGAATGAAGAGGTTCCAATATCAAAGAGGAATAGCGGGAGCTGGGGAAGGTTATGAAAGCAAGTGGGCGGGACGTAGACTAGTCACTAGGTTTTATTGAGGAGAAGTCTCGCCATCTTTGGATAATTTCCCCCTAGTCCCTATACTTGTTGTATTCATATTTTGGGCCACCAATTCACGGGAAAATTCTACTAATACAATCTTTTACTTTGCAAAGGTATCAATTAGCCCTTCATTTTTGTTATACAGATATTGTTGCATATCTTATGTTCATAAAACTTGTAAATTAAATATTGGAAAAATGGCCCGCAGAACACTTAAACTTGCACCTGATTGCTAACCCGGTAAAGTAACTTATAACTTATTCGTTTGAACACCTCAACTCATACATTTGTGAACTAATAAACATCTCAGATGGAGTGTGTATATCGAATGCTCTATCAGTATAACACGTCATATTCTAGGACTAGTTGTTGCTTGACATGTATAATTTGTGGGTCCCTCTTATTTTAACAAATTTATCAAATTTTAATTTCATGGTTTTACTTTTCTTCTTCATGGCCTTCTACAGATAAGCCAACCCAACCATATTTTTTCCAATGTCACCCAAACATACCACATCAACTCGCCATTCACATCTCTATCGCCAGCACCATCACACCATCACACCACCACAAATAAGTCAAAATCACTAGAATTTATTTGTGCATAGACTAGAAAAAGAGAAAAATAAGCAACAAAGATAACTCGATTAGTTGTTCTATCTCTAAAACCACAATCTCACCACTCCCTTCCCGCCTATGGACCACCACAAAACTATACCAGAATGCTCTCTCATTGAAGCCATTATTTATTTTTTCCTAAAATTTCAAAATTGTTTTTTGTTTTGTTTTTGCCTAATTCAAAAATTGACGTACAAGTTTTGAATTCTTAATTTCCATCTCAACTATAATCTTGACTTTCACTGGAAAAATAGCGTGAGAGAAAATTGAAGGATACTTGTGACAGTAAAATTTTTGGGTTTGATTTGAAAGTAAGAGGAAGAAAATGGATTTTTTTTTTTTTGGGGTGGGGGTGGGGGTGGGGACGGAGAGTTAGCGTACAGTGGTAGAGGAAAAAGGGGGAAAGGGTGTGATGGTAAACAAAGGGATGGACTGTGGGCCTTTCTTTTTTATTTATTATTTTTTTTTATTTTAGAAAATTTTTAATCCAAAATTACCGTACTCACGCGCGCTAATTATATGAGTTGCACACACTTTGTTCATGTCATATATGATCGTGCCACATAAGCATATTCAATGGTCAAATGTGTTTATTAGTTTACATATATACTAGTTGAGGTGTTCAAATGAAAAAGCTATAAGTTTCTTTACCGGTTGGCAATCAAGTGAAGTTTAAGTGGTCAATAGACCATTTTGCCAATTTAGACTATTATTATAATCACACCTATCTATAACAACATCTATATACAATAATCATTCACTATAAAAGTCATATTTTATCAAAAATAATTTTTATGTTATGTTAGTAATATATATCCTTTATAACAGCACTTTACAATAACAGTAAAAAAATATCGAAACAAATGAGATGTTATAGAGAGGTTTGACGGTAGTATGTTTGCAATATAAAAATGGTTGTTAGATTGAAGAACGAGGGATAAATTATTTAATTTTATTTTCAATTTAGCCGTCAATTCCTCAAACTTTTTAAAACATAATTTTTTTTCATATTTATAATTATGTACATATACACAAGTATAACTAAGAGATGAATCTATTAAAAAGAAAAGACGAATCTTACTAACAAAGGAAAACTATTTCAACTCTCAACATAGTAATGGTTCATGTAAAATTAACAAATTTTGTCCAAATTTGTTAATGTTCTATCTGAAATTGCTCAATTTGCTATTCATCTTGTATTTGATATTGCAATTAGTTGAGCTTTAGCTTGAAATGGATAAACTCCATGTGAATTAAATGTAACTAACCTTCTTCAGTCATGTTGGTATGTGGTTACAAATCTTTGTTCAATCCAATCAAGTTGGAATTTAGATGTGTATTAATAATTTCAGCCTCTTTTCTTTTTAAATTGTCTTAAAAGTAGTCTGTTAATGGTACGTAGGGTCACACTAAAATTACTGGCTGTAAAAGACGCATTTTGCTAGCTACAACACTAAAAAAATTGGCCAGAAATAAAATGGAGAGTTGCTGAAAATAATATAGGGAATAAGCTGTAACAAGAATGTCATCTAATAAAGTATACTGAACAGCATAAATTCAGATATTAAAAGGATTATTATAAGATCAAATTTAAAAACAGAAATACAACTGAAAGTTAAAATACGATTCTCTATATTGGGCGCAAATACAAACCACCCACAAAGATCCAGAAAATTTACAATCCTAACCCTATCTATTACTTCCTCCCCTTTCTAGCAGATGCCCTCTTCGCCGGCGACTTTGCCGTCTTAGCTTTAACACTCTTAGCAGCAGGTGCCGCCTTCTTCACCGGAGCCTTTTTCGCCACCGGCTTCGGCGCAGCTTTCCTCGACGGAGTACTCCTTGTAGCAGTTCTCGCCACCTTAGCTGGCTTCTCCTTCGGCTTAGCCGCAGCCTTAGTTTTAACAGGAGTTCTAGGCTTCTCCGCAGCTTTCGGCTTCGCTACAGCTGCCGCCTTAGGCTTCACAGCAGGCTTAGCTTTAGCAACAAGCTTCGCCTTTGGTTTAGTAGCAGTTTTTGCCTTTGGAACAACAGTCTTAGGTTTTGGCTTCGGTTTTGCCTTTGTTGCTTTAGGCTTAGCTGCCGGCTTCTTCTTCGCCGGCGCAGCAGCGGCAGCCTTTGGAGCAGCAGATCGTGCAGCTGGAAGTTTGTATGAACTCTTAACCTTGACGAGTTTACCAGAAGCCACAAGCTTCTTCAATTGAACAAGCAACAGTTTCCTGAAATTTGATGGAAGATTCTTCTGCTTATCTTCGATGAACTTTGTGATCGCGTGCTGGCTCGATCCAGTTTTATCCTTCAGTGTTACAATCGCATCCTTAATCATCTGCAAAATTAGGCAAATTAACAAATTAATTCATCAATAACAACTACAGCTTGCTCAGTCCATACAAATCCTCAATTTTCATTAATCATCTGCATAACAACTACTACAGCTCAATCAATACGAATCCTCAATTTTAATTTCGCTTCATTTGCACGGATACATTCCTAATTTCCAATATTCAACATTTCCGTAACAAAATGAACAATTTAATTAACAAATTTTACCTCGAAGTACGAAGGATGAGTAGGAGGATTTCTCTTCCTCGGAGCAGCTGGTTTTTTAGCCTTAGTCTCCTTTTCTTTCTTTGGTTCATCGGACTCCACAGCCGGAGGGTTATCTTCCTTGGCAGGCTCAGCTTCCACCACCGCCGGTTCAGTTACAATCTCGGTTGCTACAACTGGTTCTTCAGTCGCCATCTCTTAGCAGAAAATGGGATTCGGGTTAGGGTTTATAAGAGAATTGGAAATGGGGAAAAACAGATCTATATCTGTAGAAATTACTGGGATTTCTTTTTCTTTTTTGCAGGTATGAATTTGTTGATGAAATTGAGAAGACCATATATAGTAAGGGTGAAGTAGTTCATATCCAGAATTCTGAGAGCTGATTGGTTGATAGCCTTTTGACGCGGATTAATAGTTTAGGCGAATTTTAAATATAAACCGTTAGATTTAATTTCATCGACGGATCGTAACGGTAGGTGACTAAGACAGGGATTGGGATTGAAACAAGAAAAGCTTGTTTTGGTTGCTTGAGTTGTGTTTTTGTGCTCAATTGATCTAGGCAAAAGTTGAGCTATACTATATGGATTTAGATCAAATCTTTTTTATTAGGTAGATAATTTCGTAAGCTTTTTGAAGAGTATTTATTTGGATTTTTTTGGATGAGAAATCTGGGAGATTTTTAATTTTGAATAGCAAGTGGTCTGATCAATGGGTTTCTTGGAGTCTTTTGGGGTTTTGGTTAATTTTAGGTCAATGCTTTGGGTAAAAAACTGGTTTTTTCCTCTGGTGTGATAGTAGACTAAATAAGGAGTCCGTGAAATCAAGAATCACAAAAATCCGATCAGATTTGGTCATGGAACTATTGGTTCAAATGTCATTGAAGATGAACACATACACAACTATTTGTACTTCTTGAAGTATAAAGCAAGTGTATATATTTTCTTCACAAATCTCATTAATTTCTACTAATATTTTTTTTCATATCACAATTGCACTCTTGGATGACTGAATCATTACTTGTTTCTAGTTCCAACATTAAAATTATTACTATTATACTATTATCGTACATAATATGTCTCTAAGTAGATTGTTGCAAGTTCATTTGCTACAGATTTCATACTCGATTCTTATCTTATGTTTTCAACTTTGATTTAATGAGTGCCATGATATTATATGCATTGACTGTTGTATTCTAATACGAAGCATCTACGACATTATCATCATCCCTAAACACTAATAATTAAAATTAGTGTTCTTAGTGATATTAGTTTAGGGTGCCAATAGTAATATAGTTGCTCAACCGCTCTTTATTTCACGTATTATGATGAAGATATTTTTGATGTTACGTTTAGTCGAAAAACTAACTTAATGGACAAATAAGGGATCGGTAAGAATCTATATTGAACTCCAAAGAACAGGAGCAGATGTATTGTTTACCACTGGACACCCATTTGTGCCATTGAATATGGCCATAAGATGAAACCAACTTCCTAGTGTATAAATTTGTGTACTGATTGCCCTGTATACATCTAGTAAATTTAGCACCAATGACTTGTTTTAGCTTGGCCTTCGCCCCACTTTAATATCATATTCCACATTATTGTAGCTTGGCTCAATAAGTCAAAGAATTAGCAGTTAAACATTGAAACGTTCATGTATTAAATTGTTTACTCAATCAACATAGCAAGATTGCAAATCAGATTCGAAGGTTGATGCAAAATTGCAAATGCACCTATGCTATAAACATGCTTCAAAAAGGAATTTTGTATACTATACACTAAGCTTAGATATGATATAGCATCCCATTGCGAGATCAACTGTGTGTTACAAAATGCAGTGAAATCTGTTTTTTTCAGTTAAGACACTAAAAAACTAGTCAAGGTAACCCAATATCAAGAACATGAGTTATCTCTTTTCTAGTAAATGGTGATGCTTAATCCTACAATAGGTGTTGTTCCCTTGCTGTTCCGGGGCAATATATTAGGCGGCTTAAACTTGCCGTGGGAGAAGCTTTGACATGAGCTAATGATTCACAAAGACACCAGTGTAGCACTTGGATAAATCTAGTTGCGAGCTAGACCAATGATATGAGGATTAATCAGCGACGCAGCTGATAAGACAGCTTGATGACTGTCTACATTTGAGAAACCGGCTTTACTGATATCCTTTCCTATTTTCCTGGTAAGGTGACAACCATCTGCGACTGTCTGCTGCAAAGGATCAAGCAATCCCTGAACGAATCTGAGAATTGTTCCATCTGCATGTGCAATTGCAGTCGAAAAGAATACACTTTTAATTGATGCAGAAAACACATCAGGAGAGGCAGAGAAAAAGTTTAAAATGAAGACTGGCTATTATGTTTACCTGCTGCAGCTACATGTTCAACAAAGAGGTAAAGGCCACCGGGCTTGAGCACTCTTCTGATCTCTAGGAGAATAGATAGAGCATTATATCAGGATCTCTTCATTTTCTTATCTTTATATTATAGAAAAGAAAGTAAACATAGAATTCTGGAGGGAAAGAGCATTTCAACAACAGCGACATACAAACGGATATCAGCATCCTGGCTAAGAGATTCACCTCGTTTAAATGAAAATGACATGATTGATCACTATAACACCTGAATTAATAGATTGGCTGCTTCAGGACCCAATGGAAGTGGTTATCAAAGAGAAGATTGACGTTCCATAAACTAACATGGTTAGGATTATACCTTAGACCTTTGACAGTAACAAGAGAGATTTTTCACCTAGCAGAGTAACCAGACTACAACATTTTCACAAGTTATAGTGTTACTATAAGTTTAGATGAACAAGAAGACTTTAGTAGAGAAACAGATCCAGAAGCTCATCGGTTCACAAATACAGACACGCATATTTCTCCTTCATCTTTGACAACTTTGTGCATTTGCAGGGTTAACATTTTCACAAAGAGTGACTTCTACAGCTAAGTGAGGAAGCTTAGTGAATGGCTCCATGAAATGAGCCTATGTTGCTTATCTTCTTGTATTGGAAAATTCAAACTTGAGATAGAATAAGGATATCACTCACCGAGGATAGAATAAAGCTTTACATGAGATAAGTACAAGAAAATACATGAGATAGATACAAGTCCTATTACAAAGGCTTGAGGGATATACGATATGAATTCAACAGGAACATTATAGCATATGAATTGAACAGTTCATTAGAGCATAAACAAAAAATAGATTATATACCCTGCAGCGTCAGATTAACATCTGCGACAGAACATAACACAAGGGTGCCAATGACAGCATCAACTGAAGCATCACGTAATGGCAAGGACTCCGAAACCTGCATGGAATTATCAACTTCAACTTACAAATCCTTATTATGTATTGGACATGTCACCCGATAATGATGTGTGAGCAACTAGGTGCCTGCTAATATAAAGAATGTTACTATACCAACTAACACAATTTTGCATAACTCACATCTTTCACTCAACTGAGATACAAGAATTACACATTAGAGGGATTTGCATTGCATATATCAGTCCAAAATACAGACACTTGAAAAGCCTCGAGGAAAAAGTATATAAGCAAAGAAATAAAAAGGAAAAAAGAAAACTGACAGTAAAGTGAAATATATGACGAAAAGTCTGGTCTCGAATGGAAAATTAAGAATACTTGAAAGTTAGCTTGACGAGATTGTGTCTCTAAGGAAGAACAAAGAGGAAGGACAAAACATACGATAAAATGTTATAAGAAGAGGGGGAAAGGAAGAATAACGGAGAGTACTTAAAAGCGATCATATTCATAACTGAAAAGAAAAACAAAAAGCAATGCCTAAAAGATATAACAAAAAGAATGGTTCAAGGGCATAGATAATTATACCATATAGTACTAGTTTTGTTCTGATTATGTGATGTAAATCGCATTAAGCTAAGCAACTTGAACAATGCAAAAACACATTATATGGAAAGAAGTAAAAGCAAGTTAAGCAACGGTTTATCCTAGAAGGTCTTTATGCCTACAAGGTAACTGTGGCCGATAAAACCATGCAAGTTTACCAATAAAGCAATACTGTTATATTCTTGCAGCGCATTCTCCAAAAATGCTATATAACTTTTTAAAACCAGAATGATATTGACTTATTGAGTCTGGTCAAAGGTACACACCGCGTGCAAGAATTTGAAATTTGCAGGTGGAAGGCCTGCAGTCTCTGCTGCTGCTTGTGCATATTTCTCCATTTTCCTGTTTGGATCAATGCCATAAACGGAAGTGCCCGCCTCACTGGCATAATACTTCAAATTTGGACCTGTCCCAATACCAATTTCGAGGATTTGTTTGGCCTGACCTTTCAGATTAGCAAAAAGCTCTGACTTGTAACCTTCAATCTTACAGAATATATTGATTTAGTTCAGAAAATCTTATATACTTCCATCATCTACAAATTCAAGATAATTTCTGCAGCTCTCAAGTGGTAAATATGAGCTAACCTCTGATTCATAAGATTTCATACTTGTGTTCATCGCTGCTGCAAAAAACTCCTCATACCAATCTGGCCTAGGAGGATGCAACCTATTCAACATTGCCTACATGTAAAATTAGTCATTGATAAATCAATGATAAAGCATGTTAACGCTACAACTGCAACATTTGTTTTTGATCGAACAAATACAATATTAGCAAATCTGTCTCACAGCAAAGTTCTGTTGTTCTTACTTTCCAATACCTCTAAGGAAAGAGCAACTACTCTCCAGCTTAAATTACTATATTGAAACTTCTCCTAAAAATAGTCATGCTACGACTCAGATTAGCCCTTAAATTATGCTTCTCCATACAGACATTTTTCCTGACTGTTAAAACTTCCCCATAATCCTTACTTCCGGAAACATCAGTAACTTAACTAGCAAAAAACTTCTGATCTCAAAAGTTAAACACTTTACAAGCTAGAGTCCAACATTCTTAACTTAAACTCCAAAAAATTCTACAGACAGTTTCTTTAAATGTGAGGGAAAATCGCCAAACACCAATTTTTGTCAGACAAGTCAATAAGTCAATGTCGATTCAATGCCAAACTAGTTGGGGTCAGCTAATATCATGGAAATATTTTAATGTTGAGGGTCAAAATACCAATTTCATGTGATGAAAATGATCTTGTTTACATTTCATGTTTTTTACGTTGAATTGTGCGACTATCTCATCTAAAAGTTTAAATTGTTATAGAGGATACATTTTTATTTATTTAATTGTATTTTCAACACGTTGCCTTATTCTTTTTTTCAACAATCGGCGGCGGTGAGACTTGAAGCCAGAGGCGGACCTATGTGTTATAGGGAGGGGTCGCCGGACCCCGTAAGCTTCGGCAAAAATCTTGTATATGTATATATATATATACCTTGAAAATAGTTAATTCAAAGCATAAACACTAAAAGCCTTTAGGGGCACTGATTGAGCAGAATATTGTGCCGCATCGCGTAAAAATACTTGGTCCGCCTCTGCTACACTTGTGCCTGCTTGATACTATGTTGAATTGTGTGACTATCTCGTCCAAAAGTTTAAGCTTAACACCATTTATCTACTTAATTTGTTGTCTTCAACAGTAGAAAAGTAAAAATGAAGCATTATATTTTACCATTGGGTCAGTATAATCAGAAGCATGTGAAGGATGGATAGGCAAGAGAGAAGCTGCTCCAACTGCTGCCATAAAGCTTCTTCTACTGCAGCAAAAGCATAATTTGTTATTACAATTCAAAGGGTCTTTTACCTTTTTCTGTATTTGAGAATGAAAAGGGACATCTTTTAAAGTTGTGCTTTTATCAGAAGCAGATGAATTCACTGCTTTCAGTTTCTGGGTATAGTGAATCTTGGGATACAAATATGTGGAAAAGGTTGTATTGAACAACATATTCTTTGAGTTCCTGTAATTTTGGTTTCTGCAATTTGCATTATTTCAGTTAAAAGAGGCTGGAATTTCCAGTAATATCACTAGTCAGGGAGATAAGAAAGAAAGCAAGAAACATATATATTAGTAGTTCTTTTCTTCTTTTTCTTTTTTATCACTAATTTATATTCGCGTCGAATAATGTTCATTACAAAAATATTAAAATTTATTAAAGAAAGAAATACTCCGTGCTAGGATTATTAGGATGTGAAAGTGAGACCTTTTTAATACTTTTTTGTTATAAGAAAAATCAAATTATGTTGGATGTCTACTTTTTTTCCATGATCTTCTCAAATGCTTAATGACATATTCAATGACATATTTCTATGCTTAATGACATATTCAATGACATATTTTTCTTCACTTTTCATGCCTATATAAAGGTCTTGTAATAGATAGGAAAATACACACAATTAAAAAAGAAAATCTCTACCTTCTCTCTATCTCCATTTCTTATTCATGTTTTACTAAATTGCTTTTATTTCATAACAACATGTTTTGTTCATGTTTTACTAAGTTGCTTTTATTTTATAATACGTTATCAGCACGATTTGCTATTTTATCTACACTTCCTACAAGAGATAACATAATTGTAGACTTAGTTTCGTTGAGGTCTTGACTTTTGTTAGTGTGTTATATAGAGTTCATCCTTCAATAGTTTTCATGTTTTGGGACTTTTCTTATATCACACTTATATGGCCATCAAACAGTAAGAATTGCCCTCTACGATCATTCTAAGCGTACAAACAAGGTATGCACATTTCTAATAAATAAGTCAGATGAGGTATGTACACCTAGTATAAATTATAATTATGGTTTATAATTAGTATGCTCCTTCTGTCATGTTCTCACCTTTAACTCCCGTTTTAGTTACTTGGTGATACATGATGGTGGAAAGATCAACATACGAAGTAATTTTTCTAGAATTAATACTTTTTAATTGGACAATATCAGTTGATTGACTAGCTATATTTACTACAAAATCATGCTTGTGTTGTAAAACTAATTCATGAAAGTGTGTTAGGTTGTCTCTTACATGATGATATCCTCGTAATAATTTAAATGTATTTTCTATAATTTTATATAGTTTAGATAAATTGATCCTCTCTAAAAGGTTTTGTTAAGTTAGGCACCTATTTAACATAAAACTATAGCTTTCATTGTTTGGGTGGTTTCTCTACAGAAAGTATTGGATTACTATATTTCACCAAACTTATTAAACACAGCGATCAAAATGCAACACATGTAATTTGGTTTCTATTTGAGCTAATGTCATCTCGCGGAATTGTTCATATGGTAATTAAATACACGTGCTTCACACTTGTAATATGAGGTTGTATTTATTCCTTCACCAACTAATTTTATAGGTTTCTTTTAGTATGCGAAGTATTTGAGCATATCACATGTACGCAACCCATTCATACTTTCATATCTTTGCATTAACTTTATGTGCAGTGTTTAGTAAAAATATTTATTTCAATTGTATCTAGTGAAATAAAGAACTGGAAAGGCATGACTTTATTTGCTACATCTCTTATATGACAAAGATAATATCCCAACGTATATATATATTCTGACCTTTTACATACTATGATAGATAATTATTAAGGTAATTTAGTAATAATATTTTTACCATAACATGATGTATTTCATTGAAAGCAAAATTGGTATATATCCTAACTAGCATTTTTGTTGCAGAGGAACTGTTTCAAGATTGAAATAGTTATATATGTCTTCTTGAAAGTTAATTTACTTATGCCTATAATTATGAAATAATAATATTTTAAAGGCTCGAGTGCGAGTCCTAGTGAATTTTGGCCTATTATGCCAAAGGTCGAGGGTAAGACGATGGGTTCAAGTCTCAACGCACTATGTTGATGAAAAGACGTTGGATTCAAGTTCCAACGCATTATGGCCTAGCATGCCTTTATATGGGTAAGACATTGGGTTTGAGTCCTAATGCACCATATTGATAATAATAATAATAACTAAAGAAAAAATAATGTAATTTTCATGAAAAAGCATGAAGTTTGTCCCACTTGATTTGCTCCATTTTTTAAGTGAATATGATAGCAGTGCATGATAAGTCTAAATAAAGATAAGTGGTTGACCAATGAATGTGGGCGTGCGAAAGGCCAAAATAATAATAGTTATCACTATGGTAATTATAAAAAGGGAGAAATTCTTTGAAGAGAATATGACTTGTGATAAACATTGAGATTGCATACTCATTCCTTAAAGTGAATGTGAATTTATATATATATATATATGAGATAAAGATTATGCATAATAATGTATTTGTGCATTAGTTGGATAAATACTACAACTTACCTCTAAGGGAGGTTTGAGACAAAGAAAGATAATGAATATTATTGTGTAGTTACATGAATATATCATTGGTCGCATGCATGTGATGCGCCAAAAAATATTTTGTCATGCCTTATGAAAGTTATTAAAAGCAAAATTAAAGTAAGAAATTATTTTGCTTGTGATGATTTTGAACATGACAATTATTATGATATGATTCTCTTTGTGAAGGAGACATTCATTATATGGATGGTGTGACAAAAGATCTTGTAGTACAAAAGCAGTTAAGAGCTCTGAAAGAACTAATTTGTTATTACCCGGATTAATGAAATTATTCATGACATTAATATTGTAGTAAGTCTCAAAAGAAATATTTTGATTTACAAATATATTGGCCAAAGTGGTTGGCATATTGAGACTATAAATGAAAAGAAGATTGAATATCTTTATATTACTATAATCATACCGGGTAAATATGAAAGGTTACCTGACTTTTCTTCTATTTGTACTACACAAGTATAAGCATGATGATGCAATCACAAGCCACAAGTAAACTAGAGGTTTACTGAAACAAATATTAGTTGGCATGACCGGTTGACCATCTCGGTTCAATTATGATGCAAAAAAAAAATTAATTGAGAATTACATTGGCATAGATTCTTCAAGAATTCTCTAGTGCTGCTTATTTTCATGATATACCAGTTAAGGTTGGGATTGAATCCCTTGATTTCTGGAACGAATAAAAGGTGATAAATATATGGGCCCAGTCACCTTCCATGTGGACCGTTTACTATTATATAATTTTAATAGATGCATCTATTATATGGTCATATGTGCATTTGTTATCAACTTGTAGTTTGGCTTTTGCAAGATTGATTGCTCAAATTATTAGAACACAGTTCCAGAATATAAATTATGATAATTTATCTTGATAATACTAGTTTAAATCAAAGTTGGTTTAGCAGAAATTGTATGCCTCCAATTAGATCTAAACCATTGGTTATGAGAACAAAATTGCCAAAATAAAAATTGGCATGTGATGTATTATTTAATATACAACAGCACTTGTACGCATCTAGCCAAGTTATGATAAATTCTCCCTATCACAATCGGTTCAGGTCAGGAACCAAATAATTTCCATCTAGAAATATGAATGTGCTATATGATTTAATTGTTCTACCACAATGCACAAAGATGGATCCCTAAATAAGACTAGGGATATATGTTGGTGATCCCAACAATAGGGGGAGAAAATGGGTAGCTGAAAAAATAATGCATGTAATGAATTATTATGAGTACATCGAGATCCTCGTACGAGAAAATATGAACTTGAAGTTCAAGTGATAATTCATTTGCAAAATATTGCCAGGCGTATTTGCTGATCTAAAGCTAAATGTCATATTCAGCTGCTAATGCTCCAAATAAAATAAAGTTCATAATGAATAGAGTCCATGGCATGCATAAAGCATAATAGACTAATCGGTTTCAAAGATAAAACTCCTTGAAGAAGGAGAGGAGCAAATGTTCAAGATGGTCATAATAAGGAGGCAAGTGCTCTAGAAGAGCACCACGACATAACACTTCATAAGACCTCATGAGAGAGGCTCAGGTACCTGAAAATAATAAGATAAAGAGATCTCAATAAGTTATGTCTTTATTGGGTAATAGTAGAACCGATATAAAATGATTGTCGACGATATTGTTAATTTAATGTAGCGCTCAATATTATTTATATTGACGAGGATCTTGAGCTCAAATCTGTCATGAAATTTGGACAGATAAATAATTGGCCAAATGAAAAATACGCAATAAAAATTGATTTCACATGAAAAATATGAAGTTGGATGGATAGTCCCAACACTTAAAAGTATGAAGCCAGTGGAGGTATAAATGTGTTCTTATGCGAAAAAAAAGGGTCAAGTCGATAGACATAAAGACGACTTGTGTCACAGGAAGATTTGTAAATATCCTGGCATTGATTATACAGAGACATGTTCTCCTGTGGTGGATGTCGCCATTTCAGATTTTAATCTGGCAATACAAGAAAAACGTGATATGCGTATAATGGAAATCATTGAAGGATTTAAATTGTTCTGAAGCATATTAAGGTTTCCAAGAAATTTATTAAATAAAGCTTCAAAAATCCTTATACGGATTGAAACAATCAGGGCGCATGTGGTATAATCACCCGAGTGAGTCCTTGTTGAAAGAAGGGTACAAGAGTGATTCAATTTGTCCTTGTGTCTTTATAAAAAGATCTAGATCTAAATTTGTTATAATCACCGTGTATGTTAATGATTTAAATATCATTGGAACTCCTGAGGAGCTTCCTAAAGCAGTAGAGCTTCCTAAAGTAGTAGACTATTTAAAGAAAGAATTTGAAATGAAAGATATTGGAAAGACAAAATTTTGTCTTGGTCTACAAATTGAGTATATGAAAGATGGATTTTTTGTCCATCAATCAACATACACTAAAATGATTTTAAAGTGATTTTATATGCATAAAGCACATCCATTCCAACCTCATGAAAATAATGAAGAGCTTCTTGGTCCCGACGTACCATATCTTAGTGCAATTGGTGCACTAATGTATCTTTCTAACATTACAAGGTCTGACATAACTTTTTCAGTTAATGTTTTAACAAGATATAGCTCTGCTCCTACAAGGAGACATTGGAATGGAATCAAACACATATTGCAGTATCTAAAAGGGACTACCGGTATGGGATTATTTTATGACAATGATTGCAGTCCTGATCTTGTTGGTTATGCCGATACTGGGTATTTATATGACCCACAAAAGGTTCGATCTCAAACAGGCTATGTGTTTACATATGGAGGCACTGTCATATCTTGGCGATCGACTAAGCAATCAATCGTGGCTACTTCATCTAATCATGCTGAGATAATTGCTATTCATGAAGCAAGTCGAGAATGTGTATGGTTGAGGTCTATAATACACCTTATTCGAGACAAATGTGGTTTAAAGTGTAACAAACTACCCACAATTTTGTATGAAGACAATGCAGCATGCATAGCCCAGTTGAAGAGAGGATTCATAAAAGGAGATAAGACAAATCACATTTTACCAAAGTTATTTTTCACACTTGATCTTCAAAAGAACGGTGATATCAATGCGTAACAGATCCATTCAAGTGATAATATGGTTGATTTGTTCACCAAATCTCTACCGACGTCAACCTTCAAGAAACTAGTGTATAAGATTGGGATGTGAAGGCTCAAGGATGTGAATTGATACTCTCATCAGGGGGAGTTAATACGCGTTGTACTCTTTTTTTCTTACAAGGTTTTGTCCCACTGGGATTTCCTTGCAAGGTTTTTAACGAGGCAACCAAAAGGCGTATTTCTAAATATGTGTACTCTTTTTCCTTCAGTAGAATTTTTTTTTCCATAGGGTTTTTTTCTAATAATGTTTTAACGAGGCACATTATCTATGGATATCCAAGGGGAAGTGTTATAAGAAAAATCAAATTATGGTAGATGTCTACTTTTCCTCCATGATCTTCTCAAATGCTTTATGACATATTCAATGACATATTTCTATGCTTAATGACATATTCAATGACATATTTTTCTTCACTTTTCATACCTATATAAAGATCTTGTAATAGATAGGAAAATACACACAATTGAAGAAGAAAATCTCGTTCTTCTCTCTATCTCCATTTCTTGTTCATGTTTTACTAAATTGCTTTTATTTCATAACAACATGTCTTGTTCATGTTTTACTAAGTTGCTTTTATTTTATAATATTTTTAATATTATAACTTTTTTCTTTTGTTACTTTATAATTTTTTGTTGCGATTACTCAACAATTTTAAAAAATAAAAGATAAAGCCATAAATATAATTTGCAGTCTCAAAAGAGAATATTTTTGTTAATGCGGCGAACGAATAAATTATAATTGGACTGCTGACGTTATCGAATTTGACTCAATTTGTCAAGTGATACTTAAACTAACCTAATCCCTTCCTCCTGCTTTGTTTCGATGAGTAATTTTTTGTCACGACTAAACTAATTAGTAAGTTAGAGTTTTCAAAAATTAAAATGTATAGGAGACACTAATTAGTAATAAATGAGAATTAAGTTTGGTATCCCACACATAACTTAACAATTCCTATATGTTATTTATTGCACGACAAACTACATAATATTATAGTATTATTCACCGCATAACGAATTTGCATTTCAATATAACTAACACATAAATTAAACAAATCTTTAAGGTTTGAGTTTATTTATTTATGCATTAGCCCCAGTTATTTATTTACTTAGGGTTTCCAAAAAAAAATGTAGGCACACCATGTATCGAGATCAGGTTGAAAAGTACTATATAACAATGAATGATTGGCTGAGGAATTAGAAGTGTCAACGGTTCGATTTAACCTGTTATTATCAATTTTTTTCAATTAATTTATCATGTAAGATCAAAATTAGACTTTTTCGTATTGCTCCAATTATCTCAATTTCTCTTCTATTTCAGTTCAATTCTGTTAACTTTCAGTACCATATTTTTAAAACAATAAATAAGAACACTAATATCACTAGGATTCTCAATGTGTTACCTAAAAGTAGAATATTCAATATAACATTAAAAAGTTCCAATTCTCATGTTAAGAAACAATATATGAAATGAATACTAACCTTTAAAATATACCTGCTTTCAAAAGTATTTTTTTTGTGACTTTTTGTAGGCGCATTATTTTTTACTCTACCATCAATGTAAACTTAAAAGCATTGCCTCATTTTCGTATTGTTTGATTGAATATACTAAGAAAAATCAAGACTAAAATTAGATGAATGAACAAAAGTATTTAAAGAAGACATATGTAAGAACTAGAAATCCAAAAGTTGTCTGATATAGAGTATATAAACGAAATACAAAAGATAATTTGAAGTCATAAATTTGCACTTGAAATAAATATCTTATAGCCAACTTCTTGGATTTTTTCCACATGCACCGGAAAAGCCTCATTAAAGAAGGGTAAACTGAGAAAAACACTCAATAGTTTGACTTAAATACATGCTACCATGAATCTTGGCGCGCGGTTAACTTAGGATCCCTTATGATAGTACAAGGTAGTGTACAATCATACAACACATTGGAGAAACACAAAGTAACTCTGGTAAGTGCAAGAAGAGTCACCCTCGAGTTGTTCTGCACCGTCGGTCATTGCTCATTTGCTGATGATTTGTGACAATTCCAGCAGCAGCAGCAGTATGTAAATAGCTTAGGATCTTACACACAACATGCCTTTATAGGACACATTTCGTCTAGCAATTTTTGGGCTGATACTTCAACTTAGTCCGGATATTACGCAGATTATTGGAGGCAGAAAGAATAATTCAAGAAGCAGGAAGGCCCGAGACTTTACGAGCATAAACCAGCACCATCACAAAGTCTTTTGCTGATGAACCAATTATAGCCGGTACTCTTTCTGAGTTGGTAGTTTCAAGCCACATATCCACCAAAGTATTCAGTTGTAAAGTGGGGACTATCAACTGACCCATACATCTAATTTCAACCTACAAAATAACGAAATCATAGAACTGGAACCATCACAGATATGCTTCCCTATATAACACCCAATTCTTGAGTCGCAGATTGTGGAGAACTAGGAGAATCAGTAATGCATGAAAAAGATATAAAACAGGTTCATGGAGATGCCAAAACTCATCATAAAAAAACACAACCACCTGAAACTCACCTGCTTGACTTTGTATTACTTGTGCTGAAATGACAATAAACCATGAGAAAAACTCAAGTCACTGATAGACCCTAGAACCAAAACTATTGATAACCGTCTAGCTCTTTTCTAGTACAACTTCATTAACGACTTGATATAGTCCAGCTACTATTTGTCAAATATTTTAGTATAAATTGCTTGGACCAGCTACTTTCTTCCAACATTGAAACTAGGGAAAATGGCCAAATATACCCCTCTACTCTCGGATATTGTCTACATTTAACCTCTGTTATACTATCCGGTCAAATTTACCCCTGCCGTTATACTATCTACCCAAATTTACCCCTACCATCAGCAAACTTTTCAAAATTATGCCCCCAATCCGTCAGGTGACCCAGAATCTCCCAGATCGTTTTAATTAAGTCATTTATTCTTCTTCTTGATCCACTATTTTCGAAATAATTGCATTTACCTGCTTTCTTAATTGGAAAAAAAATAAGAGAAAGAAATATTAAAAATAATACAACGGTTAGTAAACAAAGTACAGTAAATTGAAGAATCTAAATTAGGTAGTTTGTCTAAATTCTAAAAGTATTTACAACATCCCAACTTTAATGAATTCGTTGGACCAAAGGTATGGAGACTTTGCAAGTATTAGTGATAAAAGTTAAAGTTCCTTGGAGACTTTATATTGTCGAATTCAACATTGCTTTAATCAAATGCCTACGCATTGTGCGCTCTTAAGTTAGTCGATCAAACTCTATATTAACCAGACAATAACAAAATATATTCGAATATACATGTACATACATGATGATCAACTGCATATAATACATAATAAATAGACCCACTGAATTCTGCGGTGTGTATATGGTTGAAAAATAAATAAAATTTAAACCAATTCCAAACTCATTATCACAAGAAAAGAACTGGGTGCATTGGTAATTAAATATATCCATGAATAATTTGTATAGTCTAGTACCTTTAACATTCGCATCAATAGTAATTTCTAAAAATAGTGGACCAAGAAGAACAAGTGATTTAAATAAAAGGAAATTGAGAGATTTTGGATTACTTAACAGATCAAGGGGTAATTTTTAAAAGTTTGCTGATGGTAGGGGTAAATTTGGCTGGATAGTATAACGATAGGGGTAAATTTGGCCGGATAGTATAACGGAGGTTAAATGTAGACAATATCCGAAAGTAGAGGGGTATATTTGGCCTTTTTTCCTTGAAACTAACACGGATTACTTATTTCACCGTGTATGGTCTAATAAACGTGGGTCTATCGGAAACAACCCCTCTACCTTCATGAAATAGGGGTAAGGTCTGCGTACACATTACCCTCCCAAGGCCCCACTTGTGGGATTTCACTGGGTTGTTGTGTTGTGGTGTAACAAACAATATTATTCTGCGCCTGCTTTTACGCTTCTTTGCTACCCTTTCCCTTCTCAATTTGAATGAAATGAAAGGTAAATTGGAAAATAACTTATTAGTAGATGCCACATATTACCGTTGAACATCACATAAGACAAATTACCGTCCCTCATCTTAATATTCACATAACTCAAAACGGTTAAACTATCCAAGGTTTATGTTACCAAACATGATGCAAGGTGATTTCTTCAATGCTGAAACAATTTCTGCACCTTCTATTCCCAAAAAGTTCTCCAGTTGGACCAATTTTCTTAATACTTCCTACTTCCAGAAGGACCGAAACCAACTAGACCAAAATCACACTCAATAGGACAAAGAATTAGAAAAAATCAAGCCCCTCCATATTTTGTTTGAACTTTGACCAGAATGATGCTGGATTATTTAGTGTATAAATGTTGAGAGCATTCTGTAAGTGCTAAATGGTAGCCAAAGAGCAACAAAAATTACCTCATCTTCGCTCATAAGATCTAACTTCCTCATCAGATACTTTTGGATGAAAGAAACGGGAATATTTCCATCCCTGCAACAGAATGAAAAAGAACATGAAAACTATAACAAAAATGTGCAGACAGTCGCAAAACGCTAAACTAGTGGCTGTATCCGACTATAAGTGGACAATTTAAATCTAAATTTTAGTGCATGGCTATTTTTCCCTTGACCTTCCTATAGATCCTCTCAGTCTCTATAAGGACCAACCAATTGGTGACAGAAAATCAGAACGGATTGATGCTGGTACTTATAATACCAGAAGAAATACAGTAAAAGGTGGATTATTACGTCCCTTTCAATATTTTCAGAACCAACAACTGATCCAATAATATATTGAAAAGACTGCCAATACGTGACAACATTCAGTGAGATAGTGAAAGCAAGAAATTATATGTGAGAAGTTCATATAGAGAGGCAACACTTGAGAAGCTATCAAACAAGTGAAGGGGAAAAAAGGAACGCAAAGGTAAAAGCTCAATTGGTAAAAATGCTTTGTAAAACATCATGCAGCACACAAATATTAATCATCAAGTTGTCCAAGGAGCTCCAGAGACAGAGAAATGCCTCCTCAGCTTATCCCTAATGGAACAAAGAGGAAGAGCTAATGGTGTTAGATGATTGGCCTATCAACTCTACCAACAAACCACCACTGTAGTTCACAACCATGTCTTTTTTACCTTGCATTCAACCCAATTTTGTAGGTCGAACAACAGGAATTTGTCTCAACTAGTTGCTTATTTAAGGAACACTGTCCTAAACCACTTACACTGAAAGGGCAGACCAGCTCCTCAATGTTTAAAAAGCAGTTCCCTTTGGTACCTTAATTGTCTTCAGCATATTCTGCGTAGACTCCAAAACCCGTATCCTCCGCATATCTCTATCAAGAAATCCAATTAGCAACTTCAGGGCACGTAATATATAATACTCCCTCCATCCCATTTTATGCGGCACCCTTTGACTTGACACAGATTTTAAGAAAAAAATAAAAACTTTTGAAACTTGTGATCTAAAACAAGCCTTAGATATTTGTGTGGCCATAAATCATCTCATTAAGGGTACAATGGGAATTTTTGAGTTAAACTTCTCAACACAGAAAGTGACATTCTTTTCGAACGGATTAAAAAGGAAAGAGTATTATATAAATTGGGACGGAGGGAGTAATGGTTATGGGAGTGCTGTATCACACTCAATAAAAATTCCGACCTAGTTGAGGTCTAGTATATGAACCATCGATATCAAGTCCACTCCATTTGGACCCATTTCAACCTAATACTATACCTGTTAATCGGGCCGGGCTGACCCGGTTCAGCCCGGGTCAGCCCGGTACTGTAGCGTGGGACGGGCTAGGACGGGTTGGGCGGGGAGCGGGTTTCAAACGAACATTTTTTTGATACCGGTGCACCGGAACCCGCTAAGCCAGTTAACCCGTTAACGGGCTACAACCTGTTTTTTAACCTTTTTTTTTTTTTTAAATGTTTTTTTTTTTAATGGACCAACTGAAACTCCTGATATTGACACTTGTATTTCTGATCTACACAAATATTTAGAAACATTATATAATTATTATGCTAATATTGTTGATGCTTCTTCTGCTGTAGATGCAAATATTCCTTCAAGTTCAGTTTCAACATCTGGGACCAGTGCTTTGGATGATAATGATGGTGTTGAAGATTATTTGATTTGGTTTACACTAGGGGAGCATCAACAAACCAGTAGCAGGAATATTGATGAACTTCAATTCTACTTGCAAAAGTTAGCAGAGCCCGGCACAAAGGAATTTCTACCACTGGGTTGGTGGAGGAGCAACTCAAATAAATTTCCTGTTCTTTCGGCCATGGCTCGAGACGTGCTAAATGTGCCGATTTCAACAGTCGCATCAGAGAGCGCATTTAGCCGAGCAAGGCAGCAACTAAGAGATACCCGCCATTCATTGGGTAGCAACGCTTTAGAAATTCTAGTGTGCTTCAGAGATTGGATAAGATCATAACGATGAAATCAAGGGCGTGACGAGGTAGATGAAGCGGAGGACCAAGAAATTGGAGATATAATGGTTTATGGTGCTGATTCAACCAATGCCAGAAACCAAGAACCTCATGTTGACATGGATGAACTTACAAAAATGATGCAAAGCATGTGATGTACTATTTTTTTTTTTTTATAATTGTTGTAAACTTTTAATTTTTAAGTTCAAAAATAACAAAATCAAAAAGAACTTGCAACTTAATTTGAAGTATTATATATTATTCAATAAAAATATCAAATGAAAGTCTTCGGAGCTTGATCTTTACATATTGCCAATTGGTCTTATTAAATAATTTTTTGTAGCCACTTACTTTCAAATTTCAATTTTAAAATTATAAAATTCAAATTTCAAATTTAAAACTTTAAACTTCAAAATTTAATTCTAAGCCTTAAAAGTTTTCAAACACTTAGGTATCAATAACATTGAATAAGAAAAATAAAATTTACTTTAAAAAAAAATAAAAATTCCACGGCCCGCTAACAGCCCGCAAAGCCCGAACCCGGACGGACAAAAAAAAATCCGAAAAAGTACAGCCCGCTAACAGCCCGCAACGTTAAACGGACGGGCTGATTTTTTTTGTGTCCAGCCCGTCCCAGCCCGCCCGTTAAACACCCATACCTAATACTCAAATTAATTTACGGGCTCTCTTACACTAGAGGTTCTCTACACCAGCCTGGTGTAATTGTATTGTATCAAGGTGACTATGTCTTAATCACAACTAGTTGGTATCACCTATATATAATTTGTTTTCTTTCTTTTCTATTCTCCTCCAAGTCTGCATGAATTTTGAGAGATTGTAGGCCACAACTATCTCCATGTAATTGTAAGTCTGCTTCGTCTCCTTTTAACACATTTAATCATTATTGTATTGCACTTATATACTAGTGCATTTGAAGATTTACATAGAACATAACAAAACATTCTCAGGCGACCCTCTCCCAATTTATCATCTATATGTGCTATTTATATCTTCCCCTAATCTTGTATGAATGCATATCGATCTCAATATCCGCATTTCTATTACATTCATCTTAACTGAACAACGAATTGCTCTCGGTCGTAACCTTCTTATGATCAAATGGATTATTGTAAGTCCAAAATGTGAACAACTCAGCAAGAATCCATTAGGCAAGGTACTAAAATGGCCCCGCAGGTCCTCATCCAGTGGCTTCATTAGGTGCACGTCTCGTGGAAGTTAATTGTCCTCCTTTGTTAGAGTTGGATATTAAGCCCTTTTGGTATATGAAGACAGGGTAATTTGTTCCATGCATGGAATTGTTTGCACATATAAATTACTCTTCTAAGTGTGATTGCCATCTGAGTTCACTCTATATTCCAGATGCTCTCCGACTACATCTGTTTCCAAGGCGGTGTCTGCACAACAAGTGATAGATGTCCAACTCACAGAATTATAAATTTTAAGAGTAAGGGTCTGATTTTCACTTGACCAGCTTAACTGGCTAGCGCTGGTCCAATCAGTTCTAAAAGCAGGGTTAGCTATATGAAGATATAGTGGGAAAACTATATGAAGATAGGGAAAACTATATGAAGATATCCAAAATTCCAAATCCATCAAATGTGAAAAGGTAATACAAGCTACTAAGTTAGCTTTAAGACAAACAAGATCAATCAATGGAGCAAAAGAAGCTAAGTCGTTGGAGAGAACTATCCTAAGTTGGATGTGAAATTCCCTCATATGATTTTTTGCTACAAGAAAGAGGTCAACCAACCAATAGTAAGTAATGATGCCTTAGAGAAGACATCAAACACCAGTGGTAAAAGACCACAACAAGAAAAATTAATGAGAAAATAATCAATTGTCAGAGACTGAGAAAAGGACATAGCAAGCTGGGAAGACTTTAGTTAGTCTTTTATAAAGATAATAAAGCAAGATTGCTTTCTCGCTGTAATCTTGCAATTACCAATTACTCTCCATGTCATATCGAACGTCATGGTTTAACTTTATAGGATTTCTAGAAGAGAAATATTGACTTTGAATAGTTAATTCAATAGAAGTAAAAATTATGGTTATTCTATTACAAGGAGGTCTAAAAGTGAGGTGATATGCTACTTTTGGTTTATTTTGTAGCTGGCACATATACGAACTGCTAATTTATGATAAGATGCAAGATATTTCAGTTTAAGAAATGAAAATAGAATCTGTACAGCTTAAATCGAAAAACATAACATAATTAGTTTTATTCCTTTCTTGGCACTAGGAGAAATTGGTGATGCCATAGTTACTACCAAAAGAGATAATTAGCAACTAAGCTCAAAATTCGAAAAGAAGAAATGATACATTACTCCCTCCTCCACCCTCTTACCATATCGATAGAGCAAAAGATATCGAGGCTTTAAGTATCTAACTCGTGCAGCCATATACAATTTTTATGCAATTCATTCGGATCATTAGAACTTAACAAAGAATTCTAAGACCAGACAGAAACCGCATCACAAGATAAATATTTCACTACAAGACAGGAATGAAATCACAAAGAAGCTTACTTTATTCTCAAGTAACTTGCAGAAATCTGGGGCAAGGGTGCACCTCCCTCCCTGAAACAATTGATTGGAGATTCATTGAATAAAATCATTTGGAAATACAATTTCTTTCTCAGAAAGATATACATATAAAAAGGATTCTACAAGATAAAGTAGATTCTTACTGATCTTCAGAGGCCACCAATGAGAACCAAATTGGATTATTCCTTCTTTCACATTTGGCAGTGATTGCATCCAGCACAGTTTGTGGTGAAATACTAGATTCTCCAAATTCTGATGCCTTCTTTTGGCGATTCCTTCGCAACTTTTTAGGTTTATCTGATCCCAAATGAGAAGCTCCGCTGTTATTCTTGTCATCGTGAACTTTGATTTTCAGTCCACGTTTTTTCACTTTAGTTTTATGGACATGAGCTTCATTGCCAAGGGAATGCAGACATTCTAATTTAGCAGTAGAACCTTGGGAAGTAAACTTCGCAGACTTGCTCTGGTTTGCTACTTCGACCAAACAGTTCAAAGGTTTCCATAAATCAACTTTACCTTCCCACTGGTCCGTGCCATTCTCCGTTTCGTTATCAGGCGTGGGTTGGCCAGAAAGCTCAGCACTGGAAGAATTCTGCAGAAGCGGCAGGATTAAGTTTAACAAGAATATCCACCCATATACACTTGATACTGACCTCAGAAAATATTCCAAGGAAGCCTAAGATGATGCACCACACCACTATTGAAGAATGACTTTACCTGCCTTATGTTCTGAGTGAACTTGGTCAAAGTCTCAGGTGAACTAGAGCTATCCAGTTGATCTTCTCCAGATATTTTTTCCTCTTTCTTGATAGGTTTCTCAACAGAAAAGGTGGAGCCTCGTAATGCTTTTCTTGCCACTGATTTTGATCTTCTTCCTGTTGTTCCAGTCTGTGTTGATACTCTTGGAGTGCTGACCACTAGTGAAGATAGTGATCTCTCTTTTCTCCTGACTGGAAGGGAAATCGGAGGCACAACTTCAGGTGCCTGCACCTTTCGCCTCTTGTAAGGGAATATCTTTGCTCTTACATCTTGCAGATTATGATCTGGCCTGAAATGAAAAGGAAAAAAGAAAAGATAAATTGACATGTGGGGTATGGCAAATAAGAAGAGTTAACCAGAAAACCCCTCAGTCACTTTGAACCGGCCCCATCAGTACAATGTGCTGTGTATATTTATCTCTCTCTTTACTCGAAATAGGAGCAGGTTCGGAAAAGGATCGAGTGTCTAAGATTGGACCAAAAGGGTCTCTTAACGCCTTCTTTTTTCTTCTTATAGGAGTTATTCAACAAAGATTTTCCAGGATAAGGCAGAAAAGGCGAACAAGCTTCAGGAAAACCTCATATTTCAAGCAACCATGGATGTGAATACTATATGCATAAGTGCAGGTATGTGCACTCATAATCAGCAAAAATTCATGCTAGCCAATGAAGCATCGCACTGAGCCTACCCTGAGGTAAATGGTGAAAGCTACCCAATTTTGTTTTAATAAGATATACGTGCACTCATGATCAGCAAAATTTCATGATAGCCAATGAGCATCGCACTGCGCCTGGCCTAAGGTAAATGGTGAAAGCTACCCAGTTTTATTTAGTAAGATATATACAATTAGCTAATATCCACAAGTCAAATGTTGCACTATATACTCCCATTTCTCTTTTGTCATTCTCTCTTCTACTGCCTTCAAGAACTTCCAAGATCCACGAAAGTGAACTTTAAATCCTAATGTTATCAAGGCCATTCTTAGAGTACAAGTCACCTTACTTTGTCTATGTCAAGTTTCCTCTCTACATACCGCAAGCAATCACTTGTCATTGCCTATGTGGTCTCACTTGGCAGAACCTCCAAAATGAATCACAGATCAACTTTTTAAGTGAATTCGAAATTTTGCAGTGTGTTCGGTTAAAACTTTCTAGTCAATCTTAGCACTACATAGTACAAACACGGAAGAGCACTTTGATTTCTGCCCAATCTTCTAAGTGAAATCCTAATTCATTTATGATAAGCACCAAAACAATCATGTAGAGCACTGTGATCTCTGTTCAGTATTCTTAAGATTCTAACTCATCTATGTACGGAAAGCACGAAATATTGATGAACAACTTGGAGAATTGTTTATTTGGCAATGAACTACGTAGAGAATAATGCAACTGTAGTGGGAGAAAGTGGAAATTTCAATACTTCATCGAATGTCCATCCTCCTATGAGCATAGCACATTGCTCTCAGATTCATCATTAATTGATGTTAGGTCAGTAAAAAGTAAGAAGGTAACACATGCACATCCAGGTATTTGGCCTCTTTAAATATCAAAAAAAACTATAAAGCTAAAGTCTCCACCCCATATCTGTCACACAAGGGTCAAGACGCTCTAACTTGTTGCATATGCATATCAAACTTCAAAGGGACAACATTGCAAAGCAGTCTGGAACTGAACATGCAGTACGCTTCATGTTGTTAAATTTGATAGGCTTACAAAATGAAGTTAATCAAAAGAGTGATATGCTACTAGAAGTTCCGCGTATAACTATAAATGCAAAAGGTAAAACTAGAACTATCTACATCAATATGCCAATTGAGCACTTAAGCACACATTTGCATGTGAAGATTAACAGAAAAAGGGAAAACAGTGAAAGTAGGAAGATATTTATGACCTCAATTTCTCTAATGGGACACAGCCCAAGTCAATATTGCATATTGGGCAGCATTCCGTTTCTTCATCGGAGAGCTTCTTATAGATGCATTTCCTGCAAACTGGGTGAAATTCAGAAAAAATATTATCACAGGAAGAAAAAAACTCATCTTTTCTAGAAACAACAGAAGCTAGTGTCGATATTGCTCAAATTAAAAAGCAAAATTATTCTTTTTAAGGGGAATGAGAAGAATGTAAGGAAGTTTAAGTCATTCATTAACCATGATGTTTAAAAAAGTATACATTGACTAAGGTCAATCAAGCATATGTTCCTCCTTATGTGATTAGCGAAGAAATTAACATTCCAATAGCTGCATAATTAACATATATTTCATAAAAAATTCCAATTGAACCCTGTGAAAATTAAAGAGATATAGCATAAGAATAAGTCATGTGCCACGTCACCACATTTTGTTGAAGCTCAATTACACATAATGAACCTAAGTGTCCATCTCTCTCTCTCTCTCGGAACAACATCAGGCAAAGATCTTGAAGAGAAAATTCCCACATAAATCAGCAACTGCTAATTTAATTCATTGCCACTGAGTAAATATGTGAAATTTATTTAAACAAGCTTATCAATCAAACAAGTATAGCTCCATTTATTTAATTGATAAAGAAGATATCTTGAATAGGAAATTTCTATATAAATCAGCAAATGCTAATTTAATTCATTACAATTAAGTAAATACGCGACATTTAGTTTAACAAGCTTATTAATCAAAAAGGTACAGTCAGACCTCTCTATAACGGCATTCATATATAACAATCATTCTCTATAAAAGCCATTTTTTCTTGGAACCAATTTTTATGTTATGTGATAATATATCTTCTATAACAACACTTCTCTGTAGCAGCCAAAAAATATCGGAATAATATAGCTCGTCCCATTTAGTTGATAAGGCCAAGATACTGAGTTTATGTTCGATGTGAGATTTATTTAAGCAAGGTTATCAATCAAACAAGTATAGCTCGTTCTATATAGTTGACAAAGCAGATATCTTGGATAGGAAATTTCTATAAAAATCAGCAACTGCTAATTTAATTCATTACAACTAAGCAAATATGCGACATTTATTTAACCAAGCTTATCAATCAAACAGGTATAGCTCGTCCCATTTAGTTAATAAAGCCAAGATACTGACTTTATGTTCGAACCACCCTATAATCGTTCAAATACCGAGCAGACAAAGAGGTATACTCAATTCTCTAAAAAGAAAAGACTACATAAAACCTCTGAGCACATTAAAATCACCCAAATTTTAATCTACCTAAAATGATAGTACAAATAAAGCAAACTCAGATCGAAAATTCAAAATTCCAATAGAAAGAACTTACACGTGTGAAGACATTCGGAAACAGTAGTGGCATCTCTAAAGAGCTTATGGCAAAGAGGGCATGTTATGCATGCCGCAATTCTATCTCTCTTCACTTTCACCACTTGATTCGCCATATTTCTCTTTAATTAATTATCAGCTCTTCGCACTTAATTACAATTCTTTGAATATGAAACCCAGTCCTCGTTATAGCTCCTCAGTCTCAAATCTCACGTAAAATCAAGCAGTGCATGCTACAAACACCTCATAAACACATGGAATTTACGTCCATTTGCCCTTTCTTTATCTGCATTAAACCCAAAAAAACAGAAACTAACAATCATCAAACAGAACTTGTTATGAAGCAAAACTGTTATCACAGTAAAGTGACATGTGAATCTGGGTATGAAAAGATTGAAATTTGAAAAAAGGGGTAGATTTGATTTCGGAAAAGGGGACGTGGGTTGGTGATGGATTTGGGGTAGGGGTGGGGGGATTCGGGTCGTTGATGATCTTCTCTTCTTCTTCTTCTTCTCTGTTACTTCTGTGTGTATTGTGTTTGTGTAATTTGGGTTTTGGGAGTTGAAATCGAGAGAAAATGGCTTTGAGGCTTCGTGTTCAGAATGGCATGAACTAAAGAGAATACTTTCTGTACTTTTTTTTAGAAAATATATTACGGACAGAGTAACTTGCAAGTTTTACTATTTTTACAGATATATTTTTTTAAAAGTCACAAATTTTACCTTGTACTATTTGAGATTTAACTTTAGAAAATATTTGTCGAATTTTACCCTTGTAATGAAATTAGAAATAAGTTTCATGTTTGCTCTTTATTGTAGATCATATCAAAGTTTGAGGAATAAATATAATTTTTTTCTAAGAATTTAAACACGTAAAATTCACCTATTATGTTCGGGGAGGATGTAGCCCTATAGCAACGGATTTTATCGAATCAATAACTTTCGATACGAATCACAAATTTATGTGCTCAAATTTATTGAAATCGCCATAAATCATAAGTATATACCATACCTATAACTTTAAGAAATATAATGAATTCAATACTAGGAATCTTAAAGGCTGAACTCATAGAATTTAAATCTTAGATTCAACTCTCGTAGAGCTTAGTGTGAGATAATTTGGTAACGATTAATTTGAAAAGATAAGAATTATATATGGAATATATTAGAACATCCTTTTTCTATTTTTTTACTTCTATAAAATTTTATAGGACAGTAAATTTTGGACTAAAGACGAGTGTTTGGTGATAAATTTATTTAGACTAAATCGTGATTATACTATATTCTTTTGCTGGGTTAGTATCAAAATTGGAAATAGAAATCAACTATCCAAAAATCTTGCTTGGAATTTTATTTTGATTGGGATTCTTTGGCGCGAGAATGAAGAAAAACAAAAGATTAAACAAACTAAAAAGCTATGATGCCTATGAAAATAATATCTCGTTTAAAAAGTTATGATGCCTATGAAAATAATATCTCATTTGAAGTAATTTGAAATTTGGGGAGAAAAAAGTTTAAGAGATTTGAAGAATTGTTTACCCTCAAAATCGGATAACAATTAAATTTGTAAGTGGTTCTAAGGATACGAGGATTAAATTGACACAAAACGATAAATTAGATTGCAATTGAAATAAACAATGAGAAAGTAAATGCAAACTACACAATTGAACAGTCTCAGCCTTGGAAGGTTAATCACCCATGAGCCGGACGTACTTCGATCGGTATCAAGACACAGAAGAATAAGAGATTAAAGAGAATAATAATGTATCGCTTTGGAATGCGTGTTACAATATATTTTACAAGTAATCATACCCTTTTATATAATAAGGGAGTCCTACATTAGTTACAACTCTATAAAAAGTAAAAAAAATCTCTTGATTTGCTGATTGTCTGTTCCTTATTGATACATGCCGAGATTCCCCGCCGTAATATCCGATCAGTCACGGACATTTCGGTCTTCTGTTATGGTAACAATGTTTCTTCGAGGTCGTTTGAACCAGGACCGATTCCGGAGTCACGACCTATGTGTTATCGAATACGGGTGTTTGGTCCCGGTTGCTAACCCGGTGGGGCTTGGGGCCGATCTTCAATCCTTTATTACCATGTTTCGAGCCCGGCCTATCATGTCGGATGCTAGGGTATACTACGAGCTCGATTTTACTCGTATACAATTTCATTCATGAAAGAATAATAAAAATAAAAAATCCATGAAAGGATTTGATTTGTTGGTATCGTATCCCACTATCCCTGTAAGTAAAGGATTCTATACTTAAGGTAAGTCTAAATTATAGGAATATTTAGTTTTAACCATAGGATTGATTTAGTCTTGGCTTTTGGATTTGAAAATAACATAGGATTATGTCATTAAATTAGATCTGTATAAGTGAAATTGGAAAGATTTTATACAGAAGGGGAGCTGGATCCGGGCTTCTTATATGCGTGACGGCGTGCTACAAAAAGGAGGGTTGGCGGTTAGTTGAGTGTCGAGGTGCATGTTAGCATGGGCGTGCTACTTAAGAATTCTCTTTCCTCGATTATTTTTTATTGTGTGAGGAAAGAGATTGTTAAAAAGTATACTATGTTTGATCAAAAAGTATAACTTTCGGTTAAACCATTATATTTATGTAATGATGGGTTAAACCTAGTTAATAATAATATTCCTAAATATGGATCTTGAAAGTATGGACAATATGGGGTTGATCCAGTGGGGGATTAATAATATCGTGTATTAAATACTCCAAATGTATGAACAATAACGGAGGAGTAACTAGTAATAAATAATAATAAACGGCATTTTAATAAATAGAAAGAAGGAATCACCCATTAATGAATGAGTTGGATGATTGTTTCTCGTGACAATGATACGTGACAGGTAAATCCGAGAATGTTCGAACTATTCTCAGATATGATGGAAAAGCATGGAATAACATGAGCAAGAATAATGATAAAAAGGCAATGATTGTATCTTTGCTAGAGAGAGAACGAGAATCTTTTTCTGAAAAGTGTTCTTGTCCAATGAATATTACATGTCTTTTTTCCTTATTTATTTGAGACATGTCTCTAACGAACCCTAATAGTATAGGTGCAGAGAATTTTCACTAGAATATTCTCATTAATATCCTATTTCAAAACTAGCCATTATTGTTCTGTCAACGGTGCTCGACCTCGGCCATTGCTTCCATCTTGACCACGAATCTTGCTTCTCCCTGTCCGACCTCGACTGACTCTTTCATTAATACTATATTACCCTAAATATTTTGGGGCAGATTTTTGACCTATACAGTTAGTCCATTCGCTTATTGAGGCCGGCCTCATGCGGGCTCGATGAGCGGATATTGTGTTACTGGTCAAAGCATTTAGACGATCTGAACGAGTCGTGATAATTGGAGAGAGTTTGCAGCGTGTCCCTTTGTGAACCGTAGTTTATGGGATCGTATGTCCCACGAATCAGGATGATGACATGGCGACATGAGTCATTATGATGCGATTTTCCGATATGTTGCTTCATTTCGCGCGTGTCTTCTGATTGAATTCTACCACTTCGGTTACTGTGGCAGGTAATGATGGATTAATTCCTTGGTTTCGACGCTTGAATTTTTATAAATAGCGGTGTGTGGGAAACGTTTCAACCTGTATGAAACCCCTTGCATAAAAAAACATTGTATCTTATTCTTCTTCCCCCATTGTTGTGTATCTTCTTACTGGTTTTAGTGATTCTTGCTGCTTCTAACACTTCCTTGCTTGAACATCTCCCCTTAATCAATATAACTAATGTGCCCTCTTTTTCTGGTATGGGAATTGACCTTGTCCCTTTGGCGGTGCTTATACCCCTTCACGTTGATAGGGTCTTTGTCGCCATTGAGGAAGAAACTTTTCCTACGGTGGAGGAAATAATCACTCGTAGTGAGAAAGTTAGGTCCGATTTCTCGAAGGCGTCCGAAGGCGAGCCCGAAATTTTGGAGTCAGTGATGGAAGAGGCCGATATGGCCGAGATTAGGGCAAAATTCAACATTCCTGTCCACATCGATCTGATCCCAGCAGGGCACGATGTGGTGCAAATCCACCGCCCCGGATATTGTGCGTTCTATGTGTATCCTTTCCAGGTCGGCTACACTCACCCCTTATCCCATTGGCGGAGGAATTTTGCCGCTATTACGGTATCTGCCCGGCCCAACTCTCTCCGTACATTTACAGACTTATCAGGATGTTCTCAAAATTTGCCGAGTTGGCCGGAGTCGAGATCACACTCCGTCATGTGATGCATCTCTCCGCCCCTATCTTTTATAGGGGGACGATATTGCATCTTCGCCACTGAGGAGGTAAATGCCTAGTGGTGAAGATGGACGACAAAGCGAATCGTCAGTTCTTGCTCAACTACTTTTCCGTCAGAACTGAAGACGTGGTAGCCAACGCGGACGGATTTTCTGAGACCTGGAATCGCGCTCGTAAGTACCCATTTTTTTTGTGAAAGGTATTTGATTTGTTTGTTTCTAGTCGTAGGCTCTAACATTCTATCTCTTCCTTGTACAGCCGAAACTGCACCTCCTCCTTTGGTCGGGGACATTTTCGACTAGGTTGGCCGTATTCTGCCTCATACTGTGGGGATTCGTGAGTGGCCGGGTTTTCTAAAGAGGTTCAAGCATGCTTCTTCCTTGGCCAGTGAGTTTGTCTATTATTTTTTTATTCTCTTTTGACCACATGGTCTCTTGCACTCTATAGTTTATTACTGGTGGTGACAACCTTCGATTTTTCCTTTTTCAGTTCGAGGGTCTTCCAGGAGGCCGAGGGCTCCTCCTCATGCATTTCGTAAGAGGAAAGATGCTTCTTCTTTGGATTCTCTTCATGTTGTGACCGCGGCTAGCCCTGCTCAATCATCTGCTTCTATTCGTTCTTTCGTTGCGGCCAGGCCTACTCGTTCGTCGACCATACCTACTGTTGCTTCCGTATCGTCTTCTTCTGCGCCCGCAGATATATCGACAGCGAATTTTTCGGCTTCTCCTTTGCTTCATCTAGTGAACGAGAAATAGGAATCATTGTCGAGTGGTGAGAATTTAGTTCCCCGCAAAAGAAGATCGGTGGATGTCGGTGAAGGGATTACCCGGGCGGTGGATTCAGTGATGGGTGATTTTGTAATCCGTGAGATGGTGACCATAGAGCTCGAAGATGACGTCGAGCTACCGCCTGTGGTTTCGCCATCGACTGAAGCCATAGAAGGTATGTCTCTTTCTGAAACCATGACGGAAGCTGAAGGGCCATCGGCGAGAGTCTCTGATAACTTGCGACAAGATGAGCCATCGGCCTCGAGACCGGCCGAGGGTCCTTCTTCGCGGGCTGACAAAAAAGGAAAGTGCATAGCCTAGGATGGTTATGAGACGAGCTCTGATGTTGATGCCGATGAGGTGAGGATGATGGGGGAGGGATTTTCCCAACTCGAAGTAAGATTAGATGAGTCCACGTGGACCATTGCAATCCCCATAGATCGAGATCTATCGGTTAACACGGAGAACATGGTCCCTTACCTTGGTCCCCTCTGTTCCGATGTGGAGGGTAAAACCCTCGAGAAGCTGAATGATACTACCTTATCTATGAGCATAGCCAGCCTTGCTCTCAGGGTAAACTTTTTGATCTTTCTCATTTTTGTTTGTCAAGTTCAAAGTTTGTTTCATTCTTACTCTCTGTTTTCTTTTTCTCTCTTTCAGACTATGATTTTAGAAATTAAAAGCGCCCGAAGAGAGGAGAGACATAAGTCTATTTTTCTGAAGATGGAGCCAAAATGCCGCGAGTACCGTGGTAAGTATCGCGAGATTTTTATGCGGTTTGGCGAGGGCGACAATTTTTGAGCTCTCCGAGACGAGCTGAAGGAAAAGGATGACGAGCTGGTGAAGGTCATCGAAAAATGCAGCATTCTTGAGGGGGTGCTATGGGACAAAGAAGAAGAGTTGGAGGTTGGTAGGGGGTCGAAGCCCAGTGTGGCGATCTCCAAGCCCAAGTGCTCTAGTTACGCGCGGAGCTCGAGGAGTGTGAATTCAAAGTTGATGCTTTAAGTGGCGAGGTCATTGAGAAGGCAACGTATCTCGATAAAGTGGAGTTAGCTTGGTCGGGGGATATGAGGAATATGGAGGCTTTGTAGATCATAATTCGTATTCTCCGTTCTGAGCGAGAGAATGCCTCGGAGACGGCTTCTGGACTTTGTCATCGAGTCACCGCTCTAGAGGCCGAGAAGGCACAATTATTGGCTCGACCATCCTCTTCCCGTGTTTCTAATTTCCTTAATGTTCCTCGAGATTTATACAAGGAGTGGATTTATGCCGAGGTCCAGCTGGATATATTCATAGATCTGATGAAGGCAGGAATCATTTCGGAATCCATCCTCGAGGATGCTCGTGTTAATGCATGTGGAGCTCGGGTCGCATGTGGCTACGATCCTGCTACACCAGAGGCCGGTGACGATGAGGAGGATGCAGGCGTGGACCGGATTGAAGAGGACGCCTGGTATGCGGATGAGTATCCTGATGGTGATGGTGATGGTGAAGGGACGGATGGCAATGGTCTAGGCGATCAGGTCGATGGCGCTGCTGGGCCAGGCGGCGATTAGTAGATTTTATTTTCCTTCTTTTTGTTTTGCCACAGACTTGTGCATTTTTTGGTGGGCGCCTTCTCGAGCCTTTGTAAAGCATATTATAAGTATGAAATACCAGTTTTGTTATTTGTATCTGATTCTTTTTTCTTCTATTCGAGTTTGTATGCTTTTTGATTTTGTTGCTTGGTTGCCTTGGTTTTCTTACTCGTAATAACTTAGATCGAGGAGGGTCGGACGAGGTCGAAACAAAACTTAGGTTTGATCATGACCGGAGGCCAATAGATATTAGTTCGAATGAGTTCGAACATATTATATGTTTATTTATGGCCGAGGGTTGATTAGGTGTTGATTCGAACGAGGTTGAATGTAACCTATACTTAGTTAGGGCCGAGGGCCGACTAAGTGTTGATTCAAATGAGGCCGAATGTAACCTATGCTTATTTATGGCCGAGGGCCGATTAGGTGTTGATTAGAACGAGGTCGAATATAACATATGCTTAGTTATGGCCAAGGGCCGATAAGGTGTTTATTCGAACGAGGTCGAATATAACATATGCTTAGTTATGGCGAGGGGCCGATAAGGTGTTGATTCGAACGAGGTCGAATGTAATCTATGCTTATTTTTTATGGCTGAGGGCCGATTAGGTGTTAATTCGAATGAGGTCGAATATAACCTATGCTTAGTTATGGCCAAGGGCCGATAAGGTACAACATTTGTCGGTGGTATGATTTTAAGGCAATGTTGTTTTGGTTGTACACTTTAGAGAGGATAGAAATAAACTTCATGCATTTGTCTTTTGTTCATACACTTGGAGAAATTTACATATTTTCCGGGCGTTGGCTGGCATTTTAGTCCCAGTCCCAGTCTATCTAGTCCCTTCATTGGTCGACCTGAAAAAGTATTGAGAGGTTGAGCAATGAACTAGCCGTACAGTGCCTTCGTCTGTGCGCACTTCAATCCTCAAGTGTCCCCTTCATCGCCTTGTTAAAAACCTCATCGAGAAAATTCAATGGGACAAAACTCAAGTGAGGGAAAAAAATTACGATTCTGGGGACACCATCTTTTAAAAGTTAAAGTACTTGAGGTGTGTAATATTCTAGTTGTTTGGTAGTTGCTTCCCTTCCATTGTTTCTAGTTGGAATGACCCTTTGTTCGATGTTGCCGTGATTTTGTACGGCAACAGCGATAGCTCGGGTTTGACTATTCCAAATGGCTCATTTGGCCAACCTGCCTGATAGCTCGGGTTTATGCAAGATGCTTCTTAAGGGTAAAGTCGTCCGAGAAGGGGTGGCATTGGAAATATGGTCTAAGCTTTTGTGAAGCTGCGACTAAGGCTAGAGCCAGTTTTTTGAGATGGGGGTATCTCGTCTCGACGTCGACTAGTGTTTTGCTAATGTAATAGATGGGAGATTGCGTACCTTTATCATCTCGGACCTGGACCGCGCTCATAACTACTTCAGACACAGCGAGGTAGACAAGGAGGGGTTGTCTCAGTTCTGATTTCGAAAGCAACAATGGCGATGACAAGTACACCTTTAACTCCTTCAGGGCTTTGACGCACTCAGGGGTCTACTGGAGGTCGTTATCCTTTTTGAGCACGTTGAAGAACTTATGGCACATATCAGAGGATCGCAAAATGAACCTTGAAAGGGCGACAATACGGCCAGTCAACCTCTGAACCTATTTTTTGGTGGTCAAGTGCTCTGGTATCCCTTCAATGGCTTTGATTTGGCCGGGATTGACCTCGATACCTCGCTGGGACACTAGGAAACCCAAGAACTTTAATGAGGCCATGCCGAATACACATTTTTCAGGGTTCAGTTTCATTATGTATTGCCTAAGTATGCCGAAGGCTTCTCTCAAGTGGTCGATGTGATCTTTTTTCCTTTTGGATTTGACCAGCATGTCGCCTATGTAGACTTCTATCGTTTTACCAAGTTGGTCTCTAAACATTTTCGTCACCAACTGTTGATAAGCTGTCCCTACATTTTTCAGCCTGAAGGGCATGACCCTGTAGCAATACGTCCCCTGTTGGGTTATGAAAGTGGTTTTTTCTGATTATCTTCCTCTATGAGGATCTGATTATAGTTTGATTAGGCATCCAAGAAGCTTAGTAGTTCGTGCCCGGCCATTGCGTCGATGAGTTGGTCGATATGGGGTAATGAAAATGAATCCTTGGGGCAAGCTTTGTTCAAGTCAGTGAAATCTACGCACATCCGCCATTTGTCGTTCTTCTTTTTCACCATGACTACGTTGGCGACCTATTGAGGGTACTTTGACTCTCTAGCGGAGCCATTATTCAATAATTTTTCCACTTCTTCGCGTACTACATCTTTAATTACGGAGTTTAACTTACGCCTAACCTGCCTCACCGGGGGTGGAATGGATCGACGTTCAATTTGTACGTGACGATCTCCTTTGGGATACATGGCATATCTGTATGGCTAAAAGAAAACTAGTCCGCGTTAGCAGTTAAAAATTCACAAAACTTACCCGGTTCCTGAAGTCTGCAGCCGGTGTAAGTTTTCTTATTGTGGTCATTATTGTCTAACTGAACGGGGTCGACGTCCTCTGTGGTCGATCCTGCGGCCTCGAGCATATCGAGGTCTCTGATGACGTCCTCGCTGTCATCGCACATTGACCTTGACCCAGTTGATTGTTATGCCTCTTTTTCTTTATCCTTTGTCTGTCGGGTGGTTGTACAATCTAAGGCGATGCAGTAACATTCCTGGGACGTGCGTCATTCCCCTCGTATACTGAATATTCCCCATGAAGTTGGGAATTTGATAACCTGGTACAAATTGGAGGGGATGGCCCTCATGGTATATATCCATGATCGCCCTATTATGGCGTTGTATGTTGTGTCATGGTCCATGATGTGGAATGTGGTTTCCAGAGTGACGCCACCTGCTAGGACGGAGAGTGTGATCTCGTCGTATGTTCGCTCAACTGCAATGTTAAAGCCCGTTAATGTGATGCAGTGCGATACTATCTTATCCTCGGGTTTCATTTGTGCAAGTACTCGAGGATGGATAATGCATGCGGCGCTCCCATCATCTACCATAATCCGTCTCACATCGGTATCTAAAATTCGTAAAGTGATAACAATTGCATCATAGTGAGGGAAGGCCAAACCGTTGGCATCTGACTTATCGAAGATGATACTTTCTTCGAGTTTATCATACCGTTTGTGGGTAATCGATTTGAGCTTGTGGGTTGTGGTGAACTTCACACCATTGATGGAGGCGTCGTCCCCGCCATCGATGATCATGTGTATACTGCGGGGCGACGATGGCAGTTTTGGCGGCCCTTGATGTTGTTCACGCCCTCTAACAAAGTTGGTTCTTCCCTGATCGCTCAGTAATTCTTTGAGGTGTCCCTGTCGCATCATGTTTACGATCTCTTGTCTTAGGGCGATGCAATCTTCGATTTTGTGTCCTCGCTCTTGATGGAACTCGTAGAGGGCATCTGATCTTCTGGTATTTGGGTCTGACCTCATCTTTTGTGACCACTTCACCTTCGGTCCGAGCTTCTCCAAGGCGTAGACTATCTCTGTAAGTGACACACAAAAATTTTGAGCGGATAATAAATGGGGCATACCTCTCTTGTTCCGGTGAGTTCCTGTTCTTGATAGGGGTGGGCCCTCTTCGTGGTGGGATGAGGATGTAACGCTGGTTCTGACATATGGGAGATGTCGTTCCCGGTTAGGTCGCGAGGACGCGATATCTCTTATAATATCATTTCTTCGATATTTCCTGGATTCTGCTTGCACCGAGGTCAGTCGATGGGTCGGCCCATTGAGGTCGTCCTCGGCTGCTCTAACTTTGGCACAATATGCATTATGTATTTCGTCCCAAGTCATTGGGGGTACTTCATAAGCTGACTTAATAACTTTCTTGTTGCCCTTGAACCATTTCTGCTCAACCAATTTTGGAAAGCTGCGACAGCCATCCCTTCCAATACATTCGGTAAGGTCATTCTTACTCGGTTGAATCGGGCGAGAAATTCCCTCAATCCCTCTCCCGGCGACTGTTTGATAGCGAATATGTCGTTTACTCTCGCATCTACCTTTTTGGCCCCAGCATGGGCCGTTACGAACTTGTTGGCCATTTCTTCGAATATTTCAGTGGAATGCGCGGGCAGCTGTGAATATCATGTTAATGCTCCTCCAATGAGGGTCTCACCGGATTTTTCCAACAAAATGGAGGATACTTGTTCTTTGGTGAGGTCATTGCCTTTCACGGCGGTGACGTAGTGGGTCACATAGTCTTCGGGGTCGTTCATACCGTCGTATATTTTCAGGTAGGGCAGTATTTTTGAAGGTCTTTGGTATGTCATGTGGGGCGGCATCGTCGTTGCATGGTTGCTCTACGAACCGACCGGAGTCTCTCTTCGGCAAGAGCTTAGGAGCGCCCTGTATTTTATCGACCCTTTCTTGGTGTTTCTCTCATTTGGTCCCGAAGTACCTTTTTCTCATTTTACATTTCCTCCATCCTTTTCAGAATGACCGTGAGAGTTTCGTCATCTACATTATTAACATCATTGTGAGTAGTACATGTCGCTGCAGGAAGATGAGGAAATTGACCATGTTGCTCGTCTGTTGGTGGTATGACGCAAGTCCTTGTGTTTTCTGTAGCTGCGTCCCGAACGGGCTTATGGAGGACGCTGGTTAGTGTGTCAGTTAGCCAAGCCTCAAGGAGCTTTTTTTATTGCTGGGGGTATCTCTTCCATCACAGATGTGAAGGTCCCCTTACTACGAGATTTCGTGATGCTACAGTGAGGAGGGGTGACCCGCCTCGCCTGGGGGAGGCATTGGGCGTTGCATCCTCATCCACTGCTTCAGAACTCTCATTGATGATCATCATGAGGTTGGTTGGAAGGTCGATCATTATTCTCACTCTTTCTTCTCTGTTACCTGCCATATCAGACATGTGTAAACAGAGAAAGGGGATCTTGTTTTTGATTTTTTTTTTTCACGTTAGCAACCCGTGTTAGTTGTAGATCTAGAGGAAAGTAAAAATTTAACTAGAAAATTTCCACAGACGGCTCCAAATTGTTTGACCAAAAAGTATAACTTTTGGTTAAACCATTATATTTATGTAATGATGGGTTAAACCTAGTTAATACTTAATAATAATATTCCTAAACGAGGATCTTGAAAGTACGGACAATGTGGGGTTGATCGAGTGGGGGATTAATAATATCGTGTGTTAAATATTTCAAATGTATGAACAATAACGGAGGAGTAACTAGCAATAAATAACAATAAACGGCATTTAAGTAAATAGAAAGAATGAATCACCCAATAATGAATGAGTTGGATGATTGTTCCTCCTGACAATGATGCGTGACAGATAAATTCGAGAATGTTCGAACTATTCTCGAATCTGATGGAAAAACATGGAATAATATGAGCAAGAATATTGTTAGTGAAAACATTTTTAGTGAGGAAAATATTTTTCAAAACATTTAAGTCAACCAACCATGAAAAAATTGAAAAAAAAAAATTCGAAAAATATTTTCCTTCGTATCAAACACACCCGTGATTTGATAGATTTCGACATGTTATCCTTCTTCACGTTACCGACGTATACTTAACGTGAACACTTATCGTATTTTTTCTTACATAACTTGATTGTATGATCTATTTATGTGAATTTGCAACTATTATTAATTTTAAACTAGAACAAAGAATAAATGTTATGCCAGATTAACAGTGAGAATAAAACTGACCAATCATTTTTCCATATATGAGCTAAAATGAAACAACATGATTGGTTAGAATTCATATAGTCGACCCAACTTGTTTAAGATTGTGACATAGTATATTATTGTTGTTATAACTTTGACTACATAAATAAAACATGCTTAAAACTTTGATTTAAAAATGCTAAAGTGATCGGTCATCATAAAAACTTTTCTTTTATTGTAAAAAGAAAATAATTTTACAACTCTGAAATGTATAGTAATTTTGAAAAAAATAAAAGAGAGGAGAAACTACTACGAAGACACGAAGTACTTTACGTTGCGTAAAACTCAGCAAGAGAATCATGAATGTTACCAAAACTAGAGTTGCATGTGTTGAGGGAATCATGAATGTTACCAAAACTAGAGTTGCATGTGTTGAGGGTGTTGGGACTCGTGGTCGTGGTTGTAAGATGTTCGGACTAATTAAGGTCGTGAATTTGTTCTAGAAATTATACTATGTAACCACTCTAAAGGGTTGATATTTAAGAATTAATCAAATGCGTTCTAAATTTTAATTTTTAAGTTTATATTTTCGAGATATAAATGTCATGAATTGTCCTAAAATTAAAATTTTTAGTTCAAAATTTCAGGATAAAATAAGTATTGACTATCTCTAAATAACAATTCAAGAGCTTAACAATTAAATTTTCTATCTAAATATATTTTGTAATCTGTCAAATGAAAAATATATCATGTGCAAATCTTCAAATCTTATATATTATGCAATAGATTGTGTGCCTATTTTTAGAATTATTAGTAACAAAGATTCTATATGGCTGTTATAGATTTACAAAGAGTGTTCTGCTATAAATATGGTTGTTGTTGTTATAGGTAAAAAGCTGTTATAAAGAGGTAAAATATAACTTAGGAAAACTTGGCTTTTATAGTGAATGACTGTTATATAGGGATACTGTTATAGAAAGATCTAATTGTATTATGATTACCGTATTTTTGTTTATTTCTTTCAATTCCAAGAGTTATATTTGCATACATTTTTAACATAGTAATCAAATTTAAATAGTAGCCTCAAAATGGATATTTGCGTAAATCATCATCCTAAAAGTGGAAAATCTTTTATGCTATTAACCTGGATAACCTGTTATCAATATAGAAATTAATGGTGTACTACTATATATATTCATTAGCAAATCTAGTGACAATTAACCGCCGCGGATTTAATTAACAATAATGAACCGTCGTTATAAAAAACACGTGTCTGATTATTGTTGGCTTACAAGAGATGAGAAGCAATCTAGGTAATCGATGTTGTGCGGCTAGTTCAACTTAAAGTAGGTGTCTGCATGTGTTCCCGTGTCTGAATCAAAGTAATTAAGTCGACGGTGTATGAAATTAAAACTAGTGAAAAAGCTGTCTCATTTCTCATTTCTGAAGTGAGAACAGAAATGGCGACCATCACTGCTTGCACCACAACCTCTTCAGTAGCCCGTGCTGCTCTCTTGCACAATGGATCTGTATCTCGTCTCTGCTCTATTCTTGGTATGTTAATATTTCACATATCGGTCTTAATCTTGATAAGAGTTTAACTTCTACAAAGGGAATTAATGTTTCTTTTTTGTTTAAGCTTTCTAGCTAGGATTCAGCAAACTAAATTATGAAAAGAGTTTTAGTATAATTGGCAGGGGCGAAGCTAGGTGGACGGAGGGGTTCAGTCGAGCCTCTTCGTTTGAAAATTACACTGTATTTTTTCGTATACGTATGTTACATATTGAATCTCCTTAGCTTCTTCGCATGTTAAAAGTCCTGCTTCTGCCAGTGATAACTGGTGTAAGATATACATATGATACTGCTGATAGAGTTGGGTAAAATCATTATCAAGGATCAATAAAAAATCCCAAAAGAGAATTTGATGTATATATACTTTGTTTCCCATTCTCAAAATTAAGGTTAATATGTAGAATTAGTCTCGTGCCATTTGATTATTTTCCTGATATTGAATGATTTAGTGTTAGTTGACTTAAAATGAGTAATTTATGATTTTATCGAATGTATACCTAGATTAAATTCTTATTTTTGTATGTACAATACAATCAGTTCTCTCTATAACAACCATCATCTATAACAATACTTCACTATAATGATCAAGTTTTCTTTGGAATTTATTTTCATATTATGTTTTCTATAATAAGACTTCACTATATCAATCGAAAAAAATATCGGAACAAACGGGACTATTATAGAAATGTTTGACTGTACATATATAACTCGAGTCATAAACTTTATTAACTGAACTAACAAATTCCATCCTAAACGTAACAAACAAGAACAACAACATACCAAGTGTAATCTCACGAGTGGAGTATGAGGCATCTATGTAACAACTGGCTCACAATTTCACAGGTTTGCCAGCCATGAGCAAGAATATGGGAAAGGTAAGATGTTCAATGGAAGGAAAATCAACAGGGAAAGAGAGTGAGGCAAAGTTAGGAATGGGTGCATCTTTGATGGCAGCAGCATGTGCAGCAACAATGTCAAGCCCAGCAGCTATGGCTTTAGTGGATGAAAGAATGAGCACAGAAGGAACAGGGCTTCCATTTGGTTTGAGCAATAATCTTCTTGGTTGGATCCTTTTTGGTGTCTTTGGTTTGATTTGGTCTCTTTACACTGTTTACACTTCTAGCCTTGATGAGGATGAAGACTCTGGATTGTCCCTTTAATTTGAGCTTGTAATTAAGCAGTTCTCACAATCCATCAATCCTTATTCTTAATTGAGTGAACTTACGTAAAATTACTATGGTCACCAATTAATTAATTGTACATTGGTGCTGTATCAATTAATTTGTTCAGTTGCTTGTAGTATATATTCCTTTTTTGCTAATTTACTTCACGTTGTTCTTAGCTCTTCCATGACATCTTCATTTTATTTGATGCAGTATTAGAGTAGTTGATAGTTGATATTTGGTTATAATGACCGGTGTTTACCCTCAAAATCGGATAACAATTGAATTTGTAAGTGGTTTTAAGGATATCGGGATTAACTTGACATAAAGTGATAAATTAAGTTGCAATTGAAATAAACGATGACAAAATAAATTCAAACCACATGAATTGGACAATTTCAATGTTGGAAGGTGAGTCACCCTCAAACCTGATGCACTTTGATCGGTATTCGGTATCAAGATACAGAAAAATAAGAGCTTAAAGAGAAAAATAATAATATATTGCTTTTGAGTGCACGTTACAACGTGTTTTATAAATTATCAGACCCCCCTTTATATAGTAGAGGAGTCCTACTTTAGATACAATTCTATAAAAGGTAAAAAATCTCTTGATTTACTCATTGCCAGTTCCTTATTGATACGTGCCGAGATTCCCGACGTAATATCCGACCGGTCACAGATATTTGGGTCTTCTGTTGGCTATACTAACAATGTTTCTTCGAGCTCGCTCGAGGTTAGGATCGATTCCGGGATCACGGTCTTGATATTCTCAAAGGCAAGCGTTCTGTCCTCGGGTTCTAGCTCGGTGGGACTTGGGGTCTATCTTCAGTCCTTTAATGCCAATTTTCGAGCCCGACCTACCATGTCGTAGGCGAGCTCGATTTTGATCGTATATAGATAGTACCATCGTGTTTCGGAGAGTAGACGACGAGAAATGCTACGAGCTTCCGATTCTTACTTCGATACCCCGTGACATAAACGACAAAACAAACGAAACATCTCGTCAGTCAAGTTTTAACGGCATTAAATGCATGTCAATCGCCGGTCGGCTATTCATGGATGCGAAGCGCCGCTGAAATACTATAAATACCTCTACCTTTGTTCATTTTAACTTTACATTCAAACCTTTTTATCCTCGTATTTTTGAAATTTCAATACTCTCTAATAATCAAACTCTGGTTTATTTGAGATCTTTTGCAAGAACTTTTGTACATCTCCATCTCAAGCCATTAAGTGCACTCATTCAACTTCCTCTCTTCCTCTATTTTCCCTCTATTTTTATGGCAAAGACTTCAGAAAAACGTTCCCAAAAAAGAAACACCTTCTACTTCACGGTCGGCTACTGAGGCCGAAGAAACTGTTTCGCGTACTGCCGTCGATGAACCAGTACCGGAACCCCTTTGAAAATGTTCATCCCTGAAGGATGCTCGGTAACCGCCGATTTCAAGGTCGAAAAAACTTTCTCCGTACAAGGCCAGTGTGAGGAGGTCTCGAGATACACATGTTCGATCACTGAAGAAGTCCTCCCTACAGTCCGAAAAGATTGCAATTGGGCCGGTAAAGGCATAGTGATCCCTGACCCCGATGAAGCCACCACCACCCATGTCGAGGGATACCAAAGTGTTTATACTTATCACTTTACGTTGGGCATGATGTACTCGGTCATCGTTGAATTCTGCAAGGGGTACGAGGTATGCCTCGGTCAGATTCATCCTTCGCTCTAGAGGATCGTGATCCTCCTCCGAATCTTCGTGAGCAGAATCGATAGCTGCTCGTTCACCGTTGACCATCTTCTACGCTTGTACAGTCCCCGAATCTTCCGGAGGGACTGATAAAGCTTGTGTGCCGAACCAGCAAGGCTCCGTTCTCGAGTATTGATGAAGACCGGGATCGGGGCTGGCAAGGTCGTTTTGTCTGAGTGAGGACTTCAGACCTGATCCCAGCTTATCACGACCCAATTTTTCCTCCGTTGGGTATCGTGATGGCACCTAATCTTAGGGACTAGGTAAGCCTAACATTTACTGAATGACAACCATAATAATTAACATCTAACAACTTGAAATGGAATTCTTTATAAAAATTTACAATTTTCAAAACCGGTAGTACAAGTCATAAGCTCTACTAAGTTACTAGAAAGCCTATAAATACAAATGTTTTGAAATAGATATAAAACAGTGCAAGTACAATATCATAAGGTGACTCTGAAGCTTGCGAACGTAGCAACAGATTTACCTTGAGTCTCCACAGCAAGATCTGTACTGCTAGCGATTGGTAAACTGACTTCACATTACCTGACTCTGCACAAAAATATGCAGAAAGTGTAGTATGACTACACCACAGTCGGTACCCAGTAAATATCAAGACTAACCTTAGTGGAGTAGTGACGAGGTACAATAAAGACACTCACTAGTCAAATAACTTGTGCAATATAGCAGTATATAATAGTATTGGAAAACAACTAGCAATCATAACAAGAACATCGTAATTATTGCTCAGACAAATAAGGAACACAAATACAATCAATTAACCAAGTCCTTCAAATATAAATTCTTCACATATTATTCTTTAAGATAAATATCTTTCGAATATACTTCTTTTGAATAAATATATTTTCAAGTAAAAGTCACCACGTGACACCTCATTTCAATATCATAAAATTACGGGTCTCAGCCCACTTTCTTATTTTTCACGGCACCTCGTGTCCATATTTCTATCACAGCTACACAGATAATTCACGTGTCAATAATAAAATCATCCTATTTTCCCCGGAACCTCATGCTCATATTTCTTCATAATCGCACAGACAAATCACGTACCAAAATATCAATATATATAAGATCCGCATGATCAATTTATTTTCAATAAAGTAAGTTTACAATTTTTGAACCAAGTAAGAATTCATCAAATAAATGAGTTTATTTTTGAAATAATTTGAGTAAAAAAAAAAGACATTTCAATTTAAATAAAGCATCAGATAATCTATTGCTTCATATGTAGAACGTATTAGTTTAAAACATAATAGTAACTTCTTTTATTTAAAATAACTCAGTCATCAAAAACCTGTAAAAATCAGGAATATAAATCTTCAGAGTCTGGTACTAAAAAGCCCAAGCTAACACAATACAACGAAGAATACAAACACATAGCAAAATTAAATAATACATCACGGCAGATCACAAGGATTGACCTATCACGGAAATACAAAATAACCAAAGACGAGTGCAATCATAGAGAGATGTCAACAAGAGGGCACTCCTGAGATACCGCCTCGTAGTCTCAAAAGTAAATATGCAAGACAGGGGGATCTCCCGAGGGACTGCCTCGTAGTCCCAAAGTAAATATGCAACAACAACAATGCCCCAAGGCTATCACAAGTCATCACAATTCAATTTCCGACATAACTCACCTTGTATCGCCACATGCGCAATAATAATGTAAATGCCCGCCTTGTCTCGTCGCACGCGCATAATAATATTTCTACCTTATCTCGCCACATGCGCAAACCCCACGCGCGCACACACACACACACACACACACACACACACACATATATATATATATATATATATATATATATATATATATATATATATATATATATATATATATATATATATATATATCCCGCCTTGTCATGCCGCATGTGCATAAATCAATAGTAATAATAGAGCGGCAGAAACCTCGTGCAAACACTCGAACAAAACTTTCCAATAATATCACATCTCATAAATTGCACCTCAAGTGCTCAAATATTACAACATATCACAGATTTGCACATTAAGTGCTCAAATATTATAATTTATCACAGATTGCATATCAAGTGCTCAAATATTATAATTTATCACATATTGCACATCAAATGCTCAAATATTATAATTTATTGCAAAATTTGACAATACATTATTTTCCACAATAAGGAGCCCATGACTCGACCATAATGTGCACAAAATCTTAGCAAATATATCTGGGAGTGAACAACTCAACAAAATAATATTTCACATACAAATCAAGGTGGCAACACATCAAATCATCACATAAAAAAAATAAATCCAACAAAACAAGGATTTAGGCAAGACAATTAAAGGATTTAATATGTAACAATAATTTCCAATTTAATACATAAGGGCGTCTAAGGATCTTAACCAATGTAACTTGCACATATAAACCAAGTGCGTACTTGTCACCTCGCGTGCATGGTTTTCAATTACACAAATTGGACATAAGACTCAATGCCTAAGGGGTAATTTCTCCACTCAAGGTTAGGCGAGATACTTATCTTTTTAAAGTTATGCCGATATTCCAAAATCGCCTTCTTGCTTGAATTGACCTACGGACATCTCAAATCTATCTAAATTAATTGTACAACTTTATTAAAATTCATCAAAAATAATTCCGGATAATAATACGTCAACTTAAAATTTTATTTCAAAAAGTCAACAAAAGTCAACGCGGAGCTCGCCTTTCGGACCCGGCATAATTTTCACAAAATTCGAACACCCATTCCGATACAAGTTCAACCATACCAACTTCATTGAATTCCAATAACAAATCGTCCTCCAAAACTTGAATTTTCATTTTTGAATTTTTTTTTACAAAAATTCTCATTTCCTCCATTAAACTCGAATTAAACGATGAATATAACCATAGATTCATGAAATACAATCACTTTAGGATATAGAATACTTACCAAAGTCAAAGTCTTGAAGAGCTCCTCCAAAATCTCCCCAAAATCGAGCTCCAAAATCTAAATCGAAAATGACGAAATGACCAATTTTGGTCCTTAATGATTCTATTCAGTTTCGCACCTGCGGGCAAAATGCCGCATCTGCGCATATCGCTTCTGCGATGGCCAGTGCGCACCTGCGATGGGTTCCGCTTCTGCGCCTCCTCTGTCCGTTTTTGCGATCACGCGGGTGCGGGAAATTCTTCGCACCTGCGACCTCAGTCCAGACCAGTCAATTTCGCTTATGCGAGCTTCATCTCGCTTCTGCGATGGTCGCACCTACGCCCAAAATTCCGCATGTGCGATTCCAACAGCTGCTGCCATTTTCCAGCAGCTTCCTTCAAGTCCAAATTGCTCCATTAACCTTCCAAAATCCACCCTATCCCCCCTCCCCCCCGGGACCTCAACTAAATATACCAACATGTCCCAAGATACACTATGAACTTAGTCGAGGCTTCAAACCACGTCAAACAATGCCGAAATAACGAATCGCTCATCGAATCAAATTATGAATTTTTCAAATCTTCCAACTTCTATATCTTGCACCGAAACCTATCAAATTAATCCGAAATGACTTTAAATTTTTTACACAAGCCATAAAATGGTGGAATGGAGCTATTCCCATTCTCGAAATCAAAATCCGACCTCATTATCAAAAATTCAACCTTTGGTCGGACTTTCCAAAAATCTTATATTTTCCAACTTTCGCCAAAATGCGTCGAATTGTCCTACGGACTTCCAAATCTAAATCTGAACATATGCCTAAGTCCGAAATCATCATACAAAACTATTGCCATTATCAAAATTCCATTCCGAGGGTCGTTTGCTCAAAAGTCAACTCCCTGGTCAACTCTTTCCATTTAAGCTTCTAAATAAGAATTGTTCTTTTAATTAAATGACGAATCTTCCAAAAATCAAACTCGACCACATATGCGGGTCATAATATATATTACGGATCTGCTCGAGACCTTAAGTCACCGAACGGGGCTTTAATTCTTAAAACGACAAGTCGGGTCGTTACACAACTCAGCGCATGTCATTCCTAGAGAGGTGGAATGCATCACGTAAGTACAATTTTATCTTCGAAAGTCAATTTCATACTTATTTTCTTCTTTCTTATCGGTGTTTTGTGGTGGTGCAACCATCGCTCGGGTCCCGAATGCTGTCCCGACTCAATGAGTGGGTTGAGGGCATTGTATCACAGATGCCTTACTCAGAGCGCTCATGGCACAAGCTCTCGAAGGGCCGTTGGGAGGCCCGTTCCCATGGTGAGACTCCTTTCCTGAGTAGGTAACATTTGGATTCCTCTTTTATCATTAAGTCCTTACTCCCTTTACTCATTTACGCAAGTTTATCCAAGGATGTCGAACTGAAGCCTCCAGCCGCAGCGAGGACTTACCTACCGAGTCCCCTGCTCCGAGACGGGCCAGTGAGAAGAAAAGAAAGAGGGCTCAAATCTCGGAGAAGAAGAAAATAAGAAGAAGGTTAGTGCGCAAGTCCAAAGAAAGTACCAGCGTCCGAGCACCACCCTCAGATTCACTCTACCTGCTGAGGGACGAATCCAAAGAAGAAGGAGAAGCCTTTGATCTGGTGGCTCGCGTGCCGTCGCAGCTCGAGGGGCAAGGGGCCTCCGAACTAGAGAGAGGCGAGGCCGATATGCCTCAAGCTAGGTGTGGCCGAGGCTTCCCAGGATGTGAGCAACGCCTCAAAGGAAGCACGCGGTGTGATAGATATCACTGAGTCGCCCTCGTTCACTTAGTTCATGTATAACATGGCTCAAACAGTGAAAGAACGTCCCAACAAGGGGGCCCACAAGGCGAACGACCCCTTCCGCGGCTTATTCGATGATGTGGATTCTATCGCCACAAAGAACGTCAACAGGTTGGGTGACTTAGAGGTGCCGAAGAAGATTCCATCTTCAGGGGAAAGCGGGCCTTCCTCAAGCCCGAAACTAATCAACCGGTTCCCAGCTCCGAGTGTGGATCTTGACCGGAAGCGATTGATCGTCATATCCATTCTGGAGGATGCCCGGGTCCTGTCTGCCCCGTAGGGGTGGGAGTTACCTTCGGTGTCTGGTGACCAAGGAAGTCCAAGCCAAGATGAACGACGTAGACGCGCCCTGCCTATTCAACGAAGCACAACATGCGTTAAACCGGGTAACTTCAAATATCTCTTGATGACTTTAATTTGTACTTAGACTAATTTATAGATAACCCTAACATTTTTCTTTGTGTCTGTAGGTCTCGGTGCTTCATCGTGAAACTTTTCTTCGATATCGGGATGAGCTGAACCATCTTGAAGCCGAGGTTCGAGGGCTCACCGAGAAGAGAGATACTTACAAACTTTTCAGCGAGCAGCGTGAAGGGGAAGCTAAAAGCCTCCGAGCTGAGCTAGAGGTGGATCGGAAGGAGCACGCCGACCTGGTCGAGCAGGTAAAAATATTTGAAGTTAGTGACGATGAGCTAGACTCGGTGACTAATGGTCGAAATCCATAGGTCCAACAGAATATCGATTGGATCGACCAACTCCGAGTTAAGATGGAAGCAGTCAAGGCCGAGATCGAAGAATGGAGAGGCACGATGGACCGATGGCCTTGGAAAAGGAGATTTCTCGGGCGCAGCTAATTTCGGATGAGGTCGAGCTTCGATCGGCAAAGGAAAATGCCAAGGTGGGGGCCCAAAGGGATGATGAGCTCCAGTCTCAGTTAATCTCGGTCGTCTTTGATCGAGTAACTTTTGCCAATGAGCTTGAAATAGCCAAGTTGGTGGTTGTGGTGGTCAAAGTCAATGCCTACGAGATGGTGGCCCAATATAAGGCCGATGCCGAGGTGGCCCAGGATCAACTGAAGGATATCGTCGAGCACGCGAAGCGAAAATCCCGAAGGGAGGCCCTCGAGGAAATTCATGCTCGAGGTTTTGACTTATCGAACGAAATTGAGAGTGCTAAGAGGCTCGAAGCCGAGGCCAAGAAGTTGGCATATCCCGAGGATGAATAAGACTCCAAGGGTTCGAGCGGATCCGGTGGTGGTTTTTCCTTTGTTTTTTGTGGTTTTGTACTTTTGTACCTTTGTTCGAGTGGTTTTTCCTTATATTATATTATATAATATAAGGCTTCTTTTTTTTTCCCTTCGACAATCTCTATGTTTGTTTTTCTTTGCTTTATTCTTTATGTTTGCAACGATCAAAATGCCTTAGCATGAAATAGTTAGGTCATGTTCGGAGGTTCGAAGAGGACTTGCCTTCGACATTATTTTGTTTAAGGCATCGCGGGGGTTCGGTATGACCAAAAACTTTTCCTCAAAGTACTTATAATTTTTTAGATTATAGTTTGTCGAGGGTAGCCTTTAGAACCGATTTAGAAATTTGAATGACTTGTTTTTTGTTATGGGTCTCGGATGTCTCCGAGCCATTTTAATATGGTAGTAGACTTTTTAGTTCGGGTGTTGACCAGTGGGCTTGTTACCCCGAGTTATCCGGGCTTTCCTAAGATAACAGTCCCCGAGTGGGGATGGCCGTAGCCTTTCAGGTTCGGGCGCTGCCTAGTAAGTCTTGTGCCCCGAGGATCTGATAGGCCGGGCCGTCCGAGTTTGTGTTTGGACGGCAGTCCCTGAGTGAGAGCGATCCATTGAACCCGAATAAAGGCGGCCCTTGGGCTCGATATCTTTAGGGGATCGAATGTAGGAAATTCCTTAAGAGGAAAAGATTTTTAAGGGACACGATATTTATTTGCAAGGTAGAAACTTCTTTTTATTTATGTGCATAATATATACGATTACACATGTGTACAAGCTTTATGTCAGGGCTCGAGCAGTCTATGTGGCCACGGTTCATTCGACCGTTTGGCCCTTACAGTAAATCATATCGATCGAGCCGAGACTATTCGGTCACAAAGTTTCTTTCCTTGCTAAAGTCATTGTCCGAGGGTGATGCACCCTAATATTCGAGGCCAATCATAGAGAAGCCTCGAATACTGTTGTTGTGTTCTTCAACACCGGTTCGTAGCCATCCTTCAATTCTAAGTTGGCACGATTTACTGTTGCCTCGTTAAAACCCTTGTCGGAAAACCTATTTGGGACAAAACCGGTTCAAGGGCAAAAGAGTGCAATGCGTGCTTTCAGGCCTAAAAATTATGTCGTTCTTTGACAGTCACATGCAAGTGTTAGTTCAAAATGCAACAGGTAAAAGGAATGAATGGGGTTGTACCTTAGCAGTAATATCGCTTCAAGTGAGTTATGTTCCAGTTGTTCGGTAGTTGCTCACCGTTCATTGTCCTGATTTTGTATGATCCTTTTCCGGTGATCTCGATAATTTGATAAGAACCTTCCCAGTTCGGCCCCAACTTCCCTTTGTTTGGGTTCCGAGTGCTTATCGTGACCTTCCTTAACACCAAGTCTCCGACATTGAAATTTTGAAGGTTGGCTCTTCGATTGTAATACCTCTCGATCCGCTACTTTTGGGAGACCAACCGAACAAGCGCGACTTCGCGCCTTTCATCCATCAGATCCAGGATCGTATTCATGGATTCGTTATTTGATTTCTTGGTTGTATATCGGAACCTGAGACTTGGTTCTCCGACTTCGACAAGTATTAGAGCTTCAGCGCCGTAAACTAGAGAGAACGGGGTGGCCGCGGTACTGGACCTTGGCGTCGGTCAACCTCTTTTTGAGTTTTAGGAGTATTGTTTTGTTAGTGGACTCTGCATGTCCGTTCCCAATAGGGTGGTAGGGTGTTGATAGGATCCTTTTGATCTTATGGTCCTCGAGAAACCTGCTTACTTTGTTGCCGACGAATTGTTTCCCATTGTCGCATACGTTCTCAGTCGGCATTCCGAACCGGCATATGATATGGTCCCAATTGAAATCGATGACTTCCTTCTCCCTGACCTTCTCGTATTCCTTGGCTTCCACCCACTTAGAAAAATAATCAGTCATAAACAATATAAATTGAGCCTCACCTAGTGCCCAAGGAAGGGGCCCAATGATGTCCATCCCCCATTTCATGAACGACCATGGTGACAAAACCGAATGCAACAGCTTCCCGGGTTGATGAAACATCGGAGCATGTCTTTGACATTCATCACATTTTTGTACGAACTCCTTCGCGTCCTTTTCCATGTCGATCTAGTAGTAGACGACTCTAATTATCTTTCGACCCAATGATTCAGCGTTTGAATGATTTCCGCATGTGCCTTCGTGAATTTCCCTCAGAACGTACTCGGTATCTACTGGTCCTAGAAATATCGCGAGCGGGCCATCGAATGTTCTTCTGAACATTCTTCCGTCTTCGGACAAGCTAAACCGGGCTGACTTCGTATGCATAGCCCTTCATTCTTTTGGATCCGAGGGCAGTTTTCCGGTCTTAAGATATTCTATATATTTGTCTCTCCAGTCCCAAGTCAGGCTCGTTGGGTTTATCTCGGTGTGGACTTCTTCCACTACAGATCTCATGAGTTGTACGACCGCCCCCGAGTTGAACTCATTATCCTCGACCAACGACCCCATGTTAGCAAGGGCATCGACCTCACTATTTTGATCCCGAGGTACGTGTTATAGATTTCACTCCTTGAATATATGTAATGTTACCTACAACTTATCTAGGTACCTTTGCATTTGTTCCTCTCTGACCTCGAACGTCCCATTAACTTGGTTCACCACAAGAAGGGAGTCGCACTTAGTTTCTATAATGACCCAACCGGTCATTTTGACTTTTAGAACCCCTTCCCCCTAAATAAAACTCCCCGTATGTGCTTTTATAAATTTATGACTTGCGGGGATGGTTGGTTCGGGATTTGGAAGTGTTCGGGTTGAAATCAGAACACTTGGTTCCTTAAGTTGGCCTTAAAATGCTAAGACTTCGGTCAACATTTTGAGAAAACGACTTCGGGAATAGAATTTTGATGATTCCAACAGCTCCGTATGGTGATTTTGGACTTAGGAGCGTGCTCAAAATTTTATTTGGAAGTCCGTAGTTAAATTAGGCTTGAAATGGCTAAAATAAGAATTTAAGTTTGGAAGTTTGACCGGGGAGTTATTTTTTTGATATCGGAGTCAGAATCCAGTTCTGAAAATTTTCATAGCTCCGTTAGATCATTTATGAATTGTGTGCAAAATTTGAGGTCAATCGGACTTGATTTGATAGGTTACGACGTCGTTTGTAGAAATTGAAAGTTTCAAAGTTTATTAAGCTAGAATTGGGGTATGATTTTGTGATTTTAGTGTTGTTTGATGTGATTTGAGGTTTCAAATAAGTTCGTATGATGTTTTAGGACTTGTTGGTGTATTTGGTTGAGGTCCCGAGGGCCTCGAGTGAGTTTCGGATGGTTAACGGATCAAAAGTTGGACTTAAAAAGCTGTTGCAATTTTCTTCTGCTGTAAATGCAGAAATCAAAGCCCGGGGTCGACGGTCAGGGACGAGGCTCAGGATCGAAGTCATGATCGAACGCAAATGCTCGAGGCCCAGGATCGAGGGTTATGACCAAGGCCAGGATCGAGGGCTATGACCGAGGCTAGGATCGAGGGCCATAAAGATCGAAGCGATGATCGATACCCAGGATCGATGGCTGCCTCGGCAGTTTATAAAACTGGGGATTTCGTCCCATTTGCCATTTTTGACGAACTTGAGCTTGAGCAGAAGCGATTTTTGGTAGATTTTCAAGGAAAAATATTTGGGTAAGTGATTCTAACTCGGATTTGGTCAATATACACGAATATATAATTATTTTCACCATTTAATTAGTGTATTGAGATGGAAATTTGGGAAAATTTTAGAAATCTCATAAAAATGAATTTTTGAGATTTCGGTATCGATTCGGAGTCGGATTTGAGTGGAACTGGTATGGTTGGACTCGTAATTGAATGGGTTGTCGCATTTTGTAAGTTTCGTCGGATTTCGAGATGTGGGCCCCACGTATAATTTTTGAACTAATTTCGAATTTTATTGAAAAATATAGCATTTTCTTATGGAATTGATTCTATAAATTTTGTTGACCGTATCGAATTAATTATGACTAGATACGAGTCGATCAGAGTCGGAAAATCGAGGAAAAGGCATACTACTTGGTTAAATTGGAGCAAGTCGAGGTAAGTGACTTGTCTAACCTTGTGTGGGGAAACTTTTCCTAGGATTGATATTAATGTGTAAAATTAAAATGTATTAAAAGTCGTATACACGGGCTAAATATGAAAGATTATGTCTTTAAATTATGTAGATCGATGTTGCATATTAATTAAATAATTTACCTTGTTATATTCTTCATCATTGATTTAAATGTTTATATTTTAAATTTTCTTGACCTTTCTCTGCTAATTGTTTTACCTGTTTAGTTGAAACTTTATTTTTTTTATTCTGTGCATTATTGGAAGGTTGATTTTCTCTAAATTAAATATTATTAATATGAATTATTTGACATTTTAAGTTTGGTATTGAAGCAACGTATTAAAATTTTGAAATATTATTTTGTTGAGTTATTTATTTCCGAATATTTTTGTGAGATTTTCGTACTCATTGTGATAGAGTCGTGAGCTCTTATTTATAAAAAAATATTGTTGTTGGTTTATTTTGGCAAATTGAAATATTTGGGCACCTGAGGTGCAAATTGTGATATATTGTGATATTGATACGCATGCGGTGGTATAATGTTTGGGTGTTGAAACGCATGCGGTGAGATAAGGATGGCTTGATATGCGTGGCCAGTAGGGAAAACTACTAGAAGTCATGCGGTGTGATAAGGATGGCTAAAACGCGGGATGCTATTTCGGGAAAAATATTTTCTTTAAAATAAATTGTGAAGGCTCCGCGGTGATATAAGAAAATGAGATATTGTGAATATATTTATGATTTGGGACTACGAGGCAGTACCTCGGGAGTGCCCTTGTTGATATTGATTTATGGCCGCAGTTGCCTTTGATTATTCTTGTGATTTTCTTAAAGTTGAAAAGAATTCCGTTTTATTCCCACGAGGTATTAATTACCATTATTTGGTGTAATTAAATGGTGACATACTATTTGATTTATTTTCATTGTCATTTTATGTTATTATATTGTTAAAAATTTTGCCATGCCATTATTTATTTTCCAGTAGGGCTTGACCTGACCTCGTCACTACTCTACCGAGGTTAGTCTTGGCACTTACTGGGTACCACTGTGGTGTACTCATACTGTACTTTTGCACATCTTTTGTGCAGATCGAGGTACATCTTATCAGACCAGACATCAGTAAACTAGCTGTACGAGGAGACCTTGAGGTATATCTGCCAGCGTCCGCATACTCCGGAGTCCCTTCTATCTTACTATGTTGTCTTCCTTATTTGCTTTAGACTCTAATGTATAGAGATATAGAGAATAAATTCTTAGAAGCTTATACTTATTTCTACCGAGTTTTGGGAGTTGTAATTATTTTGAATTGTAGTTTATTTATTTTAAATATTTATTATTATTATTCTACATTGATAGGCTTACCTAGTCTTAGAGACTAGGTGCCATCACGACCTCCTACGAAGGGAATTTGGGGTCTTGACAACTTCGATTTCCTCAGCCCCAAGCTTTTGGCTAGTTCAAGACCTGCAATCATGGCCTCATATTCGGCCTCGTTGTTAGTCAATTTTACGGTCCTAATAGATTGTCTAACTATATTGCCTGTCGGTGGCTTCAATACGATGCAAAGTCCGGACCCTTTTGCGTTCGTGGCGACGTCCGTAAAGAGGATCCAGATCCTTGAATAAGTCCCCGAGTTCAACAATAACTCTCTTTCGACCTCGGAGCCACAAAGTCTGTCAAAATTTGAGATTTAATGGTTGTGCGAGGCTGATATTCAATATCGTACCCACTGATTTCCATGGCCCATTTGGCCAACCGTCTTGAGAGCTCAGGCTTATGCATTACATTCCTCAATGGGTAAGTAGTCACAACACATATGGGGTGACATTGAAAATACGGTTTCAGCTTTCTAGAGGCATTTAGCAAAGCGAGCGCCAATTTCTCCATGTGAGGGTATCTAGTTTCAGCCTCGCGCTAAAGTCCTGCTAACATAGTAAATTGGAAATTGCATACCTTTCTCTTCCCGAACCATGACTCCACTTACCGCTACTTCCGATACCGCTAAGTACAGGTATAGCTTCTCGTACGTCTTCGGAGTATGAAGTAGAGGTGGGCTCGATAGATACCGATTGAGTTCCTCCAAGGCCCGTTAGCACTCTAGTGTCCATGAGAAGTTATTTTTCTTCTTAAATAGTGAGAATAATAGATGGCTCTTGTTAGAGGACCTCGAGATGAATCACCACAGGGCGACTATGCGTCTGGTTAGTCTTTGCACGACCTTCACGTTGTCTACAACCGTGATATCTTCGATGGCTTTGATCTTGTCGGGATTGATCTCGATTCCCCGGTTGGATACCATGAATCCGAGGAATTTACCGGATCTAACTTCAAATGCACATTTCTCCGAGTTCAACTTCATATTGTACTTCTTTAATATGCTGAAGGTTTCCTGCAAATGTTTCAAATGGTCCTCTGCTCGCAGGGACTTAACCAACATATCGTCTATATAAACCTCCATTGATTTTCCTATTTGTTCCTCGAACATCCGGTTTACTAGGCGTTGGTAAGTGGCACCAATATTTTTTAATCCAAATGGCATATTGTTATAGCAGTAAGTGATATACTTAGTGATGGAGAAGGTTTTTTCCTGATCGCCCGGGTTCATCCGTATTTGGTTGTACCCGAAGTAGGCGTCGAGAAAATTGAGGATCTCGTGGCCGATCGTGGCATTGATCATGCGATCGATGTTGGGCAAAGGGAAGAAGTCTTTGGGACATGCCTTATTCAAATCCTTATAGTCTACACATATTCTTAATTTATTCCCTTTTTTAGGGACTACCACTACGTTCGCTAACCAATCCGTGTATTTAACCTCCCGAATAGACCCTATTTTAAAAGGTTTAGATACCCCGTCCTTGATGAAAGCATGTTTGACCTCGGACTGGGATCTCCTCTTCTGCTTGACCGGGTGGAACTTCGGGTCCATGCTTAGCTTGTGAGTGGTTATTTCCGGCGGGATCCCTGTCATATCAAGGTGGGTCCAAGCGAAATAATCTTCGTTAGCTATAAGAAATTGAATGAGTTTTTTCCTGAGCTCGGGGTTTAACCCGTACCCGTGTATACATTTTGATTCGGCAAGTGTTCAATTAGTACGACTTGCTCCAGTTCCTCGACTGTTGATTTTGTAGCGTCGAAATCGTCGGGGGCTATGAAAGATATGGGGACTCCGTAGTCATTGTCCTCGTCTACTTCTCGTTCCTCCGATTCCGTCGAGGCTGGTATTAGTGATTGCTATTTGGCCCTGTCTTTGATCATTCGATTCGGATCCTCCGATGTCGAGAGTATGGATGCCGGGATCACCTCATCGACCGCAAACATCTCCTTGGCAGCCGGTTATTCCCCATAAACTGTTTTGATTTCTCCGGGTGTTGGGAATTTCAGCACCTGGTGCAGTGTTGAGGGTATTGCTCTCATGTTGTGGATCCATGGCCTCCCGAACAACACGTTGTATCTCATGTCCCCCTTCGATTACATAGAACTTGGCTTCCTATACGGTCCTGACGACGTTCACCGGTAATGTTATCTCCCCTTTAGTGGTCTCGCATGCCATGTTGAACCCGTTCAGGACTCGGACTGCAGGTACGATATGATCTTATAGGCCGAGTTGTTCCACGACCCTCGATCTGATGATGTTGGCTGAGCTACCTGGATCAATTAATACACGCTTAATTCGAGATTTCTTTACGAGTACCGATATTACCAGTGCATCGTTGTGGGGTTGTACGATCCCCTCAGTGTCTTCGTCGTTGAAAGACAAGGTTCCTTTCGATACGTAATACCGAGTTCGTTTTTTCCCTTGTGATGGATACTTTGGTGCGCTTCAACACCGACCCCTATGGAATGTCGACCCCAGCGATGATCATGTTAATGACGTACCGAGGTTCCTCCTGCTTGGTCTGCTTATTAGAATCCCTGTTCCTGAAGTGGTTCTTGGCCCGATCACTTAGGAACTCTCGGAGATGTCCGTTGTTGAACAACCGGGCCACTTCTTCTCTTAATTATCGACAGTCTTATGTTTTGTGGCCATGGGTGCCGTGATATTTGCACATTAGGTTGGAATCCCTTTGGGCTAGATCGGACTATAAAGGTCCAGGCCATTTGGTATCTTTGATGCGTCCGATGGCAGATACGATAGCGGCGACATCGACGTTGAAGTTGTACTCTGATAATCCTTGCGCTTCTTTAGGCCCGACGGGCCTGTCGAAGCTCTTTTTGCTCATGACTCCATGGTTGCTCTGATCTCGGTCATTTCTCCTTTCATTTCTTGTAGGGTTGCGCCCGGGTCCACTGCTTCTTCGGTCTCCATTGTACCGTTGTACGGCTGATACCGATCCCTTTTTTATCTCGGTTCACGATCGATGTCTCTCTTGACTCTGTCGATAGTTCTGACGGGATACACTGACCCGGAAGGGGGCCCAAGCTGACGGGATACACTGACCCGGAAGGGGGCCCAAGCTGATCATCTTCAACCATAATTTTTAATTGATACCGATTATGGACATCGGCCCAAGTGACAGCCGAATATTCTACCAGGTTTTGTTTCAACTGATGTGAAGCCAACGAGCTCCGAATATTGAGTCATTGGGTGAAAGCCTGAACGGCCCAATCATCTGCGACCGGTGGCAGGTCCATCCATTCCATTTGAAATCGGGACACGAACTCTCTGAGCATCTCATTATCCTTCTGTTTTACTTTGAAAAGGTCTCACTTCCTGGTCTCGACCTTAATAGCCCCGGCGTGTGCTTTTATGAAGGAATCTGCAAGCATAGCAAACAAGTCAATAGAACTAGGAGGTAAATTGAGATACCATATCATAGCTCCTTTTGATAGGGTCTCCCCGAACTTTTTCAACAAGACAAACTCGATCTCATCATCCTCCAAGTCGTTCCCTTTGATGGCACATGTGTAGGAGGTCACATGCTCATTTGGGTCGGTTGTTCCGTTGTACTTAGGAATCTCGGGCATGCGAAACTTCTTAGGTATCGGCTTTGGAGCCGTGCTCGGAGGAAAAGGTTTTTGAACGAAATTCTTGGAATCCAGGACTTTCAATATTGGCGGTGCTCCTGGGATTTGGTCGACCCTGGAATTGTAGGTTTTCACCTTTTTGTCATTAGCTTGAAATTTTTCTTCTCCCCTAATTCTACCAATTTTGTCAGTTCCTCAAGCATCTTTATGATCTCGGGGTTAGTCCCCAATTCGTTTTCATTCGACATCTCTGCGACCGGTTCATCCCTGCGGGTGACTTCCCGGGATGGATCGGGTTCAATTCTGCTCGGCACGCGACTTTGGTTCTGTAACTAGGCTATCACCGCCTGTTAAGCTTGCAACATTTCGAAGATCACTCGTAAATTGATCCCGTCTCTTCCAATGTTTTGTGTATTTTGGGCTACCGATCGGGCTCCACCATGGACGCTATTCTCGGGGTCGGTAGGCAGATTTGTATTGATGGCCACATGCGAGTTAACGTCAATCGGGTCCGCGAACGGAATTTCGATAGGATCAGCGGGCGGTACCTCGTCACTGGGCACTATATTGTTATTTTCATCGTGATGGCCGGACTCATTGTCAACATGTAAAGGTGCTAACCGAGAGTTTGACATTTTGAGTTTTAACCTGAAATTAGAGACACTTCAAAGAACAAGTGTACAATAGTGTGTGATATGGAAATTTATATCAAATAACCACTATTATCCTTAGCCCCACGGTGGGCGCCATGCTGTTTACCCTCAAAATCGGATAACAATTAAATTTGTAAGTGGATTTAAGGATATGCGGATTAACTTGACACAAAGTGCTAAATTAAGTTGCAATTGAAATAAACGATAACAAAATAAATTCAAACCACACGAATTGGACAATTTCAGTCCTGGAAGTCGGTCACCCTCAAACCCGATTCACTTCGATCGGTATCAAGATACATAAGAATAAGAGTTTAAAGAGAAAAATAATAATGTATTGCTTTTGAGTGCGCGTTACAATATGTTTTATAAATTATCAGACCCCCTTTATATAGTAGATGAGTCATACTTTAGGTACAATTCTATAAAAGGTAGAAAATCTCTTGATGTTCTGATTACCGGTTTCTTATTGATACATGTCGAGATTCCCGCCGTAATATCCGACCGGTCACAGATATTTCGGTCTTCTGTTGGCTATGCTAACAATGTTTCTTCGAGTTCGTTCGAGGCTAGGATCGATTCCGGGATCACGGCCTCGATATTCTCGAAGGCAAGCGTTCTGCCCCCAGATTCTTGCCCGGAGAGACTTGGGGTCGATCTTCAGTCCTTTATTGCTATGTTTCGAGCCCGACCTACCATGTTGTAGGCGAACTCGATTTTGATCGTATACAACCAACAAGTCAAATTGTCGATCTGCACTACACAAGACTTAGAAAGATAAAAAGAGTCGTTTGTTAATATATATACAATACACAAATATCGTTTCAAATTTACACCGATTATATTGACCTTTAGACCACATAGGTAACAGTATGCGATGCACTACTCGTAGAGATATTTACAATCCCAAACAATTCCTTTAGAGTGTTAGGCACATATTCAGAATTATTTTGTTTTGTTACAAGTAGTCTAATTTCACTTAATTAATTAAATTATATCCTTATAAAACTTATTAATACTCTCACACTACTGTTCAATTTTAATGTCTTTCTCAACTGTATTTCTAATTCGATTTTTAATTTCAGACCCTTTTGAGGAGGGTATCATTTTGGTTAACATTAGTCTGATCAAATGTATAACTAAAATAAAATAATTATGGACTAGAATTGGACTCTTCTAAAAAAAAATTATATTCTATTTTTCTAATTAATATGCTAATGTTTGGTCAAATACATAATTTAAGATACTGATTCGATTTATATAGACTTATGTAGTTTTTTTTGGATAGGTTGTACAATAGTTTTTTTACATTTTGTAATTCTGCATTAAAATTCCTTTTTAAAAAAAATTTATATAGGAGGGTGTAAAATGATATAATTATCACATCTCACATAAGATTTTTTAGGAGTTTCGGCACAATTTTATAAAATTTTTGAACAAGACCATTCTTTGCATTTAAGTTTTGCGTTTGATAATCAAATTCTTTCACATTTATATATTATGTTAGTGTTAGTAGTAAATAAAAATTACAGTAATTACTAAAAAGAAAATTGGAGAGATTTCAGGCGCCAAAATGCACAAAAAGCCCGCGCCTTTCTCCCTCCATGCACTAAACACCCCCGCCCTTTATTTCAAGTTGTCAACTCATTTCTAACCTCATTTTCACCTACACATTTCACGGTTTCATTGTCGCCGGCGAAAAGTGGCGGATTCCAAATTTAGACACCATTATTTCCGATTTAAAAACTGAAATATGTATCTAACTCTTTAATAAGTACAAGTTATTTTTGGATCCGTCACTTGTTCTAAGCGCCGGCGAAGTACAAATGCAGGGTCGCCAACACCACCCTCACACCGCCACTCCTATCGCCGACGTTATCCTCCCTAAGCGAGGCAAAAAACGGGGTAGTTACAGCTGTGGTCGTTGTGGTGTTCCTAAAAAAGGCCACGTTTGCAGTTTTCCTAAGGACCTTAATCCTATTAGTAATCCAAACCCTAATCTCACTCCTAGTCACAGTCCTAATCCCAGTCCTGATCCTGAATCATTCCGTTTGCCTTCTCCACTCTCAGTCGTCCGTCCTCAGCCTCCGCCACCTCCTCCGCCGCCGCAGCAACGTCTTATACTCCCGCAACTCCGGCGAGCACTTTCATTCGATGACATTGATGTTACTGACACATGTAAATCTGATGACGAGGAAGAAGAATTTTTTTCCGATCAGGATAATGAATCGGAACTAATCGGGTCCGGGTCTGGAAAGTTGCCGGGGTATTGTTTATGGGAGGTTTTTAAGAGATTGCCGCCTCCGGCGTTGCTGGCAGCGGCTAGGGTTTGTAAAGGGTGGAGGGATACTTCTAGAAAGGTGTGGAAGTCTGCGGAGGAACTTAGACTTCGGGTTCCGGTGAAGGCCCAGATTGGACTTGTCGGATCGGTGTTGAAGAAGTGTCCTGGGCTTGTTAAGCTTTCTGTTACAATGGAAAGGTTGGTTCTTTCAAAAAATGGAACGGCGGGTCGGATCTAGGGTTTGTCAGTCGGATCTAGGAATAATAATATAAAAGGACTAAACTTTTTTCTATTTAACAAATGAAGTTTCATTGAACAATGAAAATAATACTAACAAAATTAGAAAAAAACTGTAATTTGTTTAACATTTGACAATTTGCAATGTGTCAAATGAGATTGCTGTATCATTACTTATAATCTTGAATTCAGAATTATTGTCAGTGTGTATAACTTAAATTTTTTTAAAATTTGTAATAAGTTCAGAATGCAAGGTTTGTGTGGTACTAGGTTAGATTTTAGTTAAATGATGTTGTGTGGTAAGTAGTGATTGAATGTACGTTTGATTGATTATTGCTGATGGCCTTTATTTAACAGTGATATTGATGCTACCATGCTGGCCTGCATTGCATTTTCCTGCCCGAAATTGTATTCAATAGAGATCTTCACATCTGGTACCTCAGTCAATCGGATCACGGGGTATGCTACTATGCTTTTGTTCTCTAATTTGCATATCTTGATACTTACATGTTGTATGTATGCTACATATGTTTTTTCTTCTTGTTCTTCTGCAGATAACACATTGGTGGTTTTTCAGTTGATCTTGTTTTCCTTTGCTATAAGTCTTGTTAGTAATACCCTTTGTTTTTGCCAATGGACATGTTTCTTGCGTAGTTAATCCCATTCAATTGCAATATATTGAGTTCAATGAACTCGGGTTTGGGAGGGAAGGGATATGCTAGGTTAAAAAACCTGTCTGTAAATCATAGTTGCAGCAATCTTGGGAATTGATGCCATGAATTATTTATAAATGCCTTTTCTGCATGGTCACTTATTTGGTACCCCAATTGGAATGTTTGTTATTTTGTGATAACTAATCATCTAGTTAAAGTCATCTAGCTGCATAGTGGGAGTGGCCTATTCTAATATTCGGTAATATAGGTTCATGCAATATATAGTTGCTAAGGGGATGCAATCTCTATATATTTTATGAAAGCCATGCCATCTAATGCAGGGATGAGTTGGGTCGTTTTGTTGCTGACAAAAGATGTCTTACTAATCTCAAGATGGAAGGCTGCTCTAATCTTGGGGGTTTTACTCTTTGTTCAACCAGTCTCTCCACTCTTTGGCTTTCAGATCTCTATTGTCACTCTAAGATGGTAAATAGTGTATGATGTTATGGTACTAATTCTGGCTGCAAACATATGCGTGATGTGTGTTCACCTCTATAGGTCTTTAACTGCCCCAACTTGAAGGAAATTTCCCTGGATTTTTCTCGGCAAGAAAATGATACCACTGATCTAACTCTCATGGTGGATGGTCTTGGAAGGAGCTGTCCTAGACTCCAGAGCATTCACATTGCTTCCATCCGGCTTACAAATGCTGCCGTGCTTGCTTTAACAGCAGCAAATTTAAGGTTTGCAATGTTCATCCACTTGGATCTCTTATTAAATTCTTTCCTGAAAGGCACCTTGATTTTCCCTTGATAAAGCTTGTTAATAATTGTTTTACTACCTTGCACATCAGGGGGTTACAAATGCTTTCTCTTGTACTGGGGTCAGAAGTAACTGATGTATCTGTTGCAGCTATTGCTTCAAGCTACTCAAGCCTAGAGTTGCTTGATTTAAGTGGGTAAGTTTTACTTCCCAGAGCTATTTTCGTGGTTCCTCCACTCTGTGGGTGATAACTATAATTGAATGTTGGGTAATCGATACACTGGTTGAGTTTCCCTTTTGGTTATTTGCTTCCTGATATGTCTGAAGATTCACAAAAAATAGTCAGCCCTTAAATAAAACAAACCTGAGCTTAAGTTGATATACTGAAAGCTGTATCACTGACCAACATAGTGGTTGCAATTGAACCATAGTTGATGGTTGACTAGGATATTAATTTGCTTTTGTGGATCTAGGCAACAACAACATATCCAGTATATTCTCACAAGTTGTGTCCGGGGAGGGTAGTATGTATGTAGATCTTACCTCTACTTTGTGCAGGTAGAAAGGTTGTTTCCGATTGACCTTCGACTCAGGTAAGCACAACATCAGCAGTAAAGAAATGCAATATAAAAAATGAACAAGTCAGGAAAAGGAAACATAAGCAATAGGATCTAGGTAAGATAGTCTAATGTGAAATTTGGATATCGTCTTAAAGTATACCTTCATTAGACATGATTATTGGTCTTATATTGCATTTGTTTCTTTTTATTTTTTTGGAAGCAGCTAATTTAATTGAATGAAACTTGAGGATTGTATTTTCTATTGCTTTTTGTGTTGTTGCAGGTCTAGCATTAGTGATAGTGGCATTGGAATGATATGCAATGTATTCCCAGAGACATTGTCTAAACTTCTCATTGCTGTTTGTCCAAATATCACTTCAAGTAATATTCAGATCTGCTTCCTTGATTATCCAACTCAGCAACCTGTTGCATGTTCACTAATTTGTTTGGAATTTGTGTTGGATTCTTTTAGGTGGCATTCAATTTGCTGCAGCTCAGTTGCCTAATCTAGAGCTAATGGACTGCGGTATGACCATTTGTGATCCGGATCTAGACAGTACAACTCAGGAAAATAATGATCTCCAGTTACAAAGAACTCCAAACAGTAAAATGCACCTTATATATCAAAAACTAATTATTAAACATACCCGCTTGAAGAAATTCAGCTTATGGGGTTGCTCTGGATTAGATGTGAGATTCTTCAGTCAATAGCATCTAAGCTTTCCTTGTTGCCTTGCTGCTTGAGCTGACTGAAATTTTCATGCAGGCATTATATCTGAATTGTCCAGAACTTAAAGATTTGAACCTGAACTCTTGTATAAATCTGAATCCAGGTCTGTTTTTTGATGTTCCTCTCGAGCCTTTGAGCTTACGGAAAATATAGCATTTTCGCTAGAATTGACTTTTAACATTTTTACCTTGCCTTACAGAAAGATTGTTACTCCAGTGCCCCAATCTGGAAAGTGTTCATGCATTAGGTTGCCAGGACATGCTGGTTGAAACCCTTCAGAATCAGGTAAACTAGCGGATATTTCCCACACTCTGAACTTCATCTTAATCTGCTTTATCCCCCTGGATGTGTGTTAACAAAAGACAAAGAGGTCAGGGAAAGATAGTCTATTAAGTCTCAAATTGGTATTTAATGAAAGCTGTTGAAATACAATAAGTTCCCAACAGAATTACAGTAAAATCTGAAAGAGAAACTTCCTGATAAACAGGAATTACTCAACCAACAGAATACATCCCTAAAGACTAGGTATCCACAAGACTACAACTGATTAAAAAAAAAACATGCCTAAAGACTAGGTATTCACAAGACCACAACTGAAAATCACAAGACTAGGTAAGTCCACAACTGAAGAATATCTAAAGTATCATCTGTAATTCAAAAAATAAAATAAAATAAAAAATAATTAGCTGCTTCATTATCATGCCAACTCAGCATCTTGCATCAGCTTCATCAAATAGCTCTTGATTATATTGCAGCAGCCTTCTTTACCAGTATGCCATTTGAACGTGGTCACATTCTTGATGTTATTTTCTTTGAGTTGACATGCTTATAAGGCCGGTCATGCCATTGGCAGAGCAATTTTACACTTTTCTCTTTGGCAAGTCAGTTCATGTCTTATGATTTTGTCTGACTCTTGCTGTATAGTATAGCAAGAGAACCTCTTTGGTGTTCTCTTCGAGATATACCTAAATTACTATGTTTCCCTTGTTATCTTTTCATGTCTATTGAAAATTTGAATGAAAAAATCCGGCGAAACTGAAACGTTTGCATGAAAGTAGTGATCTAAAAATTTCCAGGGAAGTTAACAAATTTGTATGATAAGGATCGCTCAAGTGCCCACTTTGGTTTTATTTCTAGTATGCGTTTATCTAACTCCGATTCTCCTTTTTGTTACATGTAGGTTTCCAAGGATTTTTTAACTGCAGAAGATCATTTTCATTGCAAACGTCTTCCTGATGGCTCGAAAAGGATCAGGGTTCCACATTTATTTAGTCCACAGGTAATACTAAGAATTGACTTACTGCAAGCTATGTTCCTCATTTCATATCTTATTTATCCGAATGGAACTAAAGACATCTGTTTAGTACTGTTCCCATTTCTATTCTAGTGAAATAATGGATAGAAGATTATTTCTCTTTTCAATATGTATCAAAGAGAGTGACATGGTTTACTTATTTTGCAGCCAATTGACGACAAGAGAAATAGGATTTCGAAGCGCCGCCGCTGCACTGTGCTTGTAAGTTAGTCTGCAGTGCCTGTTTTCTGCTGCCATTGTTAGTTTATCCCAGCTTGTTGTAACAAGAGAAACAAGAGAAACTGCTCATTGTATTCCCTTTCTCAATAAAAACAAGTAACTCTATGAAACTTGTGATAAAAAGACGTTGCATATTGCGAAAACAAAAAACCAAAGTTTCCCCCCTCAATAAATCCATTGTTTGGTATCGTTTTGATATGGCAAAGGTGGTACTACTTTAGACTATTTTGTATTTAAACGTAAAGTGATTTTCTTTTCTTCTTTTTCTTTTTGGAGTTCGAGTAAAATTAGTCGAAAAATTAGCTTATAATTTAATGTCCAATAATTTTTAATCTTTGAAGGGTCTCTCAGCAATAATGATGTGCATTCAGTTGCTTCAAATCATTAACAGATTTTTCTATATATCTATACTTTAGATAAAAGATAAATTGTTGGACGGTGGTTTAACTAATGATATTGACAAGAAAATTACTTCGGTCAAATAGCTAATAATGTAAATTCACGTTTTGGACATAATTCACTTATTCAGCATAGGATTTCTTTCCTTTTTTTTATGGCAACTAAAACTAAAACGTTGCTAGAGTAATTCCATTTTTATCTTGATATAAACAAGTCATCATAAAATGTTGCATCTTAAGTTGTCATATCCTTCTTCATATATACTATAAGATTTTATGATTGAAATATTCAAACCATTTCTGAAGAATGGACCTTTAACAACATAGTGGACGTGTTTCGCTCAATAGTTGACTCATTAATAAGAGTGGGTCCCTCAAACCAAAATTTATGTTAATTAAAAAAAGAATTATACAAGTTATTTGGTACTTTCTCCGGTCCACAATAAGTGATTTTTGGATGTTTTCACACAAATTAAGAAATTCACCTTTTAACATTAATTAACAATGAAATAATTATATTAATCTTTACTATTTCTTCACATAAACACCCCTAACGCATACTCCAACATTATTTACTCCAAGGGCAATGTAAGAAAAAAAATAATGTATAATCCCACTAGTGGGGTCTGGGGAGGGTAGTGTGTACGTAGACCTTACTCCTACCTTAGGGTAGAGAGGTTGTTTCCAATAGACCCTCGGCATCCTTTCCTCTAAGAACTCCCCACCATGCTCTTGGGGTGACTCGAACTCACAACCTCAAGGTTGGAAGTGGAGGGCGCTTACCATCAGAGCAACTTACCTTGTCAAGAGCATGGTGGGGAGTTCATATTAATTCATTTTTGAAAATTGGAAAAATCACTTATTTTGGAGCACAAAAAAAGGGCCAAAAAATTACTTATTGTGGATCGGAGGGAGTATATGTTAGTGGGGTAAAAATAGCATGGGCTAGTCAGTTTTCGGACTGGTAATTGAAAAATAGTTAGCGTTTGCAAAGTCACTGAAACATAGCCATTATTTTGCTGCAACACGAACCGGTCCAGTATAATATACTGGAGATTGGTGCACCTGTGTATGAACTTTCAGCATATTATGCTGGAACTCCAACACGCAAAAAGTTCTAGCATAATATACTAGAGTTTGGAGCACCTTTATATGAACTTCCAGCATATTATGCTGGACCGGTATATTATACTGGAACTCCAGTATATTATGCTGGAGTTCCAGTATAATATATTGGAATATTTTTCGGATTTTGAATAGTATTTTCGTTCAGATTTATCTTTACATGAAAAGTGGCTAAATTTTGATTACTTTTGAAACTGTGGTTATTTTTCAATTACCATATGTAAATCTGGCTATTTTTGAATTTCTTTCGTTAGTGGGAGGTGACAGTTATTTCTTTGAATTAGTCGAGGTGTGCATAACTTGACCGGGACACCACGTTTATCCAAAAAAAAAAAGAATTGCACACACATCTCCTTAGGATCGAATTTTTACCTTTTTAATTATATAATTTTCATTTTTACCCATATAAAATAGAATGCTTTGTGTCTTGGGAGTTTGATGTATCAATGGTGGACATGAACATGGGGTGGAATAACTGGATAAGGATAAACACAACATGATAATGGGCCATAGACTGACCCAAAGCCAACCCATGCCTACAGACAAGAAAGGTAAGTATTCCAAATGGTACCAAAGTCCAGAACTCAATTACACGTGCGGCTAGGCCCACATCTCCCTATCGCCATTTAATACTTCATACGTGCGTGCCTTTTCGGATTCAACTCATTCCTTTTCTTTTTTGGATTTAACTCATTCCACATATGTTGTTCTCGTATAGGTCCGAGGTGGAGCCAAGATTTGAACCTTATGAGGTCGGGATTGTAGTCCTTTTAAGTTATCGAGTTTTAAATTAATAAGTTATACATATTTGATGGATTTCTTATGATAAATATATGGTTTGAACAAAAGCTACTGCGTTCGGACGAACTCGCATCTCCCACTCTGCCTCCGCTTAGTAAGATCAATTAAAGGAAGTATAGCTTGTTATGAGGATTTTTTATTTTATTTTTCGTACTCAAAATCGAGATTTCTGATTAAGGATAGAATTCTACTCATCTCACCATAATCCTCGGTGGTATTTCACATGCATTGTTCTCTGCAAAGTTTTATCCTTCTGCTAGTTGCTACTCTTCTTTCGTTTGTCTTACACATTATCCTTCCAATCCCTCCAAATTATTTAGCACTAGTTTTTATTCAAAGATTTTGTAAATATCTATTGGATTGAAATGAGATTAGTTAGTGAGTTATGGTCATTCGGAATTTATATAACCGATTCAGGCTAACTTAAGATTGAAATATAGTTAGTTTTTTTCTTAGAAGATGCTTGATGTTGCTTTGAGAGCAATTATATTGCAAATGAGATTGTTCATACTGTGCCAATAGTTTACAAGTTTTATCTCCTAGTTAATCAAAGAAGTGGGCCCTCTTTTGTCTGGTTTCTATGTTAAGCAATCTTTTAGCAATATTGCAAAAAAGAGTTGCGGTATAGACGAGAGACCATCCAAAGATGTGGTAGGGCAGCCCAAGAAACCTTCTACTTATTTCAAATTTAGAGTACGATTAACCTTTAGATTTGAAAGTTGAAACTACTTATATACCAGTATTGGTCATAATTTACAAAAACATTTGTCTTTTTGGCTATTAATTATTAATAAGGGTAATTAAATATATTTTCGGCTCTAAATTGAGTATCACACTGGATGAGAAAATTTAAAAAATTGGGTAGCGGGTTGGAGGTTCAATTATATACCAGCTACCATACAGGTAATGCTAATTAAGCATATATATCAGTTTCTACAGAAACACGTAACGTGACAAATACTTTAATAAAATGCTTCTTTGTTTTGATTAGTTGTTCTTATGGTATATAAAAACATCCCCACAAAAGGGAACCCAAAATATAGCTTTGCTGGATATGAGAATGTCTTAGCTTGTTTCTTTTAGGGTTTATAATTTAATTTTCTGACCTAAGTTTCAAAAGTTTGAGGCGTGTCGGTTCATGTAAATACAACGTTAAACAAAAAAGAACGATGTACTGTGTATTATATTTCCAAGTCATATCTTTTTGTATTTCTATAACCTCAAATATTTGGAAATAAACTGATTCCTCAAGATGACTAAATAATATATGAGATCGGAGTGTATCATTTTACATTTCCATTTGAAATCCTAAAACAAAAACAAATACACTATCTTGGGGATCGTATGTTTAACTAGAAATGAAACAATTCTGGAAAAAGTGGGATAAAGTAGCAAGACGACGTTACACAATCAAGTCTTTAAGCTACACTTTATGTTACGATAATATATTGAATGCTTATCAGAAATTATGAGTTGATAATATTAAAAGAAAGAGACACAGATTATGACCTTGTCTTACATATAATTAATATTGGGCGCATTACTTAGGTTAGGTTGTGGTGGAGTAATAATTACTCCTCGATCATTAATCAAAAGTCTCAGAATTATGATTTGAGTATGAAATCGTTTTTGATAGGTAGTATTTTACCCGCAAAGTGAAATTTTCTGACGCGAATTAAGATTAATCGAGTTTCAAAATAAATATCGAACATGGAGCGAAAAATTAAAAAAATATTAGATGCATTATTGAAGAGAAAATGAGGTGAGAATGTAGTCAAAGCTACAGCACCTAGTCAAAAAATATTATGCTGAAAATTAGCTGTAGGGACTGCGAATTCATTGGCATAATGGCACCCAAAAAAGTTCAGTATGTGGATGAAATTTGCCAGGGTACGATCAAAACATTTAAACCTAGGGACAACAGACTTGTCCTGGTTTCTCATTCGTTTCCTAATTCTTGCTCCTTTCATATTTATTTTATGAGTAGAACGTTTAACGTTATATGAACAAAGTTAGGTATGTCATTAATTCTCAAAAGCTTTTCCACCTAATGCTAGGTGTTCTTATTTGAGTACCAATTAATTTGAATTCGTGTGAATTACTGAGATCTTTCGTTAAAGATGTGTAAGACCTCATAAAATTTTGGGAGAATTACACAAAAATACAGTCCACCCACATACATTGCAGCAGAATAACCCAGTTACAACTTTGCAAATCTGTAGCCCATTAACAATATGTCAAAGTTCAAAAAATGAGTATTTTTTATTTTTTATTTTTTTTATTCAACAGATCTTCAAGCACGAAAATTGGGTGATTTTTTATTCTTCTTCCTCAAGTTTGTCTATATTCCTATTCCATCTACAAAAAAGCAAATTTATATATAATGCAACTCGAGAACCTTAAATCTTCTTCTTTTTCAAGTTTCAAATAGCAGAAATAAAAATAAAAATTGAAAAAACTGTTGCACATGATTTGGGAGATAAATCAACAAGAAAAGTCGATTTATACATAAATTGTTCGAGAAAAAATAAAAATTGAACATGTGAAAATTTCAATTTTAGATTTAACTGCACACGTGCATTACATGTATAATTATGTATAACTTTGTATAAACTTATATATACAATCTCTAATAATGTATACCAGAAAAATAAGACAAAGAAGAAAAAGAGGAGAAAGTGCTAAACTTCCATGGATGCTTATTATACATGTATAATGTATATACACACTTATACATTAAAAACATAGATAATTTATACAACATCGTACGCAGATATACACGTTTATACATATTTATACAATATTATACAAGTGTGTATAAACATGGCCCATACAATATTTACACTAGAAAATACCTTTTGTCCATCACTACATTGTAACTTTGGGTGGTTTCTGGTGTTGAATTTTCCCGGCGAGGTTTTGACATTCAAATATGGGCTTCACCAGTAGCAAATGATGATACAAAAACTGAGAAAAAAAAAAGAAAATACGAGACGAGTCAGCGGAGATGCTCTTTTAGGCAAAATCTAATAGTTTTTGGACTGATAGGCCAAATTTATTGTGGTTCCTTAATCTCTTTTTATCAATTAACTCAAATTTTGAAACCTTATTGACATAGAATGTGAGGATCCCTTGTGCTCAAAAGCAATAAACATGTGTGTGTACAAAATAATTCTGTAATTTTTAGGGAGAAAGAAGAGAGAGGCGAGTGGAGAGAGATTGAGTATTCTCGGAAATAAGAAAGAAGAAAAGAAGAAAAAAATCTAGAAGTGTGTCTTTAATAATGGGCTAAAGGTTGATTTTTTTAAAATAAATTTTATACAACCTAGGCCAAGTCGGATAAGGACTTCAAACCTAGGCCATTTTAGGTTGGGCTCTTGGGCCAAGAGGTGTAATTCTTCCTAAAAATTTTCCTAAAAACTCGGATTATGTGATGCTAAAGTAGGCGTAGAGGTTAATAATAGTAGCACGGTTCGAACTTTTTGGATTGAACAGTGCGCTGGGAGTTGAAGGAAAATATTGGACAGAGTGTGGCAGATTTCTGGGGCATTTTTTCTGCCCCATTTCGCGGCCATTATGCGATCGCATAACTGTTTTGCGGGCCGCATTATATTCTTGTTGCATATCCCGCCTTGGGATTTTTTCGGAATGAGGTTCTGCGGTGCACTATGCGACCGCAAAATCGTTTTGCGATGCATTATGTGACCGCAAAACAGGTCTGCGGGCCGCATAGTGACCGCAGACCAAGTCAGTTTTTTTTTCTAGTTCTGGCACCCATTTTCGTGGTTATTTCACGGGCTGCATAACCACTATGCGGTCGCATATGCGACCGCAAAACCCGTTACGGAGCTTCAATTTTGGGATTTTTAAACCCGATCCTATTTCGTTATAACATATCCCATGGACTAGGGCTGCTTATCGGGCGGATTGAGCGGTTATTTACTCTTAACGATTTGGCTTATCGGTTATCGACTTTTAAATGTATTAATCCGCTATCCACCCGATAAGATATCAGGCGGATTTGTATCGGTTTAGCCCTTATCAGGCGGTTATTGGGCGATTTATCGGCCTAATTCAATCTATATTGCGTGCATTAGTTGTTTGCTGACCATTGTGACTCAAACTAAAATTCCTATGCTCAGCAGACTACATTCCAGTCTATAGAATACAATAGATAGTCCATTACATCCCAAAGCAAACTACATTACAGACGAGTCCAGAATACATATGTCTTTCCTCCGCCCACAACTGCAAAGGAAAAGTCAATGCTCCCTGATTAATTCTGAAATGATAAAATTTCAGTCTATATTCAAAGTGAGTTCAGAATACATACTTCAAAATGATTAATCCATAAGTGAGCAAACTACACAAAAATGTTTGTCATGCAACTAACGCCTAACAGTGCTTGAATTTCTGCAGCTTCAAAGTTCAAACAACAGCTTAATCCATAAGTGAGTAGATCCCTATAAAAAATATGCATACACCAAATTTCAGCATTAGACAACAAAGTAGAGACTGTGATAAATACTACTGTTAACTAGTATGCATACACCTAAAGCCCATTAACAACTCCGAAAAATAAAAAAAACTAATCTCAATTAACTAATATTTAACAAGACTCCAACGGTCTAAACTTAATTGAAATGGGCAGTCATCCTTTTGGTTCGTTAACAAAATCATATATAAGTCTAATGAGCAATTTATTAAGAAAAACATTCACATAAATGGAGATGGAACATCAGAAACAAATTCGTTCATGATTTCAGCCATTTTTATGGAGAAATAGTACAAATTCAGGAATGTGTACCTAAAATACTTGACAAATAGAGTTTGAAACAACTGATAAAAGGCAAAAATGGAGATGAAGGAAGTTCAGCTACCATTTTGATAGCAAACAACAGAAGAACAGCAATGTCGACCTCAACTTCAATCCAAAAACAAATGAGAAACCCATAAATTCTCCAAGTAACACAACAGAAATCAGAAAACCTTTTTAATCTTTTTTTTTCGTTTTTCTTCTTCAGATCCGGATGTAGAAAAATGAGAATTCAGGGATTTTGTTTTAACTTTTTTCATAGGTGAGATGTGTGTGCATGATGGCGAATTCTCGGTTTCCTTTTGCGTGAAAGGGAATGGGTGAGTCAGGAAGGAGACCATGCGGCTAGGGTTTTCAAAGGGGGATCCGTCTGTCTTTTTATTAGGGTTTGGGAAAATGAGTGTTTTAAAGAGAGGGGAGATCCGGTTGGGCCAGGCGGGTCATGGAAATTGGGCTTCTAAAGGGATGAGCTTGAAACAATTGCAAAATTAGTCACTTTGGATTCAAATTTTAATTAAAACTAATTTGTGTGGTTAAACTACTATATATATTTTTGGCGTTAGATAGAGTACTGGAAGTCAATGAGATAGAGTGTTGGTGGCTACTGGTTGAAATTTAGGTGTTAGGGCTTCTAAATGTCTAATAGTAAATTAGTAATAGAGAATAGAGATAGAGTACCGGAAGTGGAAGAAGTGTTTTTGATTATTTAATATATATATATATATATATATATATATATATATTCTTAACGGGTTAACGGATTATCCATTAAGAAAATTGAATAATCCGCCCCCAAATCGATAAGCCATTAATAAAAAAAATTCAATCCGTTCCCCGTCCGTTAAACCGTTAACCCGATACCAATAAGCCATTAAGTTTCGATTTCGGTTCGGTTTTCGGTTTCGGTTCGATTTTGAACACCCCTACCATGGACCATTTTGATCATATTTTCTGATACTTTTAGAGTGAGAGAGAGGGTCCTAGAGGGAGAAGTGATCTTCATTAAGTTGTTCTTCAATTCTCACTTAAAACCTTGAGGATTATTAAGAGAGGCACCTAGGTCTTCTTCCTTAGAGGTAAGATTCTATTATCAAAACTCTTAATTTCAAAATATAACTAGAATGGGCCATTAGTAAGGTAATTCATGAGGATGTGAGTTCTTACCTTGCATGCATGTGTTCCTATGGTATGTAGGAAGGTTGTAAGTTAAAGATAGAAAAGAATGGGGTGTGGGTTGGTGGAGTATTTCACAAAAAAGGCCTTAAAACATTAATGCACACCTAGTGTTTGATAATATGCTCAAATGAGCTAAAACCATGTTCATCTTCCTAATTTTGGTCCAACTTGTTATATTTATAAAATAGATTGAAGTTGCTAAGAATTTCGGATCATTTTAGAGTTTGAGAAGCTCAATTGAGGTATGTTGGCTAACCCCCCCTCCCCTCCTCCTTTTTTTCTTAGAATCGAATCCCACGATTTTCATGTAATTGGAGTAAGTCCTTGATCATTATTGAATTGGCTTTTCCTAATGTGGTTGTATCGGACGCCATGCTGCACACATGGTGGTACTGTACTGAACATTATAATGAAATTATGGTAATGTCTCAAATGAGATGGCCTAGCCAATCGGGCCGAGATCGGACTTCGTGTAAGAATACGGAGATATTGTGAATTGTGAGATATTGGTGTTAAAAATCACCCAACCTAATAATATGGAAATTGACTTGAAAACGTATATGATCCTTAACTTGTTGTTTTAATATTATTTGAACCCTTATTGAATTCTTGACTGTTCCTCTTGTATTATTATTCATTCTATTGAGTTGGCGTTTAGCTTTACATACTAGTCTATTCGACGGTATTAACGTCCCTTTTGCCGGGGACGCTGCATCTTTAAATGGATGCATGTGGTTACATAGCAGACAGTGTTGATCACAGATAGTACTGCATTCTCTTCTCAGCGGACTCAGTGAGCCCCATTTCATTTCGGGGTCATGTATTATACTTTTTGTTTATATTGCGGTCACTTTTTAAGGTATAGCCGGGGCCTTGTTGTCGGCACCATCTTTACTCTCTTTTGTATCTTTAGAGGCTCCGTAGACACTATGTGGGTTGTATATGGGTGTTGGGAATGCTAAACAAGTTATGTTGTGTTTGATCATTTGTTCCGCTCGAACTATAAGAAATATGTATTTTGAGACTTAAAGGCGCAATGTCTAATGAAACGATTTAGGATTGTATGAATGAGCTTCCTACTGTTAATTAATGAAATCGCGTCTTGTCTTGATCATGGGTGAAATGGGTAGAAAGTATCTAACAGGCTTGCTTAGCCGGGTTCACTCAGTTGAACGCCGGCCGCGCTTCCCGAGGTTGGGGCGTGACAAGATGGGGATCCATATTAATTTCGCCGTATTAATCTTCGATGGTTCTTTGGTCTTTTTTCTATTATACGATTGTTGTATGAGCTCGCAATAGATTAGTGTGATTAGAAGGAATCTTGTGGATGAAATACTTTGTTAAATCGCAGACAACGGCGGCTAGCTGTTTCATTTACGTTTTAGTGGGTTAATTTCACTAATGGTAATCCAACTTATTATTTATTTCACAAAAGTCACTTAACTATTTTTTATCACTTAAAAGTCATTTAACTTTATCTTTGTAACTTAAAAGTCATTCTAATTCAAAACCTACAAAATATCCAATAAAAAATATGACATGACATTACATTTAATTAAAAAATTTAACAAGAATGACACATAAGCTTAAATAGACCATATCTAAGTTAGACCCATTCCGATTTGACCTATAACCAAAATGGATTATTAATATTTAAACAATTAACTGGACTAGCACTTTGATTTTATGATTAATTTGTAGAAAAAGAAGTCTAAGCAATTTTAGAAAAATTAGGTCTTTTGAATTTATCTTTAAGTTTTGGTAGTACATTTACGGTCAATGACACAATATGTTGTCTCTTTCTTTTGTCCAAATTATCGCTATACGTTGTCTACGATTTTGGTGTGTACTGACAATTTTTACTATGCAATTTTATTGTGGGTGTTTCTCACTGAGCAGTATTTTTATCTGTTAGTATTGCTTAATAAGCAATATTTTGACTTTAATGGAATAGTAATTTGTGAAAATAGGTTCTTATTAGCTTGTTGTTCTTGTCTGCTATTGGTGCATTTAATTATTATGTGAGATTGATATGGTAGTATTTTAACTTCATGGAAAATTATAAAATGATATGACTAATGAAAAAATTGGTTATGTGTTAGTTTTGTTCATAATTTTAATGAAATTATAGGTGGTAGTATTAAGGTTATTACGTAACAAATTAAGTAAGATATTTTTAGCACAAAATAATTATTTTCTTCTTTTCCTTCTAATCGTCAAAATATTAAAACTCATTTGGGTTATAGGTCAAATCGTGCTGAAGAAGAAATGAGTCTAATTTAGATATGGTCTATTTAAACTTATGTGATATAATTGTTAGATTTTTTAATTAAATGTAATGCATGTCATATTTTTTATTGGATATTTTGTAGGTTTTGAATTAGAATGACTTTTAAGTTACAAAGGTAAAGTTGAGTGATTTTTAAGTGATGAAAAATAGTTAAGTGATTTTTATGAAATAAATGATAAGTTGGATGACCATCAGTAAAATTAATCTCGCTTTAGTCAGTCCACTAAATTTAAATATTACGGTTCTCTATATATTTTGAATGGAAAAGAATGAATTAATCCCATGGTTTTGTCGAATTACTAGCAAACTGTGGGCAACAAAAAAGAAAACCCAAGTTCCCAACAGCAGCACACTCTGTCTCATGTTCATCGGAATTCCTTGAACTTGGGATTTAAAGCAACATGTGTCATTTGTTTATATGGTAGTTAATCTATGGTCGGGTATTAAAAAATGTAATTAAATAAAGTATAGTTCATCGACGTAATTACTGCGTGTGAAATAATTACACAATTATTATCACTTCGGAGTTTATTACAGTTAAAATTAATATAATAAACTATACTAGTAACAATATAAAATTCTAAACAAAGTTGAAGGTTTCCACTAATCATAATTCATGTAACTTACATTTACCATTAAGTTACGATGGGATGAATATAATCCCTCCCTCTTTGATTAATAATTTTTGGTTCTAATTTTAGCAAAAGAAAAAACAAATTGGTAGGGCATAAGGAGCATTTCCCTTTTAGTAATTTTATAGCATGTTTGGCCGCACTTCTAAGATTAATTTAATTCTGAAAAATATTTTTCTTAAAAGTACTTTTAAAAAAATTACTCCTGATGGTAAGCAATTTTTGTTTGACTATTCAATTTGAAAAATATTTTTGAACAATAATTAGTATTTGGCCAGAATTTTAAGAAAAAATATTTCTATATGTATTTTTTTTTTAATCAAAAATGCTTTAAAAAAAATTACTCTTGGGAGAACCTACTTTTTGTACTTCTAAAAAATTACTTCTACTTTTACTTAAAGTATTTTTTTTCTTTTCTAAAAGTTTGGCAAAATATCTTAACTTTGGAAAAAAATATTTTTGATAAAAAATACTTTTGATCACAAAAAAAGCACAATTTTACTGAGTAATTACTAATTAATCAGAGCTCGAATAAGAATATCAAATAGATATTTAAAAAAATAAAAAAATTGCAGCTCATATTTTTTTGGGTACATTATTATAGCTTATGTGCCCATACCTAAAACCTCATCAAACCAAAACGCTTGGGACCCACCCTCACATGCGGGGGAGTTTTGACTTTTGACCCACCATCCTTTAAAGATTTCCGCATGATCCAACGCTCCTGAATTCACTCGATCAATCCCAGTACACCAAATCTGGACCGTCCATTGTCTGGACCACCACCTTAAATACCTCAAGTTGTCGGTGTCTGTTCTATGTTCCCTCATCTAACTTCAGTCGACTCATTCCTGTCCTTCATGTGACCGACACAGTCACTAAGAACCCGTGTTCTGGGACCATTCTAAGCCAAACTCGCGTAAAATACACGTGCCACCTCACTTTTCATTCCTCCCCGTTATTTTAATCTTTTAAAAACAAATTAAGCTTGTTATTCTAAATATGTTATATATTCCATTCCTTTCATCCTATTTGACTACGCACGAATCTTAAAAAAAATAAAAAAGAATTTTGAATATTTGATATAAAATGAGTCATATATATTTTGCGTGGTTATAAATTGTTGTATCAAATTATTTATAAATATGAAAATGAGTCATTCTTTTTTACACTGACTAAAAGGAAATAAGTTCACATAAATTGAAATAGAGGGAATATGTGTTTTTATTGCATAGCTGTTTAAATTATATAGTCCAAAATTTATAAAAGAGACCATTTTTATGAAATATACTCTCTCCGCTTTAATTTGCATGGTGGCTTTTGATTGGGTAAGGAATTTTAGAAAGAATACGAGAATTTTAAAATTTATAATTTTGAATGTTTTATGTTATTTTTATGGCTATTAAAGTATATCATTAAGATAAAATGATAAATTTAAAGTTAATATTTTTAAATTTATAAAAGGCATATTTTAAATTAAATCGATAAGTAAAGAGTATTAAATAAATAGACAAGAAAAAGTGCTAAAAAGATAGTGACATAAAATAAAACTGAGAGAATCTACAAGGATTATGGTCCAATTCATCTTAACTAAAGGTTTCGAGTTGAAGTAATTAAAAAGAATTATGATATAAAGTGCTTTCTCCTTTTAATGACCCTTATAAGATACAAATTCAAAATATTCGGGACTCTAAAGTGAATACCTAAAATCGGGTGAAAGACTAAAAAAGTCGATAGAGCAATTTAATGAGGTATTATCAGCATGCTTCAAAAATTATTTGTATTTGGTAGCTGAAAAAATATATAAAATTTATATAATTTTTGTATATAGTATAAAAAATATTTATATATATAAAAAATATATCTTATTCGACTATTATTCCAAGAGCGATTATACAATGACATTTTTTTAAAAATTTAATTGATTTGTAGCGAGCGCGTGGGTAGTAAGGGCGTGAAGAAGTAATAATTGGCGTGTTAGGAAATTCATGCACAAAGAGAATAAGTCGTCTACGGATTGTCTCTTCTTTATCATCCTATAAAAATTAAGTCCCACGTTCCCTTCTCATTCATCATATTCACAACTTGCAACCAAATTCTTCATCTGTTTTATTATACAACTTAATCGAAACTACTTCAATATTTCATCGGAAACGAACAATCAAAGAAGTTATCAGTTAATCCAAGAATAGAAATGGCAGCTGCAACGTACGAGAAAGATGATCTAAATTTAAAGGCAACTGAGCTAAGATTAGGTCTACCTGGGTCAGATAATGAAGTGGAAAAACCAGCATCTTCTACTAGTCTAATTGCTGCTAAAGTTAGCAACAAAAGACTTTCATCAGAGATGGATAATGGAAAAAATAATGAATCCACATCAAAGTAAGTACTCCCTCCGTTTGACAGCTTCCAAAAAAGAAAATATGACAGCTTTCTAATTTTTAAAATAATTTGATGATGTTTAATAAACAATTTTTGTTTTGATAATTTTCAGAGCACAAGTTGTTGGTTGGCCACCAGTTCGATCTTACCGAAAGAATGTTTTACAAGCAAGCTACGTGAAAGTTAGCATGGATGGAGCAGCTTACCTTAGAAAAATTGACCTTAATCTTTACAAAAGCTACACAGAGTTACTCAAGGCTTTAGAAAACATGTTCAAGTGTTCCATTGGTAAGTTAATATTTCAAAATTTAGAGTCCTATATATTATCACTTTGTCTCAATTTATGTGATATAACTCGAATTTTAAAAGTTAAATTTCTTTATATATTTGAAAACTATATAAAAATATAAAAGTTACAATAATTAATATTTTAAGATATTTAAAAGGCATATAAAAAATTACGGTTAAAAAAAAACTGTTTGATTCTCGATATTCTACCTGCATATATGTAATATAAACTGGGATAAGAGGAGTATAGTAATTTTTCCCCCCACATCTAGCTGAAAATAATGTATCAATTGAATCTACCGAATTAACCTTCCATAGATCTGCCTCTCATATAGTCCTACTATATATAAATTTAACTGATGGATCAAATTAAGTCTTATGTATTTTTTTTTTTATCTATGAATTTCAGGAGTATACTCAGAAAGAGAAGGTTACAATGGATCTGATTATGTACCAACTTATGAAGACAAAGATGGTGATTGGATGCTTGCTGGTGATGTACCTTGGGATATGTTTATCAACTCTTGCAAAAGGCTTAGAATTATGAAAGGATCTGAAGCTAAAGGTTTAGCATCTTCGTAGACAGTGACGGATCCAGAATTTAGATGATGGGTTGGTCTTGCGTTCGAAAAGTTCTGAAATATTTATCTAACTCTATCTACTTGTGTTTTCACGACACACCGTATAAGGTTCGGCTTCAAAGTACTGGATTAGATCTGCCGAATCTGCAAACTCATTGTTGGATCCGCCACTACGTGTAGAATCCGCTAATTGGGTTCTTCAAGAAACTGGGAAATATATTCAGATCTGCAATCAAATCAACGTGAACAAGAAAGAGAGAAGGTCTGGGGATTATTTATATCTCCATGTTTTTAGTCTTGTATAGAGAAAGTATAGCTTCAGCTTTTCTTGTACAAAGAGTTTTTTGTATTTGTTTTTTGAATGTATTTTCAAAGAGTATATACATATACATATACATATACAATATGGGGTCAGAGATTAAAAAAAAAATTAGCGCAATATCAAATGTTATGTTGAATGTTAATTCCTAAACTTAATCCTAGAAAAGCAGTAAAACATTTAAAAGTTCACTTAGTATTGTAGTGTGTTGGGAAAAGTCATTCAAAAATCACTACTAGAAATTCGGTCAAAAAACCGACCAAAGTTCAACTTCGGTCTGTTTTTTGGTCGATTTTTTAAAATATTTTATTTTTTATTTTTTTTACGAAACTGACCAACTTTGGTCGGTTTTCTTTGGCGCAAAAATGCGGGAAACTATTTTTGAGTCCCGCAAAATTTATTTTTCAAGAAACCAACCAATTTTGGTCGGTTTTCAATTAAAATAAATAAAAATTAATATTAAAAAAACCGACCAAAATTGGTCGGTTAATTCAGCCGGTCATTTAAAAAAACCGACCAACTTTGGTCGGTAATTTTACTTTTTATAAAACCGACCAACTTTGATCGGTTATTTTCGTGCGAAAATACAATTAAAGAGTATAAATCAAATAAAAGACAGTCTTAAAACAAAATGCACCAATGGTCTAGTGGTAGAATAGTATCCTGCCACAGTACACACCCCGGTTCGATTCCTAGATGGTAAATCTTTTGATTACATAATTAAAATACCGACCAACTTTGGTCGGTTTTTTTTTTGCAATATTTTTTTTTTTGAATTTAATTGACCGACCAAAGTTGGTCGGTAATTTTCGACCAACTTTGGTCGGTATTCTTTTCCGACCTCTAAAATACCGTCCACACGTAAATGGTGACAGTCATTACTGACCAACTTTGGTCGGGTTTTTTGGTCGGTTTTTTTGATCGGTTTTTACCGAATTTCTAGTAGTGAATACTCTTAACATGATAAAGAGCGATCAAGAAAACATTAGATTTATATATTCAGTATAAACAGCTTTGAGTGATAGACTAATCTTAAGCTTTTGGCTAAAACAAGTGTTGTAAGCCGTTTTCTTAAAGAGTTTATACTCAATTTAGAGCAAACGCAATTTTCCCATAAACATTTTAAAATGTATGATAAGAGCAATTACCACAAAATTACTCAAGCAAAAGAAAACAACTAAAAAAAACAGAACTCTATTGAAAATGGAATTTATTTCTGCCCTCAAAATCTCCCCGCCCACCGGTAAAAGGATACTTCGTCCGCTTCAATTTATGTGTCTTACTTTTCTTTGTAATATGATTCAAAACGAATGTTATATTTATATATATAGTAAGTTTTTTAACTCAACATTCTCATTGTATAATGACAGGTAGTAAACGATGGTTACATGTTAGAGGAAGTAAATTAAACTGCTGTGTATTCAGTATTGTAAGGGTTAAAGAGAATGAATGAATGATAACAATACAACATTTCCAAATGTTACAACATATCCTCTGCACCAATTTTGGATTGAAGGGTATAAAGAGAATTGAAAATAAAAAGCTTGTAAGATTTGTATATACCTAAGAAGCTACTGTTCAAACTACTCTGATCTTCGACTATCTTTATGATTGCTGTAGACAGGTAACAACAACATAGAGCCAATGTTCCTTCTCCCATAACATCGCCAATAAACCACAAATATCGCAGCTATCACATATATGGGAATTGCCCATCTGCAGCACCAAACAAATGAAACATTTAGAAACAAAAATATTAGAATATCCTCAATCGTCATTAAATCCGCTGCTAAAACACTACTCCCTCCGTTTCATTTTATATTGCAATGTTTGACTAAACATGGAGGTCAAGAAAAACAAAGAAACTTTTGGCACATACAAAAGGATTCTCAGTATTTGTCGTCTCAAACATGCCATGACATTTCTATGACTACAAGAGTATGTCTTTAAGGATATAGAATGAGAAATTTAAAGTTAAAGAGTTTCCAAATATAAAAAGATCATTCTTTGTGAAACATACTAAAACAGAAATGTCATATAAAATGGAACATAGAAATTACTTTTACTTCAAGACTACAAAACTAAATTTTTTTTACAGTTTGAGCTTCAAAAGGAAGTAACTACTATACAAAATGTGCCTAGCTGTCATATGACCATGATACACAAGGATGGCCGTATCTAACACATCATGACTGACCATCACAGAAAGCAACTCTGCTTAATGGCTCCTACAATACTCTTGTACTATGCTTAAAGATACTTAAAAATGATACTCCCTCCATACGACACACTTTCCATATTAGTCCATTTCAAAAAAAATGATACATTTCTATAATTGGAAATAATTCAACTTTAAACTTTTCATTTTATCCATTTTACCCTTAATAAGAAGCTTTTATAACCGCACAAATGTCATGATCCCACAAAGCTTTTACCCCTTAAGCGTTTAAGACCACAAGTTTCAAAAGTATCCATCTTTTCTCTTAAATTTCGTATCAAGTCAAACTATCTCATCTAAATTGAAACAAAGGGACTAAAATTTAAGCAATAAAAGGTAAAATTTCATGTTACCTGTCCAGATCAAGGATAGGATTATACACAAGTGTTTCCCATGTTGCTAGAAAAGAATGCCACACTGGATTGTGGTAAAGTGACTCGGCGGACAAAAACATCCTTTTATATGTTTCTAAGAAGATGAAAAGTATCCATGCGCCAATCTCGACCAAAAAAAACTTTATAACGAACCGCCCTAACACCACCATAACAAGTGAGAAAACCACCAGCCAATTAAATAGTCTCTGATTGTATTCCTTAATGAATAAAGATTTTGACTTCCTCAACATCTGCATAATTATAAGATACAGACAATTATACTGCTGAGAGTAGGTTACATTAAACACAACAATTAAAGATAGTAATAAAAATTTCCAATGATGAAGTTAGAAAGAGCTAAAAACTAAGTGTGGGAAAACCTTCATCATTCGCTGTTCGTATTTGCTTTTAGAAGGTCCGACACATTCTTTTACAAAACTTTGGTTGCATTGGAGGAAGCCAGTGTTGAATTTTGCCATTGAAGGAAGTCTGAGGGTCTGAAGTTCGTCCATTTTGTCTTCACATCTAGTATAAAAAGCCTCACACACCTTTGAGGATTGATATTCATTTGCCAACTTGATATTCTTATACTCCTGAAAAAACATGAAATTAGGCAAAAAATTGCAAAATTTTTAGAGATGCATAAAACCATGCCTTGCTACTCTAAATCTTAACCTTTTCAATCTCCTCGTCCAATTGATCAACTGATCTCTTTGCATGCTGACGACCAAAATGTTGTTCATCAAAAACTTTCATTGCAGCATCTCTGTGCTCTTCATGAGTTTTTTGCAAAGACTCTGCTCGTATTGGTAAAACTGTGTTAGCCATCTGGTCAGTGTACAGTTTTAGACACCGCTCTAAAATACCCTTGTTAAAAACCTCCACAAGGGATCCCGTAGATGAAATCTCTCCTTTATTCAAGGCATCAAGTATCTGAAACCAATTTACCATTAAAGATAAAAGTTTAAAACAATCTCTACCGCTCTCCAAAAGCAGTTAAACTAAAACCAGGAAAGTTAACAGATAAGACACAAAAACCTGCTCAAGGAATGATACGAACTCCTTTCCATTGAGAGATTTGCCCTGGACAATCTTTGGACGAATAATAGATGCTACAACTTCTTTCAAATGCTCTCTCTTCTTGACATAATCAGGATCCAGCTCAGCGTCATTCATGTCACAAAGCTTGGTACGCTGAAGATGAGGCTGCAGAAGAGCTAAGAGTGTTGATGCATCATTCTGAGTTCTAATTAGAAAAATGCTTAGCTGACAAGATATCAAGTTTGCTACAATATCCTCAGCAAGCATCTTTACTGTTCCACAAAGGGGGGGGGGGGATACACCTGCTTAGGGATATTTAAACAAATTATAGTACAAAGAATTTGATTTGTTTCCCCCTTCCATACTATCCCAAACCTTCCTCCACCCACACCTACCTCTGAAAACAAGAAAAGAAGATTGAGGAAAAGAAACAATGAATGTGATGCCATGGTCATAGGACAGGTACATGCTTGAATATCCAGTCACATCAAGATATAGGAGAATAATGAGAAGAAAAATACAGAGTCAGCACACTCGAAATATCTAATATTGGCGGGGCTGACAGCATGGCCACTGCCCAGAAGATTATCTAATCTATTTATACAGCCACAAAATCGTTGGAGAGACAACTGCATACCATAAGAAGAATGATGATTGATCATAGAAGTGCCTGGCGTCTACCACTAGGTAACAAATAACATCAAGAATTAGCATACAGGACTAATATTAAGAGCATACAAAGAAAAAAAATTAATGAACAAAGAGACCAAGCATAAAGTGTGCATGCCCAGAATTATAAATGAAGCTTTTTGAGGTCAGAATAGAGGACATTTTTTTTAGCAGTCAAAGCGGCAAAGAAGATGTCTAAATGAATCCAAGTCAACTATTGTCATCGCAGTAAGTTATGAATTACAACATCAAGAAGAAAAGATTGATGCATAGCAAAGGTAAGTTCATACTTGTGGTAAGCTGAAGGCTGTGCTATTGTCGCCCATTACAGCTAATGAATCTCGAATCTGATTCACCTGATACAGTATAATGAACCACAACAAATAAAATATATCTAGTTATGCAAGCATCTTTATAATTTGCAGAATGCAGTAGATAAAAGTACCTTATCAATATTTCTATCACCTGCAGAAACATAAAGATAAAACCACAGTTAACCTTTCATTAGAGGCTGCCTTCATTAGACTAATGTTATTTACTTACATTCAAATAAACATAAGTAAACCTACCATCACTATTGGGGACTCGTCGCAGAGCTTCGTTGACCATTTCTTGCACAGACTTTCCTTCTGTTATGTAGTAAAAGCTTAGACAGATTACATGAGAAGGAATACAAGACCGACAAAAGGCACCTTCAGTGCGACTCAGAAGAAAAATGACCATACTGCAACAGATGTACCATGCAACTGAATACAATTATATTACCCTAGACATATGTTTAAAGCTGTATTCCTTAAACACACGGCATTCACATTTATTAAAATGCAGTTATGGACATATATGGCATTTTTTTCTCGACTTACGTAGAAAATCATGCTGGATAAGCCATAGGAGTTTTGCAGGTTCGAAAGCAATGTCTTGCCCCTACACAACATCCACCACATAAGCATGCCACTTATCTTGTTAAGAATCTGTTTCTTCCTTTCTTTCCTTGACCCTTTTGTTGAGGTGAAAGATTAATCAAAGATAGATGCTTACCTTCACTCTGGAGAGTGATGAACATCGATGAAGCAACAGAGTCAAAAAATAAAAGAGGCCGTGAATAACTTAGAAACCAAAGAAGTCATACATGAGACTAAAACTTTTGAAACAATTGGTTAGAAATTGGACCTTCCATAGAACTCTTCAGCAAGTTCATGTGCAAATGAAAGTCGGGATATGTCAGCTTCACGGATCTAAAACATAAAACAAATGCATAAAACACCATTAAGGAAGTCGATCTTTCTTGTACGCCAAGAGGCTAGTATATAAGCTGCCGCCCATAGAGTCACAACCTGGAGCATATTAAGATACCAATATTCAATCTATATATTAGACATGCATGAATATGTGGAGCAAGAACTGCCTTTAGTACAATCTTGTTCTGTTAACTTTGCACGTGCTGGCCTCTCACGTGGATTATACAAATGACAGAATAAAGCATTTGCACAATAGTAGCAGGTATGATTTTGAATCAGCTAAGATACTCTTTATAATAAAGCAATACATATCTGACTCAACCACTTTATATATTGCTAAATGCAACAGAGCTTGAAGGAGACTCTAGATTAAACTAATTCTATTCATCAACCGTTCTCAGCAGAGAAATACTCACATTTCTATTCATGATCTATTAGTCCTTCTTAATTATTGCTCTTGTCAATACCTCACAAGAATTACTCTACCATAAGAGAAAGCCTGATTCAAGGAACTTAAATATAGTAGTGACATGTTTAGCATACACACTCGCAAATGAAGAGAGTGAAAGTCATAGACAGAGTAACAAACCGTCTCAGGTAGATTATATATAAGCACGGAACTCAGAACAGTTGCAAGGGCAAAAATCCTGCATAACAAAGAACAAAGAAACATGCTTAGTCACACATTATTGTACAAATGTTATCTCACAGGACTTCAATATTACCGATCATCATATACGTTTGACTTTCCAATACTTTCAAAACCTTCAGTGTCAAGGTAGAAAACAGAAGTTTTTACTCCATTGATGTCCAACTCTATTGGATTACCCCAAACCCATATCCCTGGAAGAAGAGGGAAACGTCATGTTAAATAATGTCTACATCTCCCTAGTACAGACAGCACCCAGCAAAATCTTGCATACACACCTTTTGTCTTAGTATCGCGCATATGCCCAACACCAAAACCTATTAACATAGAGCTCGAAAAATCAGTTGCATATGAAAATGCACGGTAACCTTAAGCTTCCAAATTAGCAGCAACCTAACAAGTAAAAACACAATTGTGAACTTAAATAGCAAGTCTTGAGGATCCACCTTCATTACAGGAAAAGGAAAGAAGCTGATTAAGGAGGAATGATTTTCCCGAACGATATGGACCAATTACCTGGTCAAATTTGCAGCAACAATGTTATAATACAAAAAAGATAGGTGCAACAGGAAATTTAGATAACAAGAACAGATGTTTAACAAATGCTTCAGCGTAAACATATTGAGCCAGTGCAAAACTTATTCAATAACTCAATTCACCAAATAATATCAAGGTGACTCCAATTTCAAGGCTCTTTTGGTCACATAATAGTTTTATTTTGGTTCAAAAACCAAGAGATTAATGCAAAACTTACAGCAACAGCTGCAATGGGTGTTGTTATCTTCTCTATTGCCTCTAGTCCTTCTCTTGAAAGGCGAAGTTTCGTGTGACCGGTATCAGGCTCTACAATAGGAAACCTGTCAAATATAACCATAGCAATATCTAGAAACATCAGAAAGGCATGGAGCAACAACACAAAGATAGCACAAGTAACAGTCCCAATATGTACAAAATAAGAAAACACTGAAACCATACCAAGTAAAGTTTAATGAAACAACATCAACAGTTCAACTAAGCCACAAAATGCCATAATCTAATCAAAAGTTGAAGCCATTCCTGCTCAATTAACATTATTGGTCCACACTACATAGCTTTTCAATAGTAAAATAGCTTCTTTTTTGGGATAAATTTCAATTATATAACTCTTTATCATTCTAATATGATACCAGAGGCGGAGCCATGATTTGAAGTTTATGGGTTCGGGGTTCTAATCCTTTCAAGTTAATGAGTTCTAAATTAATAATTTATACATATTTAATAGATTTTTTAAGACAAATACATGGATTGGACCAAAGTGACTGGGTTCGGCCGAACCCATACTCAATGGGCTAGCTCCGCCCCTGTATGATACCTCAAAAAAGCAATAATTTAAGTTATATACACTGACAATATAAAGTAGTGAATTTAACGTGTGATAGCAGGTCAATTATATTACTATGTTTATCGGAAATTTACTTGTAATTACCTAGTAATTGACCTGATTGTGTAGCTATATTTTACGCCGCGGATACACAAAACTTAAACTCTATCTGAAATGCTGGTAACAAGACTATAAGGCAACTGTGAAGTGTACCATTCAAATATCATGGAACGAACTATTGCTCTAGTGGTAAGTACCCTCCACTTCCAACCTCTCTTCCAACCAAGAGGTTGTGAGTTCGAGTCATCCCAAGAGCAAGGTGGAGAGTTATTGGAGGGAGGGAGCCGATGTCTATTGGAAACAGCTTCTCTACCCAGATAGGGGTAATGTCTGCGTAACACTACCCTCGCCAGACCCTGTTATTATACTGGGTTGTTGTTGTTGTTGTTGAACTACATTACTAATGCCATTCCAAGATTATAAACAAAGCAAAAATTCAAAGTCAAAGAAGTAAACTTTAAGATGCATGCACAAAAGTGTATGTAAAAAATTCAGTAAAAAGGCTTACGCTTGATGAAAATTATCAATAGAAAAGGACCCAGATGCAAGAAAACAGAAAATGAAGGAGAAAAAACTGATTTGATAAAAAAGCTTCATTCTTGATCTTGGGTATTACTTGTTATCTTGCAAATGCCTTAAAGGTACAAGTTGAGCATTTAAGGACAAAATGAAGAAAAAAAGAACAACTTTTGTTTTGAAATGTTTTGATAAAGGGAAGCGTGTGATCTTAAGAAAAAAGGAGAAGCCATGTCCGAGGGTGCAGGTTAAGGATCGTGGCCTGTTTTTTGTTTAAGAAAATGCCTGTATTTTGAGGTTTCAGAAAACAGCAGGTGAGCTCAAAGTAGGAGATTCTTGCCGCCCAAATTAGGAAAGTAAGAGAGTGAGAGAGAAGAAATCTTAGTAAGGATTTGGGATGACTTTGCTTCTAAGTTCGTTAATCTGCAGCTTTATTTATCTTCTATTTTTTCCATTAGCTTTATTTTATCTTAGTGCTTAAAAGGTCAACCCTTAATTTTACTTTGAACTATATTCCACCCATTGCACTTTATGTAAATTTATTTGACGCTTTTAAAATAGTAAGTAAAACTTCTGCAATCTGATTTGAAGCATGATATTTGTGCAACTATAAAATATATTATAAAAACATAAAAAGAGGAATTTAATATTATTTTTAAATATGAAAAGAATCATTATTTATTTGAAAACTAAAAAGGGATTGTGACATAAAATAAAACAGAAGTAATAACTGTTCAATTATCATTTCCAGAGCAGATTTGGAAGTTCATACTGAAAATATTACTATTATTTAGTAGTAATAATAATGAGGTACAACCGTACAAGGTTAACTGATATCGTCGAATATATCGTCTCTTATATATATCCTATCCCTTAATACACTTCAAAATAGTGACACAGAGTTAGATAGCATAAAGACATTTAATGGAACTAGAATAAAATCAAAGTGTAAAGCTTTTAAAGTGAAATTGAAAAATGCATTTTATTTATAAAGTCAAGTAGACTTTGGTGGTTCAAAATAGTCATAGAATGGTACAGTGCTGTCCAAGTGGTGCTACTTTGGCAACGATGAATCGAAATTGATATCAAATTGCACGTTTGGCTAAGATGTTTAGCTAAGATGGAGTTGCAATTATACCCTCCAATCGTCCAGGTCAACAGATATTAATTCAAGCAAGTACGAGTTCCTCCACGATGTCCATATTCATGGAGCAAGTTTTTATAAATCCATTTTCCTAGAAGAAGATGATGATGGCCTAATTGAAGTTTCAATAATCAAATATCTCTTACTCTTAGTTGCAGCCACCAATGCCATAGAAACCACCCTTACTTCACTAGGTCCCTTAGTCCTTCCCTTATCGGAAAATTTTATTTTCTTGAAAAATCTTGTTATGAGACGATTGTTTGGGGTTGAAAATGTTATATATATATATATATATATATATATATATATATATATATATATATATATATGTATGTACCAAATTTCAAATTGTCTATTGATCATTATATTTCTTCCCCACAAGTGGGAGGGTTAGCAGTACTGAATCAACAGAAAAAACTTTGGATTTAGAGATGTGGAAATGGAAACTTGAAAAATTACATTGAAACGATTAGGGAATACTTCAAGTAGCTCAATTTGATATGAATTGGCTTATTCAGAGGCCAAGAGGAGAGAATCAAGAAAGGTGATAAAATTTGGAAAATGGCTTTGGGCTCGGGTTTCAAATGTATCAGTGTGATTTGGCTTACCACAAAGGATGTTGATGGAAATGACGTGAAAAATGCATGGAATGAAGAGAGGGAAGCTCTTGATCTCAACTTGGACAACATTGAAGCATCCTATGACTATTTTGAACCACCTAATAGCCTGTTTTGCCAATTTTTTTTTGGGCCAAAAGTATTTTTTCCCCAAAAAATAAGGTGTTTGACCAAACTTTTAGGAAGAGAAAAAAATGATTTTGAGGAGAATTTGAAAAAATTACCTTTTTCTCCTAAAACACTTTTGAAAAAAATACACTTAGAAGCGGTTTTTAAAAATTTGGCCAAATACTAATTACTGTTCAAAATTACTTTTTAAATTAATTAGCCAAACACCAACTGCTTATCACAAAAAACACTTGTTAAAATAGGTTGATTTTAAAAACTCGACCAAACTGGCTATAAGTCAACTTGATTTTGATCATAGTGTATTTTTCAATTAACGGTTATGAGCTTTGTTTGGGCTGCCGTTTGAGTATTAAATAGTTTTATAATTATTAATTTGCAACGTACCTACTTGCTTTAACTTTAAATGATTACAACTCATCCTACATTACTTAGGTAGGTGGCTGAAACTTTTAGTCCACCATATTTTCCTTGTATATGTATAGATAATATATTTTTTCAAAACAACTATATCAATTATATCGAAAAAATATGAAGTATAATTAATTTGGAAAAAAAACTTTAAAATATTTACAACCCAGAATTAAACCACCTAAAAGTCGACTTTATAACAATACACCAGACTTTTCGAAAATTCTACGTATGTTGCTGTGTAGATCATTATCCACATTTTTGATTTCTGCCTATCAATGGATCTTATACGAATAGCGGTCGGCTTTACTTTTTACTTTTTTTCTAGCCGACATACATAGATTTTATATATATATATATATATATATTATATATCCGTCGATTATTTTAATTTAAAAAATTATGTGGGTGGTTATTAAGGTTAATTTTTCCTAACTCAAGTGAACCGCAACTTTGGTTTGGGCCTTGGTTGTCAGGTAGATCGGGTTTACAAGAGTTTAGTGGCCCAATCAATTGAGGGTAAACTGGTAATTCAACGAAAATTCGAAATTAAAAGAAAGTCAAAATTTCCGAATTCCCTCCAAAACAAACCGCCAAAGTTACTTTGGATCCTTTTCAAGACAGATAAACAAGAACTGGGGCAGTAAATCAAACAGTTAAGCTGCATTTCAGATCTACAGTGGAAAAAAGGTACTCTCCTCTGCTAAAGGCAGATCTACAATTTTAAGTCGTTCTCTGTAGAATATTACTTTATTCACTTCTGGTTTATGCCAACATATGCGGATTTAGTGTGTATGTGTGTGTAATTGTTCAAAACTATAGAGTTTAACCAGAATTTTTAGAAACAGCAAAGAAGCCAATGATATAATAGTTGCTTTTTGTTCCCTTGTAAGATTTGAAAGCCAAAGCAAAACTCTAACTTTTCCTCTTTTTTGTTTTGTTTTCTGAGCAGTGGAGTTTTGAAGCTAAGGAAAAATGGCAGGAAAAGGAGGGAAAGGGCTAGTAGCGGGGAAGACAACAGCTGCAGCGGCTGCTAACAAAGACAAAGACAAGAAAAAGCAGCCTATCTCTCGTTCTTCTCGTGCTGGCCTCCAGGTAAATACATAGTTTTACTTAGTTAAGAGCAGATCTTGTCTGATTTTTATAGGATTTGAAATTGCTGTTGTAAGTATTTGTATATTGAGGTTAATGAACAGCTGTAAAGTTAAAAAAAAATAAAATAAAAATTCTGAAGTCTTGCATGGTTCTATGGAGGTTTTTACTTTTTAGAATTGCTTTCAAATTCATAGTTTGGCTGCTTGTTCTATTCCATTGTGTATGCAACATTTATATATAGTCTCCTAAAATAGTGGTGGATCCAAGATTTAAACTTGACGTGTTTAACCTTAGGTTCAAATGTTGATATTTAGTTGAGATTTTAATAGTTTATCACTTGTATATTTATGCTCCATGTCAAAAGTATTGGGTTTGGTTGAACCTGTAGCAAATAAACTCCATCTGCCACTGTCCTCAAGTTAGGTAGTTCTCTGTTTAGAAAACACTATAGTATCAAGAAATTTCATGCTTTTGGACTGCCATTGTTTTCTTATCTTTGTTATGATGGACTTTAACTTTTAAAGCATGTGGGATACAGTGCCTAAAATGATGTTGGATTCTAAGTGGTGTCTTTTAGCAGTTTTTGATCTCTTCAAATATAATCTTTTTCTTTCTTTCTATAAGCATATGAAGTGTTGAGCATACCTCTCTAAATTGCTTTGATGAAATATCTGAAGATTAGCTTGTCAAAATCTTGGTATCAACATTATATAATTGCAACAAGGCACTTAGTCACTTACCATAAAAATGATCTATCATTCTAAATACTGTGGCATAGGATGTGTCTGTTACTGACATGTGACATTCTGAAAGTGCACACATGAAAAACTAACTGGGATGCTATCTTACCTTTTTGACATATTGAAAATTTGGGTATGTTGAATTTGTAGAAGGGGTGTAGCATCATTTTTTGATAATTTGGTTCTAAATAGTTCAGAACATTAAAATCCTTTTGGCAAAATAGAAGAAATCTGATATGTTGACAAGAAAAGGCCAGTTTCTTGTAACATCTCATGCAGGCCTGCAGGTAATACATAATTTTACCTTACTTTAGAGCAGATGTTGCTTGATTTCTATAGGATTTGAAACAACTACTGTAAGTGTTTTATCTCTTTTTATCCACCCAAATTCTGAATATACAACAATTACGTGGTTCCAAGGAGATTGAAGAATTGCTTTTCAGTTTCATACCAACTGCTTGTTCTGTTCCATTTTGTACATGTTTTTTTTTCCCTGGTTCGCAAAAGTTAGGAAGCTCTCTGTTCAGAACCAGCTATGGTATCAAGAAATTTGATGCTTTTGGAGTGCAAGTTTTTTCCTATCTTTCTTTTGGTGGAAGTTAACTTTTAAATAATGTGGGATGCAAGTCTATTTATATGTTGGATTCTATGTTTGCTGTTTAGCAGTCTTTGTTTTATCTTTACAAATCTAATCCTTTAGTTTCTTCCAATAAGCATACTGAGGTGATGAGTTAACTGGTCTAAATTGAGTATCCAAAGATCAGCATACTAAAATCATAAACTTTGCATCAAAATTCTATAATTGCAAGAACGTGACTTATCATAAAAGTTCTATCATTCCAAATACTGTGGGGTAGAATGATGTGACACCGAAAGTGCACACATGAAAAATTAATGGGATGCTATCTTACTCTTTTGTGATCTTGAAGCCTTGGGTATGTTGAATATGTAAAGGAGGCGTGGTATCAATTTTGATCTATATAGTTCTGAACATTAAGACCCTTCATAGGGGAAGCTTTGTGCATTGGGCTGCCCTTATAGCTTTGATCATTCAGATATTTTTGGCACAATAGAAGAAACTTGATATGATTCTTCAGCACCCTCCTATGATACTGATTTCGATTGTTTTGACATGTTTGGGGAATTTTAGTTTCCAGTGGGAAGAATTCATCGTCAGCTTAAGACCAGAACCTCAGCCCATGGAAGAGTTGGAGCTACAGCAGCTGTTTACTCTGCTGCAATTCTGGAATACCTGACTGCAGAGGTTCTTGAATTAGCTGGTAACGCAAGCAAGGATCTTAAAGTGAAGAGAATCACCCCCAGACACTTGCAACTGGCTATTCGCGGAGACGAGGAACTTGACACCCTTATCAAAGGGACCATTGCTGGTGGCGGTGTCATCCCTCACATTCACAAATCCCTCATAAACAAAACCACCAAGGAGTGAAATTCTCCTGCTTTAGCTTTTGTGTCTTGACTAATGACATTGCATGTTTGTTAATGTTTTTCCTGTTGTATCTGGGTTGATATAGTACTTGTTCATGTTTGATTACAAGAACTTATCTGATGTTATGGACATATTAGTTGGATACTGTTATTTTGTAGGTCTTAGTTGGTAAGTGGCTTGTTGATGTATGCATGTTACTGTTTATTGTGGTACTTCATCAGCCTTCTCTGCATTGTCTGCCAAAGCGCCTGTGTGTATTGGACTGGTAAATCTGTTTACGATTTTTACTGTTCTGAGTATCAGAAATATGAATGAATCAAGGCATTTAGAAATTTTACTTTATAACCAAGAAGTAATATGTAAACTTTAGTTTCAGACTTAAGTTTTATTTTTAATATATGCACAGCATTGATTGATGCACTAAACTATTTAATCTTTTTAGTTTCTTCCATCAGCGACAAGCGTGGGTTACTTTAGTGTTAAGTACCCTCCACTTCCAATTAAGAGGCTGTGAGTTCGAGTCACCTCAAGAGCAAGGTGGGACGTTCTTGGAGTTGTGAGTTCGAGTAACCCATGAGCAAGGTGGGGAGTTATTGGAGGGAGGGAGCCGAGTTTCTGTCGGAAAAATTCTCTCTATCCAAGGGTAAGGGTAAGGTTTGCGTACACACTATTTTCCCCAGATTCTACTAGTTAGATTATATTATACTGGACTTGTTGATGTAAGAAACAATCTACAAATCTCTGCCATCCACCTTGCATTCCAATTCCTCTTAACGTACTTGTAATTTGTATGAGAAACATCTGTGATCATCATTTTAGGTACTTGTATTTATATGCTACAAACAGCATCTTGATTACAAGTGAAATTGGAATATATGTTTTCCCTGGTACAACTACAACATACACATTAATATGTATGGATTTTTAACCGGACAGTTGTGTTTGTGTTTTTCTTTGTCTATCGTGAAACAGAGTGTTTTCTTATACTCGACTATTCAATCATAAGTTCGATATAAAATCCTCATGTACGTTTTCAGTTGCAGCATCTAAATTAAATTTTAATGAGATAAAACAATATTATCTACACGGTCGGTTAACATTGTTGAAGGAGTCTTGCTGAAAAAGGCAATATGTCTAGGTCACGATTTGAATGATTCAAGTGCCTTTTTGTTTTTCTCTTAGTACATTGACCTAATATTTTAAATAGAACTCATCCATAGAAAGTAAGGAACAAATAAATTATACTCCTACTTGATATGGATATACAGTCTATCCAAAAAGACTAAGAGGCCGTTTGGACATAAGAATTTTTTTTTTTTTTCTAAATTTTTTTTTTATTTTTTTTCAAAACCAGCGTTTGTTCATAAAATTTCCAATTTTCACTTGAAGATGCATTTTGAAAATTTTCGAAAATTTGATAAACTCAAAAAAGTTGTTTTTCAAAATTTTCACTCAAATCACTCACAAAACTTCAAAAACAACCCAAAATTATATTCATGTTCAAACACAACTCTAAATTTCAAATACCATTTTTACTTTGAAAATTTATTTCCCCCTAATTTGAAATTTTACAATTTTTATATCCAAACGCCCACTAAGAAAGCAAAATGCAGAAGATGAAGCTAAAGCTGATGAATAAAGATAAAAAAAAAAGTATCTCAAAAGCACCAGTCTAGTCTACAAAGGCGAATTTTTGTCACTAAGAACCAGAACAAATATAAAGTCAGGCTTGTAAGTTTTTTAAGTCTAAGATTCCACTTTATATGTTTGACACGTGAATCCAAAAGTAATTCAGTTTTTCAAGAAATTTGTCTTAGTCATATCCATTGATTTTTGTAGTATATATGAGAGTGTTAAAATTATCAGAAACCTTGGCCTCCATGGAATAAGGGTGCATTTGAGGTAAAGAATGAAGGATGTACCAACACTTCCCCAGAGCTGCAAAACTAACGAGTCTATTAGAAAGTCGAATTATTAACTTTTATAGGAATTTTCAAGTGAATGAAATCCATTGAATGGCCCGAGAAAATGGAATTACACGTGTTTATGAATTGGACGAGTTTCAAGCTGGACAAATGATTGGAAAAGTAGAAGGTAGAAGATGGAAGAGGGTGCATTTGAGTTAAAGAATCAAGGACGCATCAACGCTCTTCCCCGGCCGTGTTCATGCAAAACTATCGCTAGTCTATTAGAAAGTCGAATTAATAACTTTTACACACTTATAAAGTAGACGAAATAGATCAAGTAATCTTAATGGAGATGAGATTGAACGTGTTTATGAAGTAAATGAGATTCAAGCCGGGAAAGCGGTTGAAAATGGGGAGAAGATAGAAGATGCACGAAGAGCACCTTGGACACAAAGAATCAATAACATACCCAGTATAATTCCACAAGTGTGGTCTGGGGAGAGTAGTGTGTACGACCTTACTCATACGTTGTGAAGGTAAAGAAGCTGTTTCAGCTAAAAATTGGACACAAAGAATCAAGAATGGATAATTTCGTGACACCATCAACAGGTGAGACTGCCACATGATCTGATCTTTCCTTGATAGATGAAACAAAAGGGAAGTTTAGATCATGCTGGCAGCTTCAACTGCTAGTGGTTCACGGTGCACAATCGATCATGTAAGCAGTAGCGGAACCAGAAATTCTAAGAAGGTAATTTAAAGATGAGTTCTCTTATCTTCTCTGAACTTGTAAATAGGCAAGGGTTTAGAAGGCGTGGGTTGGAAGAACCAAGTAGATCTATTTATACAAGTCCAAGTACTTTGTTACTTTCTCTTAAGTTATTAGTACTTGTTAAAACTAGGTTAAACAGCTTGTGACATAAGGCACCGAGCTTTTCGAGACTTTTTTTTTTCAAAATATACTAAAGACTTAAATGCCTTTACTTTCTTATGATGATATAGTCATCTTGCAATTAATGACATTATAAGCGGATTCAAAATTTAGATGTTGTAAATTGTAATTAAGATACAAATAATTTCTCTTCACGAAAATGAGAGCTTCATATTTGGCATGTATGTCTCTTTTTTCTTCTTAAATGCATAAAAAAGAAAGGTATGTGTTTGAATCATACGCGATTGAATTCAGAATTTAAAATTAACTAGTTCAAGATGAACATGACCTTATGTGAATACGTTTAAATTCATATGTATATTTATATTTACATATATCGAAGTAAAAGATTTAAGTATGATATGAATAGTGCCCCTTGGAAAACCCCTTTTTCTTTTTCATTTCCTTACAAGTGCAATCTTTAGTTGCTCAATGAAATTGATGTCACGACCCAAGCCGATGACACGTATTGTTCGCTTTGGGTCTATGCCCGCACAAATTTATCTTTTGGGTTACGCCATATCTAGCCCCAAAAAAGTGCGTACCATGTCATGCCTTATAAAGCTCTTCATTTTTCTCTCTCATTCCGATGTGAGATTTGTCTAAAATAACATGTGCACCCCTTCTTCAGAAATTTGCCGGCCTAAAAGTCTATCAGTCCTGATCTTCATCAGCCCGCCCTATGTAATGGACATCACAATTGAGGGAATACCTTTATTTCCCTTTTGAACAAGAAATCAGTTATTGCCTCTTCTCCACATATTTCTTGTCAGTTACTAATAAAAAGAGAAATTTCTAAAGACAGATCCATTGTTTATTGCTTTTTCAATACATGTGGAGATTGGAGTCTGATCTGTAAAGGTGAGTATGTCTGATACTTGAATTTCTTTTCTTTTTTTTCTTATCAAAAGGGAAAAAGTAAAGAAAAAAAAGGCATAATTGATCGTTATAGTGATGAAAAGTTTTAGTGATTTTGACGTTAAGTTGTTTTCAGATTGTTTTGATTCCTTTGGTTGGTTTGAGAAGATGGCAACCAATAGATGAATGCAGAGTCACCCCTTTTGTCAAAGTGTTAAAAAGTAGAAAAATTCGGTACTCTTCTAAAAAGTTCCGAACTTATTGGCTCGAATCTGACACTAAATGTGATGCACTGAGGATGGATTAAACAGGACCGAGAGACTTCTAGACTGGCATGCTGTTAAAGAACACGTGCTCTGTCACCTTACGCGAATCGCATGTCAGAATGAGAGAGAAAAGTGAAGAGCTATATAAGAAATGACACAAGTTCACATGATACGCGCGTTTATGGGGCTCGAGGTGACGTAGCCTAAAAAGATAAATCCATGCGGGCTCAGGCCGAAAACGAACAGTACGTGTTGCGGGCTTGAGTCGTGACACTAAAGCAGTGACATAACTAGGATTTTCATTAAGGGAGTCAAAATATAAAGAAATAAACTCACGAAGAAGCTAAAGAGTGTCAATATAGAGTATATCTACTCAAAAACTTAACTAGTTACACGGCATAATTTTTCAACGAAGACGTGTTAGTTGACACCCCTTAAGTACGTATGGCTCCGCCACTGCACACTTCAAGTAATGTGCACGGACATTGTATAGATGTTTTTTTACTATTAAATTAAGTTGATATCGGTTAAAAGGTAGTAGTAATTATTTTTTATAGCAATTTTGATATGGCAATCCGAAAACAGAGAAATAGCGTGCTATATTTGATTAAATTATTGTATAGGGTAAGATATGTTACGTTAAGTGATCGCATAAGGGAGTGATACGTGGAGCCGAAGGCAGAGAATAGCTAAAACCGAAGGCAACTACTCCGTCTGTTACCGGAAAGAATGGTGCTCATAAAGATGAAATAAGCGCCTGCCATCCAGTAGCAGTTAACGAATAATATTCTACATCATTTAGTACAATGCCCATTATAAAGAATTTGACATTCATGTCCGCCGTTACATATTTTTCAATGGCCCTCATAATTGACATTAAAAAAGGACTTGATCCTAGATGCAACTATAAATAGTGAGCTTTATTATCATTGTAAAGGACACGAATTTTCTAGCAAACTTACGCTATAATCTATTTCAAAGCTTAATACAATTTTATCTTCTTGCTCTTTAATTTTATCGCTTTCGTGCCCAGAGACCTTGCTCCCGGAACTACTATTTCTGTTATTTTATCTCCATCTCAAGGCTAAGTATTGCATATTTTTTTTAATTCTTCTATTATTTCAGGCTCAAATTAGTTCACTTGTCTAGAAACTACGTATAAATTTAATTGTACCGTTTTATGAGAAAATAGTTTGGCGCCCACCGTGGGGCTTAGACAGCCGTGTAATTAAGTTGGTCCTTAATGTGTTTTGATTATTTGTTCTTAGCAAAAAATTATAAAAAATGGCAGATAATGGTGTTAACAATACACAATCTTGAGGCCTAAGGAAACGAGCCTCAACATGAAGATTCAATCAGTGATACCCGCAATGAGAGGAGCGATGCCACGCCGGTCTACGACAGATGGTACCCGCGACATATTCGAAAGGCGACTCTCGGTGATGCTGAAGAGGAACATGTCGTTGAAGTGGTGAGGATCTTGCAGGAGCAACAAGAGGTCATCCTAGGCCATCTCACACAGCAGGATAAGGTTATGATAGAACTAAAGCAGGCATTATCGGGTGCTTCCAATAACACGAACGGACGAGGTCCAGTTCTTCCCGGTACTCCCGCAAATCAAATAACGCAGAAAGTCGACAACAACACCGCGATGGGCGATGTTAGTTTCGATGGGGCTGGGGGGATGAATCCGGTCACAACAACGAGAGCGATCCATTCAAAAGTGAACTCTTGCGGTTTATGAGGGAAGTAAATGCCCGCATGAACCAAATTCCGGGCACCACCGGTGCTGAAAGGACCGGACTCAAAGAAGTATACTCAACTGGCGTATAAATCGAGCGCGACATAAGAGTTGATCACTAAGCGGTTTAAAATGCCCAACGTGCCAATATATGATGGGACTTCGGACCCTCAGGAGCATATTACCACCTATCCAATGGCGGTGAAAGGGAACGATTTAGCTCCCCATGAGATCGAATCAGTTTTGCTAAAGAAATTCGGAGAGACTCTCACGAGGGAAGCCTTGACGTGGTATTTGCTATTGCCCGAGCATTCCATAAATTCCTTTGAGATGCTTGCGGATTCTTTCATTAAGGCCCATACCGAGGCCAGAAAGGTGCAGGCCCGAAAGGCCGACATATTCAGAATTGCACAAGGAGAGTTCGAGTTGCTGCGAGAATTCATCACCCGTTTCCATAAGGAAAGAATGTTGCTCCCGACTGTTCCAGATGAATGGGCGGCTGAAGCATTCACCAAGGATTTGAATCCGAGAAGTTCTGATGCTTCCCGAAAATTAAAGGAAAGCTTGCCCGAGTTCCAAGCAACGACTTGGGTAGATGTTCAAAACTGGTACGAGTCCAAGATAAGGATTGAGGATGATCAGCTAGGCTTCCAAGCGCCGGTTAAAGGTCGGGAGAAGAATAAAGAGAAATTAAAAGACGATTTCGACACAGACAGACGATCTTCGAGGGGCCGATTTTTTCCTTATGAACGGGCTGAAGGACGCGACAGAAGTTTTCGGATGACAAACAGGTTCGCTACCGATAGAAGAACTGACTGCGGCCAAAACAATAGGTCAGTACAGGACAAGGAAACATCAGGGTCTCGAGATCCTTCCTATCCCAGATTTTCAGAATACAACTTCAACGTCAGTGTGGTAGAGTTGGTATCGGCTATGAAGAATATTAAAGAAGCATGGTTCCCGAAGCCGATGAGGTCCGATCCCATCCAGAGGGATCCTAATTTTTGGTACGAATACCACAGGACGAACAACCACCCAAATGGGGACTGCCGATATCTGCGTGAAGAGGTGGTGACAATATTGAAAAATGGCCATCTCAGGGAAATCTTAAGTGATCGATTGGGCCAAAAATAATTACGGTCGCAAATGTGATAACGCGGATCCCTCAAAAGCAGGAGAAACCCCCTGCGCAAGACGATTAAAATGATTTTTTGGGGGAACGAGATTAACAAGGTTACCTTCTCAGCAGCAAAAAAGACGAAGGTAACAGTAACCCACGACAAGAGGCTCCGGGAGGTCGCCGAGGACGACATCACTTTCACGGAGGAAGACATAGACAGATTGTTGCTACCACACAACAATGCATTGGTAATTTCTTTAAATGTATTAGATTTTAAAATCAAATGTGTTCTGGTGGATCCATGGAGTTCGGCCAATATCATACAATGGAGGGTATTGGAGCAAGACAAACTTACCGGAAGCATCATTCCGGCCATACAACTCCTCGTCGGGTTCAACCTCGCAAGCGTGACAACCCGAGGAGAGATCCTGCTGCCCACAAATGCTGATGGGGTGATGAAAACGACCCTTTTCGAGGTTATAGACAGTGATATGGGTTACAACATTATTCTGGGAGGAAAATGGTTGCACGAGATGAAAACTGTACCATTAACGTATCATCAGTTGCTGAAATTCCCAACTCCCGAGGGGATTAAATAAATAAAAGGCGATCAACCAGCGGCAAGGGAGATGAATGCGATTTCGGTCTCTAGTAGCAAAGAGAGAGAGCATACGGCATAGAAATTATAGGAACCGACGCCTGCTCCCGAATCAAGTGAAGTCAACCAGGGGGAAGAGGCATCGAAATCTTATCAGGTGCCAAGATATTTCCAGGTACCAGAAGAGACGGGCGCAATAAAATCCATAGCGAAAGAGCTTGAACAAGTCGCATTGTTTGAAAACTTCTTGGAGAGGAAATTTCACTTGGGGACAGGACTGCACCCCGAGCTCAAGTCTAGATTTATTGAATTTCTTAAGTTTAATGCCGATTGTTTTGCGTGGCACATGCGGATATGACGGTTATCCTGACGGAAATGGCTGTACACAATCTAAGCTTGGATCCCAACATTCCTCTGGTAAGACAAAAGAAATGTCCTATTGCCGAGGCCAGAAATAAATTCATCAAAGAAAAGGTAACTTGCCTACTTGATATCAGTTCGACCCGAGAGGTAAATTATCCAGACTGGCTAGCTAACATAGTAGTGGTTCCTAAGAAGAACAATAAATTTTGCATGTGTGTAGACTATAAGGACTTGAATAAGGCATGCCTAAAGGACTCGTTCCCACTGCCAAACATCAATCAAATGATTGATGCAACGACTGGGCATGAGTTAATGAGTTTCCTCGATGCTTACTCCGGGTACAACCAAATTAAGATGAACCCAGTGGATCAGGAAAATACTTCGTTCATGACGAACTTCGGCGCATATTGCTATAATGTGATGCCCTTCGGGCTAAAGAACACTGGAGCCACTTATCAGCGGCTTGTAAACAAGATGTTTGAAAAACAGATAGAGAAAACCATGGAAGTTTATATAGACGATATGCTTGTTAAGTCTTTGAATGCAGGTGACCATCTTAAGCACTTGCAAGAAACTTTTGATATCCTAAGGAAGCATAACATGAAGCTTAATCCCAAGAAGTGCGCGTTCGGGGTCAACTCTAGCAAATTCTTAGGATTTCTGGTGTCACAAAGGGGGATTGAGGTAAGTCCCAATAAAATCAAAGCCATCGAAGACATCCCGGACCAACTATCGAGCGTAAAAGAGGTTCAAAGGCTCACAGGGAGATTGGCCGCTTTGAGCAGGTTCATTTCCCGTTTATCATAAAAATGCTATCATTTCTTCGCGCTACTCAAAAATTAGAACAACTTTGAGTGGACCCCGAAATGCCAGCAGACTTTGAGGGATTTGAAAAGGTACTTGTCAAGCCCTCAGTTACTTTCAAAGTCGGAGGAAGATGAAAAATTATTAATCTACCTAGCAGTCTCAGAGGTAGCGATAAGCACCATTTTAGTCCGTGAGGATGAAGGCACGCAATCTCCCATTTATTACGTGAGTAAAATTTTAATGGGAGAAGAAACTCGCTACCCGCATTTGGAGAAGGTGGCCTTAGCTCTCGTAGTCGTCGCTCGGAAGCTAAGGCCTTACTTGCAATGTCACCCGATAGTTGTGGTGACCACCTTTCCTCTGCAAAATATCCTTCATAAATCTGAACACTCGGGTAGGTTGGCCAAATAGGCCGTCAAAATGAGTGAATTTGACATAGAATATAAACCTAGGACTGCGATTAAGTCACAAGTTCTGGCCGACTTTGTGGCCGATTTCAGTCCGGGATTGCTGCCTCTAGCAACCAAAGAGGCAGTGATGGTGTCAAAATCGACATCGAGAGTTTGGACCCTATTTACGGATGGAGATTCTAATGTAAAGGGGCCCGGGCTCAACATAATATTAATCACGCCTTTGGGAGAAACTCTAAGGCATGCCATAAGAATGTTCCCTTTGACTAACAACGAAGCAGAGTATGAAGTTTGATTGCAGGACTTGAGTTGGCTCGAGGACTATATTCCGAGGTCATAGAAATCAAATGCGACTCCTAGCTGGGGGTAAATTAGGTCTACGGGATCTTCGAAGCCAAAGAGCAGCACATGCAACAATACGTAGTGAAGGTTCAGGATCTGCTTGCTCGATTTTGGGAGTGGTCCATTACGCATATCCCAAGGGAAGAAAATGCAGAAGCAGACACATTAGCTAACCTCAGCTCATCAACGAAAATGAAGGGATCGAATTCCGATACGGTAGTACAGCTCATGCACTCAGTTTTGGACGCAGATAGCTACTATAAGGTAAATACGACTAATTTGGTTTGGGACTGGAGGAATGAGATAATTGATTATCTCAAACATGGGAAGTTTCCCAAAGACCCCAAGGCATTCCGGGTGCTGCGCGCCAAAGCAGCACGATATAGCTATAAAGGAGGCTAATTATACAGGAAGTCTTTCCATGGCTCGATGCTTGGGAGCTTCCGAAGCTAATTATGTTATGCGAGAAGTACACGTAGGGATATATGTAAATCATTCGGGCGCAAACTCCTTAGTACTAAAACTGGTAAGGGCAGGATACTCTTAGACCCGAATGGAACAAGACGCCAAAGCTTTCGTATAAAAATGGGACAATGTCAATGCTACGCACCACTAGTACATCAACCAGCAGAACCATTGCACTCAGTTTTGTCTCCATGGCCGTTCATGAAGTGGGGGATGAATATCGTCAGACCACTACTGATGGCCCCCGGTAAGGTAAGATTTCTTTTAATTTTAACTGACTATTTTTCTAAGTGGGTTGAAGCAGGTCCTTATCAGAAGATCGACGAATGTGAAGTGGTGGACTTCTTGTGGGAGAACATAATTTGTAGATTTATAATACCAAAAGAGATAGCCTGCGATAATGGGTCGTAGTTTATAGGCGCAAAGATCATGTTCCTTGAAGACTTGAAAATCAAAAGGATCACATCTTCGCCTTATCATCCGAGCGCAAATGGCCAAGCAAAGTCAACGAGCAAATTGATCATACGAAATCTCAAAAAGAGATTGGAAGCAGCCAAAGGAAAATGGCCCTAGGAACTGCCAGGAGTGCTATGGGCGTACCGAACAATGGCCAAATCGAGCACAGGAGAGACTCCTTTCTCCCTTGTGTACGGAGTAGAAGCCTTGATCCCGGTGGAAGAAGGTGAACCTACCTTGAGATATTTCTTGGCAAATAAAGAGGCAAATAACGACGCAATGTTAGTCAATTTGGAGCTACCCGATGAGTGCAGGGACTTGGCACATATGAGGATGGCAGCTCAAAAACAGAGAATAGAAAGATATTATAATCGAAGAGCCAATCTCCGTTATTTCAAAGTGGGAGACTTGGTTCTAAGGAAAGTAACTCAAAACACCTGGGAACTCAACACAGCGAAGCTAGGTCCAACATGGGAAGGCCCCTACCGCGTTTCAGCTATCACCGGGAAAGGTTCATACGAGTTGGAAAATCAAGATGGAGAAAAATTGCCAAGAAACTGGAATGTGACACACCTCAAGAGATATTATTGCTGATGAACGTCGCCTATACTGAAAGTATGTGCTGCACTCTTTTTCCCTTTGTCTAGTTTTTGTCCCAATTGGGTTTTTTTGGCAATATTTTTAATGAGACAGTAACGGAAAGCATACTACAAAGAAGGTTTCAACAACAACAATAAGTCCTTTTAATAGCAAGGCACACAAGTGAAGAGCCACTCCGAAGCGATTAGGTAATCTTTGGCTCGATAGCAAAATTCCCATCGGGAAGTTAAGTTTGCTATCAAGCAAATGTTACACACCGTTCACAAGTGCAAACCACTAAGGGATTGGCTCTATAGCATAAATTCCTAAGGGGAAGTGAAGTTTGTTACCGAACTGAAGATTATCTAGCAATTCATTAGTGGGGTCCTCGAAGGAGCAAAACTTCCAGTGTTCAAATTCACATTCTTCGCATTCGAACACTTGGGGGTAGGGGGGATGATATGAGGATACGACAACAATGACTGCCACGTCGACCGAAAACATAGTTGTATCATCGAGACCCGGGACTACGCGACCAGCCCCGTAGAAACAAATTGTATAAATTAGCAACAAAAAATGATAATGTCTTTTAGCATAACGAATGCTTATGTATTTTTTGAAAATAGAAGGAATAAAGTAAAGTCCTTTTATTTATATCTTGTTTCTTGTTTGAACGATGATTTGATTTTGTCATTTGAAAGTTAAACAAGTACTTCAAATGCTAGTACCGTAATGAACATGAGACGTCCTCTTCAAGAGCACCGTAAATGTAAGAGGACCCTCTCTTATAAAAACCCTCACGTTAAAGGGTTAATTTAGGAAGAACTTGTGCTCGACGTCTAAATGAATTTAGGGGAAAATACACCCAAAGCCTTACATAATCAGATGTAAATAGTAAAACTTGCGCAAAAGACTTAAGCAAGAAAGAACGCAAAGATTAAAACTTGCATAAATGTTCAAACAAAAGAACGTAGAAAGACTCATGTAATACTTGAGCAAATGATGTTTTTAATCACAATAATGTGCTAAAACGGCATAGGTACAAAAGTTGTTAAAAGAAAAGAAAAGCTAAATTGCTGCATCTCTGGAACCCGGAGGAAGAAAAGTATCTGCGCCCCCTGGGGAAGTGGGTAGATCCTCCGCCGACTCAATGTCTTGACCCTAATCATTTTGGCCTTCAATATATTTGCCCTCCAGTTTCTCTTCAGTTCCTGAGGATTCGAAACCAGAACCAGAAGAACCGGAAGCATCAGGCCCTACCGGGAGACCCCTTTTAGCAGTTGACTCCAGCTCACAGGCTTTTGCAATTTCGGCATCAAAGTCAATGACACCGCTTTAGACTCTTCCAAAGTTTTTCTCCTCATGTTGTACATAACATATGTTCTTTTCAACAACGAGGGAAGACGCTCGATGCTTGAGTTCTTCTTTAAGTTGTTCAACCTCGACGTAAAGGTTTTCCCGGGCGGATATAACATATTTGAGGCTAACGTCGAGTTCGCGGATAGTAGAGCTGAAAAGTCTATTATGCTCAATGGTCTTCTTATGCTTCTCCTCCAATGGGGCATATTTCATCCCGGTAGCAGCATGCTCTTCAGTTTTGGAGTTCAAGACTGCCTTCAAATTGGTCAATCTTTTAGCGGAGGCAGCCTTGCAATCGGATGCAGCAAGAATGACACTATGGACTTCAGCCCATTTGGCCCTAGCCTCTTCAAATTGAACCCTCAGTGGGGCGATCTCTTGGCTAAGGGTCTCTACTTCTTATTCGCTTTGCTGCAAACAAGCCTCCAACACAAACAACCTCACTAGCTTTGGCTTCCAGTTCTGGGAGGCGAGCAACCGTTTGGTCTCGCTCGACCAAGAGTTGATCCCTCCCGGAGGTAAGTTCTTCTTTTTCCCAAATCAACCTCTGGAGGCCGTCGGAAGCAAGAAAATTGGCCTGCGAAACAAGAAAGGCAAAACTCAAGATATTACTAAATTAAAGACAGAAGAAATGACACATGAAATAAAGAGTGTACCGTTGCGGCGTTGTGCATAGCATTGTTCAATAAGCACTCTCCCGAGAGAGCCTGTATCTTTTCCCAATCTTTTTCTGAAGCCAAAGGCTTCAGATAGTTAGCAAGTTCCACCGATCGGGACAACAAATTATATCCGGTAGAGACCGAGAGAGTAATGCTCCTCCACCTTTGCGGATCTTCTGAGGGGGTAGCATAATTTTGCCCTAAATTCCCATGAATTGGGGACTGGGGGAGAGAAACACCCTCTTCTCGGGCAAATGCGGCCGGTGGATATGATGTAGCAGTTGCTGCTAGAAGATTTGGTGAAGAAGGATATGAAGTTAATGGCATTGAAGGGTGAGAAGCAGTTGCAGAAAATACAGTGCTGGTTGTCTGTTACTCGTTAACCGAAGATGGCAGGGACCTGGTACTCAGCCCCACAATATCGGGCGCAATGACTGGGATCCGGAAACGAGAGTTGGCATTTTCCACCATCTCAAACTCGCCCCAGAACGCCAAGGCATCGTCCTCGGTTGGTGTAACTAACTCAACAGATTGAGCAATTTGTTGAGTTAAGGAAGGTCGTCGTCTTCTATGTAGAGAAGCCCCTTCCTCGCTGGCTTCTCCATCATCATCAATCATCACGGTATCTATGGCCAGCCCGGGTGGTGGGCTCATCACCATGACTTTCGGAGATGACTCGGGGCAGCATTCTTCGCCTTCTTATTCTTTCCCTCGGCCGCGGAGGAGTGCCTTCTTTTTTGTTGCTTGTTCTCCGGTGTGGGAACTCCGAGAAGAATCACTCGCACCAGAAGCAGGCCCGGAGATGCCTGCCTATGAAAAAGCCTTTTGCAGCAGCATCGCCGTGTCGGTATGATTAGCCAACACTTCCTCCACGGGGACAAAAATTGAGTCCTGGGTAGACCTATAATCAACAAGAGAAAAGAATCATACAACTTCCATATGAGAAAAGGTAAAGACAAGATGAGTTCAACTTACCATGATTTTTGGCCTTCCACCCGTATTTCAGGGATAACTCTTTCCACGTGCGGGTTTTGGGCATAGTAACGTCCAAAATTTTTTGAACCCATTGGTCCAAGCCCTAAATCCTAAGGGGAACCCACCGAGTAGCTGAGACAGGTAAAGGAAGAAAAGTCAACAATGATGAAGAATGGCCTTTAACAGAAAAAGCAGCAAACGGTATTGTAACGACTCGATCAGTCATTTTACTTTCTAGAACCCTGTTCCCCTAAATAAGACTTTCCGTACGTGCTTTTACTGTTTTATTACTTGCGGGATGATTAGTTCGGGATTTGAAAAGGTTCGGGTTGAAATCAGAATACTTGGTTCCTTAAGGTTGGCTAAAAAGGCCAAGTTTGACTTCGGTCAATATTTTGAGTAAACGACCTCGGAATCGGGATTTAACGGTTCCAATAGGTTCGTATGATACTTTTGGACTAGGGCGTATGTTCGGATCGGGTTTTTGATGAACCGGGAGCGTTTTGGCGCCTAATAGAGAAAGTTGGTTCTTTGAAGGTTTTAGAAGTTCTTTAAATTTGATTTGGAGCGGGTTTTGATGATATCGAGGTCCTAATAGAATTTCAAGATAGGTAATAGCTCTGTAATGTCATTTAAGACTTGCGCTCAAAATTTGGTGTCATTTCGAGTAGTCTAAGTATGATTCGGCGTATTCAGAGCAATTTGGAAATCTTGAAGTTCATATTTTGATTCAATTTGGTTTTGGGGTGCGATTCTTAGTTCCGTTATTGATTGTCGCATTTTGAGAGTTCGAGCAGGTCCGTATCATGTTTTAAGCTTGTTGGTGCCTTTGAACGGGGTCCTGAGTGGCTCGGGTGAATTTCGGACCCCTCGGAGCAAAGTTAGAAAAACCAAAAAATTCCAGTTCTGGTTTCCTTCTTCGCGAACGCGGAAGGCCTCTCGCATTCACGTAGAAGGAATTGGGGCTGGGGTATTTTATGCTATGCGTTCGCGATAGCTAGTCCGCGTTCGTGAAGGTCTGGGACCAGTGACCTTTGTGTTCGTGTGAGGTGACTCGCGTTCGCGTAGAGGAGTCTGGGCTGGGCTTGGGCCGCTGATTGTTCTTCGCGTTCGCGAAGCAGCCCTCGCGTTCGCGAAGGGTAGGCCAAGCCAGACTCCGCGTTCGTAATGCCTTGGATGCGTTCACGATGTGTTGTCTCCGGGGGCCAGAGCCGTTTGCCTTCGCGAATGCGAGGACCCTTCAGCGTTAGCGAAGAAGGAGCCAACTAGGTAGTGAAGTTTTAAGGAGGGGATTTTAGAGCTTTTAAGGAGGGGATTTCGACCTAGCCTTGTAAGGTAAGTAATTCCTACCTAATGTGAGTTTAATACATAGATTATGGGTGGATTTTAACATGAAAATTTATAGAAACCATGGGTTTAGATGAAAAACCTAGGTTTTGATAAAAATGAGATTTTACCACGAAAATAGTTATAGAACTTATTTAAAATCATATATTTATGTTCCTAAGGGAATGTGTCACAACTTTCTTAAAAGATTTCCGGAATCCGGGCACGTGGGTTCGGAGGTAAATTTTAGGAATCTTGCATTTAGAGTTGGGTAATCACTTTGATAGTTGGGATATGAACTTTTGAGCATAAATTGATTAATTTATATAATATTTGACTAGTTTCGAGTCGTTTGGCACTGAATTTCGAGGTTTGAGCACGACCTTGGACCGGAAAGTAGGCCTTGAGATGAGGTAAGTCTCTTTTCTAACCTTGTAAGAGGGAATTACCCCATAGGTAAATTATAAATAATATGTGCTCCTATGTGTGGGGGCTACGTACGTACGAGGTGACGAGAGTCCGTACGTAGCTACTAATTATGCTATTGTCCGGGTAGTCTAGGACTCATACCGTTCTATACTCATACCGTTGATTTAATTGCTTAAGTCATATTGGAAGTTGATAAAAGAATTGTAAAAGGTTAAATTCACTTACTTAAAGTTGCGAATGGAACACTTGACTATAAATGAGAATTTGTGTGTTATTTGAAATGTTTTCTATTTGTGGAATGGGTCGAACGTCTCGGTAGTAGATAGATGCATCTATGGTTCGTGTCGTTCGACCCTCGACAGTGCACAGTTTAAATATTATGTTGGATCGGGCCGTACGACCTCGACATAATATGCGCATGAAAATATTTGGAACTATTCATGATTTATATTGCTTAAAGTGCTTGAAATACGAGCTGTTAAATAATGAAACTAAACTTGGGATTCAATATTTGCGAAAGAAGAATTTACTATTTCCTGATATTTGAGCTTTCAATATTGTTCATGAAATCCATGCTTAGTATAAAATTTGATATATCATTGTTGGCCCATGAAATCCATTCTTAGAGGTTAGACTGGATACTTACTGGGTACATGTTGTTTATGTACTCACGCTACACTTCTATACTTGACTCTGCAGGATCTGAGGCAGGTACATCTGGTTACCAGTTCGGTGCGCATATCTGATCCCCGCTACAAGACTATACGGTGAGCTGCCCTTACGAGCCGTTCTGCAGCAGCCAGAGTCTTTCTTTTGTTTATTTGTTCTGTCTATTCCATTTCAGGCAGTAGATTATAATTCTTTTTTATATTCTACTAGTAGTCTATATACTTGTAACACCGGGTCTTGGCATACACTAGTAGACTTATGATTTTTTGGGTTGTATTTCTACGGTTATGATTTCATTTAGCTGCTTTCGTTTTGCTCACTTTAAATTTCATTATTTGTTAATTTTTTTTAAAATTTAAGGAAAGTTAGTTGTTTGAAAAATTTATTAAAAACGGAAATCACTAAATTGTCCAATGTCGGCTTGCTTAGCAACGGTGCTGGGCGCCATCACGGCCTAAACCAGAATTGGGTTGTGACAACATGGTATCAGAGCACTAGGTTCACGTAGGTCTCACAAGTTATGGGCAGACCTAATATAGTCTTGCGGATTGGTGTAGAGACGTCCGTGCTTATCTTCGAGAGGCTATAGGGTGTTAGGAACCTACTCTTTATTCATCTCCTATCGTGCAGTTGATGGTGTACTAAGTTCATTTCTCTCATTCTCTAACAAATGTTGAGAACGCGTACGACGGACGCTCCAGACTCGGGAGAAGCTGCTCTCCCCATTGCTAGAGGCCGAGGCAGGGGTCGGGGCCGGGGCCGGGGGAAGGCACCGACCCGAGGTAGGGGACGAGGACGTCCCAGAACTGCCCCGGTTGCTCCACAGTATATCCAGTAGAGGATCCTATCATTGAGGAGCAGGGCGAGGTGCCCGTAGCAGAGCCAGCCCCGGTAGATTTCGTGTTAGCACCGGGCTTTTAGGAGGTCATGGGCCGTATGCCGCGGTTCATAGACACTATGACTCACGCTGGTTTATTTCCAGCGGACCCCGCCACCTCTCAGGTGGGAGGGGGAGCATAAACCCCTACCGCTCAGGCTCCTGGGCATGCATCCGCTGTATATCATACCCCAGGCACTCTCCCCGTGGGCGGAGCCCAGCCAGTCGCAGCAGTTGTACCTGAGCCTAGACTAGCTACGGCCGGCGAGCCGCAGAAGATTTTAGATAGATGGACTAGGCTTTACCCTCCGGTCTTTGGGGGTGAGCGACACGAGGATCCTCAGGACTTTATTGATAGGTGCAGGGATAGACTGCACAACATGAGGATATTGGAGTCTCACGGGGTGGATTTTATTACCTTTCAGTTGGAGGGCAGGGCACGTAGGTGGTGGCAGTCTTATCTTCTTGGTAGACCAGCAAATTCTCCTCCTATGACTTGGGACCAGTTCACACGCCTATTCTTAGACAGGTATATTCCACCCTCTCAGAGGGAAGAGTTGCGATTCCAGTTTGAGCAGCTCCAGCAGGGTCAGATGTCCGTGACCAATTATGAGGCGAGGTTCTTTGAGCTGTCTCGCCATGCACTCATGATACTCCCTACTGAGGCAGAGCGGGTGCGTAGGTTTTTTGCGAGGTTGCACTTAGGTATTTAGGCTAGTATGGCCCGAGAGGTGGAGATGGGGACTTTCTACCAGCTAGTAGTTGAGATTGCTCGGAGGATCGAGGGCTATCGTCAGAGGGTAGGGAACAAATGCAGAAGGACAAAAGGGTCCATTACTCCGGGGAGTTCAGAGGTGCCCCAGCTGGGGGTAGAGGTCAGTTCAGGAGGGGTCAGCCTAGTAGGCCCCCATATCTAGCACCGCCGCCTCCACAGGGTGCTCCAGCGCGACCCTATTTTAGCACTATGCCGGAGAGTTCTTACCGACCGCCAGCGTTTTAGGGTCCTTCCATTGGGTGCTCCGGTCATCAAGGTTCTTCTAGTACTTACTTCAGTGCCATGCCAAAGAGTTCATATCGCCCACCAACTATTCAGGGTTCTTCCGGTGAGTATTCAGGCTATTAGGGTCAGACATCAGGGCATCATATCACCGCACCGAGAGGTTGTTTTGAGTGCGGGGATGTTAGTCATGTGCAGAGATTTTTAGCCAGGCTTCATGGCAAGGCAGTGCAGTAGGGCAAGCAGCACATGATTAAAATTCCAGTAGCCACACCAGCCGTTATGCCGCCTAGAGGCAGAGGGTGGGTGGGTAGAGGTCGTCCCAGAGGTGGAGGTCAGGTAGGCAGAGGCCAGCCAGATGGCGCTCCAGCCAAATTTTATACTTTTCCGGCCAGGCTAGATGCAGTAGCCTTAGATTCCATGATCACATGTATTATATTTGTCTGCGGTAGGGATGCTTCAGTATTATTTAATCCAGGAACTACCTATTCGTATGTGTCATCCTTGTTTGCTCATTTTTTGGATATTCCCCGTAAGTCCTTGGGTACTCATGTTTATGTGTCCACTTCTTTGGGCAATTCTGTTGTTGTGGATCAGATTTATCGGTCATGTGTGGTTATATTTTGTAGATATGAGACTAGAGCGGATCTTCTGTTGCTTGATATGACCGACTTTGAGGTCATCCTGGGCATGGACTGGCTATCCCCATATCATGCCATACTTGATTGCCATGCCAAGACTGTTACCTTAGCGATGCCAGAGTTGCCGAGGTTGGAATGGAAGGGTTCATCTGTTAGTACATCTAGTCGGGTCATCTCTTTTCTGAAGGCTCGACATATGGTCGAGAAGGGTTGTTTGGATTATCTAGTTTATATTTGGGATACTACAACAGAGTCTCCGGCAGTGCCAGTAGTCCGGGAGTTCTTTGACGTGTTTTCTTCTGATCTTCCAGGTATGCCACCAGATTGTGATATTGATTTATGTATTGACTTGGCTCCAGGCACTCAGCCTATATCTATCCCACCATACCGTATGGCTCCGAAAGAATTGAAGGAGTTGAAGGAACAACTTGAGGAGTTGCTAGGAAAGGGGTTTGTCAGGTCGAGTGTATCACCCTGGGGTACACCAGTATTATTTGTGAAGAATAAAAATGGGACTATGCAGATGTGCATTGATTACCGCCAGTTGAACAAAGTCACAATTAAGAACAAGTACATGTTGACGTGTATTGATGATTTGTTTGACCAGTTGCAGGGTGCTAGGGTGTTTTCTAAGATTGACTTGAGATCGGGGTACCATCAGTTGAAGATTCGGGACTCAGATGTTCTGAAGACTGCCTTCCGTACTAGATATGGCCATTATGAGTTTCTAGTGATGTCCTTCGGTTTGACCAATGCCCCAGCGGCATTTATGGATCTGATGAACAGGGTGTTCAGGACTTATATTGATTCCTTTGTTATTGTCTTTATTGATGACATCTTGATTTACTCACGTCGCATGGAGGAGCACGAACATCATTTGAGAGTAGTGCTTCAGACCTTGCGGGAACAGAAGCTATATGCTAAGTTCTCCAAGTGTGAGTTTTGGTTAGATTCCGTGGCATTCTTGGGGCATGTGGTATCAAACGAGGGTATCAAGGTGGATCCCAAGAAGATTGAGGCAGTTTAGAGTTGGCCTCGTCCCACTTTGGCGACTGAGATCAGGAGTTTCTTGAGATCAGCAGGTTATTATCGCCGGTTTGTGGAGGGTTTTTCATCTATTGCAACACCTTTGACTAGATTGACCCAGAAGGGTGCTCCGTTCTGTTGGTCCGAGAATTATGAGGCAAACTTTTAGAAGCTCAAGACAGCTTTGACTACAACACCGGTTCTAGTGTTGCCTTCCAGTTCGGGGATGTATACAGTTTATTGCGATGCTTCACAGGTTGTTCTGGGTTGTGTACTGATGCAGGAGGGGCGAGTTATTGCATATGCTTCGCGTCAGCTGAAGATTCATGAAAGGAATTTCCCTGTGCATGACCTAGAGTTAGCCGCGATTGTTCATGCTCTTAAGATCTGGAGGCATTACCTTATGGGGTGTCCTGTGAGGTTTACACTGATCATCGCAGCTTGCAGCATCTATTCAAGCAAAGATATCTCAATTTGAGGCAACACAAATGGCTTGAGTTACTGAAGGATTATGAAATCACTATTCTTTATCATCCGGGCAAGGCGAATGTGGTTGCGGATGCCTTGAGCAGAAAGGCAGAGAGTATGGGTAGCTTGGCATTCATTTCAGCAGAGGAGAGGCCACTAGCCTTGGACATTCGGTCCTTGGCTAACAGACTCATGAGGTTGGATATTTAGGAGCCCAGCCGAGTTCTTACATGCGTCGTTGCTTATTCTTCACTATTTGAGCAGATCAAGGCTCGATAGTTTAATGATCCGCACTTGGCGGTTCTCAGAAAGATGGTACTATAGGGTGGTGCCAAGGAGGTTTCTATTGGCGAGGATGGTGTTCTGCGACTCCAGGGTTGTCTATGTGTTCCTAATGTCGATGGCTTGAGGGAGAGGATCCTAGAGGAGGAACATAGTTCCCGATATTCTATTCAACTAGGTGCTACGAAGATGTATCACGAACTGAAACAACATTATTGGTGGCGGCGGATGAAGAAGGACATAGTTGAGTATGTAGCTAGATGCTTAAATTGCCAGCAGGTTAAGTATGAGTACCAGAGGCCAGGAGGCCTACTCCATCAGATGACTATACCCGAGTGGAAGTGGGAGCGCATCACTATGGACTTCGTAGTTGGGTTTCCATGGACTTTGCGGAGGTTTGATGCATTTTGGGTCATTGTAGACAGGTTGACCAAGTCGGTACACTTTATTCCTGTGATGACTACATATACCTCAGAGAGATTGGCCCAGATTTATATCCAGGAGATAGTTCAGCTGCATGGTGTGCCCGCTTCCATCATTTCAGACAGAGGTCCTCAGTTTACTTCACATTTCTGGAGAGCAGTACAGAGTGAGTTGGGGACCCGCGTAGAGCTCAGCACAGCATTTCATCTGCAGACCAACGGTCAGTCGGAGCGGACAATTCAGATATTGGAGGACATGCTCAGAGCATGTGTGGTTGACTTTGGAGGCAGTGGGATCGATTCTTGCCTTTGGTCGAGTTTGCTTACAACAACAGCTATCAGTCCAGCATCGAGATGGATCCATGTGAGGCTTAATATGGTCGACGTTGTCGTTCTCCCATTGGGTGGTTTGAGCCCGGCGAGGCTAGGTTGTATGGGACTGATTTGGTGAAGTATGCCTTGGAAAAGGTAAAGTTGATTCAGGAGCAGCTTCGCACAGCTCAGTCCCGACAAAAGAGTTACGCGGATCAGAAGGTGTGTGATTTATCGTTTATGGTGGGCGAGAAGGTTCTCTTGAAAGTCTCGCCGATGAAAGGGGTTATGTGATTCAGAAAGAAGGGCAAGTTGAGCCTAAGGTTTATAGGCCCATTTGAGGTGTTGAGGCAAGTTGGGAAGGTTGCTTATGAGCTTGCTTTGCCTCCCAGTCTATCAGGAGTTCACACGGTTTTCCACGTGTTAATGCCCTGGAGGTATTATCCCAACTTGTCGCATGTGTTAAACTTCAGCACGATTCAATTAGATGAGAGTCTGGGGTATGAAGAGGAACCAGTTTCCATTATTGATAGGCAAGATCGCCAGTTGAGATCCAAGAGGATTTCCGCGGTAAAGGTTCAGTGGAGGGGCCAACCAGTCGAGGAGGCGACCTGGGAGTCCGAGGAAGACATACGGAGCGGATATCCACACTTATTCAGCACTCCAAGTATGAATCTAAACCCGTTCGAGGACGAATATTTGTTTAAGAGGTGGAGAATGTAACGACCCGACCAGTCGTTTTGCTTTTTACAACCTCGTTCCCCTAAATAAGACTTCCCATACGTGCTTTTACTGTTTTATGACTTACGGGATGATTAGTTTGGTATTTGAAAGGGTTCGGGTTGAAATCGGAACACCTGGTTCCTTAACGTTGACTAAAAAGGCCAAGTTTGACTTCGGTCAACATTTTAAGGTAACAACCTCAGAATCGGTACTTGACGGTTCCAATAGTTTCGTATGATAATTTCGGACTTTGGCGTATGTTTGAATCGGGTTTTTGATGACCCGGGAGCGTTTTGGCGCCTAATAGTGAAAGTTGGTTTTTGAAGGATTTAGAAGTTCTTTAAATTTGATTTGGAGCAGGTTTTGGTGATATCGACGTCCTAACGGAATTCCGAGACTGAGAATAGTTCTGTAATGTCATTTAAGACTTGTACGCAAAATTTGGTGTCATTTCGAGTAGTCTAAGTATGATTCGGCGCATTCTGAGCAATTTGGAAAACTTGAAGTTCATATTTTGATTCAATTTGGTTTTGGGGTGCGATTCTTAGTTCCATTGTTGATTTTCATGTTTTGAGAGTTCGAACATGTCCGTATCATATTTTTAGACTTGTTGGTGCCTTTGGACGGGGTCCTGAGTGGCTCGGGTGAGGTTCGGACCCCTCGGAGCAAAGTTAGAAAAATAAGAAAATTCCAGTTCTGGTTTCCTTCTTTGCGAACGCGGAAAGCCTCACGCGTTCGCGTAGAAAGAATTGGGGTTGGTGGATTTTTTGCTACGCGTTTGCGAAGGTCTGGGTCCGGTGACCTTCGTGTTCGCGTGAGGCGACTCGCGTTCGCGTAGAGGAGTCTAAGCTGGGCTTAGGCCGCTGATTACTCTTCACGTTTGCGGAGCAGCCCTCGCGTTCGCGAAGGGTAGGCCAAGCCAGCCTCCGCGTTCGCAATGACTTGGACGCGTTCGCGATGTGTTGTCTACGGGGGCCAGAGCCGTTTGCCTTCACGAACGCGAGGACCCTTCCGCGTTCGCGAAGAAGGAGGCAGCCTGGCAGTGAAGTTTTAAAATGGGACTTAGGCATTTTGGGGGGTTATTTATTACACTCTTGGGCGATTTGAGAGCTTTTAAGGAGGGGATTTTGACCTAGCCTTATAAGGTAAGTAATTCCTACCTAATATGAGTTTAATACATAGTTTATGGGTGGATTTTAATATGAAAATTTGTAGAAATCACGGGTTTAGATGAAAAACCTATGTTTTTATAAAAATGAGATTTTACCACGAAAATGGTTATAGAACTTAGTGAAAATCATATATTTATGTTTCTAAGGGTATGGTTAACGACTTTCTTCAAATATTTCCGGAATTCGGGCACGTGGGCCCGGGGGTAAATTTTAGGAATCTTGCATTTAGAGTTGGGTAATCACTTTGATAGTTGGGATATGAACTTTTGAGCATAAATTGATTAATTTATATAATATTTGACTAGTTTCGAGTCGTTTGGCACCGAATTTCGAGGTTTGAGCATGACCTTGGACCGGAAAGTAGGCCTTGAGACGAGGTAAGTCTCTTTTCTAACCTTGTAAGAGGGACTTACCCCATAGGTAAATTATAACTAATGTGTGCTCCTACGTGTGAGGCTATGTACGTACGAGTGACGAGAGTCCATACGTAGCTACTAATTATGCTATTGTCCGGGTAATCTAGGAACCATACCGTGCTATACTTGAAATGTTTGTACCCCTACTTGTTGATTTAATTGCTTAAGTCATATTGGAAGTTGATAAAAGAATTGTAAAAGGTTAAATTCACTTACTTAAAGTTGCGAATGAAACACTTGATTATAAATGAGAATTTGTGTGTTATTTGAAATGTTTTCTATTTGTGGAGCGAGACGAACACCTCGGTAGCAGATAGATGCATCTATGGTTCGTGTCATTCGATCCTCGGTAGTGCACAATTTAAATATTATGTTGGATCGGGCCGTACGACCTCGGCATAATATGGGCATGAAAATCTTTGAAACTATTCATGATTTATATTGCTTAAAATGCCTTGAAATACGATATGTTAAATAATGAAACTAAACTTGGGATTTAATATTTGCGAAAGAAGAATTTACTATTTCCTGATATTTGAGCCTTTTGTATTGTTCATGAAATCCATGCTTAGTATAAAATTTGATATATCATTGTTAGCCCATAGTAAGTGTCAAAGTCGACCCCTCGTCACTACTTCTTCGAGGTTAGACTGGATACTTACTGGGTACATGTTGTTTATGTACTCACGCTACACTTCTGCACTTGACTGTGCAGGATTTGAGGCAGGTACATCTGGTTACCAGTTCAGCGCGCATATTTGATCCCCGCTACGAGATTATACGGTGAGCTGCCCTTCCGAGCCGTTTTGCAGCAGCTGTAGTCTTTCTTTTGTTTATTTGTTCTATCTATTCCATTTCAGGCAGTAGCTTAGAAATATTTTGTATATTCTACTAGTAGCCCATATACTTGTGACACCAGGTCTTGGCATACACTAGTAGATTTATGATTTTTGGGTTGTACTTCTACGGTTATGATTTCATTTAGCTGCTTTCGTTTTGCTCACTTTTAATTCTGTTATTTGTTAAATTTTTTAAAATTTTTTAATGAAAGTTAGCTGCTCGAAAAACTTATTAAAAACGAAAATCACTAGATTGTCCACTGTCGGCTTGCTTAGCAACGGTGCTGGGTGCCATCACGACCTAAACCAGAATTGGGTCGTGACAGGTATACTTACGAGTGCGGTTCCACAATTTCGGGAAAGATGGAGCCAAGGCCGGGGTGATATCACTGGTGGCAACTAAAACGAACCGTTCCATCCACCCGCAGTCGTTATCATCATCCATGCTGGATAACAGTGCATGGTGGCCTCGCTTTCTGAAGTTAATCATTCCCCCATGGAAGATCTTGGTGGAATAAATGTTCATCATGTGAGCTAGGGATAACTCCTCCACCATTTCTTGGCACAGGCACCGAAGGCAAGCAATCGTTCTCCACACGGAGGGACTCACATATGCCAACATACCTGGTAGCGGTGGCAGAACTCCACAATGACACAGTCAAGCTCTCCACTCAAAGAAAACGTCCCCAAAGTGAAGGGACATGTATAGAAGTGCGTAAAACCCTTCTTGGGTAAGGTTACCCGCTCCGCCAGATCAGGAGCGATAATTTTGTCTAAATTCTGGCAGTTACAATCTTCCTTCACAGGAATACTGAAAGGACGGATGGAAGAAGGATATCTGCTAATGGCCCATGTACGAGGGTTAGCAAAAGGAAATTTCTCTTTGAAGTCCTTAGTTGTGGCAAGACTTCTGGGGATGATGATGCTCACTGTAGGAGGATCAGATTCATCGGCTTTGCTTTTGTTCTTTGAGGAAATGAGATTTTTTGAAGAAGAAGCCATTCTCTGTTAGAGAAGAAAGAAAAGCGTTTTTCTTACGAAGAGAATTAAAGAAAGGTTGAAGAACAGAGTACAAGTTGAATGAAGAGAGTTTGAGAGAGTTTGGAGAATTATGAGATGCGAATAAAGGAGGTTGATACGCATAAGTAAAGGTTTAGGCGGCTAAACTCGTGGCCATAATTACCTTGATAACCAGTAAACGTCATGCTGAATCGTGGGATGACGCGTGTTCGGGATATTAAATGTGGAGAGACGTGCGTCTAATCAACCGTCAGAAGATTTTCAGAGGGAGTCGGTGAAATTCTCGCAAAAAAAAATGTTTCTACCAACTTTCCGGTGACACAAAGTTATGTCACCGGAAAGCAGTGGGACTATCTGTATAGGGTAAAATCTGTTATGTTAAGTGATTGCATAGGGAAGTGACACGTGGAGCCGAAGATAGAGGATAGCTAAAACCGAAGCCAACTACTCCGTCTGTTACCGAAAATAATGGTGCTCATAGAGATGAAATAAATGCCTGCCACCTGGTAGCATTTAATGAAGAATATTCCACAGCATTTAGTACACTGCCCGTTATAAAGAATTTGATATTCATGCCCGCCATTACACATTCTTCAATGGCACTCATAATTGACAGTAAATGAGGGCTTGATCCTAGGACCTTGTTCCCTATGTGAAACTACAAATAGTGAGCTCTATTATCATTGTAAAAGACACGAATTTTCTGGCAAACTTACACTATAATCTATTTCAAAGCTTAATACAATTTTATCTTCTTGCTCTTTAATTTCATCGTTGTCGTGCCCAGAGAACTTGCTCCCGGAACTATTGTTTCTACTATTTTATCTCCATCTCAAGGCTAAGTATTGCATAGTTATTTAACTCTTCTATTATTTCAGGATCAAATTAATTCACTTGTCTAGACACCACGTATAAATTCAACTGTACCATTTTACGAAAAAATAATTATACTGAAATTTTTTGTTTTTACTAAATATATAATTGAAGTCCAAAAGAAAAGCGATTGTAGTTAAGGAACAATCTTTAGTAAAATGCAGCAACACTGACTAGTCCATATACTAAATTGTAGAGAGAGAAAAATCACACCTCTCTCCACTCTCTAACCAAATACCACTGACAAGGCCACATCCCCACCCCCGGCAGAGGATCCATCCTCCAAAATCCCACCGGAACCACCGGACCCCCCTACGAAAACCTCCCAACTTGAGATGGAAGAGGACACCCCTAAAAAAACTCTTTCAAAGGGATCCTAATGGAAAGGAATCTAATCTCCACCACTTCATATGAACTAACTCACTTCCCTCCCATATTCGAATTAAATGCGGGGAATATCCACATCCCTTTGTCAAAGGAGGATAAGAACAGGTTAAACCTCCCCTGGAGATACTCCCTAATAGTGAAACTATTTGGGAGCAAAATTCCCCACCAGTTACTACGAGCAAAGCTTGCACATCTTTGGAAGCCCATTGAACCCCTAACGCTAATCGGCCTGGGTTGGGACTTCTTCATCATCAAATTCAACGTAGAAGCAAGCATGAACAAAGTCCTGGGAGAGGGACCCTGGTTTGTGACAGGCCACTTCCTATCTATACGGAAATAAGAACCAAACTTTGTCCCAGCAAAATCCAAGCTTGCTATTACAGCAATTTGGATCAGACTCCCACAACTCCCAACAGAGTTCTATGATAGGGCGATCCTCGAGCAAGTGGGCAATAGGGTTGGCAAATTACTAAAAATAGATACATGTCCTCTTCCACCCTTAGGGAGAGGTATGCTAGGATCTGTGTCCAAGTTCTATTAGACATCCCCATCACCACCGCTGTCACCATGGGTACCCACAATCAACCCATCCTATATGAGAGGGAAGGGATTCTCTGCACGGGATGTGGGAGAATTGGCCATACGCTACGCTACTGCCCATTCACCCCCAAGGCCAATGAAACTAACAGTTCAGTTAACCTAAATTCTACAACCACAAATGCTGGTACAGTCCCTGGCGAAGACTCTCTATGGCAAACGGTCATATTCAAGCGGAACAAAAAACTAACCCATAAAGGAAATCCCTTACAAAGGCCAGCCGAAGCAACATCGGAGCAACCCACGACTCAGGTAAAGTGGTACAGTGAAGCCACAGGTATATTTATTGACCTAGTTTCCACCACCACTAGCGGCAGCAGCCCTAAAGCCCACGAATATCTGAACCCAGGTGAACACTTGGGCTATATGGGGTGGGCTACGGAGAACCAACAAAACTTTAGGTCGTTGAGGCCCAACTCTGATAAAGGCCCATCTTTACAAGTGGGCCAAGTCAAAACAAGAGAAGCCCCACATGCAAAGCTGACTGGGCTAAAACGGCATTTGCCTAAGTGAGGAACAATCCCAAAAGATGCCACTTTAGGGAATATCTCCATTCCCAAAAATCCAAATACAATCTGCAAAAATGGGATTGTAGATTCCACCCCCACTTTGACTCTACTCCCCCCAAATCGGGTACTCTTACACAAAATGAGAGTATCTCCTTTTCGGAAAGGAATCTCTTGTCAGCACAATCCCATCGTAAATTGGCCCACACACTCACGAAAGGCCACTTTACCGTGCCTGCGCCCGCGCAACACACAACCCGCCCCCATCTCTTCCCCGATCTTGCCTCTTTCAGTTGAGGTAATCAAGTGTCTGTTACAAACCCAATAACCAATACTATCAATGAGGTGACACCCCATGTAAATCCCTCAAGATTAATTGCAGAAGGCAAATTGTCCCACACAAAACCCAAAGAAGGGATGAATTATAATGCTTCTCCCTCCTCTTCCTTTACCCCAAGCCACACCAACAGTCCCATTCACTCTGATCTTTCCGATGGAAAACAACAATCTCCCTTCCCAAACACAAGCCACAACACCGTTAACCATCTCCACCACCCCAATGCCTCCAGAGCTCATGCCAGAATCATAGTTGGAAATGGCACTCCAAGGATACACCCAGAACCTACAAATGATGGTAGGGTCTGCCCTGATGGAAATAACTATCCAAAATCCCAGGTACCTAGCTTGAATGGCCACACAACTCCTCCACCAGGGTCTGGCAAACTTTGGACACCAGTTATGTATGTCCACCTTACTCCAAGCCCAGTACATGGGGAACCAACAACCCCTATCTATGGAGGAACTCAACATACTCATGGGCCAGCTTTATCAGACCATGCCCTTCTTCCCCCTCATGAACCTGCAGACTCCAGTCCCATCTCCAACCTTCTAACTCTGGCCACCAATAGTCCATATTCCTCAGCAACCATCCCAACCACTCTCACCTATCGATCTACTGAGCAGGGGCACTACCATGGCATTGGACTACCTCAGGGAGTCCAATGTGGACCTGGAGAACATGTTAGAAAAACTAGGGAAGCCAAAGACAAAGGCTTTCCTCATGTAGGAACCCTTAGCATTCAGAATTCCAATGCCTACCCCTTTAGTACCTTCCTTCAAGAGCTTAAAGCCAAGCTCCAACAAGATTAATCTATCATTCATGGAGTAAAGAAGATTTCTGGAAGCTTAAATCCAGAATTAATTAGTTAAGTGAGGGAGATGCTAACACTAAATTCTTCCATATATCCACACTTAACAGAAGGAGGAACATGATCATGTCTTTAAAGATGAAGTGGGGAACAATATTCAGGATTCCAATGATATTAAAGACACAATCCTTAACTACTTCACTAAGATCTATACCACTGAACACCATAGCTCAATGCTGAACAAGAACCACATTATTGATAGTGCTAATGTCCTGACTACCAGGGAGCAGAGCACCATTGACTCCACCCTTAGGCTCTCTGAGATCAAGTGTGCCTTGTTCTCCTTCAAGGCCATGAAAGCACCTGGGCCTGATGGCCTCCACCCTTTCTTTTATCAGAAGTACTGGCACATAGTTTCTGGCAAGGTAATCCAATTCGGCCACACTATCTTTTTTACTTGTATAATACCTCCTGAACTAAACAAAACCAACCTCTGCCTCATCACAAAGTGCCACAATACTGAAAAACTTTAGGCCAATAGATTTGTGCAGCACCATGTATAAGCTAATCACTAAGATCATTGTTATTAGAATCAAACCTTTGCTTCAGAACATCATTGGCCCTACTCAAGCCAGTTTTTTAGCCAATAGAAGAGTTGCTGATAATGCCATTGTGGTCCAAGAGTACATTACCCACTTCCAAAATATGAAAGGTAATAATGTCAATATGATCCTAAAAGTGGACTTAGAGAAGGCTTTTGATAGGTTAGAATGGTCTTTTATCAGCGAATCCCTTCTCTTCTTCAACTTCTCCACTAAACTAACCACCTTAATCATGTCATATCTCACTACAAGCTATATCTCTTTCCTTGTCAATGGTATCCAGACTGATTACTTCAAGCCAGTAGAGGCATTAGGCAGGGGGATCCAATGTCACCCTATTTGTTCATCATATGCACGGAAAGACTTTCCAGAAATATTTACAATGATGTAACTGATAAGGATTGGTTCCCTATCAGCATCAGTAGGGGAAGGCCTAGAATCTCGCACATGTTCTTTGTTGATGACCTCACTATGTTTGCCAGAGCCAATAGGAGAAACTGTGAGACAATCTTATCCATCTTGGGTAATTTCAATGATGCATCTGAGCAGAAAGTCAACCTTCAGAAATCTAGAGTGATTTTTTCTTCAAATTTCCAAGAAGAGTGTGCCACAACATGCAGTGCCATCTTAGGTATCAAAGGTGCTAGAGACTTTGGGAAATACCTTGGTTTTCCCATCTTCAACAGAAGGCCTAGGAATAGTGACTTCCAATTCATCATAGATAACCTCAACAGTAGAATGGCAGGGTGGAAAACCAAGTTCCTGAACATGGCTGGTCGAACCATCTGGCCAAATCTTGCCTTAGTAGCATTCCAAACCATGTAATACAATACATCCAGTTACCCTCCCAAATTACTAACCAAATTGACAAAATCCAAAGAAATTTTATTTGGGGTACAACTCCTACAAAAAGAAAGATACACATGGTCAAGTGGGCCACTGTCACCAAGCCAAAGAACAAGGGAGGGCTGGGCCTCCAGTAGGCCCATCTAAAGAACAAAACATACCACACCAGTCTTGCTTGGAGACTCTACAATAATACTACCTCCATCTGGGCTAGGGTGCTCATAGGAAAGCACTGCAGTGGAGGAGGGAACATGGTTAAGGCTAGGACTAGGACCTGAAAAAATGTTTAGGAGGGCTAGAAGATATGCACAAATTGCACTAGATGGGTGGTTCACAAAGGGAATGGGGTTAGATTCCTTACTAACACATGGCTTCCCAAGATACAGCCATAAGATAAAAATCCTTAATGGTCCATGGCACCACAGTGAAATCACTACAAAAAAATAAAATTAGTTACGAACGTCATCGCTAATCTGTCGCTAAAATATCCGTAACTAGCAGAATTTCTTGATAATCTGTCGCTAATCCGTCGCTAAATGAGATTAGCTACGAATTTTTCTGTTTAGCTACAGAACTTGTCTGTCGTTAAAACTAGATTTTTTAGTAGTGAATGAACACCAGGATAAATAAAGTGTACTCCAATGGGGTTTGGGATTTCAGCTCCATTTCCTATCCAATCCCCCGTGACATCAATATGATAATCCAAAACACTTTCATTCCCACCTCCACCTCTGTTGAGGATAAGCTAATCTGGAACCTTAACCCCAATGGCATATTTAGTACCAAATCAGTCTACTCCTTCCTTGATGCACTAATGCACAATGACACTTCCAATGAGGACCACTTCAGCTGGATTTGGAAGTTAAAGACCCCCAATAAGATTAAGTTTTTCATATGGCTCACGCAGCAAAACAGGCTGCCTATAGGGAATCACTTATACCACATTGGCCTGAGAATTAATCCTAACTGCTACTTCTATGATTATGCCATAGAAGACATAAACCACATCTTTTTTGAATGTGCTAATGTCAAGGGGTTCTAGCAAAAATTACTATACCAGTGCAACCATAAGCTTAATCTTAATGTCAATCCCTTTTCTATGCCAAACTGGGAAGACACATGGCATAGGCTTTAAAATGTAGAATACAATGCTTGCATCAAATGAAAACAGCTATTGCCCTTCTGCCTCTAGGCCATCTGGCTCACTAGGAACTTTAATGTCTTTAAAAATAAAAGAAATCACATTAATGTACACCAAATAATAGCAAAGGTTGTTGAATACCACCATGTAGCAGTCACATCCAGACATGTTATAACAATAATCACCTTATACCTAAAGTGGCAACCACCAGATAAGGGCTTCTATAAGTTGAACATTGATGGGGCTGCATGCCTTAACACAGGGAAATGGGATATTAGGGAGGGGTGGATATTCAGAAACATCAGGGGCGACTGGGTCTTAGGCTTCATGAGGGGGTTCCCAAACATTGATAGTCTTAGGGCAGAGCTCCAAGCCCTATAGTTGGGGCTAAAAATAGTTCTAGATCAAGGCTTGTCACCTATTGTGATTGACACTGACTCTGAAGTGATGCTGGAAATGTTAGAGCATGGTAACTTAACTCACAATCCCATAATTTCTGAATGCAGGTATCTGATGGAACAGCTGGGGTACCCAGTCATAGGCCATAGCTACAGGGAGCAAAATCAAGTGGCGGACCTCCTCGCAAAGGAAGGAGCTAGGAAGGAAGTTTTTGACAAGACCCAATTTTTGGCAGTTCCTCCGGTGTTTGCAAATGATGCAGTGTGGGCAGACATCTTAGGAATTATTTTTTTAGGAAAACTAATGTTTGTAATAGTAATACAATGGTAGATGTTGATGACAATTAACATGGGACCTCATCCTCCCCTTATATTGATGTAATTTTGTGAATGTTTATATATATATATATATAAGTATCCAATTAACCAAAAAAAAAATGCAACAACACTAGAGTCTTATCTTTGTTAACGTAAGATGTACTTATTTTAAATTATACTCACAGTCTGAATTTGACTTTAGACGAGGTGGAATGGCTGAATTGGATAACCAAAAGAGATAGGAGAAGCAACCTTTTTTTGCTTTAATCATTCAGCATTAGAAACCTATCTATCTAATTTATATATTCGTGCTGCATAAATTTATTAAAGGATAAATAGCTCTTTACTAAAGGTCCTTCATCATCAGAACTCGACACTAAAATATTTGAGATAATAAGAGGCCAGCATTCAAAAAGCATAGTGATTGTTGAGTAGTACTCATTGACCTATAGCAGAAACTCGAGTCCCAAGCAATTCATTTGCATGCGTATTCTGTTTAGTCTTGTTAGCTTAATGGTTTGCATGCGTATTCTGTTTAGTCTTGTTAGCTTAATGGTTTTTTCGTGAGTATGGTTTTCCTGGCACAGCGGCGAAGTTAGGATTTGAAGTAATTTTGTAGGTTCTGAATTCTAATTATTTTAAGTTACTGAATTTTGAATTAATATCTTTTACATCTTTAATGAATTTTTTATGACAAATAAAAAATTTAAATAAAAGTTATTGAATTTGGCCGAGCTCGCGTGCCTTCTACCTCCGTCCCAGTAACAAAAGGGCCTCCAGCCACATACAGTAACAAGATACAAGAGAAAATTATAATTGATGTCATAGCTGCATTATTTTCATTGCTCTTCTACTATAGGGATTGTTATTTGTCAAGCGATTACTGCTTATTCTATAAGTTGAATCAAAATGATGCGCTACTGTTCTTTGTCATCTTCGTCCTAATTTATGTAGCGGTATTTGACTAGGTACGAAATTAAGAAAGAAAGAAAAACTCTTGAAACTTATTCCAAAACAAAATGTAGAAATTTATGTGGCTATAAATCATCTATTTAGGATGAAATGCAAAATTTAAAGTTAACTTATTTATAATAACAACAATAACCCAGTAATAATATCACTAGTGAGGTCTGAAGAGGGTAAAGTATACGCACACCTTATCCCTACCCGGAAGGATAGAGAGGCTATTTCCGGAAAAACTTATTTATAAATAAGAACAAATTAAAAAGGATAGTATATGACATATAAATTAGGACATAGGAAATAGTACCAATTAAGACAACACGTCAACACCTATAAAAATGGAACTAGTCTCGAATCTTCAAGTTCTATTCATTGACATTGTAAATTTTTTTTTTTTACACAATTATATCATATTACTTACAAGGTAATAGTACATAAGTCTTTATAATAACTATTAATTGTAACGCAGTACAACAACTAGCCAATTATCTTACTATATCAGATTAAATTAGAGTGACAATCTAAAAGATCTCTACACTTTTGCTTCCCACTATCCAGTTTCCAATTACAAATTAAAATGAGGAAAAAACATAATTGTGCAATATTTTAAAAAAAAAAATACAAAAGCTTAGAAGTATGAATTAATTAACAAATGTGACAGCTACATATTTGCATTCCGCAACATCCTAAACTTTTTCCTACTTTTTCGCCCAGCCATAACTTTTTACCCCTAGAAACTAGCTCCCATAACGTTTTTCCTAAATCTTTCTCCTAAAAATTAGATACCATAACTTTCTTCCTTTTCTATTGTATCTATCAGATATAGTGCCTGTGTATAGTCAAAACACATAAAAAAAATGATTACTTTCTTCTTAAATAGTTGAAAAGTTGCAATATACATATTTAATGCATAGTTTGATATGATGTGTATTTTTTTAATAACAAATATACAATGTTTAATAGTTATATAATAATGTATTCTAGACGTTTCAGATGTGTTTATGAAAATGATATGAAAATTTTATATATTGTATAATGGTAGTATAATAATGATATTTTGATGTTCAAATGTGTTATGTAAAGTATTTGCAAATTATATATATGGTATAACTTTGGTATAATAATAATATATGGTATTATACTAGTATTCTAATGGAATTTGCTTTTAGATGTGTTTTTATATAAGTTAATTTCTAATGTTATACATGGGATAATAATTATATATTTATGGTGTCATGATTCATGGGTGAAGGCTACTTCATATATATATAGAGAGAGACACACACACACACACACCAAGAAAAAATATTTCTATATATATATATATATATATATATATATATATATATATATATATATATATACACACACACAAAGAAAAAATATTTCCCTAAACACATATTTATACCATACGTGTATAGGGTATGTGTTAGATATAAAACAATTTAGACCATATACTTCAAATATATATTTTATGTGTAACAAAAAAATTTCACAAAAACTACTTGCCATTAACATATTTATCCCATAACTATACTATAAATATGTGAATGTTATCTTTATTTAAAACATAAATATAACGATAAAGATCAACATTAATCGTAAGTATGTCATCACTTGATAATTCTTTGATTCAATCACTAAAGTAACCTGATCTATTCCCCCTTTCCTCAAATAAGAGAAGACAGAAATGATTATAAAAAAGGTGAAAAAAACAATACAGTATAAGAGGAAAAGAAATGAAAATAGATGATTTTATTTTTTTGCTTTGAGAAGAGGAACAAGATAATAAAAGCTATCCCTAATTTTGTGGAAGAGAGATAAATGAGTTATCAGTTACGTACTATTAAAGAGAAACAGTATTTTGGTTGAATATGCTACATTTGTTATAAAATCTGCTATTATTGAAATAATTGAAAGATAATAATATTGATATAAATACTTTTTTGTTAGTGACCTACAATGCTAATTATCTACTTGTTTTAGTATATCACAATATCAAACAGCAAATTCGTCATTATCTAGCGGTTAGGATATCTGGCTTTCGCCCAAGAGACCCGTGTTCGAATCCCGGTAACGGAATGTTTCGTTTTCCAACAAAGGTCACCAATTTGCCCAATTTGCTTCTGCAGAAAAATATAAAGCTATAAAATAAGGATCATTTTTCAAACGATATTAACTTTTACTTCTTTTTTGGGCAAGCAATGTATCGATCATATATGCATGTCTTAGTTTCGCGAGTCGAGAGGGTGAATCCTTGACCAATGTTTGCGCTTTTTATACTGAAAAGAGTTAATTAAAATAATGAAGTAAAAAGCCAAAACGAAAGTAATAAACAAATCATATAAGAGCTATCAAGATAAGAAAGCAGAAAGAAGTCATTGCAAATGAAAAAGAGAATAATATGGTCTGGAGTAAAAGATTACTTACTCTTACACAGTGATTTTGCTGTTGCTCCGTCTACTAACTTTTAGTTTCATAGTTATAGTAAAATTATATATTGTGTCGACTGTCGAGGTATATATGCTGCTTTTGGAACCGTTGAATTATCTCAAAAGAGGAAGGACATGAGGCTGTTAGAGCATGACCTAATCATGGTCAACAATGATTCCTCTTCCTCTTTCTTTTTCTTTTTTATTGACCAATACTAGATCATGCTAACAGCTTTACTTGTTTCCCTCTAGGCTTTGAATAATAAGAAAGAAAAAGCAAGCCTACACCTTGCTTAATACATGGTACTAATGATGGAAAAAGCAAGAGGCGAATTTAGGATTTTTAGTATATGAGTGTACTACTATAAAAGAAGGAGAAAAAAATGATAGGATTAGATCTCTATACCTCTTGGTTAATATCTCAACAATCAAACAATATTATACCAATTTCAGAAAATATGTACATAAAATATCTAATTTTACAGAAAGACCATGGGTTCACGTGCCTCATACCCAAGCCTATAAATCCGCCCCTCCTACAACCAGAAGATATTGCTTAGTTGTTCTGGTTGTCCAGTCACCTATTATGCGGTTATGTATATATTTACACAAGTTTCACACATAAGTCCGTTATCGTCCAGCGGTTAGGATATCTGGCTTTCACCCAGGAGACCCGGGTTCGATTCCCGGTAACGGAAATGTTTTTTCTTGCTCGGTTTTAGTATATAGCAGCCTTAATTGGTTACAACAGAGTAATAACTTTTGCTTATGCATTCCAAAATCCCTACCTTTTTTGCTTATGTGTTGTCTGTTTATGTCTATGTGAGTGTGTAGAGTGAAATTTTGCTTCTAGTAAGGAAAGGGGGAGGGAGGTAATTCTCCAAAGCTCTTGATTTTGGTGACCATTCATAATATCAAAGTGATCAACACTCAAATTCATATCACATTGCAGTTTTACCTTCAAGTATTTCCATTAAAAGTTCTTTTCCCATAAGGGCAGGGGATACACCTTCGAAAAATCCTCCATATGACTAGAACAGAAAAAATTATTTGGGAAAAGCAAATACGAACATGCCACTTAGCAGGACACTTCTATTTTCAAGTTAGTAGTAAGTCATTGGTCAACCTTCTTTGCAACTTGCAAAGAATACTTGAATGTAGAAAAGAGTTCATGTCTGTTCTTTGTGTTCAAGTGAAGGTGGATCTTGTCTCATTGGAATCACAACAACAGACAAGTTATCACTGCTACCTTTACTAAATGCATTTTGGACAATGCAGTCGGCTAAAGAGGATGATGATGGACAGAAGGATGAGTCAATGGATGTCTCGTTCTCTTTAGCATGTCCTCCATGTAAAATATCACAGACATCCTGGGGATTCATTCTCTCAAATATGCCATCAGATCCTATCACCAAATAGCAGTCTTCAGTCGTCATATGTCTCCAATCCGTGAGTTCTGGTTTAGCAATAACTCCATACCTAGAAATACCAAAAGAAAATAGATCAGCTGAAACGCTCTACTCGCTGCTTTGTGTTCATGGCATAACACAAGGACTGCTGAGCGTGCAGTTTGAGTCAAAAAGGACAACTAATGACAAAGGGTTAAGGATGGACCTTTTCAAACGAATATCTCCTATAGACCGTGAGACAGCCAATATACCATTGACACGAGGTACGCCAATAACAAGGACAACCCCACCAGCTGCTTCAATTCTAGCCTTTTCATCATCCCTATCAGGATGGTGATCCTTTGTTAGTTCCTCAGCTTGAAGTTTAGTCACTAAATCACCTGAGAGGTTCAAGCAGAACAGACAGAGTAAAAGGATAGTAAGGAAAACGGAGAGCTAACGAAATAATCGGCTTTTTAGGCAGGGGCAACAATGTGCTAACCAACATACAGTTTTAGTGAACAATAGTTGGAAGATTTTAAACCTTCACTGTCCTGATCAAAATGAGTTCTCCTTGAGCATAAGAGTGCTTTCGAGTCCCCCAGATTACCAACTAATATCTGCCCATTCATCCAAAGAACAACTGTTGCAGTTGATCCAGATATGTAGTCATTGTTCAAAGCTTCCTGCAGAGAGAATTGACTTGAAAATCCGTAGGGCTGCTTAAGAAAACGACAAACATAAGGAGAACAGTATGTGCCTGTGAAAATTCTGAATCTATATCTTGGATTGTTCTCAAGAGGGCTTTCTCTAGGATGCCATGTGTCAATTCCTCATCAACTACACATAATGCCCCATTAGAACTGTATAAACATCAAGGCATCAATACTTGCGCAGTAGAGAGTACATTTATAGGTATGAAATACTTTCTCTAATGGTTTGACATGCAGAAAAAGAGTATATTCACATGCTTTCCGTTTAACGGACAATTACTAACTCGTATCAGCTGATGAAAGATGAAGTTGAGAAACATTGATGATACAACCACAATACACATGATGGCATGATCATTAAAAGGATAAAAATCCTTATATTTAAGCTGCAGCGGATTACAAGGAAAACCATCAGAGTGCAAAAAGTATTCCTGAAGATATAAGGGCATAGGCATCTCCATTTAGGAAGTTATAACATGTTAGACGTGTTTCATATCATTTATATGGCAACAGATTGGGGGGTTTGGCAAAATATTGATGCAGAAAATAACCAGTGACAATATCCAGTTCTAAATTTTCATAGGACAGGTTACAAACCTTTCAATTTCAAGCTATAATGACCTGCTTCTTCATGCTCATTACTGTGTGAAAAGAGCTTCTTGTATGTATTGAAAACAACATGCAGTAAAAAGTAATCTAAAAACTTTTGAGAAGCCATTTCACTTGCTTCCTTGCCTCCATGTCCATCAAAAACTGCCGCTATACCCACACCAGCTTCGTTAGGATCATCTTCACCTAGTGATATTAAGAAAAAGATGAGCAGCTGTAACCAGGAACTTTGCACATTTTACAGATATACTGCTAAACTACAGGATTTGTTTTGATATCTTCAGCATCTTTTAAAATAAAGAGATTGGTCATCATAATATCTTCAACATTTGGATTTAGTCTAAGGGGTTCCCAACTCTCATATAATATGGTAATAGTGGTACCCTCGTTTTGGGTCTTCAAAGGAAGAAGGGCCCCAAAAAGGTGCTACCTTTGCAGTTGAGACAGATATATTGCTAACAAGTCCCATTAACTAAAAGAAAGAGAGAGGCAATAGAGCTGCTCTTTTATAACAATGAGAAATCTGAATATGGAAAGCGGGTAGAGTTTGAAACTACCTAAAACGGGAACAGTAACATGAGGATAGCAAATAATACTGTCTTCTTGGTATTTCCTACGCCCCCGATGCGTAGCTACAGGGCAGTTATCTGTTCCATTTTGAATAGCAGCAGAAAATTCCCACATAGGACATTCGGGTGAGTCAAAAACTGCTGAAGCACCACCCTCATCATAAGCTATCATACAGGACACTGAGACCTCATAAGCGTAACTCGAGCAAAGAAATGCTCCAAAGAGAAGTGCAAGCTTTCCTCCTTCCATTGAAAACTCAGCCATTAGAACCTAGCCATAATTTCATGACACAATATTTCATGCAGATCAAGAATTTTTGAGTCCACTACCTATCCAACTGCCTGGAGACAAAATATTTGAGAGTTAGTTTTGCTTAAGTAAAACATACAGTGTCTGGTTGGTCAGCAAATATATGCACAATCAGCTCATTTAACAATCAACCGCCGCACAATCTTATCAAAGTACTCTCTTTAACCAATCTTGATTGTATAGTAACCTGGCCAAAAGGGTGACTAACCTGTGGAAGCCAGTCAAGTAAAAATATTTTACTCCGTATATTGTTAGTGGAAAAAATCTAAATTCACCTGAGTGTAGTACACATCGCAAATAAAAAAAGTAAGGAGATCAATAGTGTAGTAAACATAGTCAGATATTATGGCCGCGATGGTATAAAATTCTGGAGACTTGTATATAGCTTCCAAAACAGGAAAAGAAGATTAAAAAAAAGCAGTGAACCACAGCATTTATTGAGCTGAGGGCACTCGCATTACACACTGATGCATCTAAAACTTTACGCGGATTCATAAGCACAAAAGGAATTGCTATTAAAAGATCTTATAATTGCACATCCAAAATCTTTTAATTGCACATCCATCCAATGCTGCTCCCATATTGCGCTGCTTACTTTTGTTATGGTGGAAACTTTTTTCCTGCAAAGTATTTTCCTAGCTGAAATCATTTTAATGTTGTATTTTACCCCAATAAATAAAGCTCTTTATTCGTTGGACCTGGGTAGGTTATTTTATTGATACCAAAACTATATGAATACAGAAGTATAGCAGGGCATTAGACCATAGAACACTGATCTTAGCATAGGAGAAAAATACTCCCCTTTTACATATATCTCGAATTGGAACTGGAAATAATATGAAATCCTAAGACCATGAATGCATTTTAGATTACTCTCCATTGATCTAACATGAAAGCACTAAGAAGAAAACACTAAAGTTTCTCTGCCTAATATGGTTTGTCATCATACCAGGAATTAGGAGTACAAAGGGACTTTGTTCAATTGTGGGCATAAGTCATTTTCCTAAAGACTTCACTAATATACAAACTCTTGCTTTATATCACTTGTTTCAATCAATGCTTACATATTGTTTTCAGTCATTAATGCTAAAAATATTTCCACAATACTACCATCATATTCTATTTTCCATCTTACATGATAGCCACATACTTTTATACTCAAACCAAACACTGGAATGTGATCCAATAAAATGATCCAGAAATGATTCTGAGATAAAATGCCAAACACACACTCTTAATTCTTTGTTTTGTCCAAAAATTGTTGATTACCCAAAAAAAGCAGGAATTATCAGTCTTCGAAGTCCACAAATGAAAAACGCAAGCTTTAGCTCAATCTGCTAGGCGGATCCAGGATGGGTTCAAACCTAGCATTCTACTATTTATTGTAATGTTAATAAATTTATACTTCGCAATGAAAGTACTGGTTCAGTTGAACCCGGTACTAAAGGGCTGGATCCGCCCCTAAGAAGTAGTTAACTTCGGATCAAATTTGAAGTAAAATTTAGCAGATAAAATAAAACTGCAATTAACCGCATATATATGTACAAGGTAGAAGATATAGCAAACTTCAATCCGAGCATATTACCATAAATGAAGATGCCAATCTTGCATTGCCTGTGCTTTTATGGAAGAAGCGACAATATTCCAGAAATGGAAGAAGTTGCAATTTACAATCTCAGCTGGAGGGGGCCGGGTAGTAAATTGCTTGGACCGTAAGTCGGCCCAATACCTGAAGCACTCTTTTATTTCGGAAATTACTTACTTTGTTTTTTGGTTAAACCAATGAAGGATTTATATAATTTTTTATCAATTAAGTCATAACATATTTTCACTTTAATTTGTGAATCTTATGGTCTAATTGCCTGGCTGGTACAAAGACCATCGAGTAAGTATTTTTTTCTTTTATAATTCCTTAATTATTATTTTTTCGAGTGCAACGCTTTGAATTGCTGGAAACAAAGCAAAACTAAATTTTAACGTTATTTTAAAATAAAAATTTAAAACTAATCTTATAATCTCAGAAAAAATAAACCTTTATAAGTCTACATTTCTTAAGATTAGTACTTTGACCTCCTTTCTTCCTCCTCTATATGATGACGGATCCAAGGGTTTATGTTTAGTCTATGCGGTACTCTACGCCACTATAATATGGATATTTGATAATGAAATTCATCAACTACACTATCATATATTTGCGAGATGATCTCATCCAAAGATAAATCCTAGATTTGAACTTCATGAATTCGGTTTCAAATTTTAACACTGCCATTTATTGGGTTTGAAATCTATTATTTGTACTTATTTTGTGAATTTTTAAACATATATAAGATGTAAGCCCAAGTTACTAAATTCCAATGAACCCTAACTTGTACGTTTAGTCCTTCCCTGCTCTCACTGTGGTCTTTCCTTTGTCACTGTCTAACCATTTGCTGTATTTGACTGGTCTATTCTCCTCCTCTGTATTCAAACTTTACTCCATATTGTAATCAGTAGATGATTAATAAATGTCATTGTCCTTCGAACTTTTAACTTTAAAGTTTATATGAGACAGGCATCATATAGCACCAGCAATGCAGATACATAGAGACATTTCTTTCCCAAAATCCTGTTGTGTTGTCTCAGTCAACGAATAGCTGAATTAATAAACTTTGAGGCTTGACCAATAACAGGAAAATGCCTTGGTAATTCAAATTAGAAAGTTATATGGGCAGTCAATAAAATTGGACATATAATCCAAAATTAGCAAGATCATTTAGAAGGGATTCCAGCAACAAAGAAATGATACTGCCTATCATCAATATTGAAGATGCAGACTAGCTCTTACAAGATTTTGAAAGCAAAAACACTGCATGGTGGATAACTATTTCTCACTAGTTTTCTCTTCATTTACATGAGTACAGACAACAATCTAAATTGAGATGGCATTTTTTACATATATTGTCAATTTTTGAAGAAAAAAAGGCTACCAGCATCCACTTCATTCAACTATCTAGACACTAGAACATGCTTGTCCTCCACAAAATTACAGATGAACACAAAATAGAAATCTGGTGTGCGTCCCTGACCTTATCCAACATTCATTCTTTAACATCTGAAAAGCAACAAAACGTATCAAACACTTGACGATTTAAATGTTTCATATATTTCATTTTTTATGGTGAAACGGCTGGGTGGAGATGAAAGTTGGCATAGTTGTGAGACTGTTATAAAGAGACCTCAAGCAAAAAAATGACTAGTATAGTAAATACTCAATATTTGTCGTTGCAATGGCATCTAGCAAAGAACAAATGAGATATGTTACAGGAGATCCCAAGCGAACAAGGATGAATGCACTCAATGCAGCTATTCGCTCCTGTATTCACTATTTAATTACTTGCAATACATCACCAAATTAACGAACCATGGCACCTTATGAATGTGTCTAAGGTCCCAAGGGAAGATAGTTGGTTCAATAAGGCAATAGCTTTCTTTCAACAGGCAGTAACACAGGAATCGGATACTATCTTGCAATTCAGTTGGCCAACAAGAATCATTGAGGAGCTTACAAAGAACAGATTCAGAGGTTAAAATGCAACTTTTGTGATTAACAACCTGGTTACCTAATGAAAGCTATGCGTATCTTATTGTTTTGAAGTAATATTCACTTATTTCCTAGATGTTGGGAAAGTTCAGTCAATAACAAATACCCATGGCCCCATATCATGCACAGACTAATTAAAGAAGCAACAAAAAAAAACGTTATTATAGAACATTTGAAAGTACTATGACCACTAGAATAGTCAGGTTCTTCGAAGGATAAACAACATCACCTGTCATTGGGACCACTAGAAAAAGGGGCATTCATCTGAATATTTTCTTCTAGGGGACCGCTTGGTGTGGGTGCTGTAGATAGTCTAATGTGGGGCGCAAAGCAAAGATCAGTCCTACTTGAGTGTTCACTTGGGGTAAGAGATCCCATTCGACCGTTTAAATAGATGTCCAAGCTAGCTGATGAAGTTATTTCTACCTTTCTCTTGCACTTGAACCTTCACCTAACAGAGATGTGAGAGACAGACAGAAACAGAAAACAATTGCGAATATTTTCTTATATTATTTCACTTTATCATATCGAGCAGCTCAGTTATTGCAATACCTGTCTTTTCGCTTCTCAAGATATCTTTGTACTGATGCTTTCCTGCTTGAGGGGCTCTCTACTGCTTCTGGGGAACATAAAATAAATGCGAAAGAAAATTACGCAGAAATTGAATATAGTGTTCATATTGTTTTCAGCACAAGGTACTTTACTGTAGTTCATTCCACAGAAAAGGAAACAGCACTAGACCAACATTTTTCACCCAAGTAAACCTTTTGCTTACAGAAAACACAGTCGTCCACCAACACTCAGGCTACATTTGTGGGTTTCAGAACTGATTATATTCCTTAAAAGATAAGCTTAGCAGGGAAAGGAAGTTTTTCTTTTTACTTCTAATATTTCCCCTTTTTTTCTATAAGATTGCTTACTTCTATCTAGTGGATCTTCAAATGTATTTCATATTATAAATCTCTACTAGAACAAAGTACCTTAATATTCGCAAATGTAGTAGTGTCCAATGAGCAATTTTATGGAAAAGAGAAAAGAATGAAAACATAACGAAAAACTACCAGGATTGTCATCATATAAGCCGTTTCTTTCTTCTACATGCATTCGAGAAACCTCACTCAATTTTACTGTAAAAGATCAAACAAAAATGTTTTGGCACAGGACAATAAACATCTTCCCTGATGATCCCAGGAAAAGGACTCCTCACTCACAGGAGTCATAATGTACAGTGATATTTTCTCCCCCAATATATGACATTTAGGATCATAAAGTTGTTGCATTTTCTTCATATTGACTTCTTATGGTTGCTTTATTTTTGCAGTAACCTTTCAGTTCTCCTCACTAAAATTCTCAGAAACAAACACTACCTAATTCACATTCTCAACTCACCCATTCTAAGCAAGTACAAAAAGATAGAAGAGTTATGCACCATAATGCAACTAATGACCTGTTTGAATAGTCGGCAGAAGTGCCATATCAGGATCTGGGCGTAGTTTAGTATTTGCAGCCCCTAAGCAGCATGTTGAATGCCGAGCTGCTGCAGTAGCATTTGATGAAGTTTCTGAAGGCACACAAAGGGGGCTTGAAGCAAGACGCATGATTATTTGTGCCTAAAAATATCCGAGTTGGTCGTATCAGGAAAAAAGTGAAACTACACTGATTTTCTGAAGTTCCCAATTTTCAGCAAGCTTAAATACCTTGTCAGCAGGCACATCATCATAAACATTCACCTTGCCACTGTAGAAGATTGTCATTTGTTCTACTGGTGTATCTACTGAATCTAATATTCTGGAAGCACCAATAGAAAAGCTATCAGTTTTTGAAGCTGGATAGAATGCAATTTTCATTTGAAGGAAATGCTAGTCAAATGAGGCCCGTGCACCTATGCATATACAGAATCACAAGTTACCTTATGATGCCATTCTGAATAGAGTAGCTTCCAACAAACTTTAGGTTACATTGGGATATGCAAACACAAGAGGTGAAGGTGAAGGTGAATATATTTGGACCTGATGATTTGTTAACAATAGACAAAGGATCTTACTTAAGTGCTAAATGATGAATTTGCCACAATAACAATCTATGGAAATGAAACTATTAACTTAACAAGAGATCACCAGAGGAGCTTGTGGAGCCATTGATGTCTAATAGGAGAAAAGACATGAGGGACTTTAAGAACTCCCACAACTAATTTAGTATTACTTGTTGTATTCTAAGCCAAGTAGAAAGCTTTGGTTTCTGCTGAGGCAGTTGCTGCCTAGAAGCACATATGCAATTACTATTCAATGATTTATGGTCGTAGTCTACTTAGTCCATGGACTTCAACATCCTTCAACTACGCACATTGTGGTCACCCTAAAAAGTTATTTAGGGGCAAAATTTCTGGCATAATGACACTCTAGGTATTACTTGTGGTGTTAGAACATGGGACACAACAAATGAAGTATTAACAATGGTGTCAACAACTGGTAGTATAAGAAACCAAATGCATATCATTGGCAAGTACGTTTATCTCTTAATTACATGAAAACTGCACTCAAATTAGTGCACTAAATGATTGAAGTTCATCATAAAGACTGAATATTTATATGCATCTCTAACATTCATTCACATTACTCGGACACTTTAACCACAATTCTTAAAGCACATAAATAATGGAAATATTGCCGGTAAGCCACTTACTGTACTGAGAATTCAAGTAAGAGATACACAAGGAGGCCAGGGTTTGAGAGAGAGGGACAGAGAGACTGATTTGACAGGCACGAACTAGCCGCTATTTCGACATGAAACTCAAAGTATTCAGAAGAACAATTTTCAAACTCAAGCACCTTTTTTCTTTAATAACAATAAGGAACCATCCATTGAGCACAATGTAGAGCTTATTATCAATCAATCAATTAATTATGTCTCAATTCCAAACTTATTAGGATTGAATATAGCTCTATATCCATTCTGTTCTATTCAGGTCTTTCGCTCCCATACTAAATTTCAAGCTATAATTCTAGAAGGTTTATTGACTCCGAAAAGCAATCAAGAAGACCATGTCTCACCTTGAAGGAGCTGACTTCTCAATAGCAGCAACCAGAGTGGGAGTTGCATCGCCGGAAAGATCAGTTTCTTCCTGTTGTTTTCTTCCATCAGGCACTGTCTCTTCAGCCAGTTCAATAAATTCTTCATCAGTATTTTTCCCTCTCTGGACCTACATTAGTTTTTAGAACTATTTAATACTAGTATTAACACATAAACGTGCGCTGGTACATTTACAGTATCGACATAAGAGCCAAACATCATACGGTACTAACTACCAGCGGACTATAACAAAAAATAGGTCAAATATTGCTACAAGATAGATAGAGAAAACGAACACGGTGTACACTAGTGTCGGAGCGAGGAATGTAAAGTTTCTTCCGAAAGCCGGCGTCGGAATCTGACGCCGTTTCAAGGAGAGCCTTTAGTGATATCACTTGCTGAATCGCCTGTGATTTATTCCATGACGGCCTTCTCATCCCTGTACGGAACACATTACAGCAGCAGAGGCACAATTTCAAAAAAAAAAATCGCATTTTTTCACTAATAAGTTCTATGTATGTAATGAATGCAGACGAAGAGGAGTGAGTACCTTTAAGTTTGAGGTAACGGCGGCAATCTTCGCGAGTGAGCTGAGAAATGTCATCTTCAGTGAGTTGCTGAAGCGGCTTGTCGAGAAGTGAATTCAAGACTGATTCTTCCGGCGGCATGCTGTCAAGTTCCGGCGTTTAATTCGCCGGGAATCGGTATAACTCGTCGGATAATGGGAAACAAAATTATGCAAAAACTTTTGGGCGGGGCTGTTTCAATTTTTTCTCTTTCTATATTTTATTTTACCATTAAAATTGTTAGGAGTCGCAAAGCCTGCAAGCCCACATAAACCTGCAGTCATTATCATTAACTTAAAGTAATCATTATCCTTATCAGTCCCCGCCCCCTCTTCCAAATATATTTTTCATTTTTCCTTGAAAATGTTTTCTATATTTGATTGGTGAATGAGAAAATTTTATTTAGAAAAATATATACTATTAAAGATCATATTCTAATAACATCATTAAATTGGAGATTGCTTTGATGATATATATAGAAAGAGAGAAACAAATAATATAAACTTATAAGTTAAGAAAGTATTTTATGAAAAATGACTTTCGTCCATAACAGCTTGTTTTGGATGATTGTTATATATCATTTTATAATGTATCGTATCGTATTGTATTGAAATTGCATTGTATTGTATGGTATAATATTAAGTTTACGTTATTACAAAAAGAGGTAAAGTACATGTAGAGTTATTATAAAAAGGGTAAAATATAATTATTAAATATTAATAATTAAGGATAAAATGAGAAAAAAATAATTATGTAATGATGCAATCACATCAAATTAATCGTTACATAAAGTGAAACTTTTCATCGTCACATAATGAATGATTTAACAATACAATATAATTTAAATAATAATTAAAATTAATATTGTATCTAAATTAATAATATTATGCAATACTATTGGTAACAACCATCCAAACAAGTAAATGACATAAAGTCATTTTCAAAACGCACTCCATAAATATACTATACACTCTCAAAGTTAATGGGTTTGGCCTTTAAATTTTTTAGCACTTATCTCATTGAACTTTTTAAATTTATGATTTAATATCTATTACATATTTATTAATTTTTTAGTGGATTTCACATAAATTAATTCTCCATATAAAAAATATTGAATTAGGATGAATCTCCTTACATCAAGTTGCTTCGTTGGAAGACTATACTTTAATTCATTATAAACAACTAATTAATCGAGATAAATTAATTAGTTATGATTAAGTAACAAATTTTACCAAAAAGAAATACATTTGAAATCATTTATTTAGCTTACAAGTTATAAGTTATATGATTATGAGTAGTTAAATTACACTATCGATGTTAAAAATTAGTATCATACCTTTATAATTTTGATAACATTCATAAAATATTCTCAATTCGTACTGTTCACTTCTGTGCTGAATGTAAATAGGCTCATCCTCATAAATTCCTCTTTGAATGTTGTCAGGCGAATCCCTGTTTCTTTAAAAACAAATTTGATAGAAATCTAAATTATAAGAATTTCAGATACTTTAATGCACATTTATTGGTTGATTGACCAAATCTCACATGTTGTTTCATTCATTTCCACGAGCCTAACGAAAAAAATATCTTTGCCTTCTCGCCTTTATTTTCCTCATTCATAATTGCAATAAATATAAAATAGAAAAGAAAGATCAATTTGTCAATATGTGACACCTTTTCCATTAGGTTGCTATCAAGAGCGAAGTTAGGGGAGGAAGGGACTGCTGGAAAATCACATTGTATATATATTCGATTCACCATCTACGTTGTAAAAGGGATTAGCCGCATTGTAAAAACAAAAAAGTAGAGTCATTACCATTTTGTAGCTAATTTTGTGATACCCTTATTTTCAGTACATAAACCTTATGCTATGTGATATTTGACCAAATTGATATCTGAATATTGAAGTGTATAAATTGAAGTCTGACTGTAGAACTTCATATCACCTAGTAATAATTTGTGTTTTATAACTTTAAATTAAAAGAAAAAAAAAGAAAAAAAAATCTTACATCTGTTATAAAATAAAGACTGTAAAGTAAAGACAAGTATAGAGAGAAACTGATATATTATTCAAACTTCAAACATGTGTACATAATGAACTGAAAACTCCTCTATTTATAGAAGAAAGGAAGCAGCTACGAGACTTTTCAGGAAGCAGCTACGAGGCTTTTCTTTAGCTGCTTGTAAGCTGTCTGCATGAGCTGCTTGCAACATGCCTGTTTAATAAGAAGCTGCTGCAGATCATTTCATTGAGCTGCTTGCAACCTGCTTGCATCAGATGCTTGTAGATAAACTTCAACAGAGTACTAAATGGATAATCTTCTTCAGGAAGATTATCTATAGTGGAGTAATAAATGAACATCCACAATATAATTATTTTCATAACACTCCCCCTTGGATGTTCATTAAAAGATAATGTGCCTCATTAAAACCTTAATAGGAAAAAACCCTATGGAAAAAAATCCTAGTGAAGGAAAAAGAGTATATATATTTAGTAATACGCATTGCTAGCTGCCTCATTAAAAACCTTATAAGGAAAACCCCGTGGGATAAAACCTTATAAGGAAAACCCTGTGGGATAAAACCTTAGTAAGGAAAAAAGAGTACATCGCGTATTTTACTCCCCCTGATGAAAACCTTGTTTCAAATATTTAAGTCTCCACATTCCAATCTTGTATACTATCTTCTCAAAAGTTAAAGTTGGTAAAGATTTAGTGAATAAATCTGCCGGATTATCACTTGAACGGATTTGTTGCACATCAATGTCACCATTTTTCTGAAGATCGTGTGTGTAGAATAATTTTGGTGAAATGTTCTTCGTTCTATCTCCTTTTATAAATCCTCCCTTCAATTGGGCTATGCATACAGCATTGTCTTCGTTTAAAATTGTGGGTCTTTTATCACATTCCAACCCATATTTTTCTCGAATAAAATGAATCATTGATCTCAACCATATGCATTCCCTACTTGCTTCATGAATAACTATTATCTCAGCATGATTTGAAGAAGTAGCAACAATAGATTGCTTTGTGAAGCGCCATGATATGACAATACCTCCACATGTAAACACATATCCAATTTGAGATCGAACTTTATGGGGATCGGATAAATAACCTGCATCTGCATAACCAACAAGATCTGTACTACCTTTGTTAGCATAAAACAAACTCATATCAAGAGTTCCCTTTAAATATCGCAATATATGCTTAATCTCATTCCAATGTCTCCGTGTAGGAGAAGAGCTATATCTTGCTAGTAAATTAACAGAAAATGTTATGTCAGGCCTTGTAGCATTAGCAATAAGTACGCCAATTGCACTGAGATAGGGTGTTTCAGGACCAAGGAGTTCCTCATCCTCTGCTGGAGGTCAGACCTTATTCACTTCAAGTGATCGAACAATCATTGGTGTACTCAATGGGTGCGCTTTGTCCATGTAAAAGCTTTTTTAAGACCCTTTATATATAGGCAGATTGATGGATAAAGATCTTGTCTGCTAAATGTTGAATTTGCAGACCAAGACAAAGTTTTGTCTTTCCAAGATCTTTTATCTCAAATTCTTTCTTAATATATTCAATTGCCTTTTGGAGCTCTTCTGGAGTTCCAACAAAATTTATGTCACCAATATAAACAGCAAATATAACAAATTTTGATGCCATAAAAATATATGGACAAATAACATCATTTATATAACCTTCTTTCAACAAATATTCAGTAAGACGATTATATCATATGCGCCCAGATTGCTTTAAACCATACAAAGATCTTTGTAATCTGATTGAATACATTTCCCGAAATTTTGAATTTGCTTCAGGCATTTTAATCCTTCAGGGATCTTCATATAGAATTAATCAAATGAGTCATATTTAAATGGCATGACATCTTCAGGTGTCTGGACTACATGTCCGATCCTCACAATCTTTTACAATATTGTGCACTATATTGTATCAAATATATCATCGACGATTAGTTCGTAAGCGACATAACTTGTTGAGATCTCATCACTTTCTTTATTTTCAGGTACCTGAACTTCTTCCGGAGTTTCATGAAATATTATGTCGTGGGCTCTTCCAGAGCTTATTTCCTCCTTATTATGACCATTTTGATCATTTGCTCATATTCTTTTAAGGATTGTTACCTTTGGAACCGATTGGTCTACCACGCTTCATGCGTACAGTAAACTCTATCCTTCAGGGATTTTAATTTTAATAGGAGCATTTGCAGCTGAAATATGATATTTAATTTTGGATTAGTAAATGCTTCTGGCATTTGACTTGAATTATCTTCTAAGCGAGGATCATATTAATGATAATTCGATTCATATAGCATATTTTTCAACTGTTTTATTCCATCACCCAAATATTAGAAAAATCAACATATATCCCAAATCTTCTTTGGAAAACATATCTTTGTGCATTGTGGTAGAGAAATTAATCATATACCACACATCAAAAGTTATTAGATAGTAAAAATATTTGGTTTCTGATCCTAAACCAATTGTGAGGGGATGACTTATCATATTTTGTTGGTCTGATGCATACAAGTGCCGCTGTATGCAATTTAGAAAATCTTAGACCAACACATGAGGCTTCGTTCTCATAAGCAATAGTTTAGCCATTAATAGGAGGTATTCAATGCTAAACTAGCTTGGATATAAACCAGCATCATCAAGATGAATTATCTTGATTTCATAATCTGAAAATTATGTTCTTAATTGAGAAAGACAATTTTAAATGTCAAACTGCAGGTTAACAATAAACACACATGTAACCATCTTATATATGCATCTATAAGTGGTTCACATGATAGGTGAATGAGCTCATATTCACCTTTTATATATTTCAGAATTCGTGAATTTTAGTCCCAATTTTAGTTGGTATAATCAAGTTATTATGAGAACAACCAACACAAGAGAATTCTTGAAGAATCTTCTAGTTCTTCAGTATATGCTTATCTGAATTCTCAAATAGCTCATTTAAAAATGGCAAATGAAAACTTAAAATTTATCATGGCATGTGCTATCTCTAAGTAAACTTCTGGTTTACTATGGCATAAACTTTTGCGACAGTAAACTTCTGATTTACTGTGGCTACTTTTGTATCAGTAAATTTTTGATTTATTGTGGCTGCTTTTGCATTAGTAAACTTCTGGTATACTATGATACATGATGTAGTACAAATTTGAAGAATAAGACGGGTAACTTCTCACATATATATTTACCCCATATGATTGTGGAGATATGAAGATTTTCAATCTTTCAATTATTTGTAGTCTCAATATGATAGCCATTTGTATCAGTAAACTTCGGGTTTACTACATCATATGTTTTGACCATAATCATATAATAAGAATGACATATTTGTATATAAGCTCTCTGAGAGCCTTCGTTTATTATCCACAATCTAATATTTATCGGACACTACTGGTGTCATGTGTCTTCTAGACAAACATCTAGCTCTTCAGGAGTTATTGATACATTTTGTACTATCAAATATTGCTCAGACACTTCTGGTATCATGATAGAAAATCATAATCAAATAAACAATATAAAGACAATTCTAAATTTATAAATGTAAGAAATCAAGAATTTTCATATTTTTACCACCAACTTTGTGTCTCCTTCAGGGAGAAACGCCATTAACATATGAATATTTTATATCAAAGCGGCAACCACATAGTCATTATATCCTCCAGGAAAATATACATGAATTGTTATTTTCTTCGGGGTAGTTACTAACAACTAACCATAATATATCAATATGGTTGTAGTAGAAAATATTCTACAAGAATGCTTTTGCTTTAGAATGATACTTAATAAAATTATCCAAGATATTTTACGTACAACAAGTACGTGTGGCAATTATCTTTATGCTACAAAAATAATATTTATATCATCTGTTATTCTAGCTCTTCCGGAGGTGAGTTATGGTATTTTTTTCATTCACTACAGGGAATGAAAATGTGCTTCAAAAATAACTTTGAATAGCTCATTATTTTATTTACGCACAGAAAGACACAGTTTCATAATATTTTCCTGCTTCGGGAGAAAATTTCAATTGTGTTACTTCTTCAGGAGCAAATTGAAATACAAAAAATTGAGCATATATTCTCTCAATCATATTACCTCTTCTGGAGGTAATTGCAATATATTTACATCAAGAGCACGTTCATATTTATGACTTTATTAATATTATTACATTCACTTCAGGGAATGGATTAATATTTATCAGAAATTCTCATCCTTCAGGAAATCGAATATAATTATCTGAACACGCATTAACCACATCAAATTATGGTGTTTCAACCTCTTTTAAAGCATTTACTACTTCAGGAGCATATCGAGACGTGCATATAATATAAAATATATTTCTCTAGCTTATCTTTAATTGTAACCATAGAAAGCTTAAATTATCACTTCTGGTGGTCATAGACATATACCACTTCTGGTGGTTAACAAAATTTAGTTACAATGAGATATATGAAACATAATAATTTATGGTGGTTGTATATTTCTTGCAAACTCTGCTAGAGTTTAAGTGGATCTAACAATGTTATCCACTTCGTAATCCTTGATTAAGATAATTAGGATGAAAATAAATACCAAAATATGCACTGTACACGTAACATATAACCAAGCAAGCGATGATAACGATATTAAAATATAAGCAAAAGGCTCAAATTAAATTATGCAAATTTGGCCACTCCAGATGTAAGTAATATCTACATCACTATTGCCAAGAAGAAAAACTCACCACCTCAAGGATATAATGTGTCTTATGATTCGCCTTGCATCGGAGATGAACACTCAAACGAATCTGAAGTTTAATTGTGTGGCAGCTTTGAAACACAAGCGTCAGAACCGCGGACAAGATCTCCCCTGGGAGGCCTCACCGGAAACCTCACCGAACGCTGACCGAAATTTAAGTGAGAAAATGAACCAGGGGACTAAAACCTTTATCCATGACCTCGAACTCGGAAACGGATAGTCGAAATCAACTTCGTCTCTGCAACACCATAGAAATCCAAATCTTAAACCATTTTTGTAGTGAGAAGAAACAAAATTTTCTTTTGATAATTTTTATACAAGAAAATTAAAACCGAAAATCAGAAGAGAAATCCTCGATTTTGTCCAAAACCCCTTCTGTCTGTTCTCACTCTGTTTTTCCGATTGTCCCCCCTCGTTTTCAATTTCTTGAAATTCAAGTTTCTCTGGAATTTCCTCAACATAATACAAGGACCCAATTTCAAATTCCCAAAATTTTTGGAGCCACAAATAATTTTTTCACTTACTTGATGGCAGAGTCTCGTGCGGATAACGTATTTAAAATAAAGACTGTAAAGGAAAGACAAGTATAGGGAGAAACTGATATATTATTCAAACTTAAAACTTGTGTACATAATGAACCGAAAACTCCTCTATTTATAGAAGAAAGGAAGCAGCTGCGAGGCTTTTCAGGAAGCAGCTACAAGGCTTTTCTTTAGCTGCTTGTAAGCTGTCTGCATGAGCTGCTTGCAACATGCCTGTTTAATAAGAAGCTGCTGCAAATTATTTCATTGAGCTGCTTGCATCAGATGCTTGTAGATAAACTTCAACAGAGTACTAAATGGATAATCTTCTTCAGGAAGATTATCTATAGCGGAGTAATAAATGAACATCCACAATATAATTATTTTCATAACAACATCAACAATTGTAGATTACAGAAAAAAATTACTTATTCGCATGCGATGTATACTAAACTCATAAGTGTGCGACATGTATTTATTACATAAGTTTTATCGATTAACTATGATATAGGTTTCAATTTAGGCTATCATTTTGGTGAATCAACCGACTAACTTAAAAAAATGGTGGAGTACCACCAAGAGATATAGGGGAGTGAGAAAAATTTCTGAGTTTTTAACCTTAAATTGAAGAATTACACCTCTTGTCACTTGGCCCAAAAGCACAACCTAAAATGGCCTAGGTTTGAAGTTCTTACCCGATTTGGCCGTTGTATAAAATTTGAAAGAAACTTTTCAGCCTTTAGCCCATTATTAAAGACACACTTCTAGGATTTTTTTTCTTTTCTTCCTTCTTTTTTCCAAGAATACTCAATCTCTCCACTCGCCTCTCTCTTCTTTCTCCCTAAAAATTACAAAATTATTTTGTACACACACGTGTTTATTGCTTTTGAGCACAAGGGCTCTTTAATCCTCACATTCTATGTCAATAAGGTTTCGAATTTTGAGTTAATTGATGAAAAGAGGTTAAGGAACCACAATAAATTTGGCCTATCAGTCAAAAAACTATTAGATCTGGCCTAAAACTATCAGATTTTGCCTAAAAGAGCATCTCCGACAACCTCGTCTCGTATTTTCTTTTCTTTTTTTCTCAATTTTTGTGTCATCCTTTGCTACTAGTGAAGCCCAAATTTGAATGCCAAAACCTCGTCGGGAAAATTCAACACCAGCAACCACCCAAAGCTGCAATGTAGTGATGGACAGAAGGTGTTTTCTAGTGTAAATGTTGTATGGGTAATGTTTATACACACTTATACAATATTGTATAAATATGTATAAACGTGTATATCTGCGTACGATGTTGTATAAATTATCTATGTTTTTAATGTATAAGTGTGCATATACATTGTACGTGTATAATAGGCATCCATGGAAGTTTAGCACTTTCTTCTCTTTTTCTTCTTTGTCTTATTTTTCTGGTATACATTGTATATACAAGTTTATACAAAGTTATACATAATTATACATGTAATGCACATGTGCAGTTAAATCTAAAACTAAAATTTTCATATGTTCAATTTTTATTTTTTTCGAACAATCTATGTATAAATCAACTTTCCTTGTTGATTTATCTCCTAAATCATGTGCAATAATTTTTTTAATTTTTTTTATTTCTGCTATTTGGAACTTGGAAAAGAAGAAAATTTAAGGTTCTCGAGTTGCATTATATATTAATTTGCTTTTTTTGTAGATGGAATAGGAATATATACAAACTTGAGGAAGAAGAATAAAAAATCACCCAATTTTCGTGCTTGAAGATCTATTGAATAAAAAAAAATAATAAGAAAAATGCTCATTTTTTGAATTTGACCTATTGTTAATGGGCTACAGATTTGCAAAGCTATAACTGGGTTATTCTACTGTAATTTATATGGGTGGACTGTATTTTTGTGTAATTCTCCCTTTTTAAATTTGAGCCTTGAAAATGTAATCCTCTTTGGTAATAAGAGGTAGAACTCCTCCCTAATTTATTTTTTATAATACAAATTTAAATTAGTCGGATCAACAGTTCTGTCAGGACCCAAAATTCTACCACATGTATCGTGATGGTACTTAGTCTCTAAGACTAAATAAGCCAATTTTAATTATAATTCAAGCCATATATATATATATATATATATATATATACATACATATACAAAACTTATAATACTGAGTCACGAACTCTAACTGAATACATGGAATGATCTCAAGGATTGAATACTCAATATTGTTCGAATAATAATTAACAGTACAATAAAATGAAAAGACTCCAAGGGATTGCGAAGACCAAGCAGCTCTACCTTGAATCCTTGCGATCACACTTTAATTCTGTCCGAGTCCGATATCTCCAACACCTGGCACTGCACAAAAATATGCAGAAGTGTAGTATGAGTACACCACAGTCGGTACCCAGTAAGTATCAAGACTAACCTCAGTGGAGTAGTGACGAGGTACAGTCAAGACACCCACTAGTCTAATAACTTGTATAATATATCATACAAAAATAATAGGAAACAAATAACAATGATGACAATAATAATCAACCAGTGATATAAACAACAGATCGGCAAGAATACCATAAATATTCCTCAACAAATAATGAATACAAGTGCAACCAATTAATCAAGTCCTTCAAATATAATTCTTTCACCTATAAATCTTTCAATTAATAATCTGTAGGATATAATACTTTCTAATAATTTTATTTCGAATATACTTCCTTCAAATAAATATCTTTCAAATATAATTCTTTCAAATAAAATTTTGGAATATAATTCCTTCAAATAAAAGTCACCTGGTGACACCTCATTTCATATTCATAAAAATATGGGTCTCAATCCACTTTCATATTTCCACGGTACTTCATGCCCATGTTTCTATCACAACTGCAAGGACAACTCACGTGCCAAAAATATCAATATATAAAAAAATTTGCACGATCAATTTACTTTAGAAATAGTTTGAGTGAAGAAAATAATATTTGCACTTAAATTAAAGTATCAGATAAACTACTGATTTGGATGTAATACTTATTAATTGAAAACATAATAGAAAATTTTCTTTTATTTAAAACAATTCAGTCATAAAAAATCAGTAAAAATCAGAAATATAAATTTTCAGAGTCTCATACTAAAAAGCCAAAGCCAACACAATACAACAAAGAGCACAAAACACATAATAATAAAGTCAACTAGTACATCACCGAAGAAGACAAGAATTTACATATCACTGAAAAATAAAATAACCAAAGGCAAGTGCATCCATAGAAAAGTAGCAACAAAAGGGCACTCCTGAGGTACCGCCTCGTAGTCCTAAAAGTAAATATGCAAGACAGAGGGATCTCCCGGAATACCATTCCATAGCCCCAAAGAAAATATACAGGACAGGGGGATCTCCCGAAATACCGTTCCGTAGTCCCAAAGTAAATATGCAGGGTAGGGGGATCTCCCGGAATACCATTTTGTAGTCCCAAAGTAAATATGCAGGGCATGGGGATCTTCCGAAATACCGTTCCGTAGTCCCAAAGTAAATATGTACGGGGATCTCCCGGAATACCATTCCGTAGTCCCAAAGTAAATATGATTTCAACAACTGCACATCAAGTGCTCACATATCACAAATGGCTCATCAAGTGCTCAAATATTACAACATATCATAAATTTCAATAATATAATATTTTTTTCCACAATAAGAAGCCCACGGCTCGGCCATAATGAGCACAACATCTTAACAAAATGTTCGGGAGTGAACAACTCAACCGAATAATATTTCACAATTTGGCACTTTGCCTTAATATGATTCACGGCCTTTACAATTCAAATTCTTGATAATTATATAACGCCCCAGTTTAAACTTATTTCATTAATTATTTGCTAAAGAAAAATCCATAATAAAATTAAATTTCAAGAAATATCAAATCATCAAACTCACGGAATTCACATAAATATACAAATAATAATCACATCAAATTGTCATATAAAAATAAATTCAACAAACGCGAATTGAGGCATGACAAATAGATGATTTAATAAATGTCAATGGTTATCCAATTTACTACACAATATGCCTAAGACTTTAACCCAATATATTTTATACATATAAGCCCGAGTACGTACTCGTCACCTCGCGTACACGACTTCCAATCACACAATTTTCACATAATACTCAATGCCTAAAGGGTAATTCCCCTACTCAAGGTTAGGCAAGATACTTACCTTTTTGAAGTCAAGTCGATATTCTAAAATAGCCTTCTTTCTTGAATTGACCTCCGAACAACTCAAATCTATCAAAATTAATTGTACAACCTCATTAAAATTCATCAGAAACAATTCAGGATAATAATACGTCAACTTAAACATTTATTCCAAAAAGTCAATAAAAGTCAAAGTGGGGCCCACCTCTCGGAACCCAACATAATTTTTATGAAATTCGAACACCCATTCTGATACGAGTTTAACCATACCAATTTTATCAAATTCCGATAACAACTCGACCTCCAAATCTTAAATTTTTTATTTTTGGAAGATTTTTCCAAAAATCTTGATTTCTTCCATTAAAATCCAAATTAAATGATGAATATAATCATAGATTCATGAAATATAAACACTTTAGGATATAGAACACTTACCCGAATTCATATAGTGAAAATCGCCTCAAATATCGCTTCAATCCCAGCTCCATAACTTATAATATATTAAAAATGGCTGAAACTTCAAAATATAGCTACAACCAAGTATTTACTCTTCGCGATCGCGAAGCACAACTTTTCTAATCCCAAAATTTGCCTTTCGCGCTCGCGGAAAATGCTTTGCGGTCGCGAAGAACAAGTGCCCAGCTTTTCGAGACAGCCTCTAGTATAATGGTCATAACTTTTTGTACAAACCTCCAAATTGCAAATGATTTACCTTTCTGAAAACTAGACAGCAAATGGCTATAACTTTCATTTGTTGATCATGTCCCAATTCCTTATAGATTGCTACATATAAGCTTCCAAAGTCAGCCATGTGCAACAGAGATTTTCAAACTCTTCTCAGATAATCTATAGTATATCTACCATAACATTTTGTACATAATTCCAAATGATAAATGATTTATCTTTCTGAAAACTAGACACATTGGTCTACAACTTTCATTTTTAGATCATCTCCAAATTTTTTATAGATTGTGAGATATAAGCTTCCAAAATCGGGTTAGTGCAACATAATTTTTCTCTACGCGATCGCGAAAAGGCTTCCACGATCGCGATTCACCGTGTCCAAACAGCAAAATTACTCTTCGCGATCGCGACCGTTTATCCGTGATAGCGATGCATACCTCTGTGGCTAAAAATCAGCAACTAAAAATGGCCTAGAAATGGTTCGAAACCACCCCGAAATTCACCCAAGCCACTCGGAACCCCGTCCGAACATACCAACAAGTCTCAAAACATATTACGGACTTACTCGAGGCCTCAAATCACATGAAATAATATCAAAACGACGAATCACACCTCAAATCAAAATCTATGAACTTTGAACTTTTAAATTCTATATCTTGTGCCGAAACATATCAAATCAATCCGGAATGACTTCAAATTTTGCACACGAGTCATAAATGATATAACGAAACTATTCAAATTTTCGGAATCGAAATCCGACCTCGTTATAAAAAATTCAACCTTCGGTCGGACTTTTTAAAAATCTTCTATTTTCTAATTTTTGCCAAAATGCGTCGAATTATCCTACGGACTTCCAAATTCAAATTCAAATATACGCCTAAGTCTGAAATCATCATACGAAACTATTGGCATCATCAAAATTTCATTTCGGGGTCATTTGCTCAAAAGTCAACTCTTTCCATTTAAGCTTCTAAATAAGAATTGTTCTTTTAATTTAATTCTGAATCTTTCGAAAATCAAACTCGACCACACCCGCGGGTCATAATACATATTGCGAAACTTCTCGAGACCTTAAGTCACTGAACGGGACGTTAATTCTTAAAACGACAAGTCAAGTCGTTACAAGTTCCTAACATTGAATAATTTTAAAAGAAATCGATAAAGAATGAAGGTTGGGTTAAAGGTAACAATGCGGCAAATATACTCCCCCTTCCACCCCCTTATTTCCACTCATTGATTAGCCAGTTGCAGGTCACGAAGATGAATATTTCAGGTTAATAACAAAAATAATCTTGAAATGAGATGATCTTGAACTTTTGACCTTTGCGATATGTCAACTGATTAATGAGTGTCCATTGATCAAGTGACTTGCCCAAAGGTTAAAAGTTCAAGAGCGCCTTTTATTGTGTCTAATTTCTGCCATTTTTCTAGAATATTTCATAAGCAAATGATGGGCCACCATGAGCCAATGACTAGATGGGCATAAATATTGCTCCATAGTTCGACACGTCTGTGATTTGGTCTATAATTCAAGATTAGAAAGAGCTTAATCACTTTCAAAAACTCTCCTTCTAAAAAGTTGTTAAATCTCTTATTTATTTTATTGGAAAAATGACATTGTATAGACGTTGTAAAAATAATAGCCGAAAAATGTTAAAATTTGTATATCTTTTGTATATTATATATAAAAATTATACAAATTTTATATACTTTTTCGGCTATGAAATATAAATAATTTTTGACGCGGGTTAAAAGTGATAATATCCTAGATTTGCATATATGCATTGTTACTTATTTCCATTTTTTGCCTTCCGTTTTAAGTTAAGGCCAACTTATCCTGTAAAGTATATTTAAAATTGGAACGAACTGTTTGTTTGTTAGGCCCAACCTCTCACAAGGCTTTCCTACCTTTTCTTTTTATATACTTGTGATGCTGTCTCCTGGTTTTTGGACAGTTACGCACAAATTTGGGCGAAGTGCATTATTAGCCACCTTTAAGCTCGTTGTTCAAAATATGTCCATAATTTATAATATATTTAAAGATTAACCAATTCACCCAAACTTCAGGACTAAATATTCTGGATTTAGAATTCAGGACTTAGTGTCATGAATTTTTGAGCTACTAATTTAAAATTCAAGCCACTTTGTCCTGAATTTCTGAACTGCTAATTTAAAATTCATGACATAAGTTTTGAACTTCTGGACACAATTTTCGAACTTTAAGATACGATGTCCTGAAGTTTGGATTTTGAGGTTTAAACTTCAGGACGTTGTGTCTTGAAATTCGAACGAATTGGTTATTTTTAAATACATTTAAACTTTGGATGTATTTTAAACAGTGAGCTTAAAAGTGGCTACCTAATGTTATTTCCACCACAAATTTGTACCTCACACTACAAACCTAATACAATAGAAAACCTTATAAAATTAAAATTAGAAACAAATAGATGAGTAAAGGGGATTTTTTTTACCTTGAGAATTGATATGTTTGGAGTTTGGACCCGAGATATTTCATTTGGGCATAAATAATAATTCGGTTTTTGCAACTTGATTGACATGAATAATTGTAAATACATCACTTAATATTTGAACATCAAGTGATTTATAAGATACTTGTTTAAATGTGTTTGTTAAGTGAAAAATTGGTTTTTATTCACAAATATTTAACTTTTCTCAAGTGTAGTTATGTTGTTTCTTAAAGTGAAGTTTATGTTCAAAAGCAAGACTTCCACAAACTTGTGTACAACTTCAAATTCAAATATTATTTTTTTAATTTTCAACTTCAACTCAAATAATGTAGTCTAAAAGCCTATGAAGCTGTCTACTTAGATCTGCCATTCAATAAAACTGGCCCATGAAAAGACCTATTATGCCTTGGGTAATCTTTTTCGATTCCGCGAGAGAATATAGATCTTTACACAAATAGCGATCATATTTGTTATTTAATTTTTTTTAATTATATACATAGATTATAGACAATTATATATATATAATTCATAAATTATGCATATATTATACCTCCATCGGCTATATTTAGTTTAAACAGTTAGATGGGCGGTTATTCGGGTTAATTCTTCTAGAATATACCGGCTTTATCTGTAATTAAATTTTAAGTAATTTCATTGTTTAAAGTTTATTTATAAAAATTGAATGATTACAAAAAATGCAAACGAAGATACAACTTCAGCGCATTTATTTGAACTTGAATGAATTTCCAAAAAAATAAAGGGCTTGGACGAAATTGCCGTAATGGAAAATCAATAACAAATATTTTTTTTGATATACGCAAATGGAAGGAGAGGGGTGGGGGGTTTGGGGGGGGGGGGGATCGCTCCAGTAGAAAGAATTAAACTAGAGACTTGCATTTGATAACGTGCTGGTTTTTCATTCTTCTCTCAAATTGAACGAATGAAATATGATGAAAATCAGCCATCAGTCAAGTTAATTTTCTTTAAAGCATGACAATACTGACCTAAAGAATAAAATACAGTTAAATATTTCTATAATATATTTTGGCTACTAGAATAGAGTATTGTTATAGAATACATATATAATTATAATATAACATGAAAAATTAGTTTCAGAAAAAACTGTTATAAAATATGACTGGTATAGAGAGGGCTAGAAACAAATGCAAACTACGAATTTCCAACTCCATTTTTCACGTGTCAATTGATTATATTTCACTTTTGTCATTGCTCCCATATTCATGCACTTTGACCAAAAAGACAAAAGGGTATATATATATATATATTATGCATGTGACATTATCTCAAACCTAACACTTGATATTTGTCCAAATAAGAGAGCTATTATTATAAAGAAGTTGTTTGTGGGTAACGGTGCACATATGTCGGGTTGGTTCGAATTTTGCAATTATCAAACCTTAGGTACATAGGTTTTACGTGTCAAAAGCAGGAATAGTAGAATCTCACGGATCGGTACAGGATATATATATATATATATATATATATATATATATATTATGCATGTGACATTATCTCAAACCTAACACTTGATATTTGTCCAAATAAGAGAGCTATTATTATAAAGAAGTTGTTTGTGGGTAACGGTGCACATAGGTCGGGTTGGTTCGAATTTTGCAATTATCAAACCAAATCAATTGTGTCGGGTTATTAAATCTAAAAAACAAACCAAACCAAATCAATAAAACTCAATTTTTTCATTCTCGATTTTTCTCGGGTTTTCGGATTTTTCGGGTTTTTTCGGGATTTTTTCCGGTAAAATCTTCGTAGCACAAAACATACAACTTGTGCTCAAAATATTTCTTTAATCCTAGTAAGATACAACTATATAAGGTATTTTCCAAGAAAATAATGCCAAATATGAGATGTGTCATAGCATTATCCTAAAATACTTAACAATACAGACAATACAATTATGTAATATAAATATTGCTAATTAAAAAGCCATAATAAAAATAAATATAATTTGAAAGTACTAAGTCATGCTAAAATAAGTAGACTAATAAGGGAGTATTAGTTACATGACTAAACGCTAAAGAAAAAATAAAAGATGTTATGCATTTTTATCTACAACAACAACAACAACAACCCAGTATAATCTCACTAATGAGGTCTGGGAAGGGTAGTGTGTACGCAGACCTTACCCTGGGGTAGAAGGCTGTTTCCGATAGACCCTCGGCTCCCTCCCTCCAAGAACTCTCCACCTTGCTCTTGGGATGACTCGAACTCACACCTCTTGGTTGGAAGTAGAGGGTGCTTACCACTAGAGCAACCCAATTTTATCTAAATTATTGCAAAACAAAAAATAGATATTCAATACATTGTCGTTCGTAGTATAGAATTGAATGTCTTTTGTTAGCATTAGTATTGATTTGATTTTGGTTTGAGCTTTTATTAGCATTATTTAATTTACTAATATTAATGGCTATAAAACTTATTGGAACATTTAAAAGTTCTAAGTCCAACCTTGAAATAATACCTTAAAAGATAAAATTATGAAAAAGTTTAAGAAATATTTATAAATTACATCACAATAAGTATATTTATATATTAAATATATCTAAAATTTCTATATATGTAATGTCGGGTTGGTTTAGTTTCGGTTTGACTTTCTTTAGTTAAAACCAAACCAAACCAAACCAATTATGGTCGGGTTTTTTTCTCCAATATCAAACCAAATCAAACCAAACTATAGTCGAATTTTTTTTCTCGGTTTGACTCGGATTATCGGATTGGTACGGTTTGTCGATTTTCTTTGTACACCCCTAGTTGTGGAACATAAATTGAGTTCATCCATTTGTTCGAGCTAGATGTCAAATGTTTTTCCGAATTCAAATTATTTTGCTCTAATATTGTTTGAAATTTGCTTAATTTTTTAATATTATTTGCAAACAAAAAAATACATTATCCTTTTCATATTCCACATATGAAATTACACTGAATTTGTTATCGTATTCATGAGAAAAAAATACATCTTGAAGTGAGGCTCCATCTATTTTATTTTATATCATAACTTTTTCGTTTTAGTCTGTCCCATAAAAATATATTTAAAAATTACTTTCCTTTAATATCTCAATTTTAGCATGAATGAATTACTCATAATAACATGATATCTTTAAGATTATAAGATACCCAAATATAACAACAATAACAACAATAATAATAATAACAACTCAGTAATTAAAATCTCACAAGTGAAGTATGGGGAGGGTAGTGTGTACGCGAACCTTATTCCTACCTCGAAGGAGTGAAAATACTGTTTTCAAAAGACCATCAATTCAAGAAGACGGACATAAGATACTCAAATAGTTTGTGTTATATACATCTCATTATTGTTAGGCTTACATTGTACTATTGGAGTAAGAGCTGCTAAAAACACGTTCGCTTCCCCTAGTTTTGGCTTTTTCTTAATTTTGTACTAACAGAACTTGACGTTCTTGTCAATTTTTTAAAATTATTTTTGAAACATTTTTCGACTTCTCGCATTACGCAATCAATTCAAGTCCGAAAAATCATCATTATAATGATGAAGCTGTGAACGAGCATTTTCCGTGTAGCTTCATGAATTGAAGAAAGTCACGTACCAGTTTAGTCACGTTTTTTATTTTATAGGTTCTAAATATTATTTTCTTATTATATTTAGTTTTTTTGAAGGGCAATATATTTACCATAATTGATTTTTCCTTTTATGAAAAAAAAAATATAATTCTTCTATATTGGCTAGTCCTTTTTCTTGAAGGTGCGAGCACGTAATTTTGAAATCACAAAAATTACTCCTACAAAATCCATAAAAATAAACTTTTCTAATTATTTTTTAACTTTTATAAATTTTTTAGGAATTTCTTTTAATTATTTGCATTTAGTCGCATTTTTGGGCATATTTAATATTTTTAAATCATAAAAAAACACAAAAAAATATCCAAAATCTTCGTTGCATAGCATTTTAGGTTTATTTGCATGTAGGATTTAATTACGTTAATTAATTGCATTAATAAATAAAAAATTACAAAAATACCCTAGTCATTTTTACATTTTAGCTTCTAGCTTAAATTAATGGTTTTTCTTTTTAATTCAAATTATTAAACTAATTAACTAATTAGTTGATAGATAAAGTGGTAAGGTGTTAATTTTGTAATTTTTAGTTTACATATCATGTTAGTTTAATTAATGACTGAAAATGAAATTAAAAGAAAGGAAAGAAAGTTTGGTTTGGTTTTATTTTGAATTGGGCCCGAATAATTTCAGTGGCCCAATTTTTCCTTCATCTGCCCCAAGCCCAGCTCTATTCAAAAACATGTCCAGCCCCTAATACCCAAACGATCCCGTTTCACCCAAAAACAATCCCATCCGTTGATCCCTTATTGATCCTACGGTCCTGAACTCCTTTTTTTCACCCCTTAAAACTGTCCGAACACCCCAAACCTTAGAGATCATCTCCCTCATTCCCTCTCATCCTCATCTCTCTTCAACCTCACCCAAATTCGCCGCTGAAAATCGCACTATGGCGGCGGACCACCTTCAAACTCGCCCAAAACATCACCATAGAGTCCTCACTTGACCCTCTTTCATAATCTATAACCAATTTCCTCCAATAATTGCTCATCTCCGCAATTAGAAGATCTATGAAATAAAAATTCAAGCTTTTGTCCTCTTTCCGATTTCTTCCTAATCCGACCTCTATTGGTATGAAACCTACATGAATCGACTACTTTTGATGAGAGAAGCCGATTGGCATTGGTTCCGACCTATTTTACGGTGGCCAGATTCTGATCGACTCGCCACTGACCAGCCAGAACACTCACGAGCCCCATTCTTCTCCTTCATCATGGTCAAAACTTCAAACTCTCAAAGGTTTCTAACCAATGAAGTATTTATTCGACTTAACAGTTGAACGAGTGCTCATTTGTTATAAATCCTTGATCAATTTTGAAGTGATGGATTCTGCGAGCCCAGTTTCTCTCCATTAATTATAATTTCGGTGCCGGTAGTTTGATCTTTCTCATCTTCATGTTCTAATTAATTATTTAGTTAAGTAATTTTTGAGTTTAATATTGCATGTTTAGGTTAATTCATGATTAATTGTTAAAATCATTTCGTTCTTGATTACTTCCTGTTTTGGTGTTGATTTTATTTGATTCGAACTCTCTTTTTCTGATGTCTTTGACCTGCTTTGGTCAAGTTCAGATTCTGTAGGTTATGGGCTAAGAAGCCCAAATACACATTGATTACTAAGGGTAAATATAGGGGTCTTGCAGGGTAGTTTAGGAATTGAATTTGAGGGAATTTTAGATAGGCATATAGGAAGCTTCTAGATAATGGACAGTTGTCCAAAGTTGTTAAGAAAAAGATGCTGAAAATTTGATTAAAACATCTGAATAGGACAGTTGTCCATTTTTCTGTTAAAAAAGAAGCTCATTCCCTATTTTTTAGCTGACAGATTCTTGGCTGATTATTCCTTGATTTTGTTTGCATATAAGAGACACCTTCTTTTCTAAAAAACAGTCAGTCGATACACACAGAAAAAAAAATCCTCTGCATTTTCAGAATTTTTCCTTCATTTTTGACACTGATCTTTGCATTTAAAAAGAAAACACACCGTATTTTCTACAATTTACATTCCCTTACATAGATTCAGAAGTTCTGGTTTCCTTCAACCTTTGGTCTTCTCACGTTGGTTTTGAGCTGAAGTTGAAGTTTAGTCTGGAGCTCTTCTTGGTTGTTGTCTGTTTGCTTGTTGTTGTTTCTTGAGTTTGCTGAGCTTATTCCCAGTTTTCAGCCTTTATTTGGCTATTTGTTGGATGTCTTTCGTAAATAGGTATGTGAGACTCCTTCTTGTGACTCTTGTGAATGTGGAAATACATAATTGACATGTTGATACCTTATCTATACCTATTTCTATGTATTTCTTATGTTGGTATGCTTAGATTTGATTCATCTGTGTTTCTCTTGATAGATATCTGATTCTATTAGTTCATTTTAAATTGAATATATAAGCTATGTTGACTCATTAACTGGGCTGGTTTGCTACTGATCGTTTACTCATCTGGGTATAAAGTCACTGTTAGTCAAGTATTAATGTGAGCCCATGAGTCATGAATTAAATATGTCGATTGTCGCTGTTTTTGTACACACATGAGGGTGTAGCTGTGAATCATGGGTTTCAATTTGAAGTCAAAACGTGCAGTGATTATGAGTTAATGGTTCAAGAATTATATGTTGTAGTATTATTCAAGTCAAGAAGAAAAATAGAAGGCATTTAGTTTATAGAATTGTCTGTTAGTATGGGTGAGGATTTAAACTAGTTCCCTCTATTCTTTTAGTACGTAGTGATTTTAGTTCGAGTATTCATGTATTTGTGTTTCAGAAAGTCTGTAATTAATGTTGTTATTTTTGATTTTTTGCAAATTATATTGAGAAGCAATATTGATTAACTAAGCTGGGTAGTTGGTCCAAATGGGATTATTTAGCTAATTAAAAAGGGGGTTTGAAATTATGCATGTATTTGGGCTCAACATGGAGCCCATTTAGAGATTTGACACCATCGCATGAGCAGGCCAAGGTGGGGAACGCCTCAGGCCTTATTCTAGCCAATGTGTACCTCACATTTTGGGCATGTTTGAAATCTTAGAATATGACTCTAATTATGCAACCCATAGCATTATTATTTGAATATTAGCTAACTAATATAACTGATCCGCTAATTGAATTCCTTAAAATTAAAGCCCAACCAGCTGCTTCACCTTACTTTTCGAATTCATTAATTTCGTTTTTTTTTTTCATTTCTTGAATCAAATATCACATGCTTTCCTTTACGAATTGCCCCGGTCAAGTCTTAACTATGTGTTATCATTCAATAGCATTTATATGGGCAGGTTTATGATTTAAACATTTGTCAATCAATACCATAAGGATAGATTCCTTTCACTTAATCATAGAACTTTAGATAATAATTCTTTGAATATTCGTAGAAATGCTTTTAGGCGCGCATTTAATCAAATTATCGTGATTATGTACACGTTCGTGTAACACGATTTTGATTTCCCAAATGAATATTTATAGTTGCTTTAGGAATGCGTTAATCTATTATCGTGATTGTGTACACGTTCGCGTGACATGATTATGATTTCCACAAATAAATCAAAGTACGCGTTCGCGTGACTTTGGCCAAAATAATCTCAAATAATAAAGCGTGATTGCTTGTGTACATGTACGCGTGACATGATTTTAACGCCCCAAATAAAGCGGATTTACACACATGTGATCTGTTTCAAAGATAAAATTCATAAACGCCACAATTAAAAGCGGTAAAAAGTACAATACACATATGTTATAAAAATACGTAATTAAACAAATCAATTAAGCCAGGTATGATTAAAGCGACCGTGCTAAAACTACGGAATTCGGGAATGCCTAACACCTTCTCCCGGGTTAACAGAATTTCTTACCTGGTCTTCTGGTTTTCGCAGACTTTAAACAGAGTCAAATTTCCTCGATTTGGGATTTTAAAATAAACCGGTGACTTGGGACACCATAAATTATTCCTAGTGGTGACTCTGAATTAAATTAATAATCCAACTTCGAACAATGTCACTTTAATTAAAAAAAACTCCCTATCCCATATCCCCTCGGAAAAAGGAGGTGTGACAACTCTCTCGACTCTGCTGGGGAACAGAACCCAGAATCTCTGGTTCAAGGTTCAGAATTCGAGCTTGTTAATGTAATATATACTTGGCTTTATTGTTTGTTGATATTACAGTTTTTGTGGTCCTAATATGCTAATTGCAGCTCTATTACCCCTTTGATATTATTTGAATTGTATTAAAACTGTCTTCTTATGCCTCCCTTATGAGTCTTCTAAAAATATGGTGCACACGTACACGTGGCCCACTTTTCTGTTAGAGGTCGTACCAAATAGAACGAGAATGGATAAGCAACTAGGTCGGATAGACTTTCGTGCTCCCGGTTAGGGCTGTGCATTTGGATCAGATATCCGAAATCCGAACCGATCTGCTCAATTTCGGATTTCGGATATTTGGATCGGATTTCTGATTATGTTTATTAAAATTTTAGATATCCGGATCAGATTCTGATTGGTATAAATATAACCCGATCCGATCCGAAATCCGAAATTATAAGGGCATGTATAAATAACAAGATTCAATTTTAGGGTTAGGTCTTTATTTCATTTTCACTTGAAGTATGCCTCTGCCTAACAGAGTTCACTTCAGAGAGACTACTGCTCTCTTTCTCTGTCTGTTCCCTCCGCCTCTCTTCTCTGTGTTCCGATTATCGACGGCGACCGGACACTCCTCTCTCTCTCTTTCTCCCCCAATGGAATTATGCAGGAACGATGCTTGGCATTTTCTTGCTGGAAAGAATTCTTTTTGTTTACTAGTTTAAAGGGACTCACTTTGTTCTCCTTGCTAATCTTTTCAATGGCTAAGAGGAATATTTATGTATTCCACATTCGGTTAGGTCCAGTAGGGCATATCTAATTATCTATTGCTATTGAAATGTATCTTTTTACAAAAGAAGTATCTCTTTCGGCCTTTTCTTCCTTATTGCAAGTGTGAAATTAATCATTTAGTTGCTGTCTTAAGAGTTAAGAGTACTAATCCTCGCGTTTTTGTCAAATGCAGTGTTGCTGAACTTGAAAGAGAGCCGCAATTGAGTGGGATGGTCATAGAACTTGGAACTTGGAATTTTAGTTAATTGGGATTTCAGTTAATTATATTTTGCTATGAAGATTGTGTTTGGTTTATGTAATGGATTCTACCACACGAATTGGCCAGATGAATTTGCCAGTTAGATTAGCAATAGCCTTAATAATATGTACAATCCGATCCGAAATATTTATCCGATTCGAACTTTAAAATCCAATCCTATCCGATATTAATTCGGATCGAATTTGGATTGCATTTTATAGAATCCGAAATCTGAAATCCGAATCCAAAATATGCTAAATTCGATCCGATCTGATCCATGCACAACCCTACTCCCGGTACATTGCCCCCACCTCGGCTCAAGCTGTCCGCTTGGGTAAGCCATGTCTAGAACATACCCACAGATTTAAACCTAGATTAACATAGCCTCATGCCGGATCCCTAGTAGGAACGTTTGTTTGCATCATGTGCATTTGACTTTGGGGACTCAACACAGGAGTTGGGTCCGTCTAGGACAGGTGTACCCGAAATAAAAGACCATCCTGATACATCTTACGTGTTATGTGCGCATTTATTTGTTTTAGTTTGCTTGTTGACCGACTAAGGAAAGGAAATCAACAGAAAAACCAAGAGTGAGGTAGGATAGAAAATTCACCCGGTTCTGAAAACCCCGGTATTTGGAAATGCCCCGAAACTCTGCCAAATGTTTTCAAAAAACAAAAGAGAGAGAAAATAAATTTCAAAATAAGTCAATATCATATTTTCCCGGTTATGTCAAAACTGACCAAACTACGCGGGTTTGATTCTCACCGGATGTGAGATACGTAGGTAAACCTCATCGGTTCCGACCTAATTTTCAAAAAGAAAAAAAATAATAAAAATGCGTCCGTTTGTTTGGATCAAAAGAGTAAGCTGATCCAGCTTCGGTTGCGTCTTCACCGTTTTATTTGCTGGAATAGCCTTAGAATATCTTTAAATTGTCAAAGGGCTATTCTCGCAAAGAACAGGCATGTCTGTCAATGTGGCATCACTTTTCCCATGAAGTGCCTTTCCCCGGCCTCAAAACTTTATTCGAAAGTGGAAGGGGGCATTATTTCAAAGATGGCCATCTTTGGCTAATGTTGCATAAATAGCCACTCTCATGTGATTTCTCCTTGAAAAATTGACAACTTGTTTTGCAAAAGAGTCCACTTGTCTGTCTTTCGAACTAGAGTCAACCCTAACCCTAACCATTCAGAGGTACAAAATGAACATTGTCCAGAACCCGCCATTAAATATTGCAGAGCAGGCTCCACTGCAGCTTCAAATGTGCTGGTATGACTTGGATAAAGATGGTCAACACTGGGTAGTAAAATATTTAGGTGCTCTCACAGATATTATGAAAGTCAAGCCCCGGGATGATCTGATCAAGGCTTTAGTAACTTTCTAGGATCCCGTTTACAATGTCTTCCGCTTCTCAGATTTTGAGCTCACTCCCATTTTGGAGGAAATAGTTGGATATACTGGTTTCGTCCGAGACTTGAGAAATCAGCAACTTATATTCCCAAGGCCTCCCTCTGTGCATCGATTCTTGGATATCCTGAATATCAGTAAACAAATAAGGAAGAACAATGTAAATAATGGATGCTGCTCCTTCTACTTCCTGTATTCCAGATATGGGCACTCAAATGGGTCTGAAGCACATGAAAAGGGCTTGACAAACAAGCAAAACAAGGACACCTGGAAAATTCATTGTCGCTTTGCGTTCATAGTGGCATTTCTGGGCATTATGGTCTTCCCAAATAAAAACAGACAATTGATATCCGCATGGCCAGAATTGCGCAAGTCTTAACTTCCAAAGAAGATCACACACTTGCTTCGCTTATATTATCAGACATCTACCGAGCATTGACACTGTGTAAGTCTGGGGCGACATTTTTTGAAGGGTGCAATATTCTTTTGCAAATGTGACTAATTGAACATCTCCGCCATCACCCAAAATTTATGAGTTACGGCCCAAGCAAGAGCAACTTCATCGAGAGTTATGTGGAAAAGGTAAAAGATTACAACTCTCCAGAAGGGGTTGAAGCTTGGATCTCCCACCTAAGAACTCTAAAGACGAATCAGATTGAATGGACTTTGGGATGGCTCCCGGTAAGGGAAGTCATACACATGACGACCATAAAGAGTTATTTGTTGTTGATGGGCTTGAGAAGTGTCCAGCCGTATGCACCGCAAAGAGTTCTAAGACAGTTGGGAAGATACCAAGTGGTGCCCGAGGATGAAGATTTGAGTGTCCAAGTCATTGAGCAACACCCTGAAGCCCCATCCCCGAGGCTTTAATCCAGCAAACTTAGACTGGTTGCCGATACTTGAAAGAGGATACCCAGGCACCAGATCTTGCAAGAGGTGAGGTAGATCCAGGTTATTCCACATGGTTCGAGAGAAGGTATTGCGTTAATGATGAACCAGAGCCCGAGCCCGAGCCCAAAAGGCCCGCCAAAAGACCTCATATTTAGGCTTTTGATGACAAAGTCCGAGAACGGTTGGCCTGGGGAGAAAAGGAAAAGAAATATCAAGGCACCATCCATGCCTTAAAGGAAAAGTTGAGAAGCCTCACATTTGACGATGACTTACAGGCGTAAGAGGCCGAAGGTGAAAAGAGAAGATTGACCCAAGAGAACGAGGCACTCCGAGCCCAAATTCGGGACATGAGGATAGCTGCTGAAATTCCTGTGAGGAGCGAAAGAGATGAAAAACTCATCAGCAAATTAAGGTTGAAGGTGCATGACTATGCAACTGACTTGACAAAGGCCGAAAGAGACTTGCTAAATGCTCAAGAAAAGTTGGCCAAAGGTGCGGAAGAACAGGCTAGATTAGCCCACTAGTTGAAGCAGAAATACGACAGAGAAGTAACAATTTTAAAGAAAAAGTTATTCGCCCTTGAGAATGAAATTGTCCAGCAAACAAATGATTTCAAGGCAGAAAGAGTGCATTGCTACACATTGATTTACCGATTAGAAGAAAGCATGCACCAGTTCCAAGACCAAAATAACATAGTTACACAGGTGTTGGAAGCTCGTGCACAGCAAATTGGACGTTTGCTTCAAGAAAAAGGGTATCATCATAATGAGAATTAAAGAGATATCTGATTATGTTGTAATGAAATGCCATGAATGTGAAGACATAACCATGTCTATGTTTTTTGCTTCTGTGATGACTTTCGTTCGCCAGGTGATGGTTGACCTAGACCACCTTCAAGAAGATATTGCACGTAGGCCCGCACAGAGACCGGCTGATGTCCCGCAGGACCCCGGAGTACCAGCGGAGGCTCTTATGTATTTTTGATTTCTTGGTTTTTGAGTATGTATTTTACTTTTTCTCGAGTTTTGTTCGTCTTTGTCAAGGCTGTTTTGTTGTTTTATTTCGAGTATGTATGTTTTCTTTTGTAGTCGTCAGTACTTTTAAGTCCTTGTAATAGAAAACCCCAAAAAGATGTCTTTATTAATGAAATATTGAAAAAATCCAAAAAAAAAAATTTCTTTTCTTTTATTTCGCATTTATTTCCTAAATTACGCAATGATATGATTCATGCGGCGTCATGATACGTAGGCAATCCCTATAAGATTCGATCATAGCCATAAAATAAAATAAAAAAGAGAAAAAGAGAAAAGAAAGTGAGGGAAAAAGAAAGAAAAATGGTAAAAACAAAAGGAAAGGAAAGAGCGGAAAATAGTAGGAAAAGAAATCAAAGGTTGAAATTTGAGAAAGAGATAGCAAAAGCCGAGATGAACACACAACCGTTGCAAAAACATTTAGAAACGTTTAACTGTTCAGGTGCATTGCATCCCCAATGTGCGATTCCCTATCTGTTAAATGCTTCAAAACTGACAAGGTTGTTGTGCGTGCAAAATGAGACGAGTCTTGTTTTAGGTGGTTAGTTTTGACGGTATCCTGGTTTCCCACCCTTCCTTTACAAGATCAAAAGGAAGCATCCCAATGTCTTCAGAAAGCAGTCTCCGCATCATCGATCCTGAGGATAATGCCACACCGGTTATGACCCAGCCTGAATCGGCAACTACCGAAGAGAATAGAAGGCTGCGTGGGCATGTTAGAGATATGGGACGACTGGTCCAACGGTAGATAACCACCAAGTTTAATCCCTGGATATCCTGAGATGATCCCCAGGATGGGTGGAACCACCAACATCCCCATTCCCGTGACTAATCCATTTGTCCCGCTCGGGTACCCTACTATGTCAGCCAACTTTACCGGTATGCCTTCTGAGGTCCGCCCCCAGGCACCATTTACAGGGGTACCCCCAACATTGCTCACTGCACCACCAATCTTTACCATGGCACAACCGACCACGCCCAGGCCATGTTTTGAGCCTTCAACATTCACCTTTCAGGGCCCGCAATTTCACCCAGATACAACTCATGTTACTCCAGACTCATACCCTCAGCATCCGCAATATGAGTCCCCAATGGAACAAGAAAGAACAATGAGGAACCCCGAGAAGGAAGAAATGGCTCGGAAGATGAGAAGCCTAGAGCAAAGCCTAAAAAATATGCAGGGACTGAGTAGCAAGAAGAGTGTCTCCTACTCCGATTTGTGCATGTTTCCACATGTTCATCTGCCAGTTGGCTTCAAAATGCCAAAGTTTGAAAAATATGACGGGCACGAAGATCCGATCGCTCATTTGAAATGATACTGCAACCAGTTGAGGGGTGCTGGTGGAAAAGAAGAGTTATTGATGTCTTATTTCGAGGAAAGCCTGACTAGAATCGCTTCAGAATGGTACATGGACGAGGAAATATCCCACTGACACATATGGGATGATTTGGCCCGCAATTTCGTCAGACAATTTTAGTACAACTTGAAGAAGAGAACCAGTAGGAACTCCCTGTCTAACTTGAAGAAGAGAACCACTGAGAGCTTCCGTGAATATGCTATTAAATGGAGCAAGCAGGCTGCCAGAGTAAAGCCGCCCATGGACGAGGCCGAAATAGTTATGATTTTCTTGCATGCCTAAGATGCCGATTATTTTCAGAATATGATGTCTGCCATGGGCAAACCATTCGCAGAGGCAATAAAAATCGGAGAAATGGTAGAAAATGGTTTGCACAGAGGCCGCATATTAAGCCAATCTGCTTTGAGAGCTACCTCCCAAGCCATCCAGAACGGCTCGGGAGGTTTGACCAATCGAAAGAAGAGGGTGGAAGGAGCCATGATGACTTCAGGTTCAAGAAGTCCCCGTCGATCACGTGATCACTCTTTCATGATGCCCAGAACCCCACAACACTGCTATCCCCACCAAGATGCAACCTATGATATGGCACCGTCTCCCTGTGCGGTGATGAATGCCCAACCCTGCACACGGCCACAACAACACTACAACCAAGCTCGAGCTCCACCTCCCAAAAATAACCATCATTTCCAAGCTCCATATAATCCTCTTCCACCACAATACAACCACCAACATAATCCACGCCCTCGTGAGCTACCTAGGAGAATAAATTGCACCCCTATTGGTGAATCCTACTCTAGCTTGCTTCAGAAGTTGATCCAGTTGGGTCTGTTGTAGCCTGTGCCCCATAATCGACAAAATCCTAAATCCCCATCATACCGGGTAGGTGTAAAGTGTGCTTACTATTCGGGGCTTGAGGGTAATGATACGGAGGATTGTTGGACCTTAAAAAGGGCGGTTGAGAATCTGATAGAACAAAAACAAATTGTGCTGAGGGACTAGGAAGTCCTTAATGGGATTAATAACACACTACCGGCTTATAACAATGGGCCGCTCATTGGAATGATCTGTGAGGATAAGGAATTCAATCCAGCTTTGAAAGCTATCAACACCATTGCCGATTCAGAAACAAGACCCAAAGCTGCGGTAAAACAAGAACTAAGAAGAAAATCACTCCAATTCCTCAAGTGGAAGAAAAAGTTGTAGAAACAAAAACTGGGGCAACATCTTCTAAGAACACAATTCTCTATGTTCCTACAGCCCCAAGGAAAGAACAGCTCACTTTGAATACTCCCAAGAGATTCGAGCCAAGAAAGGTCACATTGAATGTGCCGAAGCTGTATGTGCCAAAGGGGACTTACGTGGCGCGGGAGCGAATAATTTCACCCAGGCTGACTGAGCCCATGGTTATCAACTGCGCACCACAAAACCCCATGAGAGACCCCACCACAGTTCCCTGGAATTACAACAAAATAGTTGTCACTTACAAGGGTAAAGAAGTCATGGAAGAGGTAAACGAAATGAATCATCCTGGGAAGTACCACAACCCAGAAGAGTTAAAGCTGAAAAAGGATAAACGGTTTCCACCTAAAAAGCATGTGAGCGTCGAGGAGGCAGAAGAGTTTTTTCGAAAAATGAAAACTTCGGACTATGCAATAGTTGACAAGCTACGGAAGACTCCTTCCTAGGTATCGCTCCTATCTCTATTGTTGAGATCAAATGAACATCAGACAGTACTCTTAAAGACATTGAATTAGTCATACGTCCCAGTTGAAATTTATGTTGAGAAACTAGTGAGAATGGCTGAACGATTCTTCGAGGTCAACATGATTTCTTTCAGCCACGACGATTTGCCCCCAGAGGGAGCTGCCCACAACAAAGCCTTTCACTTAACTGTTAAATATGAGGGCTGCTATGTGAAGAGAGTCATGCTAGATGGTGGTTCAGGGGTCGATATTTGTCCTCTTTCAACACTCCAGAGAATGGAGATTGGAACGGAAGGAATCCGACCTAGTAATGTTTGTGTGCGAGCTTTTGATGGCATCAAGAGAGATACAATAGGGGAAATCGATCTAATTTTGACCATTAGCCATGTGGACTTCAAAGTGACTTTTCAGATTCTAGACATGGACACCTCATACAATTTTCTTTTGGGAAAACCATAGATTCATGCTGCTGGAGTTGTTCCCTCCACTCTCCACCAGATGGTCAAATTTGAGTACGAGAATCATGAAATTATTGTTCATGGGAAGGACGAGCAGTCCATCTACAGGGATCCTTTAGTCCCGTGCCTTGAAGCCAGGGAAGGCAGTGAGCATATTATATACCAGGCTTTTGAGATTATGGTTGCTGATCAATATGAAGAAGGACCCCCATGCCCATAACCTTGCTTATCTAATGCCTCAGTCATGGTCGCCACTGAAATGATTAAACATGGGTACAAGCCCGGAAAGGGGCTCGGGTATCTCTACAAGGCATTACAGAGCCCGTCACTTCGATCGCCAATGAGAAGTTTTTCGGCGTGGGTTTCCAAGCTACCAAAGCTGATAGAAAATGGGCGGATGAGCGCAAAAAAGAAGGTTGGGTCCTACCCCAGCCTATACCACATCTAGCCCAATCATTTGTCAAGCCCAAGTATGTGGAAGAAGAAGAAGAGGCCTTCACGGCCGAGGTGCAGTATATGGGGAAAGCATGAGCACTGCCGAGGTGCAGTATATGGGGCCAGATGCCAAGCTTTAGAATTGGAAGGCTACTCTATTCCATGTCAGATGGGAGTCCCGGTAGTCCGGTCTTGCCATTTCTTCTGCATTACGAGTTATTTTGAGGGTGTAACTTGAATACTTTTATTTTTATTGTCAATTTCGATGTAAACCCTCCTATCTTCAATTCAATGAAATGAAATAAGTATTTCATCATTTATAGATGTCTCTTCTCTTTTATTCTGATTTTGCTATTTTTGTTTCCTTTTCAGTTCTAATAATGCGGACTTAAATAACATGACATGCTTGTGGACTTCATGCCCGGATCCTAAAATGCTGTCTAACTGTGAAATAATGAATCAAGAATCAGAATATGATGAAGAGGAGGCTTTTAGGGAAATAAACCGAGAATTGGAACAATTTGAGAATAAGCCTAAACCAAACTTAAATGAAATCGAGCCAGTTAATTTGGGAAGTTCAGAAGAGATCAGAGAAACCATGATAAGCATTCACGCTGATGAAAGAACTAGAGATGCATTAATCCAACTTTTGTTTGAATTCAAAGACGTGTTTTCATGGTCCTATGATGATATGCCAGGACTGAGCGCCGATTTAGTGGTACATAAATTGCCGACCTATCCCGGCTATCCACCTGTACAACAGAAGCAGAGAAAGTTCAAGACAAACATCAGTGATAAGATCAAAGAAGAAGCCACCAAACAACTGAAAGCTGGTGTGATCCAAGTGGTCCGATACACCACGTGGTTGGCTAATGTGGTTCTAGTGCCGAAGAAAGATGGGAAAACCCGAGTGTGTGTTGATTATCGAGATTTGAACAAAGCAAGTCCCAAGGACAATTTTCCATTGCCAAACATCCACATTCTTGTTGACAATTGTGCCAAGCATGAGATATAGTCTTTTGTGGATTGTTACGCTGGATATCACTAGGTTCTGATGGATGAAGAAGACGCAGAAAAGATAGCTTTCACCACACCGTGGGGCACTTACTGTTATAGGGTCATGCCATTCGGTCGAAAAACGCCGGGGGCAACCTACATGAGAGCTATGACTGCCATCTTCCATGATATGATGCACCAGGAAATTGAGGTGTATGTGGATGATGTGATCATTAAATCCAGAACGCAAGAAGACCATGTGCGAGATCTGAGGAAGTTCTTTGAGCGGCTGCATATGTATGATTTGAAACTGAACCCAACTAAATGTGTATTCGGAGTTCCATCTGGGAAACTTCTGGGGTTTATAGTCAGCCGAAGAGGTATTGAACTAGATTGACCCTCTGGAAATCCACAATGAGTTAGCTGATGCACTAGCTACCTTGGCCTCAATGCTACCGTACCTGGGAAATGTTCCTATTGACCCTCTGAAAATCCAAATTCGAGAAAGGCATGGTTATTGTAATGCAATTGAAATGGAACTAGATGCTCAACCATGGTATCATGATATCAAAAAGTTTTTGAAAACAAAGGAATATCCCGAGCAGGCCAATGGAGTTCAAAAGAGAACTATCAGAAGGCTTGCCAGTAGTTTCTTTTTGAGCGGAGAAGTTCTGTACAAGAGAACTTCGGATCTGAATCTTTTGAGGTGCGTAGACACCCGAGAAGCTGAAACGATCATGAATGAAGTGCATTCTGGAGTATGTAGGCCTCACATGAATGGATATGTCTTGGCAAAGAAAATTTTTCGGACAGGTTATTAATGGATGACCATGGAAAATGATTGTTTCATGCACCGCCTTCAGAGTTACATCCTATGTCGGTGCCCTGTCCGTTCGTTGCTTGGGGCATGGATGTTATTGGGCCAATCGAGCCGAAAGCTTCAAATGGGCACAAATTCATCCTAGTTGCCATTGAATATTTCACAAAGTGGGTTGAGGCGGTCATTTTCAAAGCCGTCACTAAGAAAGCAGTGGTAGACTTCGTGCATTCCAACATTATTTGTCGTTTTTGTATTCCTAAAACTATCATTACCGACAATACTGCAAATCTGAACAGTCACTTGATAAGGGAGGTATGCGAACAGTTTAAAATTATGCATCGCAATTCTACCCCTTACCGACCCAAAGCCAATGGCGCCGTTGAAGCGGCAAACAAGAACATCAAGAAGATTCTCAGGAAGATGATTCAAAGCTCCAGGCAATGGCATGAAAAACTGCCTTTTGCACTATTGGGATACCGCACAACCGTGCGAACATCAGTTGGGGCTACTCTTTACTTATTGGTCTATGGCACTGAAGTTGTAATACCACAGAAGTTGAGATTCACTCTCTTCGGATCATTGTTGATGCCGAGATCGAGGACGAGGAATGGGTCAAAACCCGATTGGAACAGTTGACTATGATTGATGAAAAATGGATGGCCGTAGTTTGCCACGGGCAGTTGTACCAACAAAGAATGGCCCGTGCCTACAACAAGAAAGTGCGGCCCAGGAAATTCGAAGTGGGTCAACTCGTCCCGAGACGTATTCTCCCACATCATGAAGAAGCAAACGGAAAATTTGCTCCAAACTGGAAAGGTCCGTACATTATAAGAAGAGTGTTGCCAAAAGGAGCGCTATATTTGGGAGACATTGAAGGAAATGACCCCGAGACAGTTGTCAATGCAGATGCGGTTAAGAGGTATTACGTTTGACCCCTTTGTCACAGCTTTAACATGCTCTGATTGGGATGACGAAGGCTTCATTCTCGCTACCCAAACACTACCTATCCTTACAACCCTTTTGAGTCAGTTCCCTCTTCTTTGGTTACTTTGGAACACGAAATTTGTTACTAAAAAAAATGATGAAAAATAAATAATAATAAAAAAAATATTCCTTGAACTACGTTTGACTTGATTCGGAACGGATACGTTGGCAGCCTCTCTCTAGGGTTCAGTCACACCAAAATAAAAATTCACATTCCCCCAAAAGTTGAAACTGGGGTAGATAATTCGACGATGATTTCGCCTGAAAGGTTCCAAAGTTGTATTTCAATCCGATTTCTTTTCACCCAAATCCTTTCCACCTTCCGATCAATCGGCAGGAATGTTCAAGAATTGGAGGATACAACCACTTGGATCTGATGCAATCAACTGAGAGAAATAAAATGAGAGAGTCTTATCAGTGAAAACTCTCACGGGCACCGTAAGACGATGGTAAGCAGAGAAATTAAAAATGAGAGAGTCTTGTTAGTGAAAACTCGCAAAGAGAACTATGAGGCAATAGTGAGAAGAGAAATGAGAGAGGTTAGCTGGTGAAAACCCGCAAAGGGTGCCACTGATCGAAAAGAGGATTCTCACAGCCATCGGCATCGACAAAGTCCTGGCGAGGTTTCCCGATTTTGAGGCATAAATTGTGATGAATTTCATAGAGTTGGACGGTTTACACAGATCGGGCATCCAGTCCAAGAGTCATGTCATGTTCATTGAAGTCCGCATGCACTCCAGATAAGTCCTTCTTTCTTTTCCCCGAAAGGGATAACTCTCGTCTAAATTCATTTGTCCATTCCATTAGTTATTTTTCTTTGAATCCCTTTAGGTTTAACTCTATTTCGAAACTGAGGCAAAGAAGGGATGTCAAAGACTGATTTACAGGATTATCGCTTGATACAAGCTAATACACAAGAAGACACCTAGCCTCGGCAAGGACATCAAGTCGACTTCGACTGGCCATGGTGGTTGATGTTTTGAAATTGAAAACTCTCAAAAGAAGAAAATCAAATCGAAGTGCCTACAAGGGAAAAAATGAAGTTGAAAAGGTTGAGTCCCATGTGACTAAACGTCTTGGCAAAGTTTGAAAAGCCAAGGTACCCCAATTGCTCTAAAATTAAAATTGGAAGAAAGATTTTAAAAATGAAAGGCCTACGAAGGCAAAGTAAAGTCGAAAAGGTTGAATCCTACGCGACCAACCATCATGGCAAAGTCTGGAAAAGCCAGAGGTTCTCCGGGGCCAGAAATGTAATTGGTATCCAAGAAACAACCAGTTGCAGTTGAAAGTATCATCAAAGGAGTTGGGCCGAGATCAAATGACCGAAATACTCAAGGTCGTAAAACCAACCACCATTTCAAACTAACAAATTATTTTTTGTTTGAACCGGAGGAAATGAGTGTAATCCAAGGCAACCTTGCTAGAAGCAGGTGCAACCAGAAAGAGAACGCACGGAGACTAAAATAGCTCTGCCGCAGCGACGTCAAATAGAGAAGTCTTACTCTTTCCCGTATTTTACTCATTCTCTTAAAATAATAATAATAATAAATAAATAAAAAAGAAGAAGGAAGAAAGAAAAGAAAGAAGGTTCGAAATCATGGTAGTATAAGGTCTCTAATCCCTAGCTGCATTCTCCAACATAGGGTCTCCACTCCCTAGTTGATGTTTTTAGACATAGGGTCTCCACTCCCTAGTCTCTTTTCCAATGTAGGGTCTCCACTCCCTAGTTGCTGTTTTTAGACAGAGGGTCTCCATTCCCTAGTCGCTTTTCCAACATAGGGTCTCCACTCCCTAGTTGATATTTTTAGACATAGGGTCTCCACTCCCTAGTCTGCCTTTTCCAACATAGGGTCTCTACTCCCTAGTTGATGTTTATTTTAGATAGAGGGTCTCCACTCCCTAGTTGCTTTTCCAACATAGGGTCTCCACTCCCTGGTTGATGTTTTTAGACTCAGGGTCTCCACACCCTAGTCTGCCTTTTCCAACATAGGGTCTCCACTCCCTACTTGATATTTATTTTAGACATAGGGTCTCCACTCCCTAGTCACTTTTCCAACATAGAGTCTCCACTCCCTATTTGATGTCTATTTTAGACACAGGGTCTCCACTCCCTAGTCGCTTTTCCAACATAGGGTCTCCACGCCCTAGTTGATATTTTTAGACATAGGGTCTCCACTCCCTAGTCGCTTTTCCAACATAGTGTCTCCACTCCTTAGTATGCCTTTTCCAACATAGGGTCTCCACTCCCTAGTTGGTGTTTTTAGACATAGGGTCTCCACTCCCTAGTCTGTTTTTCCAACATAGGGTCTCCAATTCCTAGTTGATTTTATTTTAGACATTGGGTCTCCACTAACTAATCGCTTTTCCAACATAGGGTCTACACTACCTAGTTGACGTTTTTAGACATAGGGTCTCCACTAGCTAGTATGATTTTCCAACATAGGGTCTCCACTCCCTAGTTGATGATTATTTTAGACATAGGGTCTCCACTCCCTAGTCTGCTTTTTCAACATAGGGTCTCCACTCCCTAGTTGATGATTATTTTAGACATAGGGTCTCCACTCCCTAGTCTGCCTTTCCAACATATGGTCTCCACTCCCTAGTTGATATTTTTAGACATAGGGTCTCCACTCCCTAGTCGCTTTTCCAACATAGGGTCTCCACTCCCTAGTATGTCTTTTCCAACATAGTGTCTCCACTCCCTAGTTGATATTTTTAGACATAGTGTCTCCACTCCCTAGTCTATTTTTCTAACATAGGGTCTCCACTACCTAATCGCTTTTCCAACATAAGGTCTCCACTCCCTAGTTGACGTTTTTAGACATCGGGTCTCCACTCCCTAGTCTAGTTTTCCAACATAGGGTCTCCACTCCCTAGTTGATGATTATTTTAGACATAGGGTCTCCACTCCCTAGTCTGCCTTTCCAACATATGGTCTCCACTCCCTAGTTGATATTTTTAGATATAGGGTCTCCACTCCCTAGTCGCTTTTCCAACATAGGGTCTCCACTCCCTAGTATGTCTTTTCTAACATAGTGTCTCCACTCCCTAGTTGATGTTTTTAGACATAGTGTCTCCACTCCCTAGTCTATTTTTCTAACATAGGGTCTCCACTACCTAATCGCTTTTCCAACATAAGGTTTCCACTCCCTAGTTGACGTTTTTAGACATCGGGTCTCCACTCCCTAGTCTAGTTTTCCAACATAGGGTCTCCACTCCCTAGTTAATGATTGTTTTAGACATAGGGTGTCCACTCCCTAGTCTACTTTTTCAACATAGAGTCTCCACTCCCTAGTTGATGATTATTTTAGACATAGGGTCTCCACTCCCTAGTTGACGTTTTTAGACATAGGGTCTCCACTCCCTAGTTGATGATTATTTTAGACATAGGCTCTCCACTCCCTAGTCTAATTTTCAAACATAGGGTCTCCACTCCCTAGTTGACATTTTTCGACATAGGGTCTCCACTCCCTAGTCTACTTTTCCAACATAGGGTCTCCACTCCCTAGTTGATGATTATTTTAGACATAGGGTCTCCACTCCCTAGTCACTTTTCCAACATAGGGTCTTCACTCCCTAGTTGATGATTTTTGGACATAGGGTCTCCACTCCTTAGTTGATGATTATTTTAGACATAGGGTCGCCACTTCCTAGTCTCTTTTCCAACATAGGGTCTCCACTCCCTAGCTGATATTTATTTTGGACAAAGGGTTTCCATTCCCTAGTTGTTTTTTACAACACATAGTCTCCACTCCCTAGTTGATGTTTATTTTAAACGTAAGGTCTCCACTTCCTATTTTGTTTTTCAGGGTACACCAATCCCGACCTTTTATTGCTTTCGATAATGAAGTAGTATAGAGCTTTGTTACCAATAACTCACGAAATTTTCCTAGTACAAACTGGGGCAGAAATATTTTGTTTGTTTGTTTGTTTTGGTTCCTGAGAAGGTTATACCTCGAGCCACGGGGTTTGAAATGACCAAAAAGAAGTCTCACTCCAAAATAGAGAAAAGAACAAAAAAGAAGTGAATCCAAATGCAGAAGTAAATGAAAGATGTGAACTGCTCAAGACATGACTGAAGTCACGAGCGCTGCATTCCCCGTTTTTATCAAAAGAAGCCATAGAAGAATGAACTAGCACCTGCAACTAGCAAACATCAAGATTCAGATCAGAGTCTGCTTGAAGAACTAGTCAAGGCTCAAGATCAAGTTTCAGAAAACTTATAGATAGGAATCTTGTAACTTATAGTTGATAGGCTTGTTTAGTTTCTTTTCATTTTTGATTTTGGTGTAATAAGGAGTTCAACAAGCAGTAACATCAGCAACAACAGTAAAATCACAGCTTTTCCGATAGTCCCAGCTACCAAAATTTCCAGAACTATACTAACCTGATTCATTTATAGCCAAGGATATGTAGGCAACCTCCAAAGAAAGGTTCGGTCAAAGTTTTTCAAAATGCTTTCGAATGGAGTGTCAAACGGGCGAAAATTGCTCGTAATTGCTCACTTTTATCTTTGCCCGAAAACTCTTCGTGTTTCCGAGCAAAGAGGGACAGTTGTGAGCACGTAATTTTGGCATCACAAAAAATACTCCTACAAAATCCATAAAAATAGACTTTTTCTAATTATTTTTTAACTTTTATTGAATTTTTAGGAAATTCTTTTAATTATTTGCATTTAGTCGTATTTTTGGGCATATTTAATATTTTTAAATCATAAGAAAACACAAAATAATGTCCAAAATCTTTGTTGCATAGCATTTTAGGTTTATTTGCATGTAGGATTTAATTACGTTAATTAATTGCATTAATAAATATAAAATCACAAAACTAGCCTAGTCATTTTTACATTTTAGCTTCTAGCTTAAACTAATGATTTTTTTAAAATTCAAATTATTAAAGTAATTAACGAACTAATTGATAGATAAAGTGGAAAGGTGTTAATTTTTTAATTTTTAGTTTACATATCATGTTAGTTTAATTAATGGCCAAAAATAAAATTAAAAGAAAGGAAAGAAAGTTTGGTTTGGTTTTATTTTGAATTGGGCCCGAATAATTTCAATGGCCCAATTTTTCCTTCATCCACCCCAAGCCCAACTCCATTCAAAAATCGGTCCAGCCCCCTAATACCAAAACAACCCTGTTTCAACCCCAAAACAATCCCATCCGTTGATCTTATATTGATCCTACGGTCCGGAACTCCTTTTTCCCACCCCTTAAAACTGTCCGAACACCCCAAACCCTAGAGATCATCTCCCTCATTCCCTCTCATCCTCATCTCTCTTCAACCTTACCCAAATCCGCCGCTGGAAATCATACTATGGCGGCGGACCACCTTCAAACTCGCCCAAAACATCACCATAGAGTCCTCACTTCACCCTCTTTCATAATCTATCACCAATTTTCTCCAATAATTGCTCAATCTCCGCAATTAGAAGATCTATGAAATAAAAATCAAAGCTTTTGTCCTCTTTCCGATTTCTTCCTAATCCGACCTCTATTGGTGATGAAACCTATATGAATCGACTACTTTTGATGAGAGAAGCCGATTGGCATTGGTTCCGACCTATTTTACGGTGGCCATATTCTGATCGACTCACCACTGACCGGCCAGAACACTCACGAGCCCCATTCTTCTCATTCCTCATGGTCAAAACTTCAAACTCTCAAAGGTTTCTGACCAATGAAGTACTTATTCGACTTAACAGTTGAACGAGTACTCATTAGTTATAAATCCTTGATCAATTTTGAAGTGATGGATTCTGCGAGCCCAATTTCTCTCCATTAATTACAATTTTGGTGCCGGTAGTTTGATCTTTCTCATCTTCATGTTCTAATTAATTATTTAGCTAAGTGATTTTTGAGTTTAATATTGCATGTTTAGGTTAATTCATGATTAATTGTTAAAATCATTTCGTTCTTGATTACTTCCTGTTTTGGTGTTGATTTTAATTGATTCGAATTCTCTTTTTCTGATTTCTCGGACCTACTTTGGTCATGTTCGGATTCTATGGATTATGGGCTAAGAAGCCCATGCACATGTTGATTACTAAGGGTAAATATAGGGGTCTTGCAGGGTAGTTTAGGAATTGAATTTGAGGGAATTTTAGATAGGCATATAGGAAGCTTCTAGATAATGGACAGTTGTCCAAAGTTGTTAAGAAAAAGATGCTGAAAATTGGATTAAAACATCTGAATAGGACAATTGTCTATTTTTCTGTTAAAAAAGATGCACATTCCATATTTTTTAGCTGACAGATTCTTGGCTGATTATTCCTTGATTTTGTTTGCATATAAGAGATCCATTCTCTTCTTAAAAACAGTTAGTCGATACACACAGAAAAAAAATCCTCTGCATTTTCAGAATTTTCCCTTCATTTTTGACACTGATCTTTGCATTTAAAAAGAAAACACACAGAATTTATTGCAATTTACATTCACCCACATAGATTCAGAAGTTCTGGTTTTCTTCAATCCTTGGTCTTCGCAAGTTGGTTTTGAGCTGAAGTTGAAGTTTAGTCTGGAGCTCTACTTGGTTGTTGTTTGTTTGTTTGTTGTTGTTTCTTGAGTTTGCTGAGCTTATTCCCAGTTTTCAACCTTTATTTGGCTATTTGTTGGCTGTCTTTTGCAAATAGGTATGTGAGACTCCTTCTTGTGACTTTTGTGAATGTGGAAATATAGAATTGACACGCTGATACCTTGTCTACACCTATTTTTATGTGTTTCTGATGTTAGTATTCTTAGAATTGATTCATCTGTGTTTCTCTTGTTAGATATTTGATTCTGTTAGTTCATTTTAAATTGAATATATAAGCTATGCTGACTCATTAAGTGGGTTGGTTTGCTACTGATCGTTTACTCATCTGGGTGTAAAGTCACTGTTAGTCAAGTATTAATGTGAGCCCATGAGTCATAAATTAAATATGTCAATTGTTGCTGTTTCTGTACACACATGAGGGTGTAGCTGTGAATCATGGGTTTCAATTTGAAGTCAAAACGTACAGTGATTATGAGTTAATGGTTCAAGATTTATATGTTGTAATATTATTCAAGTCAAGAAGAAAAATAGAAGGCTTTTAGTTTATAGAATTGTCTGATAGTATGGGTGAGGATTTGAACTAGTTCCCTCTGTTCTTTTAGTACGTTGTGATTTTAGTTCGAGTATTCATGTATTTGTGTTTCAGAAAGTCTGTAATTAATGTTGTTATTTTTGATTTTTTGCAAATTATATTGAGAAGCAATATTGATTAACTAAGCTGGGCAGTTGGTCCAAATGGGGTTGTTTAGCTAATTAAAAAGGGAGTTTGAAATTAAGCATGTATTTGGGCTCAACATGGAGCCCATTTAGAGTTTTGGCACCATCGCATGAGCAGGCCAAGGTGGGGAACGCCTCAGGCCTTATTCTAGCCAATGTGTACCTCACATTTTGGGCATGTTTGAAGTCTCAGAATATGACTCTAATTATGCAACCCATAGCGTTATTATTTGAATATTAGCCAATTAATATAACTGATCCGCTAATTGAATTCCTTAAAATTAAAGCCCAACCAGCTGCTTCACCTTACTTTTCGAACTCATTAATTTCGTTTTGTTTTCCATTTCTTGAATCAAATATCACATGCTTTCCTTTACGAATTGCCCCGGTCAAGTCTTAACTATGTGTTATCATTCAATAGCATTTATATGCGCAGGTTTATGATTTAAACATTTGTCAATCAATACCATAAGATAGATTCCTTTCACGTAATCATAGAACTTTAGATAATAATTCTTTGAATATTCCTAGAAATGCTTTTAGGCGCGCATTTAATCAAATTATTGTGATTATGTACACATTCACGTGACACGATTGTGATTTCCCAAATGAATATTTGTAGTTGCTTTAGGAACGTTTTAATCTATTATCGTGATTGTGTACACGTTCGCGTGACATGATTATAATTTTCACAAATAAATCAAAGTACGCGTTCGCGTGACTTTGACCAAAATAATCTCAAATAATAAAGCGTGATTGATTGTGTACATATACGCATGACATGATTTTAACGTCCCAAATAAAGCGGATATACACACATGTGATCCGTTTCAAAGATAAAATTCATAAACGCCACAATTAAAAGCGGTAAAAAGTACAATACACATATGTTCTAAAAATACGTAATTAAACAAATCAATTAAGTCAGGTATGATTATAGCGACCGTGCTAAAATTAAGAAATTCGGGAATGCCTAACACCTTCTCCCAGGTTAACAAAATTTCTTACCTGGTCTTCTGGTTTTCGCAAATTTTAAACAGAGTCAAATTTCCTCGATTTGGGATTTTAAAATAAACCGGTGACTTGGGACACCATAAATTATTCCAAGTGGTGACTCTGAATTAAATTAATAATCCCACTTTGAACAATGTCACATTAATTAGAAAAACTCCCTATTCCATTTCCCTTCGAAAAAAAGAGGTGTGACACCTCTCTCGACTCTGCTGGGGAACAAAATCCAGAATCTCTGGTTCAAGTTTCAGAAATCGAGCTTGTTAATGTAATATGTACTTAGCTTTATTGTTTGTTAATATTATTGTGTTTGTGGGCCTAATATGCTAATTGCCGCTCTATTACCCCTTTGATATTATTTAAATTGTATTAAAACTGTCTTCTTACGCTTCCCTTCTGAGTCTTCTAAAAATATGGTGCACACGTACACGTGGCCCACTTTTCTGTTAGAGGTTGTACCAAATAGAACGAGAATGGATAAGAAACTAGGCCGGGTAGACTTTCGTGCTCCTGGTTAGGGCTGTGCATTTGGATCAGATATCCGAAATCCGAACCGATCCGCTCAATTTCAGATTTTGGATTTCGGATATTTGGATCGAATTTCGGATTATGTTTTTTAAAATTTCGGATATCCGTATCGAATTCTGATTGGTATAAATATAACCCGATCCAAAATCTGAAATCCGAAATTATAAGGGCATGTATATATATCAAACTTTAATTTTAGGGTTAGGTCTTTATTTCATTTTCACTTGTAGTCTGCCTCTGCCTAACAAAGTTCACTTGAGAGAGACTACTGCTCTCTTGCTCTGTCTGTTTCCTCCGCCTCTCTTCTCTGTGTTCCGATTATCGACGGTGATCGGACAACGGTAAGACTGACTCCTCTCTCTCTTTCTCCCCCAATGGAATTATGCAGGAACGATGCCTGGAATTTTCTTGCTGGAATTATGCAGGAACGATGCCTGACATTTTCTTGCTGGAAAGCATTCTTTTTGTTTACTAGTTTAAAGGGACTCCCTTTGTTCTCGTTGCTAATATTTTCAATGGCTAAGAGGAATTTTTATATATTCCACATTCGGTTAGGTCCAGTAGGGCATATCTAATTATCTATTGCTATTGAAATGTATCTTTTTATAAAAGAAGTATCCCTTTTGGCCTTTTCTTGCTTATTGCAAGTGTGAAATTAATTATTTAGTAGCTGTCTTAAGAGTTAAGAGTACTAATCCTCGCGTTTTTGTCAAATGCAGTGTTGCTGAACTTGAAAGAGAGCCCCAATTGAGTGGGATGGCCATAGAAGTTGGAACTTGGGATTTCAGTTAATTATATTTTGCTATGAAGATTGTATTTTGTTTATGTAATAGATTCTACCACATGAATTGGCCAGATGCATTTGCCAATTAGATTAGCAATAGCCTTAATAATATGTACAATCCGATCCGAACTTTAAAATCCAATCCTATCCGATATTAATTCGGATCGAATTTGGATTGCATTTAGTAGAATCCGAAATCTGAAATTCGAATCCGAAATATGCTAAATTCGATCCGATCTGATCCATGCACAGCCCTACTCCCGGTACATTGCCCCCACCTTGGCTCAAGTTGTCCGCTTGGGTAAGCCATGTCTAGAACATACCCCCAGGTTTAAACCTAGATTAACATAGCCTCATGCCGGATCCCTAGTAGGAACGTTTGTTTGCATCATATGCATTTGACTTTGGGGACTCAACATAGGAGTTGGGTCCGTCTAGGATAGGTGTACCCGAAATAAAAGACCATACTGATACATCTTACGTGTTATGTGCGTATTTATTTGTTTTAGTTTGCTTGTTGACCGACTAAGGAAAGGAAATTAATAGAAAAACCAAGAGTGAGGTAGGATAGAAAATTCACCCGGTTCTCAAAACCCGGTATTTGGAACTACGAGGGTCTGATTCTCACCGGATGTGAGATACGTAGGCAAACCTCATCGGTTCCAACCCAATTTTTGAAAAGAAAAAAAATAATAAAAATGTGTCCGTTTGTTTGGATCAAAAGAGTAAGCTGATCCAGCTTCGGTTGCGTCTTTGCCGTTTTATTTGCTGGAATAGCCTTAGAATATCTTTAAATTGTCAAAGGGCTATTCTCGCAAAGAACAGGCATGTCTGTCAATGTGGCATCACTTTTCCCATGAAGTGCCTTTCCCCAGCCTCAAAACTTTATTCGAAAGTGGGAAGGGGGCATTATTTCAAAGATGACCATCTTTGGCTAATGTTGCATAAATACCCACCCTTATGTGATTTCTCCTTGAAAAATTGACAACTTGTTTTGCAAAAGAGACCACTGGTCTATCTTTCGAACTAGAGTCAACCCTAACTCTAACCATTCAGAGGTACAAAATAAACATTGTCCAGAACCCGGCATTAAATGTTGTAGAGCAGGCTCCACTGCAGCTTCAAATGTGGTGGTATGACTTGGATAAAGATGGTCAAGACTGGGTAGTAAAATATTTAGATGCTCTCATGGATATTATGAAAGTCAAGCCCCGGGATGATCTGATCAAGGCTTTAGTAACTTTCTGGGATCCCGTTCACAATGTCTTCCGCTTCTCGGATTTTGAGCTCACTCTCACTTTGGAGGAAATAGTTGGATATACTAGTTTCGACCGAGACTTGAGAAATCAGCAACTTACATTCCCAAGGCCTCCCTCTGTGCACCGATTCTTTGATATCCTGAATATCAATAAACAAATAAGGAAGAACAATGTAAATAATGGATGCTGCTCCTTCTACTTCCTGTATTCCAGATATGGGCACTCAAATGGGTCTGAAGCACATGAAAAGGGCTTGAAAAACAAGCAAAACAAGGACACCTGAAAAATTTATCGTCGCTTTGCGTTCATAGGTGCATTTGTGGGCATTATGGTCTTCCCAAATAAAAACAGACAATTGATATCCGCATGGCCAGAATTGCGCAAGTCTTAACTTCCAAAGAAGATCACACACTTGCTTCGCTTATATTATTAGACATCTACCGAGCATTGACGTTTTGTAAGTCGGGCGACATTGTTTAAAGGGTGCAACATTCTTTTGCAAGTGTGGCTAATTGAACATCTCCGCCATCACCCAAAGTTCATGAATTACGGCCCAAGCAAGAACAACTTCATCGAGAGTTATGTGGAAAAGGTAAAAGATTACAACTCTCCAGAAGGGGTTGAAGCTTGGATCTCCCACCTAAGAACTCTAAAGGCGAATCAGATTGAATGGACTTTAGGATGGCTCCCGGTAAGGGAAGTCATACACATGATGACCACAAAGAGTTATTTGTTATTGATGGGCTTGAGAAGTGTCCAGCCATATGCACCGCAAAGAGTTCTAAGACAGTTGGGAAAATACCAAGTGGTGCCCGAGGATGAATATTTGAGTGTCCAAGTCATTGAGCTACACCCTGAAGCCCCACTCCCAGAGGCTTTAATCCAGCAAACTTGGACTGGTTGCCGATACTTGAAAGAGGATACCTAGGTACCAGATCTTGCAAGAGGTGAGGTAGATCCAAGTTATTCCACATGGTTCGAGAGAAGGTATTGCGTTAATGATGAACCAGAGCCCGAGCCCGAGCCCGAGCCCGAGCCCGAGCCCAAAAGGCCCGCCAAAAGACCCCATATTCACGCTTTTGATGACAAAGTCCGAGAATGGTTGGCCTGGGGAGAAAAGGAAAAGAAATATCAAGGCACCATCCATGCCTTAAAGGAAAAGTTGAGAAGCCTCACATTTGACGATGACTTATAGGCGTAGGAGGCCGAAGGTGAAAAGAGAAGATTGACCCAAGAGAACGAGGCACTCCGAGCCCAACTCCGGGACATGCGGATAGCCGTTGAAACGCCTGTGAGGAGCGAAAGAGATGAAAAACTCATCAGCAACTTAAGGTTGAAGGTGCATGACTATGCAACTGACTTGACAAAGGCCGAAAGAGACTTGCTAAATGCTCAAGCAAAGTTGGCCAAAGGTGTGGAAGAACAGGCTAGATTAGCTCTTATGTGATGACTTTCGTTCGCCAGGTGATGGTTGACCTAGACCACATTCAAGAAGATATTGCACGTAGGCCCGCACAGAGACCGGTTGATGTCCCGCAGGACCCCGGAGTACCAGTGGAAGCTCTTATGTATTTTTGATTTCTTGGTTTTTGAGTATGTATTTTAGTTTTTCTCGAGTTTTGTTCGTCTTTGTCAAGGCTGTTTTGTTGTTTTATTTCGAGTATGTATATTTTCTTTTATAGTCATCAGTACTCTTAAGTCCTTGTAATAGAAAACCCCAAAAAGATGTATTTATTAATGAAATATTGAAAAATCCAAAAAAAAAAATTCTTTTCTTTTATTTCGCATTTATTTCCTAAACTACGCAATGATCTGATTCATGCTGTGTCATGATACGTAGGCAATCCCTAAAAGATTCGATCATAGCCATAAAATAAAATAAAAAAGAGAAAAAGAGAAAAGAAAGTGAGGGAAAAAGAAAGAAAAATGGTAAAAACAAAAGGAAAGAAAAGCGCGAGAAATAAAAGAGCGAAAAATAGTAGGTAAAGAAATCAAAGGTTGAAATTTGAGAAAGAGATAGAAAAAGCTGAGATGAAACACACATCCATTGCAAAAACATTTAGAAACATTTAACTGTTCAGGTGCATTGCATCCCCAATGTGCGATTCCCTATCTATTAAATGCTTCAAAACTGACAAGGTTGTTGTGCGTGCAAAATGAGACGTGTCTTGTTTTAGGTGGTTAGTTTTGACGGTATCCTGGTTTCCCACCCTTACTTTACAAGATCAAAAGGAAGCATCCCAATGTCTTCAAAAAGCAGTCTCCGCGTCATCGATCCTGAGGATAATGCCACACCGGTTATGACCCAGCTTGAATCGGCAACTACCGAAGAGAATAGAAGGCTGCATGTCTGTATGTTAGAGATTTGGGACGACTGGTCCAACGGTATAGAACCACCAAGTTTAATCCCTGGATTTCCTGAACTGATCCCCAGGACGGGTGGAACCACCAACATCCCCATTCCCGTGACTAATCCATTTGTCCCGCTCGGGTACCCTACTATGTCAGCCAACTTTACCGGTACGCCTTCTGAGGTCCACCCCCAGGCACCGTTTATAGGGGTACCCCCAACATTGCTCACTGCACCACCAATCTTTACCATGGCACAACCGACCACGCCCAGGCCATGTTTTGAGCCTTCAACATTCACCTTTCAGGGCCCGCAATTTCACCCAGATACAACTCATGTTACTCCAGACTCATACCCTCAGCATCCGTAATATGAGTCCCCAATGGAACAAGAAAGAACAATGAGGAACCCTGAGCAAGAAGAAATGGCTCGGAAGATGAGAAGCCTAGAGCAAAGCCTAAAAAATATGCAGAGCCTAAGTGGCCAGAAGAGTGTCTCCTACTCTAATTTGTGCATGTTTCCACATGTTCACCTGCCAGTTGGCTTCAAAACTCCAAAGTTTGAAAACTATGACGGGCACGAAGATCTGATCGCTCATCTGAAATAATACTGCAACCAGTTGAGGGGTGCTGGTGGAAAAGAAGAGTTATTGATGTCTTATTTCGGGGAAAGCCTGACTGGAATCGCTTCAGAATGGTACATGGTCCAGGAAATATCCCACTGACACATATGGGATGATTTGGCCCGCGATTTCGTCAGACAATTTCAGTACAACTTGAAGAAAAGAACCACTAGGAACTCCCTGTCTAACTTGAAGAAGAGAACCACTGAGAGCTTCCATGAATATGCTATTAAATGGTGCGAGCAGCCTGCTAGAGTAAAGTCGCCCATGGACGAGGCCGAAATGGTTACGATTTTCTTGCATGCCCAAGAGGCTGATTATTTTCAGAATATGATATTTGCCATGGGCAAACCGTTCGCAGAGGCAATAAAAATCAGCGAAATGGTAGAAAATGGTTTGAAAAGAGGCCGCATATTAAGCCAATCTTCTTTGAGAGCTACCTCCCAAGCAATCCAGAATGGTTCGAGAGGTTTGGCCAATCGAAAGAAGAGGGAGGAAGGAGCCATGATGGCCTCAGGTTCAAGAAGGCCCCGTCGATCATGTGATCACTCTTACATAAAGCCCAAAACCCCACAACACTGCTATCCCCACCAAGATGCAACCTATGATGTGGCACCGCCTCCCTGTGCGGTGATGAATGCCCAACCCTGCACACGGCCACAACAACACTACAACCAAACTCGATCTCCACCTCCCAAAAATAACCATCATTACCAAGCTCCATATAATCCTCGTCTACCACAATAAAACCACCAACATAATCCATGCCCTCGTGAGCTACCTAGGAGAAGCAATTGCACCCCTATTGGTGAATCCTACTCTAGCCTGCTTCAGAAGTTGATCCAGTTGGGTCTGTTGTAGCCTGTGCCCCATAATCGACAAAATCCTGAATCCCCATCATACCGGGTAGGTGCAAAGTGTGCTTACCATTCGAGGGTTAAGGGTAATGATATGGAGGATTGTTGGACCTTAGCAGGGCGGTTGAGAATCTGATAGAGCAAAAACAAGTTGTGCTGAGGGACAAGGAAGTCCTTAATGGGATTAACAACCCACTACTGGCTCATAACAATGGACCGCTCATTGGAATGATCTGTGAGGATAAGGAATTCAATCCATCTTTGAAATCTATCATCGCCATTGCCGATTCAGAAACAAGACCCAAAGCTGCAGTAAAACAAGAACTAAGAAGAAAATCACTCCAATTCCTCAAGTGGCAGAAAAAGTTGTAGAAACAAAAACTGGGGCAACATCTGCTAAGAACACAATTCTCTATGTTCCTAAAGCCCCAAGGAAAGAACATCTCACTTTGAATACTCTCAAGAGATTCGAGCCAAGAAAGGTCACGTTTAATGTGCTAAAGCTGTATGTGCCAAAGGGGACTTACGTGGCGCGGGAGCCAATAATTTCACCCAGGCTGACTGAGCCCATGGTTATCAGCCGCGCACCACAAAACCACATGAGAGACCCCACCACAATTCCCTGGAATTACAACAAAACAATGGTAACTTACAAGGGCAAAGAAGTCATGGGAGAGGTAAACGGAATGAATCAACCTGGGAAGTACCAATACCCAGAAGAGTTAAATCTGAAAAAGGATAAACGGTTTCCACCTAAAAAGCCTGTTAGCGCTGAGGAGGCAGAAGAGTTTTTCCGAAAAATGAAAACTTCGAACTATGCAATAGTTGACCAGCTACTGAAGACTCCTTCCCAAGTCTCGCTCCTATCTCTGTTGTTGAGATCAAATGAACATCAAAAAGTACTCTTAAAGACATTGAACGAGTCATATGTCCCAGTTGAAATTTCTGTTGAGCAACTAGAGAGAATGGCTGAACGATTCTTCGAGGTCAACATGATTTCTTTCAGCCACGACGATTTTCCCCCAGAGGGAGCTGCCCACAACAAAGCCCTTCACTTAACTGTCAAATGTAAGGGCTACTATGTGAAGAGAGTCATGCTAGATGGTGGTTCAGGGGTCGATATCTGCCCTCTTTCAACACTCCAGAGAATGGAGATTGGAACGAAAGGAATCTGACCTAGTAATGTTTGTGTGCGAGCTTTTGATGGCATCAAGAGAGATACAATAGGGGAAATTGATCTAATTTTTACCATTGGCCATGTGGACTTCAAAGTGACTTTCCAGATTCTAGACATGGACACCTCATACAATTTTCTTTTGGGAAAATCATAGATTCACGCTGCTGGAGTTGTTCCCTCCGCTCTCTACCAGATGGTCAAATTTGAGTACGAGAATAAAGAAATTATTGTTCATGGGGAGGACGATCAGTCCATCTACAGGGATCCTTTAGTCCCGTGCCTTGAAGCCAGGGAAGGCAGTGAGCATATTATATACCAGGCTTTTGAGATTGTGGTTGCCGATCAATATGAAGAAGGCCCCCTATGCCCACAATCTTGCTTATCTAATGCCTCAGTCATGGTTGCCACTAAAATGATTAAACATGGGTACAAGCCCGGAAAGGGGCTCGGGTATCTCTACAAGGCATCATAGAGCCCGTCACTTCGATTGCCAACGAGAAGTTTTTCGGCGTGGGTTTCCAAGCTACCGGAGCTGATATAAAATGGGCGGATGAGCGCAAAAAAGAAGGTTGGGTCCTACCCCAGCCTATCCCACATCTCGCCCGATCATTTGTCAAGCCCAAGTATGTGGAAGAAGAAGAAGAGGCCTTCACGGCTGAAGAGATTGATGATATTTGTGAGGCCATGAGACAAATGGTGTGTGAGGTTCACATAGTCCAGCCAGGGGAAGGCACGTGCACTGCCGAGGTGCAGTATATGGGGCCAGATGCCAAGCTTTAGAATTGGAAGGCTACTCCATTCCCTGTCAGACGGGAGTCCCGGTAGTCTGGTCTTGCCATCTCTTCTGCATTACGAGTTATTTCAGGGTGTAACTCGAATACTTTTATTTTTATTGTCTTTTAATTTCGATGTAAACCCTCCTATCTTCAATTCAATGAAATGAAATCAGTATCGTCTATAGATGTCTCTTCTCTTTTATTCTGATTTTGCTATTTTTGTTTCCTTTTCAGTTCTAATAATGCGGACTTAAATAACATGACATGCTTGCGGACTTCATGCCCGGATCCTAAAATGCTGTCTAACTGTGAAATAATGAATCAAGAACCAGAATATGATGAAGATGAGGAGTTAGGGAAATAAATCTAGAATTGAAACAATTTGAGAATAAGCCTAAGCCAAACTTAAATGAAACCGAGCCAGTTAATTTGGGCAGTTCAGAAGAGATCAGAGAAACCATGATAAGCATTCACGCTAATGAAAGAACTAGAGATGCATTAATCCAACTTTTGTTTGAATTCAAAGACGTGTTTTCATGGTCCTATGATGATATGCCAGGACTGAGCGTTGATTTAGTGGTACATAAATTGCCGACCTATCCCGGCTATCCACATGTCCAACAGAAGCAGAGAAAGTTCAAGACAAACATCAATGATAAGATTAAAAAAAAAGCCACCAAACAACTGAAAGCTGGTGTGATCCGAGTGGTCCAATACACCACGTGGTTGGCTAATATGGTTCTAGTGCCGAAGAAAGATGGGAAAACCCGAGTGTGTGTTGATTATCGGGATTTAAACAAAGCAAGTCCCAAGGACAAATTTCTATTGCCAAACATCCACATTTCTGTTGACAATTATGCCAATCATGAGATACAGTCTTTTGTGGATTGTTACACTGGATATCACCAGGTTCTGATGGATGAAGAAGACACAGAAAAGATAGCTTTCACCACATCGTGGAGGCACTTACTGTTATAGGGTCATGCCATTCGGTCTAAAAAATGCTGGGGGCAACCTACATGAGAGCTATGACTGCCATCTTTCATGATATGATGCACTAGGAAATTGAGGTGTATGTGGATGATGTGATCATTAAATCCAGAACGCAAGAAGACCATGTGCGAGATCTGAGGAAGTTCTTTGAGCGGCTGTGTATGTATGATTTGAAACTGAACCCAGCTAAATATGTATTCGGAGTTCCATCTGGGAAACTTCTGCGGTTTATAGTCAGCCGGAGAGGTATTGAACTAGATCCGACAAAGATAAAGTCTATTCGGGATTTACCATCTTCGAAAACCAAGAAAAAGTTCATGAGTCTGCTAGGTAGGTTTAATTACATCAGTAGATTCATTGCTCAGCTTACTACCACGTGTGAGCCCATATTTAAGTTGTTGAAGAAAGACGCGGCGATCAAATGGATAGATGAGTGTCAAGAAGCTTTTGATAAAATCAAAGAATATATGTCAAATCCGCTAGTGTTGGTTTCGCCTAAGCCCAAAAGACCTTTGTTCTTGTACCTGACAGTCTTAGAAAATTCTTTAGGTTGTGTCCTCGGGCAACATGATGTGACCGGGAAGAGAGAGCAAGCCATATATTACCTGATTAAAAAGCTCACCAGTTATGAAGCCAAATATACATTGCTGGAAAGAAGTTGCTGCGCCCTAACTTGGGTCGCCCAGAAGCTCAGACATTATCTTTTAGCCTACACAACGTATCTCATAACAAGAATGGACCCTTTGTAATACATATTCCAAACACCAATGACCACGGGAAGGTTAGCAAAATGGCAAATCCTGCTCACTGAGTTCGACATTGTTTATGTCCCCCACAAAACGATAAAAGCTCAAGACTTGGCAGATCATCTAGTTGAGAATCTGGTTGATGATGAATACCAACCCCTAAGTACTTATTTTCCGGACAAGGAAGTAAACTCGGTTGAAGTAATTCCAGAAGACACTAATGCTTGGAAAATGTTCTTTGATGGAGCTGTAAATGCAAAAAGTGTGAGGATTGGAGCAATTCTGATTTCGCCCGTAGGTCAGCATTATCCGGCCACAGCCTGCCTTCGGTTCTTCAGTACAAATAACACCGCTGAGTATGAAACCTGCATTATGGGTATAAATATGACAGTAGATCTGGATGTAGAGGAGTTGTTAATAATGGGAGATTCTGACCTGATAATTCGGCAAGCCCAAGGTGAATGGGTAACTCGAGATATCAAGCTTATCCTGTATAGGCAACATGTGGAAGATCTTAGCAAACAGTTCAAGTCCGTCGAGTTCAGGTATATTCCTTGATTCCATAATGAGTTAGCTGATGCACTAGCTACCCGAGAAATGTTCATATTGACCCTCTGGAAATGCAGGCCAATGGAGTTTAAAAGAGAACTATCAAAAGGCTTGCCAACAGTTTCTTTTTGAGCGGAGAAGTCCTGTACAAGAGAACTCCGGATCTGAATCTTTTGAGGTGCGTAGACACCCGAGAAGCTGGAAAGATCATGAACGAAGTGCATTCTGGAGTATCTGGGCCTTACATGAATGGATATGTCCTGGCAAAGAAAATTCTTCGGGCAGGTTATTAATGGATGACCATGGAAAAGGATTGTTTCATTTTTGTCCGGAAGTGCCATCAATGCTAGATACATGGTGACCTGATTCATGCACCGCCTTCAGAGTTACATCCTATGTCGGCGCCCTGTCCGTTCGTTGCTTGGGGCATGGATATTTTTGGGCCAATCGAACCGAAAGCTTCAAATGGGCACAGATTCATCCTGGTTGCCATTGAATATTTCACAAAGTGGGTCGAAGCGGTCATTTTCAAAGCCGTCATTAAGAAAGCAGTGGTAGACTTCGTGCATTCCAACATTATTTGTCGTTTTGGTATTCCTAATACTATCATTACCGAAAATGCTGCAAATATGAACAGTCACTTGATGAGGGAGGTATGCAAAAAATTTAAAATTACACATTGCAATTCTACCCCTTATTGACCCAAAGCCAATGGCGTCGTTGAAGCGGAAAACAAGAACATCAAGAAGATTCTAAGGAAGATGATTCAAAGCTCCAGGCAATGGCATGAAAAGCTTCCTTTTGCACTATTGGGATACCGCACAACCGTGCGAACATCAGTTGGGGCTACTCCTTACTTATTGGTCTATGGCACTGAAGTTGTAATACCACAGAAGTTGAGATTCCCTCTCTTCGGATCATTGTTGATGCCGAGATCGAGGACGAGGAATGGGTCAAAACCTGGTTGGAACAGTTGACTATTATTGATGAAAAATGGATGGCGGCAGTTTGCCACGGGCAGTTGTACCAACAAAGAATGGCCCGTGCCTAACACAAGAAAGTGCGGCCCAGGAAATTCGAAGTGGGTCAACTCGTCCTGAGACGTATTCTCCCGCATCATGAAGAAGCAAAAGGAAAATTTGCTCCAAACTGGAAAGGTCCGTACATTATAAGAAGAGTGTTTCCAAAATGAGCGCTATATTTTGGAGACATTGAAGGAAATGACCCCAAGACAGTTGTCAATGCAGATGCGGTTAAGAGGTATTATGTTTGACCCCTTTGTCACAGCTTTAATATTCTCTGATTGGGATGACGAATGCTTCATTCTCGCTACCCAAACACTACCCATCCTTACAACCCTTTTGAGCCAGTTCCCTCTTCTTTGGTTACTTTGGAACATGGCATTTGTTACTAAAAAACAATGATGAAAAATAAATAATAATAATAAAAAACATTCCTTGAACTATGTTTGACTTGATTCCGAATGGATACGTAGGCAGCCTCTCTCTAGGGTTCAGTCATACCAAAATAAAATTCTATATTCCCCCAAAAGTTAAAACTGGGGTAGATAATTCGACGATGGTTTCGCCTGAAAGGTTCCAAAGTTGTATTTCTATCCGATTTCTTTTCACCCAAATCCTTTCCAAGCCCTTCCGATCAATCAGCAAGAATGTTTAATAATTGGAGGATACAATCACTTGGATCTGATGCAATCAAATGAGAGAAATAAAATGAGAGAGTCTTATCAGTGAAAACTCTCACGGGCACCGTAAGGCGATGGTAAACAGAGAAATTGAAAATGAGAGAGTCTTGTTAGTGAAAACTCGCAAAGAGCACTATAAGGCAATGGTGAGAAGAGAAATAAGAGAGGTTAGCTGGTGAAAACCCGCAAAGGGCACCACTGATGGAAAAGAGGATCCTCACAGCCATCGGCATCGACAGAGTCCTGGCGAGGTTTCTCGATTTTGAGGCATAAGTTGTGATGAATTTCAGAGAGTTGGACGATTTACACAGATCGAGCATCCAGTCTAAGAGGCATGTCATGTTCATTGAAGTCCGCATGCACTCCGGATAAGTCCTTCTTTCTTTTCCCCGAAAGGGATACCTCTCATCTAAATTCATTTGTCCATTCCATTGTTTATTTTTCTTTGAATCCCTTTCGGTCTAACTCTATTATGAAACTGAGGCAAAGAAGGGATGGCAAGACCGATTTACAGGATTATCGCTTGATACAAGCTAATACGCAAGAAGGCACTTAGCCTCGGCAAGGACATCAAGTCGACTTCGACTGGCCATGGTGGTTGATGTTTTGGAATTGAAAACTCTCAAAAGAAGAAAATCAAATCGAAGTGCCTACAAGGGCAAAAATGAAGTTGAAAAGGTTGAGTCCCACGTGACTAACCGTCTTGGCAAAGTTTGAAAAGCCAAGGTACCCCAAATGCTCTAAAATTAAAATTGGAAGAAAGATTTAAGAAATGAAAGGCCTACGAAGGCAAAGTAAAGTCGAAAAGGTTGAATCCTACGCGACCAACCGTCATGGAAAAGTCTGGAAAAGCCAGAGATTCTCCAGGGCCTGAAATGCAATCGGTATCCAAGAAATAACCAGTTGCAGTTGAAAGTATCATCAAAGGAGCTGGTCCTAGATCAAATAACCGAAACACTCAAGGCCGCAAAACCAACCACCATTTCAAACTAACAAATTGTTCTTAGTTTGAACCACAGGAAACGGGTGTAATCCAAGGCAACCTTGCAAGAAGCAGGTGCAACCAGAAAGAGAATGCGCGGAGACTAAAATAGCTCTGTCGCAACGACTTCAAAAAGAGACGTCTTCTCCAAACTCTTTCCCGTATTTTACTCATTCTCTTAAAATAATAATAATAATAAATTAATAAAAAAGAAGAAGGAAGAAAGAAGGTTCGAAATCATGGTAGTATAGGGTCTCAAATCCCTAGCTGCATTCTCCAACATAGGGTCTCCACTCCCTGGTTGATGTTTTTAGACATAGGGTCTCCACTCCCTAGTCTCTTTTCCAATGTAGGGTCTCCACTCCCTAGTTGCTATTTTTAGAAAGAGGGTCTCCATTCCTTAGTCGCTTTTCCAACATAGGGTCTCCACTCCCTAGTTGATGTTTTTAGACATAGGGTCTCTACTCCCTAGTCTGCCTTTTCCAACATAGGGTCTCTACTCCCTAGTTGATGTTTATTTTAGATATAGGGTCTCCAATCCCTAGTCGCTTTTCCAACATAGGGTCTCCAATCCCTAGTTGATGTTTATTTTAGACATAGGGTCTCCACTCCCTAGTTGCTTTTCCAGCATAGGGTCTCCACTCCCTAGTTGATGTTTTTAGACATAGGGTCTCCACACCCTAGTCTGCCTTTTCCAACATAGGGTCTCCACTCCCTAGTTGATATTTATTTTAGACATAGGGTCTCCACTCCCTAGTCGCCTTTCCAACATAGGGTCTCCACTCCCTAATTGATGTCTATTTTAGACACAGGGTCTCCACTCCCTTGTCGCTTTTCCAACATAGTATCTCCACTCCCTAGTTGATATTTTTAGATATAGGGTCTCCACTCCCTAGTCTCTTTTCTAACATAGTGTCTCCACTCTCTATAATGCCTTTTCCAACATAGGGTCTCCACTCGCTAGTATGCTTTTCCAACTTAGGGTCTCCACTCCCTAGTTGATTTTATTTTAGACATTGGGTCTCCACTACCTAATCGCTTTTCCAACATAGGGTCTCCAATCCCTAGTTAACATTTTTAGACATAGGGTCTCCACTACCTAGTATGCTTTTCCAACATAGGGTCTCCACTCCCTAGTTGATGATTATTTTAGACATAGGGTCTCCACTCCCTAGTCTGCTTTTTCAACATAGGGTCTCCACTCCCTAGTTGATGATTATTTTAGACATAGAGTCTCCACTCCCTAGTCTGCCTCTACAACATAGGGTCTCAACTCCCTAGTTGATATTTTTAGACATAGGTCTCCACTCCCTAGTCGCTTTTCCAACATAGGGTCTCCACTCCCTAGTATATCTTTTCCAACATAGGGTCTCCACTCCCTAGTTGATGTTTTCAGACATAGGGTCTCCACTCTCTAGTCTGTTTTTCCAACATAGGGTCTCCACTACCTAGTTGATTTTATTTTAGATATTGGGTCTCCACTACCTAATCGCTTTTCCAACATAAGGTTTCCACTCCCTAGTTGACGTTTTTAGACATAAGGTCTCCACTCCCTAGTCTGCTTTTCCAACATAGGGTCTCTACTTCCTAGTTGATGATTGTTTTAGACATAGGGTCTCCACTCCCTAGTCTACTTTTTCAACATAGGGTCTCCACTCCCTAGTTGATGATTATTTTAGACATAGGGTCTCCACTCCCTAGTCTGCTTTTCCATCATAGGGTCTGCACTCCCTAGTTGACGTTTTTAGACATAGGGTTTCCACTCCCTAGTCTGCTTTTCCAACATAGGGTCTCCACTTCCTAGTTGATGATTATTTTAGATATAAGGTCTCCACTCCCTAGTCTACTTTTCGAACATAGGGTCTCCACTCCCTAGTTGACGTTTTTAGACATAGGGTCTCCACTCCCTAGTCTTCTTTTCTAACATAGGGTCTCCACTCCCTAGTTGATGATTATTTTAGACATAGGGTCTCCACTCCCTAGTCTCTTTTCCAACATAGGGTCTTCACTCCCTAGTTGATGATTGTTTTAGACATAGGGTCTCCACTCCCTAGTCTACTTTTTCAACATAGGGTCTCCACTCCCTAGTTGATGATTATTTTAGACATAGGGTCTCCACTTCCTAGTCTCTTTTCCAACATAGGGTCTCCACTCCCTAGTTGATATTTATTTTGGACACATGGTCTCCATTCCCTAGTTGTTTTTTGTAATACATGGTCTTCACTCCCTAGTATATGTTTATTTTAACCGAAAGGTCTCCACTTCCTATTTTGTTTTTCAGGGTACACCAATCCCGACCTTTTATTACTTTCAATAATGAAGTAGTATAGAGTTTTGTTACCAATAACTCACAAAATTTTCTTAGTACAAACTAGGGCAGAAAAATTTCGTTCGTTTGTTTGTTTTGGTGCCTGAGCAGGTTATACCTCGAGGCACAGGGTTTGAGATGACCAAAAAGAAGTCTCACTCCAAAATAGAGAAAATAACAAAAAAGAAGTGAATCCAAAATGCAGAAGTAGATAAAAGATGTGAACTGCTCAAGACATGAGTGAAGTTACGAGCGCTGCATTCCCTGTTTTTATCAAAAGAAGCCATAGAAGAATGAACTAGCACCTGCAACTAGCAAACATCAAGATTCAGATCAGAGTCTGCTTGAAGAACTTGTCAAGACTCACGATCAAGTTTTAGAAAACTTATAGATAGGAATCTTGTAACTTATAGTTGATAGGCTTGTTTAGTTTCTTTTCATTTTTGATTTTGGTGTAATAAGGAGTTCAGCAAGCAGTAACATCAGCAACAACAGTAAAATCACAGCTTTTCCGATAGTTCCAGCTACCAAAATTTTCAGAACTATACTGACCTGATTCATTTATAGCCAAGGATATGTAGGCAACCTCCAAAGCAAAGTTCGGTCAAAGTTTTCAAAATGCTTCCGAATGGAGTGTCAAACGGGCGAAAATTGCTCGTAATTGCTCACTTTTATCTTTGCCCGAAAACTCTTCGTGTTTCCGAGCAAAGAGGGGCAGTTGTGAGCACGTAATTTTGGCATCACAAAAAATACTCCTACAAAATCCATAAAAATAGACTTTTTCTAATTATTTTTTATTTTTTATAGAATTTTTAGGAAATCCTTTTAATTATTTCCATTTAGTTGCATTTTTGGGCATATTTAATATTTTAAATCATAAGAAAACACAAAACAAATCCAAAATCTTTGTTGCATAGAATTTTATGTTTATTTGCATGTAGGATTTAATTACGTTAATTAATTGCATTAATAAATAAAAAATCACAAAAATACCCTAGTCATTTTTACATTTTAGCTTCTAGCTTAAACTAATGATTTTTTTAATTCAAATTATTAAAATAATTAACTAATTAATTGATAGATAAAGTGGAAAGGTGTTAATTTTGTAATTTTTACTTTATATATCATGTTAGTTTAATTAATCGCCAAAAATAAAATTAAAAGAAAGGAAAGAAAGTTTGGTTTGGTTTTTTTTTGAATTGGGCCCGAATAATTTCAATGGCCCAATTTTTCCTTCATCCACCCCAAGCCCAGCTCCATTTAAAAACCGGTCCAACCCCCTAATACCCAAACAACCCTGTTTCACCCCCAAAAGAATCCCATCTGTTGATCCCATATTGATCCTACGGTCCGGAACTCCTTTTTCCCACCCCTTAAAACTGTCCGAACACCCCAAACCCTAGAGATCATCTCCCTCTCATCCTCATCTCTCTTCAACCTCACCCAAATCCGCTGCTGGAAATCACACTATGTCGGCGGACCACCTTCAAACTCGCCCAAAACATCACCATAGAGTCCTCACTTCACCCTCTTTCATAATCTATCACCAATTTCCTCTAATATTTGCTCAATCTCCGCAATTAGAAGATCTATGAAATAAAAATCCAAGCTTTTGTCCTCTTTCCGATTTCTTCCTAATCCGACCTCTATTGGTGATGAAACCTACATGAATCGACTACTTTTGATGAGAGAAGCTGATTGGCATTGGTTCCAACCTATTTTACGGTGGCCAGATTCTGATCGACTCGTCACTGACCGGCCATAACACTCACGAGCCCCATTCTTCTCCTTCCTCATGGTCAAAACTTCAAACTCTCAAAGGTTTCTGACCAATGAAGTACTTATTCGACTTAAAAGTTGAACGAGTACTCATTAGTTATAAATCCTTGATCAATTTAGAGGTGATGGATTCTGCGAGCCCAGTTTCTCTCCATTAATTACAATTTCGGTGCCGGTATTTTGATCTTTCTCATCTTCATGTTCTAATTAATTATTTAGCTAAGTGATTTTTGAGTTTAATATTGCATTTTTAGGTTAATTCATGATTAATTATTAAAATCATTTCGTTCTTGATTGCTTCCTGTTTTGGTGTTGATTTTAATTGATTCGAATTCTCTATTTCTGATGTCTCGGACCTGCTTTGGTCAAATTCGGATTCTGTGGGTTATGGGCTAAGAAGCCCAAACATAGGTTGATTACTAAGGGTAAATATAGGGGTCTTGCAGGGTAGTTTAGGAATTGAATTTGAGGGAATTTTAGATAGGCATATAGGAAGCTTCTAGATAATGGACAGTTGTCCAAAGTTGTTAAGAAAAAGATCCTGAAAATTGGATTAAAATATCTGAATAGGACAATTGTTTATTTTTCTGTTAAAAAAGATGCCCATTCCCTATTTTTTAGCTGACAGATTCTTGGCTGATTATTCCTTGATTTTGTTTGCATATAAGAGACCCATTCTCTTCTAAAAAACAGTCAGTCGATACACAAAGAAAAAAATATCCTCTGCATTTTCAGAATTTTCCCTTCATTTTTGACACTGATCTTTGCATTTAAAAAGAAAACACACAGAATTTTCTACAATTTACATTCACGCACATAGATTCAGAAGTTATGGTTTCCTTCAATCTTTGGTCTTCTCACGTTGGTTTTGAGCTGAAGTTGAAGTTTAGTCTGGAGCTCTTCTTGGTTGTTGTCTGTTTGTTTGTTGTTGTTTCTTGAGTTTGCTGAGCTTATTCCCAGTTTTCAGCCTTTATTTGACTATTTGTTGGCTGTCTTTCGCAAATAGGTATGTGAGACTCCTTCTTGTGACTTTTGTGAATGTGAAAATACAGAATTGACACGCTGATACCTTGTCTACATCTATTTCTATGTGTTTCTGATGTTGGTATGCTTAGATTTGATTCATCCGTGTTTCTTTTGTTAGATATTTGATTATGTTAGTTCATTTTAAATTGAATATATAAGCTATGTTGACTCATTAAGTGGGCTGGTTTGCTACTGATCGTTTACTCATCTGGGTATAAAGTCACTGTTAGTCAAGTATTAATGTGAGCCCATGAGTCATAAATTAAATATGTCAATTGTTGCTATTTCTGTACACACATGAGGGTGTAGCTGTGAATCATGGGTTTCAATTTGAAGTCAAAACGTGCAGTGATTATGAGTTAATGGTTCAAGATTTATATGTTGTAATATTATTCAAGTCAAGAAGAAAAATAGAAGGCTTTTAGTTTATAGAATTGTCTGATAGTATGGGTGAGGATTTGAACTAGTTCCCTCTGTTCTTTTAGTACGTTGTGATTTTAGTTCGAGTATTCATGTATTTGTGTTTCAGAAAGTCTATAATTAATGTTGTTATTTTTGATTTTTTGCAAATTATATTGAGAAGCAATATTGATTAACTAAGCTGGGCAGTTGGTCCAAATGGGGTTGTTTAGCTAATTAAAAAGGGAGTTTGAAATTAAGCATGTATTTGGGCTCAACATGGAGCCCATTTAGAGATTTGGCACCATCGCATGAGCAGGCCAAGGTGGGGAACGCCTCAGGCCTTATTCTAGCCAATGTGTACCTCACATTTTGGGCATGTTTGAAGTCTCAGAATATGACTCTAATTATGCAACCCATAGCGTTATTATTTGAATATTAGCCAATTAATATAACTGATCCGCTAATTGAATTCCTTAAAATTAAAGCCCAACCAGCTGCTTCACCTTACTTTTCGAACTCATTAATTTCGTTTTGTTTTCCATTTCTTGAATCAAATATCACATGCTTTCCTTTACGAATTGCCCCGGTCAAGTCTTAACTATGTGTTATCATTCAATAGCATTTATATGCGCAGGTTTATGATTTAAACATTTGTCAATCAATACCATAAGATAGATTCCTTTCACTTAATCATAGAACTTTAGATAATAATTCTTTGAATATTCGTAGAAATGCTTTTAGGCGCATTTAATCAAATTATCGTGATTATGTACACGTTCGTGTGACACGATTGTGATTTCCCAAATGAATATTTGTAGTTGCTTTAGGAACGTTTTAATCTATTATCGTAATTGTGTACACGTTCGCGTGACATGATTATGATTTCCACAAATAAATCAAAGTACGCGTTCGCGTGACTTTGGCCAAAATAATCTCAAATAATAAAGCGTGATTGATTGTGTACATGTACGCGTGACATAATTTTAACGCCCCAAATAAAGCGGATTTACACATATGTAATCCGTTTCAAAGATAAAATTCATAAACGCCACAATGAAAAGCGGTAAAAAGTACAATACACATATGTTCTAAAAATATGTAATTAAACAAATCAATTAAGCCAGGTATGATTAAAGAGACCGTGCTAAAATCACAGAATTCGGGAATGCCTAACACCTTCTCCCGGGTTAATAGAATTTCTTACCTGGTCTTCTGGTTTTCGCAAACTTTAAACAGAGTCAAATTTCCTCGATTTGGGATTTTAAAATAAACCGGTGACTTGGGACACCATAAATTATTCTAACTGGCGACTCTGAATTAAATTAATAATCCCACTTCGAACAATGTCACTTTAATTAAAAAAAAAAACTCCCTATCCCATATCCCCTCGGAAAAAGGAGGTGTGACAACTCTCTCGACTCTGCTGGGGAACAGAACCCAGAATCTCTATTTCAAGGTAGAGAATTCGAGCTTGTTAATGTAATATGTACTTGGCTTTGTTGTTTGTTGATATTACTGTGTTTTGGGCCTAATATGCTAATTGTCGCTCTATTACCCCTTTGATATTGTTTGAATTGTATTAAAACTGTCTTCTTATGCCTCCCTTCTGAGTCTTCTAAAAATATGGTGCACACGTACACGTGGCCCACTTTTCTGTTAGAGGTCGTACCAAATAGAACGAGAATGGATAAGCAACTAGGCCGGGTAGACTTTCGTGCTCCCGGTTAGGGCTGTGCATTTGGATCAGATATCCGAAATCCGAACAGATCCGCTCAATTTCAGATTTCGGATTTCGGATATTTGGATCGAATTTCGGATTATGTTTATTAAAATTTCAGATATCTGGATCGGATTTTGATTGGTATAAATATAACCCAATCCGATCCGAAATCCGAAATTATAAGGGCATGCATAAATAACAAACTTTAATTTTAGGGTTAGGTCTTTATTTCATTTTCACTTGTAGTCTGCCTCTACCTAACAAAGTTCACTTGAGAGAGACTACTGCTCTCTTGCTCTGTCTGTTTCCTCCGCCTCTCTTCTCTGTGTTCCGATTATCGACGGCGACGGGACAACGGTAAGACTGACTCCTCTCTCTCTTTCTCCCCCAATGGAATTATGCAGGAACGATGCCTGGCATTTTCTTGCTGGAAAGTATTCTTTTTGATTACTAGTTTAAAGGGACTCCCTTTGTTCTCGTTGCTAATATTTTCAATGGCTAAGAGGAATATTTATATATTCCACATTCTGTTAGGTCGAGTAGGGAATATCTAATTATCTATTGCTATTGAAATGTATCTTTTTACAAAAGAAGTATCCCTTTCGGCCTTTTCTTCCTTATTGCAAGTGTGAAATTAATCATTTAGTTGTTATCTTAAGAGTTAAGAGTACTAATCCTCACATTTTTGTCAAATGCAGTGTTGCTGAACTTGAAAGAGAGCCGCAATTGAGTGGGATGGACATAGAAATTGGAACTTGGAATTTCAGTTAATTGGGATTTCAGTTAATTATATTTTGCTATGAAGATTATATTTTATTTATGTAATGGATTCTACCACACGAATTGGCCAGATGCATTTTTCAGTTAGATTAGCAATAGCCTTAATAATATGTACAATCCGATCCGAAATATTTATCCGATTCGAACTTTAAAATCCAATCCTATCTGATATTAATTCGGATCGGATTTGGATTGCATTTTGTAGAATCCGAAATCTGTAATTCGAATCCAAAATATGCTAAATTCGATCCGATCTGATCCATGCACAACCCTACTCCCGGTACATTGCCCCCACCTCGGCTCAAGCTGTCCGCTTGGGTAAGCCATGTCGAGAACATACCCCCAGGTTTAAACCTAGATTAACATAGCCTCATGCCGGATCCCTAGTAAGAACGTTTGTTTGCATCATGTGCATTTGACTTTGGAGACTTAACACAGGAGTTGGGTCCGTCTAGGACAGGTGTACCCGAAATAAAAGACCATCCAGATACATCTTACGTGTTATGTGCGCATTTATTTGTTTTAGTTTTCTTGTTGACCGACTAAGGAAAGGAAATCAACAGAAAAACCAAGAGTGAGGTAGGATAGAAAATTCACCCGGTTCTGAAAACCCCGGTATTTGGAAATGCCCCAAAACTCTGCCAAATTGTTTCAAAAAACAAAAGAGAGAGAAAATGAATTTCAAAATAAGTCAATATCATGTTTTCCCGATTATGTCAAAACTGACCGAATTACGCGGGTTTGATTCTCACCGGATGTGAGATACGTAGGCAAACCTCGTCGGTTCCTACCCAATTTTTGAAAAGAAAAAAAAAATTAAAAATGTGTCCGTTTGTTTGGATCAAAAGAGTAAGCTGATCCAGCTTCGGTTGCGTCTTCGCCGTTTTATTTGCTGGAATAGCCTTAGAATATCTTTAAATTGTCAAAGGGCTATTCTCGCAAAGAACAGGCATGTCTGTCAATGTGGCATCACTTTTTCCATGAAATGCCTTTCCTCGGCCTCAAAACTTTATTCGAAAGTGGGAAGGGGCATTATTTCAAAGATGGCCATCTTTGGCTAATGTTGCATAAATAGCCACCCTCATGTGATTTCTCCTTGAAAAATTGACAACTTGTTTTGCAAAAGAGTCCACTGGTCTGTCTTTCGAACTAGAGTCAACACTAACCCTAACCATTCAGAGGTACAAAATGAACATTGTCCAGAACCCGCCATTAAATGTTGTAGAGCAGGCTCCACTGCAGCTTCAAATGTGGTGGTATAACTTGGATAAAGATGGTCAAGACTGGGTAGTAAAATATTTAGGTGCTCTCACGGATATTATGAAAGTCAAGCCCCGGGATGATCTGATCAAGGCTTTAGTAACTTTCTGGGATCCCGTTCACAATGTCTTCCGCTTCTCGGATTTTGAGCTCACTCTCACTTTGGAGGAAATAGTTGGATATACTAGTTTCGACCGAGACTTGAGAAATCAGCAACTTACATTCCCAAGGCCTCCCTCTGTGCACCGATTCTTTGATATCCTGAATATCAATAAACAAATAAGGAAGAACAATGTAAATAATGGATGCTGCTCCTTCTACTTCCTGTATTCCAGATATGGGCACTCAAATGGGTCTGAAGCACATGAAAAGGGCTTGAAAAACAAGCAAAACAAGGACACCTGAAAAATTTATCGTCGCTTTGCGTTCATAGGTGCATTTGTGGGCATTATGGTCTTCCCAAATAAAAACAGACAATTGATATCCGCATGGCCAGAATTGCGCAAGTCTTAACTTCCAAAGAAGATCACACACTTGCTTCGCTTATATTATTAGACATCTACCGAGCATTGACGCTGTGTAAGTCGGGCGACATTGTTTAAAGGGTGCAACATTCTTTTGCAAGTGTGGCTAATTGAACATCTCCGCCATCACCCAAAATTCATGAATTACTGCCCAAGCAAGAACAACTTCATCGAGAGTTATGTGGAAAAGGTAAAAGATTACAACTCTCCAGAAGGGGTTGAAGCTTGGATATCCCACCTAAGAACTCTAAAGGCGAATCAAATTGAATGGACTTTGGGAAGGCTCCCGGTAAGGGAAGTCATACACATGACGACCACAAAGAGTTATTTGTTGTTGATGGGCTTGAGAAGTGTCCAGCCGTATGCACCGCAAAGAGTTCTAAGACAGCTGGGAAGATACCAAATGGTGCCCGAGGATGAAGATTTGAGTGTCCAAGTCATTGAGCTACACCTTGAAGCCCCACTCCCCGAGGCTTTAATCCAGCAAACTTGGACTGGTTGCCGATACTTGAAAGAGGATACCCAGGTACCAGATCTTATAAGAGGTGAGGTAGATCCAGGTTATTCCACATGGTTCGAGAGAAGGTATTGTGTTAATGATGAACCAGAGCTCGAGCCCGAGCCCGAAAGGCCCGCCAAAAGACCTCATATTCAGGCTTTTGATGACAAAGTCCGAGAACGGTTTGCTTGGGGAGAAAAGGAAAAGAAATATCAAGGCACCATCCATGCCTTAAAGGAAAAGTTGAGAAGCCTCACATTTGACGATGACTTATAGGCATAGGAGGCCGAAGGTGAAAATAGAAGATTGACCCAAGAGAACGAGGCACTCCGAGCCCAACTCCGGGACATGAGGATAGCCACTGAAACGCCTGTGAGGAGCGAAAGAGATGAAAAACTCATCAGCAACTTAAGGTTGAAGGTGCATGACTATGCAACTGACTTGACAAAGGCCGAAAGAGACTTGCTAAATGCTCAAGCAAAGTTGGCCAAAGGTGCGGAAGAACAAGCTAGATTAGCCCACCTTGAAGCAGAAATACGACAGAGAATAACAATTTTAAAGAAAAAGTTGTTCGCCCTTGAGAATGAAATTGTCCAGCAAACAAATGATTTCAAGGCAGAAAGAGAGCATTGCTACACATTGATTTACCGATTAGAAGAAAGCATGCAACAGTTACAAGTCCAAAATAACACAGTTACACAGGTGTTGGGAGCTCGTGCACAGCAAATTGGACGTTTGCTTCAAGAAAAGGGTATCATCATAATGAGAATTAAAGAGATAGCTGATTATGTTGTAATGAAATGCCATGAATGTGAAGACATAACCATGTCTATATTTTTTGCTTATGTGATGACTTTCGTTCGCCAGGTGATGGTTGACCTAGACCACCTTCAAGAAGATATTGCACGTAGGCCCGCACAGAGACCGACTGATGTCTCGCAGGACCCCAGAGTACCAGTGGAGGCTCTTATGTATTTTTGATTTCTTGATTTTTGAGTATGTATTTTACTTTTTCTCGAGTTTTGTTCGTCTTTGTCAAGGCTGTTTTGTTGTTTTATTTCGAGTATGTATGTTTTCTTTTGTAGTCGTCAATACTTTTAAGTCCTTGTAATAGAAACCCCCCAAAAGATGTATTTATTAATGAAATATTGAAAAATCCAAAAACAACAAAATTCTTTTCTTTTATTTCGCATTTATTTCCTAAACTACGCAATGATCTGATTCATGCGGCGTCATGATATGTAGGCATTCCCCATAAGATTCGATCATAGCCATAAAATAAAATAAAAAAGAGAAAAAGAGAAAAGAAAGTGAGGGAAAGAGAAAGAAAAATGGTAAAAACAAAAGGAATTAAAAGAGCGAGAAATAAAAGAGCGGAAAATAGTAGGAAAAGAAATCAAATGTTGAAATTTGAGAAAGAGATAGCAAATGCCGAGATGAAACACACAGCCGTTGCAAAAACATTTAGAAACGTTTAACTGTTCAGGTGCATTGCATCCCGAATGTGCGATTCCCTATCTGTTAAATGCTTCAAAACTGACAAGGTTGTTGTGCGTGCAAAATGAGACGGGTCTTGTTTTAGGTGGTTAGTTTTGACGGTATCCTAGTTTCCCACCCTTACTTTACAAGATCAAAAGGAAGCATCCCAATGTCTTCAGAAAGCAGTCTCCGCGTCATCGATCCTGAGGATATTGCCACACCGGTTATGGCCCAGCCTGAATCAGCAACTACCGAAAAGAATAGAAGGCTGCGTGTCTGCATGTTAGAGATGTGGGATGACTGGTCCAACGGTAGAGAACCACCAAGTTTAATCCCTGGATTTCCTGAACTGATCCCCAGGACGGGTGGAACCACCAACATCCCCATTCCCGTGATTAATCCATTTGTCCTGCTCCGGTACCCTACTATGTCAGCCAACTTTACCGGTACGCCTTCTGAGGTCCGCCCCCAGGTATCGTTTACAGCGGTACCCCCAACATTGCTCACTGCACCATCAATCTTTATCATGGCACAACCGACCACGCCCAGGCCATGTTTTGAGCCTTCAACATTCACCTTTCAGGGCCTGCAATTTCACCCAGATACAACTCATGTTACTCCAGACTCATACCCTCAGCATCCGCAATATGAGTCCCCAATGGAACAAGAAAGAACAATGAGGAACCCCGAGCAGGAAGAAATGGCTCGGAAGATGAGAAGACTAGACCAAAGCATAAAAAATATGCAGGGCCTGAGTGGCCAGAAGAGTGTCTCCTACTCTGATTTGTGCATGTTTCCACATGTTCACCTGCCAGTTGGCTTCAAAACGCCAAAGTTTGAAAAATATGACGGGCACGAAGATCCGATCGCTCATCTGAAATGATACTGCAACCAGTTGAGGGGTGCTGGTAGAAAAGAAGAGTTATTGATGTCTTATTTCGGGGAAAGCCTGACTGGAATCGCTTCAGAATGGTACATGGACCAGGAAATATCCCACTGACACATATGGGATGATTTGGCCCGCGATTTTGTTAGACAATTTCATTACAACTTGAAGAAGAGAACCAGTAGGAACTCCCTGTCTAACTTGAAGAAGAGAACCACTAAGAGCTTCCGTGAATATGCTATTAAATGGCGCGAGTAGGCTGCCAGAGTAAAGACGCCCATGGACGAGGCCTAAATGGTTACGATTTTCTTGTATGCCTAAGAGGCCGATTATTTTTTAGAATATGATGTCTGCCATGGGCAAACCGTTCGCAGAGGCAATAAAAATCGGAGAACTGGTAGACAATGGTTTGAAAAGAGGCCGCATATTAAGCCAATCTACTTTGAGAGCTACCTCCCAAGCCATCCATAACGGCTCGGGAGGTTTGACCAATCGATAGAAGAGGGAGGAAGGAGCCATGATGACTTCAGGTTCAAGAAGGCCCCATCGATCACGTGATCACTCTTACATAAAGCCCAGAACCCCAAAACACTGCTATCCATACCAAGATGCAACCTATGATGTGGCACCGCCTCCCTGTGCAGTGATGAATGCCCAACCCTGCACATGGCCACAACAACACTACAACCAAGCTCGAGCTCCACCTCCCAAAAATAACCATCATTACCAAGCTCCATATAATCCTCGTCCACCACAATACAACCACCAACATAATCCACGCCCTCGTGAGCTACCTAGGAGAAGCAATTGCACCCCTATTGGTGAATCCTACTCTAGCTTGCTTCAGATGTTGATCCAGTTGGGTCTGTTGTAGCCTGTGCCCCATAATCGACAAAATCCTGAATCCCCATCATACCGGGTATGTGCAAAGTGTGCTTACCATTCTGGGGTTGAGGGTAATGATACGGAGGAATGTTGGACCTTAAAAAGGGCGGTTGAGAATCTAATAGAACAAAAACATATTGTGCTGAGGGACGAGGAAGTCCTTCATGGGATTAACAACCCACTACCGGCTCATAACATTGGGCCGCTCATTGGAATGATTATGAGGAAAAGGAATTCAATCCAGCTATGAAAGCTATCATCGCCATTGCTGATTCAGAAACAAGACCCAAATCTGCGGTAAAACAAGAACTAAGAAGAAAATCACTCCAATTCCTCAAGTGGCAGAAAATGTTGTAAAAACAAATACTGTGGCAATATCTGCTAAGAACACAATTCTCTATGTTCCTAAAGCCCCAAGGAAAGAACAACTCACTTTGAATACTCCCAAGAGATTCGAGCCAAGAAAGGTCACGTTGAATATGCCAAAGCTATATGTGCCAAAGGGGACTTACATGGCGCGGTAGCCAATAATTTCACCCAGGCTGACTGAGCCCATGGTTATCAGTCGCGCACCACAAAACCCCATGAGAGACCCCACCACAGTTCCATGGAATTACAACAAAACAGTGGTCACTTACAACGGTAAAGAAGTCATGGGGGAGGTAAACAAAATGAATCAACTTGGGAAGTACCACAACCCAGAAGAGTTAAAGCTGAAAAAGGATAAATGGTTTCCACCTAAAAAGCCTGTGAGCGCCGATGAGGCAGAAGAGTTTTTCCGAAAAATGAAAACTTCGGACTATGTAATAGTTGACCAGCTAAGGAAGACTCCTTCCCAGGTATCGCTCCTATCTCTATTGTTGAGATCAAATGAACATCAGAAAGTACTCTTAAAGAAATTGAACGAGTCATACGTCCCAGTTGAAATTTCTGTTGAGAAACTAGGGAGAATGGCTGAACAATTCTTTGAGGTCAACATGATTTCTTTCAGTCACGACGATTTGCCCTCAGAGGGAGCCGCCCACAATAAAGCCCTTCACTTAACTGTCAAATGTGAGGGCTACTATGTGAAGAGGGTCATGCTAGATGGTGGTTCAGGGGTCGATATCTGCCCTCGTTCAACACTCCAGAGAATGGAGATTGGAACGAAAGGAATCTGACCTAGTAATGTTTGTGTGCGAGCTTTTGATGGCATCAAGAGAGATACAATAGGGGAAATCGATCTAATTTTGACCATTAGCCATGTGGACTTCAAAATGACTTTTTAGATTCTAGACATGGACACCTCATACAATTTTCTTTTGGGAAAACCATAGATTCACGCTGCTGGAGTTGTTCCCTCCACTCTCCACCAGATAGTCAAATTTGAGTACGAGAATCAAGAAATTGTTGTTCATGGGGAGGACGAGCATTCCATCTACATGGATCCTTTAGTCCCATGCCTTGAAGCCAGAGAAGGCAGTGGGCATATTATATACCAGGCTTTTGAGATTATGGTTGCCGATCAATATGAAGAAGGGCCCCTATGCCCACAACCTTTCTTATCTAATGCCTCATTCATGGTCGCCACTGAAATTATTAAACATGGGTATAAGCCCGGAAAGGGGCTCGGGTATCTCTATAAGGCATTACAGAGCCCGTCACTTCGATCGCCAATGAGAAGTTTTTTGGTGTGGGTTTCTAAGCTACCAGAGCTGATAGAAAATGGGTGGATGAGTGCAAAAAAGAAGGTTGGGTCCTACCCCAGCCTATCCCACATCTCGCCCGATCATTTGTCAAGCCCAAGTATGTGGAAGAAGAAGAAGAGGCCTTCACGGCCGAAGAGATTGATGATATTTGTGAGGCCATGAAACAAATATTGTATGAGGTTCACATAGTCCAGCCAGGGGAAAGCACGAGCACTGCCGAGGTGCAGTATATGAGGCCAGATGCCAAGCTTTAGAATTGGAAGGCTACTCCATTCCCTGTCAGACGGGAGTCCCAGTAGTCCAGTCTTGCCATCTCTTCTGCATTACGAGTTATTTCAGGGTGTAACTCGAATACTTTTATTTTTATTATCTTTTAATTTCGATGTAAACCCTCCTATCTTCAATTCAATGAAATGAAATCAGTATTTCATCGTTTATAGCTGCCTCTTCTCTTTTATTCTGATTTTTCTATTTTTGTTTCATTTTCAGTTCTAATAATGCGGACTTAAATAACATGACATGCTTTCAGACTTCATGCCCGGATCCTAAAACGCTGTTTAACTGTGAAATAATGAATCAAGAACCAAAATATGATGAAGATGAGGCATTTAGGGAAATAAACCGAGAATTAGAATAATTTGAGAATAAGCCTAAGCCAAACTTAAATGAAATCGAGCCAGTTAATTTGGGCAGTTCAGAAGAGATCAGAGAAACCATGATAAGCATTCACGCTGATGAAAGAACTAGAGATGCATTAATCCAACTTTTGTTTGAATTCAAAGACGTGTTTTTATGGTCCTATGATGATATGCCAGGACTGAGCATCGATTTAGTGGTACATAAATTGCCGACCTATCCACCTGTCCAACAGAAGCAGAGAAAGTTCAAGACAAACATCAGTGATAAGATCAAAGAAGAAGCCACCAAACAACTGAAAGCTGGTGTGATCCGAGTGGTCCGATACACCACGTGGTTGGCTAATTTGGTTCTACTGCCGAAGAAAGATGGGAAAACCCGAGTGTGTGTTGATTATCGGGATTTGAACAAAGCAAGTCCCAAGGACAATTTTCCATTGCCAAACATCCACATTCTTATTGACAATTGTGCCAAGCATGAGATATAGTCTTTTGTGGATTGTTACGCTGGATATCACCAGGTTCTGATGGATGAAAAAGTCGCTGAAAAGATAGCTTTCACCACACCGTGGGGCACTTACTGTTATAGGGTCATGCCATTCGGTCTGAAAAACGTCGGGGGCAACCTACATGAGAGCTATGACTGCCATCTTCCATGATATGATGCACCAGGAAATTGAGGTGTATGTGGATGATGTGATCATTAAATCCAGAACGCAAGAAGACCATGTGCGAGATCTGAGGAAGTTCTTTGAGCGGCTGCGTATGTATGATTTGAAATTGAACCCAGCTAAATGTGTATTCAGAGTTCCATCTGGGAATCTTCTGGGGTTTATAGTTAGCCGGAGAGGTATTGAACTAGATTGACCCTCTGGAAATCCACAATGAGTTAGCTGATGCACTAGCTACCTTGGCTTCAATGCTGCTGTACCCGGGAAATGTTCATATTGACCCTCTGGAAATCCAAATTCGAGAAAGGCATGGTTATTGTAATGCAATTGAAATAGAACCATATGCTCAACCATGGTATCATGATATCAAAAGGTTTTTGAAAATAAAGGAATATCCCGAGCAGGCCAATGGAGTTCAAAAGAGAACTATCAGAAGGCTTGCCAGCAGTTTCTTTTTGAGCGGAGAAGTCCTGTACAAGAGAACTCCGGATCTGAATCTTTTGAGGTGTGTAGACACCCGAGAAGCTGAAAAGATCATGAACGAAGTGCTTTCTGGAGTATGTGGGCCTCACATGAATGGATATGTCCTGGCAAAGAAAATTCTCCGGGCAGTTTATTAATGGATGACCATGGAAAAGGATTGTTTCATTTTCGTCCGGAAGTGCCATCAATGCCAGATACATGGTGACCTGATTCATGCACCGCCTTCAGAGTTACATCTTATGTCGGCGCCCTGTCCATTCGATGTTTGGGGCATGGATGTTATTGGGCCAATCGAGACAAAAGCTTCAAATGGGCATAGATTCATCCTGGTTGCCATTGAATATTTCACAAAGTGGGTCGAAGCGGTCATTTTCAAAGCCGTCACTAAGAAAGTAGTGGTAGACTTCGTGCATTCCAACACTATTTGTCGTTTTGGTATTCCTAAAGCTATCATTACCGACAATGCTGCAAATCTGAACAGTCACTTGATAGGGGAAGTATGCGAACAATTTAAAATTATGCATCGCAATTCTACCCCTTACCGATCCAAAGCCAATGGCTCCATTGAAAAGGCAAACAAGAACATCAAGAAGATTCTTAGGAAGATGATTCAAAGCTCCAGGCAATGGCATGAAAAGCCACTATTGGGATACCGCACAACCGTGCGAACATCAGTTGGGGCTACTCCTTACTTATTGGTCTATAGCACTGAAGTTGTAATACCGCAGAAGTTGAGATTCCCTCTCTTCGGATCATTGTTGACGCCGAGATAGAGGACGAGGAATGGGTCAAAACCCGGTTGGAATAGTTGACTATGATTGATGAAAAATGCATGGCCGCAGTTTGCCACGGGCAGTTGTACCAACAAAGAATGGCCCGTGCCTAACACAAGAAAGTGCGGCCCAAGAAATTCGAAGTGGGTCAACTCGTCCTGAGACGTATTCTCCCGCATCATGAAGAAGCAAAAGGAAAATTTTCTCCAAACTGGAAAGGTCCGTACATTATAAGAAGAGTGTTGCCAAAAGGAGCGCTATATTTGGGAGACATTGAAGGAAATGACCCCAAGACAGTTGTCAATGCAGATGCGGTTAAGAGGTGTTACGTTTAACCCCTTTGTCACAGCTTTAATATGCTCTGATTGGGATGACGAAGGCTTCATTCTCGCTACGCAAACACTACCCATCCTTACAACCCTTTTGAGCCAGTTCCCCCTTCTTTGGTTACTTTGGAACATGGAATCTGTTACTAAAAAACAATGATGAAAAATAAATAATAATAATAAAAAATGTTCCTTGAACTACGTTTGACTTGATTCCAAACGGATACGTAGGCAGGCTTTCTCTAGGGTTCAGTCACACCAAAATAAAAATCCACATTCCCCCAAAAGTTGAAAGTGGGGTAGATAATTCGACGATGGTTTCGCCTGAAAGGTTCCAAAGTTGTATTTCAATCTGATTTCTTTTCACCCAAATCCTTTCCAAGTCCTTCCGATCAATCGGCAAGAATGTTCAAGAATTGGAGGATACATTCACTTGGATTTGAAGCAATCAAATGAGAGAAATAAAATGAGAGAGTCTTATCAGTGAAACTCTCACGGGCACCGTAAGGCGATGGTAAGAAGAGAAATTGAAAATGAGAGAGTCTTGTTAGTGAAAACTCGCAAAGAGCACTATAAGGCGATGGTGAGAAGAGAAATGAGAGAGGTTAGCTGGTGAAAACCCGCAAAGGGCGCCACTGATCGAAAAGAGGATCCTCACAGCCATCGGCATCGATAGAGTCCTGGCGAGGTTTCCCAATTTTGAGGCATAAGTTGTGATGAATTTCAGAGAGTTGGACGGCTTACACATATCGGGCATCCAGTCTAAGAGGCATGTCATGTTCATTGAAGTCTGCATGCACTCCAGATAAGTCCTTCTTTCTTTTCCTCGAAAGGGATACCTTTCGTCTAAATTCATTTGTTCATTCCATTGTTTATTTTTCTTTGAATCCTTTTCGGTCTAACTCTATTTCGAAGCTGAGGCAAAGAAGGGATGGCAAGACCGATTTACAGGATTATAGCTTGATACAAGCTAATACGCAAGAAGGCACTTAGCCTCGGCAAGGACATCAAGTCGACTTCGACTGGCCATGGTGGTTGATGTTTTGAAATTGAAAACTCTCGAAAGAAGAAAATCAAATCAAAGTGCCTACAAGGGTGAAAATGAAGTTGAAAAGGTTGAGTCCCACGTGACTAACCATCTTGGCAAAGTTTGAAAAGCCAAGGTACCCCAAATGCTCTAAATTTAAAATTGGAAGAAAGATTTAAGAAATGAAAGGCCTACGAAGGCAAAGTAAAGTCGAAAAGGTTGAATCCTACACGACCAAACATCATGGCAAAGTCTGGAAAAGCCAGAGGTTCTCCGGGGCCAGAAATGCAATCAGTATCCAAGAAACAACTAGTTGCAGTTGAAAGAATCATCAAAGGAGCTGGGCCGAGATCAAATGACCGAAACACTCAAGGCCGCAAAACCAACCACCATTTCAAACTAACAAATTGTTCTTAGTTTGAACCACAGGAAACGGGTGTAATCCAAGGCAACCTTTCAAGAAGCAGGTGCAACCAGAAAGAGAACGCGCAGAGATTAAATAGCTCTGCCGCAGCGACTTCAAAAAGAGAAGTCTTCTCCAAACTCTTTCCCGTATTTTACTCATTATCTTAAAATAATAATAATAATAATAATAATAATAATAATAAATAAATAAAAAAGAAGAAGGAAGAAGGAAAATAAAGAAGGTTCGAAATCATGGTAGTATAGGGTCTCCAATCCCTATCTGCATTCTCCAACATAGGGTCTCCACTCCCTGGTTGATGTTTTTAGACATAGGGTCTCCACTCCCTAGTCGCTTTTCCAATGTAGGATCTCCACTCCCTAGTTGTTGTTTTTAGAAAGAGGGTCTCCATTCCCTAGTCGCTTTTCCAACATAGGGTCTCCACTCCCTAGTTGATGTTTTTGGACAGAGGGTTTCCACTCCCTAGTCTGCCTTTTCCAACATAGGGTCTCTACTTCCGAGTTGATGTTTATTTTAGATATAGGGTCTCCAATCCCTAGTCGCTTTTCCAACATAGGGTCTCCACTCCCTAGTTGATGTTTATTTTAGACATAGGGTCTCCACTCCCTAGTCGCTTTTCCAACATAGGGTCTCCACTCCCTGGTTGATGTTTTTAGACATAGGGTCTCCACACCCTAGTCTGCCTTTTCCAACATAGGGTCTCCACTCCCTAGTTGATATTTATTTTAGACACAAGGTCTCCACTCCCTAGTCGCTTTTCCAACATAGGGTCTCCACTCCCTAGTTGATATTTATTTTAGACATAGGGTCTCCACTCCCTAGTCGCTTTTCCAACATAGGGTCTCCACTCCCTAGTTGATGTCTATTTTCGACACAGGGTCTCCACTCCCTAGTCGCTTTTCCAACATAGGGTCTCCACTCCCTAGTTGATATTTTTAGACATAGGGTCTCCACTCCCTAGTCGCTTTTCCAACACAGTGTCTCCACTCCCTAGTATGCCTTTTCCAACATAGGGCGTCCACTCCCTAGTTGATGTTTTTAGACATAGGGTCTCCACTCCCTAGTCTGCTTTTCCAACATAGGATCTCCACTCCCTAGTTGATTTTATTTTAGATATTGGGTCTCCACTACCTAATCGCTTTTCCAACATAGGGTATCCACTCCCTAGTTGACGTTTTTAGATATAGGGTCTCCACTACCTAGTATGCGTTTCCAACATAGGGTATCCACTCCCTAGTTGATGATTGTTTTAGACATAGGGTCTCCACTCCCTAGTCTACTTTTTCAACATAGGGTCTCCACTTCCTAGTTGATGATTATTTTAGACATAGGGTCTCCACTCCCTAGTCTGCTTTTCCAACATAGGGTCTCCACTCCCTAGTCTGCTTTTCTAACATAGGGTCTCCACTCCCTAGTTGATGATTATTTTAGACATAGGGTCTTCACTCCCTAGTCTGCTTTTCGAACATAGGGTCTTCACTCCCTAGTTGACGTTTTTAGACATAGGGTCTCCACTCCCTAGTCTGCTTTTCTAACATAGGGTCTCCACTCCCTAGTTGATGATTATTTTAGACATAGGGTCTCCACTCCTTAGTCTCTTTTTCAACATAGGGTCTTCACTCCCTAGTTGATGATTTTTGGACATAGGGTCTCCACTCCCTAGTTGATAATTATTTTAGACATAGGGTCTCCACTTCTTAGTGTCTTTTCCTACATAGGGTCTCCACTCCCTAGTTGATGTTTATTTTGGACACATGGTCTCCATTCCCTAGTTGTTTCTTGCAACACATGGTCTCCACTCCCTAGTTGATGTTTATTTTAAAAGTAAGGTGTCCACTTCCTATTTTGTTTTTCAGGGTACACAAATCCTGACCTTTTATTTCTTTCAATAATGAAGTAGTATAGAGTTTTGTTACCAATAACTCACAAAATTTTCCTAGTACAAACTGGGGCAGAAAAATTTCGTTCGTTTGTTTGTTTTGGTGCCTGAGCAGGTTATACCCCGAAGCACAGGGTTTGAGATGACCAAAAAGAAGTCTCACTCCAAAATAGAGAAAATAACAAAAAAAAAGTGAATCCAAAATGCAGAAGCAGATGAAAGATGTGAACTGCTCAAGACATAACTGAAGTCACGAGCTCTGCATTCCCCGTTTTTTATCAAAAGAAGCCATAGAAGAATGAACTAGCACCTGCAACTAGCAAACATCAAGATTCAGATCAGAGTCTGCTTGAAGAACTAGTCAAGACTCAAGATCAAATTTTAGAAAACTTATAGATAGGAATTTTGTAACTTATAGTTGATAGGCTTGTTTAGTTTCTTTTCATTTTTGATTTTGGTGTAATAAGGAGTTCAGCAAGCAGTAATATCAGCAACAACAGTAAAATCACAGCTTTTTCGATATTCTCAGCTGCCAAAATTTTTAGAACTATACTGACCTGATTCATTTATAGCCAAGGATATTTAGGCAACCTCCAAAGCAAGGTTCGGTCAAAGTTTTTCACAATGCTTCCGAATGGAGTGTCAAACGGGCGAAAATTACTCGTAATTGCTCACTTTTATCTTTGCCCGAAAACTCCTTCGTGTTTCCGAGCAAAGAGGGGCAGTTGTGAGCACGTAATTTTGGCATCACAAAAAATACTCCTACAAAATCCATAAAAATAGACTTTTTCTAATTATGTTTTAACTTTTATAGAATATTTAGGAAATTCTTTTAATTATTTGCATTTAGTCGCATTTTTGGGCATATTTAATATTTTTAAATCATAAGAAAACACAAAAAATGTCTAAAATCTTTGTTGCATAGCATTTTAGGTTTATTTGCATGTAGGATTTAACTACGTTAATTAATTGCATTAATAAATAAAAAATCACAAAAATACCCTAGTCATTTTTACATTTTAGCTTCTAGCTTAAACTAATGATTTTTTTAAATTCAAATTATTAAAGTAATTAATTAATTAATTGATAGATAAAGTGAAAAGGTGTTAATTTTGTAATTTGTAGTTTACATATCATGTTAGTTTAATTAATGGCCAAAAATAAAATTAAATTAAAGGAAAGAAAGTTTGGTTTGGTTTTATTTTGAATTGGGCCCGAATAATTTCAATGGCCCAATTTTCCCTTCATCCACCCCAAGCCCAGCTCCATTCAAAAACCGGTCCAACCCCCTAATACCCAAACAACCCTGTTTCACCCCCAAAACAATCTCATCCGTTGATCCCATATTGATCCTACGGTCCGAAACTCCTTTTTCCCACCCCTTAAAACTGTCCGAACACCCCAAACCCTAGAGATCATCTCCCTCATTTCCTCTCATCCTCATCTCTCTTCAACCTCACCCAAATCCGCCACTGGAAATCACACTATGGCGGCGGACTACCTTCAAACTCGCCCAAAACATCACCATAGAGTCCTCACTTTACCCTCTTTCATAATCTATCACCAATTTCCTCCAATAATTGCTCAATCTCCGCAATTAGAAGATCTATAAAATAAAAATCCAAGCTTTTGTCCTCTTTCCGATTTCTTCCTAATCCGACCTCTATTGGTGATGAAACCTACATGAATCAACTAGTTTTGATGAGAGAAGCCGATTGGCATTGGTTCCGACCCTATTTTACGGTGGCCAGATTCTGATCGACCTACCACTGACCGGCTAGAACACTCACGAGCCCCATTCTTCTCCTTCCTCATGGTCAAAACTTCAAACTCTAAAAGGTTTCTGACCAATGAAGTACTTATTTGACTTAACAGTTGAACTAGTACTCATTAGTTATAAATCCTTGATCAATTTTGAGGTGATGGATTCTGCGATCCCAGTTTCTCTCCATTAATTACAATTTCGGTGCCGGTAGTTTGATCTTTCTCATCTTCATGTTCTAATTAATTAGTTAGCTAAGTGATTTTTGATATTAATATTGCATGTTTAGGTTAATTCATGATTAATTGTTAAAATTATTTCGTTCTTGATTACTTCCTGTTTTGGTGTTGATTTTAATTGATTCGAATTCTCTTTTTCTGATGTCTCGGACCTGCTTTGGTCAAGTTCGGATTCTGTGGGTTATGGGCTAAGAAGCCCAAACACAGGTTGATTACTAAGGGTAAATATAGGGGTCTTGCAGGGTAGTTTAGGAATTGAATTTGAGGGAATTTTAGATAGGCATATAGGAGGAAGCTTCTAGATAATGGACAGTTGTATAAAGTTGTTAAGAAAAAGATGCTGAAAATTGGATTAAAACATCTGAATAGGACAATTGTCTATTTTTTTGTTAAAAAAGATGCCCATTCCCTATTTTTTAGTTGACAGATTCTTGGCTGATTATTCCTTGATTTTGTTTGCATATAAGAGACCCATTCTCTTCTTAAAAACAGTCAGTCGATACACACAGAAAAAAAATCCTCTGTATTTTCAGAATTTTCCCTTCATTTTTGATACTGATCTTTGCATTTAAAAAGAAAACGCACAAAATTTTCTGCAATTTACATTCACTCACATAGATTCCGAAGTTCTAGTTTCCTTCAATCTTTGGTCTTCTCACGTTGGTTTTGAGCTGAAGTTGAAGTTTAGTCTGAAGCTCTTCTTGGTTGTTGTCTGTGTGTTTTTTGTTGTTTCTTGAGTTTGCTGAGCTTATTCCTAGTTTTCAGCCTTTATTTGGCTATTTGTTGGCTGTATTTCGCAAATAGGTATGTGAGACTCCTTCTTGTGACTTTTGTGAATGTGAAAATACAGAATTGACACGCTGATACCTTGTCTACATCTATTTCTATGTGTTTCTGATGTTGGTATGCTTAGATTTGATTCATATGTGTTTCTCTTGTTAGATATTTAATTCTGTTAGTTCATTTTAAATTGAATATATAAGCTATGCTGACTCATTAAGTGGGCTGGTTTGCTACTGATCGTTTACTCATCTGGGTGTAAAGTCACTGTTAGTCAAGTATTAATGTGAGCCCATGAGTCATGAATTAAATATGTCGATTGTCACTGTTTCTATACACACATGAGGGTGTAGCTGTGAATCATGAGTTTCAATTTGAAGTCAAAACGTGCAGTGATTATGAGTTAATGGTTCAAGATTTATATGTTATAATATTATTCAAGTCAAGAAGAAAATAGAAGGCGTTTAGTTTTATAGAATTGTCTGTTAGTATGGGTGAGGATATGAACTAGTTCCCTCTGTTCTTTTAGTACGTAGTGATTTTAGTTCGAGTATTCATGTATTTGTATTTCAGAAAGTCTGTAATTAATGCTGTTATTTCTGATTTTTTATAAATTATATTGAGAAGCAATATTGATTAACTAAGCTGGGCAGTTGGTCCAAATGGGATTGTTTAGCTAATTAAAAAGGGTTTTGAAATTATGCATGTATTTGGGCTCAACATGGAGCCCATTTAGAGATTTGGCACCATCGCATGAGCAGGCCAAGGTGGGGAACGCCTCAAGCCTTATTCTAGCCCATGTGTACCTCACATTTTGGGCATGTTTGAAATCTCAGCATATGACTCTAATTATGCAACCCATAGCGTTATTATTTGAATATTAGCCAACTAATATAACTGATCCGCTAATTGAATTCCTTAAAATTAAAGCCCAACCAGCTGCTTCACCTTACTTTTCGAACTCATTAATTTTTTTTTTCTATTTCTTGAATCAAATATCACATGTTTTCCTTTACGAATTGCCCCGGTCAAGTCTTAACTATGTGTTATCATTCAATAGCATTTATATGCTCAAGTTTATGATTTAAACATTTGTCAATCAATACCATAAGAATAGATTCCTTTCACTTAATCATAGAACTTTAGATAATAATTCTTTGAATATTCCTAGAAATGCTTTTAGGCGTGCATTTAATCAAATTATCATGATTATGTACACGTTCGCGTGACACGATTGTGATTTCCCAAATGAATATTCGTAGTTGCTTTAGGTACGTTTTAATCTATTATCGTGATTGTGTACACGTTCGCGTGACATGATTATGATTTTCATAAATACAAAGTACGCGTTCGCGCAACTTTGGCCAAAACAATCTCAAATAATAAAGCGTGATTGATTGTGTACACATACGCGTGACATGATTTTAACGCCCCAAATAAAGCGGATTTACACACATGTGATCCGTTTCAAAGATCAAATCCATAAACGCCACAATTAAAAGCGGTAAAAAGTACAATACACATATGTTCTAAAAATACGTAATTAAACAAATCAATTAAGCCAGGTATGATAAAAGCGACCGCGCTAAAATCACAAAATTCGGGAATGCCTAACACCTTCTCCCAGGTTAACAGAATTCCTTACCCGGTCTTCTGGTTTTCACAAACTTTAAACAGAGTCAAATTTCCTCGATTCGGGATTTTAAAATAAACCGGTGACTTGGGACATCATAAATTATTCCAAGTGGCGGCTCTGAATTAAATTAATAATTCCATTTCGAACAATGTCACTTTAATTGGAAAACTCCCTATCCCATATCTACTTAGGTTTGCCATTCAATAAAACTAGCCCATGAAAAGACCTATTATGCCTTGGGTAATCTTTTTTCTATTCCCCGAGAGAATATTGATCTTTACACAAATATTCGATCATATTTATTATTTAATTTTTTTAGTTATATACATAGATTATACATCGATTATAGATAATTATACACATATAATTCATAAATTATACATATATTATACATTCATCGGCTATTTTTAGTTTAAACAGTTAGATGGGCTGTTATTCGGGTTAATTCTTCTAGAATATACCAGCTTTACTTGTAATTAAATTTTAAGTGATTTCATTGTTTAAAGTTTATTTATAAAAATTGAATGATTACAAAAAATGCAAACGAAAATACAACTTCAGCGCATTTATTTGAACTTGAATGAATTTCCCAAGAAAATAAAGGGCTTGGCCGAATTTGCCGTAATGGAAAATCAATAACAATGATAGCATGCTGGCTTTTCATTCTTCCCTCAAATTGAACGAATGAAATATGATGAGCCATCAGTCAAGTTAATTTTCTTTAAAGCATGACAATACTGACCTAAAGAATAAAATACGGTTAAATATTTCTATAATATTTTTGTTTGTTATAATATATTTTGATTATTAGAATAGAATATTGTTATAGAATATATATATAATTATAATATAATATAAAAAGTTAGTTCCTGAAAAAATTTGACCATTATAATAAAGTGATATTGTATCGAGAAACAAATGCAAACTACGAATTCCCAACTCCATTTTTCACGTGTCAATTGATTATATTTCACTTTTGTCATTGCTCCCATATTCATGCACTTGACTGAATTTGTCTTTTGTATTTTGTCTTTGACCAAAAGGACAAAAGGATATATATATATATATATATAAGAGAGCTATTATTATAAAGAAGTTGTTTGTGGCCTGTGGGACACAAATTGAGTTCATCCATTTGTTCGAGCTAGATGTCAAATGTTTTTCCGAATTCAAAGTATTTTGCTCTAATATTGTTTGAAATTTACTTTATTTTTTAATATTATTACAAACAAAAAAATATAATATTCTTCTCATATTCCATTTATGAAATAACACTGAATTTGTTATTGTATTCACAAGAAAAAAAATACATCTTGAAGTGAGGCTCCATCTATATTATTTTATATCATAATTTTTTTCGTTTTAGTCTGTCCCATAAAAATATATTTAAAAATTACTTTCCTTTAACATCTCAATTTTAGCATTAATGAATTACTCAAAATAATATGATATCTTTAACATTATCTATTTAGTACTCTATTGGAAATAAACTTCTTGAAGAAACTTATCCTTTCGATACTCCGTTATGAATAAATATTACTCATGATAGAAGATTATCTATATATGGTACAGTAGCAGCTTACACAACAGCTTAGAGTAGCAGCTTACACATCAGTTTACAAGCAACTTACACAGCAGCAGCTTGCAACAACTTACTTTCTTCTATAAATAGAGGAGAATCCAGTTCATTATATACATAAGTTTGATGTTTGAATAATATATCAGTTTTTCTCTATACTTATTTTTATTTTACGGTCTTTATTGTACTAACATAACATTCTTGTCTATTTTTTTTTAATTATTTTTGAAACATCTTTCGACTTCTCGCATTACGCAATCAATTCAAGTCCCAAAAATCATCATTATAATGATGAAGCTGTGAACGAGCATTTTCCGTGTAGCTTCATGAATTGAAGAAAGTCACGTACCAGTTTAGTCACGTTTTTTATTTTATGGGTTCTAAATATTATTTTCTTATTATATTTGATTTTTATTTTTATTTTTTGAAGGACAACATATTTACCATAATTAATTTTTCCTTTTATGAAAAAAAAAATATAATTTTTCTATATTGGTTAGTCATTTTTCTTGGAGGAAAAGATTTTTGACTTTTATAAGTTAAGGATCCTTCTTTCTCATTCAGTAACATCCACAATGTAGCCATATGTGGTTTGAGAGCTTTGTTTAGCGAGAGAGCTTTACGGGACAAGTGTTAATGTGTCACTTGTATTTGCCTCTTCGTGAGGTTGTTCTCTCGATATTTTTGTTATAATTCTGTACTGCTGTAATAAACAATTAAACTTTCTGAAAAAATAAAACAGAAAGTTAGTAATACTTGTTTAACGAAATAAATTCTGAAAAAAATAGTGTAGGAATAAATCGAGCCCACTGAATACACAGTGTGTCCTTAAAGAAATTATTCCCCTCAAGTACCCGATGTGCTGGAATATATCCTCCCAGGATAGAACTATTTAACTCACCGGAGTGTTGGTACCAAAACGCCGGTGAACAGCGAGCCACTCGAAGGCTGTAAAACACACTGGAATTTTTGTGCAGAAGAAGAAGAAGAAGAAGCTCAGAAAATTTCGTAAGAAAAGATTCTGGGATTCAAACTCTATTTATAGAGTTGCTGGCATTGTTTCTCAAAAGGTTTGCAACCTTTTAGAAACAGCCATGGCTGTTGGAACAAGGTTGTTTGAAATATTACGGGAAAATATATTTAAAATAATTCGGGAAAGAAAATGGGCCTGACCGAACTGGATCGCGGGTCATGGGTTATTCCGGATTGAATTTTTCGTTAATTATTTAATTAATTAATTAAATAATTGAAAGAAATTTTGGCCAAAAAGATTAATCAATCAATCGATCTTTGACCAAATCCAAATCCGAATCCGAAGCCGAAGCCGAGCCGAGCCGAGCGAGCGAGGACGACGATGGCGCGAGGCTTGCCTTCTTCTTAACTCTTTAAGAGCTAGAAGAAGAGCAATTATATATATACCCATCAAAAGCCTTTTCTTCCTCCGATATGGGACAATGTCCCTTTGCCAAGGGAAACTCAAATATTTCATTTTCTCTCAATTTTTCATTCACCCTCTTTAAGCTACACAAGCTTAAAATCCCAACAATCCCCCACATGAATGTGAATGGCTATAAAATAAAGGAATGCATGGACGCGTGTGTGTTTTACATGCAAGAATTAATTGTATCTGGATAAGTAGGTTTCCCTTTGAACTTTCCGTAGTGAACTTATATCGGATATACTCGGTCAATCGGTAGATTTGATATCTTTGAACCGTCAAGCTTTGTTATATACCTAGACAACATAAGTCACACAATCAATCCTTAACCATTTATGGTTCTCACGGTTGTGTTCGTTTCAGCCATGAACACCGCCTGGTTTCATGAGTGCTTAGAGAATGGGTCTTTACTTTCATTCCTCTTGAAGCGGCTTACACTTCACACTCATATAGGTGATTTCTAAACGTGTAATCCTATAGATACACTATCTGGTCATATCCTTCCAGACTTAGCAAATCATTAAAAAACTTTAAGCTTTGTTGACTCATCAAAAAGCCTTAATGCTTTACCTCGATTTCTGAACATTGTCTTCATCACGAGAATGGGTTGAGTTATTTGACAATGTTGAACCGTCATTCATAACTTTGTTTGATCTCTTTGAACCTAGCTCGTGGGATCTCCAGTCTGCTAGATAGAGTCACCGTTATCATGATGACTTGTCCTAGACCTTAACCCTATTCCCTTTAATGATCTTTCAACTGCCTCTCTAGATAGGCCTTTTGTAAGTGGATCCGACACGTTATCTCTTGACTTTATATAGTCAATTGTGATAACACCACTAGAGAGTAGTTGTCTAACGGTATTGTGTCTCCGTCGTATATGACGAGATTTTCCGTTATACATAACTCTCCCTGCCCTGCCTATTGCCGCTTGACTATCACAATGTATACAAATAGGTGTCAAAGGTTTGGGCCAAAATGAAATATCTTCCAAGAAATTTCGGAGCCATTCGGCTTCTTCACCGGCCTTATCTGAAGCTATGAATTCAGATTCTATTGTAGAACGGGCGATGCACGTTTGTTTGGATGATTTCCAAGACACTGCTCCACCCCCAATTGTGAAAACATATCCACTCGTGGATTTAACTTCAGATGATCCAGTGATCCAATTTGCATCACTATATCCCTCGATCACGGAGGGATATTTGTTATAATGCAAAGCATAATTTTGGGTATGTTTGAGATACCCCAAAACTCGTTTCATTGCCATTCAATGTATGTGATTGGGATTACTTGTAAACTGACTCAGTTTACTAATAACACATGCTATATCTGGTCGTGTACAATTTATGATATATATCAAACTTCCCAATACTCTTGCATAATCCAGTTGTGAGTCACTTTCACCTTCATTCTTTTGAAGTACATAACTCACGTCAATTGGAGTCTTGGCAATTTTAAAATCCAAATACTTGAACTTGTCAAGTACTTTTTCAATGTAGTGAGACTGTGATAATGCTATACCTTGTGGAGTCTTGTGAATTCTGATTCCTAAGATCACATCAGCAACTCCTAAGTCTTTCATATCGAATTTGCTAACCAACATACGCTTAGTAGCATTTATATCTACCATATTTTTGCTCATTATCAACATGTCATCAACATATAAACAAACAATGACTTCATGACCTGGAGTATTTTTAATGTAAACACATTTGTCGCACTCGTTGATTTTAAACCCACTTGCCAACATTGTTTGGTCAAATTTGGCATGCCATTATTTGGGTGCTTGTTTAAGTCCATAAAGCGACTTAACAAGTTTGCACACTTTCGTTTCTTTACCAGTTACCATAAAACCCTCAGGTTGTTCTATGTAAATCTCTTCCTCTAATTCTCCATTTAAGAAAGCTGTTTTAACATCCATTTGATGGATTTCAAGACCATACACGACTGCTATTGCCACTACCTAATAGATGTTATCCTCGTTATTGGCGAGTAAGTGTTTAAGTAATCAAGGCCTTCCTTTTGTCTATAACCTTTGACAACAAGTCTTGCCTTATATTTGTCAATAGTGCCATCAGCTTTCACTTTCCGTTTAAAGATCCATTTCGAACCTAAAGGCTTATTTCCCGGAGGAAGATCTACCGATTTCCATGTATGGTTATCCAAAATTGATTGAATCTCACTATTGACTTCCTCTTTCCAAAACGCTGAATCAAAAGATGACATAGCTGCTTTAAAAGTTTGAGGCTCATTTTCAAGCAAGAATGTCACAAAATCTTGTCCAAAGGAAGTAGATGTTTTTTGACGTTTGCTACGCCTTGGATTTTCTATACTTGGAGTATTTTTCTTTGGTTTTTCCCGAGGTCGTTTAGGTCTTTCACTTAACGACTCATATTCAGTTTTATACAGATAGATGCTTTCAAAGAATTCAGCATTATCTGATTCCATTACCGTATTAATGTGAATTTCGGGATTATCAGATTTATGAAACAAAAACCGACATGCTTTACTGTTTGTAGCATATCCAATGAAAACGCAATCAACAGTTTTTGGTTCGATTTTAACCCTTTTAGGTAAAGGAACTTGTACCTTTGCTAGACACCCCCACACTTTGAAATATTTCAAGTTGGGTTTTCTTCCTTTCCATTTTTCATATGGAATAGATTGCATTTTGCTATGGGGTACTCTGTTGAGTATTCAGTTAGCTGTAAGGATAACTTCGCCCCACAAACTCTGCGGTAATCCGGAACTTATTAATAAAGAATTCATCATTTTCTTTAATGTCCGATTTTTCCTTTCCGCAATTCCATTGGATTGAGGTGTGTAAGGTGCAGTAGTTTGATGGATAATTCCATATTCTGAACATATTTCTGCAAATGAAAATTCATATTCTCCACCCCTATCACTTCTAATCATTTTGATCTTTTTATTCAATTGATTCTCCACTTCATTCTTGTATTGCTTAAATGCTTCAATTGCTTCATCCTTACTATTAAACAAATAAACATAACAATATCGAGTGCAGTCGTCAATAAAAGTAATAAAATACTTTTTCCCATCTCGAGATGGTGTCGACTTCATATCACAAATGTCAGTATGAATTAAGTCTAAAGGATTTGAATTTCTTTCAATAGACTTATAAGGATGTTTTACAAACTTAGACTCAACACATATTTGACATTTTGATTTATTACACTCGAATTTAGGCAATACTTCTAAATTAATTAACTTCCGCAAGATTTTGTAATTGACATGTCCTAAACGAATATGCCATAAATCATTTGACTCCAATAAATAAAAAGAAGCTGCAATTTTATTCATACTGTCAATAACCATTACATTTAGTTTGAAGAGGCCCTCTGTGAGGTAGCCCTTTCCAACATACATTTTATTCTTGCTTACAACAACTTTATCAGAAATAAATACACATTTGAATCCATTCTTAACAAGCAAAGAAGTAGAAACTAAATTCTTCCTAATAGTAGGAACATGAAGAACGTTGTTAAGCGTTAACACCTTGCCTGAAGTCATCTTCAGGAATATCTTCCCATAACCTTCAATCCTGGCTGTTGCAGTATTTCCCATGGAAAGCTCTTCTTCGGGACCAACAGTAGAGTAAGTTGCAAATGCTTCCTTGACAACACAAACATGTCGAGTGGTTCCAGAGTCAATCCACCACTCCTTCGGATTTCCAACTAGGTTGTATTCCGAAAGCATTGCACACAGATCATCAATGTCATCATTCTTCTCCACTATGTTGGCCTGTCCCTTCTTCTTATACTTTTTCGGGAGACGACAATCAGGGGCTTTGTGACCGATTTTTCCACAATTGTAGCAACTGCCCTTGAATTTCTTTTTGTTCTGCTCCTTAGTCTGTCCAGAAGACCTCTTTCTCTTCTTACTTTTTGGAGCAGTCTCCTCAACGATATTATCTTCCATGATCGTTGAATTTCCACGAGACTTCTTCTCGGCTGTTTTGTTGTCTTCTTCAATCTTGAGACGAATCACAAGATCTTCCAACTTCATTTCTTTGCGCTTGTGCTTAAGATAGTTCTTGAAATCTCTCCACGAAGGAGGCAATTTTTCAATCATTGCAACCACTTGAAATGCTTCATTCACGACCATACCTTCAACAATAAGGTCATAAAAAATAAGTTGAAGCTCCTGAACTTGGGTTCCAACAGTTTTACTGTCTATCATTTTATAGTCTAGAAACTTGGCAACCACGAACTTCTTCAAGCATGCATCTTCAGTCTTGTACTTCTTCTCAAGTTCATCCCATAATTCTTTCGAAGTATTCATCGCACTGTACACATTGTACAAGTCATCCTCTAAAGCTCTTAAGATATAGCCTTTGCAAAGAAAATCTGCCTGCTTCCACGCCTCAACAATCATAAATTTCTCGTTGTCCGGCATGTACGCAGGAAGCACTGGAGGTTCTTCACTAGTGAATTTCTGCATACCAAGTGTGGTAAGCCAGAAGAACACCCTTCGCTGCCATCCTTTGAAGTTGGCTCCGTAAAATTTTTCCGGTTTCTCTGCCGGTGGAACAACAGTCCGGCTTGACGAGGCTATCGTCGTTGCCGCAATAGTCGCAGAAAAATTTCCATTATCAATTGCCATTTCTCACTGTAAACAACAGAAGAGTTCAATTAATGGCAAAATCAGAACAGTAAACAATACTGTTATTAACAAAAACAGTATGTATAATAAATAAAACCAAAATTTTTATATACTGTTTCACAGAAAAATGATGAAGTTTTTATGTTTTTCAAATCGTTTTACGAATTTCAATACTCTGATGAAGTTTTTATATCTTCAAATCAGAATAGTAAAATTCAGAAGGAGTAGAAAACCACACAGGTTTTAATCTCCACAAATAAAATACAAAATATAAAAAATTAATTTCCTTAAGAATGTTATAATTCTGTACTGCTGTAATAAATAATTAAAATTTTTAAAAAAATAAAACAGAAAGTTAGTAATACTTGTTTAACGAAATAAATTCTGGAAAAAATAGTGTAGGAATAAATCGAGCCACTAAATACATAGTGTGTCCTTAAGGAAATTATTCCCCTCAAGTACCCGAGGTGCTGGAATATATCCTCCCAGGATAGAACTGTTTAACTCACCGGAGTGTTGGTACCAAAACGCCGGTGAACAGTGAGCCACTCGAAGGCTGTAAAACACACTGAAATTTTTGTGCAGAAGAAGAAGAAGAAGAAGAAGCTCAGAAAATTTCGTAAGAAAAGATTCTGGAATTCAAACTCTATTTATAGAGTTGTTGGCATTGTTTCTGAAAAGGTTTGCAACCTTTCAGAAACAGCCATGGCTGTTGGAACAGGGTTGTTTGAAATATTGCGGGAAAATGTATTTAAAATAATTCGGGAAAGAAAACGGGCCTGACCGAACCGGGTCGCGAGTCATGGGTTATTCCGGATTGAATTTTTCGTTAATTATTTATTTAATTAATTAAATAATTGAAAGGAATTTTGTCCAAAAAGATTAATCAATCAATCTTTGACCGAAGCCGAAGCCGAGCGAGCGACGATGACGATGGTGCGAGGCTTGCCTTTTTCTTAACTCTTTAAGAGCTAGAAGAAGAGCAATTATATATATACCCATCAAAAGCCTTTTCTTCCTACGATATGGGACAATGTCCCTTTGCCAAGAGAAACTCAAATATTTTATTTTTCCTCCATTTCTCATTCACCCTCTTTAAGCTACACAAGCTTAAAATCCCAACAATTTTGTATTCTCTTTTATATAATGGATTGCTCATCTCCATCCGTGGACGTAGATCAATTAACCGAATCACGTTAAATGTTTGTGTCTCTTTTGGTATATTTCCTTTTGCTGTCTGATTTATCGTCGTTCAAGGTTTGCTTTATTAGCTTCCGCATGACACCTGATTTTTCGATCCTATCAAATATTAGAACAACGATTTTAAGAGGTAATAATTAGGTTTTAGGTTTAAGATTTGTACATATTTAATAAAGTTTTAATATAAATACATTGTTTGAGTAAAATTTACTGGGTTCGGCCGAATCTGTATTAATCCGGTTTCTAGCTCCGCCCTTGCGTACGATTGCAATTATAAATAACAGAACAGAACGTTGTTTGCTGCATGCAAAAAATCTACGTATAGAAAATAAGAGAGAGAGAAAGAAAGAAAGAAAGCGAAAGATGGAAAAGGTTCATGAGAAACCGCTATCACATTATAATGGATCATTATCTGTTTTTAGATTAGGAGATTTGGCTGTGAAAATAACAAAGGTGAAAAAGGGATCATTAAATAATGATAATCTTTCACCCCCAACTCCATTGTTAGTTGTTTCACCAATCATACCAGGAACTTATCCAGTTTTACTCTTTTTACATGGCTTCTTGCTAAAGCCTATCTGATACAAATCTCTCCTTCAACATATTTCTTCCCACGGCTATATAATTGTTGCTCCTCAGGTACTAATTTTTATTATACCTACTCCCCCCCCCCCCACCCCAAACCCCACCCACTCATTTGTGTTTATAGTTGTTAGTCTGTTGGATAGAGTCTGAATTCAGAATTCAGACTATGTGGATAAATTATCCTATATATGAATGTATATATGACGAAACCGTTATTTTTTCATATCTATTATATATAGTTATATCGAGTAAAAAAAAAACGGTTTAATTGAACTTGCACAACTAATTGTCTTAAGTATATATTGGTCAAATGAACTCTAGATATAGATGCATTTTGTACGTACTCAGAGGTGGATCTAGAATTTCTAGTACATGGTCCATTACGAACAAAAAAGGAAACAAAAATGTATCTAGTAGGAATTGATCCCTACACCTCTCGCCAAATAACTCAACCATCAATCAAGTGCACCATTCAACCTTCATAAATCACTTGTGCCAACAGTTAATATTATACCAATTTTTAAAAATATGTACATAAATATTTAATTTTACGGAGAGATCATGAGTTCACGTGCCCCATATTTAAACTTATAAATCGCCCCTGTACGTACTACTTGGATTATTTTCAAGATTAATCTGAAATTGAATACAATAATATTTCCTATATATGTATGTATATATGAAGTTCACCCGTGATTGTGAATAACTTATTTGGTTGCGTATAAGTTTAACTTAATCCACCACTTTGATGCAAAACTTTATAATTTCAACGTGCTCAGACTAAGAATATTTTGCATTCCGTTTGCAGTTTTCCCTCGAATCCGTACTGCCGGATCTACTCAAGCTCGCCGTCTCCGGCCACAGCAGAGGTGGTAAAATAGCATTTTTCACTAGCTTTAGGACATGGCAACCTCTCCAGTATCAAATTTCAAGCACTTCTAGGAATTGATCCAGTTGCAGGTAATTAGGATGTCAAATGGACGAATTGAGCTAAATTTGGGCGAGTAAATGTATTGAATCAATAGGCGTACGTGTTGGGTCATAACTCGTTCAAGTCTAGATTGGCAGGTTAAAATGGGTCAAAATCCTAGATTATAACTCAACCGTCCAACTCAAAATCATTTTCAATTTGTTTCCTTGCTCTTTTATTATTTATTTCATTTCAAAATTAAATTAACACAAGCTTATTCTTTTATTTATCATGATATAAACTAAACCCAAAAAATAGACTCGCTCGGTTTCATTTTATGTAACTATATACTTTCTTATAATTAATCCATTTAAAAAGAAATGATTACACATTTTTATATTTGCAAGTAATTTAAATTTGAATTTCTCGTTTACCATTAATGAAAAACTTTTATAGATACGTGTTAAATATCTCATAGTCATACATATAATATGACATGCTTAATAGCATGAATTTCAGAAATTTTTCTTTTTTATTCAAATTATGTCATATAAATTATAGTAACAAATGAACCTCCTATCCTGTTTTTTGGGGTGATGGTATCACCTTGTTATATTTTTTCTTGAGGTAAGTAAGGTAGCCCCTCGATGCGCTTTTTTGAAATACTACACAGCCAGACCTTTATCCGGCAAATTTTAATTAAAAAAAAGTACTATATATTCTTTTGGTTTTGATAAATTTTCATTGATTAATTTGTTCTAAATTGGCTGCCCAAATTGGTCAAAGCGTCTAGATATAGGCTAACTCGGTTATGCCCAAATTGACTCACCCAACCTTGACCCCGGGTTATATATATTTACATGAGCTAAATTTACGTTACTTTACTTGCAGGTTTTTCTCCGTCCAACCGATCTGCTCCAAAAATTCTTCAATATATTCCTCGCAATTTCGATCAGACGATACCTGTGGCGGTGATCGGCGCCGGCTTGTCAAACCAACGTGTGTGTATCTTCCCACCCTTCGCACCAAACGGTGTCAACCATTCGGAGTTTTTTAACGAGTGCAAACCACCTTGCTGTTATTTTCTGGCTAAAAATTATGGACATACTGATATGTTAGATGACGAAATTGCTGCAATTGCGAGTTTGATTTCAAAGAGTGGGAAGGGACCAAAGGACCTTATGAGAAAGGCTGTTGGAGGGATTGTTGTGGCTTTTCTTGAGGCTAAATTGGGAGGGAAAGTGGATAATTTAAATGCCATTGTTCAAGAACCTTCTCTTGCTCCCATCACCCTTGATCCAGTCATATCTGTCAAATAATTTTTTCTTGTAATTGTTTTGTGTTATTGATTTTATCGAAAAGTTCCAAATATACCCATGTACTTTCGAAAACAGTTTAAATATATCATTCGTTATATTATGAGTCCAAATATACCCTTGTCGTTATACTGTCACGACAAAATTTTATCTATAGGTCGTGATGGCGCCCAACATTACAGCAAGACAAATCAACTAGTGATTTAAACACATATTTAACTCTTTAAAAATTAATCGAGTAATTAAATTCTTCTTACTTGCAAGAATTAAGACAATATGAAAAGATCTAATAAATTAAAATAATCAAGAAAAATAATTAAATCCAAAATTCTACTAGCGTGTGCCATGCCCTAGTGTCACAAGTGTATGAGCATCTAGTAGATTATACAAAAATTCTAAATACTGTCTGAAATAAAATAGACAAAATAAAATTTAAAGAAGATGCACTAGTTGCTGCAGAACGGCTCAGAAAGGTAGCTCACCACCAAGTCTCTAGATAACGTGGGTGCGCGCCGATAGGTCCAACTATAGTACCTGTCTCAATTCCTGCACAAAAAGTGCAGCAAGTATAACATGAGTACGTAAATAACGTGTACCCAGTAGGTATCAAGCCTAACCTTGAAGAGGTAGTAACGAGAGGTCGACTTTGACACTCACTAAGGGTCAATAATAATAAATAAATTAAAAATAGAAATATTTAAATCAACATGATTTATAGAATTTACAATAATTTTCTTTAACTAGCAGAAATAATTAAATTCCTTCAAATGCAATAATTTTCACTTTATTTATTTAACTTCACAAGCTGCAATTAAAATATCAAGGTATCCTATAGTTGTTATTATTATTAGGCACGATTTCTGTCGAGGTTGTACGACCCGATCCAGAGTGTCGTGTACACTGCTGAGGGACGTGCAGCGCGATCCATAGATGCATCTATACTGTAGAGGCGTTCGGCCCGCTCCACAAGAAATGAGGACATTTTCTTATGTACCTCCGGAACGAGGATATATATATTATAAGATTAATACAAGAGGATGTACAATTTTTTTTAACAATTAATTAATTTATACAAAAATTCAAGTATATGAGGTTTCAATCTTTTACTATTTTTCTTAACAATTCACAATATAGTTCAAATACTTTAATTAAATAAAGGATACAATTAATACACGTAATTCATGATTTGAGTCCTAAACTATCCGGACTTTAGCATAAATAGCAGCTACGCAGGGACTCTCGTCACCTCGTGCGTACGTAGCCCCCACAATTAGCAACCATTGTTAATTTAAATCACCTATGGGGTAAATTCTCCCTTACAAGGTTAGACAAGAGACTTACCTCGACTTGCTCCAATTTAATCCACTAGTAGGCCTTTTCCTCGATTATCCCATATTAAATAGCTCGGATCTAGCCAAACTAATTCGATACAGTCACCAAAAATTATAGGAATCAATTTCATAAGAAAATACTATATTTTTTAATAAAAATTCAAAATTAACTCAAACATTTCTTGTGGGTCCCACATCTCGAAATCCGGCGAAAGTTACGAAATATGAACGCTCATTCAACCACGAGTCTACCCATACCAAAATTACTAAATTCCGATAACAATTCGGCCCTCAAATCCTCAAATTTATCCAAGAGAGTTTTTAAACTTTTCCAACTTAATTCACCAATTAAATGATAAAAATAGTGATGGATTCAGGTAATTTAACCAATATTGAGTTAAGAACACTTACCCCGTTATTTTCTCTAAAAATCTCCCAAAAATCGCCTCAATCCGAGCTCCAAATCGGTAATAATGGAAAATGGGATGAAACATTCTGCGAAGTCCCATTTTGAGACCGTAAACATTCTGCCCAGTGATTTCTTCTCTGCAATCACGGACCAACTCACGCGATCGTGTAGCACAAGTTTTTATTGCCCAAACATAACTCTACGTGATCGCGAAGCACTGCTCCTCAAACCTATGCGATCGCGAACCTTCTCACGCGATCGCGAAGCATTAAGCGCGTGGCCTAGCTCCTCCCTCTGTTCCTCTTCGCGAACGCGACCTTAGCCACGCGTTTGCATAGCACAGCTCGCCCAACCTACGCGATCGCGTACTTTCCCGCGCGATCGCATAGAGCAAATTTTCCAGCTGCCCAATTAAGTCTATGCGATCGCGAACCTTCTCACGCGATCGTGTAGAAGGAAACCAGACACCAGATTTCAGCAAACTCCAAGTCCAAAAATTGATCCGTTAGCCATCCGAAACTCACCTGAGTTCATCGGGACCTCAACCAAATACACCAACAAGTCTTAAAACCTCATACGAACTTAGTCGAAACCTCAAATCACATCAAACAACGCTAAAATCACGAATCATACTCAAATTCAAGCTTAATGAAACTTAAAATTTCCAACTTCTACATTCGATACCGAAACCTATCAAATCAGGTCCGATTGACCTCAAATTTTGCACACAAGTCACAAAAGACATAACAGAGCTATGAAACTTTTCGGAACTGGATTCCGACCCCGATATCAAAAAGTCCCCGATCAAACTTCCAAACTTAAATTCCTATTTTAGCCATTTCAAACCTAATTTAACTACAGACTTCCAAATAAAATTCCGAACACGCACTTAAGTCTAAAATTACCATACAGAGCTGTTGGAATCATCAAAATTCTATATCGGGGTCGTTTACACATAGGTCGGCATCCACCTAACCTTTCAACTTAAGTTTTAAACTTTGGAACTAAGTATTCCAACCCATTCTAAAACCTCATCATACCCGAACTAACCACCACGGTCAGTCACATAATAATTATAAAGCATAAATTGAGCAGTAAATGTGGGAACGAGATTCTAAAAGTCAAAATGACTTGTTGGGTCATTACATTCTCCACCTCTTAAACAAACGTTCGTCCTCAAATGAGTTTAGAATTGTACCTGGGGTGCTAAGTAAGTGTGGATATCTGCTCCGCATGTCTTCCTCGGCCTCCCAAGTCGCTTCCTCGACTAGTTGGCCCCTCCACTGGACTTTTACTGCAGAAATCTTCTTGGACCTCAACTGGCGAACCTGTCTATCAACAATGGCAACTGACTCCTCTTCATAACCCAATCTTTTATCTAGCTGAACTGTATTGAAGTCTATCACATGTGACAGGTCGGCATGATACTTCCGGAGCATAGATACATGAAAAATCGGATGAACTCCCGATAGAATTGGAGACAAACCAAGCTCGTAAGCAACCTCCCCAACTCGTCTCAAAACCTCAAATGTGCCAATAAACCTTGGGCTCAACTTGCCCTTTTTCCCAAATCTCATGATTCCCTTCATAGGCGAAACCTTCAAGAGGACTTTTTCACCCACCATAAAAGATAAATCACGTTCTGATCTGCGTAACTCTTCTGTCTGGACTGTGTTATGCGAAGTCGCTCCTGAATCAACTTTACCTTTTCCAAGGCATCCTTCACCAAATCAGTACCATATAACTTAGCCTTAGAGGGCTCAAACCATCCGATGAGCGAACGACATAGCCGACCATATAAAACCTCAAATGGAGCCATCTCGATGCTGGATTGGTTACTGTTGTTATAAGCAAACTCGGCCAAAGTCAAGAAACGATCCCACTGACATCCAAAGTCAATCACATATGCCCTGATCATATCCTCCAAAATCTGAATTGTCTGCTCCGAGTGCCCGTTGGTCTGCGGATGAAAGGCTATGCTGAGCTCTACACGGTTCCCCAATTCACTCTGTACCGCTCTCCATAAATGTGAAGTAAACTGAGGGACTCTATATGATATGATGGAAATTGGCACACCGTGCAACCGAACTACCTCCTGAATGTAAATCTGGGCCAACCTTTCTGAAGTATATGTAGTCACAACCGGAATAAAGTGTTCCAACTTGGTCAACCTGTCGACAATGACCCAAACTGCATCAAACTTCCGCAAGGTCGGCGGCAACCCAACTACAAAGTCTATAGTAATGCATTCCCATTTTCACTCCGGTATAGCCATCAGCTAAGTAGGCCGCCTGGCCTTTGGTGATCATATTTAACTTGCTGGCAATTTAGACACCTAGCTACATACTCAACTATGTCCTATTTCATTCGTCGCCACCAATAATGCTGCCTCAGGTCACAATACATCTTCGTAGCACCTGGATGAATAGAATACCGAGAACTGTGTGCATCCTCTAGGATCTTTTTCCTCAGTCCATCCATATTAGGAACACAAAGACGATCCTGGAGTCACAGAACACCATCTCTGCCTATAGTAACCTCCTTAGCACCACCTCGTAGTACCGTTTCTTGAAGAACCAATAAGTGTGGGTCATCAAACTGGCGAGCCTTGATCTGCTCAAATAGTGAAGACTGAGCTATAACACATGCAAAAACTCGACTGGGCTCTGAAATGTCCAATCTCACAAGTCGGTTAGCCAAGGATTGAATATCCAAAGCTAATGGCCTCTCCTCTGCTGCAATAAAAGCCAAACTACCCATACTCTCTGCCTTTCTACTTAAGGCATCTGCAACTAAATTTGCTTTGCCTAGATGATACATGATAGTGATATCATAATCTTTCAGTAACTCCAGCCATATGCGCTGCCTCAAATTTAGGTCCATCTGCTTGAACAAATGCTACATGCTGCGATGGTCAGTGTAAACCTCACAAGACACCCCATAAAGATAATGCCTCCAAATTTTAAAAGCGTGAACAATTACAACTAACTCCAAATCATGCACTGGATAATTCTTCTCGTGGGGATTCAACTGACGTGAAGCATATGCAATAACTTGCCCCTCCTGCATTAATACACAACCCAATCCAACGCGTGAAGTATCGCAATACACTGTATACATCCCCGAACCAGAAGGCAACACTAACACTAGTGCTGTAGTCAATGCTGTCTTGAGCTTCTGAAAGCTTACCTCACAATCATCGGACCATCGGAACGGAGCACCCTTTTGGGTTAATTTGGTCAAAGGTGCTGTAATAGATGAAAAGCCCTCCACGAATCGACGATAATAACTTGCTAAACCTGGAAAACTGTTGATCTTAGTCGCCGAAGTAGGACGATGCCAATTCTGAACTGCCTCAATCTTTTTGGGATCAACCTTAATGCCCTCGCCCGATACAATATGCCCCAAAAATGCTACAGAATTTAGCCAAAACTCACATTTGGAGAACTTAGCATATAGCTTTTGTTTCCGCAACGTCTGAAGCACCACCCTCATATGCTGCTCGTGCTCTTACTTACTGCGTGAGTAGATCAAAATATCATCAATGAAAACAATGACAAACAAATCAATAAATGGCCTGAATACCCTGTTCATCAGATCCATAAACGCTGCCGGGGCGTTAGTCAAACTGAAGGACATCACCAGAAACTTATAATGACCATATCTAGTCCGAAAAGCAGTCTTCAGAACATCCGAATCTCGAATCTTCAACTGATGGTACCCCATCCTCAAGTCGATCTTAGAGAACACCCTAGCACCCTGCAACTGGTCAAATAGATCATCAATACGTGGCAACGGGTACTTGTTCTTAATAGTGACTTTGTTCTATTGGTGATAATCAATACATATTCGCATTATTCCATCCTTCTTCTTCACAAATAACACCGGTGCACCCCAAGGCAATACACTCGGTCTGACGAACCCTTTGCCTAGTAACTCCTTAAGTTATTCTTTCAATTCTTTAAATTCTTTTGGAGCCATGCGATACGGTGGGATGGATATAGGTTGGGTATCTGGAGCCAAGTCAATACAAAACTCAATATCACGATCTGGTGGCATGCGTGGAAGATCTAAAGGAAATACATCAGAGAACTCCCGAACTACAAGCACTGAATCAATAGTCGGAGTCTCTATAGTAGTATCCCGAACATAGGCTAGATAAGCCAAACAACCTTTCTCCACCATATTTGAGCCTTCATAAAAGAAATAACCCTATAAGATGCACTAACAGATGAACCCTTCCACTCCAGCCTAGGCAATGCCGGAATAGCCAAGGTAACAGTATTGGCATAGAAATCTAGGATGGTATGATATGGAGATAACCAGTCCATGCCCAGGATGATTTCAAAGTCGGTCATCTCAAGCAGTAGAAGATATGCTCTATTTTCATAACCACATAATGTAACAATACAGGACCGGTAGATCCGATCCACAACAATAGAATCGCCCACAAGAGTGGACACATAAATAGGAGTACCCAAGGACTCACGAGAAACACCCAAGAATTGAGCAAATAGAGATGACACATATGAATACGTAGATCCTGGATCAAATAATACAGAAGCATCTCTGCCACAAACAAAAATAATGCCTGTAATCACTGCATCTGAGGCCTCTGCATCTGGTATGGCCGGAAAAGCATAGAACCGAGCTGGAGCGCCAACTGGTTGGCCTCTGCCTGGCGGACCTTCACCTCTAGGACGGCCCCTACCCACCTGTCCTCCACCTCTTGGTGGTCGGACGGCTGGTGGAGCAACTGGTGTGGTAATCATAGGCTGCTGACCCTGCTGCATTAGTCTACCCCGAAGCCTGGGGCAGAATCTCCGCATATGACTGGGACCTTCGCACTCATAACAACTCTTCAGTGCGATGGGTTGCTGACTAAGAGTCTGGCCCTGGTGACCTGAATACCCACTGGAAGAACCCTAAATAGCTGGTGGGCGATAAGAACTCTCTGGCATAGCACTAAAATAAGGTGGCATTAGAGCACCCCGAGGAGATGGCGGTGCTGGATATGGGGGCCTACTGGACTGCCCTCTCATGAACTAACCTCTACCCCCAGATGGAGTACCTCTGAACTCTCTAGAATATCTAAACTGCTTATCTCTCATAAACTTCTCTCGGCTCTGCTGACGCACACCCTCAATCCTCCGGTGCTATCTCCACGACCAGCTCATAAGAAGTACCCATCTCAACCTTTCGGGCCATAGTGGCCTGAATGCTAGTATGTAAACCCGCAACAAACCTCTGCACTCTTTTCGCCTCAGTAGGGAGTATCATAAGTGCATGGCGAGATAAATTAGAGAACCTCGCCTCATAATCCGTCACTGACATCTGACCCTGCTGGAGTTGCTCAAATTGAAAGCGCAACTCTTCCCTCTGAGAGGGTGGAATATACCTGTCCAAGAAAATACGGGTGAAAATGTCCTAAGTCATGGGAGGAGAATCTGCTGGTCTTCCAAGAAGATAAGACTTCCACCATTTACGGGCCCTGCCCTCCAGCTGAAAAGTAGCAAAATCTACCCCATGAGACTCCAATATCCTCATGTTGTGTAGTCTGTCCTTGCACCGATCAATAAAGTCTTGGGGATCCTCATGTCGCTCACCCTCAAAGACATGAGGATGTAGTCTAGTACATTTATCCAATAGCTTTTGCGGCTCGGCGGCTGCAGCTGGTCTGGGCTCAGGTGTAGCTACTGCCACTGGCTGGGCTCCACCTACGAGTAGTGCACCCTAGGTCTGATATAGAGCAGCTGCCTGCCCATGAGCCTATGCGGTAGGGGCTTGTGATCCCCCGCTCGCCTGAGATGTGGATGGGTCTGCCGGAAATAAACCGGCCTGAGTCATAGTGTACATGAACCGCAGAATATGGCCCATGACCTCCTGGAATCCCGGTGCAGACCTGAAATCCACCGGAGCTGGCTCTGCCACAGGCACCTCTCCCTGTTTCTCAATAATGGGATCCTCTGCTGGACCCACTGGTGGCATAACTAGAACAATCTTGGGACGTCCTCTTCCCCTACCACGGGCTGAATCCCTCCATCAGCCTCTGCCTCGGCCTCTAACAATATGGGGAGTAGCTCTTCCCTGGTCTGGAATCTCATTAGAGTGCGTTCTCACCATCTGTGAGAGAATAAGAGAAAGATATTTAGTTCTACATCAATTGCACGATGGAAGATGAAGAAAGGTAGTTTTCTAACACCCTATAGCCTCTCGAAGATAAGTACAGACGTCTCTGTATCGATCCGCAAGACTCTATTAGGCCTGCTCATAACTTATGAGACCTACATGAACCTAATGCTCTGATACCATGTTGTCACGATCCAATTTTATCTATAGGTCGTGATGGCGCCTAACATTACAACTAGGCAAGCCAACTAGTGATTTAAATACATATTCAACTCTTTAAAAATTAATCGAGTAATTAAACTCTGCTTACTTGCAAGAATTAAGACAATATGAAAAGATCTAGTAAATTAAAATAACCAAGAAAGATAATTAAATCCAAAAATTCTACTAAGGTGTGCCAAGACCAGGTGACAAGTGTATGAGCATCTAGTAGATCATACAAAACTTCTAAATACTGTATGAAATAAAATAGACAGCATAAAAGTTTAAGAAGAGGCACTAGTTGCTGCAAAACGACTCAGAAAGTCAGCTCACCACTAAGCCTCTGGATAACGTGGGTGCGCGTCGATAGGTCCAACTATAGCACCTGTCTCAGTTCCTGCACAAAAAGTGCAGCAAGTGTAGCATGCGTACATAAACAACCCAGTAAGTATCAGGCCTAATCTCGAAGAGGTAGTGACGAGAGGTCGACGTTGACACTCACTAAGGGTCAATAATAATAAATATAATAAAAATAGAAATAAATAAATCAACATGATTTATAGAATTTACAATAATTTTCTTTAACTAGCAGAAATAATTAAATTCCTTCAAATGTGACAATTTCCACTTCATTTATTTAACTTCACAAGCTGCAATTAAAATATCAAGGTATCGTGTAATTATTATTATTAGGCACGATTTCTGGCGAGGTCGTATGACCCGATCCAGAGTGTCGTGTACACTGCCAAGGAACGTGCGGCGCGATCCATAGATGCATCTATACTGCCGAGGTGTTCGGCCCGCTCCACAAGAAAGGAGGACATTTTCTTATGTACCTCTGGAAGGAGGATATATATATATATATATATATATATATATATATATATATATATATATATATATATATATATATATATATATATATATATATATATATATATATAAAAGAGGATGTACAATTTTTTTTTAATAATTAATTACTTTATACAAAAAATTCAAGTATATGAGATTTCAATCTTTTACTATTTTCCCTAACAATTCACAATATAGTTCAAATATTTTAATTAAATAAAGGATGCAATAATTCATGATTTGAGTCCTAAACTATCCGGACTTTATCATAAATAGTAGCTACGCACGGACTCTCATCACCTCGTGCATACGTAGCCCCCACAATTAGCAATAATTATTAATTTAAATCATCTATGAGGTAAATTCTCCATTACAAGGTTAGACAAGAGACTTACCTCAACTTGCTCAAATTTAATCCACTAGTAGGTCTTTTCCTCGATTATCTAACTCTGAATGGCTCGAATCTAGCCAAAATAATTCGATACAGTCACCAAAAATTATAGGAATCAATTTCATAAGCAAATACTATATTTTTCAATAAAAATCCAAAATTAACTCAAAACTCGCCCGTGGGGCCCATGTCTCAGAATCCGACGAAAGTTATGAAATATGAACGCCCATTCAACCACGAATCTACTCATACCAAAATTACTAAATTCCGATAACAATTCGGCCCTCAAATCCTCAAATTTATCCAAGAGGGTTTTCAAACTTTTCCAACTTAATTCACCAACTAAATGATAATAACAGTGATGGATTCAGGTAATTTAACCAATATTGAGTTAAGAACACTTACCCAGTTATTTTCTCTGAAAATCTCCCAAAAAATGTCTCAATCCGAGCTCCAAATCGGTAATAATGGAAAATGGGACGAAGTCCCATTTTCAGAACTTAAACATTCTACCTAGTGATTTCTTCTATGCGATCGCGGACCAACTCACGCGATCCCGTAGCACAATTTTTATTTTCCAAACATAACTCTACGCGATTGCGGAAAATTCCACGCGATCGCGAAGCACTGCTCCTCAAACCTACGCTATCACGAAGCATTAAGCGCGTGGCCCAGCTCCTCCCTTTGTTCCTCTTCGTGAACGCGCCTTTAGCCACGCGTTCGCATAGCATAGCTTGCCCAACCTACGCGATCGTATGCTTTCCCACGCGATCGCATAGAGCAAATTTTTCAGCTGCCCAATTAAGTCTACGCGATCGCGAACCTTCTCACGCGATCGCGTAGAAGGAAACCTGACATCGAAATTCAGCAAACTCCAAGTCCAAAAATTGATCCGTTAGCCGTCCGAAACTCACCCGAGTCCCTCGGGACCTCAACTAAATGCACCAATAAGTCCTAAAACATCATACGAACTTAGTCAAAACCTCAAATCACATCAAACAATGCTAAAATCACGAATCATACTCAAATTCAAGCTTAATAAAACTTAAAATTTCCAACTTCTACATTTGATGCCGAAACCTACCAAATCAAGTCCGATTGACCTCAAATTTTGCACACAAGTCACAAATGACATAACGGATCTATAAAAATTTTCAAAACTGGATTCCGACCCCGATATCAAAAAGTCAACTCCCCGGTCAAACTTCCAAATGTTAATTCCTATTTTAGCCATTTCAAGTCTAATTTAACTACAGACTTCCAAATAAAATTTCGAACACGCTCCTAAATCCAAAATCACCATACGGAGCTGTTGAAATCTTCAAAATTCTATACTGGGGTCATTTACACATAGGTCGACATCCAACCAACCTTTCAACTTAAGTTTTAAACTTTGGAACTAAGTGTTCCAACCCATTCTAAAAACGTTACCGGACCCAAACTAACTACCCCGGTCAGTCATATAATAATTATAAAGTATAAATTGAGCAGTAAATATGGGAACGGGATTCTGAAAGTCAAAATGACCCGTTGGGTCATTACATATACTTTGTTTTTCAAATAAACCCCTCAGATAAACGGAAGGACACGTTTCATCGTCCTGTTGGCCAATTCTAAATATCTCTTAATTAATTAAAAAGACCCATACCCATAACCATACCCATTACCCATACCCGAAAAACAAGCTTCAAAAGCTTCTCATCAATGGCTGCTATGATTAGAAATAATAAACAAACTGTGTTTCCAATTCCTTTGACTATTTCTAAAGCAAAAGCCTTTACCTGTGGACTGTGGTTGTTTTAGATAAGTGCAAAAGCCTTTCTAATCATAACAGCCATTTCTTAATTTAAAATCCATCATTTTAAGCTTGAGATACACAATCTTTTACATATCTAATACTACTTGTACTAAATTATTCATGAAATTTACACAAAATTAGAGTTATCTCGTCGAATTATTAATACATTCATACAATATAACCTTCAACTAGAGTAAGCTTATCAGTTCGTTCTTCTCTCTCCTTCTCTTTCACTTCCTTTTTCTTTCCGCCTTTGCCTCCAATCTCCAAGCCCTGCAACCCATCCACACACGATTCACCGCCTTCCGGCAGAGATAGCTCACCAACCAAATCTCCGTTGTTCTCCTCATCCTTAGCATCGTCTATAACCACCACATCAGTCGTTTTCCCTTCCTGCACTTCACGGACATGCAGAAGAGAAATGCTATCCCCACTCGGACCAAGACAGAATTTTTACTTGTTCAAATAACAATTAAGGTGAAGCAAGGTCAGGAACGACCTTCTCAGTAGTGCATTTTCCTGGATTTTCCTAAATACCCTCAGTGATTTCTACAAGAACATCCTTCGATTGGGGATGGAGTCTGCACACACCGGCCTTCGGATTCGTCTTCCTTGTTTGATGCTTAAATCGCATATAGTATGGCAGTAGCGGTCATTGATGAAGCTTTTGAAGCTTGCTTTTCGGATATGGGTAATGGGTATGGTAATGGTTATGGGTCTTTTTAATTAATTGGGAGATATTTAAAATTGGCCAACAGGACGATGACATGTGTCCCTCCATTTAAATGAGGGGTATATTTGAACCCAAAGTATAACGATAGGGATATATTTGGACTCATAGTATAACGAATGATATATTTAAATCTTTTTCGAAAGTATAAGGATATATTTGGTCCTTTTCCGTTGATTTTAAATAGTTGTTCATATTGGACGACCACAAAGTATTCAATACATCTTTATATGTTATATTTGCCTTCTTTTGCCATGATCCGACCTAACCCGAAGTTCACTAAAGCATAGGTGAAAAATGGAAGCTAAGTTGGAGCTTAGCTATCTCAAACTTCTAGCTCCTACCAGCCTGACTCATGAAAATAAATTGACTACGGGAGATATTCGTGTTACTTCATCTCTGTTCATGTATTCCATTAAGAGAAAAGAGATATATATACGTGCAAAACAGAATGAAGAGTGAATGATCCAGGAAATGCGAGAAGATTTATTACTCTCTCTTTATTGGTTGAAAGAGTAAGCAGGAGAAAAATTATCTACTTACTATTCTGTTTTGAAAGAAAAAAATTACTATAAGCTAAATATGCCTTTTTTTTCAAACCTTGTATACCAAAAGTGAAACTTTTACGACTTTCTATTCGTTTATCATCTTTTGTCTCCTTTCCGCGAAAAGTGTAAATTTCTCTTGGATAAAAGAAGTTCGGAGTATAAATTTCCACCGAATAGTCTAGTAACTAATATTCCTAGTAAATTTGTGCGTAGAATTTTCTGAGGCAATAATGATTCAAGTACTATGATATATTCTACGGCTTTCTAAAAGGAGTGACATTTTCGCTTTTGAAATGAAACTATTCTTGATTCTAAAGATCGAAGTTACCAGATTTTTAGGACATATTTTGATGGTTCAAAAAAGGCGATGTCAATTTATCCATAGAAATCACTAGCATGTTAATGGGATTCTTGCTTTTTGAACATTTTTTTAAGCGAATTGTATACGGGTAAAATCGGTATCAAAGTATATTCCGATCTCCGACATGATAAGTCAAGCTCGAGATATGGTAACCGGGGGCCTAGACCGAAGTAGGGATCTCATCCATTCTGAGTCCGGACCATAACACCCGCCTACGAGGATATCAGGGACACGATTCGAATCGTTCCTGGCCTTGATTGATTTCGAAGAACGTTGTAAGGTAGTCAAGCTCGGCCAACAGAAGGCCATGATATCTGTAACCGACCGAATATCACTGCAGAGATCTCGGCATATGTCGACGGGAGATCAGCAATAAGTTAATTAGGGGATTTTTACCTTTTATAGAGTTGTACCTAATATAGGACTCCCCTACTATATAAAGGGAGGTCTGATTACTTGCAAACAACATTGTAACACGCATCCCAAAGCAGTATATTATTATTTTCTTTCTGTAAGCTATTGTTCTTTTGTATCTTGATATCGATCGAATTGCATCCAATTCAAGTGTGACTGACTTTCCAAGGATATAACTGTTCAAGTTGTGTGGTTTGAATCTACTTTATCATTATTTTTTTAAATTGTATTTTAATTTATCGCTTTGTGTCAATTTAATCCACGTATCCTTAAAACCACTTACAAATTCAATTGTTATCTGATTTTGAGGGTAAACAGTTTGGCGCCCACCATGGGGCTAAGGATAATAGTGGTTATTTGATACAAATTTTCATAACACACACTACTTTACACTTGTTCTTTGAAGTGCCTCAAATTTCACGTTAAAGATCAAAATGTCAAACTCGCAATTAGCACCCCCAACCTGTTGATAATGAGTCTGATCACCATGGTGAAAATAAGAACATAGAGCCCGGTAACGAGGTACCGCCCGTTGCTTCCATCAGAATTCTAGTCGCGGACCCGTTGGACGCTAACTCGCATGTGGCTATCGACACAAATTTGCCTACCGACCCCGAGAATAGCATCTATGGATGAGCCTGATTGGCAGCTCAAAATACTCAAAACAATAGAGGGGACGAGATTAATTTATGGATGATCTTCAAAATGTTACAGGCTCAACAGGCGGCAATGGCTCAGCAACAGAACCAAAGCCACGCACCGAGCAGAATTGAACCCGATCCGTCTCGGGAAGTCACCCGCAGGGACGAACCGGTCGTAGAGAGGTTGAATGGAAACAAATCGGGGGACTAATCCCGAGATCATAAAAATGCTCAAGGAGCTGACAAAATGGATAGAATCAGGGGAGAAGAAAATCGAAGCAAATGACAAAAAGGTAGAAACCTACAATTCCTGGGTCGACCAAATCCCGGGAGCATCGCCGATACTGAAAGTCCTGTATTCCAAGAAGTTTGTGCAAAAACCTTTCCCCCCGAGTGCGGCTCCAAAGCCAATCCCTAAAATATTTTGCATGCCCGAGATTCCTAAGTACAATGGAACGACTGACCCAAGCGAGCATGTTACCTCCTACACATGTGCCATCAAAGGGAATGACTTAGAAGATGATGAGATCGAGTATGACGTGTTGAAGAAATTCGGAGAGACCCTGTCAAATGGAGCTATGATATGGTATCACAACTTACCTCCTAATTATATTGACTCATTTGCTATGCTTGTAAACTCTTTTATGAAAGCACATGCAGGGGCTATCAAGGTCGAGATCAGGAAGTCAGACCTTTTCAAAGTTAGACAAAAGGATAATGAGATGCTCGGAGAGTTTGTGTCTCGGTTTCAAATGGAACGGATGGACCTGCCACCGGTCACTGATGATTGGGCCGTTCAAGCTTTCACCAGGGATTCAATGTTCGAAGGTTGGTGGCTTCACAGCAGTTGAAGCAAAATTTGATAGAATATGCGGCTGTTACTTGGGCCGACGTGCATAACCGGTATCAATAAAAAATCAGAGTCGAAGATGACCAACTTGGGGACCCTTCATGGTCCGTTTATCCCGTCAGAACTGTCGACATAGTCAAGAGAGATACCGACCGTGAACCGAGGTCAAACAAGGATCGATATCATCCTTATAATGGGGATCGAAGAAGCAGTGGGTCCGGATGAAATTCTATGCAAAGTGAAAGAAGAAGTGATCGAGGTCAGAGAAACCAGGGACTCATGAGCAAGAACAGTTTCGACAGGCCTATCGGGCCTAAGGAAGGATCGAGGTTGTTAGAATACAACTTTGACGTTGATGCTACCGCCCGTTGATCCCATCGGAATTCTAGTCGCGGACCCGTTGGATGCTAACTCACATGTGGCTATCAACACAAATTTGCCTACCCACCCTGAGAATAGCATTTGTGGATGAGCCTGATTGGCAGCTCAAAATACTCAAAACAATACAGGGGACGAGATTAATTTATGGATGATCTTCAAAATGTTACAGGCTCAACATGAGGCAATAGCTTAGCAACAGAACCAAAGCCGCGCACCGAGCAGAATTCAACCCGATCCGTCTCGGGAAGTCACCCGCAGGGACGAACCGGTCGTAGAGAGATTGAATGGAAACGAATCGGGGACTAATCCGGAGATCATAAAAATGCTCGAGGAGCTGACAAAACGGATAGAATCAGGGGAGAACAAAATAGAAGCAAATGACAAAAAGGTAGAAACCTACAATTCCAGGGTCGACCAAATCCCGGGAGCGTCGCTGATACTGAAAGGCCTATATTCCAAGAAGTTCGTGCAAAAACCTTTCCCCCCGAGTGTGGCTCCAAAGCCGATCCCTAAAAAATTCCGCATGCCCGAGATTCCTAAGTACAATGGAACGACCGACCCAAACGAGCATGTTACCTTCTACACATGTGCCATCAAAGGGAACGACTTAGAAGATGATGAGATCGAGTATGTTGTGTTGAAGAAATTCAGAGAGACCCTGTCAAATGGAGCTATTATATGGTATAACAACTTACCTCCTAATTATATTGACTCATTTGCTATATTTGCAGACTCTTTCATAAAAGCACACGCAGGAGCTATCAAGGTCGAGACCAGGAAGTCAGACCTTTTCAAAGTTAGACAAAAGGATAATGAGATGCTCGGAGAGTTCGTGTCTCGGTTTCAAATGGAACGAATGGACCTACCACCGGTCACTGGTGATTGGGCCATTCAAGCTTTCACTAGGGATTCAACGTTCGAAGCTTGGTGGCTTCACAACAGTTGAAGCAAAATTTGATAGAATATCCGGCTATTACTTCGGCCGACATGCATAACCGGTATCAATAAAAAATCAAAGTCGAAGATGACCAACTTGGTGCCCCTTCGTGGTCCGTTTATCCTGTCAGAACCGTCGACGGAGTCAAGATAGATACCAACCGTGAACCAAGGTCAAATAGGGATCGATATCAGCCTTACAATGGGGATCGAAGAAGCAGTATGTCAGGACGAAATTCTATGCAAAGTGAAAGAAGAAGTGATCGAGGTTAGAGAAACTCGGGACTCATGAGCAAGAACGATTTTGACAGGCCTATCGGGCTTAAGGATGCATCGAGGTTGTGAGAATACAACTTTACCGTCGATGTTGCCGCCATTGTATCAGCTATCGGACGGATCAAAGACACCAAATGGCCTTGACCTCTACAATATGATCCAGATCAAAGGGATCCTAACCAAATATGCAAATATCATGGCACTCACAGACACAGAACAGAGGATTGTCGATAGTTGAGAGAGGAAGTAGCCCGGTTATTCAATAACAGGCACCTTCGAGAATTCCTAAGCGACCGAGCCAAGAACCATTTCAGGAATAGGGATTCTAACAAGTAGACCGAAATGAGGAGCCTCAACACGTCATTAACATGATCATCGGTGGGGTCAATGTCCCTCAAGGCCAGATCTTGAAACGCACCAAAGTATCCATTATGAGGGAAAAATGGAACCGAGACTACATACCGGAAAGAACCTTTTCTTTCAACGACGAGGAAGCAGAAGGGATCGTGCAACCTCACAATGATGCACTGGTAATAGATGTACTTATAAATAAATCTCGAGTTAAGCGTGTGTTAATTGATCCAGGTAGCTTGGCCAATATTATCCGATCGAGGGTCGTAGAACAGCTCGGTCTACAAGATCAAATCGTGCCCGTAGTTCGAGTTTTAAACGGATTCAACATGGCATGTAAAACCGCTAAGGGAGAGATAACATTACCAGTGAATGCCACCAGGATCATCCAGGAAATCAAGTTTTATGTGATCGAAGATGACATGAGGTACAATTCTCTATTCGAGAGACCATGGATCCATAACATGAGGGCAGTGCCCTCGACTCTGCACCAAGTATTAAAATTCCCAACACCGGGAGGGGTTAAAACAATCTACGAAGAGCAGCCAGCCGCAAAAGAAATATTTGTGGTCGAAGAGATGATTCCGATATCCGCACTTACAACGACAAAGGGGCCAAGCTCGACCACAAAGCAAGAAGATAAATAGCAATTACCGACACCAGCTCCGATCCAACCGGAGAGGCACGGGACTAATGAAGACGGTGACTACGGGGTTCCCAGGTCTTTATAGCCCCCGATGATTCTGACGCCAGTAAATCGACAGTCGAGGATCTGGAACAAGTCATATTACTCGAGAATCTACCCGATTGAAAGGTATACCTGGGTACGGGGCTAAATCCTGAGCTCAAGAAAAAACTCATTCAATTTCTTATAGCTAACATAGATTGTTTCGCTTGGTCTCACCTTGATATGACAGGGATCCCGCCGGAGATAACCACTCATAAGCTAAGCCTGGACCCGAAATTCCACCCGGTCAAGCAGAAGAGGAGACTCCAGTCCGGGGTCAAACATGTTTTAATCAAGGATGAGGTATCTAAACTCCTTAAAATAGGGTAAATTCGGGAGGTTAAATACCCGGATTGGTTAGCGAACGTGGTGGTAGTCTCTAAAAAGAGGAATAAATTAAGAATGTGTGTAGACTATAAGGATTTAAATAAGGCATGTCCCAAAGACTCCTCCCCTTTGCCCAACATCGATCGCATGATCGATGCCCCAGCCGGCCACTAGATCCTCAGTTTTCTTGACACCTACTCAGGGTACAACCAAATACGGATGAACCCGGATGATCAGGAAAAAACCTCCTTTATCACTAAGTATGGCACATACTGCTATAACGTGATGCCATTCAGATTAAAAAATCCCTGTGCTACTTATCAATGCCTAGTAAACCAGATATTCGAAGAACAAATAGGAAAATCAATGGAAGTTTACATTGACGATATATTGGTTAAGTCCCTGCGAGCAGAGGGCCATTTAGAACATTTGCAGGAAACCTTCATCATATTGAAGAAGTACAATATGAAGATGAACCCGGAGAAATATGCATTTGGAGTCGGATTTGGAAAATTCCTCGGATTCATGGTATCTAACCGGGGAATCGAGATCAACCCAAACAAAATCAAAGCCATCGAAGATATCACGGTTGTGGACAAAGTGAAGGCCGTACAAAGATTAACCAGACGCATAGCCGCCCTAGGGCGATTCACCTCGAGATCCTCCGATAAGAGTCAGTGATTCTTCTCACTGCTGAAAAAGAAGAATAACTTTTCATGGACCTTGGAGTGCCAACGGGCCTTGGAGGAGCTCAACGGTATCTATCGAGTCCACCGCTGCTTCACACGCCGAAGACAGACAAACAACTATACTTATACTTGGTAGTATCAGAGATAGCGGTAAGTGGAGTCCTGGTCCGGGAAGAGCAAGGTACGCAATTTCCAATTTACTATGTTAGCAAGACCCTAGGTGAGGCCGAAACTAGGTACCCTCACCTAGAAAAATTGGTGCTCGCTTTGCTAAGCGCCTCTAGGAAGCTGAAACCATATTTTCAGTATCATCCTATATGTGTTGTGACTACTTACCCATAGAGAAATATAATGCATAAACCCAAGTTCTCGGGGAGATTATGTCACGAACCAAACTGGAGGGCCATGACTGGCACCCGAGCCATACCTTCCGATCACTAACGTATATTTTATCTAACCTTTCTTATTATCTATAAGGGGCGACGAGATCAATATAAATTGTAGACATGAATCCTAAACAACCAACAATGACTGATAATGGCATGAACATATATAACATGGGCGTCAAGGCTATCATGAAGTTATATATAATTTACGAGCTAAAAAGCTGCCATGAGAGACTATACAACAAAAATCAGCCGACAAGACAATCCAAACTATACATGAGTCGACACCTGTCTATGAGCCTTTAAAGGAACATAAGTGATGTAACATTCTCGGAACAGGGCCCCGACATACCCATAATGTCTATAACCAAATTGCATACCAAGACCATGGCAAGTCCGGAGAAGGGATCTCGCCAATAACCGCTGAACTGGGCAGCCTACTGTGGTGCGGGTGCTGCGTCTACCTGTCTATCAGGACCTGCAGCACGATTTGCAGCGTCCACAATTAAAAAAGACGTCACTACGAATATAATACTGAGTATGTAAGGCAAGAAAGCATAAGTAAGAACAATAATGTAAACAAGGATAAAGGATATACAACCTGTAATATCTGGGTACCTCTGAGGGCTACTGACATGAAATGCATGATATATATATATATATATATATATATATATATATATATATATATATATATATATATATATATATATATACAGATAAACTTTTAAAAATATACGCCTCTATGGGCATCATCATCATCATATCGTACCCGACCGTAATAGGATCGGTAAACATGTACTCGGCTATCATAAGGCTCGATATAATCATACCCGGCCATGTGGAGCTCGATAAAACCCAACTGATCCGTGGTTGCACAATAGGTTCCATACCCGGCCAATTATAGCGAGGCTCGGTAGAGTAAAATAGATACTATATATAATGTATGTTGGACTCATGGAATCACATTCTAAACCTTTTGGAGTGACGTAAGGTCGGTAACCCCCGTACACGTTATCAGGACTGACTCTTCATCATGGATCTTATAAGAATAAGGAAGTACCAACAACATTAATAACATAAGAATAAGAGAAATAACATCAACATCAATCATTACATAAGAAGAGAAATAATGTAGGTACTGCTAGCTTCTAAGAGTGGAGTATCTTTAGAAGCTTGTTCATTACATTATGTACAATCATAGTTGTGCAAAATAAGGAAAGGGATAGCCTCACATACCTTGTATATACTTCCCAATCTCAAGCTAGGCTAATGTCACGACTCCTTAGTCTACAATAAGAGAAATGACACTATCGTTGTCGTTTAAGCATCATAACTATTATGTATCGACCGCAACCTATTCTATGATGAAACAGTGGACAACACCTCCACTATTTATATGACTTCCCACAAGTTAAAACAATCACCAAACAGTGCAAACAACATCAATAATAATCATATTGAACCTCCCAAAATAGTCCACCAACCAACAACATTACTAACAAGCCTTTCGATATATAACTCACAAGTTCTAGCTTCAACGACTTAGCTGAAACCTGGATAATCTTAAATACATGTAGAGTAAGAGGTTACTTACCTTTAAACAGATATAAAACTTTAATTTGACCTTAATTCCCCACGAAATACCCTTCCAATGCTTCCACAAAAATAAGGAAGCAAAACTAGCAATCAATTCGGGTTTTTCAGCACTAGAATCACTTCGTAAGACTTGAAATCACCTAAGGTTGATATTAAAAACATGAGGGAGTAATTTAAAAAACATAAACCACTTAAAAAAACCTCCCACACGAGCTGGAATAACACAATAATTAGCAACAACAAGAAGAACAAGAAACTTACTAGCGCCACGGGATTCCCGACACTTGATTTGTGTTGTTTTCCCTTTGTTTGGGTCTTGGATCATGGGAGAACCTTGAGAGAGTGTTTTTAGGGTTCTAGGGTCTGAAGATACTAAAAAAGAATGACTTAAAACAGAGTTGAGGTATCTTATATATATCCATGTATCTCAACCGCCTATGTGGGTCCCATAGGGAGCTGCTTGGCTCAGTCTCGCGAAAACGCGAATATCTCTCTACTACAAGATGGTATTGACAAACGGTTTAATGAGTTGGAAACTAGACACATAGATATTCAATTTCGTGGGTAGATCAACCCGTAATTCCAAGAACATTAGGAGAAAAGCTTAGTAACCTTTGACTTAAAGTTTAAGTAAAATTATGAACGTAAGCTGCGACAACTTTTGTCGACTTTTGTTTCATAATTCGTTTGACTTCAAGACTTATGATACGGATATTATATGATTAAAATAACTTAAAACACAACCTCTTGAGAATATTAAGCACCTCTAGTTTTACCCGAAAATACGGGTTACAATATCCTTGATTCGTTTAACTTCTAATACTTGTTAACCACTCTTATACACTATTGTATTATTTAAGACCAATAGGATTAACTTCTTATCATCTCAAAGATAATATCTTCTCGGATTTATGTCGACTAACTTACGGAGTGAACTAACGTATATGAATATGGATTGTAACACCCTTTCCCCCTTAGGAACATTTATCCTTGAATGTAAGGGTTTATGGGGAGTCTAACTCATCGTGGATTCCGACGAAAATTTTTGACCGAGTTTCCCCTATAAAATGGAAACTTGCCAAACTTGCAAGTAGTTAAACCCAACGTATGGCCTCACAGGGCTATACAAAGCATTATGGATATGTACATTATCTGCATATCACCATTTTGTATTACGGAAGAGTATTCTCAAGCTATTGCTTACCTCATAGAGCCGTTTCACCTTCTAATACGTCCTGTGTTCCCCCGACATCCTCGTTATTTTCAATCTGGAACTGGTAAGGGTATTTAGACTTCATCTCCTCTTCTACTTTCCATGTCATTTCTTCCATATTCTTGATCCTCCATAATACTTTGACGGAAGCTACATCCTTTGTTCTCAACTTGCAGACTTGTCTATCTAATATAGCCACTGCACTTCTTCATATGATAGATCTTTTGTAACTTGTACATCTTTGATAGGGATGACCCGAGAAGGGTCTCCAATACATTTCCTCAATATAGATACATGGAATACCGGGTGGACAAATTCTAATTCAGATGGCAATTCTAACTCATAAACAACCTGTCCAATTCGTCGAAAAATTTTGTACGGCCCGATATGCCGCGGACTCAGCTTACCTTTCTTCCCAAAATGCATAACACCCTTCATCGGTGATATCCTCAAGAAAACCCAATCACCAACCTCAAACTCTAGATCATGATGTCGGACATCTAAATAAGACTTTTCTCTGCTTTGCGCCGTCCTCAGTCGTTCTTGTATCACTTTCACCTTCTCAATGGTTTGGTGAATCAAATATGGCCCATATAATTTTGTTTCACCGACTTCAAACCATCCAACTGGTGATCTACATCTCCTCCCATATAGTGCCTTGTACGGAGCCATTTTAATACTGGAATGATAGATATTATTGTAGGCAAATTCTATGAGTGGAAGATGGTCATCCCAATTCCCCTTGAAATCTAAAAAACATGCTCGTAGCATATCTTCAAGTGTCTGAATGGTACATTCATCCTGTCCGTCAGTCTGCGAATGGAATGCAGTGCTGAGATTCATTTGTGTGCCTAAACCCTTCTGAAAAGACCTCCAAAAGTTAGCCGTAAATTGAGCTCCTCAGTCTGATATAATAGATACCGGCACACCATGAAGCCTAACAATCTCCTTGATATACAACTTCACGTAATCTTCAACCGTGTAAGTTTTCTTAACTGGCAAAAAATAGGTAGATTTTGTAAGTCGATCAACTATCACCCAGATGGAGTCAAGCTTATGATAAGAGCGAGGTAATCCAATAATGAAGTCCATATTAATCACCTCCCATTTCCAGGTCGGAATCTTTATATTATGAATCAATCCACCGGGTTTCTGATGCTCGATCTTTACTTGTTGACAATTAGGACACTGGGCTACAAATTCTACAATAGATTTCTTTATGTTATCCCACCTATACTGCTCCTTAACGTCATAATACATCTTTGTCGAGCCAGGATGGATGGAATATCGGGAATTTTTGAATCATAATCATAATCTTCTCTCGCCTGCCACATTAGGCACACATAATCGGCCATGGTATCTCAGTGCCCCATCTCCTCCGATCTCGAAAGCCGTAATTTTACACTGCTGATTATTATCCCTCAATCGTACTAAGGTAGGATCTTCATATTGTCGTGCTTTTACCTCGGCTACCAAAGATGATTCTGATGTATCTTGTACAATAACACCCCCATCATCAGAGTATAACAATCTGATTCTCATATTGGCCAGCTGATGAAGCTCTTTAGTCAACCACTGTCTACCTGCCTCAATATGTACTAAGCTTCCCATTGATTTACGACTGAGAGCATCTGCCACAACATTGGCTTTACCGGGATAGTACAATATCTCGTCATCATAATCTTTCAGTAACTCAAGCCACTTATGCTGCCTCAAATTCAACTCCTTCTCCTTGAAGATGTATTGTAAACTCTTGTGATCTGTGTAGATGTTAACATGGACGTCTTATTAGTAGTTTTGCCATATCTTCAAAGCATATATTACTGCAGCCAATTCTAAATCATGAGTCGGGTAATTCTTTTCATGTTTCTTCAATTATCTTGATGCATAAGCAATCACCTTCCTACATTGCATCAATATGTACCCCAAACCTATACATGAGGCATCACAATATACCATATAACCTTCTGTTCCTTCTGGGATAGTGAGTAGTGGCGTGAATGTCAATCGATTCTTTAGCTCCGGAAAACTTCATTCACAAGAGTCTGACCATTGGAACTTGGTAGCTTTCTGTGTTAACTTAGTCAATGGTGCTGATATAGAGGAAAACCCTTCAACAAACCGCCTATAATATCCTGCTAGCCCCAAGAAGCTACAGACCTCCGATGGTGTTGCAGGTCTCGGCCAATTCTTCACTGCATCAATCTTCTGAGTGTCGGCACTAATACCCTCGTCAGATATCACATGGCCAAGGAATGTTACTGAGTTCAACAAGAATTCACATTTGGAGAGCTTAGCATATAACTTACGATCATGAAGGGTCTGTAATACTATCTGCAAGTGGCCCGCATGTTTTGCCTCCGAACGAGAATATAGTAGAATATCATTAATGTATACGATTATGAACACATCAATATAGGGCCTGAATACACTATTCATGAGATCCATAAAAGCTGTTGGGGCGTTTGTTAGCCCGAACGACATCACCAAGAACTCAAAGTGCCCATATCTTGTTTGGAAGGTCGTCTTTGCAATATCCTTATCCTTAACCCTCACCTGATGATACCCTGAACGTAAGTCAATCTTGGAAAAATAGTTGGCACCCTGGAGTTGGTCAAAAAGGTCGTCAATCCTTGGAAGTGGATACTTGTTCTTTATAGGAAACTTATTCAATTGATGATAATCGATACACATCCTTAACGACCCATCTTTCTTCCGCACGAACAAGACTAACACACCCCAAGGTGAAGTGCTAGGCCTAATGAAGCCCTTATCCAGCAAGTCCTTCAAATACGCCTCCAACTCTCGCAACTCTGCCAGGGCCATCCTGTATGGAGGGATAAAGATCAGTTGAGTGTCAGGCAATACATCAATGCTAAACTCAATCTCCCTTTCAGGAGGAAGGCCTGGGAGTTCATCTGGGAAAACATCTGAAAATTCATTGACCACGGGGCTTGATTGTAGAGTAGGCGGCTTCGCCTCCGCATCCCTAACGCGAACGAGATGATAAATGTAACTTTTTTAGATAATCTTCCTTGCCTTAAGATATGAAATAAACCTACCTTTCGGCGTAGCAATGTTCCCCTTCCATTCAATGACAGGTTCACTAGGAAACTGAAACATAAACATCTTTGCATGACAATAAACATTTGCATAGCATGAGGCCAACCAGTCCATTCCCATTATCACATCGAAATAAACTATTTCTAACTCAAATAAATTCGCCGAGGTTTAACGACTACAAATCATCATTGTGCAACCTCTATATACCCTTCTAGCAATCAAAGAATCTCCTATAGGAGTAGATACCATAAGTAGTTTACTTATCAATTCAGGCTCAACGCCAAACTTATTAGCCACAAAAGGTGTAACATATGATAATGTAAATCCCGTATCAATCAACGCATATACATCATACGAAAACACAGACAATATACCTATAATAATATCCGGAGATGACTCGAGATCTTATCGACCTACTAGAGCATAGGTTTGATTTTGAGCACCACTTAAACTCGACACTGCACCTCTACCTATACCACGACTTATCGACTGCTGAAAACCCTGTGCTGGAGGTCGAACTGATGAGGAAGAACCAGACACAGATCCAGTTGGTTGAGCCATACCACCACCTCCTCTGTTAGGACAATCCCGTATCATATGGCCAGGATGTCCACAAGAATAGCACACATCCGAACCTCGACGACACAATCCAAAGTGGGCCTTATCGCACTGATCACAACGGGGTGTTGGGGGTCTCGTCTGACTAGTATCCCTATGATATTGCGAGCTTGATGCCCGCGAACTCTGACCTTGACCAAAATAGGTAAATCGATCATACCGAGGCCTCTAAAACTGTGGAGGAGCACTAGCTACAGGTAGGGCCGAACTCCTCGAAGACTGGGGCCTGATACTGCCTCTGAATTCATCAGAATACCCTGCAAATTTTGCCCTCTTATGATGGCCCCTATCATGCTCCCTATCTGCCCTTTGCGGGTGCTTACGGTCCTCTAGGGTCTGGGCATAAGCCTGAATACGGGAAATATCCATGCCCTCCACCAAGGAGGATGTCGTGCACTCATTTATCAGATAAGTTCCCAACCCGTTCATGAACAGGTGCACCCTATTGCTTATCTCGACCACCATATGGGGAGCATACCTTGCTAAAGAATCAAACTGCATACTATACTCTCGCACACTCATGTTACCTTGTCGAATGTTCACAAACTTATTAGCCTTAGCTCGTCGTATCTCAAATGGCAAGTAGTGATGAAGAAAGGCCTTAGAAAATTCCTTCCACACAGCTGGAGGAGCGTTCGGACCCTTAGATATCTCCCAACTATCATACCAGAAAAATGCTAAATCCCGTAACTGATAAGAAGCCAACTCTACTGCCTCCTATCACTAGCATGCATAACCCTCAGTGTACGATGAACCTGATCAATAAAAGTCTACGGGTCCTCCTTGGGGTCTGATCCGGTAAACACTAGAGGGTCTAGATTAATAAAATCTCGAACTCTCGCACTAACCGATTTATCAGCAACACCAGTATTCTTCCTCTGAGCCTGAGCAGCTACCAAGCTAGTCAACAACTGCACCGCACTCCACATATCCTGGTCCGTAGTGCGAGATGGAGGAACTGAAGGTACTGGGTGCCTCCTAATATCCTCTGGAGGATATGGAGTAGATGAGGTATGAGACGACATCTCACTATGAGCCTCACTTTGGCCTGCTCTGGCTGGAGGCACTGGCTAGTACCCTCTCCGGCAGGTGTATCAAGTCGTCTACTAATCGCTTGCTTCCTAGTCGAAGGCATCGCTGAAAGAAAACAAGGTGAATATTAGAGACGAACACTTACGACTCAACTCTGCGCACAATCTAGATTTAGGAAGAAGGTAACAACCCTAGATGTCATGTAGCCTCTTGATTATAAATGTGGCGCACTACACATCCATAATCAAGACTCTACTAGACACGGATCATAGAAAACCCCTAGGAAAGACTTGCTCTGATACCAAGTTTGTCACGACCCAAACTGGAGGGCCATGACTCACACCCGGGCCATACCTGCCGAGCACCAACGTACATTTTATCTAATCTTTCTTATTATCTATAAGGGCCGACAAGATCAATATAAATTGTAGACATTAATCCTAAACAACTAACAATGACAGATAATGGCATGAACATATATAACATGGGCGACAAGGCTGTCATGAAGCTATTAATAAGGTATGAGCTGACAAGCTATCATGACATATTATAAAACAAAAATCAGCCGACAAGGCAATCCAAACTATACATGAGTCGACACCTGTCTATGAGCCTTTAAAGGAACATAAGTGTTGTAACATTGCTAGAACAGGGCCCTTACATACCCATAATGTCTATAACCAAAGTGCAATCCAAGACCACGGCAACTCCGGAGAAGGGATCTCGCCAATGATCTCTGAACTGGGCAGCACACTGTGGTGGGCCATAATAGGCTCGGTAAAAACGTACCCGACCATCATAAGGCTCGGTAGAATTGTACCCGGCCACGTGGAGCTCGGTAAAGCCCAACTGAACAGTGGTAGCACAATAGGTTCCATAACTATCCGACTATAGCGCGGCTCGGTAGAGTAAAATAGATACTATATATAATTCATGTTGGACTCATGGAATCACATTCTAAACCTTTCAGAGTGACGTAAGGTCGGTAACCTCCATACACATTATTAGGACTGACTCTTTATCATGAATAAGAATCAGGAAGTACCAACACTATTGATAACATAAGAATAAGAGAAGCAACATCAACATCAATCATTCCATAAGAAGAGAAATAATCTAGGTACTGCTAGCTTCTAAGAGTGGAGTATCTTTGGAAGCTCATTCATTACATTATGTTCAATCGGAGTCGTGCAAAATAAGGAAAGGGATAGACTCACATACCTTGTATATACTTCCCAACCTCAATCTATACAAATGTCACGACTCCTTATTCTACGATAAGAGAAATGAGACTATCGTTGTCGTTTAAGCGTCGTAACTATTATGTATCGACCGCAACCTATTCTACGATGAAACGGACAACACCTCCACTATTTATATGACTTTCCACAAGTTAAAACAATCACCAAAAAGACCAAAAAAATCAATAATAATCATGTTGAGCCTCCAAAAATAGTCCACCAACCAACAACATTACTAACAAGCCTTTCGATATATAACTCACAAGTTCTACCTTCAACGACTTAGCCGCAACTTGGATAATCTTAAATACATATAGAGTAAGATGTTACTTAGCTTTAAACATATAGAATAACTCTAATTTTACCTTAATTCCCCACGAAATATCCTTCCAATGCTGCCACAAGAACAAGAAAGCGAAACTAGCAATCAATTCGGGTTTATCGGCACTAGAATCACTTTGTAAGACTTAAAATCACCTAAGGTTGATATTAAAACCATGAGGGAGTAATTTAAAAAGCATAAACCACTTAAAACAACCTCCCACAAGAGCTGGAATAACACAATAATCAGCAACAACAAGAAGAACAAGAAACTTACCAGCGCCACTGGATTCCCGACACAAGATTTGTGTTATTAGCCCTTTGTTTGGGTCTTGGATCATGAGAGAACCTTGAGAGAGTGTTTTTAGGGTTATAAGGTCTGAAGATACTGAAATAGAATGACTTAAAATGGGGTTGAGGTGTCTTATATATATCCATATATCTCAACCGCCTATGTGGGTCCCATAGGGAGTTGCTTGGCGCAGTCTCGCGAAAACGCGAATATCTCTCTACTACAAGATCGTAATGATGAACGGTTTAATGCGTTAGAAACTAGACTCATATATCTTCAATGTGGTGGATAGATCACCCCATAATTCCAAGAAAATTGGGAGAAAATCTTAGTAACATTTGACCTAAAGTTTAAGTAAAATTATAAACTTAAGTTGCGATAACTTTTGTCGACTATTGTTTCATAACTCGTTTGACTTCAAGACTTATGATACGGATATTATATGATTCAAATACCTTAAAACATGACCTCTTGATAATATTAAGCACCTCTAGTTTTACTCGAAAATACGGGTTACAACATCCTTGATTCGCTTAACTTCTAATACTTGTTAACCACTCTTATACACCGTTGTATCATTTAAGACCAATAAGATTAACTTCTTATCATCTCAAAGATAATATCTTCTCGGATTTACGTCAACTAACTTATGGCGTGAACTAACGAATGTGAATATGAGTTGTAACAGATTGGCCAAATGGGCCACGAAAATCAGCAGGTACGATATTGAATATCGACCCAGGACATCCATTTAATCACAAATTTTGGCATATTACGTGGTCGACTTTACTCCGGCCCTAATCCCGAGGTCAAAAAAGAGTTTTTTGTAAAATCAGGGACATCTTCGGGGATCTGGACCCTCTTTACGGACGGCGCCTCAAACACAAAAAGGTCCGGACTTGGAATTGTATTGAAACCACCAATAGGTAATATAATTAGACAATCTATTAGGACTGTGAAATTGACTAACAACGAGTCCGAATATTAGGCCATGATTGCAGGTCTCGAACTAGCCAAAAGCTTGGGGGCGGAGGTGATCGAAGCTAAGTGTGACTCCCTCCTCGTGTTCAACCAAGTTAATGGGACATTCGAGGTCAGAGAAGAACGAATCCAAAGGTACCTGGATAAGTTGCAGGTGACATTACATCGGTTCAAAGAGTCAACTTTACAACACGTACCTCAGGATAAAAACAGTGAGGTCGATGCCCTTGCTAACTTAGGGTCTTCGGTCGAGGATGACGAGCTCAACTCGGGGGCAATCATACAACTCATGAGATCGATAGTGGAAGAAGGCCACGCCGAGATAAACTCCACAAGCCTGAATTGGGACTGGAGAAACAAATATATAGAATATCTTAAGACCGGAAAACTACCCTTGGATCCAAAAGAATCGAGGGCCCTGCGTACGAAGGAAGCCCAGTTCAGCATGTCCAAAGACGGAACCCTTTTCAAAAAAATGTTCGATGGTCCACTAGCAATATGTCTAGGACCAAGAGATACCGAATACATTCTGAGAGAAATTCACGAGGGCACCTGCGGAAATCATTCAGGCGCCGAATCATTGGTTCAAAAAATAATCAGAGCCAGCTACTACTGGACCGATATGGAAAAGGACGCGAAGGGGTTCATGCGGAAATATGATGAATGTCAAAGTCATCCTCCGATGATACATCTACTAGGAGAGCTGTTACATTTGGTTTTGTCACCATGGCCGTTCATGAAGTGGGGAATGGACATTGTTGGCCCCTTTCCACGGGCACCCAGTAATGCTCGATTTATATTATTTTTGACTGACTATTTTTATAAGTGGGTGGAAGCCCAGGCATACGAAAAAGTTAGGGAGAAGGAAGTCATCGATTTCATTTGGGACCACATCATATGCCGGTTCGGAATGCCGACCGAGATCGTGTGTGACAACGGGAAACAATTCATCGGTAGAAAAGTGACCAAGTTTCTCGAAGACCATAAGATCAAAAGGATCCTATAAACACCCTATCACCCTAGTGGGAACAGACAAGCAGAATTGACCAACAAAACCATACTCCAAAACCTCAAAAAGAGGTTAACCGACGCCAAAGGAAAATGGAAGGAAATCCTGCCCGAAGTCATATGGGCGTGTCGCACGACCTCAAAGTCTAGTATCGGGGCCACCCCATTCTCGTTGGCTTACGGCACCGAAGCTCTAATACCGGCTGAAGTCAGAGAACCAAGTCCCAGGTTCCGATACACAACCAAAGAATCGAATGGCGAGACCATGAGTACGAGCCTAGACCTATTAAATAAAAGGCGCGAAGCCGTCCTTGTCCGGTTGTCTCCCCAAAAGCAGCGAATCGAAAAGTATTATAATCGAAGAGCCAACCTTTGACATTTCAACGTCGGGGACTTGGTATTAAGGAGGGTCACACTAAGCACCCGGAACCCGAACGAAGGGAAGTTGGGACCTAACTAGAAAGGTCCTTATCAAATTATCGAAATCACTGGAAATGGATCGTACAAACTTCGAACAATGAACGGTGAGAACTTCCGAACAATTGGAACATAACTCACTTGAAGCGATTCTACTGCTAAGGTACGATCCCACCCATTATTTTTACTTATTTACATTTTGAACTAACACTTGCAAGTAACCAGCAAGGAACGGTATACATATTTAGGTCTGAAAGCACGCGTTGCACTCTTTTTCCTTTGGACCGGTTTTGGCCCAAATGGGTTTTCCGACAAGGTTTTTAATGAGGCACCAATGGATCGTGCTAACGTAGAATCAAATGCCGATCGTGAATCGGTGTCAAAGATCACATCAACAGTATCCGAGGCTTCTCTATGATCAACCTTGGAGATTGGGGGGCATTACCCTCGGATAACGACTTTAGCAAGGACAGAGACTTTGTGATTGAACAGTCTCGGCTCGATCGCTAGGATTTGCTATAAGGGACAAACGGTCAAATGAACTGTGCCCGCATAGACTGCTCGAGCCCTATCACAAAGCTTGTACACATGTGTAAACTATTATGCACAAGAAAAAAAAAGAAGTCTCTACCTTACGGATAAATATCTTGTCCCTTAAAACTTTTCTTTTTTTATTTCTTAAATAATTTCCTACATCTAATTCCATAAAGGTATCGAGCCCAAGGGCTGCCTTAATCCGAGTTCAAATGATCACTCCCACCCAGGGATTTCCGTCCAAATATAAACTCGGACGACCCGGGCTATCAAAGCCCGGGGGCACAAGACCTATTAGGCAACGCCCAAACTTTAAAGGCTACGGCCATCCCACTCAGGGACCGTTTTCTTAGGCAAGCCCTGATAACTCGGGATAACGAGCCCACTGGGCAACACCCGAACTAAAAAGGCTATGGCCATATTAAAATGGCTCGGGGACGTGCGAGACCCGTAACAAAAACAACAAGGCCTTAAAATTTCTTAATCGGTTCTAAGGGCTACCCTCGGAAACTATAATCTACAAAAGTATAAGTACTTTGGGGAAACATTTTGGTCACACCAAACCCTCACGATGCCTTAAAACAAAATAATGTTAAAGGCAAGGCTTGTTCAAACCTCCGTACGTAACCTAACTATTTCATGCTAAGGCATTTCAATCTTTGCAAATATAAATAATAAAGCAAAGGAAAAATTCAGAAGTTTTTGAAGGAAAAACGCCTTATACACATATCAAAAGATTTTTTACAAGGGCCAAACAACTCCGATGCAAATTTTTACAAAAGTCAAAACGGCCTAAACAAAAAGGTAATACAAAAGGCAAAAAACAAAAACATCTTTAAAGCGCCTAAGTGGCCTAGGCTTCGCCGGGACCGCCTCATCACATTCGGGGTCTCCTCCACCCTCGGATCCGCTCAAACCCTCGGAGTCTTCATCATCCTCGGGATAAGCCAACTTCTTAGCCTCGGCTTTGAGCTCCTTGGCACTCTCAATTTCGGCCGATAAGTCAAAACCCCGAGCATGAATTTCCTCAAGGGCCTCCTTTCGGGACTGCCGCTTTGCGTGCTCGATGATATCCTTTGCTCAATCTTGATCTGCCTCCGCATCGACCCTATATTGGGCCACCATCTCGCCGGCATCGGTTTTAACCACCACAACGATTGACTTGGCCGTTTCAAGCTCCTTGGTCAGAGTTTCTCGATCGAAGGCGGCCGAACTTAGCTGAGACTGGAGCTCCTCAATCTTTTTGGCCTGCACCACGGCCATTTCCTTTGCCGCTCAAAGCTGAACCTCAGCTGAAGCCAATTGCACCCGAGCAGTTTTCTTTCCCAAGGCCAAACGGTCTATTTTCCTTTTCCATTCTTCATGCCTCGGCCTTTATCACATCCATATCTGCTCATAGCTGCTCGATCCGATCAAGCTTCTGTTGGACCTGCGGGTTCGGACCGTTAGTCATCGTGTCTGAATCATCGTTACTACTCTCAAATATTCTTCATACCTGCTCGAGCAGGTCGGCGTGCTCCTTCCGAGCCACCTCTACCTCAGCTCGGAGGCTCTTAGCCTCCCCTTCACGTTGCTCGCTGAGAAGTTTGTAAGCATCTCTCTTCTCAGTGAGCCCTCAAATCTCGACCTCATACTGGTTTAGCACTTCCCGATATCGTAGAAAAGTCTCGTGATGAAGCACTGAGGCCTACAAACACTAACAGAAAAGTTATCTATAGAGTAATCTAAGTGAAAATTAGAAGTCATCAAGAGGTATATGAAGTTACCCGGTTTAATGCCCGTTGCGCTTCATTGAATAGGAAGGGCGCTTCCACCTTGTTCATCTTGGATTGGTCTTCCTCGGTCACCAAGAACCGAAGGTAACTGGCCACCCCTACGAGGGCAGAGAGGACTCGGGCATCCTTCGGAATGGAGATGAGAATCGATCGCTTCCGATCGGGATCCACATTCGGAGCTGGGAACCGATTGATTAGCTTCGGACTGGAGGAAAGCCCTCTTGTTCCCGAAGATGGACTCTTCCTTGGAACCTCTAAGTCACCCAATCCGGTGACGTCCTCCGTGGAAGGGGTCGTTCGCTCCATAGGCCCCCTCGTTAGGGCGAGGTTTCACTGTCTTACCCTCGTTGTACATAAACTCAGTGAATGAAGGCGACTCGGTGATATCTATCACACCGAGTACATCCTTCGGGGCATTACCCATGTCCCGGGAGACCTCGGCCACGACCTCCTCGTTGGCCTCAACCACGACCTCCTCATCGGCCTCCCTGGCTTGAGGCAGATCGGTGTCACTTCTCTCTGTTTCGGAGGCCCCTTGTCCCTCGAACTGCGACCGCAGGGCCACCAGTTCAGAGGCTTCTTCTTCTTCTGACTCGTCCCTCAGCTGGTGGAGTGAGTCTGATGAGGGCGCTCGAGAGTTGGTATTTTCTTTAGGCTTGCGCACCGGCCTTCTTTTTGTTTTCTTCTTCTCTTAGCTCGAAGTGCTTGGAGCCCTTTTTCTCTTCTTCTCATCACCTTGTCTCGGAGCAGGGGACTCGACGGGGAAATCCTCATCACCGGATGGAGGCCTCAGTATGACGTCCTTGGATAAACCTGGAAAGGGAAACAAAACAAGTAAGAACTTGGCAACACAAAAGAAACCAAATTTTACCCACTCATGAATGGAATCTCACTATGAGAACGAGCCTCTCACTGGCCCTTCGAAAGTTCATGCCATATGCGCTCAGAATATGGCCTTTGTAACACGATGCCCTCAACCCACTCCTTGAGTTGAGGGACTGCATTCGGGACCTGAGCGACAGCTGCACCACCACCAAACACCAATAAGAAGGAAGGAGAAAAGAGTAAAATAAAATTTGAAAACAAAATTTTACTTACGTTTTGTGTTCCACTTCTCGGGGAACAGCATGCACTCAGCTGGGATCAGGTCCGAGGTCCTCACTCGGACAAAACGGCCTAGCCAGCCTCGATCCCGATCTTTATCGATACTCGAGAACGGGGCTTTACTAGCCCGGTGCGCGAGCTTGATCATTCCCCCCGAAAGAGTTGAGGACTGTATAGGCGCATGAAGTGTTCGTCGGTGAACAAGCATCTATCGATCTTGCTCACGAAGAACCAGAAGAGGAACACGATCCTCCAGAATGAAGGGTCAATTTGACCGAGACATACTTCGTATCTTTTGCAGAAGTGGATGATAACCGGGTCCAGTGGGCCCAACGTAAAGGGATAAGTGTAAACATTTAAGTATCCCTCGACATGGGTGGTAATATTTTTATCGGGTCGGGGAAACACCACGTACTTGTCGATCCAGTTGCAGTCCTTTGTGACTGTGGGGAGGATTTCTTCAGTGATCGAGCATACATATCTCGAGACCTTCTCACATCGGCCGGGTACGAAGGGAGGTTTTTCAACCTTGAAATAGGCGATTACCGAGCATCCACTAGGGATGAACGTGTTCAAGGGGGTTCTGCTACTGGTTCCTCGATAGCAGTACGTGGAACATTCTCCTCGGCAACCGGCCGCGAGGTAGAAGAAGTTTCTTTTTGGGGAACTATTTTTAAAGTCTTCGCTATTTCTTTTGAATGGAGGAAAAAAGAGGAAAGAGAGGAAGTTAAAGGAGTGCACTTGATGGTTCTCACAAAGATCACAAAAAACCAGAGTACAAATGCCAGAAAATATAGAGATTTTTAAAGAACAAGGATAGAAGGTTTGGATGTAAAGTTTGAATGAATGAAGAAGGAGTATTTATAGTTTTCAAACGACGGTTCACATCCAGGAGTGGCCGACCGGCAACTGACAAGAATTCAATTCCGTTAAGACGTGACTGACGAGACGTTTCGTTCAATTTTTTGTTTCTGTATCGAGGTAAGAATCAGAAGCTCATATCGTTTTTCGTCGTCTATTCTTCGAAAAATGAGGGGACTATCTGTATACGGGTAAAACTGGTATCAAAGTACATCCCGATCTCTGACATGATAAGCCAAGCTCGAGATAGTAACCGAGGTCCTAGACCAAGATAGAGATCTCATCCATTCTGAGTCTGAACCATAACACCTGCCTTCGAAGATATCGGGGACACGATTCAGATCGGTCATAGCTTTAATTGATTTCGAAGAACGTCGTCAGGTAGTAAAGCTCGGCCAACAGAAGGCCATGATATCTGTAACCGACCGAATATCACGGTGGAGATCTCGGCATATGTCGACGTGAGATCAGCAATCAGTTAATTAGGGGATTTTTACCTTTTATAGGATTGTACCTAATATAGGACTCCCCTACTATATAAAGAGAGGTCTGATTACTTGTAAACAACATTGTAACAAGCATCTCAAAGTAGTATATTATTATTTTCTTTCTGTAAGTTAATGTTCTTCTGTATCTTGATATCGCTCGAATTGCATCCAGTTCAAATGTGACTGACTTTCCAAGGCTATAACTGTTCAAGTTGTGCGGTTTGAATCTACTTTATCATTATTTATTTCAATTGTAATTTTAATTTATCGCTTTGTATCAATTTAATCTACGTATCCTTAAAATCATTTACAAATTCAATTGTTATCCGATTTTGAGGGTAAACACGAATATATGCCACACATCATAAAGTAATAAAGGTAATGTAGAAGTTAGAACTAACTTTATACTCCTTTTGTTATGGAATGTTAAGTGTGTAGTTTCACCCAAGATTTTAATTATAAATTTGTTTGAATTTAAGTGTTGTATTCTAATATTTGAAATGATTTTGTTTTTTTTATTTAATTTAGTTGTAGTTAAATTTCTAATAATAAAATTTATGTAAAAGAAAGATATATAACACATCATGTCTTTATTGTGAAATAGCACGGGCTAGCCAGTTTTCGGATTGGTAATTGAAAAATATTCAACGTTTGCAAAGTCATTGAAAAATAACCACTATTTTGCTGCAACATCGGATGTTCCAGCATAATATACTAGAGATTGATACACATGTATCTGAACTTTCAGCATATTATGCTGGAACTGCAGCACACAGAAAGTTCTAGCATAATATACCGGAGATTGGAGCACCTGCGTATGACCTTCCAGCATATTATGCTGGAACTCCAGCATAATATGCTGGAACTCCCAGTATATTATGCTGGAAGTTCACATGTAAAAAATTCGAATTTCAGTATATTATGCTGGAATATTTTTCAGATTTTGAATAGTGTTTTCGTTCAAATTTATCTTTACATGAAAAGTGACTAAATTTCGATTACTTTTGAAACTATAGCAATTTCACCCGTCTTTATTAGTTTGATATAAGTAAAAAGTATTTTCTCCATTGAACTTATTCAATTTCTTGACTTCATTAACGTGACTATTTATATAGCAGATAAATTGGATAATAGGACCATTTAAGACGTATGTTTTCATTATTTTTCACGAAAAATATGTGTAATAACTGCACTCTTAATAGCGGGTTGATTTTGGATTTTGATCATATACTGTAAAAAAAATTACACATTTAAATTTGAGTATATTTTAACTTGTATTAACATGTTACTTATCACTGTAACTATATAAAAGTTAAACATATTAATTATTTATATAATTTTGTTAACTTAAAAGTAGTACTTCCTCCGTTCTAATTTATGTGAACCTCTTTGACTAGGCACGGAGTTTAAAACAAAATGAAAACTTTTAGAATTTATGATCCTAAATAATTCAAAAAGGGGTCCAGAGTATTTGTGTGTTTATAAAAGCTCATTAAGGGTAGAATTATAAGTTTAAGCAAAATTGTTTAAAAATTTAGAATTTTTTTTTGGAACGGACCAAAAAAGAAATTGGTTCACATAAGCTGGAACGAAAGTAGTACGTAATTCCGTTGCTGTTAAACCTTGGTCGGGTTCGAGCTCTGAGTATGAAAAAATCTTTGATAGGGAGCGATTTCTCATGAATGGGGCCCTATCCGGATATAATTAAGTTCCAATACGAATATCATACACCGGATGAAAAAAAAAAGAAAAAAAAAACTTGGTCGAAAGCAAAGCCAAAAGCAGCAAATTTCAGCTGTCTTCCCCTTCAAACCAAAGTCCAGAGATGATGAGTACAAACTTCAGAATCCATCCAGACTTGTCCAGAAGAATGTTAGGTTAATAAAAAAAAAAAATACGATAACCCATCGTCGTCCACGTGTCATCTCTTTCCTCGACGAGTCACGAAGTTTCTATATTTAGAACCAACATTTACATATATATAACCAACTCCCCTGCATTTCTAATCTCATAGAAATCAAACAAACAGTTCAATAATTTGTTTGAGATTGTATTAAGAAATTGTCTTTGCGAATTGATTAGTGAATATTTTTTGGGTATTTGTGAGATGTGGCAGACGTGGAATACGCCTTACCGGAAAGATGACGTGGAGGGCGGAGCAAGGGCGTTGTATCCGACGATGTTGGAGAGTCCAGAACTCCGCTGGACTTTTATTCGGAAAGTTTACTCTATTTTGAGTCTTCAACTTCTTCTCACAATTGCAGTTGCCTCTGTAGTTGTTACAGTTCACCCAATTGCACATTTCTTTGTGTCAACTGGGGCAGGGTTAGCTCTGTATATTGTTCTTATAATCACTCCCTTCATTAGTACGTCTCCTTTTCTATATAAGTTATTTTTTATTAATTTAATTTTGATTAGTCGAGGTATACACTCGAATACTGTTAATATATTGTTGTGTGTGCAGCATTGTGCCCATTGTATTACTATCACCAGAAACATCCAGTCAACTTTTTGATTCTTGGGTTGTTTACAGTTGCTTTAGCCTTTGCTGTGGGATTGACTTGTGCGTTCACTAGTGGTAAGCTTCGTCACCTTTAATTTAGGGGTTTAATTACCTTCATTTCAATGCCTCTCTTTGTTTTGATTTGTTCCGTAATTTTCTGCTTACCTAGTTTTAATTCAATCAATTTATTTATGAATGTTAATCAAAGTTCACATCTAGTCTTAATCTTTTAGAGAGAAAGGGTCAATAATTTTAAAAATTATATTGTTTGTTTGTTTTAAGCCATATCTATTGATTATGCACGCTTTCTTGATAGAGTTTGTCCTTAAAATATTTTCTTGTGGCACTGTGTTAATATAAACTTTCATATCATCGTACAATATTAAATATTAATGATGTGAACCAATGAATGTGACAATGATCTTGGGCGAGATATCTAATAAGTCCACATTTTTGGTAATTAAGTGATAGAGATTAAAAAATGTGATATTTTTTCTAAGCTTGAATCTTGGTTGTATAGAGTCACCTGACACTTTGTCAAAGACAACAAGTAGTTAGAAAAAAAAAGGTTAAGGTATCTTAAGGAGCAGAGCATTTCAACACTAGCGAGCAACATAACAAATACAACTTCAATATTAGTCATACCGTGGATTTTATTTATTATTCGAGCGTCATCATAAAATTTGTAAACAGAGATATTGTTATTTATAAGATGGTATAGCATTGTCATTTTTTCTGCTGGATATGAGGCAAAATATAGTGTTATCACTTGATCTATTCTCCTCTTAGAATTGTCATGTGTTGCTAGCTTTTCCCTCTGGATAATTATAGAGACTTCAACTGGTGTGTCATAACTGGATAATAATACATCTCTCTATTTGGATGTCACAGGCAAGGTAATATTGGAGTCCGTCATATTGACGACAGCAGTGGTGCTTAGCCTAACAGTGTACACATTCTGTGCAGCAAAGAGAGGCCACGATTTCAATTTTCTAGGACCATTCTTATTTGGTGCTCTCATTGTTCTCATGTTGTTTCCCTTCATCCAGGTTTGTGGACTTTTGCCATCTCTTAATTCGTATCAGTGTATAAATAAGTATATGCAATTAAACTAGGAAGTATAAGTCGCAATTGCCAAATATAAACCCCATTTGGCAATTGCGACTTACACTTCCTAGTTTCGTTCAACTGCTATATTTTAATCGCTGAACTCATTGCACTCTATGCTTTGTGTAAAACATGCTTGATAGTGAATTCAAAAAACTATCGTTTGTCACGTTAAATTAAAGTCACCTATCGTTGTTTATAAAACTCTTTGGTTGAACAAACATTGCATTGGCCTTAGAGCTTAGTCTATTATATTATCGTGACTTCGTCTCTATATATTTTTGCCTTTTGCAGCTTCTGTTCCCATTGGGTAGGATCTCTGTGATGATCTATGGGTGTCTAGCCTCAATTTTATTCTGTGGATACATCGTTTATGATACAGACAACCTAATCAAGCGCTATACTTACGACAAATATATCTGGGCTGCAGTTGCCTTGTATCTAGACGTTATCAATCTCTTCCTATCTATATTGACTATCTTCAGAGCTTCTGAAAGTTAAGGGAGACAGCCATACATATGATTATCTTTTTCCTTTTTTATTTATGGTCTTATAAGTTATTTGGGTGCAATAGTAGTCAGTGCATAGATGTAATTGGATACTATGACTCATGTATGTTTTTATATACTATAAAGTTAAAAGAAACTAATTTTTCCTCGTGAACTCATTTTCCTCCCATTGGAGAAAATAATTTTCAAAACTCTTTTAGAAGCTTTTCCACCTCCCATCCTCACCAATCCACCCTACCCTACCCACCCTACCCTTGATCTTATCTGCTCTTGGGGTTCTAAACCTTAAGCTACTCGAGCATCAAAAGGTTGTTATCTGTTGGTTTTGGTAATGAAGTTGTATTGATTGCACGTGCGGACTCAAAATTTATATATTTGTTTAGTCAAGTATACGTAAACTGACTCGAATACTGTTAATTTATGGTTGTGTGTGCAGCATTGTGTCCTTTGTATCACTATCACCAGAAGCATTAAGTTATTTTGATTTGTTCCGTAATTTTCTGCTTACCTAGTTTAATTCAATCAATTTATATATGAATGTTAATCAAAGTTCACATCTAGTCTTATCTTTTAGAGAGAAAGTGTCAATTGATTATGCACGCTTTCTTGATGAAGTTTGTCCTTAAAATATTCTTCTTGTGGCATTTTGTTAAATAAACTTTCATATCAACGGAAAATATTAAATAGTAATGATGTGAACCAATGAATGTGACAATGATCTTGGGCGAGATACTTAATAAGTCCACATTTTTGGTTATTACGTGATAAAGATTAAAATAAGGTGATATTTGATATTTTTTTCTACACTTAAATTTTTAGTTGGATAGAGTTACCCGACACTCGTACTAGTCAAAGATAACAAATAGTTATAAAAAATCAACACTGACGAGCAACATAACAAATCAATTTCGATCTTAGTCATAATGTGGATTTTATTTAATATTCGAGTGTCATCATAATATTTGTAAATAGAGGTATTGTTACTAAGATGGTGTAGCATTATCATTTTTCTACTGGATAGGCAAAACACAGTGTTATCATTTGCTCTATTCTTCTCTTAGAATGTCATGTGTTGTTAGCTTTTCCCTCTAGATATAAATGCTCTAATGCTTTTAATTAAGCAAGAGAAATAGAGACTTCAACTGGTATATCATACTGTGGATAACAATAAATATCACTGGTGCGTCATACTGTGGATATTAATTATGTCATACAGCGACGTAAAATATTTTACCTTTGTGGCGACTGCACTGAAAACAACTACATACAATTATTACTTTTCGTGGCGACTTTTATGACCGCCATTTCAAATGGTGACATACAAATATGACTAAAAATTCTCTATATTTTCTAATAGAATATAAATCTCTAACAAGGCTAAACTCCTAAAAATCATGGACCTGAAGTAAACGTACTAACAAGACAAACAAAATTTTAAATTATTGATGTCACCTATATAGATTTTTTATTAAATTTATATGTGATTTTAGATCTACCTTGTCCCTATTTTTTTTGAAAGAGCACTCGAAGAAAATATTATATTTCATACTTACATCGCCGAAAAGAAACTATTACAAATCAACTATTAGAAGAAATCATGTTGAGAGAAAAAGTCACAGAAGACCTCTTTAGTGCCCTTATGTCTAAATTATTCATTATTCATTCAAATTTTACAAGTTTGATCAAATACTAAGTTCAAAAAGAATTGATTTGAGGATTTAAAAAATTTCTAACACCGAGACTTCCCGGAGCTTTACTCAATACTACCCCAGTTTCTTTTGATAAATTCAAAGAAATTCATTTACGTGCACCAAGACACATGCGGAGACAAACAAATATAACTTTGGGGCGACTTTTAGGCTTGCCACTGAAAATGGTTTACTTTTGGTGGCGACGTTTTGTTATCGTCACTGCAAAAAGGCGAAATATAAATCGTACCTTTTGTGGCGACGTTTGGGTCGCCACTGAACACGGCGGCGTACAAAAACTCCCTTTCGTGGCGCTATTTTGGGGTCACCACTGAAAATGGTTGCATACAATATTATCCTTTGGTGGCGACTTTTAGGGTCGCCACTGAAAAGGCGATATAAAATTGTACCATTTGTGGCGATGTGTTGGAGTCACCACTGAAAATGGCTGCATGCAAATACTCCCTTTTTGTGGTGACGTTTGGGGTCACCGCTGAAAAAGGAGACACATAAATATTATCCTTTGTAGCAATTTTAAGGGTCGCCACTGAAAATGGCTACATAGAATTTGTGACGATTTAAAAAAAATTAAGAAAAAAACAAGAATGTTAAGACGTTCTGTTCAAAATTTAAGAAAAAGCCAAAACTAGGGGGTCGAACGTGTTTTTAGCAGCTCTTTTTAAAAAATATCACAATGTAACCCTAACAATAATGAGATGTATATAACGCAAAAAGGTATTATTTGTATAAATATTAATGTGTAAACCTTAAGCTAGTCGAGCATCAAAGGCTGCTATTTGATTGAACAACTCTGTTTTCATTATACGTAGAAGGACTTCTTTTTAGTACAAATGATTACCGTAGCACTACCTTGGCATCATAGAAAATAACTCTAAGAGTTTGTTTGGCCAAGCTTCTTGGAGACCAAAAATATTTTTTTGAAAAATTTAAGGTGTTTGGCCGAGACGAATAAGTGCTTTTGAGCAGCAACAAAGATAATTTTTCTGTTTTTGGAGAGAAACTACAAATTCTAGCTTGTTCAGCAGAAGTAAAAAATTAATTTATTCAAGACAAAAATAACCTTACAATAAATTTATATTTTTCAAATTATTCGACATTAATTTAACATTTTTCTTTTACTTTTCCTTTTCTTTTTTATTTCTACTATGCCTTTTTTCTCTCTTTTTATTAAAATCATATTTTTCTTCTCTTTCTCCTATTCCTAAGAGTAGATTTTAAATTTATATTTGAATGATGTATTTTGATATATTCATATTATCATATAAACAATAAGTAATACCAAATACTCAATGTTGCTGCTTTAAAATAATTATATTTTATATTGATCGTAATTTTAATTTATATTTTTACTTTACGTTTCATATTTTAATTGAATTTTTTGTTTTATAAATATTTAATTTTTTTATTTTTTAAATAATATTAATTGCAAATTGAACATTTACTGTCTTTTTTCGTAATTTGATACCTAAAAGTATTTTTTGAAAAGATTGATCAAACACAATGAACTTGCAAAAATCACTACTCAAATGAATTGATCAAAAAGTATTTTTGAACTTTTAAAAAAAAAACAGTTTTTGATAGCTTGACCAAACGGGTTCTAAGCTTGAGTCAATTCTTATATATTTTATGTACTGAAATTGTTAGAATAGCAAATGGTCACCCAATATTCGGCTAAGCCTATGTGTCCCACTTAATATGCCAGAAAAATAGCTCTCTGACATTTGAAAAAATTGCATGGACTCCCTATTTGCTCGCCCCCTCTTTAACTTATACTCGTTTTATTTTTTCGTTTGTATCCGTACCCAATTTTTTGTTAAAAGCGTTTTAAAAAGACGATTTTGCTCTTCTTTAATAAAAGACTATTGACAAAACTGTAGACTGCAAGGCAAAACTTCAGCATGTTTTGGTATGAAATTTTAGCAAATGAACTAATAATTTCAGCACGCATTACAAAAAACTAATTAGAAAATTACATACTGCAAGACAAAAACTTAAGCATGTTTAGTCTAAAGTTTTAGCAAATGAACTAAAAAACTTCAGCTTGTTTAGACTGAAGTTTCGGATAAAACTCATGACAAAATTGTAGACTGTATGACAAAACATCACCATGTTTTGGTATGAAATTTTAACAAATGAACTAAATAACTTCAGCATGCATTAGCAAAAACTCATTAGAAAATTACATACTGCAAGACAAAAACTTAAGCATGTTTAGTATGAAGTTTTAGCAAATGAACTAAAAAATTTAAGCATGTTTAGTCTGAAGTTTTAGCAAATGAACTAAATAACTTCAGTATATTTAGACTGAAGTTTCGGATGAAACTCATGACAAAATTGTAGACTGCAGGATAAATAACTTCAGTATGCTTTAGCATGAAGTTTTAGTTTCAATGTGAAAAAACTTCATGCTATATTAGCATGAAGTTTTAACTTCAACATGAAACAACTTCATGCTACATTAGCATGAAGTTTTAGATTCAAGGTGAAACAACTTCATGCAAGTGTGATTCTGAAGATGAATCTGGACAAGTTTCTGGATTTTTGATAAAGTGGCCGAGAGGAGAGGAGGAGATCTTTTTTCACGAATGAGATTGCAGATCACGCGATTAATGCATGATGCAGGTTTTATATCTTTTGTCAGTGGTGTAATTTGTCATATTATTACGAATTTTTTGTCAGTTGACTACCAAATCAATAATTTTTAAAAATAGGGTACAAGTTTAAAGGTACACAAATATTGGGTACGGCTGCAAATCCGTGACATTTCAAGGAACAAGCAGTTAAGCCCGTCATATTTTCTGAATTCTAGTGGTCGGGGAGGCCCATAAGATTCTTGGCCAACTTAAAAATTAGATTTCCATATATGCGTAGATCCCTTGGCCAAAATATTGCAGAAATATGATACTTTTGGGTGGACAGAATTTGAATTTCAAGTTCAAACGTTAAAAGTGTTGCCTATGGGATAAACAAGGAGCAACACTTGTATTGAAATTATGCCCATGAAACACGCAGAGATAAAAATTCAAAATCATCCAAGAACTATTTGTGTACTTTACCCAAATCTGATCGCCTGATGCTCTTGATGAAGCAGAAAAGCAGAATTGACAATGGGCTATATCATAGGTTGTTCTTAGGTTAATGGAGGCCAATGTCTCAGCTGCTCAGGTCCATTGGGCGGAGCTACTTCCGTATCTTTTTGGACTCAGATAGCCTTCACTCTACGCCCCCTGCAGCTGTGCCTGCGAGCAATTCCATAGCTAGCTTGTTAGTTACACTATAATAAACGTGTAACAATAATTTCAACAATAGTAGTGAAGTATAATTTGGTAAATCCGATTTTATAAAAACGACTATAAATTGCATTTGTTAATTGCGACTTATAAATTCTCATTTGTTAATTTCGAACTTCTAAGTCAGCATTTGTTAATTACGACTTACACTTTCTTTGCATAACTGCTTATTTAGATTTGATATCATTTTTCTTAATAAACGTGATGTTTGGACTAGCTTATAGGTATCTTGATTAATTTTACGTGATACCCGGTTATTTCTCACCAACACAGGTATCATATTCCTTTGTCCACCAAAATTTGGACAGATAAGAAAAGATCGCATAGTGTTTTTTGATTCTGTTAGAGTTTGAACATAAAATTTCAGAGGCCACATACTTACCCTTAAATGACCTTTTTATCATTCCTTACATCGTGCCATAGCCACAAACCAAGAAAGTGCTTGAAGATAAATTGCTTGAAGTGGAAGTGAACGACGCTTTCCCAAAAAGTAAGACGTTGAAAGTCAAATGGGGGACTAATGCTCAACTCAAAGACACACACAGAAAAAGAGAGAGAATGTGGAAAAAGGCAAAGCAAAATGCAGACTGCCTGGACATGTGAGACCACATGAATCTCGATAAAGATGATTCAATGGTCGTCAAAGGGGAGCAATTATGTCTTGGCTTTTTCTCAGTGGTTTATTAATTTTCCATTTAGATTCTGTAGACAAAAGAGTGGAAGATCTTGTCTTGAACACTTAAATATAAATTTTTCTTTTAGTTTCTGGGGCCTTTCAAGACCATTAATCTGAAATGAACAATGAATTTCTACCCCCATGATAAAAGAAGACAGATGAGAGCGGGTCAAAAAGAATGATTGTCAGACTTCTAGGTAAAACATATATTAGAAAGAATAGAAAAGTGAGAATTATATAAGACAGCACGAGTTGCTTTTGAATTTGAAGTGACGTAGCTGGTCCAAGAGATAAATGAGATTTATTGGACCAAAACGGACAATATGTGTCAGTGAATTTGGACTACATGATACACCATTTCTCTCCTTCATAGTTACTATAGTAAACAGAATACTTCACCAAGCAAATTTTTATGGCATTAGAAGTGACCACCCACTTATGTCTGAAGCATGTGTCAACGTGTTATGTCTCCAACACTAGACACTCTTTTAAGTACTAAAGGAGGATTTTGATGGCATTTTGTTAACGCCCTTCGGCCAGAAAATATGCCTCGTCTCTCGTTGGTTAATTGGTCACCAGTTTTTCTGATCCACAAATTTTGTTTAGTGGTATCTCCTAGAGATCATCTCTTGTGGTTAGTTGGGGTTCAACACATGCACTTAGATCCTATACAGATGAGTAGCTATGATTTGAATTTTATGAGTTCGTAATCTAGTTAATTTTAAGTTATTAAATTTAAAAATTAATAATTTGTACACATAGTTAATAGGTTTAATTTAACACTACTAAAAAACTGTAGGAAAAAATAAAATCGACCGAAGTCGGCCGGAAACCAAGTAAATTGGTCGAAAAATTCAAATAACAAATTGTACATAAATATACCGACCATAATCGGTCGGACAACGTTGTCCTGCAATAAAAAAAAGTCTTCTTTATTTGACACATTTGAACATTCCGATCGACTGCGGTCGGAAATGGTCAATCTTTAACCAAGCCTTGTCAGACTTGCATACTTTCTACCAAAGAAAAGTTTAATAAATTTATTTTCTAGAATACTGATCAATGTCGGTCGGAAATTTTAATTTATTTTTTCCCGCCCAGTGTCAATTATTTTTTTCGATAACAAAAAATTATTTTTAAAATAATAATAAAGTTACCGACCGATTTCGGTCAGTATTAGTGGTCAAAATGGTCAAACACTTATAGATTATTGTTATTTACATTCTACATATATATAACATCCTAAATCGTATATATATTTATATATATATGCGCGCGCGCACACACACACACACATATATATATATATATATATATATATATATATATATATATATATATATATATATATATATATATATATATATATATGTGTGTGTGTGTGTGTGTGTGTGTGTGTGTGTGTGGGGGGGGGACACATACATATATATACACGCGCGCGCGCACACACATATATTCCCCAATTAGTACTAATTGATCAATGGATCAATTGGAAATTTAATTATATTCGATTAACTTATGATATATTTTTTCTCACTTTATTTAACCTAGAACATGCATCATTCTTGATTTTAACTGGCAAGACGCTTGGGCATATTGACGACCTTAGTAAATTAATATTGAGTTTTAACGTGAGAGTGATCGAGTCTAAGTATTGGCATCCAAAACGCTATAACACATTTTAAAATAAAATGTATAGTGCTATAAGATGTAGTGCTATATTAAAACTTAAGTTGTAGCAACAACAATATATACTCGGTCAAATCACATGATATGTTACAATTTAGGATGTTACGTATATGTAGATACAAAAACAACAATAACATACCCAGTATTATCCCACATCGTGGGGTCTGGGGAGGGTAGTGTGTACGCAGACCTTACCCCTACCTTGTGAGGATAGAGAGGGTATTTTCAATAGACCCCCGGTTCAGGAAAGTATAAGCACCACATTAATAAAAATATATACAAGAAGAGACAGTACGAAAAAGACATATAAAAGCAGAATAAAAATAACAAGATAGTTAACAATGAAAGAAAATAATGGTTAGTCATAAAAACCTACTACGAACAAAAAGCGAGACTATGTGCCAATACTACTGTTATGAACACCCTAGAATATCTACTCTACTACCCTAATTCTCGACCTCCATACCTTCATATCAAGGGTCATGTCCTCGGTCAGCTGAAGTTGCGCCATATCTTGCCTAATCACCTCTCCCCACCTCTTCTTTGGCCTACCTCTACCTCTCCGTAGGCCCTCGAATGTTAACCTCTCACACCTCCTCACCGGGGCGTCTGTGCTCCTCCTCCTCACATGACCAAACCACTTAAGTCGCGCTTCTTGTATCTTGTCCTCAATAGAGGCCACACCCACCTTGTCGCGAATAACCTCATTTTTATCCTATCTAACCTGGTGTGCCCGCACACTCATCTCAATATCCCCCATCTCTACTACCTTCATCTTCTGGGCATGAGCGATCTTGATTGGCCAACACTCAGCCCCATACGACATCGTTGGTCTGACCACCACTCTGTATAACTTACCTTTAGGTTTCAATGGCACCTTCTTATCACACAAAACACTGAAAGCGAGTCTCCATTTCATCCTTCCCGTCCCAATACGATGCATGACATCTTCATCAATCTCCCCATCCCCCTAAATAATAGACTCAGGGTACTTAAAATTTCCTCTCCTAGGGATGACCTGCGAGTCCAGCCCCACCTCTTCTTCCCCTCCTTGAGTCTCGCTACTGAACTTACATTCTATGTATTTTGTCTTGGTCCTTCTTAACTTGAAACCTTTAGACTCCAGGGTCTTTCTCTATACCTCTAATTGTGCGTTCACACCATCTCGTGTCTCGTCAATCAAAACAATATCATCTGCAAATAGCATCCACCACGACACCTCTCCTTGGATGTGGCACGTTAGTACGTACACCACATGAGCAAACAAAAAAGGGATGAGTGCCGACCCCTGAAGTAACCCCATCATAACCGGAAAATGGTCCAAGTCCCCCCCCCCCCCACCATCCTCACTTGGGTCTTTGCTCCATCACACATATCCTAAATCAACCTAACGTAGGCAACAAGTACACCTCTAGCCTCCAAACATCTCCACAAAACCTCTATCGGAACTTTATCGTATGCCTTTTCTAAGTCGATGAACACTATATGCAAGTCCTTCTTTCTCTCTCTATACTGCTCCATCAATTTCCTAACAAGGTGGATAGATTCTGTAGTCGAACGCCCCGGCATAAACCCAAACTGGTTCTCAGAAATAGACACACTCTTCCTCGCCTTTAGCTCTACCACTCTCTCCCACACTTTCATCGTATAACTAAGCAGCTTGATACCCCTATAGTTATTGCAATTTTGGCTATCACCCTTGTTATTATATACAGGAACAATCGTGCTCTATTTCCACTCTTCGGGCATCTTCGTCATTCTAAAAATGACATAAATAACCTAGTGAGCCACTCGAAGCCTGCCTTGCCCGCACACTTCCAAAATTCCATCGGGATTTCATCCGGCCCGGTCGCTTTGCCCCTGCTCATTTTAGGCATAGCCCCCTCAACTTCATCAACTCTAATCCGCCTACAATACCCAAAGTCACAACGACTCCCGGAGAGTTCCAAATCACCCAGTACAATGCTCATGTCCCCCTCCTTGTTCAAGAGACTATGGAAGTAGGTCTGCCATCTCCGACGGATAAGTCCCCCCATCCAACAAAACTCTACCTTTTTCGTCCTTAATGCACTTCACTTGGTCCAAGTCACGCACCATACTTTCTCGCGCCTTAGCTAACCTGAACAACCTCTTATCCCCGCCTCGGCCCTCGAGTTCCTCATACAAACGACTAAAAGCTGCAGTTTTGGCCGCCGTAACTGTTAGCTTTGTCTCTTTCTTAGCAAACTTATAATGCTCCCTATTCGCCCTCTTCTCCTCCTCGTCTACACTTTCCACTAGCTTCAAATATGCTGCTGTCTTGGTTTACTCTTTTCCTTGCACCTCTCCATTCCTCTACCAGTCTCCCTTGTGACCACCAGAGTAACCTTTTGAGACACCTAATACCTCTCTCGCGGTTTTCCTAATGCACTGCACAGTCATGGTCCACATAGAACTTGTGTCCCCACTACTCCTCCAAGCCCCCATAGTCAACAGCTTGACCCCCAACTCCTCCGCTATAGCTTCCGTCAAGGCTCCCCACTTGATCCTATGTTGGTTATACATTGCCCTATTCCTCGTGATCTCAAGATCCATTACCAGGAGCCTATGAAGGATCGAGAGGTTCTCACTCGGGAGGACCTTGCAATCCGTGCAAAGACCTCTATCGGACTTCCTACAAAGTAAATAATCACTCTGAGTCTCGGACACCGAACTCCGGAAGGTGACCAAGTGCTCCCTCTTCTTCGGAAAACTCGAGTTTGCTATCACCAAATCAAATGCTCTAGAAAAGTCCGGTAAAGACGTTCATCCTCCGTTTATATCTCCAAAACCAAAGCCACCATGCACATCATCATACCCCTCCCCCTCCCAGACGTCTCTCCAATGTAACTGTTGAAATTTTCTTCTATGAAAAGCTTCTCGGTATGCGGGATACCCCGCACCATCTCATCTAAATCCTCCCAGAAATGCCTCTTGACTTCCTTATCCAAGCCTGCTTCGGGTGTGTATGTACTGATTATATTCAAAGTAAAACCTCCAACAATTTGCTTAATAGTCATCAGCCTGTCATTCACCCTCCTAACCTCCACCAGTAGTTCACGGAGGTCCTTATCAAACAAGATACCTACCCCGTTCCTGCCCCACACCCTCCTAGAATATCATAGCTTGAACCTGTCTACATCTCGCACCTTATCTCCAACCCACCTAGTCTCATGTACACAAGCTATATTAATCTTTCTTTTCTCGAGAATCTTCGCTAATTCTACAGATTTTCCAGTCAAAATCCCTATGTTCCAAGACCCCACTCTCAATCTAGTAGCTCCCTTAGCCTCTTATCCCCTTACCTCCCCCTCCCTCCCGCACACCCCCCTCCCCCTCCCGCTGATACCTCCGAGGACAAGACCTTACCCTACTATCGTTCACCAAAGACACTATATTCTAGGAGTCACTACGCAAGCACTATCCTGAAAACAAGCGACAAAATAAAATGAATTACCGAAATATAATCTACACTAAAGGTCGCAAAACAGGTGAAGAAATAAAATAAAGGAACTAACGGAAACTATGATCTACAACTGAATGTCATCAAAACAGGTGAACAAATAAAATAAAGGAACTAAAGAAAACTAATAATCTACAACTAAAGGACAGAAAAATGGGTAAAGAAATACAATAAAGGAGCTAAGGGGGAGTATAATCTAGAACTAAACGTCAAAAAGAAAATGTGCAAAACTAGAGCATAACTACTAGGGGATATATGAAATAAAGATTCAAAATAAAGATGTAAACAGGTAGATAACAATATAAACAAGTAGGCAAAGCTATCACTAATGCAATTAATTTGACAATGTAGAGCAAATACTAACTAAAGCTTTAAGAACAAAATAGGCTGGCAAGGAGATACAATTACGTTAAAATATCAAACTATTGAAATATCAAAACAATAGAGGAACAATAAAACCTGGATTGCAACCCTTGGAGTTAACGGAAATCTGGCCGGCGGTGGATTGCGACGAGCTGACTGCAATTGAAAATTTGAATGGCACTAAAGAAACTGAGCAAGGAGGGGTGTAATCCAATCGTAGAGTGATTCTTGTCTTCTTCAAGATGATTAAGAAAATGGTCGTCCTTTTTGATTCTCTGATGTTGAACAAGAACCCTTAATTTCTAATTAAATAAATTGTCAACCTTTTAAGCCTCTGAGCAATTTCAAGGAAAATCCGGTGACCGGAAGATGGTGATGACATCAGAAACCGATGAGAGAGAGAGAGAGAAACCAGACGAACACCAAACGGAATCGTATCAGCTGATTCTCTTGACGAACTCACGATTCTTCAACAGGCTTCAGTCGGCACTAAGGTTTCAATCCGGGCCGAGTACGAACAACATCCAATTCAAATTTATTGACAGAAAACGCAGAGAGTTTAGACGTATGGAATTGAATCAAAGCACTGATTCTTCTAAAGTACGCACATAGCAGGGAACACGAACACATCTTGAAATTGCGACGGAAGCCTAGACCAATACGATACAGTGAACCGATAATGGGTGTTTTACCTAGTTGAAGAAGAAGATGAAGATGGAAGAAGAAACAGAGAAATAGAGGAAGACGCTAAATAGTGAATCTCTTTTATATATATGTAGATAACTAATAAAATATTAAATACATATATATGTGTGTATGTGTGTGTGTGTGTGTGTGTGTGTATATATATATATATATATATATATATATATATATATAAATATTTAGGATATATATAGTCCTTAATTAAAATTATTTTTGACTATTTCACTAAATACCGACTAACTTCGGTCGCTTATTTTAATAAAAAAATTGAAAAAATAAAAATCAACCGATTTTGGTCGTTTAGTTTATGTTCAAATGGTCAAATATTCACTTAAATGTACCGTCCGCCTTTTCCGACCGAAGTCGGTCGGAAATCTGTAAATTAGAGCCCCAACGACGGGCTTTCTTCCCCATTTTTCTATTTTCTCTATCTCCCATTCTCTCCTTCACCCTACTCCATCCTAAAGTGATTTCACCCAAATCCCACCCAAAATCTATTCCTACCTCTATTCTCCCCCAAAATCTATTCCTACATCCATTCTCCCCCAAAATCAAAGTCCCCATCATCCCCATCTCGTCCACCGCCGCCGCCGCCGCTGCCACCTTCTCCGTCGCAACTGTCTCACTTTCTTCTCCTCCACCACCACTTCTTCGCTGCCCCCGCTGCTTCCACCACCCACCTCACTTCTAACCACTACTCAACCGCCGTTGCTTCCACCACCTGAAGGTTAGTCACCAATATTTTTTTAAAGTTACTTTAATTCTTAAATTTAGCGTTTAATTTATTGTTCTGTTAGTATTTATTGCTTTTCGAAATTTAGGGTTTATTGATTTAGGGGGCACTAATATTGTTCTATTAGTATTTATTGCTTTTATTAGTATTTATTGCTTTTAGAAATTTAGGGTTTATTGATTTAGGGGACACTAATATTGTTCTATTAGTATTTATTACTTTTAGAAAATTAGGTTAACTAATTGTGTTAGTCTAATTGAATGTGTTAACAAATTATAATTGAATGAGTTAGTCTAATTGAATATTTTAACAAATTATAATTGAATGAGTTAGTCTAATTATAATTAATGCTAGTGTTATCTATCTTGAAAGTCTTTCAATTATATTGCCCGTTAATGGTCTAACTGAATTTTAAAAGAACTTATTTAGGGATATATGAGAACTTTAAAATTAATATGCACTCAAATTATTTAAATTAACTACTTTGTAACTAAAGTTTTTTTATCTAACTTAATTCTATAAATTAATTTGAATAATCAATTAATATAACATGTAATTTATTTGTTCTTTGTGTAGATGGAACATCGTAGTTGGATGTATAATATGAATTATCATAATCGTCGATTTTTAAGGGAGGAATTTATAGAAGGGGTTAAGGAATTTATTAGGCGTGCAATGTCAGTTGAACCATTTTGGATTAGAGGGATGATTAGGTGTCCTTGTACGAAGTGTAAGTGTTTGAATTTTTTGGGTTCGGAGGATGTTACAGCTCATCTTTATAGAAAGGGGTTTATGCATAATTATTTTGAGTGGACTAGTCATTGAGAGGTTGATGGTAGTGATGGTGTATTTCATAACATAGTTGTTGGTGAAAGTAGTATGTCGGTGGAGAATAATCAACATCCTAGATACCATAAAATGGTTGAGGATGCTTTTAGGATGCACTTCGTGTTGAACCCCATGAAAGTGTTCAACAAGTTCCTAACAAAGAGGCAGAATATTTTTATGAACAGTTAGAGGCCACTAGTCATCCACTATGTGAAGGGAGTATGCACTTTCAGTTGTATGTTGCAGTTAGATTATTAAGTATCAAATTAGATACCAATATTTTTCAAGCGGGAATGAATTTTTTCATTGGCCTTATGAGTGAATTAGTTGACCCAACTTTCAACATACTTGAAGATTTCTATAAGGGCTCTCGTCTATGAAAATCGATTGTTGTGAAGATGGTCAATCGGTAAAATTTATTTATTACTTCTTTCTTTTTGCTGAATTATAATAACTAGTCTATTTAATATAATTGCTATGTTGCAGGTTCATACCTAGTCATCAGACTACAAAGATAAGCACTGAAGTTCTTGGCCAGTTGTATGATGTACCCTATGTGGCTTGGAGTGATTTTTTACCAAAGCTCGTGGAGCAATTTTTCAACCAATTTAAGGTTTTAATACAATTATTATCTATTTAAGCATTATATTAATAATATTTTTATCTGACGTTACACACTTCTTTTACAGACTAAGTGTGCATGAGAGGACCGGCATAACAGCATCATTCTTGCCAATTTTGAGTTCAAATGCCATAAGAGACTATCTGATTCCTTCTGTTCTGCTCGGAAGAAAAACAAAAAGCCTTCATGATTTTTACCGCATTTATGGGAGGATCCACTGAGGCAATGGGCCACTGAGGATTTCGAGAAGAGGAATGAACAAGGAAAGAAGGGTCGAGCACTGAGAAGGGTGACTCTTTGTACTATATGGGTGCAAGGAGCATGGGGACTACGAGGAGACTACTGGTAATTCCTTAAAGCATATAAATCTATTTTTTATCGAACTATATTTATTTTAATTTAGTTAACTAGTTTTATTATATTTGTAGGAAACAAATATAGGAGGAAGCTGACTCATGATAAGTTCTTCATGGAGACTCACATCCAGAAGAAGAAGGCACCGACAGATCCAAGAAAATGGGTCGAGAACCGGACGGAGAATATATAAGTTTTATAACTACTATAACTTAAAATTAATATTTATAATATTATATAGTTAATAATTTACTACCTTCTAAATAAAGGGTCGATGTAAGACTACTGTGGAGGATTACAGTCAGAGATTACCACCGAATAAGTAAGGCGACCCACCTTCTATTTCAGACGAAGAAGCGCAGAAGATATGGTTGGATGTTATCAGTGATCCTAAAAAGGGGACAGCATACGACCTTTCAGAGAGATCATTTCGGCGCTACAGGGCTAGATAGCAAGATATAGGGACTTCCGCCTAGGGCGAGGCACTTGATAGGTCGATTTTCTCAGCTATGGAGAAGAAGATCATAAAGTTGTCACCAAAACTTGAAAAGGCAAAGGCTAGAGAAGAAAAAAAAGATAAACAATTTGATAGTATTCAAGGCCAGCTAGAAAAGAAGGACCAATAATCTAATATCCGTCAAGTTCAGCTGGCCAATCTTTTTACTAGTGGTGCTTTTCGATTCTCCGGTCTCGTGAGTCTTCCCTAGATGCTAATCCTTCTCGTCATGATCCTTCGAATCATGTCGATGATGAATCTTCTAGTAGTGGAGACGGAGATGATATAATAGAAAACACTCATTGAATGATGTTTATATTATACTTGAAGTTTTAACTTGTGAAAAGTTTAGTTGTTAGAATTTTTGAAACTCTATAAATGTTGTTAATATAGTTTGGTTAGTTGTTATTATTGTTATTGGTTGAATGGCAGTATTGTAATGCTGCCATTATAGGTTGTTATTGGCCGTTGGCAGGTGGTGCAGGTGTAAAATAGTCATATTCTGCCAAAGTTTTACCCAGAAAACTGACCGCATATCGACCAAAGTCGGCCGAAAATGTTAAAATTAAATTCCCAGAAATTCAACATTACCGACCGATTTCGGTTGGTGTAAGCAATAAAAAATTTCCAAGTTTTGAAATTACTGACCGAAATCGGTCGGAATTTATGTTTTTAAATTTAATATATTTTATTATTTCCGACCATCTTCGGTGGGAAATGTATAATTTTTTAAAAATTAAAATATCGACTGATATAGGTCTCTAATGTGAAAAATAATTAAAAATTATTTCCTAGAATACTGACCGATTTCGGTCGGTATTTATAGTTTTCCAACATCTAGTGTCACATAATTCGGTCAAACTATGGTTGAATTTACCGACCGATTTCGGTCGGAATTTCCGACCAGCTTTCAGTCGATAGACGTTAGCGACCACTCATTTTTTGACGAACTGAAGTCGGTCGGAAATCGGTCGGTATTCCTTAGATTCTGACCGATTTTGGTCGGAATCTCTGATCGGCTTCGGTCGCTAGACGTTAGCAGCTAACCACTCCTTTTTTGACGAATTGAAGTCGGCCAGAAGTCCGTCGGTATTCCTTAGATTCCGACCGATTTCTAGTAGTGTAAGCTACTGAGTTCGGTCGAGCTGTAAGCTATACTCTAACTACTCCCTGGCCCTATGAAGCACAAGAGTGGAGCTACAAAAAGAAGATTTAGTGTGAAGTTGTGGGAGAAAAGGATTGCTTGAGAAGGACAAGAGAGGATGGTGGAGAATGAAGAGAATATGGGAGAGTAGTGAAGGAGATCTCCTGGCCTTGAAGATAAAGAACACTACTGGCCTCTATTTTTTCCATTTATGCTCTCTTAAAATTCTTTTCAATCATTTTTCCTGTGCATAGTTACTCATATGAGTTAAGTTCACTAAACTCAAGGTATATAAATTTTTATCAGATCTATAAGTTAATTTTTGACAAATAATTCTTCATAATGAACCTGATATGATTACTTAAAAATAGCGTAATACTTGTTAAAAGCAATTTAATTTAACTGATGGTATAAAATTGTTTAAAACTACTGTTAGTATATAAGTGTGTGTATATATATATATATATTTTAAATCCACTTATTATAATTACTAAACATTAATGTCCGAGAATGTACTACGCTCCACGGTAGCGGAGACACCTAGCAACTAATTAATGGTAGCAGTTATATATATATATATATATATAAAAAAAACTGCTTTAGAATAAATAATAGGAGTATATATTATATATACAAATTAAGCTCATGTACAAGCTAAATTTTAATAGTGGAGCGACATAATTTTTACTAATCTTATTTTCGTTACTACAGTCAGACCACTATATAACAACATCCTTATATAATAATATTTTTTTATAAAAGTCAAGCTTTTTCGGAATCAATTTTTATGTTATGTTATAATATATGTTCTTTATAATAATACTTCGTTATAATATCTAAAAATATTTGGAACAAACGTGAATGTTATAGAAAGATTTGACCGTATATATCTTATGCATCAAGATCTTGCTTAGTGATTCAACACAAATTCAGTACGTTTTGTGGACCTCGCTATCCTTTAAACCATACAACTTGCGGCATCCAGGTGGTTGGGTGGGGTACAACTTTCAATGTCATCAGTATCCCATTAGTAACGCACCCAAAATTATGGGCAATGTGTCCAACTGTAATCGCTATTTGTTAGGATCGATCTCAAACGCTTACCATTATGCCAAAAGTTATAGCTAATAGCCGTAACTTTATTTCTTAATTACGTCCACCAAACAAAGTATCATGTTCGACCACGACTCTGATTCGGACCATCCCCTCCCCTTGTGAGCCTTGCCATAGACATGCTGGTGGTGTTACCCAACACAATTCTTACTTAAAATCGTTTTTGATTATTGTATATATACATTTTTTTATAAAAATATATAGGTTATTTACAATTATACACATGATAAAGAAACTATAAAGAAATTAACTTTTGTAGAACAGTATATCCAGTGACGTCCCTTGTTAAAAGTTGTCTCCATCATTGTATCCCATGACACATCCTTTATTGCTCCATATAGAGAGGAATATTCTTCTGATGCAATAACAGTATTTCCACGTCTTAATGGGAGGGTCCTAGCTACTTGTATTGCTAACTCAATTATAGAGCAAATGAGTCATGCGAGCAGTTGTGTCTCTCTACAATATAAATATATACTACACTTAACAATGAAACAGATTCCAAATTTTAATTTAATAGATTCAATCTTTGAAATTATATGTTCAAATTTAATTTTTTTTTACAATTTTATTATTTTTTACATATGCATTTATGTTGCGTGTACAAAATATTAAATTCAGTTGAATCCGTAGCTCTAAGGTTATTTCGGCCTATGAATAAATAAACAAATAAAGAAGAACATTTTCATCTATTATTAGACTTCAAGCCGATCACTGGTCAAAATCTGATGCATCCTCTGTAGTCATATAACGCTAGCCATTTGCAATTCGGATACGATTGTCGTTATTTCATCTGACTTTCAGAGGAATGGAAAGCTCACTGATTTTGCTCCCAATGTTCTTAAAGGGTCCCATTAAAGTCAACCAAAAATAATGTGAGCAAAAGGAATCATTAGGTCAATGAATATGCCTAGTCGACTAAAATAATGTGAGCAAAAGTAGTCATCAGGTTAATGAATATGCCTGGTCGATTTCATAGGCGTTTGCATAATATTTGATAAAAGAGGATAGTTCGGGCGCACGAAATATCTCGAAGACATGTAGGATCTGACGAAGGGCCGTAAGGGGTATAATGTAGGCAGCATACTCTAATGCACCACGGCCCAAATCTATGACTTATAGGTCACAGCAAAATAACTTTATCATTGCTGTAATGTTCCCCTTCTTAAATAATATTTGATTGAAATAGATTATTTTTTAAAAATATTCGAAGTTAATATTGAAATAATGTATATAATGTGCTATGTTTCAACATGAATTTCACCGACTTATGCTCTTATGATATGACCACTGACATATTATGATATGTTAGAAAACTATAATTATTTTTACTGCATGAAAAGATGCCTGTTAAGATAAGACACTTGATGTTTGTAATCGAAAAAGTTAATTAGCATCACTTTGCACTATGTGTGAACGAATATTTTGATAGTTAAGTAAATGGGCCTTATTAGGTGTTTGTTCTCTTAGATAATGATTAAAGATTTTGTGTCTGAAATGATTATACCTTTCAACATATTTCCGATAAGGATCAGTGCCTGAAAAACTTGTGCAACTTACGTTAACTTGTCAAGAGCTACAGCAAATTCAAGCCTATCATCTACTAGTGTAAAAGCAAGTAGAAGTCTCTCATTGGTTTTAATCGAATTACAGACACAATTGATGTTTTAACTTCAATACCATACAAGAGGGGTGATTTATGTGCTACTATTGCGGAATAATAAATGTAGAAATTAAAGAACACAAGAATTTTTACATGGAAAACACCTGGCTCAAAAGGTGAAAAAACCACGACCTACTTCCCACTGGATTTTTCCAAAACTCTTCACTAAATTACAGAGCTAAAAACTACATTTACAAAACACTTTTGTAAACCTAGGATTAACTCTAATCCCGTTGTGGCACACAACCTCTAATTGTTGCGACAACTTCAAGTTAACTCTAACTTGAATACTCTGAGTACCTATTACAATTGCCTCTAAATAAAGCTGAAAGATACACTATAAAAACACCTACTACAATTGAACTAGAATAAAAGACAAACACTTGGAACTGGTTCTTCTATCTGGTTCATGTAGTTTCAGGTTCGCACACTTGAATCACACACGAACTGCTTGCAAAATGCCTTACTATTTTGCTCTCAATTCACGTTTAACTTCTACTTTTGTGCGTCACCTGTAGAATGAGAACATCCTGCGATTTATAGAGTTAGTAGAGTAGAAAATAACTAGAGTTTTAATGCTACTCTTCCTTGGTGGAAGAGTTCTAGTTGATCTCAACCTCTAACTACTCCCTTATCTTGGATAGTGTTCTCTTTGATTAAGGAGTCCTTCTCCTTATCAATCATGCAACCATTTTTCAATTAGGAGATATTAATTAGACCAAGTTAAGCTTATCTCCTTCACGTGCATCCCACGTGCTCAAATCTGCCCGTGTCTATGCACACAAGGGATGGACCTGGTTCATGCCTGAGCTTCCTTTGTCAATCTTCAAAACTAACCTTCACTTAGGTCAACAAATCTCCCATTTTTGATGATAACGAATTCTGTGCTTTTCATAGGCTTAGGCCTTGTTTCAACTTAGCTCAACATCAACACAATGTTAGAATCATTTTTCCTTTTTATCATTTATCATCAAGGACCGGGTTCATTAGGTTATAAACATCATTGTTCAAAGTATAAAGCACAACCTTTTCCCCCCTTTTGGCATCGTTGAAATGTTGCATAAAAATATGTGATTCCTAAATTTTAAAACTTATTCATGGCCATTGGGGCTACTTCAAATGCATTCATGGATTAATCATCAATAATCAAGCTAAGAATTTAAACTATCAGAGAAATATAAACAGACAGTTAGAGCAAAAATCAGCAAATTTTATTGATAGTTGATATGATTCTTCCACAAAACATAAAAAGAAATAAAAATACTGAAAACATGAGCAACCAAGAAACATTCCAAACTGGGTCACTGAAATGTCTACACTGGGCTAGAAGTTTAAGGCTTGGAAGAACTGGGGGCTTGGATTTTGGCTTGGAAAAGTTTCAGCATGTCTTGAAGAATTCCATCATTCTTCTCCTTTTCCCTTGCTAGTTCAGTTTTGAGAGCATCTCTCTCAAACTCTACCTCAGCCAATCGTATCTTCAGCCTTGCTATCTCAGCCTCCTTTTCCCCATTCTCCTACACCAAGGCTCTGACCTTCCTATTGACTGGTGTCTTTTTGGATGAACCGGGTTCATTTGGAGTGGCATGGACCTCATAATCACAAGCAATCAGAGTATTAGCCCCAAAGTGATCTTTGCTTGTAGCCATCTCCCACTTCTTCAGGGGCGCCTTATAATGTGCAAGCACAACTATGAGAATGAAGCCATAGGGAATGGCATGAGCCTTGGAGCCATTGATAACCCTATCAAGAAGCTGGATTATAAATCCAGGCCAGTTAATCTGCCTCCCACTATTCAAGCATTCCATCAAAACCAAGTCCATGAAGTTGGCAATGTGCCTCCTTTCCTACCTAGGCAGAACACACTTGTTAATGAATTCAAATAGCACCTTGTGGGGTGGCTTCATTTCACTCTTGTACACAGCCTTGGGCTCACATTCCTCCTCATTATCGCTGAATTTTCTAGTGATGGCAAGGGCAGTGGGAAGGTTTTCTAGACTTGGCCATTTCAACTTTGTGTAATCATTATACCCCTCAGCAGATACGCCTAGAATCTCACCCAGCTCCTTTTTATCAAAAGAAATTTGCACCCCTTTCACCAGGATGGTAACCCTTCCATCCTTCACTTCAGTTTTTGCCATGAACTTAATAATTTCACCCCTTGCCAACCTGCCATCCATCTGAAGGACCATGTCCTTCCAGCCTTGCACTTCTAATTTCTCCAACAGCAGCACCATCCCTTCCTCCTCCAAATCCCTGAGGAGTCTACCCTTCATAATTGTTCTTTTGCCAAATTTGGCCATCTTGTCCTTTTAGCTATCTGATTCATCTTCATATTCTCCACTCAATTCCTCTTCTTCAGCAATTTTTACTTGTTTGGTTTTTACTGCAGACTTGGTCCTTTTTGCCAGAGTGGATGGTTCCGCAGACTTTGACATAGAAGTAGATTTCTTAGTGGAAGTATTGGCTTTCTTGGGCTTGGGAGTCTGAACCTCCACTTCTGCAATCACATCTTCATCTTGATGGACCAAGTCCATCTTATCAACATCAACAGCCTTACCAGGCTCACCTACCTTCTTCTTCCCTTTGTCCACCTTTGTTTTTTGTTTTCTTCTAAGGCTCTTTGCAACGCTGCCTCATTCTGCTTTAGCTGACTTCTTGTGGCTCCTCCTCGTGAGGGAGGACTTTCAACAATGTCAGAAGGGGCATCCTTCCTTTTCTTGTTAGCCCTAGCAGTGCTAGGGGTATTAGCCTTGGAAGTTCTCTTCTTTTTGGGGTTGTAGTTGTCTCCTACTTTCTTCAATAGTTCTGTGAGGGTTTCTTCAACTGATGAACCAGGTTCATCTACATTTTGCCCAAGTTTAACCAGCCCTTTAGCAGCTTCTCCAAACACACTTCCCCCTGTTTTCTTGACACTTTCCTCCACATTATCTACTCCACAAATAGCCATTCTACATGTATCAGGAGTGGGTGAAGAATCAACCACTCTTTTACCCATTCCCCTTTCTTCACTACGAGCATCCTCACTCTCCTTTTCTTTTTCCTTTTTATTTTTACCACCTCTCCTTCTGGACTCAGAAGTTTCTACATCCACCACAGATCCAACCAAAATAAACCTATTCTCCAGATTTTCAGCCAACTCAAAAACGATCGCAGTAGTAGTATTTGGGCTAGAGTTTACCTGTTCAGTATCAGAAGACCCAGTTTCTTCCCCCGCAGTCACAGACTTGAAAGAGTCGTCAGAGTTATGGGGTTCTTGGTTTTGGATAGCTTTTAGTTGTGCCTTTAATTTCTTTGATAACGCACTTCCAGCCACAGTCTTGCGAGCAAGCATTTTTACTCTTCTTTTCTTAGGCTGAGGAGTGGTTGAAGATGAAGATCATGGTGGGGATGTACCAGGGTTATCAGAAGAGTTAGTCATTTTGTGCTTGGTTCTGGAAGAAGGAAGAGAGTAGATTGAAATTTGGAGAATGAAAGAAGATAGAAAGAATTTTCGACGGTTTGAAAATTATAAAGAGAAGGCAGAGAAGATGATGATCAATTTAAAGAAAGAGGGGTAATTAATGAGTAGTGGTAGGCTCATCAGAACCAAGGGGGTAATTAGAAGTCTAATCAAACTGAAATGTCAGTTTTGAATAGACGGTGGAGTCTTCCCTAAAATCTAGGTGTTTTAATTTGGTTAGGATTCTCTTGAACGGAACTGGTTCAATTTAATTGGATAAGTTTAAGAGAAATTTGGACTTAGGTAGAACTCTGCTCATGATTCAAATATTATTATTTCAAATTGTGTAGAGTGTAGAAAATATATTGTGTTATCTAGATGAACCAACATTGATTGATGAACCAGGTTCTTCACTGAAAATCCTCTTATGCATATCTAAATTTGCCAAAATAGAGAAAATATCATTAGAGATTAATGAGTCATTTTAACACATGGCACAAGAGTATACTATTTGTAGTATGAGACTGAGCAAAAATTAATCTAGTTATTTACATAATTTCTAGATTTTCTAACCAAAATTGTTTTTTAAATATATATTTTTCGTTGTGAATTCTGAACTGGTCCTGTTAGGTGATCTTAATCATCCCTAATTCTAACATGTTCCATTCAAAGTGATCTCTACTTAAGACTTTTGTGAAGATGTCAGTTATTTGCTTGTCAGTAGCACAAGATTCCATAGTGATCAACTCCTTTTCATAGTTATCCCTCAAAAGTGATGCCTAACATCTATGTGCTTAGTTCTCTTGTGATGAACCGGGTTCTTGGTCATACTAATTACACTAGTATTATCACAAAAAATAGGGATACAACCAACATCAATTCCAAAATCCTTTAATTGTTATTTGATCCATAACAATTGAGCACAACATGAGGCAGCAACAACATACTTAGCTTCAGCAGTAGATAAGGCCACTGAATTTTGCTTTTTGGTGGCCCAAGACACAAGACATGAGCCAAGAAAGTGTGCCATACCTGAGGTGCTCTTTCTATCCAAAAGAAAACCTGCACAATCAGCATGAACATATCCCACAAGATTGAAATTACTACCTTTTGGATACCAAAGATAAAGATCAGTGGTGCCTTTTAGATATCTCAAAATTCTCTTGACAGCTGTCAAGTGACACTCCTTTGGATTTGCCTGAAATCTTGCACAAAGGCCTACACTGAAAACAATGTCAGGTCTACTAGCAGTAAGATACAACAATGAGCCAATCATTCCCCTATACAACTTCTGATCAACAGATGAACCAGGTTCATCTATATCCAACTTTGTAGCTGTTGCAATAGGAGTGTCAATTTCTTTGGAGTCTTCCATTTTAAACCTTTTAAGCAACTCTATTACATACTTATACTGATGGATCATAGTTCCATTTGAATTTTGTTTAATTTGTAAATCTAAAAAGAAATCAAGCTCACCCATCATACTCATTTCAAATTCACTCCCCATTAGTTTAGTAAATTATTTACTTAACTTATCAGCAGTTGCTCCAAAGATTATATCATCAACATATATCTGAACTACCAAGAGATCTTTACCTTTTTATTTCAAGAACAAAGTATTGTCAATTTTACCCCTCTTGTAGTCATGCTCAAGCAAAAACTTTGATAATCTTTCATACCATGCTCTTGGTGCCTGCTTGAGCCCATAAAGTGCTTTGTCAAGTTTGTACACATGATCAGGACTCTCCTTGCTTCCAAACCGTGGAGGTTGCTTGACAAACACTTTTTCCTTTAGATAGCCATCGAGGAAGGCACTCTTGACATCCATCTGGTGAAGGGTGAATTCCATGTAAGCAGCAAAGGCTATAAGGAGTCTTATTGCTTCCAACCTTACAACTGGAGCAAAGGTTTCATCGTAGTTTGTGCCCTCCTCTTGGCTATATCCTTGAACTACCAATCTTGCCTTGTTCCTTATAACTTTTCCATCTTCATCAATTTTGTTTCTGAAGACCCATTTTGTGCCAATTACTGATCTGTCCAAGGGTCTTGGTACCAGATGCCAAACTTGACTCCTTTCAATTTGGTTGAGTTCATCTTGCATTGCATTTACCTAATCTGTATTCTGCAAAGCCTCAGCAATATTTTTAGGTTTAATAAGAGATAAGAAACCATCAAAAGCACAAAGATTCTTTAATGAAGATCTAGTTTTGATTCCAGAGGTTGGATCAGTAATTATGTTCTCAATGGGATGAGAACTTTGATACTTGTAAGGTTTCACAACCAACTAGTTTCCCCTTGATGTTCTTTCAGTGTTTTGTTGTTGTGGAACAAGTTCATGGACAAGTTACATTGAGGTTTGGGGATCATTTCCTCTTTGTTCTGTTCCCCCTGTCATGTTTCTCTAGGTGGAAGAACCTATTCCGTCATCTGCTCTTTCTTCCAGTGCAGCTTCAGTCTGGGCTGTGGTTTCATTTAAGTTTCTTACCAGCCCAATTGCTTCATTATCATGTTCCCGTCTCTCAGAAAGAATGTTAGTTTCATCAAAAACCGCATGAACACTTTCTTCAACACACATAGTTATTTTGTTATAGACTTTATGAGCTTTGCTATGTGAAGAATATCCCAAGAATACTCCCTCATCACTTCTGGGATCAAACTTGCCTAGGGAGTCTTTACCATTGTCGTGCACAAAGCACTTGCATCTGAATGCCCTAAGATGGGATATATTTAGTTTTCTCTCTTTAAGTAACTCATAGGGAGTCTTCTCAACAAGAGGTCTAGTCATGCATCTCTTTATGATGTAGCATGCAGTATTTACACCTTCTGCCCAGAAGCTATGGGGCAGTTTACTAGAAGGAAGCATAGTCCTAGTCATATCTTCAAGTGTCCTATTCTTTCTTTCAATTACTCCATTTTGTTGTGGAGTCCTAGGAGCAGAAAAATTATGATATATGCCATGCTCATCACAAAATTCAGCAAAATTAGTATTTTCAAATTCAGTGCCATGATCAGACCTAATTGATGCAAGTTGATTACCTAGTTGTTTCTGAGTTTTTCTAACAAAAGAAGTGAACATGTCAAATGCTTCATCTTTAGATACTAAAAACAATGTTCAAGTAAACCTAGAGTAATCATCAACAAGCAACATCACGTATCTTTTACCACATATGCTTAATGTTCTCATTGGACCACAAAGACCCATATGGACCAGTTCCATTGTTCTGGTGGTACTTACCACTTTCTTGCATTTAAAGGAGGATCTTACCTGCTTCCCACTTGCACAAGCCTCACAAACTTTGTCTTCCTTGAACTTGATGTTAGGTAGTCCTATCACCAAGTCCTTGGAGACTAATTTGTTGAGTTGACTCAGAGTTGCATGTCCAAGTCTCTTGTGCCAAAGGAGGGGATCATTGTCCAACACACTTAAGCAAGTGAGTTCATTTTCTAATAGTGTGGACAGATCTACACAAAATATATATATATATATATATATATATTGTTCACTCTTTTTCCCTACAAAACAATCTTGTCAGTGGTAAGATTAATCACAAAGCATTTAGTAGAGGTGAATGCTACCAAGTTACCTCTATCACACAGTTGTGATAAACTAATTAGACTGTATTTTAAGCTGTCTATCAAATAGACATTCTCAATCGAGAGAGAGTCAGTCTTACCTACCTTACCAACCCCAATGATCTCAATTTTCTTCCCATTTTCAAAGGAGACATTACCTCCTTTGAGGTCCTCAAGTGAAAGGAACTGGTTCTTGCTTTCTATCATGTGCTTTGAGCAGCCACTATCCATATACCATATATGGCTGCTCCTTTTCACTTAGACCTGCAAAAGGAAATCAGGGGTTAGTCTTAGGAACCCAAACTAGTTTGGGTCTCTTTCTATAGGCAAAAGGATGAATCAAATTCTTTTTAGCCCAACTTGGCAGCCTATTTTTCCCTTGAGCAAACTTTTTCTTCTTTTGACTAGCCCTTTTTTTTGCAGTGTATTCACTTTTATAGTGACTTGTCTTACCACAGTGTGTGCAAATTTTGTTCTCAGGAAGTGTGAGATACTTACTTTTGGGATCCCATTTAGTTGGCAGATTCCCAAAGCCAATTCCTCTTCTATTGCTACTATGATGTTCCTGTAGCCATGACAGTGCATCGGAGGACCTGTTCCATTTACAAGTTCTGTCTAGTTCATGCTTGACCTTACCTAGATCCTCTATCAAAATTCTTACGTGCTCATCCTTCTTATACAACTCATCTTTTAGTTTACCTACATTTTCTTCTAGAGTGAGTTGTGTGCAATCAGATGTCTTCTTACTTGTTCCTAATTTCAGTTTTAGGTTTTCAAATCTAAGTTCTAGGACATTTGATTCAAATGCATGAACCTGAATCTTTTGAGCAGTATTTTCACTTACAGTCTCACTAACTCTAAGTTCCAGGTTCTTACACTTTGCTTTTAAAATCACACATTCCTTAGACAACTGTTCCTTTTCATTGTTTATATCCTCAGATTCATCAATGAAATCTAGAAGTAACTCAGATATCCTTTCTTTAGACAAAATCTTAATCTTGTCTTTTAGATGGATTATACTTACTTCAGATTCCTCATCGGATTCTCCAATTTCCATTAGTGCTTGTTCATCTCCATCTTCATCATCTGAGTCCTCATCTGAGCTTTCTCCCCAAGTAGCAACCATAGCCTTTGTTGATTCTTTGTTCTTCTTGGGATGAACCTGTTCATTCTTTCTGTTTCTTCGTTCAGCTCTTTCCTTCTTCCATTCAATTTCACATTGAGGGCAGTTTTTGATGTGGTGATCAGTTTTCCACACTTGTAGCAGCCCTCATTGGTCTGTTTTTCAGTAACCCTTGGTTTGCTGTAGCCTCCACTTCTTGAAGCACCCCTTTCCTCTCCTTAGGTACTTCTTGAATTCCTTTGTGATCATAGCCATTTCATCTTCCTCTAGATCAGAACCTTCAGTGATTCTGAGTGCCAGACTCCTTTCCTTCTTGGGTACATCCATCTTCATGGTTTGCCTTCTAAGTTCATAAGCAGTGAGATTTCCAATTAGCCCATCCAACCTAAGAGTGGAAATGTTCTTTGATTCCTGAATGGCAGTGATTTTGCTCTCCCAAGTAACTGTCATAACCCTTGCTTAAGTTCATTTGTCAGTGTGGTGAACCTTGTATACATCTCTTGGATGGTTTTTCCTTCCTTCATGGTGAAATTCTCATATTGAGAATATAGTAGTGTTCCTCTGGACCTCTTCACTTGAGGTGTTCCTTCATGGGCCACTTGCAAAGTGTCCCAGATTTCTTTAGCAGTGGTACATCTTTGAATTCTACTGTACTCATTTGGACCGATTCCACAAACAAGCCATTTCTTGGCTTTAGCATTCTTCTCCCATTTCCTCAAGTCGTCAGCAGTGCAGTCAACTCTTGTTTTTGGCACCTCTTCTCCTTCGGCATTTATCTTTATAGTAGCCAGTGGACTATCTGTGACAGTGTCCCATAGCTCATAGTATTCTCCTATAATGTGATCTCTCATCCTGTTTTTTCACCAAGAATAATACTGGTCGTTGAACAGTGGTGGCCTAGCAGTGGATTGCCCTTCCGAGTTTCCAGGTGGTGCACTCATCTTGATCTTCTCCTAAGGTGTTAGGCTCTTCAAGGATAACCTGCTCTGATACCAATTGATGTTTTAACTTCAATACCACACAAGAGGGGGGGTGATTTGTGTGACGTCTAATTTTTCGCGTGCACAGATTATAGAAGGACATGGTTCTTCTATGTGCTCCTTATACTACTGTTGCAGAATAATAAATGCAGAAATTAAAGAACACAAGGATTTTTACGCGGAAAACACTTGGGTCAAAAGGTGAAAACACCACAACCTACTTCTCAGTAGGATTTTTCCAAAACTCTTCACTAAATCACTGAGCCAAAAACAGCATTTACAAAACACTTTTTGTAAACCTAGGATTAATTCTAATCCCGTTGTGGCACACAGCCTCTAAATATTGCGACAACTTCAAGTTAACTCTAACTTGAATACTCTGAGTACCTATTACAACTGCCTCTAAATAAAGCTAAAAGATACACTATAAAAATACCTACTACAATTGAACTAGAATAAAAGATAGACACTTGGAACTGGTTCTTCTATCTGGTTCATGTAGCTTCAGGTTCACACACTTGAATCACACACGAACTGCTTGCAAAATACCTTGCTATTTTTCTCTCAATTCACTTTTAACTTCTGCTTTTGTGTGTCACCTGTAGAATGAGAACATCCTGTGATTTATAGAGTTAGTAGAGTAGAAAATAGCTAGAGTTCTAATGCTACTCTTCCTTGTTGGAAGAGTTCTAGTTGATCTCAACCTCTAACTACTCCCTTATCTTGGATAGTGTTCTCTTTGATTAAGGAGTCCTTCTCCTTATCAATTATGCAACCCTTTTCGATCAGGAGATATTAATTAGACCAAGTTAAGCTTATCCCCTTCACGTGCATCCCACATGCTTAAATCTGCCTGTGTCTATGTACACAAGGGATGGACCTGGTTCATGCCTGAGCTTCCTTTGTCAATCTTCAAAACTAACCTTCACTTAGGCCAACAAAAATCTATTATTCAAACCAAAGATGCAAAAGAAGAAAAATATAATGTTTTTATGATCAGATTATGATTAATCTAGAATTAGTATCAGCTAGTGACAGAATGAAAGTATTCGATTAAACAAATAATTCTAAGTATTGTTGATTCTCGTTTGTATTTTAGAGAATAAATTACTACTAGTATGTTACCTCTATATACCAACCTACAAATAATTTAATCAATAATTCTTCATCTTCCCCTTTAAAACTTAAACGTTCGCAGTCTAGGGGACGCGAATTTGCAGTTTAAGCAAAAATGAAAATAACGGAAACAATGATAAATATGAAGGGAGTGGACACATAGAGCCGTGTAAAAATGAAGTAGCAATGATGGCCGGATAATAGGATATAAGATCACATTTAATTAGTAAGATAAGTCTGAAGAATTAATCTAAATAGCCGTACATCTATTTGTTTAAATTAAATATAATAGTTTATATATAATATCTATATAATTGTATATAACCAGGGTATACAATTTAACCAGCTATAAAATGTAAACAGTAAACCAGGAAATAAGCCGGTTGTTTGTGTAAAAATTCCAATAAGTTCTTTGGTAATTTTTGATAAGTTGAAATCCTTTTTAGTCGGTTGCTAGATAGGGAGTGGGAAAATAGGGAATGTCGAACTTTGTTCCATAATGACACGCTCAGTACGATAAGAGGATTCATATAATTAAAGCTACTTGTTTACCTGAAAAACGGATGTAGTTGAATTTGTACATAGTTCTAAGGATATGTGGCGCAACTTAATACAAATTGTAAGGATAAATAGAAATATAAGTATGGATTGTTAAGAATGCAAAATAGATAAGGTTGTAAGGAAGACGAATATTAGGACTAAACAAGTGGAATCAATTTAAGAAGCTTGAAAGAACAACTCTTTACTATGGGAGAATATAGTGTTTTGATTACAATGTAAGCATGAAAAAGAATTGCCTTTACAAAAATGATAACCATGCCCTTTATAGTAGAGGGATCTTGCTCTAAACATAGTTAAAAATACTCAGTGGGAGACCCACGATAAATCAGCTTTTCCACAATTCCTGCTAAGATTCTCTCTAGTGGGATTACAACGGCTTTTGTCTGCGAGCTCGATCTTGAATCGAGCTCTTGATCTTGGTTTGAGCTCAATTCTGACTCGAGCTCTCGATCTTGGCTCGAGCTCGATTCTGGCTAGAGCTCTCGAATTGATTCGGGTTCAATGTTGGTCGGTCTTTAGATCATAAGCTTGATAGCTTTACTTTGTATCATAGTTCGATTTGGATCCGAGCTTGACAATGATATCAAACTCGACATTGATCAGCCCTTCGGATTCGAAGCTTGTTTGTACCATCTTCAGAACCCATCTCGGGGTCTCACTTAGATCGATTATCTTTCGAACTCAATCAGACGTACGAAGGACAAAATCTATTTCGATCGTATACAGATAGTCCCCTTATTTCTCAGGAAGAATGTGGTGAGAAACGATATGATTTTTTAATGGCTCGATCGGATTATAAGCTGACGTCTTCATCGGGCTCGATCATGACACACGTGATATCTATCCCGTCGATTTAGTTTTTCATGGCATTTAATGCATGTCAGACGATGGTCGGCCACCGCTGATATTGAACCGCTATCCCTTAAACCTATAAATAACCCTTTCTTTTATCATTTACTACTTTTACCTCTTCAATCTTCCAAATTTCTCAAGTCCTTTTTCGTATTCTCTGGCTTACCCGCAAATCTGTGATTTCTCTTTGCAAAAATCCCCCCTTCAATTTTACCAAATCTTTGTCACTTTCTTCTACTCCTCACCTTTGAATTCAAAAATGGCAAAAATGTCACAAACACTTCCTCAGAAACAGAAGGCTTCATCTTCACAGTGTGCCGCCGATGAGACACCGGCAGAACCACGGCCTGAGGAGTGCGTTCCCGGGGCGTGTGCTCTTACTTCTGATTTTAAGGTCGATAAAGGATCATCAGTCCCTGGTCGATAAAGGATCATCGGTCCCTGGCCGATGTGAGCCATTATCGAGGTACATGTGTTCGATAACCGAGAAGCACCTCACACAGATAAACAAATATTGCAATTGGGATAGAAAAGAAATAATAATTCCTACTTCTGACGAAGATATCACCACTTACGTGAAAGGATTTTTGAATGTGTATACTTACCCTTTCACGTTAGGTCCCCTCGATTCCGTTATTATTGATTTATGTCGTCAATACCAAATAACCCTAGGCCAGGTCCATCCTTCTTTTTGGCGAATCGTTATCTTGATCCAATACTTTGTGAACAAAATCGAGGGGATGTCGTTCACCCTCGACCATCTTATCTGATTGTACCGTCCTCGATATTTTCGAGGAGGGTTAATAAAACTTCAGCGTCGGGCTACCAAGGCTCTGTTCTCGAGCATTGACGAGGACAGGGATCGGGGCTGGATGGGAAGGTTCGTTCGAATGAGGACTTCAGACCTGATTCCGACCGAAAAGATGCCCTTTCCCGAGGAGTGGAATATCAAACGTAAGTGTGATCCTGCTGTTACTTCCTTCTATTTTGTTCTTTTATTTCTTTTCTCATCGATACTCTTATTTTTGTGATGCAGCAGTTCCCTGGATGCCCGGAGCAGTTTCTGATCTCAAGAACTGGGTACGAGCTCTTGTTTCGACCTCTACATACGCCGAGCACTCATGGCGTGATTTGTCAAAGGGTTGGTGGGAGGCCAAAAATCACGATAAGCCCTTTTCTCGTACTCTTTGATAAATCAAACGAGATGCGTTCCAAATATTTTAATAATATTTTCCATATGCAGGTTTGGGCAAAGATGCGGTTTGGAGGCCCTTGTCCATCGAGGAAGAAACTTTGGCCTCTGTCCCAAAGCTGGTGAAGGAAAATAAAAGGAAAATAGCCTCTGTTCCCGAAGATCCAAAACCAAAGAAGAGGACGGCTCATAAGCCGAACAAGAATGCCATTCCTTTGACCGTAGAATCAGTTCTGTGTCTAAGGGATGAAGATGAAGAAGAAGAAAATGATGGGTCCGCGTTGGCAGCCCGAACGAAGAGAACAACCGATGCCCCATCGGCAGCTGGATCGATGATGCTTCATGAGGCTCTGTCTCAAGCTGAGGGTATACCGGAGAAAGATTCGGGCAGAGTCCATGAGTTGTCGGAGATCGAAGACGCATCCCATCGGAGCCAACGGATGGGGGATATGTCTGAAGGGGGTCCTCTTGAATCCCTTAGAACCGAAGAGAATGCTCCAAGTGATTCATTTGGGGCAGCAGCAATCGAATATTCGCCCACCTTTCCCGCTTTTTTCGTAGGGGTGATTCGGAAGCCCAAGCTTTGGGGGCCCTCGATCTAGACAGGCCTCATGATGGAGAGATTCCCTTTCGTGACCTGTTTACCAATATCAAGGACGTTACCGGTACTAGTGATGAATCGGATCTTTTTCACGGGGTGCAGCAGGCTTTGAATTAGGTAAGCCTTAAAATTATTTTGTCGGTACTACCTTTATATTTACTTTTTGTTTCTAACTTCGTTTCTTGTTTCTTTGTAGGCAGCGGCAGTTCATCGAGAAGCATGTTCTCGGTCCCAAAATGAGCTGCGTCGATATGAGGCCGACCTTCAACGGGTTACTGATGAGAGGAACTCCCTAAAACTTCTCTTAAGGCAAAGGGAAGAGGAAATAAAAGACCTCCGAGCTGAGTTGGCCAAGGCTTGCCGAGATCAGACCGATCTATCTGAGTAGGTAATGATACTTTTAAAAGCCTATGGGCTTGATACCGGAATGATGGATAATTTTTTGGTCTCACAGTTCCAGCAAAAAATTGAGATGATCGGGAAGTTTCGTGAGGAGGTCGACGTGATAAAAGTGGAGTCTTTTCAGTGGAAAGAAGGTATGTACCGCTTTGCTGCAGAGAAAGAAACTACTCGAGCCCAGTTATCATAGGCTGAAACCCAACTTCAGAGAATGAAGGAAAAAGGCCTGGTTCAAGCAAGAAGAATAGAGGAGCTCGAGGCTCGGTTGACCTCTGTACTTGCCAAGGCCGAATTTGATGCCGAAAAGGCAAAGACAGATGCGGATGTACTCGTGGCCGTCTATCGGGCTGATGCTGAAGCTGCCCAGGTCCAAGCAAGAGAGGCATCCGACACCGCCGATACTCGAGCACATTGGGTCGCTGAACTTGCTAAGTGCCAATCTCGGAGGGAAACCCTCGAGGAGATCCATGCTCGTGGTTCGACCTCGCTGAAGAGATAAAAAAGGCCAAAGAACTCGAAGCTGATGCTGAAGCCTTGATTTCCTATGACGATGATGATGACAATGATGATGACGATGGGAGTAAGAGCGGATCCGAGAATGGGGGGGAGCCCGATAGAGAAGAGACCGCTCCTGGGGATGACCAGGAAGCTTAGTCCTTAATTTTTATGTTGTAATCAATCATGTAAACAATTTTGTATATAGAAATATCCCCCTTTTTTGCCGACCTTCTTCTATTTTGTTTCTGGTCTTGTGAAGACTTTATTCACGCCTTATGAATGTTTTCACAAGGATTTAAACAACTTAATCAAATTTGGACTTCGTAGCCTCTATAACCAAGTGAGGGCTTATTCAAACTTGAAGTGATGTAGCCCTTAGGCATATTAGTTGAGTCAATGATTGGAGCTCGAAGAAATATAGCCCGTAGGCATAATGGTCGAGTGAGTGCTTGCTTGAAATCAAAATAAAAGTAGCCCGTAGGCTTAGTAGTTGAGTGAATGATTCGAACTCGAAGTAATGTAGCCCGTAGGCGTAATGGTTGAGTGAGTGGTTGCTCAAACTCAAAATAAAAGTAGCCCGTAGGCTTAGTCATCGAGTGAATGATTCGAACTTGAAGTAATGTAGACCGTAGGCATAATGGTCGAGTGAGTGCTTGCTCAAACTCGAAATAAAAGTATCCCGTAGGCTTAGTCATCGAGTGAATGGATCGAACTCGAAGTAATGTAGCCCGTATGCGTAATGGTTGTGTGAGTTCTTGTTCGAACTCGAAATGAAAGTAGCCCATAGGCTTAGTAGTCGAGTGAATGATTCAAACTCGAAGTAATGTAGCCCGTAGGCGTAATGGTCGAGTGAGTGCTTGCTCGAACTTGAAATAAATGTAGCCCGTAGGTTTAGTAGTCGAGTGAATGATTCGAACTCGACGTAATATATCCCGTAGGCGTAATGGTCGAGTGAGTGCTTGCTCGAACTCAAAATAAATGTAGCCCGTAGGCTTAGTATTCGAGTGAATGATTCGAACTAGAATTAATGTATCCCGTAGGCATAATGGTCGAGTTAGTGCTTGCTCGAACTCGAAATAAATATAGCCCGTAGCCTTAGTAGTCGAGTGAACGATTCGAACTCAAAGTAATGTAGCCCGTAGGCGTAATGGTCGAGTGAGTGTTTGCTCAAACTCGAAATAAATGTAGCCTGTAGGCTTAGTAGTCGAGTGAATGATTCGAACTCGAAGTAATGTAGCCCGTAGGCATAATGGTCGAGTGAGTGCTTGCTCGAACACGAAATAAATATAGACCGTAGGCTTAGTAGTCGAGTGAATGATTCGAACTCGAAATAATGTAGCCCGTAGGCGTAACGGTCGAGTGAGTGCTTGCTCGAACTCGAAATAAAAGTAGCCCATAGGCTTAGTGGTCGAGTTTATCTTAATTCTATTTGCGTAATAAATTTCCAAATAGAGGAATTTTTCTTGGATATATTTGAGGGCTAATGCCCCCCCCCCTAGTATTCGAAGTCGATTATAAAGAGGCCTCGGATACTGTTGTAAGTGCAGCACGATCATTGGTTGCCTCATTAAAAATCTTGCCGAAAAACCCATTGGGATAAAAATCGGTCTAAGGAAAAAAGAGTGCAACGCGTGCTTTCAGATCTAAAGCTTCGTATTGAAGGATCCATCTTAGCTCCTGATCGGACTTCTGCAGGGGTTAGTTTTGAAATGTAAATGAATATGGGAGGGTCGTACCTTAGCTGTAATATCATTTTAGATGTGACACATTCCAATTGCTTGATAGTTTGTCGTTTATAATGCCGAGCTTGTATGATCCCTTTCCGACGTTCTCGAGAACCTGATATGATCCTTCCCAGTTCGGTCCTAGTTTTCCTTCATTCGGATTTTGGGTATTGAGGGTGACTTTCCTTAGCACTAAGTCCCCGGTCTTAAAATGTAGGAGCTTGGTCCTTCGATTATAGTATCTTTCGATTCGTTGCTTTTGGGCGGCCAATTGGACGAGAGCAGCTTCTCGTTTTTCGTCTGATAATTCGAGGCTAGTGTTCATAGCCTCGTTATTTGATTCTTCTGTTGTGTATCCAAACTTGGCACTGGATTCGCCGACTTCGAATGGTATCAAGGCTTCGGATCCATATACTAAGGAGAACGGGGTTGCCCCGGTACTAGATTTTGACGTTGTTCGATATGCCCAAAGGTCTTCGGATAGGATTTCTCTCCACTTACCTTTAGCGTCGTTCAGCATCTTCTTTAGGTTTTGAATAATAGTTTTGTTCATTGATTCGGCCCGTCCGTTCCCATTGGGGTGATACGGTGTTGATAATATACTTCTTATTTTGTGATCGATATCTCCTGGACCCAAGCATACTGCCAATGGTCCATCGAATGTCCTTCGGTATAGTGTTCCATCTGAAGCCAACGTGAATCGAGCAGCTTTAGTCTGTAGGGCGCTTGAATCTTTAGGGTCCGATGGGAGCTTTTCGTTATTTAAGTATTCAATATACTTATTTCTCCAATCCCAAGTTAAGCTCGTAGAATTTATCTCGGCGTGACTTTCTTCGATCACGGATTTTGAGAGTTGAAGGACAGTCCCCGAGCTCAAGTCACCTTCCTCGACCAATGATCCCAAATTCGCAAGTGTATCAGCCTCACTGTTTTGCTCTCCTGGAACATGCTGTAAAGTCCATTATTTGAAATGGTGCAAAGTGACATGTAGTTTGTCCAAATACCTTTGCATTCTATCTTCTCGAACTTCGAAGGTTTTGTTTACTTGACTTACCACCACCAAAGAGTCGCATTTGGCTTCAAAGACTTCTGCTCCCAAGTTTTTAGCTAGCTTGAGACCTACAATCATGGACTCATACTCGACCTCGTTGTTAGTCAACCTGGTAGTGTTAATAGATTGCCTAATAGTGTTACCTATGGGTGGCTTTAAAACTATGCCTAGCACGTACCCCTTCACGTTCGAAACCCCATCCGTAAAAAGGGTCCATACCCCCGATGACATACCCGATTTCAACAGGAGTTCTTTTTCGACTTCGGGTACGAGGGTTAGCGTGAAATCGGCCATGAAGTCTGCTAAATTTTGAGACTTGATGGCCGTACGGGGTTGATATTCGATATCGTACCCACTGAGTTTGACGGCCCATTTAGCCAATTGGCCTGATAGTTCGGGCTTGTGCAAAATATTACGAAGCGGGTAAGTGATTAATACGCATATGTAGTGACATTGAAAGTACAGTCTTAACTTTCTAGAGGCCCTTATCAGTTCAAGTGCCAATTTGTTTAGGTGCGTATATCTAGTTTCTGCTTCTCCTAAGTTCGACTTATATAATAAACGGGAAATTGCGTACCTTGCTCTTCCCGAACTAGGACACCGTTTACTGCGATTTCCGATACTGCCAAGTACAAGCAAAGTTTTTCGTATGTTTTTGGAGTGTGAAGTAGTGGTGGGCTCGATAGATATCGTTTTAGTTCCTCTAATGCATGTTGGCATTCCGGGGTCCAAGCGAAATCGTTCTTCTTTTTTAGTAGAGAGAAAAATTTATGACTTCGATATGATGACTTCAAAATGAATCGGCCTAAGGCTGCAATCCGTCCCGTTAGCCTTTGTACAGCTTTCACGCTGTCCACGATGGAGATGTCTTCGATGGCCTTGATTTTATCGGGGTTAATCTCGATTCCCCGATTTGACACCATGAAGCCGAGGAACTTTCCCGAACCGACCCCGAAAGCACATTTTTCGGGGTTGAACTTCATGTTGTATTTCCTCAAAATCTCGAACGTTTCCTGCAAATTGGTCAAATAGTCCTCTGCGCGCAGGGACTTAACTAGCATATCATCAATATAAACTTCCATTGATTTACCTTTTTGTTATTCGAACATTTTATTTACTAGGCGTTGGTAAGTAGCCCCTGCATTGTTTATCCCGAAGGACATCACATTATAACAATATGTTTCATATTTGGTGAGAGACCCACGATAAATTAGCTTTTCCACAATTCCTGCCCGGAGTGAGAATCGAGCTCAAACCAAGATCGAGAGCTTGAGTCAAGATCAAGCTCGCAGACAAAAGTCGTTACAATCCCACTAGAGAGAATCTTGGCAGGAATTGTGAAAAAGCTGATTTATCGTGGGTCTCCCACTGAGTATTTTTAATTATGTTTAGATAAAGATCCCCCTACTATAAAGGGCATGGTTATCATTTCTGTAAAGGCAAGTTTTTTCATGCTTACATTGTAATCAAAACACTATATTCTCCCATAGTAAAGAGTTGTTCTTTCAAGCTTCTTAAATTGATTCAACTTGTTTAGTCCTAAAATTCATCTTCCTTACAACCTTATCTATTTTGCATTCTTTGCAATCCATACTTATATTTCTATTTATCCTTACAATTTGTATTAAGTTGTGCCACATATCCTTAGAACTACGTACAAATTCAACTCCATCCATTTTTCGGGTAAACAGTTTGGCGCCCACCGTGGGGCTAAGGATAACAGTGGTTATTTGATACGAATATGAAGAAACACACTGTTGTGTTTTGCGCTCAGTTTTGAAAATATCTTGGATTTCGGACTAGCAACGACTAACTACCAATCAAATGGCTTCACCAATCGACAACGGAGCTGGTCTTCAAGATGAGAACAATAACTTGACATCCAGTATCGAAAGGCCACTTGTAAACGCCGTCGGAGCTCGAATCGGAGCGCCAATAGATATCAATTCGCGTGTAGCCATTGAGGCGAACCTCCATGCTGAACCCGGGCATAGAATCCATGGTGGCACTCGGTCTGCAGCTCGAGATACCCATAACGTCAAGGAAAACAGCGTTATCTTGCATATGATTTTTGAAATGTTACAAGCCCAACAGGCAGCAATAGCTCAGTTGCAGAGCCAAACCCAGCTACAAAGAAGGACGGAGCCCAGTCCACCTCGAGAAATCACCCACAGAACGGAGCCAGCCATAGTGAAGTCAAATGAGAAAGAATCGGAGACTACTCCCGAAATTTCTCGAGGAACTCACAAAGCGAGTCGAAACCAATGATAAAAAATTAGAAACTTATAACTATAGGATCAATCAGATCCCGGGAGCTCCACCAATGATAAAAGGGTTGGATTCAAAAAACGTCGTGCAAAAACCTTTTCCCTCGAGCGCAGCCCCGAAACCAATCCCCAAAAAATTCCGTATGCCCGAAATTCCCAAATATAACGGAACGATCGATCCTAACGAGCACGTCACTTCTTACATATGTGCCATCAAGGGCAATGATTTAGAAGACGATGAAATCGAATCTTTGTTGTTAAAAACATTCGGAGAGACCCTCTCGAAGGGGGTAATGATTTGGTATCACAACTTACCACCAAATTCCATCGACTCGTTCACCATGTTAGCAGATTCTTTTGTGAAAGCACATGTCGGCGTCATAAAAGTCGCAACAAGGAAATCGGACCTCTTTAAGGTAAGACAAAAGGATAACGAGATGCTGAGGGAGTTTGTATCTCGTTTTCAAATGGAACGAATTGACTTGCCACTAGTCACAGATGATTGGGCTGTTCAGGCTTTCACTCAAGGTTTGAACGAACAAAGATCGACGGCTTCACGATGATTAAAGCATAATCTGATTGAATACCCAGCCATCACGTGGGCCGACGTGCACAATCGGTACCAATCAAAAATTAGGGTCAAAAATGATCAATTGGGGTATGAACCCGTTGTTTGAAAGGATACTAATCGAGAATGAGGTCCGATCGGGGATCGATACCAACCGTACAACGAAAGCCATAGAGTCAGTGAATCGAGACACAACCTCAGGCAAAATAACAAAAGAAGTGATCGGGGTCAAGGGTCCCAGGGGCTGATGAACAGAAGTAGGTTTGATAGGCCTGCCGGATCTAAGGAAGCACCTCGGTTATCCGAATAAAACTTTAGCATCGATGCATCCGCCATCGTTTTGGCTATCAGACGCATCAAAGAAACTAAATGGCCTGGACCTATGCAGACCGATCCTGTCCAGAGGAATCCCAATCAAATATGAGAATATCATGGCACCCAGGGCCACAGAACTGAAGATTGCAGGCAACTAAGAGAGGAAGTAGTTCGGTTATTGAACAAAGGGCACCTTCGAGAATTTTTGAGCGATAGGGCGAAGAACAATTTTAAAAACAAGGATTTCGGCAAGCAAAACGAATAAGAAGAACCACAGCATGTCATTCACATAATCATCGGCAGGGCCGATACCCCTCAGGGACCAGTGCTTAAACGTACTAAGACATCGATTGTGAGGGAAAAGTGATCTCGAACTCAAGATTACACACCCATAGGAACTTTGTCCTTCAATGATGAAGATGCAGAAGGAGTCATATAACCTCATAACGATACATTGGTAATATTCGTACTCATGAATAAAACTAAAGTTAAGCGTGTGTTGATTGATCCAAGTAGCTCGGCCAACATCATCAGATTGAAGGTCGTAGAACAGCTCGGCCTGCAGGACCAGATCGTACCCACAACCCTGGTTCTAAACGGATTCAATATGGCATGTGAAACCACCAAAGACGAGATAATTTTACTAATAAACGTGGCCGGAACCATCCAGGAAATGAAGTTCCACGTGATCGAAGGCGAAATGAGATACAACGCTCTTTTCGGAAGGCCATGAATCCACAACATGAGAGTTGTACCTTCGACCCTACACCAGGTCCTCAAATTCCCAACATCGAGAGGAGTCAAAGCATTGTACGGAGAACAACCAGCCGCAAGAGAAATGTTCACCGTCGAGGAAGCGAAACCAATATCCTCGCCTTCGCCAGTAAAGGGATCGGGCTCAGAAGAAGAACGAGATACCAAATAGCAATTACAGAAATCGGCTTTGACCCAAACAGATAACAAGAAGATCGAAGAAGTTAATGATCAGAGGATCCCTCGATCCTTCTTGATTCCCGATGACTCCGATGCCACCAAATCAACGATTGAGGAACTGGGGCAAGTCACACTAATCGAGCATTGGCCCGAACGGAAGGTATACCTGGGAACGGGGTTGAGCCCCGAACTCAAGAAAAAACTTATTCAATTTCTTATCGATAACATTGATTGCTTTACCTGGTCCCATTTAGATATAATAGGGAACCCACCGGACATAACGACGCATCGGCTAAAAACTTTGCTTGTACATGGCAGTATTGGAAATCACAGTAAGCGGTGTCCTAGTTCGGGAAGAGCAAGGTACGCAATTTCCCGTTTATTATATAAGTCGTACCTTAGGAGAAGTAGAAATTAGATATTCACACCTAGAAAAATTGGCACTTGCACTGATAAGCGCCTCTAGAAAGTTAAGACCGTACTTTCAATGTCACCCCGTATGCATATTAACCACTTACCCGCTTCGCAATATTTTGCACAGGCTCGATCTATCAGGCCGATTGGCCAAATGGGTCATCGAACGCAGTGGGTACGATATCGAATATCAACCCCGTATGGCCATCAAGTTTCAAATTTTAGTAGACTACGTGGCCGATTTCACGCCAACCCTCGTACCCGAAGTCGAAAAAGAACTCCTATTGAAATTGGGTACGTCATCGGGGGTATGGACCTTTTTTACGGACGGGGCTTCGAACGTGAAGGGGTACGGGCTAGGCATAGTTTTAAAGCCACCCACGGGTAACACTATTAGGCAATCTATTAAAACTACCAAGTTGACTAACAACGAGGCCGAGTATACGGCCATGATTGCAGGTCTCGAGCTAGCTAAAAACTTGGGAGCAGAAGTCATTGAAGCCAGATGCGAATCTTTGTTGGTGGTAAGTCAAGTAAACAAAACCTTCGAAGTTCGAGAAGATAGAATGCAAAGGTATTTGGACAAACTACATGTCACTTTGCACTTTACAGCATGTTCCACGAGAGCAAAATAGTGAGGCTGATGCACTTGCGAATTTGGGATCATCGGTCGAGGAAGGTGACTTGAGCTCGGGGACTGTCGTTCAACTCTCGAAATCCGTGATCGAAGAAGGTCACGTCGAGATAAATTCTACGAGCTCAACCTGGGATTGGAGAAATAAGTATATTGAATACTTAAAGAACGGAAAGATCCCATCGGACCCTAAAGATTCAAGGGCCCTACGGACTAAAGCTGCTTTATTCACGTTGGCTTCAGATGGAACGCTATATCGAAGGACATTCGATGGACCGCTGACTGTATGCTTGGGTCCGGGAGGTACCGATTACATCCTACGGGAAGTGCACGAGGGAACTTGTGGGAATCACTCTGGTGTCGATACATTAGTTCGAAAAATAATCAGAGTAGGGTATTATTGGACCGATATGGGCAAAGACGCGAAGGAATTTGTTCGAAAATGTGACAAATGTCAAAGGTTTGCACCAATGATCCATCAACCCGGAGAGCAACTTCACTTAGTCCTATCCCCATGGACATTCATGAAATGGGGAATGAATATCGTCGGCCCTCTGCCACTGACCCCAGGTAAAGCTAAATTTATTTTATTTATGACAGACTATTTCTCTAAATGGGTTGAAGCACAGGCATTCGAGAAAGTTAGAGAGAGAGAAGTTATAGACTTTATCTGGGATCATATCGTATGTCGATTCGGGATACCCGCCGAAATAGTATATGACAATGGGAAACAATTTGTTGGCAGCAAAGTGACGAAATTCTTCGAAGATCACAAAATAAGAAGGATATTATCAACACCGTATCACCCCAGTGGGAACGGATAGGCTGAATCAACGAACAAAACTATTATTCAAAACCTAAAGAAGAGGTTGAACGACGCTAAAGGAAAGTGGAGAGAAATCCTACCCGAAGTCCTTTGGGCATATCAAACGACGTCAAAATCTAGTATGGGGGCAACGCCGTTCTCCTTAGTATATGGGTCTGAAGCCTTGATACCAGTCAAAGTCGGCGAACCTAGTGCCAGATTTTGATACATAACATCAGAATCAAATAACGAGGCTATGAACACTAGCCTCGAATTATCGGACGAAAAACGAGAAGCTGCTCTCGTCCAATTGGCCGCCCAAAAGCAACGAATCGAAAGATACTATAATTGAAGAACCAAGCTCCGCCATTTTAAGCCCGGGGACTTAGTGCTAAGGAAAGTCACCCTCAATACCTGAAATCTGAACGAAGGAAAACTAGGACCGAACTGGGAAGGACCATATCAGGTTCTCGAGAACGTTGGAAAGGGATCATACAAGCTCGGCATTATAAACGGCAAACAACTATCAAGCAATTGGAATGTGTCACATCTAAAACGATACTACTACTAAGGTACGACCCTCCCATATTCATTTACATTTCAAAACTAACCCCTACAGAAGTTCGATCAGGAGCTAAGATGGATCCCTCAATACGAAACCTCAGATCTTAAAGCACGTGTTGCACTCTTTTTCACTTAGACTGGTTTTTATCCCAAATGGGTTTTTCGGCAAGGTTTTTAATGAGGCAACCAATGATGGTGCTGCACTTACAACAGTATCTGAGGCCTCTTTACAATCGACCTCGAATACTGGGGGGGGGGGGGGGCATTAGCCCTCAAATATATCAAGTTCTGATGCAAGAAAGTTATTTTGCAACAACGGGGTTCTAATAGGATAAGTTGTAAGAGCCAAATGGTCAAAATGAACCATGCTCATGTAGTTGGCCCGAACCGAGACGCGAAACATGAACACATGTATAATGACTTGCAAAGAAATTTCTCCTCTTTACCGACATCTTATATCCAAGAAAAATTCCTCTATTTGGAGATTTATTACGCAAACAGAATTAAGATAAACTCGACCACTAAGCCTACTGGCTACTTTTATTTCGAGTTCTAGCAAGCACTCACTCGACCGTTACGCCTACGGGCTACATTACTTCGAGTTCGAATCATTCACTCGACTACTAAGCCTACGGACTACATTTATTTCTAGTTCGAGCAAGCACTAACTCGACCATTATGCCTACGGGCAACATTACTTCGAGTTCGAATCACTCACTCGACTACTAAGCCAACGGGCTACATTTATTTTGAGTTCGAGCAAGCACTCACTCGACCATTACCCCTACGGGATACATTAATTCGAGTTCAAATAATTCACTCGACTACTAAGCCTACGGGCTACATTTATTTCGAGTTCGAGCAAGCACTCACTTGACCATTATGCCTACGGGCTACATTACTTTGAGTTTGAATCATTCACTCAACTACTAAGCCTACGGGCTACATTTATTTTGAGTTAGAGCTAGCACTCACTCAACCATTATGCCTACGGGCTACATTACGTCGAGTTCGAATCATTCACTCGACTACTAAGCCTACGGGATATATTTATTTCTAGTTTGAGCAAGCACTCACTCGACCATTACTCTTACGGGCTATATTACTTCGAGTTCGAATCATTGACTCGACTACTAAGCTAACGGACTACTTTTATTTTGAGTTCGAGCAAACACTCACTCGACCATTACGCCTACAGGCTACATTACTTCGAGTTCGAATCATTCACTCGACGACTAAGCCTACGGGCTACTTTTATTTCGAGTTCGAGCAAGCACTCACTCGACCATTACACCTACAGGCTACATTACTTCGAGTTCGAATCATTCACTCCATGACTAAGCCTATGGGCTACTATTATTTCGAGTTCGAGCAAGCACTCACTCGACCATTACGCCTACGGGCTACATTACTTCGAGTTCAAATCATTCACTCAACTACTAAGCCTACGGGCTACTTTTATTTCGAGTTCAAGCAAGCACTCACTCGACCATTATGCCTACGGGCTATATTTCTTCGAGTTTGAATCATTGACTCAACTAATTAGCCTAAGGGCTACATCACTTCAAGTTTGAATAAGCGCTCGCTCGGTTATAGAGGCTACGAAGTCCAAATTTGATTAAGTTGTTTAAAACCTTGTGAAAACATTCATAAGGCGTGAATAAAGTCTTCACAAGACCGAAAACAAAACAGAAGTAAGTCGGCAAAAAAAGGGGATATTTCTATGTACAAAATTGTTTACATGATTGATTACAACGTAAAAATTAAGGACTAAGCTTCCTGGTCATCCCCAGGAGCGGTTTCTTCTCTATCGGGCTCCCCCTATTCTCGGATCCGCTCTTACGCCCATCATCATCATCATTGTCATCATCATCATCATCGAAAACCAAGGCTTCAGCATTGGCTTCGAGTTCTTTTGCCCTTTTTATCTCTTCAGCGAGGTCGAAACCACGAGCATGGATCTCCTCGAGGGTTTCCCTCTGAGATTGGCACTTAGCATGTTCAATGACCCAATGTGCTCGAGTATCGGTGGTCTCAGTTTCCTCTCTTGCTTGGACCTGGGCAGCTTCAACATCAGCCCGATAGACGGCCACGAGTGCATCTGCATCGGCCTTTGCCTTTTCGGCATCAAATTCGGCCTGGGTAAGTACAGAGGCCAACCGAGCCTCAAACTCTTCTATTCTTCTTACTTGAACTAGGCCATTTTCCTTCATTCTATGAAGTTGGGTTTTGGCCGATGATAACTGGGCTCGGGCAGTTTCTTTCTCTGTAGCAAAGCGGTCCATACCTTCTTTCCACTACAAAGACTCCGCTTTTATCACATCGACCTCCTCACGAAGCTTCCCGATCATCTCAATATTTTGCTGCAATTGTGAGACCGAATAATTAGCCATCGTTCTGTTATCAAGCCCATAGGCTTTTAAAAGTATCATTACCTGCTCAGATAGATCGGCCTCATCTCGGTAAGCCTTAGCCAATTCAGCTCGAAGGTCTTTTATTTCCTCTTCCCTTTGCCCTAAGAGAAGTTTTAAGGAGTTCCTCTCATTAGTAACCCATTAAAGGCCGGCCTCGTATCGACGTAGCTCTTTTTGGGACCGAGAACATGCTTCTCGATGAACTGCCGCTGCCTACAAAGAAAGAAGAAATGAAGTTAGAAATGAAAAGTAAACATAAAGGTAGTACCGACAAAATAATTTTAAGGCTTACCTGGTTCAAAGCCTGTTGCACCCAGTGAAAAAGATCCGGTTCATCACTAGTACCGGCAACGTCCTCGATACCGGTAAACAGGTCACAAAAGGGATCCTCTCCATCATGAGGCCTGTCTAGATCGAGCGACCCCAAAGCTTGGGCTTCCCGAATCATCCCAGCGGGAAAGGTGGGAGAATCTTCGATTGCTGCTACCCCAAATGAATCACTTGGAGCTTTCTCTTCGGTTCGAAGGGATTCAAGAGGGGCCCCTTCATACATATCCCCCATCCGTTGGCTCCGATGGGATGCGTCTTCGATCTCCGACAACTCAGGGACTCCGCCCGAATCTTTCTCAGGTATACCCTCAGCTCGAGGCAGGGCCTCATGAAGCATCATCGATCCAGCTGCCGATGGGGCATCAGTTGTTCTCTTCATTTGGGCTGCCAGCGTGGACCCATCATTTTTTTCTTCTTCTTCATCTTCATCCCTTAGACGCAGAACTGATTCTATGGTCAAAGGAATCACATTCTTCTTCGGCTTACGAGCCGTCCTCTTCTTCGGTTTTGGATCTTTGGGAACTAAGGCGTTTTTCCTTTTATTTTCCTTCACCTGCTTTGGGACAGAGGCCAAAGTTTCTTCCTTGATGGACAAGGGCCTCAAAACCGCATCTTTGCCTAAACCTGCATATGGAAAATTTTATAAAAATATTTGGAAGGCATCTCGTTCAAATTATCAAAGAGTATGAGAAAGGGGCTTACCGTGATTTTTGGCCTCCCACCGACCCTTTGACAAATCACGCCATGAGCGCTCGGCGTATGTGAAGGTCGAAACAAGAGCTCGTACCCAGTTCTTGACATCGGGAACTGCTCCAGGTATCCAGGGAACCGCTGCATCACAAAAATAAGAGTATCGATGAGAAAAGAAATAATTCACACTTACGTTTCATATTCCACTCCTCGGGAAAGGGCATCTTTTTGGTTGAAATCAGGTCTGAAGTCCTCATTCGAACGAACCTGCCCATCCAGCCCCGATACTTATCCTCGTTAATGCTCGAGAACAGAGCCTTGGTAGCCCGACGCTGAAGTTTTATTAACCCTCCTCGAAAATGTCTAGGATGGTACATTCAGATAAGATGGTCGAGGGTGAACGGCATCCCCTCGATTTTGTTCACAAAGTATCAAATTAAGATAACGATCCGCCAAAAAGAAGGATGGACCTGGCCTAGGATTATTTGTTATTGATGACAGAAATCAATAATAACGGAATCGAGGGGACCTAACGTGAAAGGGTAAGTATACACATTCAAAATCCCTTCCATGTAAGTGGTGATATCTTCGTCAGAAGTAGGAATTATTATTTCTTTTCTATCCCAATTGCAATCTTTCTTTAGCTGTTTGAGATGCTTCTCGGTTATTGAACACATGTACCTTGATATTGGCTCACATCGGCCAAGGATCGATGAGCCTTTATCGACCTTAAAATCAGAAGTAAGAACACACGCCCCGGGAATGCACTCCTCAGGCCATGGTTCTGCCGATGTCTCATCGGCGGCACACTGTGAAGATGGAGCCTTCTCTTTCTGAGGAATGGTTTGTGACATTTTCGCCATTTTCGAATTCAAAGGTGAGGAGTAGAAGAAAGTGACAAAGATTTGGTAAAATTGAAGGGGAGCTTTTTGCAAAGAGAAATCACAGATTTGCGGGTAAGCCAGAGAATACGAAAAGGGACTTGAGAAATTTGGAGGATTGAAGAGGTAAAAGTAGTAAATGATAAAATAAAGGGTTATTTATAGGTTTAAGTGATGGCGGTTCAGCATCAGCGGTAGCCGACCACTGTCTGACATGCATTAAATGCCTTGAAAAACTAAATCGACGGGACAAATATCATGTGCATCATGATCGAACCCGATGAAGACGTCAGCTTATAATCCGATGGAGCCGTTGAAAAATCATATTGTTTCTCACCACATTCTTCCTGAGAAACGAGGGGACTATCTGTACACGGTCGAAATAGATTTCGGCCTTCGTACGTTTGATCAATTTCGAAAGATAATCGATCGAAGTGAGACCCCGAGATGGGTTTCGAAGATAGTACAAACAAGCTTCGAATCTGAAGGGCTGATCAATGTCGAGTTCGATATCATTGTCAAGCTTGGATCCAAATCGAACTATGATGCAAAGTAAAGCTATCAAGCTTATGATCCAGAGACCTACCAACACTGACCCCGAATTAATTCGAGAGCTCGAGTCAGAATTGAGCTCGAGCCAAGATCGAGAGCTCGAGTCAAAATCGAGCTCAAACCAAGATCGAGAGCTCGAGTCAAGATCGAGCTCTCAGACAAAAGCCGTTGCAATCCCACTAGAGAGAATCTTGGCAGGAATTGTGAAAAAGCTAATTTATCGTGGGTCTCCCACTGAGTATTTTTAATTATGTTTAGAACAAGATCCCTCTACTATAAAGGACATGGTTATCATTTCTGTAAAGGAAAGTTTTTTCATGCTTACATTGTAATCAAAACACTATATTCTCCCATAGTAAAGAGTTGTTCTTTCAAGCTTCTTAAATTGATTTCACTTGTTTAGTCCTAAAATTCATCTTCCTTACAACCTTATCTATTTTGCATTCTTTGCAATCCATACTTATATTTTTATTTATCCTTACAATTTGTATTAAGTTGCGACACATATCCTTAGAATTATATACAAATTCAACTCCATCCATTTTTCTAGTAAACAGTACACTAAGTTTACCGAGCTATATGCTCTTAACCCTCTAAAGTTGGAAAAAGATAAAAGGGAGATTAGAGTTAATTTCTTTTGGCATGATTCATTGTGTTCATAAAGTCTCACCCACTTGCTGACTTTATTCACAGGATCTATAACCATATTTTCATTTTTTACTTGACAATTTAGCTTTTAAAACCAAAATTAATTTGTGAAATATTCTGTTCACTGCTATCCAGATATAATTAGCCACTTCAATTATTCACGCTCCTAATGACAAATTAAAACGGAAAAATCCTTATCAGGAATTTTAAATAAGATATTTGTATATAGTCAAAATAGATTTCGGTCTTCATACGTTCGATCGAGTTCAAGTGGTAAGAAGTCGGAGTGGGATTTTGGGAGTGAGCTCCGAAGACAGTACTAACGAGCCTCGAGTCTGAAGGCTGCTCGAGGAGTCAGCTCGATAACCTTATCGAGCCCGTGACCAAATCGATCTGCAAGGCATTGCTTCGAGGTCGAAAATGCGCGACGCCCATCCCGAAGGTCGAACTCGAGCCAAGACCGAAGGGCTCGACCCAGTAACAAGTTCGAGCCAGTATCAAACTCACAAACAATAGCCGTTGCAACTGCATCAAGAGAGAGAATCTTGGCGGGAATCGAGGAAGAGACAAATCATCATGGGTCTGCCACTATATGCTTTATTTTATTATTTTTTGTTATAAATAAAGTAATGACCCTCTACTATAAAAGGGGGATCCTTGTAAGCTATGGACACACTGAATACACTGAAACAAAAGATACCTCCTTGTGCTTGTTTTACATCATTTTATTCATTCTTTCTGATTTATATTTTTCCCACTGTCATAGTCAAGAATATGCGTATTGCAATCTCTCTGTACGATTTGTATCAAAGGGTATCGCGTATCCTTAGAACCATACATAAATTTAACGTTATCCGATTTTTCGGGTAAATAGTTTAGCGTCCAACGTGGGGCTAAGGATAACAGTGATTGTTTGACACAAATTTGCAGTACACACCAGTTTACAACTTCAAATCAGCAATGGCTTTACCTATCGACCACGAAGCCGGCCTTCAAGATGAAACCAACTTGGCGATGGCACTGAGGCTCGAATCGAAGTACCCAAAATTCGAGCCGAAGTACCATTGGATGTCAACTCACGAATAGCTCTGGAGGCGAATCAGCGTTCCGAGCCAGAAAGAAGCATTTAGGGCGGTACTCGATCCGTAGCCCGAGATACCCATAACGCGGGGGAAATTGGAGCCAGCTTACGTATGATCTTCGAGATGCTACAAGCCCAACAAGTAGCGATAGCCCAGTTATAGAGCCAAACTCATATACAAAGCAGGCCGGATCCCAATTCGCTTCGAGAAATCACCCCCAGAACGGAGCCCGCCATAGTGAAATCAAACGAGCAAGCATAGGGGACCACTCCCGAAATTACTAAATTACTCGAGGAACTCACAAAATGAGTCGAAGCTAATGACAAGAGAGTGGAAACATACAATGCCAGGGTCGATCAAATCCCGGGGGCTCCACCAATGATAAAAGGGCTTGATTTAAAAAAATTCATACAAAGCCTTTTCCCTCGATGCGGCCCCAAAACCAATCCCCAAAAAATTCCGTATGCCCGAAATTCCCAAATATAACGGTATGACCGATCCTAACAAACACGTCACCTCTTACACATGTGCCATCAAGGGTGACGATTTGGAGGATGATGAGATCGAATTCGTGTTGTTGAAAACGTTCGGGGAGACCCTCTCGGAGGGAGCAATGATCTGGTATCACAATTTACCGCCTAATTCCATCGATTCTTTTGCCATGTTAGCAGATTCGTTCGTAAAGGCACATGCTGGTGCCATAAAGGTTGCAACAAGGAAATCAGACCTCTGTATCCCAATTTCAAATGGAACGCATGGAATTTCCACCGGTCACAGACGATTGGGCCGTACAAGCTTTCACCCAAGGGTTGAACGAGCTGATTTCGATAGTGTCACGTCGGCTGAAGCAAAATTTGATCAAGTATCCAGTAATAACTTGGGCAGATATACACAACCGATATCAATCAAATATTAGGGTCGAAGATGACCAGTTGGGAGCTCCGTATGGACCCGTGCATCAGAACAGGACAGCTATTAAAAACCAAAGGGAGATTGAAAGAGAACAAAGGTCGAACAGAGACCGATATCAACCGTACGTCGTAGATCAGATGAACAAAGGTCCAACACGCAACACAGTTCGAAACAATCGAAGGTTTGATCGAGGTCAAAATTCTCGGGGACTTATGAGCAAGAGTGGCTTTGATAAATATGCCGATCCTATAGAAGCACCTCGGTTATCAGAGTATAACTTCAGCGTTGGTCCATCTGCCATCGTGTTGGCTATTGGACGCATTAAAGACACCAAGTGGCCTCGACTCATGCAGACCGATCCTACCCAAAGGAATCCCAATCAAATATGCGAATATCATGGCACCCATGGTCACAGAACGGAAGATTGCAGGCAACTAAGAGAGGAAGTAGCCCGCTTATTTAACAAAGGGAACCTTCGAGAATTTCTGAGTGATAGGTCGAAGAACCATTTTTAAAACAGGGATTTTGGCAAGCAAAATGAGCAAGAAGAACCGCAGCACTTCATTCACATGATCATCGGCGGCGCCGATACCCCTCAGGGACCAATGCTTAAACGCATTAAAACATCGATTGTGAGGGAAAAGCGATCTCGGACTCAAGATTACGCACCCACGGGGACTTTTTCCTTCAATGATAAAGATGCAGAAGGAGTCATCCAACCTCATAACTATGCACTAGCAATATCAGTACTCATGAATAAAACTAAAATTAAGCGTGTGTTAATCGATCCAGGTAGCTCAGCCAATATCATCAGATTGAAGGTCGTAGAATAGCTCGGCCTGCAGGACCAGATCGTACCCGCAACTCTAGTTCTAAATGGATTCAATATGGCATGTGAGACCACCAAAGGCGAGATAATCTTACCAATAAACGTGGCCGTAACCGTCCAAGAAATGAAGTTTCACGTGATCGAAGGCGACATGAGGTACAATGCCCTTTTCGTAAGGCCATGGATCCACAACATGAGAGTTGTACCTTCGACCCTACACCATGTCCTCAAATTCCCGACATCGAGAGGTGTCAAAATAGTGTATGGAGAACAACCAGTCGCTAAAGAAATGTTTGCCGTCGAGAAAGCAAAATCAATATCCTCTCCTTCGCCGATAAAGGGATCGGGATCAGAAGGAGAATAGGACACCAAATAGCAATCACAGATGTCGGCTTCGACCCAGCCAGATAACCAGAAGATCAAAGAAGATGATGGTCAAAGGTTCCCTCAATCTTTCATGATTCCTGATGACTCCGGCGCCACCAAATCAACAATTGAAGAACTAGAGCAAATCACACTAATCGAGCACTGGCCTGAGCTAAAGGTATACTTGGGAACGGGGTTGAGCCTCGAACTCAGGAAGAAACTTGTTCAATTTCTTATCGATAACATTGATTGTTTTGCCTGGTCCCACTTAGATATAACAGGGATCCCACCGGACATAACGACGCATCGGCTAAGCTTGGACCCTAGGTTCAGACCGGTGAAGCAAAAGAGAAGACCCCAGTCTGAGGGAAAGCAGGCATTCATAAAGGACGAGGTAACCAAACTTCTCAAAATAGGGTCCATTCGGGAGGTGAAATATCCCGAATGGTTAGCCAACGTAGTTGTAGTGCCTAAAAAGGGAACAAACTTAGAATGTGTGTGGACTATAAGGATTTGAACAAAGCATGCCCCAAAGATTCCTTTCTGCTGCCCATCATCAATCGCATGATCAATGCCACGGTCGGCCACGAGATCCTCACTTTTCTCGATACCTATTCCGGGTATAATCAAATCCAGATGAACGCGGAGGACCAGGAAAAGACTTCATTTGTCACCAAATATGGAACATATTGTTATAATGTGATGCCCTTCGGGCTAAAAAATGCAGGGGCTACTTACCAACGCCTAGTAAATAAAATGTTCGAAGAACAAATAGGTAAATCAATGAAAGTTTATATTGATGACATGCTAGTTAAGTCCCTGTACGCAGAGGACCATTTGACCCATTTGCAGGAAACATTCGAGATTTTGAGGAAATACAACATGAGCTCAACCCCGAAAAATGTGCTTTCGGGGTTAGTTCGGGCAAGTTCCTCGGCTTCATGGTGTCAAATCGGGGAATCGAGATTAACCCCAATAAAATCAAGGCCATCGAAGACATCACCATCGTGGACAGCGTGAAAGCTGTACAAAGACTAACGGGACGGATTGCAGCCTTAGGCCGATTCATTTCGAGATCGTCAGATCGAAGTCACAAATTTTTCTCTCTACTCAAAAATAAGAACGATTTCTCTTGGACCCCGAAATGCCAACAAGCATTGGAGGAACTAAAACGATATCTATCGAGCCCACCACTACTTCACACTCCAAAAACGGACGAAAAACTTTGTTTGTATTTGGCAGTATCGGAAATTGCCGTAAGTGGTGTCCTAGTACGAGAAGAGCAAGGTACGCAATTTCCTATTTATTATATAAGTCGGACCTTAGGAGAAGCAGAAACTAGATATCCGCACCTAGAAAAATTAGCACTTGCACTGATAAGCGCCTCTAGAAAGTTAAGACCATACTTTCAATGCCACCCCATATGCGTATTAACCATGTACCCGCTTCGTAATATTTTGCACAAGCCCGAACTATCAGGCTGGTTGGCCAAATGGGCCGTCGAACTTAGTGGGTACGATATCGAATATCAACCCCGTACGGCCATCAAGTCTCAAATATTAGCAGACTTCGTGGCCGATTTCACACCAACCCTCGTACCCAAAGTCGAAAAAGAACTCTTGTTGAAATCGGGTACATCATCGGGAGTATGGATCCTTTTTACGGACGGGGCTTCGAACGTGAAGGGGTCCGGGTTGGGCATAGTTTTGAAACCACCCACGGGTAACACTATTAGGCAATCTATTAAAACTACCAGGTTAACTAACAACGAGGTCGAGTATGAAGCCATGATTGCAGGTCTCGAGCTAGCTAAAAACTTGGGAGCAGAAGTCATTGAAGCCAAATATGATTCTTTGCTGGTGGTGAGTCAAGTGAACAAAACCTTCGAAGTTCGAGAAGGTAGAATGCGAAGGTATTTAGACAAACTACTTGTCACTTTGCACCATTTCAAACAATGGACTTTACGGCATGTTCCACGAGAACAAAATAATGAAGTCGATGCACTTTCAAATTTAGGATCGTCAGTCAAGGAAGATGACTTGAGCTCGGGGACTGTCGTCTAACTCTCGAGATCTGTAATCGAATGAGGTCACGCCGAGAAAAATTCTACAAGCTTAACCTGGGATTGGAGAAATAAGTATATTGAATACTTAAAGAGCGGAAAGCTCCCATCGGACGCAAAAGACTCTAGGGCCCTACGGACTAAATCTGCTCGATTCACGTTGGCTTCAGATGGAATGCTATATCGAAGGACATTCGATGGACCGCTGACTGTATGCTTGGGTCCGGGAGGTACTGATTACATCCTACGGGAAGTGCACGAGGGAACTTGTGGGAATCACTATGGTGTCGATACATTAGTTCGAAAAATAATCAGAGTAGGGTATTATTGGACCGATATGGGCAAAGACGCGAAGGAATTTGTTCGTAAATGTGACAAATATCAAAGGTTTGTGCCAATGATCCATCAACTCGGAGAACAACTTCACTCAGTCCTATCCCCATGGCCGTTAATGAAATGGGGAATGGATATCGTCGGCCCTCTGCCATCAACCCCAGGTAAAGCCAAATTTATTTTATTTATGACTGACTATTTTTCTAAATGGGTTGAAGCGCAGGCGTTCGAGAAAATTAGAGAGAAACAAGTTATAGACTTTATTTGGGATCATATCATATGCCGCCGAAATAATATGTGACAATGGGAAACAATTCATTGGCAGCAAAGTAACAAAATTCCTCGAAGATCACAAAATAAGAAGGATAATATCAACACCATACCACCCCAGTGGGAACAAACAGGCCGAATCAACGAACAAAACTATCATTCAAAACCTAAAGAAGAGGTTGAACGACGCTAAAGGAAAATGGAGAGAAATCTTGCCCGAAGTCCTTTGGGCATATCAGACAACATCAAAATCCAGTATAGGGCGACCCCATTCTCCTTAGTATACGGGTCCGAAGCATTAATACCAGTCAAAGTTGGTGAACCCAGTACCAGATTTTGATTCACGATGGAAGAATCAAATAACGAGGCTATGAATACCAGCCTCGAACTATCAGACGAAAGACGAGAAGCTGCTCTCGTCCGATTGGCCGCCCAAAAGCAGCGAATCGAAAGATATTATAATCGAAGAACCAAGCTCCGCCATTTCAAGCCTTTGGACTTAGTGTTAAGAAAAGTCACCATCAATACCCGAAATCCGAACGAAGGAAAACTAGGACCAAATTGGGAAGGACCATATCAGGTTCTCAGGAACGTCGGAAAGGAATCGTACAGGCTCGGCATTATAAACGGCAAATAGCTATCAAGCAGTTGGAATGTGTCACATCTAAAACGATACTACTGCTAAGGTACGACCCTTCCATATTCATTTATATTTCAAAACTGACCCTTGCAGAAGTCCGAACAAGAGCTAAGATGGACCCATCGCTTGAAAGCACGCGTTGCACTCTTTTTTCCTTAGACCGGTTTTATCTCAAATGGGTTTTTCGGCAAGGTTTTTAATGAGGCAACCAATGATCGTGCTGCACTTACAACAAGTATCTAAGGCCTCCGTACAATCGACCTCGAATACTGGGGGTCATTAGCCCTCAAATATATCAAGTTCTGATACACGAAAGTTATTTCGCAACAACGGGTTTCCAGTAGGAAAAGTTGTAAGAGCCAAAATGATCAAAATAAACCATGATCATGTAGTTGGCCCGAACCCAGACGCGAAACATGAACATATGTATAACGACTTGCAAAAAATCCTCCTCTTTACCGATATCTTATATCCAAGAAAACTTCCTCTATTTGGAGATTTATTATGCAATCAGAATTAAGATAAACTCGACCATTATGCCTACGGGCTACTTTTATTTCGAGTTCGAGCAAGCACTCACTTGACCATTACATCCACGGGCTACATTACTTCGAGTTCGAATCATTCGCTCGATGACTAAAGCCTACGGGCTACTTTTATTTCGAGTTCGCGCGAGCACTCACTCGACCATTACGCCCACGGGCTACATTACTTTGAGTTCAAATCATTCACTCAACGACTAAGCCTACGGGCTACTTCTATTTTGAGTTCGAGCAAGCACTCACTCGACCATTACGCCCACGGGCTACATTACTTCGAGTTTGAATCATTCACTCGACGACTAAGTCTACGGGCTACTTCCATTTTGAGTTCTAGCAAGCACTCACTCTACCATTATGCCTACGGGCTACATTACTTCGAGTTCGAATCATTCACTCGACCACTAAGCCTACGGGCTACTTCCATTTCGAGTTCGAGCAAGCACTCACTCGACCATTACGCCCACAGGCTACATTACTTCTAGTTCGAATCATTCACTCGACGACTAAAGCCTATGGGCTACTTTCATTTCTAGTTCAAGAAAGCAAGCACTCGACTATTATGCCTACGGGTTATATTTCTTCGAGTTCGAATCATTGACTCAACTAGTAAGCCTAAGGGCTACGTCACTTCGAGTCTGAAGAAACAATCAATCATAGAAACTACGAAGTCCAAATTTGATTAAATTGATAAGATCCTTGTGAAAACATTTGTAAGGCACGTATAAAGTCTTCACAAGTCGGCCAAGTTGTCTATATACAAAAATTTCTACATGATTGATTACAAACGTAAAAAATTAAGAACTAAGCTTCCTGATCATCCTCAGGGACGTTTTCTTCTCTTGCAGGCTCTTCCCCATCCTCGGATCCGCTCTTGCTACCGTTATCATCATCATCATCGCCATCAGAAGCCAAGGCTTCTACTTCAGCTTCGAGCTCTCTAGCCTTTTTTATTTCTGCAGTAAGGTCGAAACCTCGAGCGTGTATCTCCTCGAGGGTCTCCCTCCGAGACCTACATTTAGCAAGTTCGACAATCCAATATGCTCGAGTGTCGACACTATCCGCCGCCTCTCGTGCCTCCATCTGAGCAGCCTCGGCATCAGCCCGATACACGGCAATGGACTTATTCACCAAAATTTTTGACGACTCAACCTCTGCCTTGGCCTCAGCAAGCCGAGCTTCAAGCTCCTCGATCCTCTTAGCTTGAGCCGAACCCTTTTGCTTGACGTTTCGAAGCTGAACATCGGCCAATAATAAGTTGGTCAAAATGGTCTCTTTTTCCGCAGCCAGGCGGTCGATAGTCTCCTTCCACCGATTACATTCAGCTTTGATTTGATCAACTTCTTCCCGAAGTGACCCGATTTTTTCAACCTTTTGTTGCAGCTGAGACAACAAAGGGTTAACTTTCACAGTCGATTCAAACCCATACTTTAACAGAACGAGGCTCACCTGCTTATCGAGTCCGGCCTCTTCTTCACGAGCCTTAGCCAAATCCGCTTGGAGGTCCTTTATAGCCTCGTCCTTTTGGCTACAAAGAATCCGCAGGACATCTCTCTCCCCCGAGACCTTCTGAAGCTCGACCTCACAGTGGCTAAGGTCGACTCGAAACCTACTAATGGCATGCACAGTAAGGAAAGAACAGGAGTCAAGTTTGGAAAAGAACAAAGAAACCAAGTATAGTAAAATCATTACCCGAGTAATGAAATGTTGGGCCTCTTCTAGTAGAAGAAAAGCGTCACCAATATCGGAAGCATCATCGACTCCAGTAAAGCAATCCCGAAAGGGATCCCCTACACTAGAGCCTCCGCCCAAATCGGGGGTCTTCAATTCTCGAGCTTCCTTTAACGCCTCATCAGAAAAGGTTGGAAGGGAAGGCAAATGACCCACTGTCGAAGCCCCAAGCGAATCACTCTGGGTGCTCCAATCAAGACTTGGGATCCCGGGGCCAACCCCGACCGGTACAGCCGCCATCGGCCCAGGAGCTTTGGTGACCTCGATATCTCTCGCAGATCGGATCACCAAAGCCGAGACACCACCTTCTTCTTCTTCTTCTTCTTCGTCTTCTTATTCTTCTCTCAATCGTTGGACCGAGTCAATCGGAAGAGCAATTGCCTTCCTCCTCACCCTTCGAGTTTTGGGCTTGGGGTTCTCTGACCGAGAGGCAGCTTTTCGCTTCTTATCCTTCCCCGGTTTTGGGACCAGGGACTTGGTTCCTTCTTCACCGCTCGAAGGCCTCAAAGCGACATCCTTGGTTACACTTGCATGAAAGGAAATCGGTAACGAATGGAGCACAAAGAACACTTCGAAGGAAACGAGAAGTAAAACCTTATCGTGATTCTTGGCCTCCCATCTACCTTTTGCCAAATCACGCCAAGCGCGTTCGGCATAAGAGGAAGTCGAGGCTAACTTCCGAACCCAATCCTCGAGGTCGGGCACCGCTTGTGGCATCCAAGGGGCAGTTGTATATCGGAGAAAGACATCAGAAAAAATCGGGAAAGATACGAAAAGCAACGTCTTATGAGAACCACTTACGGTCGAAATTCCATTCCTCGGGGAAGGACATCTTCTCTTCCGGAATAAAGTCACGGGTCCTCACCCGAATATAACTGCCCATCCAACCCCGATCCTTGTCTTCGTCGATGCTCGACATCAAAGCCTTCGATGCCCGACGATGAAGTCTGATTAGTCCTCGAAAGATTTGAGGCCGATACAATCGTATGAGGTGATTCAGGGAAAAATCCAGCCCCCCGGCTTTGATGGAGAAAAAGCAAAGTAGGATTACTATATGCCATAGAGAGGGATGAATTTGACCGAGGGTGACCTGATATCCTTTGCAAAAATCAATGATCACCTGGTCGACGGGACCCAATGTGAAGAGATAAGTGTAAACACTTAAAAAACCCTCCACATGGGTGATGATGCTCTCTTCGGGGGATGAAATTTGCAACACAACCTCGGAACCCCAGTTGCAGTCTTTCCTAACGGCCTCGAGATGACCCTCCGTTATAGAGCACATGCACATCGACATGTGCTCGCATCGACCCGGAACAGATGAAGGATTCTCAACCTTAAAATCGATCTTCAGAATACACGGGCCGGGAACATAGTCATAGGTGGACGGCTCCACCGGCGCCTTGTCGCCAGACGGCCATGAAGAAGAAGCTCTCTCCTTCTGAGGTACAGTTTTCGAAGTTTTGGCCATTGATATGAGAGGAAGAAAGGCAAAGGAATGTGAAAAATTGATGACACCAAAACTCTGGTGTAGATGGCTCTGCAAGCGACGAGATAGAGAGAAAAGATAAGAAAATTTGGGGGAGTGAATGCGTAAAAGTGGTAAATGTTAGATGGAAGGGTTATTTATAGGCTCGCATCATGACGGTTTAATATCAGAGGTGGCCGACCGCCATCTGACAAGCATTAAATACCTTGAAAGGCTAAATCGATGGGACAACTATCACATACGTCATAATCGATCCCTGTTAAAACGTCAGCTTATAACCCGATCGAACCGTCGAAAATCATATCGATTCTCACTGCATCCTTCGTGAGAAACGAGGGGACTATCTGTATATGGTCAAAATAGATTTCGGCTTTCCTACATTCGATCGAGTTCAAGTGGTAAGAAGTCGGAGTGGGATTTTGGGAGTGAGCTCCAAAGACAGTACTAACGAGCCTCGAGTCCGAAGGCTGCTCGAGGAGTCGGCTCGATAACCTTATCGAGCTCGTGACCAAATCGATCCGCAAGGCATTGCTTCGAGGTCGAAAATGTGCGACGCCCATACCGAAGGTCGAACTCGAGCCAAGACCGAAGGGCTCGACCCAGTAACGAGTTCGAACCAGTATCGAGCTCACAGACAATAGCCGTTGTAACCGCGTCAAGAGAGAGAATCTTGGCGGGAATCGAAGAAGAGACAAATCATCATGGGTCCTCCACTATATATTTTATTTTATTATTTTTTGTTATAAATAAAGTAATGACCCTCTACTATAAAAGGGGATCCTTGTAAGCTATGGACACACTGAATACACTGGAACAAAAGATACCTCCTTGTACTTGTTTACTTCATTTTATTCGTTCTTTCTGATTCATTATTTCCACTGTCATAGTCAAGAATATTCGTATTGCTATCTCTCTGTACGATTTGTATCAAAGGGTATCACGTATCATTAGAACTATACATAAATTTAACGTTATTTGATTTTTTGGGTAAACAATATTATAAGAATATGTTTCGATTTTGTCATTTCGCACAGAGTTTCTTCATTGTCAAAGACGATATTCGTTCTCCGTTTGTGTTTTTCTGAATCACAAGATGTACATCCTGTAAATTGTCATTCCTCATGCTTGCTAGACCTTTCTTTAAATTTATTTTCTGGATTTATGCATAGTTAAAAATAAGGTCCCTATATGTAGTAGGAGTATATTATATTGCCTATTATTAGCATCCCCAGAAATCTTTGTTCTGGCCCACTAAGTTAATTCCCCACAATAATCAGCTTCTTTAGTTTTATTTTATTAATTAAGGCAATTTGATTGCAGCTTCCTCTCTGATTTATTCAATGTCTTTAACATCTTTTATCTTTTATAAGTAGTACATTTTGGTTGTTTTTACAGTTTTTCAGAACTGCTACTTGTAGGCCTTTTCCAAAAACAGTCAGATGCAATTATTTTTTCGAATTCTCAATTAATCAAAAAATCCAAATGCCACCTTCATTGTCTTATTTAATTAAATCCAGTTGCTAAAAGCAAACACGCAACTTAATGGCCATAAGTCACGGATCCTTCTTAAGACTTGACTCTTGAGGTAAGCAAACAAAATTCATTTGGTTCACATTTATTTCTATGATTATTAAGACAAGTTGTGTCTTCTCGAGTATGCATATTGCCCAAAACATCATTTGAAAATGTCTAGTATTGTATGTGAACCTGAAAAAGTACATGTGGTTTACAGTAGTATTATTCGTCTTATTCTTCTATGCTTCTGATGAAAAAAAATTGCAATATATTCGAAGATCGATCGACTCCACAATTAGTAGAAAGACCTACTATTTAATTAGTAAGGTTGGTGATGTCGTCAAAAGTATTTTAACTCTAAATAATAAAACGCTAGAATTTTTCAATTCCTTTTCCACCAACCCACAAAAAAAAGGATTTTGATTTAATTTATTAGTTTTAATGGGCATGGAAGCACTTAAGATAAAGTTAATGCACCTAAAGAAGAGGGGGTTCTAAGGCTAGACGAGTGAGGCCATTGCCTTAGGGTCCTGGAATTTGATGGCCCCAAGTTTACTTCAAACTAATATCATTATTATTATTATTCATAGTTATGAGGCGGATGTAATGTTGCAATATTGGGTTTATATAACCTTAGTACTATTGATTTATAACATAAATTTATGTATATAAATTTATTAAAATAACAACAAATAGTAGATAACTCATATTTAAAAATATAATATTCAATATTAAGAACCTTAAATATTAAAACCACAGAACTTAAACCCTGAATTCGCTTTTGTCGGAGAATATCCCATTGAGAATCCGACCGATCCTACTACCTGTATTGGTGGAAAAAAGGTATTACACGTGGAATATTATTAAGCTGACGAAGCTTAATGCGTGGAGCAACGATATAGCGACAAGTGGCACATTCAATTAATGGAATTAAGAATGCAAGAAAGGTATGGAAGAAACACCCACGAGACAGTACAAAGAAAGAAATTGAGCCTGACAGTTGTCAAAGAAGAGGCATGAGCGAAAGGAATAAAGGTTAAAACGAGGGGAAGATACACGAACCAGAATTAGATAAGGAAGGAGAATCAGAACCGTTATAAGGAATCTATAACCATAAATATGTCAGTAATGGTTATCCATGATAATGAGCAATCAATATAACTAATGCCCATAATGAATCCAAATTAAGTATGTAAACCGTTATGATTGTACGTTCTTATATAAGGATAAAGAATTTCATTTGTAAGGACAAGTTACAATTATTACTGAAATGCATTTCATTATTTTCTACTTTATCAAAGTTCCAGCCTTAATTTTAGGGATTGGTCGTTGATTCATTCCTTATTTCTCTTTGATAATTTTCTCTATTACTCTTGTTATTTTCTATTGAGGAAGTGAAGTAAAATTTGGTTATCAGTAACCCATTTTATTCTAAATATAGAGTTTGATTGAGAAATCTATTTTTTGGATAAACAAATTGGTTATGTTACCGAAAAACTGATAATCTTTTCACTTTTCAAATTATATTTCAACTGTTAACGAAAATAACCAGATGAACCCACAGTGGGGAACTCCGCCACTCCTCTCCCCAACGGGATCCCCTTGATAATCCCGTGACGGTTCACCTGAAAGATCTACATCACACGCTAATGATCAACAGGGGGATGAGCAAAATGTCGAACAAGATGCTTTAAAGCAATTAATTACACAACACGTGAACAGTGCTCTTCAAGCTTTTGTTAGGGGATTGCCTAATGCACCACAAACTCCTCCACCAGTCAATACAATAACATTAGAAAACCCACGCTCAGGGCTCGAGAACTCTGGAACTGGAGGAACTCCCAATGAATCTCGTGATGGAAGGTCAGGTACACCTAAATATTCTGACTTACAAAGTTTGGTACTAACTTTGCAAAAATAATTGAAGGAACAAAATGATCGCATAGAGCAAATACGTGGCGTACCGCCCGTGATCAAAGGAGTGGATATTGATAAGTATTCACAACAATCCTGGAAGCCAAGTGTAACACCTTTGCCGATTCCTAAAAAGTTTAAAATGCCTGATATTCTAAAATATGATGGAATAATTGACCCTCGAGATTATGTAACTGCATTCACACTGGCGTGAAGGGAAACGATTTAACCAAGCAAGAAATCAAATCAGTTTTGGATAAAAAGTTTGGTGAAACACTCACGAAAGGAGCATTAATGTGGTATTCTATTTTACCTGAAAACTCCGTTGATTCTTTTGCTGAGCTTGTAGATTCATTTATAAAGCCACATTCGGGAGCTCAGAAAGCTGAAAAAAGAATGAAAGACATCTTTAAGGTAAAACAAGAGAATACAGAGTTACTCAGGGAATTCATAGATAGGTTCCAATGGGAGAGGATGATGTTACCTCGAGTACCTGATAACTGGGAAGTTATGGCGTTCGCGGGCAATTTAAACGAGGAAAGTTCATAAGCCACGAGGAGGCTAAAGGAAAGTTGGCGAGAATTTCCAGTAACAACATGGAACGATGTTTACAATAGGTATAGTAAAAAGTTGCGGATAGAAGAAGATACAGTTTCACAGCCAAAGGCTGATGAAAGAATAGGATCGAGACGATTAGAATCAGAAAAAGGGCCGGATAGAACAGGTACGAGCCTTACATAGGACCTACGGCGCGAGACTCTCAATCTAAACAAGAGAGCGTGCGATTCGACTCAAGATCGAGGCAAAAAGATACGAGTTCTTCATATAAATTTAAAAAGGAACGGGATACATGAGGCAACGATTCCAATGCACATGCGAGGATTGGAGATTACAGCTTTAATGTCAGCACCTCTGAGTTGGTAGCAGTTTTAAGAGGTATGGGAGATAAGGTGTTATGGCCTACAGAGATGAGATCAGGTCCGAGCAAAAAGAATCCAGATTTCTGGTGTGAATTTCACAATGATCATGGCCATAGAATAGCAGATTGCAGATTACTACAGGGAGAAGTCGAGCATTTGTTGAAGAAAGGTAATCTAACTAACTTGTTCAGCGTGAAAGGAAGACAATCATATATGAAAAACAGACAAGAACCTCTGAAACCTCCATCACCAAAAAGAACAGTCAATGTAATATCCGGGGGAGATGAGGTTAATGGTGTAACATATATAGCTTCTAGAAAGACGTCAAAAGTCATAGTCATGTAACGACCCGGTCAATCGTTTTGAGAGTTGTAGCCCTGTTCTCCCATTTACTGCTCATTTTGTTGAAGAAAGGTAATCGAACTAACTTGTCGGAGTAGTCGGTTCAGGTCCGGAGAGATTTCGAAATGAATTGAGATACTTAGTCTCCAAAATGAAAACTTAAGTTGAAAAGGTTGATCGGATATTGACTTATGTGTAAACGACCCCAGAATATAATTTTGATGATTTTAACAGCTCTGTATGGTAATTTTGGACTTAGGAGCGTGTCCGAAATTTTATTTGGAAGTCCGTAGTTAAATTAGGCTTGAAATGGCTAAAATAGGAATTTAAGTTTGGAAGTTTGACCGGGGAGTTGACTTTTTGATATCGGGGTCGGAATCCAATTCTGAAAATTTTCATAGATCTGTTATGTCAATTATGACTTGTGTGCAAAATTTGAGGTCAATCGGAATTGATTTGTTTGGTTTCGGCATCGAATGTAGAAGTTAGAAATTCTTAAGTTTCATTAAGCTTGAATTGGGGTATGATTCGTGGTTTTAGCATTATTTGATGTGATTTGAGGTTTCGACTATGTTCGTATGATATTTTAGGACTTTTTGGTGTATTTGGTTGAGGTCCCGAGGGCCTCGGGTGAGTTTCAGATGGTTAACGGATCAAAATTTGGACCTAAACAGCTGCTTGAATTTTTTTTCTGATGACTGTATCAAGGGCAGCGATCGGGGGCAGCGACCGGGGGTATGCCTGGACAGAAACTTCAAGTTATAAAAAGGGAACTTCGTCCCATTTTCCATTTTTGACAAATTGGAGCTTGGGGAGAGGCGATGTTTGAGAGATTTTCAAGAAAAAACATCAGGGTTAGTGATTCTAATCCAGATTTAGTCAATATACATGAATATATCATTGTTTTCATCAATTAATTAGTGTTTTGAGATGGAAATTTGGGGAAAATTGTAGATATCTCATAAAATGAATTTTTGAGATTTCGATGTCGATTCGGAGTCGGATTTGAGTGAAACTAGTATGGTTGGACTCATAATTGAATGGGTTGTCAGGTTTTATGAGTTTCATCAGATTCCAAGACGTGGGCCCCACAGGTAATTTTTGAGTTAAATTTCAGATTTTTGTTGGAAAATTTTTATTTTCATATGAGAATACATTCCAATAAATTATATTGATTTAATCGAATTAATTAGGACTGGATACAAGACTTTGGGAAGCCAATGTGCGAGGCAAAGGCATAGCAGAGTAAAGAATAACACAAGTCGAAGTAAGTGACTTGTCTAACCTTGTGTGGGGGAAATTCTCCTTAGGATTGGTATTGATATGAAAATGTTGATGTGTTGAAAGTCGTACACATGAGGTGACGAGTGTGTACACGGGCTAAATATGGAAGATTATGTCTTTAAATTGTGTAGAGCACTCTTGCATATTAATTAAATTATTTTATTTTGTTATATGCATCATCATTAATATATTTTCATATTTAAATTTGTCTGACTTGTTCCTGCTAAGTGTTTTACCTGTTTAGTTGGAGTTCTGTTTCTTTTGTTCTGTGCATTATTTGAAGGTTGGGTTTCTTAATTAAAATATTATTAAAAATGAAGTATTTTACATTTAAAACTTTGATGTTATGTCAAGATGTTAAATTTGTGAAATATAATTTTTGCTGAATATTTTGTGAGATTTTTGTATTCATTGTGATTGAGCCGTGAGATCCTTATAGTGGAAATAATATTGTTGTTGATTTATTTTGGCAAGTTAAAATATTTGGGCACTTGAGGTGCAAATTATGATATATTGTGATATTGATATGCATGCAGTGGTATAAGGTCTGAGTGTTGAAATGCATGCGATGAGATAAGGGTGGCTTGATACGCGTGGCTAGTAGGGGAACTACTAGAAGTCATGCGGTGTGATAATGGTGGCTAAAACACGAGATGCTATTTCGAAAAAAATATTTTTTTTAAAATTTAATGTGAAGGCTCCCGCGGTGATATAAGGAAATGAGATATTGTGAATTTATTTATGATTTGGGACTATGAAGCGGTACCTCGGGAGTGCCGTTGTTGATATTTCTTTATGGCTGCATTTACCTTTGGTTATTTTGGTAATTTCCTTAAAGTTGTAAATTTCTGTTTTTCCTTCTGCGAGGTATTGTTTGCCCTAATTTTGTGTAGTTAAATTGTGACATACTACTTACTTGATTTATTCGCATTGTCATTTTTATTATTATATTGTGAAAGTTTCACCCTGTCTTTTATTATTCTAGTAGGGCCTGACCTGACCTCATCACTACTCTACCGAGGTTAGGCTTGGCACTTACTGGGTACCGTTGTGGTGTACTCATACTATGCTTCTGCACATCATTTTGTGCAAATCCAGGTACTTCCTATCAGACCAGGCATCAGTGAATTAGATTGTACACGGAGACTTCAAGGTACATCTGCCAGCGTACGCAGACCCCGGAGTCCCCTTCTATCTTATTATGTCGTTTTCCTTATTTTCTTTAGACTTTGATGTATAGAGACACTGAGGATAAATTCTTAGAAGCCTGTGACTTATTCCTACCGGGTTTTGGGAGTTGAAATTGTTAATTTGCGGTCCTTATTTATTCGACTGTTAAGGATTAAATTTCAGTTTATATTCTGTTATTCCGCATTGATAGGCTTACCTAGTCTTAGAGACTAGGTGCCATCACGATATCCTACGGAGGGAATTTGGGGTCGTGACAAGTTTGTATCAAAGCTCTAGGTTCATAGGTATTATGAGTCACAAGCAGGTTTAGTTGAGTCTCGCAGATCGGTATGGAGATGTCTGTACTTATCTTCGGGAGGCTATGGAACTGTTAGGAAAATGTTCACTTCTTTGATTCCTTATCGTGTGCATTTGTTGACTTCGAAGTTCTAAACCATTGTCTTTCTATTCTCTCACAGATGGTGAGGATACGCATAACTGGATTCGATGATCAAACACCTACGCCCCATGTTGGATCCGCAAGAGGTCGGGGTCGGGCCAGAGGCTGAGCAAGAGGCAGAGGAAGACCACGTAGTGCAGCCAGACGACCTGCACGAGCTGTTGCATAGGAGCCACCAGTAGCTCCAGTTGGAGAGCAAGCACCTGAGACGCTTGTTACTACCCCTTCACTTCAGGAGACTCTTGCCTAGTTTTGGAGTATGTTTGGCACTCTAGCTCAGTCAGGGTTGATTCCACTTGCTCCTGCCATATCTCATGCCGGGGGAGGAGCGCAGACTCCTGACATCCGTACCCCAGAGCCACGGGCCCAAGTTGACCATGCCCCAGAGGTTATACCAGTGCAACCAGTTGTCCCGGTTCGGCCCGAGGCTAGAGCAGCAATTTCGGAGGGGGAGCAACTCAGGCTCGAGAGGTACAAAAAGTACCACCCTCCAACTTGCAGTGGTTTGGCTTCAGAAGATGCTCATGGTTTTCTTGAGAAATGTCACTGTATACTCCGTACTATGGGTATTATAGATTCTAGCGGTGTTTCTTTCACGGCATTCCATCTTAGAGGAGCGACCTACCAGTGGTGGCAGGCATACGAGTTGGATAGTCCGGCTGAGGCAGCTTCACTCACTTGGACTCAATTTTCAGATATGTTCTTGAGGGAGTATGTTCCTCAGAGTCTTAGAGATGCATGGTGCGCAGAGTTTGAGAAGTTGCGTCAGGGTTCTATTACCGTGTCAGAGTATGCGGTCTGATTCAGTGATTTGGCTAGGCATGCACCAGCCTTGGTTGCTACTGTTCGAGAGCGGGTTCGTCGATTTATTGAGGGGCTCCACCCTAGTATCAGATTTAGTATGGCCCGAGAACTGGAGATGGATATCACATACCAATAGGTGGTGTCAATTGTAAGGAGATTTGAGGGTATGCGGACTCGGGAGAGAGAAGATAGGGAAGCCAAGAGACCTTGGGATTCTGGTACATATAACAGTTCTCGTGCCCCAGCTGCAACCCGTCATGGTAGAGGCTATGTGAGCCGTCCTATTCATTCAACACTTCCAGCTTCCAGCGGTATTTCGACTAATCCCAAACCCCAGGTTCCATATTATGCACCGCCAGTGTCTATTGTACCTCCTGCACGGGGTACTTTCAGCGGTTAGTCCAGCCGATCAGGCCCGATCCAGTCCTAACAGCCACGTCCTCCGAGGGCTTGTTTTGAGTGTGGTGACACTCATCATATCATGAAGGATTGCCCCAGACTTAGGAGGGGTGCACCTCCACAGATTTCTTAGGCCCCACCCATTCCACAGGGACCTCAGGCTTCACAGGCCATGATTACTGCACCAGCTACCACTCCATCTGCACAGCCAGCTAGAGGCGGAGGTCGGGCAGGTAGGGGTCGCCCTAGAGGGGGAGGCCAGACTAGATATTACTCCCTTCCTGCTTGGACGGGGGCAGTTACATCTGATTCTGTTATCACAGGTATTGTTCCAGTCTGTCATAAAGATGCATCAGTCTTATTTGATCCAGGCTCTACTTATTCTTATGTGTCATCTTATTTTGCCCCGTATTTGGGAGTATCCCGTGATTCTTTGAGTTTTTCTGTTTATGTATCTACACTCGTGGGCGAATCTATTATTGTTGATCGTGTGTATCGGTCGTGTTTGATTGTTATAAGCAGTTTTGAGACCAAAGCTGATTTATTATTGCTCGGTATGGTGGATTTCGATATTATTTTGGGCATGTACTGGTTGTTGCCCTATCACGCTATCCTTGATTGTCACGCCAAGATGATGACATTAGTTATGCTAAGTCTACCGCAGCTATAGTGGAGAGGTACCTTGGATCATGTTCCTAGCAGGGTTATTTCATTTCTTAAGGCTCAACGAATGGTTGAGAAGGGGTGCGATGTGTATCTAGCCTATGTGAGAGACGTTAGTGTTGATACTCCTACCGTGGAGTTAGTTCCTATAGTAAGGGATTTTCCTGATGTATTTCCAGCAGATCTTCCGGTTATGCCACCCGACAGGGATATTGACTTTGGCATTGATTTGTTACCGGGCACTCAGCCCATTTCGATTCCACCATATCATATGGCCCCAGCAGAATTAAAAAAATTAAAAGAGCAGTTACATGAGCTGCTTGATAAGGGTTTTGTTCAGCCCAGTGTATTACCTTGGGGTGCTCCTGTCTTATTTGTGAAGAAGAAGGATGGTTTAACACGGATGTGTATTGATTACCGTAGTTGAACAAGGTTACAGTGAAGAGCAGGTATCCATTGCCACGTATTGATGACCTATTTGATCAGCTTCAGGGTGCCAGAGTGTTCTCTAAGATCTACTTACGTTCATGCTATCATCAGTTGAATATTCGGGAGCCAGATATCCCGAAGACTGCTTTCAGGACTCGGTATGGTCATTATGAGTTCCTTGTAATGTCATTTGGGCTGACCAGCGCCCCAACAACATTTATGCACTTAATGAACAGTGTATTTCAGCCCTATCTTGATTCTTTAATCATTGTGTTTATTGACGATATTCTAGTGTATTCCCGGAGCCGGGAGGATCATAAGCAACACCTGAGGACTGTGCTTTAGACTTTGAGAGAAAAGAAGTTGTATGCAAAATTTTCAAAGTGTGAATTCTGGCTTGATTCAGTAGGATTTTTGGGTCATGTGGTAACGAACAAGGGGATTCAGGTAGATCCGAAGAAAATTGAAGCAGTGCAGAGTTGGCCCAGGTCGTCATCAGCTACTGAGATCCGGAGTTTTCTTGGCTTGAGAGGGTATTATCACCGATTTGTATAGGGTTTCTCGTCTATAGTTGCACCTATTACCAAATTGACCCAGAAGGGTTCTCCGTTCAGGTGGACCGAGGAATGTGAGGAGAGCTTTCAAAAGCTCAAGATAGCTTTGACTATAGCCCCAGTATCGGTATTGCCTACAAGTTCAGGGTCTTATACTATGTATTGTGATGCGTCGCGCATTAGTCTCGGCGCCGTGTTGATGTAAGACAGTAGGGTGATTTCCTATGCGTCCAGACAGTTAAAGGTACATGAGAAGAATTATCCGGTCCACGACCTTGAGTTAGAAGCTATCGTTCATGCCTTGAAGTTTGGCGGAATTATTTGTACGGTGTCCACTGTGAGGTTTATACCGATCACCGGAGTCTACAGCATCTATTTAAACAGAAGGATCTTAATTTGCAGCAGGGGAAGTGGTTGGAGTTTCTTAAGGATTATGATATCACCATTCTCTATCATCCCAAAAAGTCCAATATGGTGGCTGATGCCTTGAGTCGTAAAGCGGAGAGTTTGGCCAGCTTAGCATATTTACCGGTAACAGAGAGGCCTTTAGCCTTGGATGTTCAGGCCTTGGCCAACTAGTTTGTTAGATTAGATGTTTTCGAGCTGAGCCGAGTTTTGGCTTATGTGGTTTCTCAATCTTCTCTGTATAATCGTATCAGGGAGCGTTAATATGATGACCCTTATCTGCTTATTTTTAAGGACACAGTTCAGCATGGTGATGCCAAAGAAGTCACTATTGGAGATGACGGTGTATTACGGATGCAGGGAAGGCTATGTGTGCCTAATGCAGATAGTTTGTGTCAGTTGATTGTCCAGGAGGCTCACAGTTCGCGGTGCTCCATTCATCCAGGCGCCGCAAAGATGTACCATGATTTGAGGCAACAATAATGGTGGAGGCAGATGAAGAAAGACATAGTGGAGTATGTCTCCTGGTGCCTAAATTGTCAACAGGTGAAATATGAGCATCAACGACTGGGTGGATTGCTTCAGAAGTTAGAGATTCCAGAATGGAAATGGGAGCGGATCACTATGGATTTTGTTGTTGGGCTCCCACGAACTCAGAGGAAGTTCGATGCAGTTTGGGTGATTGTGGATAGATTGACCAAGTCAGCTCATTTCATTCATGTGGTTACTACTTACTCATCAGAGCAGCTGGTCCAGGTTTACATTCGCGAGATTGTCAGGCTTAATGGCGTACCGGTATCTATCATCTCTGACCGGGATACACAGTTTACATCAAGGTTCTGGAAGGCCATACAGTGTGAGTTGGGTACTCGGGTAGAGTTGAGTACAATATTTCACCCTCAAACGGACGGGTAGTCCGAGCGCACTATTCAGATACTGAAGGATATGCTTTGTGCTTGTGTGATAGATTTTGGGGGTGCTTAGGATCAGTTCTTGCCACTTTCGGAGTTTGCTTACAACAACAATTATCAGTCAAGCATTTAGATGGCATCGTATGAGGCCTTATATGGTAAGCGGTGTCTGTCTCCAGTGGGTTGGTTCGAATCGGGCGAAGCTAGACTATTGGGTACGGACTTGGTTCAAGATACTTTGGAAAAGGTTAAATTGATTCAGGATCGGCCTCGTACAGCCCAGTCTAGACAAAAGAGTTATGTGAATCGGAAGGTTCGTGATGTTGCATTCATGGTTGGTGAGCGGGTCTTGCTCCGGGTTTCTCCCATGAAGGGTGTTATGAGATTTGGGAAGAAGGGCAAGTTGAGCCCTAGGTATATTGGGCCTTTTGAGATTCTAGAAAGAATTGGAGAGGTGGCTTATAGACTTGCACTACCAATGTTCTATGTTTCCATGCTCTGGAAGTATCACGGCGATCTGTCTCATGTGTTAGACTTCAACTCAGTCCAATTAGACAAGGATCTATCTTATGTTGAGGAACCAGTGGCCATTTTGGACAGACAGGTTAGAAAGCTAATATCGAAGAGCATTGCTTCAGTAAAAGTACAGTGGAGGGGTCATCCGGTTGAGGAGGCGACATGGGAAACCGAGCATGATATGCATAGCTGTTATTCTCATCTTTTCAAAACTCCAGGTATAATTCTAAAATCATTCGAGGATGAACGTTTGTTTAAGAGGGGGAAGATGTAACGACCCGGCCAGTCGTTTTGAGAGTTGTAGCCCCGTTCCCCCATTTATTATTCATTTTATACTTTATAGCTGTTATGTGACTTGTTGGGGTAGTGGGTTCAGATCCGGAGAGATTTCAAAATGAATTGAGACACTTAGTCTTCAAAATGAAAACTTATGTTGAAAAGGTTGACCAGATATTGACTTATGTGTAAACGACCCCGAAATAGAATTTTGATGATTTTAACAGCTCTGTATGGTGATTTTGCACTTAGGAGCGTGTCCGAAATCTTATTTAGAAGTCTGTAGTTTAATTAGGCTTGAAATGGCTAAAATATGAATTTAAGTTTGGAAGTTTGTCCGGGGAGTTGACTTTTTGATATCGGGGTCGGAATCCAATTCTGAAAATTTTCATAGCTCTGTTATGTCAATTATGACTTGTGTGTAAAATTTGAGGTCAATCGAAATTTATTTGTTTGGTTTCGGCATCGAATGTAGAAGTTGGAAATTCTTAAGTTTCATTAAACTTGAATTGGGGTATGATTCGTGGTTTTAGCATTGTTTGATTTGATTTGAGGTTTCGACTAAGTTCGTATGATATTTTAGGACTTGTTGGTGTTTTTGGTTGAGGTCCCGAGGGCCTCGGGTGAGTTTCAGATGGTTAACGGATCAAAATTTGGACCTAAACAGTTGCTGGAATTTTTTTTCTGATGACTGTATCAGGGGCAGCGATTGGGGGCAGCGATCGAGGGTAGCGACCGGGGGCACGCCTGGACAGAAACTTCAAGTTATAAAAAGGGGACTCCGTCCCATTTTTTATTTTTGACAAATTGAAGCTTGGGGAGAGGCGATATTTGAGAGATTTTCAAAGAAAAACATCGGGGTAAGTGATTATAACTCAGATTTGGTCAATATACACGAATATATCATTATTTTTATCATTTAATTAGTGTTTTGAGATGAAAATTTGGGAGAAATTGTAGAAATCTCATTAAACGAATTTTTGAGATTTCGATGTCGATTCGGAGTCGAATTTGAGCGAAAGTAGTTGAATTGTCGGATTTTGTGAGTTTCGTCGGATTTCGAGACGTGGGGCCCACGGGTAATTTTTGAGTTAAATTTCTGATCTTTATTGGAAATTTTGTATTTTCATATGGAATAAATTCCAATAAATTGTATTGACTGAATCGAATTAATTATGACTAGATACGAGACTTTCAGAGGCTAATTCGCGAGGCAAAGGCATAGCAGAGTAAAGAATTACACAAGTCGAGGTAAGTGACTTGTCGAACCTTGTATAGGGGAAATTTCCCTTAGGATTGGTATTGATATGAAAATATTAATGTATTGAAAATCGTGTACACGAGGTGACGAGTGTGTACACGCGCTAAATATGGAAGATTATGTCTTTAAATTGTGTAGAGCACTGTTGTATATTAATTAAATTATTTTATTTTGTTATATGCATCATCATTAATATATTTTCGTATTTTAAATTTGTCTGACTTGTTCCTGCTAAGTGTTTTACCTGTTTAGTTGGAGTTCTGTTTCTTTTGTTCTGTGCATTATTTGAAGGTTGGGTTTCTTAATTAAAATATTACTAAAATGAAGTATTTTACATTTAAAACTTTGATGTTAAGTCAAGATGTTAAATTTGTGAAATATTATATTTGCTGAATATTTTGTGAGATTTTTGTATTCATTGTGATTGAGCGGTGAGCTCCTTATTATGGAAATAATGTTGTTGTTGATTTATTTTGGCAAGTTGAAATATTTGGACACTTGAGGTACAAATTATGATATATTGTGATATTGTTACGTATGCGGTGGTATAAGGTCTGGGTGTTGAAACGCATGCGGTGAGATAAGGGTGTCTTGATATGCGTGGCTAGTAGGGGAACTACTAAAAGTCATGTGGTATGATAAGGATGGCTAAAACGCGGGATGCTATTTCGGGAAAATATTTTCTTTAAAATTTAATGTGAAGGCTCCCACGGTGATATAAGGAAATGAGATATTGTGAATTTATTTATGATTTGAAACTACGAGGCAGTACTTCGGGAGTGCCCTTGTTGATATTTCTTCATGGCTGTATTTGCCTTAGGTTATTTTGGTGATTTCCTTAAAGTTGTAAATTTCTGCTTTTCCTTCCGCAAGGTATTTTTGCCCTAATTCTGTGTAGTTAAATTGTGACATACTACTTGATTTATTCTCATTATCATTTTTATTATTATATTGTTAAACTTTCCACCCTGTCTTTTATTATTCCAGTAGGGCCTGACCTCGTCACTACTCTACCGAGGTTAGGCTTGACACTTACTGGGTACCGCTGTGATGTACTCATACTATGCTTCTGCACACCTTTTTGTGCAGATTCAGGTACTTCCTATTAGACCAGGCATCAGTGAATTAGACTGTACACGGAGACTTCAAGGTACATCTGCCAGTGTCCGCAAACCCCGGAGTCCCCTTCTATCCTTATTATGTTATTTTCCTTATTTTCTTTAGACTTTGATGTATAGAGACACTGAGGATAAATTCTTAGAAGCTTCTGACTTATTCCTACCGGGATTTGGGAGTTGAAATTGTTAACTTTGCGGTTCTTATTTATTCAACTGTTAAGGATTAAATTTCAGTTTATATTCTGTTATTCTGCATTGATTGGCTTACCTAGTCTTAGAGACTATGTGCCATGACGACATACTACGGAGGGAATTTGGGGTCGTGACAAGTCACTTATGGGAAGTGTGTTCGCCAAGTCTTGGATGGAGATAGTATAACATTTGATGATGAAGACGCAGACGGCTTGATGATTTCTCATAATGATGCACTGGTAATATCTTTACTTATATACGATATTAACGTAAAACGTGTTTTGATTGATTCAGGTAGTTCAGTAAACATCATTTTATTAAGAGTGGCAAACGAAATGCAAGCTGATGATAAGATGATTCCAAAGGCCTATTCTTTGTCCGGATTTGATAATTCAAGCGTTATCACAAAAGGAGAAGTTTTGCTCACTACGTTTGTACAAGGAGTTGTGAAGGATACGAAGTTCCAGGTAATAGACGCGGACATGGCATATAGTATAATTCTGAGAAGACCGTGGATACACGAAATGGATGTTTTCCTATCTACTTTGCATCAAGTTATCAAATTTCCCTCACCGTGGGGGATTCGTCAAATTCGTGGAGATCAGTAAGCTTCAAGGAATATCAACACGGTGGTAGTTTCGAGCATGGTAGCTAGTGATACAGACGTGAAATAGCAACTACAGTATTCGGTTGAGGATGTTGATGCAAAAACCTCAACTGAAGACATGCCAGGATAGACCGACATTGACTCAAGACCAGACATCATTCAAGAGCCAGAAGAAAATGAAAATATTAAGACAACTACTAAAGAACTTGAAGCTATAGTGTTGTTTACACATTGGCTAGATAGAAAAGTTCACACCGGAGCAAATTTATGCCAAAAATGAAAGATAAGTTAATCGAAATTTTATAAGCTAACGCAAATTGCTTTTCTTGGTCGCATTCATATATGACAGGTATACCTCCAGAAGTGATGACCCACAAACTGAATCAGGACCCATCAAGCAAAAGAAGAGGAAGCAAGGATCCTTCAAAAATCAAGTAATCCAAGATGAGGTACAAAAGCTTTTAAAAATTGGATCGATACGAGAGGGCACGAGCTTCTAAGTTTTTTAGATGCATATTCAGGATATAACCAAATAAAGATAGACCCTTTAGATGAAGAAAAAACTTCATTTATCACTGAAAGGGGGACTTACTGTTATAAAGTCATGCCGTTTGGTTTAAAAAATGTTATAGCCATGTATCAAATATTGGTGACTAAAATGTTTCAAGAACATCTGGGAAAAACTATGGAAGTCTACATTGATGATATGTTGGTCAAGTCTACACAGGCAGGAGATCATTTTCAACACTTGTCAAATACTTTCGGGATTCTTCGCGAATACAATATGAAGCTAAACCCAGAAAAATGCGCTTTTGGCGTGGCTTCAGGTAAGTTTTTAGGCTTTCTTGTTTCTAACAGGGGTATTGAAGTAAATCTTGCACATATCAAAGCTATCGAAGAAATACCAGATATACTCACAAGCAAAAAAGAAGTACAGATATTAACAGAAAGAATAGTAACCCTGGGGAGGTTTATATCAAAATCGTTGAAAAAAAGTTTTAAATTCTTTTCAGTATTGAAAGAACAGAATCAGTTTGAATGGACTAATGAATGCCAACGAGCCCTCAAGGACCTAAAATCGTATTTGTCAAAACCGCATTTGTTGGCCAAACCAAAAGACAGAGAAAGACTACTCATCTACCTTGCAATGTCGGAAGTAGCGGTAAGCGAAGTATTGGTACGAGAGGATAAAGGTAAACAATCTCCAATTTATTATGTTAGTAAATCTTTATTAGATGCTGAAACACGGTATCCCCATCTGGAAAAATTTGCTTTAGCGTTAATCATGGCATCTAGAAAATTAAGGCCTTATTTTCAATGTCATCCTGTTTCTGTAATAACTGCTTTTCCTCTGAGGAATATATTACATAACCAAGAATTATCTGGTAGATTAGCTAAATGGAAAATAGAACTCAGTGAGTATGATATCATATATTAGCCAAGAACTGCACTAAAATTGCAGGTTCTAGTAGATTTCGTAGCATATTTCAGCACAAATCTAGTTCCTGAAGCAGAAAAGGAACTACAGGTATTTCCCCGCTCTAATCCAGGGACTTGGATTTTGTTTACCGAAGATTCTTCAAATATTAAAGGCATGGTCTTAGGAATCGTTCTAATTCCACCTTCGGGGGAAATCATAAGACAAGCAATTAAATGTTATCCAATCATTAATAATGAGGCAGAGTATGAAGTTGTGATTGCAGGTTTGGAACTGGCACGGGAACTTGGTATAGAGCAGATTATGATCAAAAGTGACTCGCAGCTGGTGGTTAACCAGATGCAGGGGACTTAGATCGCAACAGAGGCACGAATGCAACAATGCCTGGAAAAGGTACGAGAATTACTTAGACAATTTCAGTCATGGAAAGCCATACAAATACCCACGGAAGAGAATGTAGAAGCAGATATGTTGGCAAATATCGCGTCTGTCGCTGAAGTAACAAATACAGAAAATGTTGTCGTGATACATTTGTTTCACTCAGCACTTGATCAAGACAAGAGCGAGGTAAATTTTAATAACCTAACTTGGGATTGGAGGAACAAATTTGTTAACTTTTTGCAGTATGTAATCTTACCCGAAGACAAGAAGAAGTCACGGTTTCATCGCCAAAAAGCACATTGTATTGCTTAATTCGTGAAAATTTATATCGAAAGATATTTGGCGGACCTTTAGAACGGTGCCTTGGCCCCTCGCAAACGGAGTATGTGATGATGAAAGTACACGAGGGACACTGTGGCAATCACGCCGGTAGAAGATCGTTGGTAAAGACACTAATAAGAGCGGGGTATTATTGGCCAAAAATGGAAGAAGAAGCGGAAAGTTTTGTAGACAAGTGCGATAAATTTCAATGATATGCCAATAACATGCACCGCCCAGCAAAACTGTTACATTTAGTTATTTCACCATGGCCTTTCATGAAGTGGGGCATGGACATTGTAGGCTCGTTGCCTCAAGCTAAGGGAAAGGTACGGTTCCTATTAGTTTTAACAGATTATTTTTCAAAATGGGTAGAAGCAGGTGCATTCAAACAGGTGAGAGAAAAAGAAGTCAGGGAAATTATTTGGCGAAACATTATCTACCAATTTGGGGTCCCAAATGAAATCATGTGTGACAACGGCTCGTACTACATAGGCACGAAAATCACAGAATTCTTTCACAGTTGGCATATCAAACGTATTACATCCGCACCTTACCACCCTACAGCCAACGGTCAAGCTAAGTCAACAAACAAAGTTATTATTAATAACTTGAAGAAGAGATTAGAGGATTCAAAAGGCAATTGGCCAGAAGTGTTACCAGGGGTATTGTGGGCTTATCGAACAACAGCAAAAATAAGTACGGGTGAGACTCCATTTTCGTTTGTATATGGTGCCGAAGCCGTAATTCCAGTAGCAATCGGTGAACCAAGTACACGATACACACATGCTACTGTAGAGTCAAATGAGGAGGAGATGCGAGTAAATTAAGATCTATTAGAAGAAAGGAGAGAAGCAGTGTTAATTAGTATGGCGGCTCAAAAACAGATGATTGGGCGATATTACAACAGGATGGCTAATTTGAGATACTTCAAGATTGGGGACTTCGTCCTCAAAAAGGTATTCTGATATACAACAGCGGCCAATTCAGGTAAGTTGAGTCCAAATTGGGAAGGCCCTTATAGAGTTCGAGGCGTCGCCGGAAAGGGAGCATATGAGCTGGAAGCCAAGGATGGCAAGGTACTACCATCAAACTGGAATGCAGTTCATTTGAAGAAGTATTATTCCTAGACAAAGAAAGTACCCATGGTTAGGTATCACTCAGATTCAATTTTATTTTATTTTTTGAATTTTACTAATAATTTTAGATGATAGGAAAAAAGCTAGTTCGTACCAAATGATGATATTAAACCCGAAAGACACGCGGAGTACTGAATTATTCTCGTTCTAGGTTGCAACCTTTCTGATGGAAAAAGGGTTATGCAGTCATCATCTAAAATGAATATCTCTGAGTCCCGTTCATATTTTCCTTTTCAGGGAATGGACCAAAATGATCGAGTAATCCAGTGTTCGAGATTTCATACTTTAAAGCTCCAACATTAGGGGGGACTATGCACATAGAAGGAAGCAAGAGAGATAAAAAGGCATAGTTCATTTCAGCAGCATGAATGAAAAAACTTAAAGAAACCTTAAATTTTTCAAAGGGGTCTGAACTCGCAAAAAGGATGCAAGATATTCCATATTCCTACGAGTTTTAGGTTAAGGCCAAAATTTAGTTACGGGATAATAGACCCGATTTTGTATTTTAGAATCTGCTACAAAGAAAGTAGTTACGAAAGTGTTGTATGAGTAATTATGAGAATGGTGTACGAAATGTATTTGAAAGTTCAAAGCATAAAACTTCCTCAAATTATTTCTTTTTTCATGTCTACTTCATATTTCGTATATTTACACCAATATGAAGATGAGACGTCATCTTCATCAGTGACGTTAACATAAAAGAGCCCTCTTTTATTAAAACCCGTATTTATCAAAAGCCACGGATTGTTAAAGCATTTTTAAATACAAGGAAAAAGCTCAAATATTAAAGAGCAGAATAAGCGGTAAAAGCAGCCGAAACATTTATATATAAAGCCTTGGGAAAACAGAGATGTTAGTCAAAAATAAATCTTCCAAAAAAGTTGTTAAACTAAGGGGAAAACAGCACAAGGAAGATCTAAATAAAAGCTAACACAAAAAAAGGGCAGGAGAAAACTAAGGTGCATCATCAACGGGAGCATCATCAACGGGAGAAGAAGGATTAACTTGAGAAGAGGAAGCTTGAATATCAGCCTCGCCAGGAACAAGTCCATCTCTATCACCTTTGGTACCTTCGTCTTCAGGTGAGGAAAAGCTTTGACGTTGTTGAGTTTTATCAATTGCTTCCTTAGCCTTAGCAATCTCAGCAGTAAGGTCAAAACTCTCCTGGTTGGCTTCAATTAGAGTCTCGAGGCGAGTGTTTAAGAAAGCCCAACTCACATCCAGCGATAACTTATCCTCTAGAGTCTCATAATCCTTCTCCCAATGGTCAATCTCAGCTCTTAGCTCTTATTTTTCTGCTTCTGAGGCATCAAAAGCTATCTTCAAAGGTGTGATAGAACTTTTCAAGAACTGAACCTTATCTGTAGAGGCACGGAGATCTTCCTGAAGTTGAGTAAGTGTTTGAACCAACTCTCCCGCATAAACCTCTTTTTGATTAAAGAGTTCTTTCAAACTCATCTCTTCAATTGCCTTAGAAAGTTGTTCAGCAAAAGAGGATTCCAGTATATCTTTGTCATTTCCATCCTGGCTAGAAGAAGCTTTTTCAATCGTTAATTCAGCGAAAATCACCCTCATTCGTTGCTCCAAAGCACTCTTTACTTCTGCAAGAACTTCTTTTCCCAGTTGAAGACCTTCGAATTGTTCCTTCCAGTTATCGGCCTCAGTGCGCAATTCTATGATTAGTTGGTCCGTATGAGAAACTCTTTTCATGAACTCAGTACCAATTAAATTAATATGCAAAGAAAAGAGGCAAAAGGGAGGAACTATAAATAAATAAAAAAAGAGAAGAGGGGAAATGTAAGTAAGTTTGTACCTTCAAAGAACAATGAAATATGTCATTCATTAAAGTCAGTGAATTATGGATTTCCAACTTTTCCTTCTCTACGGGGCCTAACAATGGCTTCAACCACACATCAGCTTGACCGGATTTTCTCAATAAATTTCCACTTTCAGGGACTTCGATAACAATTCTTTTCATCTCCCTCCTGCTACCATAAGGTCCGGCTTCTGCATAAGAAGCAGCCGCGGGAATAGCAGATGGAATAGAAGCAGTCACGGAAGTAACAGTAGGAGTAGCATCAGGTAAAGACACGGGGGACTTAACGGAAGTTGAAGCTGGAAGGAAAGTCAGGGGCAATTCTTCGAAAATATGCCTAAAAGCTTCTTCACCCTCGAAGCCTTGAGCGAACAATCTATCAACAAAACTGGGGGGAGGATCAACAGCATCTTCATCAGAAATCATCAAGGGAGCGTTCTCTGGCTCATCCGTGAGTCTAAAAGGAATTGAACTTAATGGAAGGTCATGAGAGGAAGGAGTCTCATCATCAGAAACCACACGTCTCCTGATGCGTGGCCTTCACACCAAAGAGCCTTCCTCTGTTTCTTCATCATCAGAGCCACGAGTTCCATCAGATTTCCTTTTTGAAGAGGAAGCACTTAAAATTCGCTCCTGGGCAAGACTCACGGAAAGCCTGGTTGACGGAACAAATGCGGTACTAATGCCGCGAATAGCAAAACCTGATAAAAAGAAAAAGAATGAAAAATTCTTGTATAACCAAGAAAGAGGAAAATAAGAACAAAGAAGGTAAAAAGTACTCTGCATCTTCACTTTCCAACCGGATTTTTGAGAAAGGTATTTCCAGGATCTTTTTTCCATAGGAGAAGCAGTTAACATTTTTTCTACCCAAGCACGGAAGTTGGGAATCTCATCAAAAACTTTCATGGTTGTTGAAAATTGGGAATATGGTTACATGAAGTTCTTTAAAGATATATAAAATAAATAAATAAAAAAGAAAACCTATGTGCAAAGTTCCATTTCTCCGGAAAGGGCATGTTCTCTTTACCCACTAATCCACTAGTAGGGGCAGCAACAAAACGGGTGTACCAGCCATGATCATGATCGTCTTCAGGACTAACCAATACTCTCTTACTTCTAGCCACGAGAGAAAAAACTCCTTCACGAAACAATTTGGGGGAGTAGAGTTGAAGCAATTGTCGAAACATAAAAGGCACGGAAATTAGGTTCGACAAGTAACGAAGGCATACAACAACCCTCCATACTATTGGGCCAATCTGGACAAGACGCACATTGAAGTAACGACAGAACTCAATGATTACTAGATCAATGGGTGGCTTGAACCCTAAAGTAAAAGGGTAGGTATAAACAAAGGAAGAACCGACATTATAAGAGGTGATTCTCTGGTTGGCACCATGGACTAAAATCAGTAAATCTGGTTTCAGTAACACTCTCGACGAACTAGGGAAAAAAGACCAATAGTGATTAAACTCGGTAAAGATCAGCAGAATTGAGAGAGGCTATAGATGAAACTTGATTTCTCATGGTTTCACGATCATTTACAAAAGAGAATTCTTGGGGAACAATTTCTGTAACTGTGGGTTCACGTACAGGTTCATTTAAATCTCTATTCCTAGAAAAATATCTAGGGGTTAGAGGAGACCTAGGTCTAGAATAAGATAGATTAACAGAACTACTATAGGAAGAAGAACAACGGTTAGATAATGAACCACGGCTACAAAGTCTAACACCTCTCCTACTTCTAGTTGGGGCAGTAGAAGGCGTAAGTTCATCAACAATCACAACTTTGCGGGGGTCTAGTATTGTTGAAGACATGGTTATCTAAAAAAATATAGAAGGAAGGGTGCAGAAATATAAAGAATGAGTAATGTAATGGATACTGAAGAAGGAAGACTCCAAGAAATAAAAAAAGAATGAAGTTTTTATAAGAAGACATGCGTCATTAGAGTTGGTCATTATGAAGCATCATAATGGAACAGTCACTTCGTGACTGGCGCAGCCGCAGAAAAAAACCTAAAAAGTACTGAAAAATTGCATATCCAATCGATGGAAGCCACGTGGCGTGGGCATTAAATGGATATGACGTATGATCGGGTCCAAGCCTGCACTACTATTGAGTAGCGAGGATGGTCGATCCAGTTTTACCTAACAAGGTCAGGATCGAATCCACAGGGAGTTAATTGATTTGGAATTAGGTTTATATCTAAGTCTAGATGCGTGTTTTGTTCCTAATTACGCTTCCACACATTTTGATTTTGATTCTAATTCTAATTCTATTATATTGTATGCAATGATTAAAGCTAAGAACAATATTTTTTATGTTGGTTTTCAAGTGTTTAAAAAGACTAGGGTAGTGACTTCCGCCTAGGTGGATATCTAACGGGTAGTAAAATTCTAGGGCAAGCTTGATTAATTAGGGGTCGTAATATAGCTATCACACTCAAGTACTCACTCTATACCTCTCGATAGTTTGAGTGATTTTGCCCAGTTTGGCTTTCTCAAGTCCAAATGGCTATTCATGCAAGTCACGTGATATTAGCTCAAGTCGGTTATTACTATCTCTAGGTTTAACCCTTTAATTGGGGCTATCAATGTCTTGAGTTCACCCTAATTCCTTGTTAGCCTAGTTTTCCTAGACTTAGTCCCTCTTTCTCAAGAAGAGACTAAGTCATAAAGGCATGAATCAGTGTTTGCAACCACTAATTCTACAATTCTAGCAAGAACTAGGCTAAATATCACTAACCCATAAACATTCAAGCCCTAAAATTCAGTACTCATTAAATACCCACACTAGGGTTGGGTCACAACCCTAGCTATGGGTCTAGCTACTCATAGAAATAGCAGAAATCAAAGATGAAAAGAAGATAAAATTCATAATACTAGATTAAAAGATGAAAATTTAATGTTATAAGGTGAATCTAATACAAAATTGCCCAAAAGGGAAGTTCCATCCGTCTCACGTGCTTAGAAAAAAAAACAACTTAACCTAAAAATGACAAAAAGTTCTATTTATACTAAGCTGAAATTTTCGAACAAAAATACCCCTGCAGAGGTTACGCGGCCGCGTAATTCTGACCGCGGCCGCACTCTTGCTTTAGCGGCCGCGTAATTCTGATCGCGGTCCGCATTCTTCATTTCTGGATCTGGGTTGAGCATGGTTTCGCGGACCACGTAATTTCCATCGTGGTCGCTTAGGAGACTTCCACGGCCGCATAATCTTGGCGCGGACCGCAGTTCTTGTTTTTGCTTAAAATAAAAGCTCTCTGAACCTCAGCAACCGCGGTCCGCGTAATTCCAATCGCGGCCGCACTGGTACTTTTGCGGCTGCACCTTTCCGACGCGGTCTGCATTTATGTTTTAGCCCAAAAATCCATCTCTCTGAATTTTCCTTTCGCGGACCGCGAAATAGTGCTCGCGACCGCGTTGTAGCTTTCGCGGCCGCACAATATTTGTACGGTCCGTGTTTCACATCTTTTGGCCCAGTCTTGGTTTTTGTTCAAGTTTTGACTCCTTTATAAGTTGATTATGACTCATTTGGATCATTTTGAACAATCCCTATAAGAAAGTATATTGCATTAGTTTTCGGAAATACCTTCACGCATTTTTGGCCTAAAACGCAGGTAAAAAAGAGCAAATAATAGGTTAAAATCCCTACTTATCAACTCCCCCAAACTTAAGCTTTTGCTTGTCCTCAAGCAAATAAGGTAACTCCCACCTCCACTAGAAAAAAGGATATTTCAGCTAGTCTAAGGTGAATCAATCATGCATCAATTGGGACTAACAATTATCCTCAACACAAACTAATTGTCAACAATACCATGTTTTGACCTTTTGAGTACCATAGTTCTAATGTGACACTAGAGCATCAAGAGTTGACTTAATTTATCAAGGAAGCTCACTCTATCACGTAGGTCATTGTGGATCCCAAACTCCTCCTCCTCTACTCTCAATGAGCAAATCTCACTTTTTAGAATGTACCACTCAAAACAAGGATTGTGAAGAAGTGCGCTCATCACTCTCAAAAGAATGTCACAAGTCCGACTCTAAGTACCATAAGCTTGAACCTTATGTAAATCACCACTAATGTAAGCTCACTCAACTTGAAATCATATAGGGCTTTAATGGGATGTAATGAAGGCTTTTGGATCAAAGTTGAACTTATCGAACTATGATGGTTTCATCTTTCCTTAAGCACTCCATTTTCTCATTTTTGCTCATACTTTCTTGACTCTTTGAGTCATTTTCTTCTTCCTTATAGGAACTAGAGAGACACACCATCACTCTTTCTTACTCATGACAATCATTTTTCTCCTTTTCTCATCATTGCGTTCTTAGAATCCCTTCAACCTTCACTTTCTTTTTGACGTATTTCTTTTTGGCTTTTCTTCCTTTTCTTTGCCTTTCCTTTTCATCAATTATTTTTCTTCTTTGAACCTTTTATCACTTTCAAATTCTTCGTCTCTCCCCCAAACTTATGCTTTTGCCAATTGTTCATCATGAATGCTAAGGAAATATTGGGTGCCAATAGAGGGTCATTATAGAATGGGTAAAGGCTTGTAATGTGTCTATTGAATGAAAAAGGCTTAGGCTCAAAGGGGTTGACTAGGGATATCATATTGGTAGGCTACGGAAGCTTTCAAAGTTCAAATTGGACCAAGGAGAGCCTACAATCATTTCTCAAGTCGAGCTACACTTAGAATTTCGCCTAGACAAACATTCAGGGCAAGTTCTAGACTTATTGGCACGGGACTTGGACTTGCAATTCAATAACTCACCTCTCAAGCTGCTGGATTGTTAAAAAGAATAGAGTCGAGGGCCCACAACAACCCTAGCTAAGATTGAAAATCACAGATGGCTCAAGGAAACCACTCGATGATTGTTTTAGTCAACTCAAGAGTCTAAAGGTCACAACTAGAGCTAATCTTTGCCAATCAACTTGTCTCTAACCATGAGGTCAAAGGTAAATGTGTTAGTACCAAGTGAAGCCTGCTTGAGACACTTTTATTCATTACTACTACTATATACACCGAAACAAAAAGAAAACGGACTCGATCCCTTAAAAAGGTTGTCACACCATTCATCGTTGGGAAGAGCCACCCGTTTCACACAACATCCACCTTTGGAAAGAACCGTGGCATTAAGAAAACCAAAGGCTTATTGTTTACACAAAATGTAAAAAGAAGCAAAAAAACTTAAAAAGAAGGTACTAGAGGAAATAAGAAACTAAGCTATTAAGGAAAAATAACGAAAGAAGTTATGAAGTAAACTACGGAAAGTAAACTGAATATGTACAAAATGGAGTAAAGAAATATATACATAATGGAAATGAATATATACATCGAATGGTAAAATTATATACATACCAAAAGTGAAAATAACGGTAAATAAAGATAAAGAAAAATAGTATCATAGTTATTACATACCAAATGTCATCACAAATCAAATCAAAATAGACCACCCCTCCCCCCCCCCCCTCCCAAGTAAAAAAATAGCATTGTCCTCAATGTTAATATCAAAATAAGATCAGGGAAAGGTTAGGGAGTAAAGAGAACTCCCTATGTGATCTCTGTCTGCATCGGGTCAGGAATATGAGTGGGTTCTCAGACTGCATAGGATCATCAGGTCCCTCCGTGTCCTCTAACTGGATCTCCACATCCTCTGACTAGGGGACCACGGGGTTTCTTAGCATTTGGATCATCTCCTCAGCAATATGTGTAGTGGCAGCCGGCTCCTCAGACTGGTCAGTTGCTGCATCTGATGCCTTATGCACTGCTTCCTGTGCCACTGGGGATGTCTCCTCCATGAGCATATCCAGTGGAATATCACCGGCAGCAATCTTCTGAACCTCTTTGCTCAACTTTTCCACTGAACCCTTAGATGCCTGAGTTTTCCGCATCTTCTTTACCTGCTTCCCCAAATCCTTAATAATCCTCCCATGTGTATCAAGAGTCTCCCGGATCTTCTTCTGGTCATCCAGAATCTTGTTCTGGTTGTCCAAAATCTTATTCAAAGATTCCTCCAATGATGGAGGTACCTGAAGCTCTGATGGGGCTGAAGACTGTGTTGCTACTGCACTGGATAGGACAGTCAACTTTATGGTAGCTGCCTGCATCCAGTTGTTGAGGCTGGATAGTGTCTGTGAAACCCGCAGTGCAGTCTGAGGGTAGGTGGAAGATGAAGGCACAGATAATGGCACTATGATGGATGGCCCGGAGGAAGGAGGAGGTATGGCAGCTGCTCCGGCAGAAGTACCGGCTGCTATGAAGGGCTCGGCAACTGACCCAGTGGCCACTACCCCTGGCTCTTTAGACTGGCCAGTGGGGGTAGTGGCTTTACCCTTGAACTTAGGGTTGTTCGCTCCTGGAGGTGGTACCATGAGAAAGGCTTTTTAGCCTTCACCTCCATATCAAAATGTCTCGGCTCTACCCCTTTGTCGTGGAAATACTCTGTGAGGAAGTTGGGGTAGGGATATGATCTTTCTTCTTTTTGGACTGCATTGGAGATGTTGTAGGACATCAAGTTTCCTAAATTAACAGGATAGCCTGCCATGATGGAAGCTACCAATACTGCCCGGGAGAGTGGAAGGACATTCTCATGCTGGCACGGGTCAAGACGGCTGCACACGAATGTCGCCCACCCTTTTGCTTCAAAGTTAAGGGTGGCTCTGACAATTTGAACTCCTGTTGTGAGCCATGCAGATGTTGTCCCCGGAATAGCAAGTATCTCAGCTAGCCATGGGCGAACTGCATCACCCAAGGTTAGCTTCTCCAGGTATTGCACTGCCTTGACCTCCTCAAACCCTACATAACTGTTCAGTGCGTTTCCATCAAACTGATTTTTCAAGTTCCGGACCTTCATCACCTTTGTACCCTTTTTTGATGTGGGCAACATTGGCATAAAATTCCTTGACGAGGTATTCATTGGCATCTTTCAACCGGAAGGTGAACCATTTCCATCCTTTTCTCTCCGTAAATTGCGTAAGAAATTAGGATTGTGTTGGATTAGGTCTTTTGTTATGAATTGTTGCTCAAGAGTGAGCGACCTTTGGGGCCACCATTCCCGAAATTTTCCATACGCCTTCTCACTTACAAATCTATCAACCCACACCTCCGGCTTCTTTGATCTAGCTAGACCTTCCATGATTGTGTCACCCACTTTCCCTTCATCCGGGATCTCATCATCATCATCAACAACATTTATTGGGGCAACTATTGAGGCAGGTATTGTAGCAGATGGGGAAGATGGCTCTGATGCATCACTACCTCCCTCTGAGCCATCAGACGACCCAGAAGAGAAGGTAGGTTCATTGACCAATCGGAATGGTTTTGATTTAGCCTCCGGTTGTTGTTGTGCAGATTCCCCCTCGGAAGTCTCCCGGGATGGGAGGTATTCACTTGTCTCCGAGGAGTCGGCAGGAGGTCTAACGAGGGTAGACTTTTTGCCTACTACCCTTTGGGCTACTAAGGGTAAGGTTTGCTTTCCTTTACCCCAGCCTCGTGAGGATTTTGCCCTCCCCTTTGAAGTGTCTCCTCTCCCACAAGAACACACCATTTTCTGCAACACACAAGTAATGCAAGATAGTTAGAATTGGGGTTCAATCATGTGTTAAAGCATTACAGATGAAATGAAAAATAATCCTTCTCAGAACAGGGAATCGCGGACCGCACAAAAATGAGCATGGTCGCGAACTGCCAATCACGGACCGCGTAAAAGTGAACGCGACCGCGAAGAGGCTAGGCTCAGACTACTGTCTCTCTGAACTTGATCAATCACGGACCGCACAAAAATGAGTGCAGTGTTGAAAGACCAATCGCGAACCGAATAAAAATGAATGCGACCACGAAGGCAAATGATAAAGTCTCTAAAGTTCAAAAGCGCGGACCGCGAAAAATTGGGTGCGACCGCGAAAGACCAATCGCGGACCGCACAAAAGTGACTGCGGCCGCGGATTCTAAATAACCATCAGTGCTCTGAAGCTAGGATATCGCGGACCGCGTAATGTTTGGATGTGGTCGTTTACTCTATCGCGGACCGCAGAAAAATGACCGCGGCTGTGAAAATCAAAATAAATCGGCACTGATGAACACTTAAAGCTAAGGTTTTCACTAATTATCCAAGAATTGTAAAACTTAAACATGCAAAGTTACTAACCCCAACCCCCATTATGCATACAAACACTACCCATATGTTGTTAATTAAAAATTAAGCATTAATTTGACATTTTGGCATGATTCTAATCCTATCTAAAAAGAAAAATTGCAACAAAGAGAAAAGAAAAGAAAAAGATAAAATCAAATTATTGAAATGAACATACCAGTTGTAAAATGTGGTAGGAAATCGACAATTGATGAGAATAGGATGAGTCTGAAACCAAGTAAGGATGCACAGTGCTTTAGGTGAGTTTGAGAGTTTAGGGTTTGTAAAGGGTGAAAAGTTTTAAGAACTCCTATTTATACTCAGAACCCAGTGACCCCACCGCCTTACCTGAGTGCGGCCGCGAAATTTTATCGCGGTCCGCACTTTATACCTTTCTATAGATCTGCCTCAGATGCACGGGTGCGGTCCACGAAAAACTAGTCGCGGCCGCACAATTTGTGCGAACCGCGAAAACTTGAACGCGGCCGCGAACTCTGAAGGAATTTTGATAGGCCAACTTCAGAGAGTTGGAATTTTGCCCATTTAAGCTACGCGACCGCGCGCAGAATTGTGCGGCCGCGAAGTGCTCATGCGGTCCACAAAATATTGAGCGCGGTCCGCAAAAATTCACCATTTAGCCAAATGTTTTCCTTGTCAATTTCCTGCACTGCACAACCAATTCCTTCATACACCTCATAACCAATTAGTCCAAAACAATGTCTAATCTACGAAGAAAATCAAAAGAAAGAAAAACACATGGGTTTCTTCCCAAGAAGCGACTGATTTAACGTCACGGCACGACGCATGTTACCATCATCATTTGAAATGGATCAATGACACAACACGGCTATCATCAATCTTGCCAAGGTAGTGCTTCACTCGGTGCCCATTGAATCTAAAGATCTCACCATTCTTGTTTTTCAAATCTGGAGCACCGAAAGAAGTCACATGTAGCACTTCGAAAGGACCACTCCACTTCGACTTGAGCTTTCCCGGAAACATCCGTAATCGAGAGTTGAATAGAAGAACCAAGTCACCTTCCTTGAATTCTTTGTCCCGGATATACTTATCATGTAAGTACTTCATCTTGTCCTTATACAAGGACGAGCTGGAATAAGCATGGAACCGGAACTCATCAAGTTCATTTAGTTGCTCTTCCCGTAGATTGGCAGCTACATCCCATTCAAGGTTCAATTTCTTCAGCGCCCATATAGCCTTATGCTTTAATTCAACCAAAAGATGACATGCTTTCCCAAATACCAACCGGTACGGAGACATACCAATTGGAGTCCTGTAAGTTGTTCTATAGGCCCATAAAGCATCGTCAAGTTTCCTTGATCAATCAATCCGGTTTGCATTAACAGTCTTGGATAGAATGCTCTTGATCTCTCTGTTGGAGACCTCAACCTGTCCACTTGCCTGGGGATGATAGGGGGTTGACACCTTATGATTGACACCATACTTGGAAAGTAAAGTGTCAAAGGCTTTGTTGCAAAAATGAGAACCCCCATCACTAATGATAACCCTTGGGTGTCGAACCTTGTGAAGATACTTTTCTTTAAGAAAGCCACCACACTTCGTGCCTCATTGTTGGGCAAAGCCACAGCTTCAACCCATTTGGAAACATAATCCACAGCAACAAGAATATAAGTGTTCCCACATGAACTCACAAATGGTCACATAAAGTCGATGCCCCACACATCAAAAATATCAATCTCAAGGATAGTGGTGAGAGGCATTTCATTCTTATTGGAAATTCCACCGGCTCTTTGGCACTCATCACAACGCCTAACGAGCTTGCTAGCGTCTTTGTACAAGGTAGCCAATAGAATCCACAACTTAGGACCTTTATAGCCATTCTCGCCCCACCATGGTGACCACCATAGGGCGAGGAATGGCAAGCTTTAAGAACAATCAATTGCTCTTCTTCCGGAACACATCTTTGGATAACACCATCATTGCAAATTTTGAAAAGATATGACTCGTCCCAATAATAATCCAAGCAGTCCCGTTTGAGCTTCTTCCTTTGGTTAGAAGAGAGCTCATTCGGGACAATGCCGGTCACAAGAAAGTTAGCCACATTGGCGAACCACGGTATCCCAGTCAAAGACACAGAGAGGAGTTGTTCATACAGAAATGAATCATTAATCTCGAGGCCATCAATGGGCCTCCCCTCCTCTTCCAAGCGAGACAAGTGATCCGCCACTTGATTCTCACTCCCTTTTCGGTCTATGATTTCAAGGTCAATATCTTGTAGAAGAAGAACCCATCTCATCAACCTAGCCTTAGAGTCCTTTTTACTCATCAAATAACAAAGTGTCGCGTGATCGGTGTGCACAATCACTTTGGTACCCATGAGGTACGGGCGAAACTTTTCCATGGTAAAGACAATGGCTAATAGCTCTTTCTCAGTTACCGTATAGTTGACTTGGGTGTCGTTCAATTTTTTGCTTGCATAATAGAACAGATGAAATATCGTGTTGATTATTTGCCCCAATACCGCTCCTACCGCAACGTCGCTAGCATCGCACATGAGCTCAAATGGTAAGCTCCAATTGGGTGCGGTAATGATGGGAGTGGTAGTCAACCTATACTTGAGTAGCTTAAAATCTTTCATGCAATCATCATTGAATACAAACTTGGCATCTTTTTCCAACAACTTGCACAAGGGGTTCACCACTTTTGAGAAATCCTTGATGAACCTACGGTAAAACCCCGCGTGACCAAGAAAGCTCCTCACTCCCTTGACTGAAGTCGGAGGAGGGAGTTGTGATATCACTTCAATTTTTGCTTTGTCCACTTCAATACCGTTCTTGGAGATCTTATGGCCGAGGACAATGCCCTCTTCAACCATAAAGTGGCACTTCTCCCAATCAAGCACTAAGTTGGTCTCTTCACATTGGACCAACACTTTATCAAGATTATCCAAGAATTCTTCAAAGGAATCTCCCATAACACTGAAATCATCCATGAAAACCTCGAGGAAGTCCTCCACCATATCTGTAAATATCGCAATCATACACCGCTGAAAAGTAGCCGGTGCATTACACAAACCAAACGGCATCCTTGAGAACGCAATGTGCCATACGGACAAGTGAATGTGGTTTTCTCTTGGTCTTCAGGTGCAATGCAAATCTGGTTATATCCGGAATACCCATCCAAAAAGCAATAATAAGCACGTTCGGCAAGTCTATCCAACATTTGGTCAAGAAATGGCAATGGAAAATGGTCTTTCCGGGTCACTTTGTTCAGCTTCCTATAATCCATGCATACCCTCCAACCGGTGACAGTTCTTGTGGGGATAAATTCATTTCTATCATTTGTGATCACGGTCATGCCCCCTTCTTTGGGACACATTGTACCGGCAAAGTCCATGAACTATCAGAAATGGGGTACACAACCCCTGCATCTAGCCACTTGATGATCTCTTTCCTGACTACCTCTCGCATGGCCTCGTTCAACCTCCTTTGATGTTCCACGGAGGGTTTGGCATCTTCCTCCAATATGATTTTGTGTATGAAAAAGGCAGGGTTTATACCCCGAATATCCGCCAATGTCCAACCTATTGCCTTCTTCCTTCTTTGAAGCACCACAAGAGTGGAATCTACATGCACGTTAGTTAAGCACGAAGAGAGAATAACAGGTAATATGGAACAAGGGCCTAAGAATGCATACCTAAGGTGTGAAGGCAAGGGCTTCAACTCCAATGTGGGTGGCTCCTCGATTGAGGGCTTTGTTGGTAGAGTCTTCCGGTTCTCAATGTCCAAGAAAAGTTTTCAGGGTCCATATGTGTAGGATCCCATTCCTTGCAAAGTATTTGCACATTCTACCAAGCCTTCCTTCTCATCCTCATCATGATTCAACAATACAGCTTCTAAAGGGTCTTCTACATTAATCATAGCACTTGTGTCATCAACAATCACCTCAGTCACAAGATCCACAAACAAACATACTTAGTTGCTATTAGGCTGCCTCATTGACTTGCACACGTGGAACACAACCTTTTCATCGCCCACCCGGAAGGTGAGCTCCCCAACTTCCACACCAACTAAGGCCTTCCCCGTAGCTAGGAAAGGTCTCCCCAATATGATTGGCACCTCATAGTCAACCTCACAGTCGAGTATCACAAAATATGCGGAAAGTATGAACTTGTCGACCCGAACTAGCACATCATCAATTATCCCCAATGGCCTCTTCATCATTCGGTCCGCCATTTGCAACCTCATGGAGTAGGTCTTGGTTTCCCAATCCCTAATGTCTTGAACACAGAATATGGCATCAAATTAATGCTCGCTCCCAAATCACACAAGGCTTTGGCGAAATCGGCACTACCAATAGTGCATGGAATTGTAAAGGCACCGGGATCTTCTAGCTTTGGAGCCATGAAATGCACAATGGCACTCACTTGATGTGTCATTTTGATTGTCTCACAATTCATTGACCTCTTCTTTGTTACCAAGTTCTTCATGAACTTGGCATATCCCGGCATTTGTTCTAGAGCTTCAACCAAAGGCATATTTATGGACAAACTTTTCATCATATCAATGAATTTCTTAAATTGGTTCTCATTGTTTAACTTTGTGAGCCTTTGAGGATATGATGGAGGAGGCCTTGGCAAAGGAGCTTTGGCTTTGGGCACTACCGGATCCAGTATGTCTATCACGTGTTCCCTAGATGGGTTCACATCATCTTGTGTCTCCTCCACGTTTTCATCAATGTCTATCCTCACTTCCTCGTTCACATTCTCATCATGTCTTGGCTTATCCTCTTCTTACACAACCACATCATCATTCACGATCTTTCTTGGATTAGAGGTACTAGCAACTCCACATCTACCACTTCTTGTAGTCACCGCCATAGCATGGCCCGTATTGTTTCCACCATTCGGGTTTACAACCGTATCACTTGGTAGTTCCCCCTTAGGGCGAGTATTCAAGGCTTGAGAAATTTGACCCATTTGGACTTCCAAGTTATGGATAGAAGTGTTGTGGGAGGCTATTTGGGCATCGGAATCGGCGTTTCTTTCCATAAATTGCTTGAACATACTTTCTATCCATCTCATCTCATTGTTGGAAGAACTTTGCCCTTGTGACGGATATGGATGCGGGTTGTTGGGTTGTTGATACATCGGGGGCCTTTGAAAGCCCGACCCCCAGTTCCCTTGATTATTTTTGTTCCAACCCCCTTGGTTTTCGTTGCCTCCCCAATTACTATTATTGTTGCCACCCCAATTGCCTTGGTTATTTCCTTGATTCCCCCAATTGTTCGGATTGTTGTTGTTTCCACTATTCCAATTCCCTTGGCCTTGGTTGCCCCAATTTTGATTGTTTCCCTGTGATCTCCACTGTTATTGATTTGGAGCATTGCTGCCGTTGACCTTGGTAATTGTTCACATATTGAACCTCTTCACTTTGATTGTCATAAGAGTCATCCTGGTTGTACCCACTACCACTTTGCTCAAATTGATCCTGATTGTGTTGAACTTGTTGACCTCTTTGTCTCCTCTTGTTAACCATTACATTCACTCCTTCCATGGCATTTACTTGCTTTGGCCCCTGAACCTGCTGAAGTTGTACCTTGGCTAACTGATTCATGGTAGTTGTCAACTCTGCTATGGCTTGTCTGTGATCATGAAGTTCCTTGTGAAGGTGGATAACATTAGGGTCACCCTGAGGAACGTTGGCCTGACTTTTCCAAGCTGAAGAGGTGTCTTCCATATCATCTAATATTTCGCATGCTTTTGAATATGGCATGGTCATGAAGTTGCCCCCTGCGAGCTGATTCACCACACACTGGTTAGTTGTGTTGATACCCCTAGAAAAGATTTGTTGGATCATTGCTTCAGTCATATCGTTGTTGGGGTATTCTTTGACCATTGTCCGGTATCGTTCCCAAATCTCATGTAACGGTTCATTTGGCTCTTGTTTAAAAGCAAGGATTTCATCTCTCAATGTTGCCATATGTCCCGGAGAAAAGAACTTTGCTATGAACTTCTCAGCCAACTCATCCCAAGTGGTGATGGAATGGTTGGGTAGCCTCTCAAGCCAATCCAAAGCCTTCCCTCTAAGTGAGAGGGGGAAAAGCCTTAACCTCAAAGCGTCCTCGGATACATTCGTCTGCTTGCTCCCCCAGCATGTGTCTACAAAACCTTTGAGATTCTTATATGCATTCTGATATGGAGCTCCGGTGCAGAAACCCTTTTGTTCCAATAGAATAAGCATGACATTGGTTATTTGAAAATTACCCACCCGAATCCGGGGCGGGACGATTGCACTTGCGTAGCCTTCATTGGGCAACACCCGGCGTGCTGCCCTTGGAGGAGGGGGGAGGGTTTGGAACATTGTCATGAGGTGGGAGGCCTCTTCTTTGTACTTGAGGTTCAAGATGAACCTCATCCACTTCATTTTCATCTACCCCCTCCCCCTGAGGAATATGTCTGAGGGCCTCGTTAAGAGCCATTTGGTACCTAAAAGCAATTGACACACAAAAATTAGAAAAACTGAAGGAAAGAAGAACAAAACACACAAATAGTTAGATATATAGCTAAGACCGTCTAACTCTCCGGCAACGACGCCAAAAATTGATTGGGTCCAAGCCTGCACTACTATTGAGTAGCGAGGATGGTCGATGCAGTTTTACCCAACAAGGTCGGGATCGAATCCTCATGGAGTTAATTGATTTGGAATTAGGTTTATATCTAAGTCTAGATGCTTATTTTATTCCTAATTACGCTTTCACACATTTTGGTTTTGATTCTACTTCTAATTCTATTCTATTGTATGCAATGATTAAAGCTAAGTATAATATTTTTTATGTTGGTTTTCAAGTGTTTAAAAGGACTAGGGTAGTGACTTCCGCCTAGGTGGATATCTAACAGGTAGCAAAAATCTAGGACAAGCTTGATTAATTAGGGGTCGTAATATAGCTACCACACCCAAGTACTCACTCTATACCTCTCGATAGTTTCAGTGATTTTGCCCAATTTGGCTTTCTCAAGTCCAAATGGGTATTCATGCAAGTCACGTGATATTAGCTCAAGTCGGGTATTACTATCTCTAGGTTTAACCCTTTAATTGGGGCTATCAATTTCTTGAGTTCACCCCAATTCCTTGTTAGCCTAGTTTTCCTAGACTTAGTCCCTCTTTCTCAAGAAGAAACTAAATCATAAAGGCATGAATCAGTGTTTGCAACCACTAATTCTACAATTCTAGCAAGAACTAGGCTAAATATCACTAACCCATAAACATTCAAGCCCTAAAATTCAGTACTCATTAAATACCCACACTAGGGTTGGGTCACAACCCTAGCTATGGGTCTAGCTACTCATAGAAATAGCAGAAATCAAAGATGAAAAGAAGATAAAATTCATAATACTAGATTAAAAGATGAAAATCTAATGTTATAAGGTGAATCTAACCTAGAAATGACAAAAAGTTCTATTTATACTAAACTGAAATTTTCGGACAAAAATATCCTTGCGGAGGTGACGCGGTCGCATAATTCTGACCGCGGCCGCATCTTTATACTAAGCTGAAATTTTCGGACAAAAATACCCCTGCGGAGGTGACGCGGTCGCGTAATTCTGACCGCGGCCGCACTCTTGCTTTAGCGGCCGCGTAATTCTGATCGCAGTCTGCGTTCTTTATTTCTGGATCTGGGTTCAGCATGGTTTCGCAGACCACGTAATTTCCATCGCGGTCGCGTAGGAGACTTCTGCGGCCACATAATCTTGACGCGGACCGCACTTCTTGTTTTTGCTTAAAATGTAAGCTCTCTGAACCTCAGCAACCGCGGTCCGCATAATTCCAATCGCGGCTGCGCTGGTACTTTCGCGGCCACACCTTTCTGACGCGGTCCGCATTTATGTTTTAGCCCAAAAATCCATCTCTCTGAATCTTCTTTTCGCGGACCGCGAAATAGTGCTCGCGATCGCGGTGTAGCTTTCGTGGCCGCACAATATTTGTGCGGTCCGCATTTCACATCTTTTGGCCCAGTCTTAGTTTTTGTTCAAGTTTTGACTCCTTTATGAGTTGATTATGACTCCTTTGGCTCATTTTGAACAATCCCTACAAGCAAGCATATTACATTAGTTTTCAGAAATACCTTCACGCATTTTCTGTCTAAAAACCAAGTAAAAGAGAGCAAACGCGTTGATTCTGAAGGAAACATGATGATACTCAAAAAACAACGGCAAAGAATTCCCGCCATAAAAACTTACCAATTCCCAAATATACAATTGAGAATATTCAAAAAGTGGGGAGACTATCTGCATTGGTGAAAAAAAGGTATTACACGTGAAATATTAGTAAGCTGACGAAGCGTGATGCGTGGAGCAATGGTAAAACAACAAGTGGCACATTCAATTAATGGAATTAAGAATGCAAGGAATGTATAGTAGAAACACCCACGAGATAGTACAAAGAAAGAAAGTGATCCTGATAGTTGTTAAAGAAGAGGCATGAGTGAAACGAATAAAGGTTAAAAAGAGGGGAAGATACACGAACCAGAAGTAGATAAGGAAGGAGAATCGGAACCGTTATAAGGAATCTATAGCCATAAATATGTCAGTAACGGTTATCCATGATAATGGATAATTAATATAATTAATGCCCATAATGAATCCAAATTAAGTATGAAAACTGTTATGATTGTACGTTCTTATATAAGGATAAAGAATTTCATTTGTAAGGACAAGTTACAATTATTACTGAAATACATTTCATTATTCTCTGCTTTATCAAAGTGTCCAGCTTTGATTTTAGGGATTGGTCGTTGATTCATTCCTTATTTCTCTTTGATAATTTTCTCTATTGCTCTTATTATTTTCTATTGAGGAAGTGAAGTAAAACTTGGTTATCAGTAACCCGTTTTCTTCTAAATATAGAGTTTGACTGAAAAATCTATTTTTTGGTTAAACACCACTGTCGATAGTTTTTGTTAAAAAAAAAAATTTTTTGAACTTTTAATAGTACAACTAGGGGTGAAAAACGAGCGATTGGATATGGGACAGGTCGAAAATGGGTGATGCAAAAACGGATAAATTATTTGACCCGACCCACATTTAATACATATAAAAAATGGGTTAACCGGCGGATAATATGGATATTCATATTAGCCATGGCTTCTTGAATATGATCACTTTTGGGAGAATTCCTAGTCACCCAAACTTGAGGAACCCCAAATTTGAGGCTTTACAAATGTAAAAGTTAAACTCATTGGTTATCCATTTTCTAAGTGAATAATATAGTTTTTATCCATATTTGACTCGTTTTTAAAAAGTTCATTATCCAACCTACTTTTTAATGGATAATATGGGTTGATAATTTTTTTATTTTATCCATTTTATCACCACTAAATACAACCATGCCGTCGTGGCCCCTTTACCTTTGGAAGCACCTCCTTCGGGATATTTAGCTGTTATATTATTATGTCAATTAAATGTTCTAATCCACATGGTTTACTATGACATGATTATAGAAAGCTATGTGTTAGGATTATCAAAACCGTGTACACCGGTGATTAGTGACAATGATTCATGTTATGTGCCGTGCAGGTGTTTGCATGAAAACGTGGTAGATGTGAGGTCAATGGAGAAATTGGCAATCACAACGATAAGTTTCTACGAAAAGAATTTTGAATTGATTTTGGTAATACAAGTGGATATGATCGAAACTTTCTACGTTAGCCATACTATTATTTTTTCTCTTTCCTTCCCCTACAATTAATTAACTCGTGTGCAACAATTGACGTGACTTACAAACTAACTATATAAGGAATTTCCATCTTACTAGTTACTATTGGTCGCTTTGAACTAGATACTTATTGAGTTACCCAACTTTGCCTTTTTCGTATAGATAGCTAGTGGTAGTTTGATCTGTCGTGATTAGTTGGTGCGTAATCAGGATTAGGCTCGTTTGTTCTTAGTCTTTAGGGGCATTAAACTACACATAGATATTTTTTTTTCTTTTGTTATTAGTGTAATTTAACCTACTATATACATAGAATTAGGTTGTTTTTCTTTTGTCTAACCATCAAGTATAACCAACTGGTCCTGGTTCTGCTAATCTAGATTTGCACCGTATAGGAAGCGCGCTCCCAACCAAGAGTTTACCCATTCCAAGGGCTCGAATTTAAAATTTCTAGTTAAGAATTTAGCGCCTATAGTTACTTTTCAAATAATATACAACAACAACAACAACAACTCAGTATTATCCCACTAGTGGGGTCTGGGGAGGGTAGTGTGTACGCAGACCTTACCCCTACCCTGGGGTAGAGAGGCTGTTTCCAATAGACCCCCGGCATCCTTCCCTCCAAGAACTCCCCACCTTGCTCTTGGGGTGACTCGAACTCACAACCTCTTGGTTGGAAGTGGAGGGTGCTTACCATCAGAGCAACCCACTTTTCAAATAATATGATAACACTAAAAAACTTTTATCCTGACAATAAATAAAAGTTAAACTTGATTAAGATTTTAATAGGAACAACACTTGATCCCACAAACTATGCTAAACGCCGAAAACTTTTTTGTAGTTTGAATTTTTAATTGGAGTCAAATTGACTTAAGAGTCCGCTGCTGCCTTCTTTTCCAGAAATACCACCATGTGCTGAAAACAAAATAGTGCTATTGAATCCGGAATTTTAAAAAGAATATCTTGTACTTAGTCAGATGCAGGTTCAATTAAACGTATCACCCTGATTAATTATGTAAAAAGATCCTACCCAACAGCATAAACACGTCTGAACTGATATATATGATCATAGTCCGTTAAAGGAAAAACAATATCTACAATAAAAAAAAGAAAAAGAAACTCCAGCCAATGATGTATTAACCAAGTGTCAAGCTGAGAATATAATAGAATTCAAACTTATAGCTAAAGCTAAGCCCACATCATTAAATATTTTTTTTAAAATAATACGTGGTCTATCAGCACTTTGCTTCCTGGTGTTAGGGAAGGAGTCGGTGAAAAAAGTAGCTGGTAAAGTTTGAACACCGGCTTTGTGGGTGGTTAATTCAAATAGAAAAAGAGTTTTTGAGTATGCACTATAGTGTTTAATTTATTTATACAATTCGATCACTTATAAGGTTAACATTACGTTAAATATATTAACAATGTAGACAATTTTTATATGATCAATTAAACTTAATCGGACATAGTAATTTAAAAAATTTTAGAATATTATATAGACTTGCTATGTTAGTGTAGGTCAACACCTTAATGATGTCAAAAGTTTGTATACCATTAATCCCTAAACTGTAACACATACTCTACAAAACTTACAAGTTTCTATAATAAGCATTAATATATCAACAATATGATAAAAATAGAAACTAATGATAGTTAGAAAATATATACACTAATTAACTAAACGTTCTTGCATAATGCTCAAGGCTCTCGGCTGAATAGCAGAAGCGAGTGACGAAGTCGGAAAATTAATTCAATAAGGGTGTTCAAAATTAAACACCATTTGCAAGTAGGCTATGCAAAGAGTGTTCAACGTCTATTTTTTATCAATAACAAGTAATATTTTACCTTATACACAGTATAATATTGCGGCGATTGGCCACACATAGCTTCGTCCCTCGTAGAAGCAACTATATAACTTAATTTATATATATAGCAGTGGCGGAGTCACATGCCCCCAAGGGGTGTCAACCAACACCACTTCGTCAGAAAATTACATTGTTTAGCTCAGTAACTTTAAAAAAAATATATATATATATATATAATATATATATATATATATATATATATATATATATATATATATATATATATATACTATATAATGACACCCTTGATTTTTTAGTGAATTTTTTTTTTATATTTTGACTCCCCTTAATGAAAATTCTTGCTCCACTACTGATGTTATTGATAGAAATCAATCAAGAATATAATTGGTCCCCGTTACCCCTCCACCGCACTCAAAAAAGTGTCTACTCCTTCTACATACTCCTATATAAAGCACCCCACCTTCAGTCCAAGCCAGTCCAACCAATATTCTTTATTTCAAAGCTTTACCTTCAGAGTTTTCAGAAGTCCTTATCCACAGGATATATAATCTCTGTGTCAGATTATTGATTTTGAGTAGAAAAAAATACTACATATTATCAGAATGGGTAATGCAGATTATGAGTACCCATCAATAATGAATGGAGAAAGCGCAGGGACAGGCATACATAGAGTGGAAATCCCACCACCACAACCTTTTTTCAAGTCACTAAAGAATACAGTGAAGGAAACTTTATTTCCAGATGATCCCCTTAGGCAATTCAAGAACCAAACACCCCTTCGAAAATTCATACTTGGTCTTCAGTATTTCTTCCCAATTTTTGAATGGGGTTCTCGTTACAATTTTGGGTTCTTCAAATCTGATCTTATTGCTGGAATTACCATAGCTAGTCTTGCTATTCCTCAGGGAATAAGCTATGCAAAACTTGCCAACTTGCCACCTATTCTTGGCCTATGTGAGTCTTGATATAATTATTTTTGTCGGCTCTAATATCATGTTAAAGTGTGTAATCATTTCATCCAAAACTTATGAGGTGATATACACAGTTCAACACCTTAAATACAACAACTCATGTCTTTAGTAGTTTTGGAGTAGCGCATGTTGCATATAGTTAACGGGTTCAAGTGCACTAAAACTTTAAAAAAAAATATTAGACTTTTGAACGTAAAATTTTAAAAATAAAATATGTTCAATAATATGAATCTAAGGGTTGAATCCATCTAATTTACATAGATCCGCTATTTTTGTGTTTTGCAGATTCAAGCTTTGTTCCACCATTAGTGTACGCAATAATGGGCAGTTCAAGAGATTTGGCAGTGGGGACAGTTGCTGTTGGATCGCTTCTAATGGCTTCTATGATAGGAAATGAAGTTAATGCAACTGAGAATCCAGCACTTTATCTTCATCTTGCTTTCACTGCCACATTCTTTGCTGGATTATTTGAATTAGCTCTTGGATTTTTCAGGTTAGTGTCTCTATTTCATGTTAGTACGTTCTTAATTTACTATATCGCCTATACTAAAATAGTTTGAGCCAAGGAAGCAGCTATCGATGCTGGCATTAGGGTAGGTTGGTCTACGTCACACTCGTTGGGTGCGACCCTTCCCGAACTCTACGTGAATGCGGGATGCCTTGTGCATCGGGATGCTCAATTTTAGCTTAATTAATTTATGGTTAATTAATCTTTCAGGCTGGGATTTATAGTGGATTTTCTATCACATGCAACCATAGTAGGATTTATGGGAGGAGCAGCTACAGTGGTGATACTACAGCAGCTAAAGGGAATACTTGGTCTTGAACATTTTACTCATGCCACAGATGTTGTCTCTGTCTTACGTTCTGTCTTTACCCAAACTCAGCAGGTAAATTTTTTTTACTCTATCATGTTACTTGAAAATCTATTATAAATAATTATTCTGTAACAAGTATGCTTTGTTAACCTATATAAATTATGGAGTAATATCATAAGTAATTTGTTATGGCAAGTAAATTAAACTATATTATAATATAAAAGAAATTAAATCTAGTAAAAGCTTCTATTCCTTTCGACAAAATAAATGGTAATTGTTTTCAGTACTTGTTATTTCTTTCTTTCTTTCTCTTTTCGGTTAAAAGTTAAATAGAAGTGCTTTTTTCGTGTTCAAAAGTAATTCTTGCTGATACAAGACCTTTTTTTAATTACTTTTTTTTTTGTTCATTTCGTTTTCCCGTTGAAGAATCAAACTTGTATAGTGTCCAAATGAGCTTGAGTTGGATTAGTGTTACTCACTTTTATCCATTTAGTATTTGTTTATTTATTACTCCAAGTACTTATATTTGTAACTTTCTTTAAATATACTCTAATGATAGCCAATTGGTTATAAATAACTGCAGTGGCGATGGGAAAGTGCGGTGCTAGGATTTTGTTTCCTTTTCTACCTGATGATGGCTAAATTTTTTGTAAGTATACACACTGACTTTGACCTTTTTGAAATGTGAATAGTATCCACAAGTCAAAAGCAGTCTACTATAAAAGTGGATACCCTTTAGACTTATAATGGCCAATTGTGCTTTCCTATCTTTCCTCATATAATTTCATACCTAACCTCAACTTTTGTTAATTTCTTACTCTTTCCAAATATCTTTGATGGACACTGACTTTGCTCCTCGATTTAACCTACTCCCACTCCGAAAGTTCCAACAAATTAAAGCCAATGTCTTCTATTTCTTGCCCCCCCCCCCCCAAAAAAAAAACCCGGTGCACAAGGCATTCTGTTTTCACGCAGGGTCCGGGAAGGGAGGCATCCCAAGGGATGTGATATAGACAGCCTACCCTATGCAAGCATTAATGACTACTTCTACGGCATGAACCCGTGATCTATAGGTCACATGGAGATAACTTCACCCCGGCTCCAAAACTCCCTTCACGTGGAAAGAATATTGCTCCAAAACTCCCCTTTTACATAATTTTTATATTTTTTTGATAGAAAACTACTAGTAGTATTCTAGTACTTTTATAGAAAAAATTACAGAGAGTGTAGTTTAAGAAAGTTGCTAATATATGCATGCATGCAGAGCCAAAAGAGACCGAAGCTGTTCTGGATTTCAGCAATGGCGCCATTGACGTCCGTCATATTGGGAACTATTCTCGTTTATGTCACCCACGCTGAAAAACACGGTGTTGCAGTGGTAAGAAAAAAATCACTTATAATAATGTATTTAATAAACTGTCTTATTTTAATATTGCTAATTAATCCCATTGATTATATAGAAGTTAAACTCGCGTGTTAGCTTAAGCTCTTAAATTCAAGGACTTCATTTGACTTTAGAATTACTCCTACTAGTTTACTACAGTATAAGAACATAAATCCTACCTAGCTCCAACGATTTCATAATTCTACCCATCGAATTCCCTTTTTAGACATACTATATACTCCAACAGACGTTTGTTTGGGACAATTGGACAAACAACCTACTACTGCCAAAATTGGTTAGCCCTGATACTTCTACGTTTATTAGCTGTTCATATTCATTATTGGTGCATTTTAAAGAGACACTTTTGATTGATAGCTTCATTTGTCTTAATAAAAATTGGTCAAGTTGACATTTAAAGACAAACAAGACAACGAAAATGAAATGAAAAAAAGTTTGTATTTGTGTTTACATACTTTGTCGGTCACGGGAAAAAAAAAGTAGGTAGTACCATGAAAACTTTAGCATGGCAGGATTTTTGTGAATGTTTAATTCTACACATTATAAAATAATTTTCACCCCATTTGATTACTATAAAAATAAATATAAGCAACTACCCACAATAACTGAGATTTATAACCTGAAACATACTCAACAATTTAAATTAAACTTTAGCGCATTAATATAAGTAAAGTTTGTGCAAAGGATTGTTGTAATAATTGTGGTTGCTTTATATTATTGATCAATCATTGGATTCTTATTATGTGAAAATGAAAAATTGGAACAGATAGGGGAGCTGAAGAAAGGGTTAAATCCTCCGTCAATAATGGATCTGTCATTTGGGTCGGCCTATATGACAACTGCTATCAAAACAGGAATAGTCACGGGTGTCATTTCTCTTGCTGTAAGCACTCGATCTGCTTTCCAATCTCAACCTTTGTCCTCTCTCTGCTGCAATTCCTCCTACTTGCATTACTTTTCACTATCTAATGTTCTTTTTTTACGTCTATTTACAATTTCAAGAACAAGCATACAAAACATGTGTGCATGGACGGATCTTGATAATGTTCCCCGCTTTGAATTTGAATACAATATTAGAGTATAAAACTTAAATTTATTTTCATTTTTACTTGTCTATTATATTAAAAATATATTTTCATTTTTACTTGTCCATTTTAGCTAATCAAGATAAAGACAATCTCTTGCAAAAATACAGGGTAAGGCTGCGTACGATAGACCCTTGTGGTCCGGTCCTTCCTTGGACCTCGCGCATAACGGAGGCTTAGTGCACCAGGATGCCCTTTACTTTACCCGTATCATTAACTGTTCATTCCCCGAATCATTTTTCAAGACTTTTTGAAATGTTATCATTATTATGGGGAAAACAGTAAAACAAACTTTATTTATTTTTTCTTAAAAAGAGTGCAAAGTCAAAATTGGATAACTGAAAGTGAATGGAGGGAGTAATTAATTTGTAACTATTCCATAATTTGTTGCTTCTTGAGGCTTCTTTGGCGACCAAAAGTCACTAGTAAAATTGCAATTATAGTATAACATTTTATACAATATCAGTGTATATAACTTCTTGTCATATATGTATGAATCAAAATTCTATAAATTGTGTGCGAACTTTGAAGGCCACTTTCAGTGACACCGTAAACTTACAAGGTTATAGACAATAAGTGTATTTCGTATACTTATAATTGCATTATGTGGCATAGAATTTTTTTAATATATTTGAGGCTCTTTATAACACACTACACTAAAATTAAAACCTTTAATTTATTGATATGGACAGGAAGGAATAGCAGTAGGGAGAAGCTTTGCAATGTTCAAGAATTACCATATAGATGGAAACAAAGAGATGATTGCTTTTGGGATGATGAATATTGTTGGCTCCTGCACCTCCTGCTACCTCACTACTGGTATGTTCCTCCATACTACTATGGGGCCGTTTGGCAGAAGGTATTAAAAAAAATAATGCAAGCATTAGCTTTGTACATTACTAATACTTTGTTTGGTACATTTTTTCAACATATGTATAACTAATACTTGTATTAGTTATACATCATACTTGGTATTAGCCTATGTATAAGTAATGCATAGAAAACCATGACATTAGTAATACCAAGGCTATTAATGCAATGCATTAGTATGGTTAAAGACAAAATTGTCCTTAAAGTCCCTTAAAGCTAGAGAATATGGAGGGCATTTTTGTAAACAACTATTTTTCTTAAAATTATGCAATGCATTATAATTTTTAATACACCACACCAAACAGTTTATAAGAAATAATATCTGCATAACTAATGCTTGCATTACTAACTCATGCATTACTAATCCTTGCATTACTAATACACTGTATTCTGCACTATTCTTATACTCCTACCAAACGACCCCTATATCATATATGACTTGGTTATTATTGGGTATTATCACTTTTAGCGCGGCTATACAGTGTTATTTTCTCGTTATTATTTCCCTTTTCTCTTTTATTTCCTTTATGGGCCGAAAGTTGAAATGGATTATTCTCACTTCTTGTCCATTACTCAGGAAAACGAACATCCCATTTGGGCCCATACCACGTGATTGTATGTCTCCACATGCCTACCAACAAAAGGAAGAAAAAAAGAGAGAGAGAGAGAGAGAGAGAGAGAGAGAGAAAGAAAACCTTAAGATTAATGGGACAGAGATTGGAAAAGAGGAAACATAATTACACCATATTATATGGGAAGGAATATATTAAAAATTGGAGGGGTGAAAGGTAAGAAACGAGTGGGGTTGTCTAGGTTTGAGTCGTAATATGCGTAACTTAAGGGATATTATGTTATTGACAATTCCTTGTAGGAAAAAAAAAAATAGACAAATTAAAAGAAGAAAGAATGAGGAATGTAGTAAGGACATTTCAATTTCTTAGCAAATTAACATTACATTTAACGTAAATTTATGGAGTAGTTTAGTCAAATAAGTTTAAATGGAGCAAAATGTGAACAGGTCTGTGTTTTTTAAAAGACTAAGAGCCCGTTTGGATTGGCTTAAAATAAGTGGCTTTTAAGTTAATTGCTTGAAAGCATTTTATAAGTGCTGAAACTTATTTTATAAATAAACAGTTACGTGTTTGGATAAAAGTGCTGAAACTGAAAAAAAAGCTGATGAAGTGTTTGGTAAAGAAGTGCTCGTAAGCACTTTTTCTTGTTAAAATGACTGAATTATCCTTAAAGTTGTTAACATTATAAACAAGATGATTACTATAATATTATATTTTTTGTTCATAGCTTCAAACAGATGATTGTTTCATTTTTGTCTTGTGTGTTTGCTATTTTTTGCTGGGTTAGTAAATGGGAAGATAGATGAGCTATTGAGCCAATTATTTGTAAAAAGTTTCCTCTTTCTCATTCCAATAAATCAACCTTTTCTTTAAACTAATAAATCGACCACCCAAAAATAAAAAATTAAAAACAGATCGCAACTAATTCATCTGCCCTTTAATTTTTTCCCCACTTAGATTGATAAAAGTTCTTCGAATATGTAAAAATATTTTACTGAAAAATATGAGGGGTGCGAAAAGAAAGAAATGAAAGGAAAAGAAAAAGAGGGGAAAATAATGAATGAAAGTGTAAAGAAAGAAACGAAAGGAAAAGAGAGGAAAGTTATGGAAGAAGACGAAGAAGAAAGCGAGGGTAATTTCGGGATTAAGAAAAATTATAAGGGATAAGAATGTAATATATTTGGTCAAAGCAATATGGCTTTTAAGCCAATTTCGAAAAAATTGGGTTTTCCAACTTACTGGTTTTGGCTTTTTTTTAAGCAGATTTTAATTTTTTTAAACCTTTTTTTTTTGTTGCCAAACACTTCCACAGATTAAAAAGTGCTTTTTACCAACTTTTAAGCTCATCCAAACAGGCTCTAACACTACTGCTTTCCCTAAAAAATAATTACATACAACTGTCCACAATATGTGGCATTAGTAACTTGAAAAATAAGACAGTCAACCTTCTACAAGAAGTTAAAATATACTGATAGTGTAAATATTATTTATGTTGTAGGGCCATTCTCGCGATCAGCAGTGAACTTTAACGCAGGATGCAAAACTGCAGTATCAAACATCGTCATGGCGTTGGCAGTAATGGTGACATTGTTGTTGCTAACGCCATTGTTCCACTTCACTCCCCTCGTCGTCCTGTCCTCCATTATCATCTCCGCTATGCTCGGCCTCATTGATTATAATGCTGCCATTCATCTCTGGCATGTCGACAAATTCGACTTCTTGGTCTGCATCAGTGCTTATATTGGCGTTGTCTTTGCCAACATTGAGATTGGCTTAGTCTTAGCCGTAAGTATCCCTTATGTTCTATGCACTAAGTGTTAAAAAAAATTACAGTGTTAAACTTGACCGATAATGATATGGTTTGACTTATAAATATGTTGTTTAATGGAAATGCAGGTAGGATTATCGTTGCTAAGGGTGTTACTTTTTATAGCAAGGCCAAGGACGTTGGTACTTGGTAATATCCCAGATTCTATGATCTACAGAAATGTTGAGCATTACCCAAATACAAACAACGTTCCAGGCGTTCTCATTCTTGATATTGGAGCCCCTATTTACTTCGCTAATTCTAGCTATTTAAGGGAGAGGTAATTATTTTTTTGATAACCGTGACGTCTGAATCAGCTTGCACACGTCTCGACTAATTATGGTTAATTCAAATCTTGTTATAGGATCTCAAGGTGGATTGACGAAGAGGAAGACAAGTTAAAATTTTCAGGAGAAACAACATTGCAGTATGTTATACTTGATATGGGAGGTTAGTTAATTTATGCAGTCTATAATTTCTTTCATCACTCAGTTTATCTTTTTGAAATAATAGCAAAATCATTAAAACGTAGCACAAGAAAATTTAAAACTGAATTTGAGCATTGACAGCTAAAACATTCTTTGATTGGCAGCTGTAGGAAACATTGATACAAGTGGAATTAGCATGCTCGAAGAAGTTAAGAAAAATCTTGATAGAAGAGATTACAAGGTTGGCCTCTTATTTTCCGAATATTATTTTTTTCCGCAACAAATATGTTATAAAGATAAATTGTGCACCATAAAGTAGATCTATCACGTAGGATTTAACTTACATACACTAAAAGTACTACCGTCAGGCCTCTCTATAACAGCGGTCACTATAAAAGCCAAGTTTTTCTCGCAACTGATTTTTATATTATGTTATAGTATATATCCTCTATAACAGCACTTCACTATAACAGCCAAAAAAATATCAGAACAAGCGAGACTGATATAGAGAAGTTTGACCATTTTTATACAATCAGTGTTTTATAACTTATTATAGCAGGTAACCTACATTATAATTCAGGTTACTAATCCTGATCCTGCTTTTTATGGACAGTCTGTGCATAGAAGATAAATTTGTGTAACATATGGCTTTTTTTTTTTTTGTGGCAATGCAGCTTGTGTTGGCAAATCCAGGAGCAGAGGTGATGAAAAAGTTGAACAAGTCCAAATTCATAGAGACATTAGGACAAGAATGGATCTTTCTAACAGTAGGGGAAGCTGTGGGAGCATGCAATTTCATGCTTCATTCCTGCAAACCAAAATCTACAACAGATGATGCATCCCAAAAATGGAGCAACAACGTTTGACTTGAAATTAATTGATTGGTCTACTTTATTAGTAGTATTATTGAACAGTGTTGTAGTGGTTCATGTGTGCATCTAATTTGTAAAGATGTAGCATACCATATTGGCTTAAAGGAGCCACATTCTACTGCAGTACTCTTCCTTAGAAAAAGCTGAAAGTGGCTTTATTTCTCTCCACCTTTTGTAAAATTAATGTGCTCTAATTAATAAAAGAATGAATGTCACCTGTGTACTGATTGCTTCTCATCTCAAGTTCGCCAAAATTTTTTGTTTACCTGCAAATAGAAGTACATTGAGGTGCATACCGTTCTTGAACGAGTAACTGTTGGATTGCTTTCTGTTTCACATCACTGTTCCTCCCAAGATCAATTAGCTTATCACTACACCAGAAATTTTGTCTCGCAAAATGCAGCTTGTTCTGCACCATAGACTTAAGAACTTCACCAGCTTTTACAAATAGTTCATCATGATAAGAGGGGGTTGCTCAGATGGTTAGCACCACCCCCCACCCACCCACACACCTACAACCTCAGGGTTGTGGGTTTGAGTTACCAAAGGAGCAATAGCTCCAACAAAGGGGGACCAAAGGGGAATCAAAAGGGGAGGGGAATGAAATGGTAACCACCACCAGTGGCTTAAAATGTTGGATGAATAAGGGTAATTAACTTTATATTATTAACTTCCTTTTCCCTTCCTTGAAAATTGTTGACAAGAATTAGTTCGGAAAGACCTTTTCTTTCCCTCTATCCTTTTAACCTTTTCCAGAAAGACATGCAGCCGTCCGTTAAGATTAAGCATCTATTGACAGTTGATTCAAGCCCCGAGTTAAATAAAGATGATCTAGAACAGGCTAAATGTCACAACAAAAATGAACAGGAGTCATGATCAGAATAATGTAGAAAGATTTTACCTAAATGACATGTTAAACAGATTTGGTATGAATTGTAAGTCATCACATATACTCAAGGACCATGAAGTAGCCTCTTCTACATTCAGAAAGATCTTGCACCTGAACTCCGTTTTTATCTTCAGCATGGTCTGAAGCAAAGCTTTTTGACGAGGCCCTCTTTTTCCTTGGGGAAGAGATGCCCTGCTAATAGTAGCAAGAAATCACCAAGTAAAATCCACAATGTGAATGCAGCTATTTGAGAGTGAGAATATCTTCCATATTTAGGATCTTGCTAAGAGATGAGACAAAGCAGCTCATCGATCTTCTGCAAGTTAGTGGTTGCGAATGGAACAAAAAGAAAAAAAAAACAGAGTAACTTGTAAGGATGAGTTGTGGGAAGATCTTTACTTGGTAAGTTTGTTAAAGCTAAGCTTTATACTCTAGTAAAGGTCCTCGATTTATTTTCTTTCACAGGACCATGGTGGTAAGAAAAGGCTTTTACAACATAAAATGTTGAGAGAGATATTTGGCTATGTCAATTACAGTGCCAATCCTAATTTCCGTCCATCTGTGCCAGGGGGAGCAAGAAGGACCAGTGATGTCCAAACAGATGGGGCACGTTCATCAAAGACAATGTCAGGTACTAGTAGTGGGAAGAGGGTTTCGAATGACAATAGTGAAAACTCATCCAAAAAACTCAAGAAGACTCGCTCGGTTCATTTTCAAGAACCAAGTATGGATGTGTTACCAGAGCCTGATATTTACTGTACCAATAATTTTTGGAGAGTAAATATCAGGTTCAGGTAGCACGCCCATAATTGGTTCTTCAAAACGCACCGAGCGAGTCTTCTTGATTTTAAACAAGTCCCATAAAACGCACAACTCATCCTTACAAGTTACTCTTTTTTGGTTCCAGTCAAAACATGTAACTTGCAAAAGATCGTGAACTGCTTTGTCTCATCTCTAAAAATTTTAAACAATATCTGCAGTTCGGTTACACCACTCAATGTTAGCTGATCATCTAGATCGAGGCTTCTTTTTTGTTAACCTGTAAGTGTTTAGTTAATTTGTCCCTCATTAATCTCCCTGTTGATTCAATCTGCTTGCAGCTCTGTCCCTCATATCCTGGGTCATGATGACCAGATAACGCAACGTCAGGATGTAATCGGTCTCCGCAATCAATGATAATATTATGAAGTAAACAACACACGAGGATGATACTTGGGAGTTTCTGTTTATCAGGTCTCCACATAACCTTATTAAGGATTCTCCAACCTCCCTTCAATAGCGCAAAAGCCTTCACTGCAACTGACCTAGCAGTCTCATGCAATGCATTGAAATCCAACATAGCATCTGAGAGGTCGTCACCTTCATATGGTGTAATAAGCCACGGAAGAAGAGGGTAACCAAAACCTCCTATAATGTATTCTCTAAGTTCTTCTCCTTCAACCACTTTGACATTTCCGTTTAAACGATCACCGCTTTCACAGAGTTTGTAAAATCCAGAGAACTTCAACAGTCTCGAAGTGGCCATGCCCCCCGGCCATCCCGTCACAATATCTAGAAAACGCATCTCGCTGTCGACGATACCTTGCAAAAGCATGCTGTAATTGTTTTCCTGATCACACCAATCATCTGAGGTTTGAACTGCAGGAAGAGTCATTATGATGTGGGTTTCATCAATTGCTCCACAACAGTTAGGTAATCCAAATGATTGTTCAAATTCAGACTTGATTATCTCCATCTTACTAGGTTCTGGCCATTTAAGGTGGTGCTTTGCACGTTCTTCCAGCGCCTCAATGAATCTCCAGGTAACCTGAGACACGGTGGACTGCCCGACACCAAATGATGCCCCAACTGAAACTTGGGATTCACCGGAAGCCAATCTTCTCAACGCAATTGCAACTTGCTTCTCAACGCTAAGAAGCCTTCCCTCAATGTTTATCAAACCTGAAGGAGGTCTTGAGATAAGGTCCTCCCTTACAAGCGAACATATGTAATCAAATGTCTTCTTTGAAACACGGAAGAAATACTTGAAACCATCCTCTTCATCACAAGGTACACCACAACCTACAGGATATAATAGGTATAGGGGAGAGTTAATCCCTGCATTGTAGAGACTAAAAACGAAAAAGACAAATTGCAAAAAAGAGGCAAAAAGAAAAGAGTAAGACGGGGACCAAGAATTCTTGTTACATAAAATATTCATGCAGACCGCGCCAAAATGCAGACAACGGCAATTTAGGAAGATATTATCAACACCTCACCGTCGTGCTTTCTTGAGGAAATTAGGGTCAATCTAGTGGGAAAAACCTTCATACCCATACCAAAGATAACAATCGTATTACAAACCTAAGAATTATTAGCTTAAATATCCTAACTGTAACAGCTCCTACCACACAAATTTTCAATGTAAAAGTTCTTGCTTCAACTATGTCTAAACAGCCTGGGATTTTACTACTTTGAATTGTAGAATATATTACGCTAAAGCTCCAAGCAGAAGAGTCCATTTCCAGCACAGAGTCTTAAATGAGTAAACATGTTTTTTCTTTCTAGTGTTAGAGGGTTGACTTCAAGTATACTTCAAGAATCCAGAGATAAAATGCAGTAAATCAATCAAGTACATATTAGTTCCAAACTAATTGGACTCGACTATATGAACCATCATACTATTTTACACACTACTCTCTTTTATAAGTCGGTGGTGTCCGGCCAGCTTGGGCGAGCATCGACTATTCCACCGGGTACCTGCTAACACCCACCAGCACAAGTACCGGCTAACTCTGCCCCAAGGCTTAGGCAGATGGGAATCACCTTTTTTTTTCTTTTTTTTCTTTTTGGGAATTGTACACTACCCTTTACCCTACAGTAACCCACTTCCAAGTCTGGACCTGTTATGCTTTGTGAATTTCACATAGAAGGGGTTAAAATAATGCACCAAATTTGAATAAATTAGGCATAAAGCTCCGAGCTTGACATTTACCACACCCTGATCGAGTTTTACGTAAAGGCTTACACAGCTATAGTGAATTTTTCAACAGTATTTGAAGTTAAATGGGTTTCAAATACAATTCAATTAGCAGATTCTAGCTAAAATCTAGTAAAAGAATGGAACTTCGAGCAGGGTAAAAACAGAGAGATGTAAAGGGACCTGGGGTTGGTGAGTTCTTGTGCCAGAAACTGTCCCACCAATCGCATTCACTACTTCCTTTGTTCTCAACTGCAACAATACCAATGGACTTGTTTTTCTTGTTTTTGTGTTTGATTTTCTTAAACTTCTTTGAATCTTTCTTCGTTTTCTTCGATTTCTTTAGTGGAGCCATCCACCGATGTGTTAACTATTACAGGGGAAAGTTTCGAAAGGACAATAGCCGGTAAAATGCAAATCTCTTCCTCGTTGTTGGTCGAGGACGGGGTTACTGTTTTTTTTAGGTTCTCTAAAAGAGGTGGGTTACTTCTAATGGACCCTTTTATTTTGAGAAAAGGCATAAATATCCCTAAATTAAGATCCAGTTAAAAACAACACATATTTGTAACTTAATTACTTATCCCTCCGTATCATATTAGTTACTAAAAATAATTATCTCAAATTATTTATCACTTTAAAAGTTCAAAACAAAATTAATTTATTTTTTTACCCTTAATAATAATTATCCTTAAAAATTACAAATAACTAACTTTGTTCAAATACCAATGAAAAAAATTAAATATTAAGACATAAATAAGGGTAAAATAGTCAAAATTCCATCGTAATTATTTTTTCTTAAAGACGTGTACGAGAGAATATGATGCGCAGGGAGTATATTATAAGAGTATTTAATGTAATTTATCCCAAAAGTATCGACTGAAGTATAAAAAGAAAGTGTAATTTGATTGGGTCCGACTATATTATTATTTCATATAAGAATAAATTATACGAGCAATAGTAATACATCTTTGGTTCGGAATGTATTAATTATGTAAAGACTATATTAGTAAATAGATTTATCAAAAATCAAATGCTCTATAAATAATATTATTTACCCTCAAAATCGGATAACAATTAAATTTATAAGTGATTTTAAGGATACGCGGATTAACTTGATAAAAAGCGATAAATTAAGTTGCAATTGAATAAATAATGACAAAGTAAATTCAAACCACACGAATTGGACAATTTCAGCCTTGAAGGAATAATCACCCTCGAGCCGAATTTACCATAATCGGTGTCAAGATACAGAAGAACAAGAGCTTAAAGAGAGAGTAAATAATAATGTATTGCTTTTGAGTGCGTGTTACAATGTCTCAAATAAATTGTTAGATCCTTTTTATATAGTAGGGGAGTTATATTTTAGATATAACTCTATAAAAGGTAAAAAATCTTTTGATTCGATGATTATCGGTTCCTTATCGATACGTGTCGAGATTCCCGCCGTAACATTTGGCCGGTCACGGATATTTTGGCCTTATGTTGGCCATGCTGGATCGTCTGACAATATTCTCCGAAGGCATTCGAGGCTAGGACCGATTTCGGGATCATGGCCTCGATATCCTCGAAGGCATGCGTCATGCCCCCAGGCTCTAGCCCGGTGGGACTTTGGCTCGGTTTCAGTCCCTTATTGCCATATCTCGAGCCTGGCTTATCTCGTCGGAGGTTAGGATGCACCATGAACTCGATTTTACCCGTATACAGATAGTACCCTTGTTTTTTCGGAGAGTAAACGACGAGAAACGACATGAGCTTCTGATTCTTACTTCGATACACCGTGACAGAAACGACAAAACGACTGAAACGTCTCGTCGGTCAAGTTTTAATGGTATTAAATGCATGTTAGTCGATGGTTGGCCGTCCCTGGATGCCAAACGTCGCTGAACTACTATAAATACCCCATCATTCGTTCATTTTAACTTTAAATCCAAACCTTTTACCCTCGTATATTTAAGATTTCAACACTTTCTAGCACTTTTACTCCGTTTTTTCGAGATCCTTTGCAAGAATTTTTACCCGTCTTCATCTTAAGCCATCAAGTCCAATCTTTAAACTTCCTTTCTTTCTCCGTCTTTCTCGGATTTTCCTCCATTTTTAAAGAAATGGCAAAGACTTCAAAAACCGTTCCCCGGAAAGAAAATCCTTCTACTTCGCGATCGGCTACTGAGGTCGAAGAGATTGTTTCGCGCGCTGTTGTCGATGAACCAGTACCTGAACCCTCTTTGAAAATGTTCATCCTCGGGGGATACTCGGTCAACGTCGATCTCAAGGTCGAAAAGCCTTCCTCCTTACAAGGCTGGTGTGAGGAGGTCTTGAGATATATCTACTCGATCACCGAAGAGATTCTCCCCACGGTCTGAAAAGACTGTAATTGGGTCGATAAGGACATAGTGGTCCCCAACCTGATAAAGCCATTACCACCCATGTCAAGGGATACCTAAGTGTTTACACGTATCCCTTTATATTGGGCCCGGTGGATACGGTCATTTTGGATTTTTGCAGAAGGTACAACGTGTGCCTAGGCCAGATTCACCCATCGCTCTGGTGGATCGTGATCCTCCTCCGGTTCTTTGTGAACAAAATCAATGGGTGCTCGTTCACTATCTACCATCTTCTACGCTTATACAGTCCCCGAATCTTCTGGGGGGGAATGATAAAGCTTATGCGGCGGGGCAGTAAAGCCTCGTTCTCAAATATCAATATGGACCGGGATCGGGGTTGGCAAGGCCGTTTTGTCCGAATGAGGACTTCGGACTTAATCCTAGTTGAGTGCAGGCCATTCCCCGATAAGTGAAATACCTTATGTAAGTACGATTTACTTTCAAATTTCGATTTTAAACTTACTTCTCTTTTTCTTATTGGTGATTTGTGCTGGTGCAGCCGTAGCTCGGGTCCCAAATGTCGTTCCACAACTCAAGGAGTGTGTCGAGGGTATCGTATCACATATGCCCTATTCCGAGCGCTCGTTATGCAAGCTCTCGAAGGGCCGTTGGGAGGCTCGCTCCCATGGTAAGGCTTCTTTCCCAAGTAGGCAGTATTAAGATTTCTCTTTTAACATTAAGCCATTACTCCATTTACTTCTTTTTTGCAGGTTTATCTAAGGATGTCGAGTTGAGGCCTCCAGCCAGTAGCGAGGACTTACCTACCGAGTCCCCTGCTCCGAGACAGGACAAAGAGAAGAAAAGAAAGAGGTCTCCAAGTTCCCCGAGCTCGGAGAAAAAGAAAACAAGGAGAATGCTGGTGCGCAAGTCAAAAGAAAGCACCAGCGCCCGAGCCCCAACTTCGGATTCACTCTATCGGCTAAGGGACGAATCCGAAGAAGAAGAACCCTTTGTTCTAGTGGCCCGTGAGCCATCACATCTCGGAAAGCAGGGGGCCTCCGAACCAGAGATCTGTGAGGCAAATCTGCCTCAAGCTAGGGAGATCGATGAGGAGACCGGAGCCGAGGCTTCCCAAGATGCGGGCAATACCCTGAAGGAGGCACTCGGTGTGATAGACATCAACGAGTCGCCCTCGTTCACCGAGTCCATGTACAACGAGGCTCAAACGGTGAAATATTGCCCTAACGAAGGGGCCCATGGAGCGGATGACACCTTCCGCTGCTTTTTTGATGGCGTGGATTCCACCGCCATGGAAGACATCACCGGATTGGGTGACATAGAGGTACCGAGGAAGAGTCCGACCTTAGGGGCAGGCGGGCCTAACTCGAGCCCGAAATTGGTCAATCGGTTCCTTGCCTCGAGTGTGGATCCTGATTAGAAGCGGTCCATTGTCATTACCATTTCAGAGGATGCTCGAGTTCTTTCCGCCCCCGTAGGGGTGGCCAGTTACCTTCGGTGCTTGGTGACCGAGGAAGACCGAGCCAAAATGAACGAGGTAGACGCGCCCTACCTATTCAACGAAGCACAACAGACGCTGAACCGGGTAACTTTAGATAACTCTCAATGATTTCAATTACTCCTTTTATACTTGAATTAATTCATTGATAATCCTAATATTTTTCTTCGTGTTTGTAGGCCTCGGTGCTTCACCATGAAACTTTCCTCTGATATCGGGATGAGCTGAACCAGCTCGAAACCAAAGTCAAAGAGCTTACTAAGAAGAGAGATACGTACAAACTTCTCAGTGAGCAGCGTGAAGGAGAGGCTAAGAGCCTTCGAGCTGAGTTAGAAGCGGCTCGGAAAGAACATGTTGACCTGGTTGAACAAGTAAAATTTTTTGAAGTTAGTGACGATGAGCTAGATACGGTGTCTAATGGTCGGAACCCGCATGTTTAATAGAAAATTGATCGGATCGACCAGCTTCGAGCCGAGATGGATGCAGTCAAGGTCGAGGCCGAAGAGTGGAGAGGCAGGATGGACCGCCTGGCCTCGGAAAAGGAGACTGCCCGGGCGCAATTTACCTTGGTGGAGGTCCAACTTCTAGCGACAAGGGAGAAGGCTGAGGCACGATCCCAAAAGATTGAGGAGCTCCAGTCTCAGCTAAGCTCCATTGTTTCTGATCGAGAGACCCTTGCCAAGGAGCTTAAGGCGGCTAAGTCGGTGGTTGAAGTAACCAAAGTTGATGCCGACGAGATGGTGGCCCAGTATAAGGCCGATGCCGAGGTAGCTCAGGACCAGCTGAATGATATCACAAAATAAGTGAAGTGGCAGTCCCGAAGGGAGGCACTCGAAGAAATTCATGCTCGGGGTTTTGATTTATCGGCTGAGGTCGAAAGTGCTAAGGGGTTCGAAGCCGAGGCCAAGAAACTGGCGTATCCTGAGGATGAAGATGACTTTGAGGGTTTGGATGGATCTAGGGGCGGAGAAGAATCTGATGGTGTCGGTGATGAGGCAGGCTCCGGTGGAGACCATGTCGTTTAAGTACCTTGTATATTTTTATTTATTTTTTGTATTTTTGTACTTTTGTACTTTTTGGTCAAGGCCGTTTGGCATTTGTAAAGATCTTTTCATATATATATATATATATATATATATATATATATATATATATATATATATATATGGCTCTTTTTTCCCTTCGACAATTTTTAAGCTTGTTTCCTTTCGTTTTGTTCTTTATGATTGCAAAGATATTGAAATGCCTTAGCATGTAATATTTAAGTCTTGCCCGGAGGTTCGAACAAGCCTTTCTTTCAATATTATTTTATTTACGATTCGTGGGGGCTCGATATGATTGGAAACTTTCCCCAAAATACTTAGAACGTTTTAGATTATAATTTTCCAATGGTAGTCTTTTGAACCGATTTTATAAATTTTGAAGGTCTTGTTTTTTGTTACGGATCTCGGACGTCTTCGAGCCATTTTAATACGGCCGTAGACTTTCTAGTTAGGGTGCTTCCCAGTGGGCTTGTTACCCCGAGTCATACGGGCTTATCCGAGATAACCGTTCCCGGATGTGGGTGGTCGTAGCCTTTAAAGTTCGGGACTTCCAAATAAGCTTTGAAGCCGGGCTTCATTATCCCGGGCTATCCAAATCTTCCTTGGGCGGTAGTCCCCGAGTGAGTGGCCCTTGGGCTCGATGTCTTTAGGGGATCAAATTTAAGAAAGAAAAATTTTCAAAGGGCAAAATATTTATCCGCAAGGTAGAAACTTCCTTTCAATTTTGTGCGTAATATACAAAGTTATACATGTGTTTAAGCTTTGTGTCTGGGCTCGGGCGGTCTATGTGGGCACGGTTTCGACCGTTTGGCCCTTACAGTAAATCCTATTGATCGAGCCTAAACTATTCGAGCATACAGTTTCTTTCCTTGCTAAAATCATTATCCGAGGGTGATGCCTCCCAGTGTTCGAGGCCGATCAAAGAGAAGCCTCGAATACTTTTGTCGTGATCTTCGACACCAGTTAGTAGCCAATCTTCAGTTCTAAGTTAGCACGATTTACTGTTACCTCGTTAAAAACTTTGCCGGAAAACTCATTTGGGACAAAACCGGTTCAAGAAAAAAAGAGTGCAACGCGTGCTTTCATGCCTAGAAAATTGTGTCATTCTTTGATGGCTACCTGCAAGTGTTAGTCCAAAATGTAGACAAATAAAAGAAATGATCGGGGTCATACCTTAGCAGTAATATCGTTTCAAGTGAGTTACGTTCCAGTTGTTCGGTAGTTGTTCACCGTTCATTGTTCCGAGTTTGTACGACCCTTTTTCCGGTGATCTCGATAATTTGATACGGATCTTCCCAGTTCGGTCCCAACTTTCCTTCGTTCGGGTTCCGAGTGTTTAATGTGACCTACCTCAATACTAAGTCCCCATCATTGAAGTGTCAAAGGTTGGCTCTTCGATTATAATACCTTTCGATCCTTATTTTTGGGCGGCCATTCAGACAAGAGCAGCTTCACGCCTTTCATCTAACAGTTCCAGGCTCGTGTTCATGGTCTCGTTATTTGATTCTTTAGTTGCATATCGGAACCTGAAACTTGGTTCTTCGACTTCGACCGGTATTAGGACTTCGGCACCGTAGACTAATGAGAATGGGGTGGCCTCGGTACTGAACTTAGAGGTCGTACGGTATACCCATAGGACTTCGGGCAAGATTTCTTTCCATTTGTTTTGGCGTCGGTCAATCTCTTTTTGAGGTTTTGTAGTATGGTTTTGTTCGTGGATTCCGCTTGCCCATTCCCACTAGGGTGATAGGGCGTCAATATGATTCTTTTGATTTTATGATCTTCGAGAAACTTGCTTATTTTGCTGCCGACGAATTGCTTCCCGTTGTCACACACGATCTCAGCCGGTATTCCGAACCGACATATTATGTGGTCCTAGATGAAATCAATGACTTCCTTCTCCCTTAAATTTTAAAACGCCTGGGCTTCTAGTAATTTAGAAAAATAGTCAGTCATAAACAATATAAATTGAGCCTTATCGGGTGCCCATGGAAGGGGCCCGACGATGTCCATCCCCCATTTCATTAATGGTCAGGGTGACAAGACCGAATGTAGTAGTTCCCCGGGATGATGAATCATCGTAGCATGCCTTTGACATTCGTCGCATTTTCGTACTAACTCATTTGCGTCCTTTTCCATGTCGATCCAATAATAGTCGGCTCTGATTATTTTCTAAACTAATGATTTGGCGCCCGAATGGTTTTCGCAGGTGCCTTCGTGGATTTCCCTCAAAACATTCTCGGTGTCCCCGGGTCCTAGACATATTGCGAGTGGACCATCGAACGTTCTCCGGAATAATGTACCATCTTCGGACAGGCTGAACCGGGCTGCCTTCGTACGCAGAGTCCTCGATTCCTTAGGGTCAGAAGGTAATTTTCCGGTCCTGAGATATTCTATATATTTGTTTCTCCAGTCCTAAGTTAGACTTGTTGAGTTTATCTCGGAGTGACCTTCTTCCACTACGAATCTCATAAGTTGTACGACCGCCCTCGAGCTGAACTCGTCGTCCTCGATCGACGACCCCAAGCTAGCAAGGTTATCAACCTCCCTGTTTTGTTCCCAAGGCACGTGTTGTGGAGTCCATTCTTTGAAGCGGTGTAATGTTACCTGCAATTTATCCAAGTATCTTTGCATTCATTCCTATCTGACCTTGAAAGTCCCATTAACTTGGTTTACCACAAGGAGGGAGTCGCACTTAGATTCGATCACCTCAGCCCCTAAGCTTTTGTCCACCTCATGGTTTCATACCCACTTCATTGTTAGTTAATTTTACAGTCCGGATAGATTTTCTAACTATAATACATGTGGGTGGTTTCAATACAATTCCAAGTTCGGACCCCTTCGCGTTTGAGGCGCCGTCCGTAAAGAGGGTCTGGATTCCCGAAGAGGTCCCATAGTTCAATAACAACTATCTTTCGACCTCGGGTTTAGGGGCGGTGTGAAATCGGCCACAAAGTCTGCCAAACTTTGAGACTTAATGGCGGTCCGAGGCCGATATTCGATGTCGTACCCACTGATCTCTACGGCCCATTTGGCTAACCATCCCGAGAGCTCGGGTTTATGCATTATATTCCTCAAGGAATAAATAGTTATGACACATATGGGGTGACATTGGAAGTATGGTTTTAGCTTCCTAGAGGCGCTTAGCAAAGCGAGCGCCAGCTTTTCTAGGTGAGGGTACCTAGTTTCAGCCTCGCCAAGGGTCCTATTAACATAGTAAATTAGAAATTTCGTACCTTTCTCTTCTCGGACCAGGACTCTACTTACCGCTGATATTGCCAAGTATAGGTATAGTTGTTCGTCTGTCTTTGGTATGTGAAGCAACGGCGAGTAATAGTAGGCTATAACTATGTAGTTTGGCCACTATTTGCACTCTAAATTGGTTGCACTTCACTGATGTTTGAGCGATAAATGATAGTAAATTGCTCTTATTGAGTATTTTTATGCTTTGCAGGAGTAATTCCGGGCTACAATGAAGTTAAGGAGTGTTTTGAGATAATATGGAGCGTTGAAGGCCAAGTAAAGACTTATGGAGTAAATTGAGAGTTTGTTTAAGGATCGAAGGAGGTTAGCGCATTTAAAAAGAAGAACAAAAAAGAGTGTAGAAAATCGCCCAGGTGCGCGGCCGCGCACTGGGTCGCGCAAGTCAGGCAGAAACTGGCCAGAGTGCGCGGCCAGTTGCGCGGTCACCTGCCCAGGTACGCGTCTGCGCACGTCCTTCCGAGAAAAATTATTACAGGGCTAAAATTATAATTTCAAAGGCGACTGTCCTTGACCTATATGAAGCTCAGCTCGCCCAACAAGAGGGTATCTTGGTTTTTAGGAGAATTTTGAAGGCAAGAACAGGCAAGGAGCAATATGGAAGATTCGGAAACGAGTTTTTATCTTTCTTTCTCCCTTTTTTTTATCATTGATGATGAATTTTTATGTTGTGATTGTTAAAACAATTATGAGTAGCTAAACTCTTTATTCTAGGGTTTGATGGAACCTCTTGGAGGATGAATCTTTGTTGCGTTTAATATAAATTTGCCATTGAATTTTTCCTACGTGTTGAACTATGTGATTATTGTGGTTGATTGAAGAGCCCTCAATCGGCTATGCCTATTTAGTGTGTATTACTTGGAAAAAAGGTACATATTTAGGTAGTTGTTGAACAACATCACTCCTAAAGTATATGAGGGATCAATACAGAGGGTTTAAAGGTGGGATTAGGAATAATGAAACCTTGGTGCGATTGCAGTGAGCGGTAAATGAGTGCTAGCTAGCGTAGTTCGGAAGAATACGTTTAGTAAATTGTTGTATTTGCTCGGAAGAGAATTACGACACCTAAAGTGCTCACGATCGGTAGAGAGGTATCTAGGCGAATTTATAGGAGAAGCAACGGAGAGGGTTCCGATAAGAGGAGAAATCGCAACCCTAGACCTTTCCAATCTTGTCTACAATATTGGCTTTGTAAGTAGTAAAAATAAAAATTTACAGCTTTTTAATTACCTTGTTGTTAGTTAGTCAGTAACACTCAATTCATTATTCAATATTTTTGGAAGTTGATTACGTGGATTCTTGCTAAACTAAAAGTTGTGATTAGTATGTTAATTCTCTGTGGGATTCGACTCCGGACTTGTAAACCGGATTATATTTGCAACGACCGCTTAGTCCTTTTTATAAGGCATAGTTGAGCGTGATCAAATTTTGGCGTCGTTGCCGGAAAACTTTAACGGTGTTATTAATTGTAGCAAAAAGAAGTGGTAGAATTCTTAGTGTAGTCAATTTTCTTCATTTTAACTAAATACATTGAAATTCTAATATTTGTAATCTTGGGTGCTATAGGTACATGCCTAGAAACTCCTCAAGAACTGGTGAATTGTTCGAAGCATTATCAGATCCTGAGAAAGTTTTTAAGGCATTGAATCGTGCAATCAAGAAAAACAAACAGCAACAGAACTCAACAAAACGAATCGAACCAGACATGGAAGATGTAATAGAAAATCCAAACAACAGAAACAATGCGAATGACCCAAACAACCAGGGTGTGGAGCCTCTTGTGCTAGAAGCAGCCTTGTATGATTGGGTACAACCCACCGCCGAAAATCTGACAACTGTAATTGCAGTCCCTCAGATATAAGCAGAATTATTTCAAATCACAAACAACATGCTACATTTGTTGCAGAACAAGGGACTGTTCTCAGGGTCTCACATTGAAGATCCTCAGTAGCATCTGAAAAATTTCCTGTCGATATGTGTCACGCAAAGGCAACCAAATGTGACACCGGAAGCAATAAGGCTGTTGTTGTTTCCATTCTTGGTGATGGGAGAGGCTCAGACTTGGCTCAATCCACTCCCCATAAACTCCATCACTACTTGGAAGGAATTAGTCAAGCAATTTTTGAACAAGTTCTACCCACCTAATAAGACAGCCAAACAAGTTGATGAGATATTGAGTTTCAGGCAGAGACCAACAGAAACACTACAAGAAACGTGGGAGAGGTTCAAATGTATGCTGGTTAAGTGTCCTCATCATGGCATTCCAGATCAGATGTTGGAGCAAAGGTTCTACATGGGATTTGCAAACAGCTTGAAGGCCAATGTTGATGCTTCAACATGATGAGCATTTTTGAGGAAATCATTCAGAGAATGCAAGATCTTACTTAATAAAATGGCTCAAAACTCAGGATGGATGACAAGAGACTCTACGATCACTCATGTTGTTCACTCAGTGGCTTTGGACCCAAACAACTCCATAGCCAGGAATATGGCCACTCTGATGTCGCAAATGAGTATCCCCACAAAAAAGATTGACGAATCAGGCCAAAAGAAGCAGGTAAACATAGTTGACGCGACTAATGGGGGCTTATGTACACTATGTATTAACCAATCGTATGTATGCTCATGGAGTGCGGAAAGTGATAACCAGAACTATCAGGAAAATATGAACTATGTGGCCAACTATGGAGGACAGAGGCAAGGTGGTCAGAATTGGGGGCATCAGAATCAGTAATATAGACCAGCACAACAACAGTATAATAAGGGCAACAATCCTGGAGCTATGAGACCACAGGGTCAAGTTGTGCCTTACCAAAGGCAACAGGGGTACAATCAGCAAAATCAATAGCTAGCTTATCAACAACCTCAACAATAACAGATAGTGAGACAAGAAGACGGGTTGTCCGAAATTAAAGGAATGTTGCAAAAACTGATTGGGGCCAATGAAAAAATGCAAGAGAAAGTCAAAGCACATGACGCAGCGATAAAAGGCATTGAGATACAATTAGAGTAGTTATCCATGGCTCTGAATAATCATCCTCAAGGGACGTTGCCCGCAGACACACATGTTAATCCAAAAGAGCAGGGTCCAAAGCAGCTTATGGTGGTGAGTCTAAGAAATGGTAGAGATCTTGATCTAGATCAAGAAATTGCTTGCCAAAGCCAACCAACTGAAACACTATTGTGTCGATACCAATCGAGGTAGATGATTCGACGGTACAACATGCACCAGCTGAATCAAGCAAAGAAAAAGAGGTTGGGAAGGAAACTGAGTTAGTGCAAGAGAAGGCAGTAGAAACAGTGCCCGAGCAAGTTCAAACTCAAATCACAGGAAAGAAGCAGCCTCCAACACCATTCCCCTAGAGATTGGCCAAATATCATAAAGATGAGCAGTATAAGAAATTCATGGAGATGTTGAAGCAAATCTAGATGAACATTCCATTGATTGACGCCTTGAAGGAGATGCCTGGTTATGCAAAAATAATGAAGGACTTGATGTCTCGTAAGTTCGACTTTCAAGACTTGGCCACGGTTACACTGAATCAAACATGTAGTGCTCTCGTGATGAGACCCATAGCCGAGAAGATGTCCGACCCAAGGAATTTCACAATCCCATGCACAATAGGCAACTATGCTTTTGCTAAAGCACTTTGTGATTTGGGGGCGAGCATAAACTTGATGCCCTTGGCTATCTATAAAAGGTTAGGAATTGGAAAAGCAAGACCCACATCCATGTTACTACAGTTAGCCGACCGAACAGTGAAGAGGCCATCAGGTATACTTGATGATGTGCTGGTGCAGGTTGGAAAGTTCGTTTTTCCGGCAGATTTTGTCATTCTGGACTGACGGGTTGACGGGGAGATTCCCATAATTTTGGGAAGGCAATTCTTGGCCACTAATTGATTGTGAAACTGGGGAGCTAAATATGAGACTGAACGATGAAGAGATAACGTTCAATGTGCAGAAATCTATGCGGCGACCTAGTGAGTTTGCTAACTGCTCTCTGATAGAAGTTGTGGATGTGATTTTGGAGGAGGAAGATGAGACTCTGAATGCAAAATACCCTCTAGCAGCCTACCTCATGAACTTAGAAGAGGTGGATGGTGAGGACTTGGCAGAGTAGGATTTGGCCCTTGAAGGGCAAGGGTACTGGAAAAGAAGGCTCGAATTCGAGCCTTTACACTTAGAATAAAGAAAAATCCCTCCAGCTAAGCCATCAATTGAAGAACCACCATAGTTGGAGCTAAAATCGTTACCGACTTACCTCATGTATGCCTTCTTGGGACCTACCTCAACTTTACCTATTATTATCTCATCCAGTTTGTTAGATGTGCAGGCAGAACAACTTTTGCAGTTGTTAATGGAATGCAAGACTGCAATTGGTTGGACCATTGCAGATATTAAGGGTATCAGCCCGGCATTTTGTATGCATAAGATTCTACTGGAAGATGAGCACAAACCTTCCAGAGAATATCAAAGAAGGTTGAACCCCAACATGAAAGAAGTGGTGAAGAAATAAGTGATCAAGTGGTTCGATGCGGGAATAATAGTATGATTCTTGGGTTTGGAGTAAAGATGGGTGAATAATAATCTGATTCTTGGGTATAAGAGTATTATGTATACATACCCATAAGGTTGTGGAAAGATTGTTAAGTTCAAATGGGTAAAGATTGGGTTGAAAATGGTAGAAATTTTCATAAAGTTTAATTTAAAGATTTGAGGGACCAAATGATGTCGGATTTTGATAAATTTTGTATGTATGGGCTTTCTAGTTTTGTGACTTTTTGTCGGATTTCGAGACGTGGGCCCGGGAGCCGGGTTTGAGCCAATTTTGGATTTTGGCTATAATTTGGTATTTGTCTTGTGGAATTGATTCATTTAGCCTATATTGATCGTATTGTATTGCTTGTGGCTAGATTCGGGACGTTTGGAGGCCGAATAAAGGGGCAAGAGCATTGCGGAGTACAGATTTGCTCGGATTGAGGTAAGTAACAATTTTAAATTTGGTCCTGAGGGTATGAAACCCCGAATTATGTGTAGTGCGATTGGTTTTGAGGTGACGCACATGCTAGGTGACAAACGTGTGGGCTTGCACTGTAGGAATTGTGACTTGGTCAAATTCCATGGGACTGTATAGTTGAAAAATCTGTTGATATCCGTACATCCTCTACGTGTTAGAGAAAATTGAGCTGAGACTCGTATTAAAAAAAATCATGCTTAGGCATATGTTGTTATTGTTGGTACCCACTGGGGTCATTTTTGTGGTTGAATTATATGCTCAAATTGCAATTTCACACTCAGTCATATTCATTCATTTCATATCATATCTCAGTCTCTGTTGCTATTTATCGATGCATCATATCATTGTTGTTGGGTTGCTTATCATGATTTCTAAGAGCCCGAGAGACTGGAGAAGTTGATGACCGAGTGAGGCCGAGTGCCTAATTGTGAAGATATTTATGGGATCGGGCTGCACGTCGCAACATATTTTGTTGATTTATGCCATGATTGGCTTGATATAGCGTTTGGACTGAAGGAGCCCCTCCGGAGTCTGTACACACCCCCAGTGAGCGCAGGTACCTACTGAGTGCCAAGTGCGAGTGTCGAGTGCCGAGTGATGAGTGACTGTGAAGAATGGGTGACTGTGAGGAAAGAGTGGCTGTGAGGAAAGAGTGACCGTGAGGTTGGAGTGAATGGGAGGACTGAGTGACTGTTACTCTGAGATGATGCATTGATTTAAGTATTTGCTGCATTCAACTGTCATATATCACTATTTTGGAAATTTTAGAAAAACATTATTTCCTGTTTCGGTCAAATTTGATATGAATTTTCAGTGAAATCTTAAATGTTGAACTTGAAAGCATGCCTACTCTTTTATATTGGAAAGTACTGTATTTGGACTTAGCTGAGAAGCTCGTCACTACTTTCAGTTCTTTATTTATTATTGTTACTTACTGAGTTGGTTGTACTCATACTACACCCCATACTTCGTGTGTAGATTCAGGTGATCCCGAATACGGTGGATGTTGATTCTTTCACACAGTCGATTTTTTGGAGATTCAGAGGTAGCTGCCATGTTTCGCAGACCTTATCTCTCCTTCCCTCTCTTTTTGTTTATTGTATTTGGTCTCAAATTATTATAGACCGTGTTTTCCAGCCTTGTAATGTATAGATGCTCATGTACTCAGTGACACCAGGTTTTGGGAATGTGTTGTATCGTTATTTGCGAGATTTGTGGATTGTGTTTAAATATTATATTTATAAAAGAAATTGGGGTTTATTGAGGTTGTCGGCTTGCCTAGTATCAAGATAGGCGTCATCACGACAGGTTAGGATTTTGGGTCGTGACAGTTGAATTAGTTATTTTTTATTTTTATTTTTCTTTTCTCTTTCTTTGTTTCTCCTTTAAAAATAACAGCCCCCCCCTCCCATTTTCCTCTTCTAATCTAAACTACCCCCTCTCTAAGCATAAGAAAACAAACGCACAAACCCTTACCCCTTCCCCCAATTTCAAAATCAAACCCTACCCCTTCCTCTCATCTCTCCTCTTCCATAACTTCCCAACCCAAATCCTCACAAGTTCCCTCAGGTAAGTACCATTGTTTTTGTTTCCGTCTTAGTTTAGTTTAGTTTCTCTATTTTTTTTTCTTGTATTGTATTGTAGTAGATTTCTTTATTTTTTAGTATACTTGTTTGTATGTAGAGGTAATAGTAGAATTTTACCATGTTGGGTTAGATTCGACTTTGGTATATATGTGGTTGAATTAGGGGTATAAAAATTGGTGTTTGGGAGTTCGAGTAAACTTGCGCATCAGGTGTTTGTATAAATGACACAATGAGTTCGAGAATGGAATTTTGTGACCAAGTGTGCTGGTGAAGTCTGAGTAACCACTCTTGGTTCACACATCGTGCCTTTTGCTGATAGTGGTATTTGTTTCAGGTAGTATGAAGCCATCCAAGAAACGAAGAATCACAGGTGCATTATCCAGTGGTCATGCAAGCTCCTTTTTTTCTTGTATTGTATTGTAGTAGATTTCTTTGTTTTTTAGTATACTTGTTTGTATGTAGAGGTAATAGTAGAATTTCACCATGTTGGGTTTTATTCGACTTTGGTATATATGTGGTTGAATTGGGGGTATAAAAATTGGTGTTTGGGAGTTCGGGTAAACTTGCGCATCAGGTGTTTGTATAAATGACACAATGAGTTCGAGAATGGAATTTTGTGACCAAGTGTGCTGGTGAAGTCTGAGTAACCACTCTTGGTTCACACATCGTGCCTTTTGCTGATAGTGGTATTTGTTTCAGGTAGTATGAAGCCATCCAAGAAACGAAGAATCACATGTGAATTATCCAGTGGTAATGCAAGCTCCTCCCGGCCGCGGGCCTCGGCCAATGCGCCCCAGTATGGTAGTACCAAGTTCGTATCAAGCGCGGCCCAGGAACGTTTTGGTCATAAGGCTCCCAAGAAACCCATACTGGAGAGGGAAATTGATATGGGGTCCCTCCAAAATAACTGTCCCAATATGTATCGTGAATTGGTTCGGCACGGGCTAGGTATATTCTTTGAAGAACCCGATGAAGCCAATTTAATGATTGTGCGGGAGTTTTATGCAAACTGCCTGGAACATGTGAACCATGTCTGCATGGTACGACAGAAGAGTATGGATGCATCCATCGAGGCCCATTATGAGGGCTTACCGGTTGCCAGTGTTTGGGATAAATCTTGAAGCGGAGGACTATTATGATACCTATAGCAGATAACCAACCTCGTGGAATTTGTTCTTTAGGACAATATGTGTGCCCAATAAGGAAGTAGTGTGGATTACGCAGGGGCAGAAGTTTCATTCAGCATCGCTTACATTTGAAGGGAAGTGTTGGCTCTATGTCATCAATAGTCGCCTGCTGCCTTCTTCTAATACCACTGAGGTGAATGGTCCCCGGGCTGCACTGATCTGGTGTTTTATCAATGGCCATGATTTTGATGTGGCTAAGGTTATTCACGATGAAATGTTCATTCGTTGTCCGATGCAAAGGTATGGGTTCTTTTTTCCTTCCTTAATCACTAGATTATACTGTACAGCACGTGTACCGAAAAATAAGAACTTGGATGGGAAAGTAAAAAAGAATAGAAGTTTCGGGCTGATAAAGTGATAATTGGGAAGGATCCTATTGTACCCGTTAGGGCAAATAACTATGAGTCTGATGCTCTAAATGAGGGTAATGAAGGGCAAGCTGAGGTTGTGGCTGCTTCGCCCCCGCACGAGCAGGTTGCTGAGGGAACATCAGTTGTCAGATGGGACACGAGAATGATGGCCTTAGAGTAGGAAATGGCAGGGTTGTGTACGTCTATCACGGACGTGGGATCTAGAGTAGATGCCCTTTCTACCCAAAATACAAAATCTGAGAGGAGGGTCATGGCATGGCTGCGTGCACTTGGCAGGGCTTGCCATCTCGACCCCGGCACTGTCTCCGACCAAGACGTTTCCTTTACCTTGCATGTTTTTTTCTTTGTGTGACATGGGGACATGCCTCCATTTAAAGTGCAGGGTGGGGGATATCTTGTATTTATGTTGTGTGTATATAGTAATGTAGATTAGTGTTAGTTTCTTTGGTTAGTTAAATTTAAAAAAAGAATGAGTGAAAATTTCAAAGGTTTTGACTTTTCCCAACGATGGATATCATTCGACGGGTTTCTTGAGGGATTAAAGCCGAAAAAAAAAAGATAAAAAGATTTTCTTTTGTTGGTAGTGTATCAATTCCCCCTTGGTTTTTCTTTGGGTCGCGATTCTTTTTCAAGGGTTTTGTTTGAACCGGGTGTAGTTAGTTTTATTTTTTTAGAAGTAGGAACCCGTGGGATATGGGCTGAAATGAAAACAGGGTCTCTCAACTTCGTTATGCCTTGAGAATACCGAGTGTTGTAGTGTGACGCTTAGGCTCAGTTGTTGACTCTTGTATATATGCCTTAAATTATATGTTCTTAACTTGGCTTAAGTGCTTTGACTGGAGTGTTTTGATGATCCAATCTTGAGTGAGTCATGTGCCATGTGTGTGTAAGGTTTGTTGTATTCTGTGCATTGCATTTGATGTCTAGAACTTGCCCCATGTGTTTGCAAAGCGAAATAGTAGTTTTGTTCAGTCTTGGAAGTAATATAGGCATTTCTTTGTTGAGCCAGATATGTTTATTTTACCCGCCTAATTGTTATGTATCGTAGTTAAACCCTTTGAGCCTGTAATCATATTTCTTTGGCAACTACATTACAAGCCTTACTCCTTTGTTTGAATTAACTATCTATTTGAACCTTTTAACCTCTCATGAGCAATTGAATTATTATGAACTTTATAAAAGTTAAAGTGTGGGGTGGTTGGTTTGAATTTTGAGTGGAACTAATGAAATAAGGAGAAAGGTGCATTATTTTAAAAAAGTAAGAGCCACTTGAAGTGAAAAAGAAAGAAAAGAAAACAAAATAGTTGTATTGCTGTGAAAATAATAATAATAATAATAAAAAATATATATATTCCTTGATGAGTGGTGACTCTTGATGTAATTGTGCTTAAATAATTGGGAGTTAATGTATATTGATTTGAAGGCGGAGTATGGTTTGACATAAGTGTGGGGTTCCGACTGCTAAAGTGCATGCATTAAAGTACTTAGGGAGGTGTAATCACTCTTATATCTAAATGTATCCTACCCGTCTCGCAGCCTACATTACAACCAGTTAAAAGTCCTATCTAATCCTTGACTGAATGAACTCAATTAGTAGAGTAGTACACTACGGGCAAGCCTATGGTGCATCTTTTATGGCACATGAATGTCGTTTCTGAGAGTGAGTGAATTCTGTCTATCTTGAAGTTCCTAATTGTTCATGAATTTTATTAATTGCGGAACGATTCTCTTTTGTTGTGGGAGGGCACTTGATTCATGAAGGAAAGGTAATTCTTGACCTCTGTATTAGAGTAAATGAGTAAGTTGTGAATAATGTGTGATGCTTTTGAGTCAATTCTTGAGGTGAAGATGTTACACTATTGTGCTTGGTCTATTTGAAATATTCTTGGTATGATGAGTTAGGAAAGTCGCTTAGTGAGGTTGTGTCTATGTAAAGTGTGGTTTGTTTGCTCGGGGGACGAGCAATGATTTAAGTATGGGGCATTGATAGTAGGCTATAACTATGTAGTTTGGCCACTATTTGCACTCTAAATTGGCTGGACTTCACTGATGTTTGAGCGTTAAATGATAGTAAATTGCTTTGATCGAGTATTTTTATGCTTTGCAAGAGTAATTCCGGGCTACAATGAGGTTAAGGAGTGTTTTGAGATAATATGGAGCGTTAAAGGCCAAGTAAAGACTTATGGAGTAAATTGGGAGTTTGTTCGAGGATAGAAGGAGGTTAGCGCATTTAAAAAGAAGAATAAAGAAGAGTGCAGAAAATCGCCCAGGTGCGCGGCCGCGCACTGACCGCGCACTGGGCCGCGCAAGTCAGGCAGAAACTGGCCAGAGTGCGCGGCCAGATGCTCGGTCACCTGCCCAGGTGCGCGGCCGTGCACGTCCTTCCGAGAAAAATTATTACAGGGCTAAAATTATAATTTCAGAGGCGACTGTCCTTGACCTATATGAAGCTCAGCTCGTCCAAAAAGAGGGTATCTTGGTTTTTAGGAGAATTTTGAAGGCAAGAACAGGCAAGGAGCAAGAGAAAAGATTCGGAAACGAGTTTTTATCTTTCTTTCTCCCCTTTTTATCATTGATGATGAATTTTTATGTTGTGATTGTTAAAACAATTATGAGTAGCTAAATTCTTTATTCTAGGGTTTGATGGAACCTCTTGGAGGATGAATCTTTGTTGCGTTTAATATAAATTTGCCATTGAATTTTCCCTACGTGTTCAACTACGTGATTATTGTGGTTGATTGAAGGGCCCTCAATCGGCTATGCCTATTTAGTGTGTATTACTTTGAAAAAGGGTACATATTTAGGTATTTATTGAATAACATCACTCATAACGTATATGAGGGATCAATACAGAGGGTTTAAAGGTGGAATTAGGACTAACGAAACCTTGGTGCGATCGCAGTGAGCGGTAAACGAGTGCTAGCTAGCGTAGTTCAGAAAAATACGTTTAGTAAATTGTTGTATTTGCACGATCCCTTCAACGTCTTCGTCATTGAATGACAATGTTCCCTCTAGCACATAATCCCGAGTTCATTTTTCCCTTATGGTAGATACTTTGGTGCGCTTCAGCATCGACCCCTTAGGAACATTGACCCCACCGATGATCATGTTGATGACGTGCTGAGGCTCCTCCTATTCGGTCTGTTTACCATAATCTCTTTTCCTAAAGTGGTTCTTGGCTCGATCGCTCAGGAGCTCTCGGAGATGCCCGTTATTGAATAGCCGGGCTACTTCATCTCCCAATTGTCGGCAATATTCTGTCCTGTGACCGCGATTGCCATGATATTTACACATTATGTTAGGATCCCTTTGGGTTGGATCGGACTATAAAGGTCGGGGCCATTTGGTGTCTCTGATACGTCTGATGGCGGATACGATGGTGGCGGCGTCGACGTTAATGTTGTACTCTGATAATCTTGGTGTTTCCTTCGGCCCGATGGCCCTGTCGAAACCATTTTTGCTCATGAGTCCCCGATTGTTTTGACCTCGGTCACTTCTTCTTTCATTTTTTACGGGGGTTTGTCCAGATCCACTACCTCTTCGGTCTTTATTATATGGCTGATACCGATCCCTGTTCGACTGTGGTTCACGATCAATGTCTCTCCTGACTCTGTCAACTATTCTGGCGGGATAAACAGACCCGGATGGGGCCCCAAGTTGATCATCTTCGACCCTTTTTGATTGATACCGATTATGAATCGTCAACCCAAGTGACAGTCGGGTATTCCACCAGATTTTGCTTCAACTATTGTGATGTCAACGAGCTTCGAACATTGAGTCCCTGGGTGAAGTCCATCCATTCCATTTGAAACCGGGACACAAATTCCCTAAGCATATCATTATCCCTCTGCTTTACTTTGAAAAGGTCTGCCTTGATGGTCTCGAACTTGATAGCCCGGCGTGCACTTTTACGAATGAATCTGCAAGCTTGGATAAAGTTTCCCCAAACTTTTTCAGCAGGACATACTCGATCTCGTCATCCTCCAAGTCGTTTCCTTTGATGGCACATGTGTAGGAAGTCACATGCTCATTCGGATTAGTTGTTCCGTTGTACTTAGGAATTTCAGGCATGCGAAACTTTTTCGGGATCGGCTTCGGAGCCACGCTCGGAGGAAAAGGTTTTTGAACAAACCTCTTGGAATCTAGGCCCTTCAATATCGGAGGTGCTCCAGGGATTTGGTCAACCCTGGAGTTATAGGTTTTCACCTTTTTGTCATTGGCTTCAATTTTCTTCTCCCCCGATTCTATCCGTTTTGTCAACTCTTCGAGTATTTTTATAATCTCGGGATTAGTCCCCGATTCATTTTTATTCGTCCTTTCCGTGATCGGTTCATTTCTGCAGGTGACTTCCCGGGGTGGCTCGGGCTCAACCTTGTTCGGTGCTCGGCTTTGGTTCTGCAACTGAGCTATCGTCGCCTGTTGAGCATATAACATTTTGAAGATCACTCGCAGGCTGATCCCATCGTTTTCATCGCTGTGCGTATTTGGGGCAATTGATCAAACTTCTCTGCATACGCTGTTCTCGGGATCAGTAGGCAAATTTGTGTCGATGGCCACATGCGAACTAGCGTCGATGGGGTCCGCCACCGGAACTCCGCCGAGATCGACTGGGGGCACCTCGTTACCGGGTGCTGCATTGTTGTTTTCGCCATGGTGGCTGGACTCCGTGTCCGTGTTTAAAGGGGCAGACTTTTAGTTTAACATTTCGATTTTAACCTGGAATAAAAAATACGTCAAAGAACAAGTGTAAAATAGGGTATGTTACGGGAATATCAAATTGCCGTTATTATCCTTAGCCCCACATTGGGATATTTCGACCTTCTGTTGGTCATGCTGGATCGTCTGACAATATTCTTCGAAGTCATTCGAGGCTAGGACCGATTCCGGGATCATGGCCTCGATATCCTCGAAGGTAGGCGTCATGCCCCCGGGTTCTAGCCCGGTGGGACTTTGGCTCGATTTCGGTACCTTATTGCCATATCTCGAGCCTGAATTATCTCGTCGGAGATTAGGATGCACCATGAGCTCGATTTTACCGGTATACAAATACAAAATTTTATGTGAGATTAAGTGGGCGTTTGGACATAAGAATTGTAAAATTCCAAAATAGGGTGGAAATTTTTTCAAATGAAAATGGTATTTGAAATTTAGAGTTATGTTTGGACATGAATATAATTTTGGGTTGTTATTGAAGTTTTGTGAGTGATTTGAATGAAAATTTTGAAAAATAGCTTTTTGGAGTTTTTTCAAATTTTCGAAAATTTCCAAAATGCATTTTCGAGCGAAAATTGAAAATTTTATGAACAATAGTTGATTTTAAAAAAAAGTGAAAATTTTTTGGAAAAAAAGGAAAAATTTCTTATGTGGGCTCTAAGTTTTCTTATAATCATATCCCCAAACTACTCCTAAGATTATCAATTAATTGGTACCTTTATGTTAAACAGCTCATCATGAATGCTTTGCAGCAAAGGAACAAAAATTGAAGTTCTGGGACAAACTTATCACTCTATAAAATATTTATGGACCAAATTTCTAGTTTCGCTTAACCTTAAACGCAACTTCGTCGTCGTTCTTCTTCACTTCGAAACTGGCCGAAGCAGTACAGTGTCAAAATTTTAGACAGAACTTCAAAACTATGCAAAAGTTGCATTTTAAAAATATTTATAAACTTATAAAGTGCAAAGTGCGCTCATAAATCGCAATTTACAAATCGATGCGGCATCTCATTTATAATCGCAATAACAGAAGGGGACTTCTTTAAGTAAATGCGATTTACAAATCGCAATAGGATTATGCGACTTATAAATCGCTATGCAGCAATACGACTTATAAATCGCATTCCACTAATGCGGTCGCCTAAATACATCCCGAAAATTCCATAACACACCATCCCATATTCAACAATTTTCTCACAGCAGCTATCTTTTACGGCGGCGACTCTGCTAATCTTCAACTGCAAAAAGGTGTCTTTCATTCCTTTAAACACTCACAAATTTCTATCCAGTTTTCATTAGTCATTTCTGTGTGTGATAGTTACGAATAAGCTTTCCTATTACTGACGTTCTTTTAATTTTTCGTAATTTTTGGTGAGAGTATAATTTTTTGCTTTCCCCCTTCGTTTTTATGTCTCCAAAGTCCAAATTCTGCAGATACTGCTACTATGATGCCTAGAAATGCTACTAATTGGGTTTTATACTTATAAAAATTGAAGCTTTCTTTTAGCTACAGTAAGAATACTTCAAGAGAAATTAGTTTCCCTCTATTTCAAGCATTATTGTAGCTCAGTCTCTATTTCATTTTTTGAAGCATATGTAGTGGGGTCTGGGGAGGGAGGGCAGTGTTTACGCATACCTTACCCCTAACTTGTGGAGATAGAGAGTCTGTTTCTATAGATGCTCGACTCAGGAAAGTATAAGCACCACATTAATGAAAAGAAAAACAAGAAGGGACAACACTGAGAAGTCATGGAAAAGCAGCATACTTAAAAACAAGATAGTAAGATGACCAAAATGAAAGAAACGACGGGTAGTCATAGAAAACCTAATACCAACAAAATACGAGAGTACGTACTAGTACTACCGGTATGAACAAGGAAAACCTTTTTGTACTACAAAAGAAATGAGAGAAGTTGGTGTTACTTGTTAAATGTTAATGCCATTTTTCTAAAGAATATCAGTCTATGTGAACACCCAGTTGATTAGTTGTTAGTTATTTCCATGTTAGTGGAAATACTTTGCCAAAATATAGAGATGCTTCTCCTCACTCTTCTTGAAGGTGGAGATTGTTGGATGAAGGTTTATTTACCATAATCAGAGTTTATCATTGCTTATTTTAGTCTCGATAGATCCTGTTGTTTGTAGCCAATTTTGTTTCAAGATACAGAAATGGCGGAATATTTTCTTGTTAAGCATCCTTTTTCCATGCAAGCTTCACGTAGGACTAGGATTGTGGAAGAGCTAAAGACACTATTCTATATAAGGCTAAAATTTTGGTTATCCTTTTCGTTTTACTTATTTGTTTATTTGTTTATTTTTTTGGTTGAAGTCAGTTGATCTCATAGAGATGGAAATCAAGGCCGACGGATGTGACGGATCCTTGGTTTTAATTAAACAAGGAGCTGAGGCTGTGAGTTCATAGTAAATTATTCAAGACTGTTTTGCTATGAAATTTTCTTCTAATTTTTCCCCCCCTCTCTCTCTCTCTCTCATTTTCTTTCCGAGACCTCTGTGTGTGTGTGTTCTGTTAGTTTAGAAGTCACTAATCATTATCTGCTCTCTGGCAATGTTCATTTGATAGAAAGTAGTTTTTGACACTGGGATTGTTTCCATGGTGATATCAGAGGGTATTTGAGTCAACATTTCTGGGTAGGAGGTGTATTGTCAAAGAACGGTTTTCAAAGAAATACAGGCATCCGACTTTGGATTCAAAGCTCACGCTTAAACGGCTGAATGCGGTTGGTGCAAATGCTACATGTTCTCTCCTTTTATCTTTCCTAAAGCCTGTGTTGCTAAAAAATTGAAATTCTGGCACAGGAGGCAAGGTGTATGACAAAAGCTAGACGGCTTGGTGTTACTACTCCAGTGCTTTATGCTGTTGACCCTGTTACACATACTCTCACCTTTGAATATGTTGAAGGTCCTTCCGTGAAAGATATATTCCTTGGCTTTGGATTAGTTGGTGTAGACGAAGAGCGAATGACTGATATTGCAACACAGATTGGTAATGCTATTGGAAAACTACACGACGGTGGCCTAGTCCATGGCGATTTAACAACATCAAACATGTTAATGAGGAGCGCCGCCAATCAGCTGGTCGATATTTTTCTCTATCCCTTAGAATATTCCTCTAATTCTCATGATGGTTTTTTCTTCAATTTCTTTGCTTATTTTGGAGGATGAAGTTTTACGGTCACCCTCAATGAGATTATTGTTCAATGATGCTTTTTCTTAGGTGCTGATTGACTTTGGTCTAGGCTTTACTTCAACGCTCCCAGAAGATAAAGCAGTTGATTTATATGTACTCGAACGTGCTTTGCTCTCTATGCACTCTTCTTGTGGAAATGTGGTAAGCTCTGTCTTGTCTAGAGGGGTAACTTATTTCAGGAAAAAGGATGTTAATTTCTTCTTTGAATTACTTTTTTTGGGACTTTTACACATTATATCATTCATGTCATGTGATCATATTATCGCATGAAACATGCACCTCTTCACAAAACAGTATTTTCTGATGTCATTATTAAACAGTTCTCTAACTCTCAGTGCTTTTTTTCTAATACACTTGGGCACCTGATTAATCATTTTACTGATATATAAAGAATCCTTGTGAAGGACTAAGTGCTCCTAATTAGGATACTAGAATGATATCTTTCTTGCGGTTCTGAAACAGTAACCTGGTTCTGGCCGAATGCCACAGTGGGGTGAGGGCACTGGGTTATCGTCTAGTGAATCTCCTTATTTTTTGCCAGAAGCATGTAGATGCTGGATTTATTTTTAGTCTGTGGCATAGCCAAAGCCATAGGACTTTAACCTATAGTGAAGATCAAATTCATACGCTATGGTTTATATATGGTTCACACAGATGGACCAGATACTTGCTGGATACAAGAAATCCTCAAAGCAGTGGTCATCAACCTTTAACAAGCTAGCCCAAGGTGCTGTCGAGTCTTCCTCCATGCCCCTTTCTGTTTATTACCTTGTTGTTCCCAGAATGGAAAGATAATACGGTTCTACTTCTGAAGGTTTCTTGCTGTTTTTCATTCCTGATTTTGTGATCTATTTCAGTGAGGCAAAGAGGCCGAAAGCGCACAATGGTTGGTTGAGCTTCCCATTTCTGCTATCCACATTGAGGTTAGACTTTGTCTGTATGCCTGGCATTGCATCAGTTACGCCTTATTTTATTTCATGAATGAAGAAGCAAATTTCCTTGTTTCCTGACAATATTTTTGGAATCATTGGCGTGTCCCCTGTATTGTTAATTGCTCAGAATAATCATTCACTATTTTCACCTGTACGAGCTTGATCTGGTTCTTCATATTTACTTAGAGACGAACAAAATGTTTGTTCTGCTGTTCTCATGGAGTTGAAGTGTCAGAATATCATGGTTGTCTGGCCTATTTGTTTTCTTTATTTGGGGATTCCAAGTCTAATATATTCATTCACATTCTCGTTACCTCTCTCTTCCATTTTCTTGTTTCTTATGAAATTTTGAACAATAATAGTACAACATATCAATGGCGTAACATGGAAATCTTCAGATATATTGAAAACATAGGGCACATTGATCTACAGGGGGATAACTCATAGAACAAGGTGGCTTATTTTTTACTTGGAACTGCAAGTAAGCCATAGGGCCACATTGAAGTGCCATGTATGTGCTACGGGAATTTTTATTCTCTTTTGTGGAGATCTTCGACCGTAAGATATAACCATGGGCTTCGAGGCCAGGTTTCCTTCACGGAGCTGGGAATCTTAGCAAGTGTTATGGTATTTCAGTTTAGTGTAACTTTATTGCACTTGGATACTACTGGGGTGGGCAAAAGTTTTTGCGCATGTTGTGCTTTAAGAATGGCACTATTTACTGTAAAGTTTCTGTGCATCTACTTCAGAAGTTGCACTATTAACTGTGCTTTTACATGAACATGCCATCTATTCGGTTTCTAGCATATAGTTTCTTATTGTAGGAGCTGTCTCTATTAGTTTGTAAATGGTTGTCTGATTTATTTTCAGTGCAAATCTAGGAAGATCAGATGCCACGGGGCGCGAGAAATCGAAACTTGCTCATTGCAAACACGAATCTGTATTTGTTGCAGTCTTGATTATTGTGATATTAACTTGTGCTGCTACTTATTTGAAGTTGTGCTGCGTCTACGATTCTCTGCATTCTTATTCAATTCTAGCCATCTGCACGTAAAATTTTTGTTTTTCCTTCTGCGCCTGGTAAAACGTAGAGCTGTCAATACGAGCTGGCCCAGCCCACTATTTCGATGGGCCTTAAAATGATCAACCCATCCCTACGTGGGTCACAGGCCGGCCTATTATTTTTAAAAATGATTTTTCATATTTTTTAAAATTTAAGTTTTAACCTAAAATGCACACGCGCACACACACATATAGATACATTTACGGGCTAAAAATATACTTGTTGGATATAAAGCTTCTGCAAAACTTAATAATTTTTTACGTTGTTCCAATAGATTACTATAAAAACACAAAAAAAAGGATAATGTTTCATTCATTAAAAGTCAATACTCAAAATAAATTATTCAAAAATCTTTTCAAGGTGCTCATGGCATATCCATCACCAAAAAAGTATCTTCATCAAGTATATTTGAATTCTCTTGTGAAACAAAAATGTCTTAACATCTTCATTTTGATCTAAATAGATTGATCTAAATTTATAATTATATACAATGTTAATTAGTTAAACATTAAGAAATAACTAAAATTTTAAGAACAAAAAGTATTTAAATTCACATAAAAAATATTAATAGTTTGAGATTGGACTACTCTTCTTGATACTTTTAGTTTTATCAATTTTTTAATATTTTATGTTTTTAATAAAATACGTTTATTAAGCCAACGGGCCAGCCTAGCCCGGTCAAGCCTCATGGGACATGGGCTTACTTGGGCCGGCTTAAAAGCCTCGTTTTTAAATGGGTTCCAAAAATCTTAGCCCAACCCTATTAAATTAACGCCTGGCTAGGCCAACCCATATTGACGGTTCTAGTAAAACATATATATTCATTCATTATCTAAGCGGGAAGCCTGTATCTAATTCAAGAAGAGATTTTTACCTTCCTATATAATATTTGAAACTTATTTACTAAAATTGTCCTAATTTTGTATATTACTCGCCCTAAATAAGTTTTGCTTACAATATATATAAAATATACTATTAATGCCTTAAATTAGGGGATTCAGTTACCATTTTTGCCTTAAATTAAGGGATTCACTTATATCATTTTCCTTTTTTCTCCCCTCTTTTTTTTAATTATTAAATTAAAAATATATTTATCTGACAATAAACATCCTTCGGCGACCAAATTCATAAACGATCTACATCCTTTGAGGATAATCCATTATGCCATGGTAGTAATACTTTTCAAGAGACATAAAAATCACTGAACCCACGTTTAGATCTGATGCTATAAATTTGGTCACCTTCTAATTTCTCCAACCATTGGACTGAGAGAAGAAAACTGATCCTAATAGATTTAGAAATCTCGGAACCAACAAACTGTTAGTGCTCAAGATGGAAGACATATTATGTCAAGCGCTGCAATTTATTGGGGTCCAACTTCTGTTCTTTCTTCACAGTAAGCATTTGAGAAGCTGGATCCAATACCCAACCCAATTTGTATGATATAACAACATACAAATTAAAAATAAATTTCGTACAAATTTGATACATCCACAATAACATATAAACTAAAAATAAATTTTATATAACTAATTATATATTATACAACTAATTATATATTATACAACTTATTTACAACTTATCTACAACTTTCATACATTATTTCTACCTAGTTAAATACAAATACAATATCATACAACTTAAATATAAAATTTATACAATATGTCTTTTGTATATTTTGTATCTGATTTATATATATTTTGTATGTGGTGTGTGCTTTTTCCTCTCTAAAATTCCAATGAGAACTTACTCTCTTAATACAATTTTGATACATATCATTATGTAAAAAGATAGTATTGATAACTTAAATACAAATTTTATACAACGATTCATACATTATACAATTATTTTTCAACTTTCATACAACATTCAAATAATAAAAAATATATAACTACAACAGAATACAATTTACATATAATTATACTACAACTTTACTATAATTTCGTAAATATATTGTATGTCATGTGTTCTTCTTCTTCTTCTTCTTCTTCGACGAGTTTCAATCTGAAATTCAGCCAAAATCAAGTCTAATCTTCACCAAAACACCCTCAAATTGAGATATAAACTCCAAACAATATTCTCAATTGTTTACAACAATACCCAATCCAAACAAATAATGGTTTTTGAAAACCCAAATTCGATTTCAAAGCTTCAAAGTTTTTTAATGACTGTCAATGGTGGAGAGTCAAACACCTTCAAAATTTATTGATTGACAATTTCAATTTGAACACCAATTGTGCAACATGAAAGGAAATTGCTAAATTAAAACGATTGAAATCTATTGATAAATTCTATTAAAACTCTATACAACAAGAAAGCATAAAAAATAGAGAACATCAAATGAAAGTAAAATTGAAAAAAAAAAAAAATAGAGAAGGAGAGTAGAGAGACAGAGAGAGAGACAGAGAGAGAGAGAGAGAGAGAGAGAGTGGGAGAGTATAAAGGGATAAGGTAATAACTTATATTCCTTATTCACTTCCTAATATAAAGGGATACTCATTTAAAACTTATTTGTATATAATTGATAAATTATATATGACCATGTAATTAAATTGAAATTTGAATAGAGATGGTAATAAGGTTTCAAATAGTGTATATGAAGGTAAAAATCTATTCAAGAACCTATCTAATGTCATGTGAAGCATGTGCCAATTGAACTGTAACCGTGGTGCTTAATGTCATTTTTAGTTTTTACGTATTCCTTCTCAGCTAATTTTGGAATGCCTTTTTCCACCTCAAAATGGTCACATAAGATTTGACTGTTCCTTTTTTAAAACGTTAGTGTTTACTATATCCCCATTATGTGTAAAAATAATACGCTATCCAGTTTTCGGACTAGTAATTGAAAAATAATCAGTATTTATAAAGTCATTGAAAAATAGTTACTATTTTGCTACAACACGGAAAGTTCCAACATAATATACTGGAGATTGGTGCACATATATATGAACTTCCAATATATTATGCTGGAACTCCAGCACACGGAAAGTTCCAGCATAATATACTGGAGATTGAAGCACTTGTGTATGAACTTCCAACATATTATGCCGGACCAGTATATTATGCTGAAACTCCAGTATATTATGATGGAGTTCCGGTATATTTATACTGGAACTCCATCATAATATACTGGAGTATGCTGGAAGTTCATATATAAAATATTCGAACTCCAGTATATTATGCTAGAATACTTTCCGGATTTTGAACAGTGTTTTCGTTCAGATTTATCTTTACATGAAAAGAAATTTCGATTACTTTTGAAACTATGGCTATTTTTCAATTACCACTTGTAAATCTGGCTATTTTTGAATTTCACCCTTTGTGCTGCAAAACAACCTAGCCCAAGTCCTAAGGTGCTAAAAACACAGTAACAAACACTACTAGAAAACTAGCATATTTCGTCCACGGCATACCGACCGAAATCGCTCGAAAATTGCTAAATTGGTCGTAAAAGTCAACAAAAATATTTATGACAACGGAAATAGTGGTCCCACGGCAAAAAAAATAAAAATTCCGACCGATTTCGGTCGCAAATTGGTCAATATTTGACCAACACATGGTCATACTTGCATATAATGTACAGAAACAATTTTTTATTAAACCTTTTCCAAATTTCCGACAAAATTCGGTCGGAAATTTTGAAATTATTATTTCCCGCCCAAGGAAATTCGTTTTTAATATAATAAATATTATATATATTTAATTAACCAACCGGAATAAGTTATAATTAAATATTTCTGACCGACTTCGGTCGAAAAAATAATTTAAAAATAATTAAAATATAAATTTAATAATATTACCAACCGAAGTCGGTCAGTTTTTTTCACCCTTTATATAAATAGCTTTTAAATAAATAATATTTAATACTTATTTGATATATATATATATATACCCGACTTGTCGTTTCAAGAATTTAAGTCCCGTTCGGTGGCATAAGGCCTAAAGCAGCTTCGTATTACGCGTATTGACTTACGTGCGAGGTTGAATTCAGTTACCGGATGATTTAAAGTGATTTGGGACACTTGGTCCCTAAAAAGGAAGTTTAAGTCTTAGGATTTTGACCGTAGTCGGAACTGTATGAAGACGATTCTGGAATAGAGTTCTGTCGGTTGCGTTAGCTCCGTATGATAATTTTGGACTTAGGAGCGTGTCCGGAAAATTATTTGGAGGTTCGTAGTGGAATTAAGCTTGAAATGGCGAAACTCAAAATTTTGAAAAGTTTGACCGGGGGTTTGACTTTTTGATATCGGGGTCGGAATACGATTCCGAGAGTTGGAACAGCTCCGTTATGTTATTTGAGACGTGCCTGCAAAATTTGACGTCATTCCGGGTTGCTTTGATAGGTTTCAGCACGAGTTTTAGAAGTTGGAAGTTTTGAAAGTTCATAAGTTCGATTCGTGGTGCGATTTGTATTTTCGGCGTTATTTGATGTGATTTGAAACCTTGAGCGAGTCCATGTTAGGTTGTGAAACTTGTTGGTATGTTTAGACGGGGTCCCAGGGGCCTCGGGTGTGTTTCAGATGGGCTACAGACCATTTTCTTATATTTTTGAACCGTTGTTTCTGTTTTCGGGTGTTCTTCTTCGCGTTCGCGAAGTGTTACTGCTGACCACCTTATATTTCTTCTTCGCGTTCGTGTTCAGCCCATCGCGTTCGCGAAGGTTTGTCTTTTCCTCCACCGCGTTCGCGAAGGTTTGTCTTTTCCTCCACCGCGTTCACGATTAGACACTCGCATTCGCAAAGCTCTTCATGGCAGCCTCATGCTTCTTCTTCGCGTTCGCGAAGGTTCCGTCCCTTGTGCTTCGCGTTCGCACTCCTTCCCTCGCGTTCGCGAAGGATTTTTTCTGGAAAGCCTTACTTTCCTTCTTCGCGAACGCGAGCCTCTCTCCGCGTTCTCGATTCTTTCAGACCTGGCGAGATTATAAGTTTTCCAAATCGAGGGTTAGGCCATTTTTATCACATTTTGACTTGTAGAGCTCAGTTTTGAGCGATTCCTTGTGGGTTTTTCAAGAAAATCGATTGGGTAAGTGTTCTCCACCTAGAATCTATTTATTTTCATTATCCTATCTTTATTTTTATCATTTAAATTGTGTTTTGAGTTGAGAAAAATAGTGATTTTTGAAGAAAATTTTCAAAATGAAAAATCACGATTAAAGGGACGAAATGATATTGAAATTTGATAAAATTAGTATGGTTGAACTTGTATCGGAATGGGTGTTCGGATTTCATGAAAATTATGTCGGGTTCCGAGAGGCGGGCCCCGCGTTGACTTTTGTTGACTTTTTAGAATAAATTTTTAAGTCGACGCATTATTATACGGAATTATTTTCGATCAATTTTAATGAAATTATACAATTAATTTGGATAGATTTGAGCTGTCTGGAGGTCAATTCATGCAAGAAGGAGATTTTTGAAATATCGGCATAACTTCAAAAGGGTAAGTGTCTTGCTTAACCTCGAGTGGGGGAATTACCCCTTAGGCATCAAGTCTTATGTACCATTTGTGAAATGTTAAAAGCCGTGTACGCGAGGTGACGAGTACATACTCGGCTTATATGTATAAATTTTATTGAGTTAAAGTCTTGAGCATATTGTGTGGTAAATTGGATAATTGTTGGTATATATTTAATCATTTATTTGTCGTGCCTAAATCCTTGTTGTTTGTTGAATCTGTTATTATATGACAATTTGATGTGATTGTTACTTGATTACTTATGTAATTACGTGAATTTGTTGGTTTGATATATTGGAATTTAATTTCATTATAGATTTTTCCTCTGCAAATAATTAATTAAATGAGCTTAAGAAGAGATGTTTATATAATTATTGAAAATTTGAATTTAATGAAGACTTTGCTTTATGTTGAGTAATTTCTATCTCTATTAATTATTTTTGGGTGTTGTACACATTGTGTGGAGCTTTTGGCTATTTGTTGTGAAATTAATTGACTTGTTTGTAGCTTTGGATTTTGGTTGTGGCCATTAGACAAATTGTGATATGAATTAATTTTGTTATGTTGCCGTGATAATTTTCTGTGTAAATTGTTGTGTTGTGTTAATTATTATTTTGAGGATATAAGGGTGGCATTTCACCGTTGATATTATGTGGGTATAAGGGTGGCATTTCACGGTGGTTGTGTTTGTTGGAATATGGTCTGGGCGGAGCGATAAGGGTGACTATAGGAGTGATAAGGGTGGCAATAGGAGCGATAATGATGGCTATTGATATTGTCTGGGCGGAGCGATAAGGGTGGCAATAGGAGCGATAAGGGTGGCTATTGTCAGGGACGATATGTGATGATGTGGGGTTGTGGTGTTGATGATTTTCATGTGATGTTGTGATTTTCTTGTGTTTATTTTTATACCTTATGCAGTTTGTCTTGTTGTTGGTAAATTAATAACAATCTGATTTATGTTGAAATTAAGAGCCTGTGGTTATTGCCAGGCGGATTATAAAATAAAATGTGGGCACGAGGTGTTGTGATGAAATGATAATGATATTTGACATGTGAATTGTCCGTGCAGTTGTGATATGAAATGAGGGCACGAGGTGCCGGGAAAATATGATGATTTAATTATGAGCACGAGATGCCGTAAAAATATGAAAATGGGCTGAGACCCGTATTTTTATGATTTTTAAATAAAGTGTCACATGGTGACTCTTTAATCGAAAGAATTATATTCAAAAATATTTATTTGGAAGGATTTTTATTCAAAAAGAATTATATGAAAGAATTGTATTCGAAAGATATTTATTTGAGAAAATTATATTTGAAGATATTTATCGAAAGAATTATTTTATTCGAAAGATGTTTATTTGAGGAAATTATATTTGAAAAAGAGTTTTATTCGTAAGAATTATGTGTGAAAGATATTTAATTGAAGAACTTGATTTAACTGTGTGTAATTGTATTTATCAATTGTTGAGCGATATTAATGGTGATTTTATTGTCTTACTGTGCACATCACTGGTTGTTTTATGTTGCCCTTATTGTTATTTATTTTCTATTATTTTGTACATTATATTGCACAGGTTATTAGACTAGTGAGTGTCTTGACTATACCTCGTCTCTACTCCATTGAGGTTAGTCTTGATACTTACTGGGTACCGACCATGGTGTACTCATACTACACTTCTGCATATTTTTGTGCAGAGCCAGGTATTGGAGATATCAGACTTGAGCAGAGTTAAAGCGGGTTCGTAAGGATTCAAGGTAGAGCTGCTTGGTCGTCGCAGTCCCTTGGGGTCATTTCATTTCATTGTATAGCTAATTTGTAATCAAACAGTATTGCATATTCGGTCCTCGTGATCATTCCATGTATTCAGTTAGAGTTCGTGACTCAGTACTACCAGTCTTGGGATGTTGTATTTTTTATATTTATTCCGCTGTTAGTTTTGATTACTTATTTAATTTAAAATAAAAATGGCTTCAAAAATATAACTGAAATCGGCTTACCTAGCCTTAGAGACTAGGTGCCATCACGACGCCTGTGGTGGGATTTTGGGTCGTGACATACATACACATACGTATATCTAATATAGCTAATGTTATATCGAATATAGCTTATATATATATATATGGTTTATAAACCAATTACTTAACCAATGTACGATATATTTAATTCTGGTTAGTTAATATATTTTTTTATATAAAACAATTAATGTGTTATTTCAGGATTATAAATGAAATTTTAGAAAAAATAACTAAGCATGTTTTTACATTAAAATATAATCATAATTTTATTCCCTTGAAATAATTTTTTATTGATTTATGGAATCCTTATTTAATGCACTCTTTTTTTCATAAAAAAGAAACAAACAAACAAATAATAAAATGGATAGATTAGTAAATAAATATTCCATGGGAAGAGAAGTAGTGGGTTTTTTCATGGGAAAATAATTTTAGATTAAAATTTTTCAAAAATTCTGATCGATTTCGGTCGGAATTTGAAACTATTTTCTTGTCCCACATCGGCTGAAATGGCAAAATAATTTTTTATTAAAATATTTCAAAGGTTTCGACCGATTTCGGTCAAAAATTAGGAAATACTCTTGTCCCACATCGGCTGAAAGATGTGAGCTTTTCCATCTTTTAAGTTGAGCTTTAATGCATAGAGTCCAACAGTTGTGGACTAACAAAAAATAAGCAAATATAGGAAGGGTTGTAGTTAGTGCTTAGTAATAAGATTTAATATTCTATATTTAGTATTAGAATTCAATAAAATAATAATGATAATATATACTAGTACTAATTAATAATATAGTAATAAGATATAATATTATGGTTGTCACACCTCCTTTTTTCTGAGGGATAGGGGATATGGGAGTTTTTCCAATTAAAATGACATTAATCGAAATGAGATTATTTATTTGATTCAGAGTCGTCACTTGGAATAATTTATGGTGTCCCAAGTCACTGGTTTATTTTAAATCCCAAATCGAGGAAATTGACTCTATTTTATGATCCGCGAACACAGAAGACCCGGTAAGAAATTTTGTTAACCCGTGAGAAGGTTTGAGGTACTCCCGAGTTCCGTAATTTTAGCACGGTCGCTTAACAATTAATACTTGGCCTAATTATCTAATTTAATACATGTTTAAAATCTATGGTGCATTTTTAACTTTTTAACCGCTTTTAATATTTATGGAATTATTTTTGAACAAGTCGCGATGTCGCGCACTCGTTTGTTTTTGTACACGTTGCGAATCGCGCCACGTGAAACGCACCCGTAATTTACGACATGTTTATTTTTATTATTATTTGAAGTTGTGGTCGAGTCACGTGAAACACACACTCGAATTGGGGATTACGTATCATGACTATGCCACGGGAACCGTACCCATAGTCATGATGATTTTATTAATCGCGCCTAAAGCAAACTACGATGTTTATGAGTTTAAATATTTTCCTAAGGTTTAAGATTACATGGAGGTCCGGAATTATGGAGTGATTTGTGGACAAAGTCTGCAATTAGCTAAACGGAATTCGAGCTATTGATGAGTTCCAGTCATTAAATTCGTTTATGGGTTGAATACGTTTGGGATTACTCAATTTTAAGAGAAGGTAGTCAATTAATGATGAAAGGGAGATTTAAAATGAGGGACGATAGTATTGGACTTCATATTCTTTCAACTTGGGCCCAGAAACAGGCCCTACGTATTATTGTAAATAAAAGAATTCCTCCAATCCACCCTCAAATCCATTACTGGTATCATTACATTGTAAATAAAAGGTACGAACAATTCGTTTCCTTACAAATAAGGGAAAAAGACTACTGAAGTCTCTTCCTCATACTTTTCCTTGGTGTTAGTGATTTCATTATATGTTAATAAACCACTTTTAACAAATTGAGAGAAAATGGACTTTATCCGACTTAAAGAAACAAAACAGTGATTACTTACCTATGCTACTTCCCAAATCTTAGCATAATAGAGTCACTGACTAAACGAATAAATCAACAAAGTTTGTATATTTAACATACACCTATATTCACGCTATGTGTGTATCTTTGGATCATAGAAATAAGCATATCAAATTCCAGAACAACGATTTACTAAGCATTTAACGTTGGATGAGAATCCATCATAAAGACTAAGACCATAACATATTTATACACTACATGAAAACTTATGTACCAAGTTCAGATTTTGATCTACTAATAACAGATAGAATATGATACTAGTTAGCAAGAAAAAGAATTAAACAACTTGACGAAACACAAGAAATAACAGCTGAAAATGACTGATTCCATTAATTTCAAAGCACACATATCTTTATATCCGATTTGTAGCCCAAGGTTCAAAAGGAGTGTACCTAGACAGCAAAAGCAACAAAATAGAAAATAAATCTATGAAATTGGAATGAAGCTACAGCAGTCAGAAGAACTTCAGAAAAAAATAACTTCAAATCTCAGTCCAAAATCAGCTTTGAGGAAGACAAAACTTGTATAAAGATGTAGCAGAAATCACAAGCAACTTTGAAAACTCTTTCTATGATTTTGATTTCTAGTATTTTCAAACCTGAAACCTAAACTTTCTAGATACTTTCTCTTTTTTTTGTCTGAGCCCGTATGCTTTTTTTTAGAGTAAATATGCAAAAAAAATTTCTTCTGTAAAATGAGAGGAGGAGTCCCTTTATAGAATGTGAGCATGTGTTATATGTGAGGGAGAGGAGGTGTGGGAATATTCTGCCAGCTTTCCCTAAAAATCAGGGAATTGGTATCTTTTGCAACTGAAATGGACAGCTGTCCAATTCCAAAAATTCCTTCAAACTCCTATCCTACACTACCCTCCAAGACTTTGTATTTTACACTTAGTAACCAAACTAGGTATGGGCCTCCCAGCCAGTAAGCCCAACCAAATGAAAAAGAAAAATCAAAACTTACCCAAACATGCCCAAACGTTTTCAATTAGAAGAAACAAATAATTCAAAAGCAAAACATAGAATAATCTGAAATGGGGTGATGGATTTTTCTCGATTAATCAGTAAACAACCAACATTAAACTCAAAATCACCTAGCCAAAATAATTAATCTTAAATAGCTAAAATTAATTAACACATAAGCTAATAATTAAATTCGATTAACAGCAATAACCTAAGAGATATGAAAATCATTGACTAACTAGTTAAAATTGGTTCAATTAACCTAGAATTTACGCAATTAATATATTAAATTCAACTGACTTTAAACAAACTAAAAATTAATTCAAATAAAGAAATAAGAAAAAGAAAAGGAGCATCAATAGAAAAGAGAGGAAGGATACTGATTTTGGCCGGAATGAATCGACGAATCGAAGCGGCTCGATGCACGATGAAAGCGACGAAACTGGTCGGTCAATGGTGACTTGGCCGGAATCCGGCGACTCTCGGAATGAACCAAAACTAACATTAATCAATTATTCTTAACAAGAACAATTGCTTAACGCAAGTCTCGAGTCAAATCGAGCCTTGAACACACAAAAATCAGATTAAGAGCGGCTTAGATTTTTTTTTTGAAATATCAGATTTGAAATTAACAAAAGTGGGTGGGGGGTTTTGGGGAAAATAATGGTAGGATGGGGATTAGCGGGTGTTGGAGATTATGTGGTGTGAAATTGGGGGTGATTGGAGGTGGGCCGCCGCCGTGGAGCGATTTCCGGCGGGCGGCGGCCGGTGGTGATGGGCGGAGGGTGAGAGAGGTGAAAGTGGGGGGGGGGGGGGGGTTAGTTTTAGGGTTTGGGGTTGGGGGGTGTTTAAGACAGTTTTAAAGGGGGCGTGTAAGGAGTTCTGGGCCGTCCGATTAAATAAGATGAATGGTTGATATTAAAAAGGGGTAATGGGTCGGGTTGATAGGTTTGGTCGGCGGGTCATGGGTTCAGGTGTGTGTAGGTGTTGGGTTGGGCGAATTTGGGCCCAGAAATCGTTTTGGCCCAAATTCGGGACAAAATAAGTTTTTTTTTGATTTTAAATCCTAATAAAATTAATTAAAAACCTAAATTAAGTCCTAAATCAATCTAATTTATAGAAATAAACTTAGTTATCTATTTTACCATTTAAATAATTAATTAATTTAAACTAATGAAAGAAAAATTACTAATTTTCAATTAAAAGCTAAAATGTAAAAATGACCCCTTTTTTTGTGATTTACGTTTAATAATGCAATTAAATCCATGCTATGCAAGGAATACTTTAAACACTTTTGGTATTTTTTCATAATTTTAAATATTAAAATACAACTAAATGCAAACAAAAATTAACCAGAAAATCCTAAAAATTCAATAAAAATTAAAATAATTAGAAAAATCTATTTTTGTGAATTTTATAGGAGTATTTTCAGTCGGGCAAAAATTACGTGCTCACAACTGCCCCTCTTTGCTCGGAAACACGAAGAGTTTTCGGGCAAAGATAAAGTGAGCAATTACGAGCAAATTTTGCCAGTTTGGATACTCCATGGGAAGCGTTTTGAAATTTTTTGACCGAACCTTGCTTCCGAGGTTGCCTACATATCCTTGGCTATAAAGGAATCAGGTCAGTATAGTTTTAGAAATTTTTGGTAGTTGGGACTACCGAGAAGCTATGATTTCACTGCTGTTACTGTTGTTAGTGCTTGCTGAACACCTTATTACACTAAAATCAAAATGAAAAAAAACTAAGCAAATCTATCAGCTATGAGTTACATGATTCCTATCTATAGGTCTTCAGGAACTTGATCTTGAATCTTCTAACAGTTCTGCTGTGTATCTCGAACTGTCGACTCGCATTCTTGAGGCGAGCTTCTGCTATCTCTAACTTGAATTGACCCTGTTCTACAGGTGGGTGCCTGATGCTGACTTAACTTGAAATAGAATTCCCTCGTTCTCCAGGTGGGCGCAAAAAAAAACAGCAAGGAGAGACCAAATATGAAACTCAGCAAGCAACCTCCAGCCGAGAAAGAGTAGAATTTCTACTAGGCGAAGGAAATAGCCTTTAATTCATAATTTTGTTTTTCTTTTTCTCCAGGTGGGCGCCTGTCAATAATTTAAACTTTGAAATAAACTCCCTCGTTCTTCAGGTGGGCGTCTGAGGACTTAAAACTTACAATGAATTCCCTCATTCTCCAGGTGGGTGCTTGATGCTGACCTAAAACTTGAAATAAATTCCCTCATTCTCCAGGTGGGTGCCTGCCTCTGACTTAAAACTTGAAATGAATTCCCTCGTTCTCCAGGTGGGCGCCTGATGCTGACTTAAAACTTAAAATAAATTCTCTCATTTTTCAGGCGGGCGCCTGATGACTTAAAACTTGCAATGAATTCCCTTATTATCCAGGTGGGTGCCTGATGTCAACTTAAAAAGGATTCCCTCGTTCTCCAGGTGGACGCCTGATGCTGACTTAAAACTTTAAATAAATTTCCTCATTCTCCAGGTGGGCGCCTGCTGACCTAAAACTTGAAATGAATTCCCTCGTTTTCCAGGTGGGTGCCTGATGTTGACTTAACACTTGAAATGAATTCCTTCATTCTTCAGGTGGATGCTGACTTAAAACTTGAAATAATTTTCCTCGTTCTCCAGGTGGGCGCCTGATGACTTAAAACTTGAAATGAATTCCTTCGTTTTCCAGGTGGGTGCCTGATGTTGACTTAACACTTAAAATGAATTCCCTCGTTCTTCAGGTGGGCACCTGATGATGACTTAAAACTTGAAATAAATTCCCTCATTCTCCAGGTGGGCGGCTGCTGACTTAAAACTTGAAATGAATTTCCTCATTCTCCAGGTGGGCGCGTGCTGACTTAAAACTTAAAATGAATTCCCTCATTCTCCAGGTGGGTACCTGCTGACTTAAAACTTGAAATGAATTCCCTCATTCTCCAGGTGGGTGCCTACTTCTGACTCAAAACTTGAAATAAATTCCCTCATTCTCTAGGTGGGCGCCTGCTGACTTAAAACTTGAAATGAATTCCCTGGAGAGTGGGTGCCTGCTGACTTAAAACTTGAAATGAATTCCCTCATTCTCTAGGTGGGCGCCTGCTTCTGACTTAAAACTTGAAATAAATTCCCTCATTCTCCAGGTGAGCACCTGCTGACTTAAAACTTGAAATAAATTCCCTCATTCTCTAGGTGGGTGCCTGCTTCTGACTTAAAATTTGAAATAAATTACCTCATTCTCCAGGTGGGCGCCTGCTGATTTAAAACTTGAAATAAATTCTCTCATTCTTCAGGTGGGCACCTGTTGACTTAAAACTTGAAATAAGTTTTTCCAGTGGGCGCCTGCAATCACGACAACACAGATAAACATAGAAAATTTTCTGCCCTAGTTTATGCAGGAACATTCTTGAGTGTTAGTTGAATTCCATTATCCAGGAGGGTCCTGAAAATTTAAAACTAGATCCCATTATCCAGGAGGGTCCTGAAACTTGAAATTAAATCCCATTATCTAGGAGGGTCCTAAAAACTTGAAATTAAATCCCATTATCCAGGAGGGTCCTGAAAATCTAAAACTGAACTTATCTGGAACATGCTTTCCTCATGGAGTATCCCTACACAGCAAACAAAATTTCTTACCCCTGTTTTACTCAAAGAAAATTTCGTCAGTTTAAAAATGTGGTGGTTAGTTTGTGGCATCCTTGCTGAAGGTTTCTCTTCTGCCGCTACCACGCTTCATTCTGATTAGATGCTTCGGCTAACAAAGAATTGTTTGACGTTTTGATCCAACCTCGACCACAGAAAACCTCTGAATCTGAATCCCTTACACTCAACTTGTTATATGGCCTCTTTATTAAGATAATTATTGAACCTCTGCATTTCCTTGAAATTCACGAATCACTTGACCACCTGAACTTCCGTTACCACCGCATTGCTCAGTCTAAATCATGCCACTTGTGATGTGCCTGGCCGAATTTGGCTTGGTGCAAATAAAAAGCTGGTAATGAGCTTTGAAGTCCTTTCTTTCTTGCTTAACAAAGACTAATTTGACAGAGACTTAGAAAAATAGACCCAAAAGAAACGAAGCGAAGTGACTTCGAGAATTAGGAATAAAAAGGAAAAAACAGAGATGACTATTTGAAGAAAAATGGAAAAGAGACTTATCTGAATGAAACAACTGGCTCCAATGATCATGACATGCATTTCGGATTGATCAGCCTAATCCATCCAACTAATCACATTTCAGTTCATGCCATGTCTTCATACTTCAAAACCGGGGTTTCCATAATTCAATTTCTCTGTAAAGTCATGAACCTCATTCGGCTTGTAATGCCCCAAGGGGTTTTCACTAGCAAGCCTCTCTCATTTGCCCCTCTCTCAACTTACTGTTGCCTTACAGTGCCCATAAGGGTTTTCACCAATAAGACTCTCTCATTTGAATTTTCTCTCAACTCACCATCACCCTATGGTGCCCGTGAGGGTTTTCACCAATAAGAATCTCTCATTTATTCACTTTTCCTTGTGCCCATGAACAAAGGTGCTACCCATGATGTAAATCATACCTCTATCTCACTTGACTTGGCATCCTCAAAGTTGATCAGAAGGTTTTTCTTTGGACTCTAGTGTAGGTTTTGGACAGGGTTAGAAAGAAAGGGTGGCATGCAGGCTCAAAATAATTTAAGATGAATGTGTTCAAAATTATAACTTTTGGAATCAGATCTTTTTATAAAACTAAAACTTCTGCCCCAGTTTCTTAGAATCTGGGGGATTTTGAATTTTTATTTTGATGGGACCGAACAGTGTAAGGCTGCCTACGTATCCTTAAAAGGAATCAGGTCGAACGTAGTCCAAACTAGTAAAAGTCGTTTTGTTTTTTGTTACTTTGCTTTTCTTTTCTTTTTCTCCTTTCTTTTCTCTTTTCTTTCTTTTGCTTTTCTCTTTTCTTCTTTTTATTCTTCTTTTTTTCTTTTTTTTCCTTTTTTTTCTATTTCTAACTCTACATCTGATTCCAAAAGAGGGGTATGAAAGAAAATAAATAAGGCTAAAGAAGGGGTAACAAAGGATAAAAGTGTTTGGGGTAATAGAATAAAATGCCTTCGTCATTCCAATTTTAAACATGCCAAGTACAAAATGCTATTGAAGAGAAGCAAAGAAATTATACATAATATCTCTTGACTGCATCAGAATTGATAGCCATATCTACACATTTGCCTTTTATATCTGTTAAATACAAAGCACCATTGGGCAACACTTTTGTCACAATGAGCGGCACCTTCCAGTTTAGGGCGAACTTGCCTTTAGCTTCAGCCTGATGTGGAAGGATGCGTTTCAATACTAGCTGACCCACTTCAAATTTTTGGGGACGCACCTTCTTGTTGTATGATCTTGCCATTCTTTTCTGATACAATTGACCATGGCATACTGCTTCCAATATTTTTTCATTAATCAAACTCAATTGCTCTAGTCGGGTTTTGACCCACTCATCATCATTAATTTCAGCTTCAACAACGATCCACAGGGATGGAATCTCAACTTTCGCAGGTATAACTGCCTCAGTTCCATGAACCAGCAAATAGGGAGTCGCGCCTACTGAAGTGCGAACAGTAGTGCGATAACCCAGTAAAGCAAAAGGTAACTTTTTATACCATTGCCTGGAACCTTGCACCATCTTACGAAGTATCTTCTTTACGTTCTTGTTAGCAGCCTTAACAACTCCGTTTGCCTTAGGACAATACGGAGTGGAGTTTCGATGTATAATCTTGAACTGTTGGCATACCTCTTTCATCAAATGACTATTGAGGTTAACAACATTGTCTGTGATGATTACCTTGGGAACTCCGAACCGAAAAATGATATTTGCATGAACAAAATCTACCACCGCCTTCTTGGTCACGGACTTGAAAGTTACAGCTTCCACCCACTTGGTAAAGTAATCAATGGCCACCAGAATAAACCTATGCCCGTTTGACGCTGCCGGCTAAATTGGTCCAATGACATCCATGCCCCAAGCAACGAAGGGCCAAGGTGCAGACATTGTGTGCAATTTCAGATGGTGGGGAATGAATCAAATCACCGTGCACCTGGCATTGATGACATTTGCAAATAAAGCTGATGCAATCTCGTTCCATGGTGAGCCAATAATAAACTGCTCGAAGGATCTTCTTTGCCAAGACATACCTACTCATATGCGGCCCGCAAACTCCGTAATGCACTTCGGCCATGATAGTCGAAGCTTGTTTAGCATCTATGCACCTTATTAATCCTAGATCTGGAGTCTTCTTGTACAAGATTCCCCCACTTAAGAAAAATCCACTAGCCAGATGTCGAATAGTTCTCTTTTGATCACCTGTGGCATGTACCAGATATACCCCTAACTTTATGTATTCCTTGACATCGTGGAACCAAGGTTCACCATCAATTTTCTCTTCAACCACATTACAATAAGCATGCTGATCACGGACTTGGATATGCAGTGGGTCGACGTAAGTCTTATCCGGATGGTGTAACATTGACGCCAGAGTAGCCAAGGCGTCGGCGATCTCATTATGAATCCTGGGAATATGCCTGAATTCTACTGACCTGAATCGTTGACAAAGATCATGCATACATTGTCGATACGGTATGAGCTTCAAATCCCGAGTCTCCCATTCTCCCTGAATCTGGTGAACCAACAAATTTGAATTTGCCAAAACTAATATTTCTTGAACTCCCATGTCTATAGCTAGCCTCAAACCCAGAATGCATGCCTCGTATTTAGCCATGTTATTGGTGCAATAAAATAGAAGCTGAGCTGTTACGGGGTAGTGATGCCTTGTTTCAGAAATGAGTACAGCCCCTATTCCGACACCTTTCATGTTAGCAGCTCCATCAAAGAAAAGTTTCCAACCGGGCTTTTCCTCATGGTGAAACTCGTCAACATATATTACCTCTTCATCAGGAAATAAGTCTTCAATGATTCATACTCTTCATCCACCGGATTCTCGGCCAAGTGGTCGGCCAAGGCTTGGGCTTTCATCGCGGTCCGGGTCACATAGATGATGTCAAATTCTGTTAGTAAAATCTGCCACTTTGCAAGTCTTCCTGTGGGCATAGGCTTCTGAAAGATATACTTTAGAGGATCCATGCGAGAAATGAGGTAAGTAGTGTAGGACGATAGATAATGCTTCAACTTCTGTGCTACCCAAGTCAGGGCGCAACACGTCCTTTCAAGAAGGGTATACTTAACGTCATAAGGAGTGAACTTTTTGCTGAGATAATAAATGGCTTGCTCTTTCTTTCCTGTGATGTCGTGTTGACCCAATACACAACCAAAAGAATTATCCAGGACTGTCATATAGAGAATCAAAGGTCTCCCAGGCTCTGGCGGGACCAGCACATGTGGGTTTGACAGGTACCTCTTGATCTTATCAAATTCTTCCTGACACTCATCAGTCCACTTAACCGCAGCATTCTTCTTCAACAACCTAAAAATAAGCTCACAAGTTGCTGTGAGTTGAGCAATAAACCTGTTGATGTAGTTTAACCTCCCGAGCAGGCTTATCACCTCAGTTTTATTCTTTGGCGGTGGTAATTCTTGGATGGCCTTGATCTTTGACTGGTCCAACTCAATACCGCGTCGACTGACTATGAATCCCAACAGTTTCCCGGATGGGACACCAAATGCATATTTTGCCGGATTGAGCTTGAGGTTGTACTTGCGGAGCCTTTGGAAAAACTTTCTCAAATCCCCAACATGGTCGGACTGCTTCTTTGACTTTATGATCACATCATCTACATAAACCTCAATTTCCTTGTGTATCATGTCATGAAATATGGTAGTCATTGCCCTCATGTAAGTTGCCCCAGCATTCTTCAAACCGAATGGCATTACCCGGTAGCAATATGTCCCCCATGGTGTGATGAATGCTGTCTTTTCTGCTTCTTCTTCATCCATCAGGATCTGGTGATATCCCGCATAGCAATCCACAAAAGACCCGATCTCGTGCTTGGCACAATTGTCAATCAGAATGTGGATGTTCGGTAATGACTATCCTTTGGACTTGCTTTGTTGAGATCACGATAATCAACACATATCCTGGTCTTACCATCCTTCTTTGGTACTGGCACAACATTAGCTAACCAAGTGGGATATCGAGTGACCCGAATGACCTTTGCGTCAAGCTGCTTTGTGATTTCTTCTTTGATCTTCACACTCATATCAGTCTTGAACTTCCTTAACTTTTGCTTGACCGGAGGGAATGCCGGATCAGTTGGCAATTTATGAACTACCAGATCAGTGCTCAAACCCGGCATGTCTTCATACGACCATGCAAAAACATCTTTATATTCAAACAGTGCTTTTATTATTTCTTCCTTGATTTGCGGTTCCAGATGCACACTTATCTTGGTTTCCCTGATATTATCTTGATCTCCTAAATTGATTGCTTCAGTTTCATTCAGATTAGGCTTGGATTTTTCTTCAAAGTGATTTAGTTCTCTACTGATTTTCTGAAATGCTGCTTCTCCATCATATTCTGTTTCATCATCATACTCTACTTCTTGGATTGTTATTTTAGAATTAAATTGGCTTTTAAGATTTTGCTGAAAATTCCTCATGCATATCATGTCATTGAAACCAACATAAAAAGAACCGTACAGAAAAAAGAAACAAAAAAAAAATGAAACGCTATTAGGAATAATGAAAAACGGAAAATTGTATTTCATTGAAAAATAAAAGGATAGAAGGGTTTGTACATCAAAACAAGCAAAAATAAAAATCTGGATTACAACCTTGGAATAACCCAGATGACAGAAAGGAAAACAAAGAAAACTACCAAAACTCCTTCCGGAAGGGGAGAGGAGTAGCTTTCCAATTGCTAAGCTTCACATTTGGCCTCCATAGGAAGTTCATCATCTGAGAAAGTGATCCTATTTGCTTCTAAAATCTTGTTAGCAATCTTTTCTAAGTGGTTCACCGTGATCTTATCAGGAACATGGGCTGCATTCAAAATCTTCATCAGGGCTTTGCGGTGTTCATATGAATATATCAGCAAAGACAAAAGAGAGATCTGAGCTGGTGTTTTCCTTAACTGCTCTACAATGGAATTGTCTTGCATTTTCATCTTTTTCAGGAACTCTTCAGCCTCTTCTTCGGTGACCGACTTCTTTACTGGGATGTGGCCATCCTTGAATGGCTTGGCTTTCCTCATTTCCTCTGGGGTAAAACATCTCCCAGAACGAGTCAGCCCTCCAGTTTCATTGAATTCTTCCTCTACTTCTTTCCCTTTATATGTCACTATCACCTGTTTGTAATTCCATGGGACGACCTTTGTGTCAATCATTGGTAACTGGGTCACTGGCTTAATAATAACTGGGGTAATACGAGCCCCTTCCATGATTATGACAGGCTTGCCCGGGACCCCTGGCACGATCACTTTTTACTTTTCCTGGTTCGCTTCAACATCAATCGGAGGCCCTTTCACAACCAATACAGATGGCTTCACGTTGCGCGTGCTTAGCTTTTCCGACACCCCTTCAACTATCAAGGGCATTTCTTTTGCAGAATCTGGAGCTTTAACTGGATTACTTTCTCTAGCTTGGATCATCATGGCAGACTTGGAAGAATTCTTGGGCTCCCCATTCTTATGAACTATCTCAATTATATGTGTCTCTGAATTGGCCGGCAAAGGTTTTTGATTGATGTTTGGCGCCTCCGGGCTCTGGACCATAATTTGATTTGTATCAATGAGCTCTTGGATCGCCCTCTTCAAATGCCAACACTTCTCTGTGTCGTTCCCTGGGGCATTAGAACAATATGCACATCTGAGGGAACACTCAAGATTTCTTGGAGATGGATTTGGTATCTTTGACTCAATCGGCCTCAACACGTCCAACTGCCTCAATCTCTGAAACAAACTGGTATAGGACTCTCCAAGAGGGTTGGAGGTTTCTTTCCATTACTGCCTCTCTTTTCTATAATCCGACCTTGGTCGAAATCTTGGACCAGTAGGGTTTCGGTATGGTTGTGGGGGTAGATAAGGATTTTGTGGATTTGGAGCACGCCATTACGGGTAAGGAGGGGGTTGCGTATATGACTGTGCGTGGTGAACATGATATTGGGGTGGTCTGACTGAATATTGAGGATCTTGTGGTGGGAGATAATGTTGGGGTGGATTATATGGAGCTTGGGTGTAGGCTTGAGGTTGGGGTCGAGGTTGGGTGAACTGGTGAGGCAAACCCGCTGGGCCACGCCATGACCTAGAGACAAACATAGCGACATCATATTTCTTCTTTTTGCCTAACAGGCTTCTGGTGCCACTTTGAATTGCCTCTGTGGTTGCTTTTATGGTGGAGTAGCTCATGATCTTGCTTGACTTGAACCCTTCTTCCACCATTCCTCCCATCTTTACCACATCGTTGAAGGACTTACCTATGGCTGAGATCAAATGGCCAAAGTAAGTAGGCTCTGGGGCTTGAAGAAAGTACTCGACCATCTCATCTTCTTCCATTGGAGGATTGACTCGTGCAACTTGTTCTCTCCATCTGAAGCCATATTCCCTAAAGCTCTCACTCGGCTTCTTCTCTACCTTGGTCAAATATAGGCGATTCGGGACAATGTCTATATTGTACTGAAAGTACCGAGCAAAGGCCTGGGCCAAGTCATCCCATGTGTACCACCTGCTAGTGTCTTGGTGGGTGTACCATTCCAAATCCGCCCCACTCAGACTCTGACTAAAATATGCCATTAATAATTCGTCTTTCCCACTGGCTCCTCTCATCTTACTGCAAAAACCTCTCAAATGGGCCACGAGATCTACATGCCCATCGTACAAGTCAAACTTGGGCATCTTGAACCCAGCGGGAAGTTGGACATCAGGGAATAAGCATAAATCCTTGTAAGCCACACTTACTTGGTTTCCTATCCCTTGCATGTTTTTCAAAGATTGCTCTAAACTCTTCACATTCCTGAATATTGCATCCTGCTCCATGTTCCGGGATGGTTTCTCAGTTTCAACAGGAGGTTCAAAGTGAGGGGTGAAGGGATAAGGATCCGTGACTTTGAAAGTTGGTTCTGAAGTATAATATTGGGTATCTGGAGCTTGGAATGCAGGTTCACTAGAAGATCGGTGGAGGGTAGCTCGCGGAGGAGGTACGAAAATATGAGCAGATATCAGGGTAGGGTATGCAGTTGTTTTGGCTGGTAGAGCATGAAAAGTTTGGGACGAGGCACCGGGGTAGTGGTGGTAAGGGGTAAAGCCCGGTGCATGCTCAGGGGAAAGATCAACGGTAATGGGATCCTGGGCTTGTGACAGTGGTGGGATGAAAGCGGTATTTTCTGTGTAGTTAGCGGGGAATGAAGGTGGAGGATGCCCCCTGATCCAGGCTTGATACATTTCTGCCATTTGGTGCTTCAAACTGTGGACCTCTTCTTTCAGTCCAGATTCGGATTCTACCATCTCCCTTGGTGGGTCAACAACTCCCGTGTCTGTTTCTTTGCTGGTCATGACTTCCTTGCGCTTTGATCTGGTGTTATAGGGGTGACTTGCCAGGATACCAACAAACTAACCACCTAAACAGAACCTGTCTTAATATGCACACACAATAACTTAGTCAGTTTTGAAGCATTTAACAGATAGGGAATCACATATTGGGGATGCAATGCACCTGAGTAGTTAAACGTTTCTAAATGCTTTGTGACGGCTTGTGTGTTTCATCCCGGCTTTTCCAAATTTCAAATCCTGATTTTTTTCCTCTCCTTTTGCTGTTTTTCACTTTTTAATTCTCATTCTCTTTCTTCCTTCTGCTTGGCCCTTCTTTTCTTTCTTTTCTCTTTTTTTTCTCCTTTTCTTTTTATTTTAAGACTATGATCGAATCCTATGGGGATTGCCTACGCATCATGACGTCGCATGAATCAGATCATTACGTAGTTCAAGGATATAAATGCGAAATGAAAGAAAAGGAAATTTTTTGGGTTTTTTAATATTTCATTAATAAAAGACATCTTTTTAGATTTTCTATTACAAGGACTTAAAAGTAGTGATGACTACAAAAGAAAATCTACAGACTCAAAATAAAGAAATAAACAACCTTGACAAAGACGAACAAAACTCGAGAAAAAGTAAAATACAGACTCAAAGACTGAAAAATCAAAAATACATAAGAATCTCCACTGGTACTCCGGGGGCCTGTGGGACATCAGCCGGTCTCCGTACGGGCCTACGGGTAATATCTTCTTGAAGATGGTCTAGGTCAACCATCACCTGGCGAACGAATGTCATCACAGAAGCAAAAATATATAGACCTGGTCATGTCTTCGCATTCATGGTATTTTATTACAACATAATCAACTATCTCTTTAATCCTCATTCTGATGACGCCCTTTTCTTGAAGTAGACGTCCAATCTGCTGGGCCCGAGCTTCTAACACTTGTGTATCTGTGTTGTTTTGGTCTTGTAACTGCTGCATGCTTTATTGTAGTTGGTAAATCAATGCGTAGCAATTCTCTCTTTCTGCCTTGAAATCCTTTGTTTGCTTGACCATTTCATTTTCCAGGGCAACCAACTTTTTCTGTAAAATTGCTACTTCTTTGTCATATTTCTGCTTCAACTGGTGGGCTAATCTAGCATGTTCTTCCGCACTTTTGACCAACTTTGCTTGAGCATTTAACAAGTCTCTTTCGGCATTTGTCAAGTCAAAACCATAATCATGCACTTTCCGCCTTAGGTTGGTTATAATTTTCTCATCTCTCTCACTTCTTACCGGTGTCTCGGCGGCTATTTTATTTTCTGGATTTGGTCTCGAAGGGCTTCATTTTCCCTAGTCAACTTCTTATTTTTCCCTTCATCTTCAGCTGCCTACAAACTGCGATCAAATTTGATTTTTTCAACTTGCTCTTCTAGTTTGCTTATAGTAGTCCGATATTCCTTTTCTTTAGCTAACCAAACCCACTGCTCATGCGATGCATCGACAAATTCTTGGATATGATGTCTTTTAGTCGGCCATTCCGATTCACCATTCGTCGCGCCTCTTTTTCCATACCAGGTAACATAACTAGGTAAGACCTCGCCCCTAGACAAATCACGTACTCGGGTGTTTGCCCCCAAATACTAGCATTCACTCCAAATTTGGCGAACCACTTCTTCAGAAAATTGGGCATCAGAGCGAATTTCGACCACATAAGTGCTAAGATCTTCATCTATAGGAACTATCTAGCTTCTACCAAGTTGTCTCAAAACCCGGTACGAAGCATATAGTTGGATGCTTCAGAGACCCATTAGCAAGAAGTAGGGACCAGTGGCGGGCATATAAACAATCTCATCAACGGGAAGCCAACCCAATGTCCACTCTATCTGATCCGCAGTTGTAGATCGAAGGAGGGTAATCCAATCTTTGACCCCTTACGGCATTTCGAATCCTGTTACTCGTGTACCAAACTCTTCAATGCAGTTTTTCCCCGTAGACCCATAGTTCATGTATCGAGGACGGTGACAAAGGTGCTCGATCATCCACATTTGCAACAGCAGATTGCATCTCTCGAAAAACCTGACTCCGGCCTTACAGAATGTGAGGGTTCGGAATATATCTGATACGATCATGGGCGCGAGGGTACTTTTGGCCTGAGTAGTCAGAACGTGGATAACCCTAGCTACCCGTAAATCAATATGGCCGTCTTCCCTTGGAAACACCAAAAGGCCTAAAAACGCCACCATGAAGGCAAAACATCTATGGGTCTCCCATTTTGATCGGTTTCCTTTACTGCAGAGTCTATTTTCCGGGTCTTCGAATCCCCTTAAATGCCCGTATCGCTGGTATAGAAAATGAAAAGTGGAAATTCCACCTGCTAGACTTCCAGTCTTGATTTGTCTGCTTATTTTTAGTAAGTCCAGAAACTTGTGGGGAGTAACAGTCCTTGGAGATACCAGGTACTTGTGTCTTAATCCGTCCGTGCTCCCAGTATAACCCGCCATTTCTTCCAAAGTAGGCGTAAGCTCAAAATCTGAGAAGTGCAAAACATTATGAGCGGGGTCCTAGAATGCCACTAATGCCTCTATCAGGTCCCTTCTGGGTTGAATTTTCAATAGTCCAATGAGCGCCCCCAGGTATTGGTTGACCATGTCTCGTCCTTGTTTTCCCAAATCCTCCCACCACATGTGGAGTGCTCGTGGAATCTGATCCATAACCTTCACAGGTAAATTCTGAACAGTGCTCATTCTGCACATTTTTAAATTAGGGCGACCAGATTAAAACATGTGAATTTTGTTTAAAACTAACCATGAAAAGATTATTTTTGCAAAATCCAACAGAAAACAAATCACGGCTACTTTTGCAAATATGGCCCTTCAGCACTTCGGAAGAGAAGATTTTAGGGTTGTGTTTGCTAAGTGGCCAAATGTTTTTTAAAAAAAACCATGAGTGGCTATTCTTGCAAAAACAGCCTTCCGGCGTCCCGTCGGGACATTTCTGACTATTTGGACAAAAGGCGGCATCACCTAACTTTATTTAAGACACAACAACGACATTTTCATACTTTTTGGTTATTTTTTGCAAAAGCGGGGCTAGACCCGATGAAGGTTGCCTACGTATCTCACATCCGGTGAGAATCAAACCCGTGTAGTTCGGTAAGTTTTGACGCAACAGAAAAATATAACTTATTTTCAAATGACTTTCTTTTTTTATTAAAAAATATTTCGGCAAAGTTTCGGGATATTTTGAATAACAGGGTTTCAGAACCGGGTGATTTTCTCTTCCACCTCACTCTTGTTTTTCTCGATTTTCTTTCCCTATTCTAGAAGCCGGTCGACATGCAAGCCGAAATAAATAAATGCACAAGTAGCACGTAAAAATGCATCAGGATGGTCTTTTAAATTGGGTGCACCTGTCCTAAACGGACCCAACCCCTATGTTGAGTCCCTAAAGTCAAATGCACGTGATGCAAACAAACGTACCTAGTAGGATCCTGCATGAGGTTATGTCATTCTAAGTTTAAATTCTGGGTGTATTGTTCTAGACCTGGGGAGGGAGAGGGGGGACAACGTACCGGTAACCAAAAGGCCATCCGCCTTTGTAACTGATCCGATTCTCGTTCTAAATTAGGGTATGACACTAAGAGAAAAGAAGTCACGCCAACGTGAACTTCCCAGAAGATTTAGAAAACTTAGAGAGAAGAAGGGTTTCGTAACAGTTCATATACAGTTCAAGCAATATCAAAGCGGTAAAAAGCGGTATTTAGCACATTAGGCTCAAACACGTAAAAAAAAATAGATAATAAATAAAAGCCAACTATAACAGTCATTCTAAGCTCGAATTCTGAACCCTGAACTAGAGATTCTGGGTTCGGGTCCCCAGCAGAGTCGCCAGAGTTGTCACACCTCCTTTTTTTTCGAGGGATAGGGGATAGGGGAGTTTTTCCAATTAAAATGACATTAATCGAAATGAGATTATTTATTTGATTCAGAGTCGCCACTTGGAATAATTTATGGTGTCCGAAGTCACCGGTTTATTTTAAATCCCAAATTGAGGAAATTGACTCTATTTTATGATCCGCGAATACAGAAGACCGAGTAAGGAATTCTGTTAACCCGGAAGAAGGTTTGAGGAACTCCCGAGTTCCGTAATTTTAGCACGGTCGCTTAACAATTAATACTTGGCCTAATTATCTGATTTAATACATGTTTAAAATCTATTATGCATTTTTAATTTTTTAGCCGCTTTTAATATTTATGAAATTATTTTTGAACAAGTCGCGATGTCGCACACTCGTTTGTTTTTGTACACATTGTGAATCACGCCACGTGAAACGCACCCGCGATTTACGACATATTTATTTTTATTACTATTTGAAGTTGTGGTCGAGTCACGTGAAACGCACACTCGAATTGGGGATTATGTATCATGACTATGCCACGGGAACCGTACCCATAGTCACGATGATTTTATTAATCGCGCCTAAAGCAAACTACGATGTTTATGAGTTTAAATATTTTTCTAAGGTTTAAGATTACATGGAGGTCCGGAATTATGGAGTGATTTGTGGACAAAGTCTGCAATTAGCTAAACGGAATTCGAGCTATTGACGAGTTAACACTTCCAGTCATTAAATTCGTTTATGGGTTGAATACTTTTGGGATTACTCAATTTCAAGAGAAAGTAGTCAATTAATGATGAAAGGGAGATCTAAAATGAGGGACGATAGTATTGGACTTCATATTCTTTCAACTTGGGCCCAGAAACAGGCCCTAAATATTATTGTAAATAAAAGAATTCCTCCAATCCACCCTCAAATCCATTATTGATATCATTACATTGTAAATAAAAGGTACGAGCAGTTTGTTTCCTTACAAATAAGGGGAAAAGACTACTGAAGTTTCTTCCTCATACTTTCCCTTGGTGTTAGTGATTTCATTATATGTTAATAAACCACTTTTAACAAATTGAGAGAAAATGGACTTTATCCGACTTAAAGAAACAAAACAGTGATTACTTACCTATGCTACTTCCCAAATCTTAGCATAATAGAGTCACTGACTAAACGAATAAATCAACAAAGTTTGTATATTTAACATACACCTATATTCACGCTATGTGTGTATCTTTGGATCATAGAAATAAGCTTATCAAATTTCAGAACTACGATTTACTAAGCATTTAACGTTGGATGAGAATCCAGCATAAAGACTAAGACCATAACATATTTATACACTACATGAAAACTTATGTACCAAGTTCAAGTCTAGATCTACTAATAACAGACACAATATGATACTGGTTAGCAAGAAAAAGAATTAAACATCTTGACGAAATACAAGAAATAACAGCTGAAAATGACTGATTCCATTAATTTCAAAGCACACATATCTTCATATCCGATTTGTAGCCCAAGGTTCAAAAGGAGTGTACCTGGACAGTAAAGCAACAAAATAGAAAATAAATATCTGAAATTGGAATGAAGCAACAGCAGTCAGAAGAACAGCAGCAGAAAATAGCTTCAAATCTCAGTCCAAAATCAACTTTGAGGAAGACAAAACTTGTATAAAGATGTAGCAGAAATCACAAGCAACTTTGAAAACTCTTTCTATGATTTTGATTTCTGGTATTTTCAAACATAAAACCTAAACTTTCTAGCTACTTTCTCTTTTTTCTGTCTGAGCCCGTGTGCCTTTTTTTTTTAGAGTGAATGTGCAAACAATTTTCCTTCCGTAAATGAGAGGAGGAGTCCCTTTATAGAATGTGAGCATGTGCTATATGTGAGGGAGAGGAGGTGTGGGAATATTCTGTCAGCTTTCCCTAAAAATCAGGGAATTGGTATCTTTTGCAACTGAAATGGACAGCTGTCCAATTCCAGAAATTCCTTCAAACTCCTATCCTAAACTACTCTCCAAGACTTTGTATTTTACACTTAGTAACCAAACTAGGTATGGGCCTCCCAGCCAGTAAGCCCAACCAAACGAAAAAAAAATAATCAAAACTTAACCAAACAGGCCCAAACGTCTTCAATCAGAAGAAACAAATAATTCAAAAGTAAAACAGAGAATAATCTGAAATGAGGTGATGGATTTTTCTCGATTAATTAGTAAACAAGCAACATTAAACTCAAAATCACCTAGCCAAAATAATTAATCTTAAATAGCTAAAACTAATTAACACATAAACTAACAATTAAATTCGATTAACAGCAATAACCTAATAGATATGAAAATCATTGACTAACTAGTTAAAATTAGTTCAATTAACCTAGAATTTACGCAATTAACCTATTAAATTCAACTAACTTTAAACAAACTAAAAATTAATTCAAATAAAGAAATAAGAAAAAGAAAAGGAGAATCAATAGAAAAGAGAGGAAGGGTACTAATTTTGGCCGGAATGAATCGACGAATCGAAGCGGCTCGATGCACGATGAAAGCGACGAAGTTGGCCGGTCAATGGTGACTTGGCCGGAATCCGGCGACTCTCGGAATGAATCAAAACTAACGTTAATCAATTATTCTTAACAAGAACAATTGCTTAACGCAAGTCTCGAGTCAAATCGAGCCTTGAACACACAAAAATCAGATTAAGAGCGGCTTAGGTTTTTTTTTTTGGTTGAAATATCAGATTTGAAATTAACAAAAGTGGGTGGGGGGTTTTGGGGGGAGGGTAGGGGAAAATAATGGTAGGATGGGGATTATAGGGTGTTGGGGATTATGTGGTGTGAAATTGGAGGTGGGCCGCCGCCGTGAGGCGATTTCCGGCGGGCGGCGGCCGGTGGTGATAGGCGGAGGGTGAGAGAGGTGAAAGTGGGGGGTTAGTTCTGAGGGGTTGGGGGTCTTTAGGACAGTTTTAAAGGGGTGTGTGAGGAGTTCTAGGCTGTCCGATTAAGTAAGATGAATGGTTGAGATTAAAAAGGGGTAATGGGTCGGGTTGATGGGTTTGGTCGGCGGGTCATGGGTTCAGGGGTGTGTAGGTGTTGGGTTGGGCGGATTTGGGCCCAGAAATCGTTAAGGCCTAAATTCGGGACCAAACAATTTTATTTTATTTTTTAAATTTTAAATCCTAATAAAATTAATTAAAAATCTAAATTAAGTCCTAAATCAATCTAATTTGTAGAAATAAACTTAGTTATCTATTTTACCATTTAAATAATTAATTAATTTAAACTAATGAAAGAAAAATTACTACTTTGCAATTAAAAGCTAAAATGTAAAAATGAACCATATTTTTTGTGATTTTTGTTTAATAATGCAATTAAATACTAAGTGCAATTAAATCTAAGATGCTATGCAAGGAATACTTTAAATATTTTTGGTATTGTTTTGTAATTTTAAATATTAAAATGCAACTAAATGCAAACAAAAATTAACCAGAAAGTCCTAAAATTCAATAAAATTAAAATAATTAGAAAAATCTATTTTTGTAAATTTTATAGGAGTATTTTCAGTCGGGCAAAAATTACGTGCTCACAGTGGTGCTATGATATCTCGGGCTGGGGAGTATACATGCGATACAAAAAAATATATATCTGGAATATTTCTAAAATTATTATATATTTAAAATTCCGACCGATTTCGGTCGGTATTTTGAAAATTAAATTAATTTTTTTTAGTTAATACCAACCGATTTCGATCGGTAAATGTAGTTTGACTGTCAGTCAACACATTGAAATTTTTGACGGATTTCGGTCAAAACACCTTAGCGACCATTATTTTTCCGACTAATTAAAATCGGTCGCTTTTTCTCAATTTCCTACCGCTTTCGGTCGGTTTTCCTGGACGAAATTAGCCAATTTTTTAGTAGTGAAAAGCTTTGGAAAGGGGGAAAAATGTAACGGGAAGGCTCTAACAGGCGCAGAAAAAAATTGTAATGGGAAGGATACTAGCCAACCTTGACTCATTTCTCATCGAATTGAATTGTATAAAAGCTCAAGACTAGAGGTCATCGTGTTCAGAGACGAATATATGATCTAGAGTCAACATGTTGAGAATATTCGATGTGATTTATCTTATTATTTGTGCATAGTTTTATTTTCTTTCCACATAAATATACTTGATTCGAAATAACAAATCGTCTTATCTTGTCTGGGCTTCTCCATACATGAACTACAATGGGCATTTGGACACTTAACGCCACCTTACGGAATAGTGCATGAAACTAAAAGAGCATGTTTTTTTTTAATTATTATCTATAATAGAGATAATATTTATTTGTAAAAAAACTAGATACTATTACAAACTTTGACCTTCCTAGTTCCTAGGGATAAGTTTCCTAATTTGGTGTTGTTCATAAGAATATAATACCAAAAGAGGGCGGTAAATCATAATACAAAAGCAAATAAAAACATTTGCTCCGATGCTTAGCTAGCTCCAAGATTGATTTTCATTTGCTTTTCCTCTTATTTGTAGTGTATATATTGCTTTAAATCCAAGGTCTATCAATTCATGGTACGTTGAAGCATTCAACTATTATTGGCACAATTCATATTGATGGGGTTACCCCCAAACTTATCAGAAGCTCTATAACATATATCATTGAAACCCCCACCCCCAACCAGTCAAGCCTCTGTGAAGATATCATCTATATCTTTTATATTATTTCAAAGAATATTTCAATGAGTTTAAGTTATATATGTTAATAATATAGAAGATTTCTATACTAGCAGGTCACTTTACTTGTTGCTGCGATAATTTTTCTTATTACCACGATTGCAATTTACACATTTTAAAGAGGCTTACCTGTACTACTAAACATATCTTTTGGGTTGACCTGATAATGTAAAATTATCTTTATGCTGACGATGTATATATATAACTTAAATTCTATTTCTATTATGAACATCAATATATAGGTTTCGTTAACATTAATTGAAAACAACAAAGGACTGGGCTCGAGGGTAGCGCCGTGATCTCATTTGATCGAGCTGCACTTTCGAGTTGTTCCAAAAGACAGCTATTCCTCCAGAGTTTCCAATAGCAGGTGGTTGCAGCATGTTTGAATAATAGCTATAGTCATTCATTATAAAACTATGATCCTCCAAATTAACCAGTCTCCAAAAGTGCTACCATAACTGGTTTGTAATTATTATGCATTGATATAAATTTCCTTCAAAACTCAGGACTATTGGCTCCCGGGCAATTCCAAATTACAAAATTCATACTTATACTTGTGTTGGTCGAGCTTCTCTTCCAATGTCAGCTTGGAGCTCAGTTGCTCCGACATAATCCCTACATTATTATTCCCTGCTTGAGTTGATGTTGCAACATTTTTCTCAGTTGGTATCATTACTACCGCGTATTTATAACGAAGATCACGGATTCGAATGTTCAGCGAGCATATCCAGAGAGTTGGTGGACAACCTAGAACAAATTTCTTTTCTCTTAGGCAACTTAAGTTTCGAAACTCCAGTGTTCTTTTCCATAAGGCTGACTTCCTCCTCTTCCTCCTTGATTTTATTCTGTGAATCATATACTTTTGATACTCAATAATAATAACATAGGTTGTGCTATGAGCAATACAATGGTTATAAAAATAACATAGGTTGTGCCGAGCCTATAGATCAAAGAAGAGTTGATGTAGTATTGCACAGGCAACGTAACAGTGGCATGCAACTGCGCATCACATTAAATTGCTTAAGTACGTACATGTAGCTCATTGCATTCGTTGTTCATAGGATACACTACCAAGGAAAGGAATATTTTGGAAAATTAACTTAAATATTTATATAGGAGGTTTGTGAATGTATAATATGGTAAGTAATTGTACTACTATATCAAGGTAAGTAACTATTCTAAAATGGGTATTTATAACGCAGAAATACAAAACACTAGCTAAATAACGTAAGTTTGAGCGCTCCCTAATTTAGATAATTATCTTTTACACCTAACAAGTTAAGTAACTATACTACAATTAAAGATAGAACATATTACAATATCTTATGCACTAGTACGTTCAATGAATCTAGACTTATATATCTGAATCTAAATAGATTCTGTCCTTTTCCCCCCTTCAAATTCCAATGTCCGGTTCTTCACCGCACCCTTCGGTGATAACATATTACTATATGTTAACACCACGATATTAATTTATCATGGTTAAGTAATAAATTAATGTGAGAGTACGTATTAGTTAATAATGATTAAGTGGTAAAAAGTGTACCAAATACGTATTTCATATATTTACTAGTTGGATGTAAAATCTGAGTATGAATAAAATAACTTCCATAAGGGTAGTAATATACTTAAAGCACTAGGTGCAAAATCTACCTTTTTGTTTTCGATATTTATGCATAGACATAGGCAATCCAAAAAGAGACATAACAAGATAACATTTTCAATGACTATAACTTGACAAACTGTAAAATAACATGATCTCATATACCACAATATTGTTCAAATGCTATATAGCACAATTCATGACCTAGTATAGTCCTTCAGAATTGAAAACCTCTTTTCTGCTTTCTAAACAAAACAAAATATTCATTATACATGACCCCAAGTGCAAAGCTTATCACCAAAAATTGACAGCCAGACACCTAGATTGGTATATAGTTTCTAGGACGATTCAATTATCAGACTTCATCTGCAAAATACTCGATCTATTAATGCTGCACCTTTTTGTTTGATAACTTCGATTGCTTCACTAATTCTTCATCAAAATGCATCTGAATTGCACGGCATTCTTCTTTGCAGAATGCAAGAGACCTGTGTTATCAATATAGTGCGTGAAAATTAATTACAAAATTAAAGCTCATAAAAATTCAGGTAAGATTTATATTTTAGCTCGAATCCTATATGTGTGTGAGAAAAATATGAACAAATAAAATAAGATTTATATTTCAAAGCACACGTATAGTACAACATTATGGGACTACCAGAAATCAGTAATGTTAGATTGAAAAACTAAATCAGAAGTAGACTCATGACAGATTGAGAAAATAAAATATATGCTCCCTCAATACCACTTTACGTGGCACTATTACTGTTTGGAGAGTGAAAAATATACATTTTTCTTGAACGTAATTTTTTAAAAATTACTTTGAATTATTAACTAATATGAGTTATAACACTATTTATGTAATTTCTAAGTTTTATTTGGAAAAAACTGGAAGATTTTATGTCAGAATTCACTGTTTCGAAAGGAGTACATACTAGTCAAGCTGCAGAAGTACAAAAGATGTTCGAAAATACCGAAGCATGTTAGAAACGCTGATAAAAATTACTCCTGATCAATCTAATCAACTCGAATGATATTAAAAAAATTCACAAAAAAACATATAGATAGACTAGGTAGGAGAATGCCAGTACAAGAACTGCAGATAGAAGTACAAAAAAATGTAAGATTTATATTTGAAAAGCGCACACACTCAATATTTAAATTCTGGATCTGCCGATGTACACGGGCAGATGATTCAAGCAAGATTAGTAATCAATCCAATCACATATAAGAAAAATCACAAAGAAAGTGTGTGTATGTATATATATATATATATATATATATATATATATATATATATATATATATATATATATATAGGGAGAGAGAGAATTGAATACCTATACATGAAGATGTTTTTATCTGACTGAATACTCGTTTTGCAAAAGTAGCACTCCTTGAGAAAATCGCCAAGACTCTGCTGACACGGCTTCATACCAACACCAACAAATGGCTTAACAGGAGAAGAAACAACAAAAGATGGCTTGAAAAACTTGTTTGGATTTTGAGTAGATGAATTTCTAGAGTAACTGGGATGGTCGAAGCTATCAGAGCGGCTAACTCGAGATCGTTTGAATGACATTATAGTTTAGGGTTTTTAGAAAAGGAAAAAAACAAAAACAAAAACCAGCTAGGGTTTAAAGGGAGAAAGAATCGGGTCTGTAAAAGGAAGAATTTAATGGGGAATGTGAAGAACTAGTGTTGGAAGTGAGAACACAGGCAAAAAAACGGCGAGTATTTATAGGGTATTGTTTGCCTTGTCTTCCTCTTCTATAAGGAATAATTTTTTAAGACCATTAGTTACTAACTAAATTCAATTTTGGTCATTGTGAATCTGATTAAGCAATATAATATAATCTTCATTGTATTTTCTTTGACTTTCAATTAACTTTTATATTCAATTTTGGATTTTAATGAATTCTTATTAATTTAACGTTCGCAACTGGACTCTTCTTTGACTAGAAGAAATCCACCAGGTTAAAATCCGCTTATTCTTTGAGATGACTGTCACACCTCCTTTTTTCCCGAAGGGGAATAATGGAGTTTTTTCAATTAAAGTGACGTTAATCTAAATGGGATTATTTATTTATCAGAGTCGCCACTTGGAATAGTTGTTATGGTGTCCCAAGTCACCGGTTTATTTTAAATCCCAAATCGAGGAAATTGACTCTATTTTATGGTCCGCGAACACAGAAGACCGGGTAAGGAATTCTGTTAACCCAGAAGAAGGTGTGAGACACTCCCGAGTTCCGTGGTTTTAGCACGGTCGCTTAACAATTAATACTTGGCCTAATTATCTGATTTATTACATATTTAAAGCCTATTGTGCATTTTTACTTTTTAACCGTTTTTAATTATTTATGAAATTATTTCTGGAATAAGTCACGATGTCGTACACTTGTCGTTTTGGCACACGTCGCAAACCGCGCCACATGAAATGCACCCGCGATTTACGACATGCTTATTTTTATTATTATTGTTTGAAGTTGAGGTCGAGTCACGTGAAACGCACACTCGAATTGGGGATTACGTATCATGACTATACCATGGGAACCATACCCATAGTCACGATGATTTATTAATCGCGCCTAAAGCAAACTACGATGTTCGAGTTATTTATCATATATTAATTTGAGATTATTGTAAGGCCATGGATTATGAAAGTTGTAGAAAAGAAGCAAATTAGTTGATGGAATAAACATGCTAGCATGTTCCTTCTCGTTATTAACCGAACCCAAAATCCAACTTCAATTTTTCTTAAAAAAATCAACCTACGGCTTAAAAATGCTCTTATTAAGAGTCGAATTAACATAAGAAAGGTAAAAAAAAAAAATAACAGAAATTATCCAAAGCTCGAATCATTTAATTTTGAGTTCTCTGCCACGAACAATTTCTCTCAAGAAACCAAAACCTCTCTTTTGCTTTTAAATCCAAACATTGTCATGGCTTAACCAAACAGATCGTAATCAATGAAAATCCAAACATTTGCAGCCACATTTTCATAAACTAATTAATTCATGTATGCTCCCAAATAACGCATCAACAGAAACTTTAACATAAATAAACTAAATTAAGAAAGTTCTAGACAAACAACAGAATAATCACACGGCATTCATAATCATCGGAGATTAATAGAGAGGAAACTTATCAGAGAAAGAAATTGACCTCAAAGAGTGACAGCTTTTCGATTACAGTAGCCGTATATGAGTGGAAACCCGGATTGAAAAACCCCGACGAAAACAGAAACTCGAACTTAAGACCGGAATCGCACTGGTAATCCCGAACGAAAAACCTGCCGGCGACCTCGACTTCGAGCACAGAGCTTCAATGTAAGATTTCGGAGATAAAAATGGTGGCCTCCATTACTCGTCCGTTTCCCCTCTACTGTATCTACGTGTGTGTGGGGCTGAGTGTTGTTGGGTTGAGAGAATGAGAGGGTGGTGGCAGAAGCTTTTGGAATTTTTTCCTCTTTTTGAGGAAGATAGAGATACAGAAGGGAATGGGATTTTTGGGAGTGGGCAGCCGTTAGAATAACGAAGACCTCTGTTAGGTTTTGTGAAAATATGGGTTTTATATGGTTTGGGAAAAGAACCTTGGCCATTGGATGAAAGTAGATCGATGGCTATGATTAAGGAGGGATTTTATGGGTGAGAAAAGGTTTGGGCTAAAAGAGATTGGGAAGAATGGGCCTTTGTCTTGCTAAGCCACTAAAATTCGAAATGAGCTCCCAATTGGCCCGAACTTAATTCTTTCTTATTGAACAAAAATAAAAATAAAAATAAAAATACTATCAAAATATACTAATTAATAAGAATAAACTATTAAAGTGATCTATATATTAAAATAAAAATATTTTTGGTATTTTTTAAGTGTTATAAATATTATAAAATACTAATAAGCTAATATATATTTATATATATATATATATATATATATATATATATATATATATATATATATATATATATATATATATATATATATATATATAAGAAATATTATAAAACTATTTTTGTGTTTTTAAAACTTATGTTTTAAAATTAAAACTAAAAGCTGACTGAAATCCTATTAAAATGGAAATAAATAAATATTTTTAAAATACCACTTTTGCGCAGGTCAAAAATTACGTGCTTACAACTGCTCCTCTTTGCTTGAAAACTCGAAGAGTTTTTGAGTAAAGAATTAAGCAACGTAATTGATTTATGACCCAACGCTTATTCAAAACGAAACAAAGACGGACAAAAGATTGTGACCGAGCCCTGGTATCTGAGCTGCCTACATATCCTTGGCTATAAAGGAATCAGACCACGTGTAGTTCATAAGTGATGGAGTGTGTGGAGAGGATGAGAAAGTCGAGTGAGATACCGTTCCGTCGAGGTTCCGGTTCGCGGTCCCTCATTTTTTCAGGTGGGCATCCTGTTGACTTGAATTTGAAAAAAACTGGAAGTTGACCCTATTCTTCAAGCGGGCTCCTGATGCCTCTCTAACTTGAACTTGAAATAAATTCTCTCATTCTCCAGGTGGGCGCCTGATGCTGACTTAAAACCTGAAATGAATTCCCTCGTTCTCCAGGTGGGCGCCTGATGACTTAAAACTTGAAATAAATTCCCTCATTCTCTAGGTGGGCGCCTGCTGACTTAAAAACTTGAAATGAATTCCCTCATTCTGCAGGTGGGCGCCTGATGCTGACTTAAAACCTGAAATGAATTCCCTCGTTCTCCAGGTAGGCGCCTGATGACTTACACTTGAAATGAATTTCCTCATTCTCCAGGTGGGCGCCTGATGACTTAAAACCGAAATAAATTCCCTCATTCTCCAGGTGGGAGCCTAATGACTTAAAACCGAAATAAATTCCCTCATTCTCCAGGTGGGCACCTGATTTTGACTTAAAACTGAAATGAATTCCCTCGTTCTCTAGGTGGGCGCCTGATGACTTAAAACTTGAAATAAATTCCCTCGTTCTCTAGGTGGGTGTCTGATGACTTAAAACTTGAAATAAATTCTCTCATTCTCCAGGTGGGCGCCTGGTGACTTAAAACTTAAAATAAATTCCCTCGTTCTCCAGGTGGGCGCCTGCTGACTTAAAACTTGAAATAAATTCTCTCGTTCTCCAGGTGGGCGCCTGGTGACATAAAACTTGAAATAAATTCTCTCGTTCTCCAGGTGGGCGCCTGCTGACTTAAAACTTGAAATAAATTCCCTCGTTTTTCAGGTGGGTGCCTGATGACTTAAAATTGAAATAAATTCTCTCATTCTCCAGGTGGGCGCCTGCTGACTTAAAACTTGAAATAAATTCTCTCATTCTTCAGGTGGGCGCCTGATGACTTAAAAATTGAAATGAATTCTCTCGTTTTCCAGGTGGGCGCCTGCTGACTTAAAACTTTAAATAAATTCTCTCATTCTCCAGGTGGACGCCTGTGCTAACTTAAAACTTGAAATGAATTCCCTTGTTCTCCAGGTGGGTGCCTGATGCTGACTTCAAACTTGCAATAAATTCCCTCATTCTTCAGGTAGGCGCTTGTTGACTTAAAAATTGAAATAAATTCCCTCGTTCTCCAGGTGGGCGCCTGATGACTTAAAACTGAAATGAATTCCCTCATTCTCCAGGTGGGCGCCTGCATTGACTTAAAAGTGGAATAAATTCCCTCATTCTCCAGGTGGGCGCCTGTGCTGACTTAAAACTAAAATGAATTCCCTCATTCTTCAGGTGGGCGCCTAATGACTTAAAAATTGAAATGAATTCCCTCATTCTCCAGGCGGGCGCCTGATGCTGACTTAAAAATAAAATAAATTCCCTCATTCTCCAGGTGAGCACCTGTGCTGACTTAAAACTGAAATGAATTCCCTCATTCTCCAGGTGGGCACCTAATGGCTTAAAAATTGAAATGAATTCCCTCATTCTCCAGGTGGGCGCCTGATGACTTACACTTGAAATAAATTCCCTCGTTCTCCAGGTGGGCGCCTGCGACTGACTTAAAACTTGAAATAAATCCCCTCATTCTCCAGGTGGGCGCCTGCTATCACAACAACACAGACAAAACAAAGAAAATTTTCTGCCCCAGTTTGTACCAGGAACCTCATTGATTGTTAGTTGAATCCCATTATCCAGGAGGGTCTTGAAAATTTAAAACTAGATCCCCCTATCCAGGAGGGTTCTGAATAGTTAAAACTGAACTTATCTGGAACATGCTTTCCTCATGGGGGATTCCTGGCAAAGCAAACAAGATTTCTTTCCCCTGCTTAAAACAAAGAAAATTTTGTCAGTTTGAAAATATGGTGGTTAGTTTGTGGCATCCTTGCTGAAAGTGTCTGCTTCTGCCACTACCTCGCTTCGTTTTGATTAGCTGCTTCAGGCTACAAAGAATTGTTTGACCTTTTGATCGGACCTCGACCACAAAACCTCTGAATGAAATGAATCTCTTACACTCAACTCGTCATATGAAACTTTCATTCTGACAACTGTTGAACTTTTGCATTTCCTACAAATTCACGAATCACTTGACCACTGAACTTCAGTTACCACTGCATTGCTCATTCTAAATCATGTCACTTGTGATGTGCCTGGCCGAATTTTGCTTGGTGTAAATAAAAAGATGGTAATGAGCTTTGAAGTCCTTTCTTGCATGCTTAACAAAGACTGATTTGATAGAGACATAGAAAAATAGACCGAAAAGAGACGAAGCGAAGTGACTTCGAGAATTAGGAATAAAAAGGAAAAAACTGAGATGACTATTTAAAGAAAAATGGAAAAGAGACTTATCTGAATGAATCAACTGGCTCTAATGATCATGACATGCATTTTGGATTGATCAGCCTAATCCATCCAACTAATCTCATTTCAGTTCATGTCATGTCTTCATACTTCAAAAATCAGGCTTTCAATGATCCAACTTTTCTGTAAAGTCACCAACATCTTTTGACTTGTAGTGCCCCGAAGGGTTTTCACCAACATACCTCTCTCATTTGTTCATCTCTCAACTCACCGCCGCCTTACGGTGCCCGTGAGGGTTTTCACCAATAAGACTCTCTCATTTTAAATTTTCCCTCAGCTCACCATCGCCTTACGGTGCCCGTGAGGGTTTTCACCAATAAGACTCTCTCATTTTATTTATTTTCCTTGTACCCAATGAACAAAGTATTACCCATGATGGAAATCATACCTCTATCTCACTTGACTTGGCATCCTCAAAGATTGATCGGAAGGTCTTTCTTTGGACCGTAGTATAGGCTTTTGGAAAGGGTTAGAAAGAAAAGGTGGTATAAAGCTCAACATGACTTAAGATGAAAGGGTTCAAAATTACAACTTTTGGAATCAGACCTATTGCAAAACTAAAACTTCTGCCCCAGTTCTTTTTTGAATCTGGGGAATTTTGAATTTTTTATTTGATGGGACTGAACCTCAAAGTAAGGATGGCTACGTATCCTTAAAAGGAATCAAGTCTAACATAGTTCCAACTAGTAAAAGTTGTTTTGTTTTTGTTACTTTGCTTTGCTTTTCTTTTTCTTTTTCTTTTTCTCTTTTCTTTCTTTTGCTTTTCTCTTTTTTTTTTCTTTTCTTTTTCTTTTCTATTTCCAGCTCTACTTCTGATTCCAAAAGAAGGGTATGAAAGAACATAAATAAGGATCAAAAGAGGTAACAAATGATACAAGTGTTTGGGATAGTAGAATAAAATGCCTTCGTCATTCCAACTTTGAACATGCCTAGTACAAAATGCGATTGAAGATAAGCAAAGAAATCATACATAATATCTCTTGACTACATCAGAATTGATGGTCATATCCACACATTTACCTTCTATGTCTGTTAAATACAAAGCACCATTGGGCAACACCTTTGTCACATTGAACGGCCCCTGCCAGTTTGGGGCGAACTTGCCTTTAGCTTCAGCCTGATGTGGAAGGATGTGTTTCAACACTAGCTGACCCACCTCAAATTTTCGGGGACGCACCTTCTTGTTGTATGCACTTTCCATTCTTTTCTAATACAATTGACCGTGACATACTGCTGCCAATCTTTTTTCATCAATCAAATTCAATTGCTCTAGCCGGGTCTTGACCCACTCATCATCATCAATTTCAGCTTCAGCAACGATCCGCAAGGATGGAATCTCAACTTCCGCAGGTATAACTGCCTCGATTCCATATACCAGCAAATAGGGAGTTGCACCTATTGAAGTGCGAACAGTAATGCGATAACCCAGTAAAGCAAAAGGTAACTTTTCATGCCATTGCCTGGAACCTTGCACCATCTTACGAAGTATCTTCTTTATGTTCTTGTTAGCAGCATCAACAGCTCCGTTTGCCTTAGGAAGATACGGAGTGGAGTTTAGATGCATAATCTTGAACTGTTGGCATACCTCTTTCATCAAATGACTGTTGAGGTTAGCAGCATTATCTATGATGATTACCTTGGGAATTCTGAACCGGCAAATGATGTTTGAATGAACAAAATCTACCACCGCCTTCTTGGTCACGGACTTGAAAGTTACAGCTTCGACCCACTTAGTAAAGTAATCAATGGCCACCAGAATAAACCTGTTCCCGTTTGACGTTGCCAGCTCAATTGGTCTAATGACATCCATGCCCCAAACAACGAAGGGCCAAGGTGCAAACATTGTGTGCAACTCAGATGGCGGGGAATGAATCAAATCATCGTGCACCTGGCATTGATGACATTTGCAAACGAAGCTGATGCAATCTCGTTCCATGGTGAGCCAATAATAACCTGCTCGAAGAATCTTCTTTTCCAAGACATACCCACTCATATGCGGCTCGCAAACTTCAGAATGTACTTCGGCCATGATATTCGAAGCTTGTTTAGCATCTATGCACCTTAGTGGTCCTAGATCTGGAGTTCTCTTGTACAATATTCCCCCACTTAAGAAAAATCCACTAGCTAGACGTCAAATGGTTCTCTTTTGATCACCTGTGGCATGTACCGGATATACCCCCGATTTGATATATTACTTGATATCATGGAACCAAGGCTCACCATCAGGTTCCTCCTCAACCACATTGCAGTAGGAATGCTGATCACAGATTTGGATATGCAGAGGGTCGACATAAGTCTTATCCGGACGGTGTAGCATTAACGCCAGAGTAACCAAGGCATCGATAATCTCATTGTGAATCCTAGGAATATGCCTGAATTCTACCGACCTGAATCATTGACAAAGATCATGCAGACATTGTCGATACGGTATGAGCTTCAAATCTCGAGTCTCCCATTCTCCCTGAATCTGGTGAACCAATAAATCTGAATCTCCCAAAACCAATATTTCTTGAACTCCCATGTCTATAGCTAGCCTCAAACCCAGAATGCATGCCTCGTATTCAGCCATGTTGTTAGTGCAATAAAATCGAAGCTGAGCTGTTACGGGGTAGTGATGCCTTGTTTCAGAAATGAGTACAGCCCCTATTCCGACACCTTTCATATTAGCAGCTCCATCAAAGAAGAGTTTCCAACCTGGCTTTTCATCATGATCAGCCTCGTCAACATACATCACTTCTTCATCAGGAAAATAAGTCTTCAGTAGCTCATATTCTTCATCCACCGGATTCTCGGCCAAGTGATCGGCCAGGGCTTGGGCTTTCATCGCGGTCCGAGTCACATAGATGAAGTCAAACTCTATGAGTAAAATCTGCCACTTTGCCAATCTTCCTATGGGCATAGGCTTCTAAAAGATATACTTTAGAGGATCCATGCGAGAAATGAGGTAAGTAGTGTAGGATGACAGATAATGCTTTAACTTTTGTGCCACCCAAATCAGGGCGCAACATGTCCTTTCAAGAAGAGTATACTTAACCTCATAAGGAATGAACTTCTTGTTGAGATAATAAATGGCTCGCTCTTTCTTGCCCGTGATGTCGTGTTGACCCAACACACAACCGAAAGAATTATTCAATACTGTCAAATAGAGAATTAAAGGTCTCCCAGGTTCTGGCGGGACCGGCACAGTTGGGTTTGACAGGTAACTCTTGATCTTATCAAATGCTTCCTGACACTCATTTGTCCACTTAACCGCAACATTCTTCTTCAGCAACTTAAAGATGGGCTCACAAGTTGTCGTGAGTTGAGCAACAAACCTGCTGATGTAGTTTAACCTTTCGAGAAGGCTCATTACCACGGTTTTGTTCTTTGGCGGTGGTAATTCTTGGATGGCTTTGATCTTTGATGGGTCCAACTCAATACCACGTCGATTGACTACGAATCCCAACAGTTTCCCGGACGGGACACTAAATGCACTTTTTGCCGGATTGAGCTTGAGGTTGTACATGCGGAGCCTTTGGAAAACTTTCTCAAGTCTCCAACATGGTCGAACTGCTTCTTTGACTTTATGATCACATCATCTACATAAACCTCAATTTCCTTGTGTATCATCTCATGAAATATGGTAGTCATTGCCCTCATGTAAGTTACCCCAGCATTCTTCAAACCAAATGGCATTACCCGGTAGCAGTATGTCCCCCATGGTGTGATGAATGCTGTCTTTTCTGCATCTTCCTCATCCATCAGGATCTGGTGATATCTTGCGTAGCAATTCACAAAAGACCCAATCTCATGCTTGGCACAATTGTCGATCAGAATATGGATGTTCGGCAATGGAAAGTTATCTTTTGGACTTGCCTTATTGAGATCACGATAATCAACACAGACCCTGGTCTTACCATCCTTCTTTGGTACTGGCACGACATTAGCTAACCAAGTGGGATATTGAGTGATCCGAATGACCTTTGCGTTAAGCTGCTTTATGATTTCTTCTTTGATCTTCACACTCATGTCAGTCTTAAACTTCCTTAACTTTTGCTTGACTGGAGGGAATGCCGGATCAGTTGGCAATTTATGAACTACCAAATCAGTGCTCAAACCCGGCATGTCGTCATACGACCATGCAAAAACATCTTTATATTCAAACAGTGCTTTGATTATTTTTTCCTTGATTTGTGGTTCCAGATGCACACTTATCTTGGTTTCCCTGATATTATCTTGATCTCCTAAATTGATTACTTCAGTTTCATTCAAATTAGGCTTGGGTTTTTCTTCAAAGTGATTTAGTTCTCTACTGATTTCCTGAAATGCTGCTTCTTCATCATATTCATTTTCATCATCACACTCTACTTCTTGGATTGTTGTTTCAGAATTAGATTGGCTTTTACGATTTGGCTAAAAATTCCTCATGCATGTCATGTCATTGAAACCAGCATAAAAAGAACTGTACAGAAAAAAGAAACAAAACAAAAATGAAACGCTATCAGGAATAATGGAAAACGGGAAATTGTATTTCATTGAAAATAAAAGGATAGAAGGGTTTGTACATCAAAACAAGCAAAAAATAAAAAATCTAGATTACAACCCTGGAATAACCCAGATAACAAAAAGGAAAACAAAGCAAACTACCAAAACTCCTTCCGGGTGGGGAGAGGAGTAGCTTTCCAATTGCTAAGCTTCACATTTGGCCCAACGAGCTGCACATCGGCATTATTGGAACCTTCCCCGATTTCCACCATATTAACCTCATCAAACAGACTCTGGAACCTCTTGATCAACTCTTCATCAAAGTCGACCACAGGTTTTGGGACCGCTGATATTGGGCGCTTTGCGACCCCTGGCTTGACAAAAGACTTGGAGACATGTGGAACAGGCTTAGGAAGTGACCATTCCTTTCTTTTCAAATTTTTAGCCTTTTTTACGTCCTTCCCTGTGAGTGTGAATCCCAAACCAAATGTACCGAAACTTTCACGTGGACACACCGAATGTGCAATACCCTGCAGAGATGAACCCAGGCCTTTGCTGGGCACAAAACCATTCTTCAACAGTTCATTTGCTACTATGACGGACACAAATGGTAGCTTCGGACCTGGAATGCATTCTCCTTCAGGAATCTTCTCGACAGACACTGTTTCGAACGTTTGGTAAACCCAAGGCCCTTTATCATCTTAAACTTCAATAAGTAGAACAGTTGTGTCATTGTAAGCAGATAAGTTCTCATCACCGTGCACAACTATTTCCTGCCTGTCCCATTCAAACTTTACCATTTGATATAGAGAAGACGGGATTGCCTTGGCAGCATGTGTTCAGGGCCTGCCCAACAACAAGTTGTAGGAGACAGCCACATCTAGCACTTGGAACTCCATAGTGAACTCAACTGGCCCTATTGGCAATTCGAGCATTATATCACCAACAGAATCTTTCCCTCCTCCATCAAAGTCTCGAACACATACATTGTTCATATGGATCCTTTCAGTGCCGATCTTCAACTTTTGCAAAGTGGACAGAGGGCAAATATTTGCACTAGAATCGTTATCAACCAGTACCCTTGAGACAGCAGAATCCTCGCACTTCACTGTGAGATAAAGAGCTCGGTTGTGCTCTATACCCTCCATAGGAAGTTCATCATCTGAGAAAGTGATCCTGTTTGCTTCGAAAATCTTGTTAGCAATCTTTTCTAAGTGGTTCACCGTGATCTTATCAGGAATATAGGCCTCATTCAAAATCTTCATCAGGGATTTGCGGTGGTCATATGAATGTATCAGCAAAGACAAAAGAGAGATCTGAGCTGGTGTTTTCCTTAACTGCTCTACAATGGAATAGTCTTGCATTTTTATCTTTTTCAGGAACTCTTCAGCCTCTTATTCGGTGACCGGCTTCTTTACTGGGACGTGGCCATCCTTGAATGGCTTGGCTTTTCTCAGTTCTTCTGGGGTAAAACATCTCCCAGAACGAGTCAATCCTCCGGTTTCATTGACTTCTTCCTCTACTTCTTTCCCTTTATATGTTACTATCACCTGTTTGTAATTCCACGGGACGACCTTTGTGTCAACCATTGGTAACTAGGTCACTGGCTTAATAATAACGGGGGTAATACGAGCCCCTTCCATGATTATGATAGGCTTGCCCAGGACCCCTGGCACGACCACTTTTTGCTTTTCCTGGTTCGCTTCAACATCAATCGGAGGCCCTTTCACAACCAATACAGATGGCTTCACGTTGAGCGTGCTTAGCTTCTCCGACACCCCTTCAACTGTCAAGGGCATTGCTTTTGCAAAATCTGGAGCTTTAACTGGATTACTTTCGCTAGCCCAGATCATCATGACAGACTTGGAAGAATTCTTGGGCTCCCCGTCCTTATGAACTATCTCAATCATATGTGTCTCTGCATGGGCCGGCAAAGGATTTTGGTTGATGTTTGGCGCCTCCGGGCTCTGGACCACAATTTGATTTGTATCAATAAGCTCTTGGATCGCCCGCTTCAAATGCCAACACTTCTCTGTGTCGTGCCCTGGGGCATCAGAATAATATGCGCATTTGAGGGAATAATCAAGGTTCCTTGGAGGTGGATTTGGTGTCTTTGGCTCAATCGGCCTCAAAACGTCCAACTGCATCAACCTTTGAAACAAACTGGTATACGACTCTCCAAGAGGGGTGAAGGTTTCTTTCCGCTGCTGCCTCTCTTTTCTATAATCCAGATTTGATCGAAAGATTAGACCAGTAGGTTTTCGGTATGGTTGTGGGGGTGGATAAGGATTTTGTGGAGTTGGAGCATGCCATTGCGGGTAAAGAGGGGGTTACGCATATGACTGTGCATGGTGAACATGGTATTGGGGTGGTCTGGCTGAATATTGAGGGTCTTGTGGTGGGAAATAATGTTGGGATGGATTATATGGAGCTTGGGTGTAGGCTTGAGGTTGGGGTCGAGGTTGGGTGTACTGGTGAGGCGAACCCCTTGGGCCACGCCCTGATCCAGAGACAAATATAGCGACATTATCTTTCTTCTTTTTGCCTAACAGGCTTCCGGTGCCACTTTGAATTGCCTGTGTGGTTGTTTTATGGCAGAGTAGCTCATGATCTTACTTGACTTAAGTCCCTCTTCCACCATTCCTCCCATATTTACTACATCGTTGAAGGACTTACCTATGGCTGAGATCAAATGGCCAAAGTAAGTAGGTTCTAAGGCTTGAAGAAAGTACTCGACCATCTCATCTTCTTCCATTGGAGGATTGACCCGTGCAGCTTGTTCTCTCCATCTGAAACCATATTCCCTAAAGCTCTCGCTGGGCTTCTTCTCTACCTTGGTCAAATATAGGCGATCCGAGACAATGTCTATATTGTACTGAAAGTGCCGAGCAAAGGCCTGAGCCAAGTCGTCCCATGTGTACCACCTGCTAGCGTCTTGGTGGGTGTACCATTCCAAAGCCGCCCCACTCAAACTCTGACTGAAATACGTCATTAATAATTCGTCTTTCCCACCGGCGCCTCTCACCTTGCTGCAAAAGACTCTCAAATGGGCCACGGGATCTCCATGTCCATTGTACAGGTCAAACTTGGGCATCTTGAACCCAGCGGGCAGTTGGACATCAGGGAATAAGCATAAATCCTTGTAAGCCACACTTACTTGGCTTCCTATCCCTTGCATGTTCTTCAAAGATTGCTCTAGACTCTTCACTTTCCTGAATATCTCATCCTGGTCCATGTTCCGGGATGGTTTCTCAGTTTCAATAGGAGGTTCAAAGTGAGGGGTGTAGGAGCTTGGAACGCGGGTTCACTAGAAGATAGGTGGAGGGTAGCTCGCGGAGAGGCTACGAAAATAGGAGAAGATGTCGGAGCCGGGTATGCGGTTGTTTTGGTTGGTGGAGCATGGAAAGTTTGGGACGAGGTGCCGGGGTAGTGGTGGAAAGGGGTAAAACCCGGTGCATGCTGAGGGGAAAGATCAACGGTAGTGGGATTCTGGGCTTGTGCCAGTGGTGGGATGAAAGCGGGATTTTCTATGTAGTTAGCGGGAAATGAAGGTGGAGGATGCCCCCTGATCCAGGTTTGATACATTTCAGCCATTTGATGCTTCAACCTGTGGACCTCCTCTTTCAATTCAGACTCCCATTCTACAATCTCCCTCGGCGGGTCGACAACACCCGTGTCCGACTCTTTGCTAGTCATGACTTCCTTGCGCTTTGATCTGGTATTATAGGGGTGACTTGCCAGGATGCCACTAAACTAACCACCTAAACAGAACCTGTCTTTCTATGCACACACAATAACTTGGTCAGTTTTGAAGCATTTAACAGATAGGGAATTGCATATTGGGGATGCAATGCACCTGAGCAGTTAAACGTTTCTAAATGCTTTGCGACGGTTTATGTGTTTTATCCCGGCTCTTTTCCCAAATTTTGAATCCTGATTTTTCCTCTCTCCTTTTGTTGTGTTTCGCTCTTTTAATTCTCATTCTTTTTTTTCTTTTGTTTGGACCCTCTTTTCTTTCTTCCCTCCCTTTTTTCTTTTCCTCTTTTTTTTCTTTCTTTCTTTTCTCTATTTTCTTTTAAGACTATGATCGAATCCTATGGGGATTGCCTACGTATCATGACGCCGCATGAAGCAGATCATTACACAGTTCAGGGATATAAATGCGAAATGAAAATTTCTTTTTTTTGTTTTTTTTTCAATATTTCATTGATAAAAGACATCTTTTTGAATTTTCTATTACAATGACTTAAAGTAGTGATGACTATAAAAGAAAATTCTATAGACTCGAAATAAAGCAATAAACAGCCTTGACAAAGACAAACAAAACTCGAGGAGAAAAACAAACTCAAAAACTTAAAAAAAAAGAAGGTCAAAAATACATAAGAGCATCCACTGGTACTCCGGGGGCTTGCGGGACATCAGTCGGTCTCTGCACGGGCCTATGGGCAATATCTTCTTAAAGGTGGTCTAGGTCAACCATCACCTGTCGAACGAATGTCATCACAGAAGCAAAAAACATAGACTTGGTCATGTCTTCACATTCATGGTATTTCATTACAACATAATCAGCTATCTCTTTAATCCTCATTCTGATGACACCCTTTTCTTGAAGCAAACGTCCAATCTGCTGGGCCCGAGCCTCCAACACCTGTGTATCTGTGTTGTTTTGATCTTGTAACTGCTGCAGGCTTTCTTGTAGCTGGTAAATCAATGCATAGCAATGTTCTCTTTCTGTCTTGAAATCCTTTGTTTGCTTGACCAATTTATTTTCCAGGGCAACCGGCTTTTTCTGTAAATTTGCTACTTCTTTGTCATATTTCTGCTTCAACTGGTGGGCTAATCTAGCATGTTCTTCTGCACTTTTGGCCAACTTTGCTTGAGCATTTAACAAGTCCCTTTCGGCCTTTGTCAAGTCAAAACCATAATCATGCACTTTCCGCCTTAGGTTGGTTATAATTTTCTCATCTCTCTCACTTCTTACCGGTGTCTCGGCGGCTATTTTCATTCTATGGATTTGGGCTCGAAGGGCTTCATTTTCCCTAGCCAACCTCTTATTTTCCCCTTCATCTTTAGCTTCCTGCAAACTACTATCAAATTTGATTTTTTCAATTTGTTCTTCTAGTTTGTTTATAGTAGTCCGGTATTCCTTTTCTTTAGCTAACCAAGCCTATTGCTCTCGTGCTCCATCGGTGAATTGTTGGACATGGGGCCTTTTGGCGGGCTGTTCTGGCTCTTGATCAACCCGACTTCTTTTACCATACCATGTGGCATAGTTGGATCCTACTTCACCCATGGACAAATCTCGTACTTGAGTTTGTGGTTCCAGGAACCTACATTAATGCCGAATCAGGCGGACCCTTTCTTCTGGAAATGTGGTTTTGGGCATAGTTCAATAACCTGTGGACTCAAATCTTCGTCATAGGGGACCGTTTGGTATCTGCCCAATTGGCGTAGGACCCGATGCGGGGCATATGGCTGAATACTCCGAAGACCCATTAATAAAAAAAAGCACACTCCGGCGGACATGTAAATAACTTCATCGACCAGAGCCAACCGAAAGTCCACTCAATTCGATTTGCATTTAAAGAACCCAAATACTCGAACCATGCCTTAGTACCTTCTGGCAACTCATGAGCATTTACTCGGTTTTCATATTCTTCGATGCAATTGAGTCCGGTCAGACCGTAGTTCATGTAACCTGGGCGATGACAAAGATGTTCTACCAACCACATTTGTAAAAGCAAGTTGCAACCCTAAAAAAATTTTGTCCCGGCTCGACAAGAGGTTAAAGCTCGGTAAATTTCTGCGAGAATCATCGGTATGATAGTGCCATTGGCCTTTTTGATCATAAAGTCGGCCACTCCTGCGAGCCCTAATTCTATATGTTTGTCACTCCTTGGGCATATCAGAGTGCTTAAAATTGCCACCACAAAGGCCAAACCCCTGCGTGCTTCCCATTTGTCTTTATTTCCCTGATGATTCAAACTAGTGTCCGGAGCCTCAAATCCGTGGGGGTCCCCATACCGGCTGTATAAGAAATGGAATGTGCAGAATCCTCCGGCTAAATTTTTATCTTTAACCTGCCGGCTAATACTCAAGAGGTCCAAAAACTTATGAGGGGTTACAGTTCTTGGTGCTACTGGATATTGATGCCTTAGCTTCCCTTCGAAACCAGCATAATCTGCTATCTCCTCTAGTGTAGGGGTCAACTCGAAATCAGAGAAGTGGAAAATATTGTGTGTCGGGTCCCAAAACGGTATCAAAGCTTCGATTATATCAACCTTTGATTTAATCTCCAGAAGACCAATGAGCCCACCTAAAGCCTTTGTCACAGAACGCTTGCTGACCTCCCCTAGGTCGTTCCACCACATATGGAGTCCTAGTGGAATCTCGTCTACGACTCGAAAAGGTATATTTTCAACAGTGCTCATCCTGCACATTTTTATTTAAGGCGACTGGTTAAAAACAAGTAATTTTTGATTTTTTTTATTTTTGACCCCAAAAGAAAGATTATTTGTGCAAAATAAAACTCAAACAACTCAAGGCCACCTTTGCAAATACGACCCTTCAGAAATAAAGATTTTAAAGTTGTGCTTGCTAAGTGGCCAAAATTAGGAAAAGAGCCATAGGTGGCTATTCTGGTAAAACAAACTTCCTGCGTCCCGTCGGGACGTTTCTGGCTATTTGGACAGAAAGTGACATCCCCTAAATTTATTTATGACAAAATGACGTATTTTTATATTTTTTGGTTATTTTTGCAAAAACGGGGCCGGACCCGATGAGGGTTGCCTACGTATCTCACATCCGGTGAGAATCAAACTCGCGTAGTTCGGTTAATTTTGATGCACAGAAAGATATGATTTGTTTTGAAATGATTTTCTTTTTTAAAAAAACTTTGGCAGAGTAACGGGATTTTTTGAATATCGGGATTATCAAAATCGGGCATTTTTCTATCCTATCTTACTCTTGATTTTTTTTTTCTTCTTAATTTTCTTTCCTTACTCTAGAAGCCGGTCAACATACAAGCCAAGCAAATTAATGCACAAGTAGCACGTAAAGAATGCATCAAGATGGTCTTTTAATTTTCGGGTGCACCTATCCTAGACGGACCCAACCCCTATGTTGAGTCCCCTAAGTCAAATACACATGATGCAAGCAAACGTACCTACTAGGGATTCGGCATGAGGATGTGTTATTCTAAGTTTAAATCTTGAGTGTATTGTTCTAGACCTGGCTTACCCGAGCGGACAACTCGAGCCGGAGGGGGGAGGGGGGGGGGCAGCGTATCGGGAATATAGAAGCTTCACCGGCTTTGCAACTTGTCCGAGCCTCATTCTAAAATTAGGATATGACTCTAACAGAAAAGAAGCCACGCGAAGCGCACGCTCCCCAGAAGATTTAGAAGACTTAGAGAGAAGGAGAGTTGTCGTAGCAATTTATATACAGTTCAAACAATATCAAAGCGGTAAAAAGCGGCATTTAGCACATTAGGCTCAAACACGTAAAAATCAGATTATAAATAAAACCAAGTATCACAATTATTCTAAGCTCGAATTTTGAACCCTGAACCAGAGATTCTGGGTTCTTTTCCCCAACAAAGTCGCCAGAGCTGTCACACCTCCTTTTTTCGAAGGGGGATAAGGGAGTTTTTCCAATTAAAGTGACGTTAATCGAAATGGGATTATTTATTTATCAGAGTCGCCACTTGGAATAGTTGTTATGGTGTCCCAAGTCACCGGTTTATTTTAAATCCCAAATCAAGGAAATTGACTCTATTTTATGGTCCGCGAACACAGAAGACCGGGTAAGAAATTTTGTTAACCCGGGAGAAGGTGTGAGGCACTCCCGAGTTCCGTGGTTTTAGCACAGTCGCTTAACAATTAATACTTGGCCTAATTATCTGATTTATTACATATTTAAAGCCTATTGTGCATTTTACTTTTTAACCGCTTTTAATTATTTATGAAATTATTTCTGGAATAAGTCACGATATCGTACACTTGTCGTTTTGGCACACGTCGCAAACCGCGCCACATAAAATGCACCCGCGATTTACAACATGTTTATTTTTATTATTATTGTTTGAAATTGAGGTCGAGTCACGTGAAACGCGCACTCGAATTGGAGATTACGTATCATGACTATACCACGATAACCGTACCCATAGTCACGATGATTTATTAATCGTGCCTAAAGCAAACTACGCTGTTCGAGTTATTTATCATATATTAATTTGAGATTATTGTAAGGCCATGAATTATGGAAGTGGTAGAAAAGAAGCAAATTAGTTGATGGAATAAACATGCTAGCATGTTCCTTCTCGTTATTAACCGAACCCAAAATCCAACTTCAATTTTTCTTAAAAAAATCAACCTACGGCTTAAAAATGCTCTTATTAAGAGTCGAATTAACAAAAGCAAGGTAAAAAAAAAAATAACAGAAATTATCCAAAGCTCGAATCATTTAATTTTGAGTTCTCTGCCACGAATAATTTGTCTCAAGAAGCCAAAACCTCTCTTTTGCTTTTAAATTCAAACATTGTCATGGCTTAACCAAACAGATCGTAATCAATGAAAATCCAAACATTTGCAGCCACATTTTCATAAACTAATTAATTCATGTATGCTCCCAAATAACGCATCATCAACGGAAACTTTAACATAAATAAACTAAATTAAGAAAGTTCTAGACAAACAACAGAATAATCACACGGCATTCATAATCATCGGAGATTAATAGAGAGGAAACTTATCAGAGAAAGAAATTGACCTCAAAGAATGACAGCTTTTCGATTACAGTAGCCGTATATGAGTGGAAACCCGGATCGAAAAACCCCGACGGAAACAGAAACTCGAACTTAAGACCGGAATCGCACTGGTAATCCCGAACGAAAAACCTGCCGGCGACCTCGACTTCGAGCACAGAGCTTCAATGTAAGATTTCGGAGATAAAAATGGTGGCCTCCATTACTCGTCCGTTTCCCCTCTACTGTATCTACGTGTGTGTGGGGCTGAGTGTTGTTGGGTTGAGAGAATGAGAGGGTGGTGGCAGAAGCTTTTGGAATTTTTTCCTCTTTTTGAGGAAGATAGAGATACAGAAGGGAATGGGATTTTTGGGAGTGGGCAGCCGTTAGAATAACGAAGACCTCTGTTAGGTTTTGTGAAAATATGGGTTTTATATGGTTTGGGAAAACAACCTTGGCCATTGGATGAAAGTAGATCGATGGCTATGATTAAGGAGGGATTTTATGGGTGAGAAAAGGTTTGGGCTAAAAGAGATTGGGAAGAATGGGCCTTTGTCTTGCTGGGCCACTAAAATTCGAAATGAGCTCCCAATTGGCTCGGACTTAATTCTTTCTTATTGAACAAAAATAAAAATAAAAATAAAAATACTATCAAAATATACTAATTAATAAGAATAAACTATTAAAGTGATCTATATATTAAAATAAAAATATTTTTGGTATTTTTTAAGTGTTATAAATATTATAAAATACTAATAAGCTAATATATATTTATATATATATATAATAAGAAAAGAAACATTATAAAACCATTTTTGTGTTTTTAAAACTTATGTTTTAAAATTAAAACTAAAAGCTGACTGAAATCCTATTAAAATGGAAATAAATAAATATTTTTAAAATACTACTTTTAAAAGTTGCGCGGGTCAAAAATTACGTGCTTACAATGACAAAACTAACCACTAGACGATACAAATTGTTAAATCAACACCATGCAGTATGACTCTTTTCTTTAATCCACCTTCTCCAGACCAGAACAAAAAACACATATCAATACGTTTTTTGCTCCCTCTATTGAGAAAAAAAAGACGTAATGATGCTAAATGTACAATTTTACTTCGCATTTTGAGTAAAATACAGTTATATAACATATTTCTTGTACAAAGGGAGCAAAAAAATGTATTTTAACCAACTAGTTTAATGTGACGAGCCGAATACCCACCACGATTAAAATAATAATAATACTAATAATAATAATAATAACAACAATAATAATAACAACAACAACAACAACAACAACAACAACAATAATAATAATAATAATAATAATAACAAAAATAAAGATTATTCGTTTTAGCCATTAAAATGCTTCGTGTTTGTAAGAGTATAGCACAACATGAATTGCTTTGTTCCTTTCATGAGGATAACTCATTGATCAAGAGATCATAATTCAAATCATAACATGAAAATTTAAAGGGTTTAAGTTTAATGGCCTCAGTTGGATCTCTTGTTACCGATGTTTAAAAAATATTATCACATGCTCCAAAATATTTTGCAATTTATCTCTTATTTTTTGATGAAAAATGAATAAGATATTTCATTTATTTCCTTTTTGTTTCTAGCATTTACAAATAATTTATGCAGAAGTTTTTTTTTTGTAGGACAGAAATATGTGTGTTTGGAATTTTTACTTATTTTCTAGTTTATATTTGTTAAAATCGTAAGTTCAACCTAAATGGATGAATTTTCTCTCTCGACCTTATTAATTTAGACTATAAATAATTTATATTATTGAGAATAGGCATTTATACTTTATTTTTGAAACTTCATAGGAAAATTAACATTGCGGAAATTTTTTTATATGAAAGAGATTTGTACGAAATTTTTTGACCCTGTCGAATCCAAACTTTATGCTAATTTTGTATTTTTTTCATATTAAAAATAATAATTTCATATGGACATCTAACTTTCCACTGTTCATTAAAGAGTTAATATTTTAACTCTACAACTTGCGAGTTAATTTCTCTAGACGCCTATATAATATGACTTAATTTTGGTCAATCCCTTGCATTTCAAAATCTAAAATTTAACACCTATTTAAAGGAAGCTAAATCCTACCCAAGTATAATGATTACTAGTAATTAAGTAAGTAATTTATTTCATTAGATATTTAGGAGGTCTCGTGTACTCACATTTCAAAAAAAAAAAAATGATTTCTAACTTTTTAATGAAAGAGTACAATCCTTTGTCTCAAGCTCTTGTGGCTACAATGTTTGAATCTTGTTCAAGCGAACTTGTGGTATATTGGTAGAAATATGTCAATGCTTGTATCATTTTAATTCACAGAAAATCAATAGCTTCTCTTTTCCTCAGGGCTCTTCAAAATAGGGAGTCGGTTTTTTTCCCTAGGAAAGGTCATAAACACACACAGAAATATAAAGAGGAATTTTCAAAAACTACTACTGTTTTGTTGCTATTAACTTTATATAGCTACTATATACATAATTACTTCCAATATCTATTATTCAGTTGTTACGGTAGTATATTCGCGCGGTTGTATTCATGAATACATAAGCAAAAAGCACCTAAAATAAGGGTAGTCCAACTGTACGCGCATGTATTCACATGTATTCGCGATTCTGTATTCATGAATACAAGCGCCTAAAATCAGGGCAGTCCAACTGTACGCACATATATTCACATGTATTCGCGTTGTTGTCTTCATGAATACAACAACAAAAAGTGACTAAAATCAGGGCAGTCCAGCTGTACGCGCATGTATTCACATGTATTTGCATTGTTGTATTCAAGAAATACTGCAACAAAAAGCGCCTAAAATAAGGGCAATCCAGCTGCACACGCATGTATTCAAATGTATTCGCGCCATGTATTCATGAATACAGTAACGACAATCACCTTAAAAATAGGTATGTCCATCTGTCTAATAACAGAAATAATATCAATTAGCGTGATACACTCCTAATATAACTCAGCAAAATCAATTCTTACATGCCTCATTATCAATCCAATTAATTAGAATAATTTTTCAATTGTATATAACTGTTGTACTTAACTTTAGTATTTAGTGTGTTTCAATATTTTTTTTACTATTGCATTCATTAGATTCAATGTTTGTATTTACGGTATTCGCTATTTTATATTCAGTGTATTCAAATAAATTTGTATTAGCAGCATTTTAGTTATTCCTAATACATGTTATTACTGTTGTATTCAGTATATTTCATTGGTTGTATTCACTGTATTTCTATTTGTATTCAGTATATTTTAATGTATTTCACCGTATTTTAAAATTAAATGTATTCACTGTTTATATTCTATTCTATTTTAATATTTGTATTCAGTGTATTTCAATGTTTATATCCTGTATTCATGCACGAATACATGAGTATTCAGTTGTATTAAAAAAATACAAACCTTTAAAATACATAAATACAGGCAAAACATAATATATTTATATAAAAATATAATATATTTGAGTGAATTTGTACAGAATACAATGTGTTTGTATTATTGGATGTGACTAAATAGCGAAGAAGGGAAGAAAGTTCACCGGATATGGCATTTTCCGGCCAAGCAAAATATTATATACATTGTATTAAAACTAAAAATGGAGACGAACAAAAACCCCGGCCCTTAAATCTTCTCCGGCATAAAAACTATTGCAGTATCCGTGTAGAAAAATCATTTACAATATCCGGCGTAGAGAGAGCCGTAGTCTCTTTCTTTCTAATATTGCAGTACAAATCCATTACAAATATCCGGCGTAAAAACTAAGCAGTACAAATCCATTGCAATATCCAGCGTATAAACTAAGGAGGTATTCTGCTCGAACAGAGAGAGAAGAAAAATTTTGTTGGGATTTTGAGATCGTGTGTTAATTGAAAGAAAGAGAGAGAAGGAAGAGAGAGAGAAAGAAGAAAAAATTTGTTGGAATTTTGGTATCGTGTGTTAATTGAAAGAAAGAGAGAAGGAAGAGAGAGAAAGAAGAAAAAATCTGAGAGAATCTTGTGTTAATTGAAAAAAAAAGAGATGAAAAATATAAATAGCATATTTCATGTCTCAATGATAGTATATATCATAAATACCTATTTTGCTATAAAATATAAAAAGTAACTATAAAAAATAATATTTTAAAATAATTTTAGTTTATAATAAATATGGTATATAACTTTGCAACAGGCGGTAAAATTTTCAAATATAAATGGACGTTGATCACTTTATCATAGTTGATCTAAATGTACAGTTCCTTTCCTTGTTCGATGTATCTAAATGTGGGAAATGAGTTGTTTAACACGTATATGTGACACTCACATAATCATAACGTGATACTAATGTACTATTTTATACTAACATTTTACTTTAATAAATAAATAAAAATAACAATATACTCCGCCAAAAATATCCACTATTCGACGAAATCAACAAAGTTTTTAATTAAAACTATCAAAGATAAGGATGTGTGTGTTACTATATATATGGTAATTGCTTTCTAACCTCTTTTCCAATATAATGAGAACTAAATAATCTCAACATTTAAATTTCACATTTTTTCCATTTTTATTTTACACTTTCAAATTGTGAAAATTTACAGTATTGACTCGAAATTGACTACTACTTTGACCAAGTCAATCTAAGTGATGGGATAAGATAAGATACTTCAAGATACGTAGTCAGATTCGGCGGGAAAAAGATTGACCCAAATGAGATTTTGAGAATATATTAAATTGCAAAAAAGAAAAAATATATTCAACCTTAAATCTGAAATCCATTCTTGAGAAACATTCACAGTATATTAAAATTTTTAGATCTTCTCCGAAATTGAGAGAAAAGAAACTTGAGAAAAAAATAAAAAATAACGAATTGAAGTAAAAAGAAAAAGAGAACAAGAAATCACTAGCTAGCTTTGGCGTCATTGGTTATGTTGAACATCAAGAAAAAAAATATTGTTATTTGACATACTATTTCTAGATGAATTTAAAGACTATGGGTTGATGAGTATAACATTTAAGGTTATTAATATAGTTAGTGACGGCGGCGGATGATGATAGAGGTAGTTGGTTGGTGGTGATGGTTGTGTAATAATTGATAAAGTAGTGGTGAAATATTACGTCCACGAGAATCATTAAGTTAGCATTTTAACAATTTTGAAGACTTTTCGCAACATGGCTGATTTAAAAGTATAAAGTGAAAGCTAACTAATGGTGAGTTACAACTTCATTAAGTGGAAGTAACTGAACCTAACTGTTCCTTTTCTTCTAAGGAACACTTGTTTCATATACAGAAAATTTCTTCATGCATGTCAGAGTAAAAACAGTAACTGATTAACTTCATTGAATATTTAATTAATCACTGCAATTCAATGAATTCCACCAGCTTCAAATGGACAAGCTGTGTTCTTTGACATTGCTACAGAGAGGCTAATCAGGTCGCGGATATTTTTGTCAAAATAGAGCATTGACGAACAAGTGAGCTTTTTCTATGTTTCTAATGAAATGCGGCCGAGACAAGTCCGTAGTTCTTATGCATGAGTCATTCTGGTTAGTTTGGTTGAACTTTGTACGCGGTCGAAATAGATTTCGGCCTTCATACGATTGATCGAGGTCAAAACATAATGGATCAAAGTCAAAACATAATGGATCGAAGTAAGGCTCCGTGATGGGTTCCGAAGATGGAACAAACAAGCTTCGAGCCCGAGGGACCGATAAACGTCGAGCTCGATATCATTATCAAGCTCGAATCCAAATTGAACTATGATGCGAAGAAAAGTTATCGAACTTGTGATTCAGAGACCGACCCACATCGACCCCGAATCAATTCAGGGATCCGAGTCAGAATCAAGCTCAAGTCAAGATCGAGAGCTCGAGTCAAGACCGAAAACTCGAGTCAATATCGAGCTCATAGGCAAGAGCCGTTGCAATCCCACTAGAGTAGAGAATCTTGGTAGGAATTGTGGAAAAACTGATTTATCATTGGTCTCCCACTATGTATTTTTAATTATATCTAAAGTAATATCCCCCTACTATAAAGGGAATGATTATCATTTCTGTAAGGACCAAGTTTTTGCTTATATTGTAATTCAAGCACCATATTCTCCTACAGTGAAGAATTATTCTTTCAAACTTCATAAATTGATTCAACTTATTTAGTCCTAGCAATCATCTTCCTTACAACCTTTTCTATTTGCATTCTTATCAATCCATACTTGATTTTTCTATTCATCCTTACGATTTGTATTAAACTATACCATATATCCTTAGAACTACGTACAAATTCAACTCTATCCGTTTTTTGGGTAAACAGTTTGGCGCCTACCGTGGGGCTAAGGATAACAATGGTTATTTGATACGACCTTGTTTTACGCTTGTTTCCGAAAGCATTTCGGATTAGCAATAACTGACTACCAATCAAATGGCCTTACCTATCGACAACGAAGTCGGTCTTCAAGATGAGAATAACAACTTGACACCCAGTACCGGAATACCACTTGTCAACGCCGTTGAAGCTCGAATCGAAGTGCCGATAGATATCAATTCGCATGTGGCCATTGAGGCAAACCTACATCCTGAACCTGAGAATAGCATTCATGGTGGCACTCGGTCTGCAGTTCGAGATACCCATAATGTTGAGGAAAACGGCGTCAGCCTGCGCATGATTTTTGAAATGTTGCAAGCTCAACAGGCAGCAATAGCTCAGTTGCAGAGCCAAACCTAACTACCAAGCAGACCGGAGCCCAGTCCACTTCGAGAAATCAGCCACAGAACGGAGTCGGCCATAGTGAGGTCAAATGAGCAAGAATCGGGGACTACTTCCGAAATTGCTAAAATGCTCGAGGAGCTCACAAAGCGAGTCGAAGCCAACGATAAAAAAGTAGAAACGTATAACTCCAGGGTCGATCAGATCCCGGGAGCTCCATCAATGATAAAAGGGTTGGATTCCAAAAAATTCGTGCAAAAACCTTTTTCCCTCGAGCGCAGCCCCAAAACCAATCCCCAAAACATTTCGTATGCCCGAAATTCCTAAATATAACGGAACGACCGACCCCAACGAACACATAACTTCTTACACGTGTGCCATCAAGGGCAATGATCTAGAAGACGATGAAATTGAATTTGTGTTGCTAAAAACATTCGGAGAAACCCTCTCGAAGGGAGCAATGATTTGTTATCATAACCTACCACCGAATTCCATTGACTCATTTGCCATGTTAGCGGATTCTTTTGTAAAAGCACACACCGGCGCCATAAAGGTTGCAACAAGGAAATCGGACATTTTCAAGGTAAGACAAAAGGATAACGAGATGCTGAGGGAGTTCGTATCTCGTTTACAAATGGAACGAATGGATCTGCTACCAGTCACAGACGATTGGGCTGTTCAGGCTTTCACTCAAGGTTTAAACGAACAAAGTTCAACGGCTTCACGACGGTTGAAGCATAACCTGATCGAATACCCAGCCATCACGTGGGCCGACGTACACAATCAGTATCAATAAAAAATTAGGGTCGAAGATGATCAATTGGGGTCTGAACCCGCTGTTCGAAGGGATATTAATCGAGAACAAGGTCCGATCGGTGATCGATACCGACCGTATAACGGAAACCGCAGAATCAGTGAATCGAGACATAACCCCGGGCAAAATAATAAAAGAAGTGATCGAGGTCAAAGGTCCCGGGGGCTGATGAATAGAAGTAGGTTCGACAGGCCTGCCGGATCTAAGGAAGAGCATCGGTTATCGGAATATAACTTCAGCATCGATACATCCGCCATCGTGTCAGCTATCAGTTGCATCAAAGACACTAAATGGCCTCGACCCATGCACACCGATCCTGCCCAGAGGAATCCTAATCAAATGTGCGAATATCATGGCACCCATGGCCACAGAACGGAAGATTGCAGGAAGCTAAGAGAGGAGGTAGCCCGGTTATTCAACAAAGGGCACCTTCGAGAATTTTTAAGCGATAGGGCGAAGAACCATTATAAAAACAGGGATTTCGGCAAGCAAAACAAACAAGATGAACCACATCACGTCATTCACATGATCATCGGCGGCGATACCCTTCAAAGAGCGATGCTTAAACGCACTAAGACATCGATTGTGAGGGAAAAGCGATCTCGAACTCAAGATTACACTACAAACTCATAACGATGCACTGGTAATATTCGTACTTATGAATAAAACTAAAGTTACGCGTGTGTTGATTGATCCTGGTAGCTCGGCCAATATCATCAGATTGAAGGTCGTAGAACAACTCAGCCTACAGGACCAGATCGTACCCGCAACCCTGGTTCTAAACGGATTTAATATGGCATGTGAAACCACCAAAGGCGAGATAATTCTACCAATAAACATGGTCGGGACCATCCAGGAAACGAAGTTCCACATGATCGAAGGCGACATGAGGTACAACACCTTTTTTGGAAGGCCGTGGATCCACAACATGAGAGCTGTACCGTCGACCCTACACCAGGTCCTTAAATTCCTAACATCGAGGGGAGTTAAAACAGTGTACGGAGAACAACCGGCCACAAGAGAAATGTTTGCCATCGAATAAGCAAATCCAATATCCTCGCCTTCGCCAATAAAGGGTTCGAGCTCAAAAGGGGAACGAGATACCAAATAGTAATCACAGACATCGGCTTTAACCCGACCAGATAATCAGAAGATCAAAGAAGATGATGATCAGAGGATCCCTCGATCCTTCGTGGTTCCCGATGATTCTGACGCTACCAAATCAACGATTGAGGAATTGGAGCAAGTCACACGGATCGAGCACTGGCCCGAACGGAAGGTATACCTAGGAACGGGGTTGACCCCCGAACTCAGGAAAACACTTATTCAATTTCTTATCGATAACGTAGATTGTTTTGCCTGGTCCCATTTAGACATAACATGAATCTCACCGGATATAACGATGCATCGGCTAAGCTTGGACCCTAGGTTCAGACCGGTGAAGCAAAAGAGAAGACCCAGTACGAGGTAAAGCACATATTCATAAAAGACGAGGTAACCAAACTCCTCAAGATAGGGTCTATTCGGGAGGTGAAATATCCCGAATGATTAGCCAATGTAGTTGTAGTGCCTAAAAAAGGGAACAAACTTAGAATGTGTATAGACTATAAGGATTTGAACAAAGCATGCCCCAAAGATTCCTTTTCGCTGCCCAACATCGATCGCATGATCGATGCCACGACCGGCCACGAGATCCTTACTTTTCTCGATGCCTATTCCGGGTATAATCAAATCCAAATGAACCTGGAAGACCATGAAAAGACTTCATTTGTCACCAAGTATGGAACATATTGTTATAACGTGATGCCCTTCGGGCTAAAAAATGCAGGAGCTACTTACCAACGCCTAGTAAATAAAATGTTCGAGGAACAAATAGGTAAATCAATGAAAGTTTATATTGATGACATGCTAGTTAAGTCCCTGCGCGCAGAGGACCATTTGACCCATTTGCAGGAGACATTCGAATTTTAAGGAAATACAACATGAAGCTCAACCCCAAGAAATGTGCTTTCGGGGTCGGTTCGGAAAAGTTCCTCGGCTTCATGGTATCAAATCAAGGGATTGATATTAACCCCGATAAAATCAAGGCCATAGAAGACATCACCATCGTCGACATTATAAAAGTCGTGCAGAGGTTAACGGGACAGATGGCAGCCTTAGACCGATTCATTTCGAGGTCGTCAGATCGGAGTCACAAATTTTTCTCTCTACTCAAAAAGAAGAATAATTTCGCTTGGACCCCGGAATGCCAACACGCATTAGAGGAATTAAAATGATATCTATCAAGCCCGCCACTGCTTCATACTCCAAAAATGGGCACAAAACTTTACTTGTACTTGGCAGTATCAAAAATCACGGTAAGCGGTGTCCTAGTTAAAGAAAATCAAGGTGCGCAATTTTCTGTTTATTATATAAGTCGAACCTTAGGAGAAGTAGAAACTAGATACCCACACCTAAAAAAATTAGCGCTTGCACTGATAAGCGCCTCTAGAAAGTTAAGACCGTACTTCCAATGTCACCCCATATGCGTATTAACAACTTACCCACTTCATAATATTTTACACAAGCCCAAACTATCGGGCCGATTGGCCAAATGGGCAGTCGAGCTCAGCGGGTACGATATCAAATATTAACCCAGTACGACTATCAAGTCTAAAATTTTAGCAGACTTCATGGTCGATTTCACGCCAGCCCTCGTACCCGAAGTTGAAAAAGAACTATTGTTAAAATCGGGTACATCATTGGGGGTTTGGACCCTCTTCACAGATGGTGCTTCGAATGTGAAGGGGCCCGGGCTTGGCATCATGTTGAAACCCCCCACAGGTGGCATAATTAGGAAGTCTATCAAAACTTCTAGGTTAACTAACAATGAGGTCGCGTACGAGGCCATGATTGCAGGTCTCGAGCTGGCAAAAAGCTTGGGAACAGAAATGACTGAAGCTAAATGTGACTCTTTACTAGTAGTAAACCAAGTAAACAAAACCTTTGAGGTTCGAGAAGGCAGAATGCAGAGGTATTTGGACAAGTTACAGGTAACTTTGCACCATTTTAAGGAATGGACTTTGCAACATGTGCCTCGAGAACAAAACGGTGAGGCCGATGCCCTCACAAATTTGGGGTCATCGGTCGAGGAAGATGAGATTGATTCGGGGACTGTCGTTCAACTCTCGAGGTCCGTAATCGAGAAGGGGCACACCGAGATAAACTCCACAAGATTAAACTGGGATTAGAGAAATAAGTATATTGAATATTTGGGAAACAGAAAACTCATATCGAACCCTAAAGAGTCAAGGGCCCTAAGAACTAAAGCTTCTCGATTCACGTTGGCGAACATTCGATGGACCATTGACAGTATGATTAGGACGAGGAGACACCGATTATGTTTTATGAGAGGTCCATGAAGGCACTTGTGGGAAACACTCTGGCGCCGAATCACTGATTCACAAAATCATCAGAGCAGGATATTACTGGGATAGCATGGAAAAGGACACTAAGGAGTTTGTTCGATGATGCGATAAATGTCAAAGGTTTGCACCGATGATCCATCAACCCGGGGAACAACTTCATTCAGTCCTATCCCCATGGCCATTCATGAAATGGGGGATGGATATCGTTGGCCCCCTACCATCAGCCCCAAGTAAAGCTAAATTTATTTTATTTATGACTGACTATTTTTCTAAATAGGTTGAAGAACAGGCGTTCGAGAAAGTAAGAGAAAAAGAGGTTATAGATTTCATCTGGGATCACATCGTGTGTCGATTTAGGATACCCGCAGAAATAACATGCGATAATGGTAAGCAATTTATCGGCAGTAAAGTAACAAAATTTCTCGAAGATCATAAAATAAAAAGGATATTATCGACACCATATCACCCCAGTAGGAACGGACAAGCCGAATCAAAAAACAAGACTATCATCCAAAACTTGAAGAAAAGGTTGAACGAAGCCAAAGGGAAATGGAGAGAAATTCTTCCCGAAGTCCTATGGGCATATCGAACAACATCAAAGTCCAGTACAGGAAAAACTCTATTTTCTTTAGTGTATGGCTCCGAAGCCTTAATTCCAGTCGGAGAACCCAGCGCAAGGTTTCGACATGCATCGGTGGAATCAAACCATGAGGCAATGAACACTAGCCTCGAATTATTAGATGAAAAATGAGAAGCAGCACTCGTTCGAATGGCTGCACAAAAACAACGAATCGAAAGGTACTATAATAGAAGAACCAACCTCCGCCACTTCAAGGTCGGGAACTTAGTCCTAAGGAAGGTCACCATCAATACTTGAGATCCTAATGAAGCAAAATCTCGGCCCAAATTGGGAAGGACCCTATCTGGTCCTCGATATAGTCGGAAAAGGATCTTATAAACTCGGAATGATGGATGGCAAGCCATTATCGAACAACTGGAACATATCACTCCTCTAATGATATTATTGTTAAGGTATGATTCTCTTTTCTCTTTGGCCCATATATACATATTTAAAGTTAACCCATTGCAGGAGTTCGATCAAAGATATCGAGACTTCAAGTTTTAAAGTACGCGTTGCACTCTTTTTCCCCTTAGATCGGCTTTTATCCCAAATGGGTTTTCCCGGGGAGGTTTTTAACGAGGCAACAACCATGTGCTACCTGAGGGCAATTCAACAGTATCCGAGGCTTCTTCCTAATCAACCTCGAATACTGGGGGGGCATTAGCCCTCAAATATATCAAGTTCTGAGGCAAGAAATATATTTCGTAACAACAGGGTTCCAATAGGAAAAGTTGTAAGAGCCAAATTGTCAAAACGAACCATGCTTATATAGTTGGCCCGAGCCCTGACGCAAAACATGAACACATGTATAATGACTTGCAAAGAAAATTTATATTCTATACCGATATCATATATCCAAGGAAAACTCCTCTATTTCGAAATTTATTATGCAAACAGGATCGAGTTCAAATCATTCACTCGACTACTAAGCCTGCGGGCTACTTTTATTTCGAGTTCGAGCAAGCACTCACTCAACCATTATGCCTACGGGATACATTACTTCGAGTTCGAATCATTCACTTGACCATTACGCCTACGGGCTACATTACTTCGAGTTCGAATCATTCACTCGACCATTACGCCTATGGGCTATTTTTTTTCCGAGTTCGAATCATTCACTCGACCATTACGCCTATGGGCTATTTTTTTTCCGAGTTCGAATCATTCACTCGACCATTACGCCTACGGGCTACTTTTATTTTGAGTTCGAGCAACCACTCACTCGATCATTAAGCCTGCGGGCTACTTTTATTTCAAGTTCGAGCAAGCACTCACTCGACCATTACGCCTACGGGTTACATTACTTTGTGTTCGAATCATTCACTCGACCATCACGCCTACGGGCTATATTACTTCGAGTTTGAATCATTCACTCGACCATTACGCCTACAGGCTATTTTTATTTTGAGTTTTAGCAAGCACTCACTCGACCATTACACCTACGGGCTACATTAATTCGAGTTTAAAGCACTCACTCGATCATTACGCCTACAGGCTACATTACTTCGAGTTTGAATCATTCACTCGACCATTATACCTACGGGCTACTTTTATTTCGAGTTCGAGCAAGCACTCGACCATTACGCGTACGGGCTATATTACTTCGAGTTCGGATCATTCACTCGACTACTAAGCTTAAGGGCTACATCACTTCAAGTTTGAGTAAGCGCTCACTCGGTTACAAAGGCTACGAAGTCCATATTTGATCAAGTTGCCTAAATCCTTGTGAAAATATTTATAAGGTGTAAATAAAATCTTCACAAGACAGGAAACAGAACAGAAGCAAGTCGGCAAAAAAGGGATATTATTATATACAAAATTGTTTACGTAATTGATTACAACATAAAAATTGAGGACTAAGCTTCTTGGTTATCCCCAGGAACGGTCTCTTCTATATTGGGCTCCCCCCATTTTCGGACCCACTCTTACTCCCATCATCATCATCGTTATCATCATCATCGTCATCGGAAACCAAGGCTTCAGCTTCGGCTTCGAGTTCTTTGGCCCTTTTAATCGCTTCAGCGAGGTCGAAACCTCGAGCATGGATCTCCTCAAGGGTCTCCCTCCGAGATCGGCACTTAGCAAGTTCAATGACCCAATGCGCTCGAGTATCGGCGGTCTCGGTTGCCTCTCTTGCTTGGACCTGGGCAGCTTCAGCATCGGCCCGATTGACGGCCATGAGTGCATCCACATCAGCTTTTGCCTTTTCGGCGTCAGATTCGGCCTTTGCAAGTTCAGAGGCTAACCGAGCCTCGAGCTCCTCTATTCTTCTCGTTTGGACCAAGCTTTTCTTCTTTATTTTTTCGAGTTGGTTTTCTGCCGATGGCAATTGGGCTCGAGCAGTTTCTTTCTCTGCAGCAAAGCGGTCCATTCCTTCTTTCCACTCCAAAGACTCCGCTTTTATCACATCGACTTCTTTACGGAGTTTTTTGATCATTTCAATTTTCTGCTGCAGCTGTGAGACCGAAAAATTAGCCATCGTTCCGATATCGAGCCCATAGGATTTTAAAAGTATTATTACCTGCTCGGACAGATCGATCTGATCTTGGTAAGCCTTGGCCAACTCAGCTTGAAGGTCTTTTATTTCTTCCCCCCTTTGGCCTAAGAGAAGTTTTAGGGAGTTCTTCTCCTCCGTAACCCGTTGAAGCTTGGCCTCGTATCGACGTAGCTCGGTTCGGGACCGAGAACATGATTCTCAATGAACTGCCGCAGCCTTCAAAGAAAGAAGGAACAAAGTCAGGAAAGAAAAGCAAACATAAAGGTAACGCCATATAATTTAAGGCTTACCTGATTTAAATCCTGCTGCACTCCGTGAAAAAGGTCGGATGTATCACTTGTACCGGTAGTGTCTTCGACACCGATAAATAGTTCACGAAAAGGATCCTCTCCATCATGAGGCCTATCTAATTCGAGGCCCCCCAAAGCTTGGGCTTCCCGAATTACCCCTACAGAAAAAGTAGGAAAGGTGGGCGAGTCTTTGATTGCTACTGCCCCAAATGAATCACCTGGGGCATTCTCTTGGGTTCGAAAAGATTCGGGAAGAGCCCCTTCAGGATTATCCCCCATCCGTCGGCTAAGATGGGAAGCATCTTCAATTTCCAGCAACTCGGGGTCTCTGCCCGAATCTCTCTATGATATATCCTCAGTTCGAGGCAGATCCTTATGAACCACCATTGATCCAACCGCCTGTGGAATGTCGGTGGTCTTTTTTATTCGGGCTGCCAGCGCAGACCCATCGTTCTCTTCTTCTTTTTCTTCTTCATCCCTTAGACGCATAACTGATTCCACGGTCAAAGGAATGATATTCTTGTTTGGCTTACCAGCCGTCTTCTTCTTCGGTTTTTGATCATCGAGGACGGGGGATCTTTTCCCCTTATTATCTTTCACTGGCTTTGGGACATAGGCCAAAGCCTCTTCCTCGATGGATGAGGTCCTCAAAACTGCATCTTTGCCCATATATGCATACGGAAAATTTTATTGAAGTGTGTGAAAGGTATTCAGATTACCAAAAGATACGAGAAAGGTGCTCACCATGATTTTTTGCCTCCCATCGGCCCTTTGACAAGTCGCGCCATGAGCGCTCGGCGTATGAGGAGGTCGAAATCAAATCACGTACCCAGTTCTTGAGATCGGACACTGCGCCGGGTATCCAAGGAACCGCTGCACCACAAAAGGGGAATATTGATAATAAAAGAAATGAAAGAACAAAATAATAGGAGATAACAACAGAATTACACTTACGCTTCATGTTTCACTCCTCGGGAAAAGGCATCCTCTCGGTCGGAATCAGGTCCGAAGTCCTTACTCGAACGAACCTGCCCATCCAGCCTCGATCCTTATCCTCATCTATACTCGAGAACGGAGCCTTAGTAGCTCGATGTTGGAGTTTTATTAACCCTCCTCGAAAAAGGCGAGGATGGTATAATCGGATAAGATGATCGATAGTGAAAGGCATCCCCTCGATTTTACTCACAAAATATCGGATCAAAATAACGATCCGCCAAAAGGAAGGATGTATCTGGCCTAGCGTTATTAGGTATTTACGACAAAAGTCTATGATAACAGGGTCGAGGGCACCTAACGTGAAAGGGTAAGTATATACGCTTAAGAACCCTCTCACGTGAGTAGTAATGTCCTCTTCGGGAGACGACACTACCACTTCTTTGTTCTCCCAGTTACAATATTTTTTTATTCCTCTTGATGTGCTCCCGGGTTATCGAACAAATATATCTCGATACGGGCTCACATCGGCCAGGAACCGGTGAACCTTTATCGAGTTTAAAATTGGAGGTAAAAACACATGCCGCCGGAACACACTTCTCAGGACGTGGATCCATCGGTGTTTTGTCGGTGACAGATTGGAAAGAAGAAGCTTTTTCCTTTTAGGGGATGGTTTTTGATATCTTCACCATTTTGATTTAAAGAAGGTGACAAAGATTTGGTAATTTAGAAGAAGAATTTTGCAAAGAAGAATCACAGATTGCGAATGAGCTCAGAGAATACGAAAAAGAACTTGAGAAATTTGGAAGACTGAAGATGTAAAAGTGGTAAATGATAAAAGGAAGGGCTATTTATAGGTTAAAATAATGGTGGTTCAGTATCAGCGGTGGCCGACCACCGTCTGACATACATTAAATGCCTTGAAAGACTAAATCTACGGGACAGCCATCACGTGCGTCATGGTCGAGCCCAATGTAAATGTTAGCTTTTAATCCGATCGAGCCGTTAAAAAATCATATCGTTTCTCACCACATCCTTTCCGAGAAACGAGGGGACTATCTGTATGCGGTCGAAATAGATTTCAGTCTTCATACGATTGATCGAGGTCAAAACATAATGGATCGAAATAAGGCTCTGTGATGGGTTCCGAAGATGGAACAAACAAGCTTCGAGTCCGAGGGACCGATCAACGTCGAGCTCGATATCATTATCAAGCTCGAATCCAAATCGAACTATGATGCGAAGAAAAGTTATCGAACTTATGATTCAGAGACCGACCCACATCGTCTCCGAATCAATTCAGGGATCCGAGTCAGAATCAAGCTCAAGTCAAGACCGAAAACTCGAGTCAATATCGAGCTCATAGGCAAGAGCCATTGCAATCCCACTAGAGGAGAGAATCTTGGCAGGAATTGTGGAAAAACTGATTTATCATGGGTCTCCCACTATGTATTTTTAATTATATATAAAGTAAGATCCCTCTACTATAAAGGGGATGATTATCATTTCTGTAAGGACCAAGTTTTTGCTTATATTGTAATTCAAGCACCATATTCTCCTACAGTGAATAATTGTTCTTTCAAGCTTCATAAGTTGATTCAACTTATTTAGTCCTAGCAATCATCTTCCTTACAACCTTGTCTATTTTGCATTCTTATCAATCCATACTTGATTTTTCTATTCATCCTTACGATTTATATTAAGCTATACCATATATCCTTAGAACTACGCACAAATTTCTATTCACATTTTTCATTATTTTGTTCTTTGGTCAAAGAAAAGGTATACTTAAGTTTCTGGACGCCTTACATTGTGGTGGAGTGGTAAGTATTCTTTCATCCTTAACCAGAGGTGTCGGGTTCGAGCCCTGTGTATGGAGTCGCCTTTGTTAGGGAGCACTTTACCCCCAAATATGGGACTTTTCGGCGCAAATCCGAATTTAGCCGGGTCCCAATGCGGGTACTAGACACCATGTGAGAAACAAACAAAAAAAGAAGGCCAAATACCTATATGACTCCTTAAACTTGGTTCTAGTTTCCATTTTAATAGCTCAATTTAAGCCAATACCGATTAAACACTCCAACTCCAATAATAGTATGTCTATTAAACACCTCATATAATATGCTTAAGTAAGTCCAGCCGCGTGAACTGGATGTACAATGACATGGCAAAATGCACGAAGCCCAAAATACCACATGGCTTTTGAATTTAAAAAAGACTTTAGAGAAAATAAAAAACCAAAACAAAACAAAAGGAAAAAAACAAGAAAACTAAATAACTTCCACAAACCCATTACAACCCGGTCTCCGGCCATAACCTTCAATACTCCACCAACATCATCTTCCAAGAAAGCTAGATATGTAACATCTTCCTCTTGCCAGACCCACCTTAATCTTCCCTTCCCCTGGCACACACAACTATCAGATCCTCCTACTAGTACAATCAATAACTATTTTTCAATCTAACCATAAACGGATAATAGAAAAATGAGGAATAAATTGAAAATTGGTAAGCAGAAATGTTATTATCTTCAATAAAGAAGTTCTGAGCCAGATCTTACGAAGAAGGCCACAAGGATTATGAAAAAGAAGGGATGATAATTGTGAAAATTAAAGAAAATGGCAGTTAAATTTTTAGAACTCGCCGAAATTTTCATTACCGATGAACACTGATTTGGTTGTCGATGTTATGTTCATGTAATCCCTGGGCAGTTTTTTTCTAGTATATATGTTATTTTTTTATTCGATTAAAAAATTATAATTGATTAGTGGATAATTTAATGAGTAAGGGTGGTAGCAGTGATGGTAGGGAGAGAACACGGTGAAGGAGAAGACTGAGTTGTGGCGCAGAGATGAGGACCAGGGGGAAGAGAAAGCTGGGTTGGTGGCAGCAAGATGAGGAAAGAGAGAGAAAGAGAAGATGTGATTTTTTTGTTGTTGGAAAAATAGGAAAAATTTAATTTGAGACCAATTTACGCGCGCGCGTGAGAGGTGAAGAACACGGGTTTTGCCACATCAGGGGTTGTGTTTAATAGACATACTATTATTGGAGTTGGAGTGTTCAATCGGCATTGGCTTAAATTGAGGTATTAAAATGAAAATTGGAACCAAGTTTAAGGGGCCGTATAGGTATTTGACCAAAAAAGAAAATATCAGGGCGTCTTCTTTATTTTCTCGAGTTTCCTACTTGTTGTTAAAGAAGTGAGCTGCTTGTGGGAGCGGTAAGAAATTAAAGTACAACACCAACAAATAACAAATTCAATGTAATGAGATATGGGAATCACGTATGCGGACTTAACGGTTAAAAAGTCATCACAAATTTTACTATCCAATATATTTCAATGGACAATCCAAAATGTTGGGGCTGTGGGGAAGCATGAAAATTTCTTCACAGTGGTTATTTCTTTGCCAAGATCACAGGTTAAAGCTTTTTTGAAGAGTGATCAACAAATTAAGTTTGACAAATTTCAGAATTAGATAAAAAAAAAAAAAAAGAAGAAGGGACAGTTTACTTTTGCGCATTAACTTCAGTTTTGCATACTATCTTGTTTTGTTCGTTTAATTGTCTCTAATTTCGTACTAGTGAAGTATACTAGATAAGAAAAGAATGAGTCTTTTTATAAAGTTCTGACCGACTTCCAGAACATTCAATCCAAACTAGACAATTTGTGGCTGACGAAATAATTTGTGAGTCATGACTCAAATTTCAGTTGCCACGTTATGAAGAAGACAAAGCCTCGAATACTAAGCAAAGGGGGCCAACGTCGGCAAAAAATCAAGCTATAGCCATTAATGTTAATACAGCTGTTTTATTTGTTAAATCCAAAAATCAATCAACACATCAACATAAATCACTGTCATTAGTGGTCAAACAGTTGTTTATTTGCAAAATCCGACGACAAAAACAGTTTGCGTGGTTGAGAATTAAAGGACATTTTCCTGGTAATCGCCATAATTAACCAAAAGTCTAACCATCGATCTGTTAATTAATTACGATTTAATTTGATTCGGTTCAATAATTAATATTCGCATTTTTAAAACCTATAATAAGGAAGTCTTTCATTTGTGTAGCTTCAAACTCATTCAAATTATCTAGTGTGACCAAACAACATAAACAACTCTTGAAGATTTGTCTTCAACTTCTTCCCTTTTTTTTCCAGATAAAAGCATGGCAAATACTTCGACTTGCTTCCTTCTCGTTGCTGCTTTCTTTCTAGGTAATAACTACACACACATTTACAACACATGATTTTTCCGTTGTCGGTAAGTACTTTCTAGCCATACACAAGTAATTTCCTGTGTTTGATTTGCCGTAAAGACGAAAGGAGAAGGATAAGGATCTTCGCCAGTTGATCCCTCTTGTTCCTGTTTATCTCCTTTGTGTCCGAAACAATTATTATTTTTATATTTCTTTCTTTCCTCGCTTTACCTTTTCCTCAGAAATACAAAATCAAGAAAATCAAATCAAAACTTAAGACTAAAATCTTTCTATTGTTTGTTTTGGATCCACAAATTAATCTTATGGATCCGCAACTGTATCAGAATTTGAAAAAGAAATTGATCGTGACTTTGAACTTGACCGTTCTTAATTGAGATGAAAGGAGAGTTTGTTAACCTCACTAGGGAAAAGGAAGTTTTTCTATTTATAACGATACTTCCTAATTGTTAATTGAATGAAGATGTAATGGCACATATCTTTCTGGCCAAGGAATTCAAAACTTTTTTCTGCTACATAAATCCATTTTTCATTTCATCCGAAAAAGTTTATATTAGAACAGGTGCAGAAACTTGGTGAATGCTTTACATTAAAACTTCAACAAGAAACATCTAGTCAAAGCTAGAACTCACTGGCATCAATAGAGCTTCAATCAGTGGCGGAAACGGCGGAAACGAGCACACGAAGAAGCTAAGGGGATTCAATCGTTTAATATATATACATGAAAAAAATTGACTTTATATACAAAATAAATAAATTTTCAGCGAAAGGGGTTCGGCTGAACCACTTCTGCCCACCTAGCTCGCCCCTGGCTACAATGTAACTAGCCTTTAATTCCATGGTGATAATTTGCCCTAAAGGAAAGATTAACTATTGTTTTTATACTGTTTTTTTTATATTTTATTCTTCATGCAGTTGGAACGATGATACCATCGGCACTATTGGCACAAACATGCTACCAAATACACCCAGAAATACTGTGCGACCAAGGCAAAGTTGAACCAGAATGCTTGCCCTTTTGCAAGAACAAATTTGGCGACTCTGGTAGTGGACAATGCATTGAAAACGTTGGTTTTGTTGGTCCTTTTTGTGCTTGTGATTATCCTTGCTAGCTACCCTCCCTTCACTTTCCTTCTTCCAATAAACCTCTATTAATTACATCCCGCTTTAGCAAGCTAGAAGGAATTAATATATAAAGTATTGCAGTTATTACATGTAGTTTTCATTTAAATCATGACATGTAATTATATATCATTTAGGTGATCTGGTGTAAAAAATTGTTTACAAGCTTAATTCTTCTGATACATGAGTAATTAATACTCTCTCCGATCCACAATAAGTGACCAATTTGCCTTTTTATTTTTGTCCAAAATAAGTGTCCATTTATATAATCAAGAAAAAATTCAATTTGTTTTTTCAAAATTACTCTTATGTACGTATCCCTAAAAAGTCTTTTACTCCTCACATTAACTATGTCACAACATTTAATTAAGGGTAGTTTAGTCACACTAATTATTTTTGTCTAGAATTTTATATTTCCTTAATGGATATGTACAAGACAAATTGGTCACTTATTGTGGACATGGAGTACTTTATTTGCACTCCGGTTGTCTTGTTATTTGGACTCCGGTTGTCTTGATAAAACTACATCTTGTTTTTACGTATGACATTGTTGGAAATAGCCTGAGACTTTTTAACTATAGATATAGTTATAAACCCTAGAAAATCCTTTGAAATAAGATTATTTCTACTGCTTACCTGTTACAACAATAAATTCTTTTTTACACTAATAATGTATTTATTTCTTTTTTTATTAAATTAATAACATCATTCTTAGGTCCATTTTTCGGTAACGTCCAGCAGTTACCAGTGACCACTAAAGAATTGTGATTTTGCTCCAATCCTGACTCATCCATCCCCTCAGTTAAAATCAATGTATTACACAAAGTGATCAAGAACATAAGGCTACTACATTTTTTTTCTTAAAATTTGCTTTTAAATTACTTTATTAGAATGACCAAGCCTTAATCAAATTACAACTTTAGTTTATACAAAGCAAGGAGTTTCTATAATCATATAATACTGATTTACTAGTTGTGTTTGCATATTTAGACTATTTCACCACATAACAACTACAGAGTATCTCCCATTAACACATAAGTATTGGGTAACTCCTCCTGCCAAAACTTAAATAATAGAAACTTAGAAACCTCAACTCCAAGGTTTACAAATATTTTATTGACCACTAGGTTATATTGTTGGGTGCATATAAAAGAACAATAGTTTATTAACTACTTCTATCATTAACGCATGGATAGTTCATGAATAGTCAATTTCGAGCCAATATGTAAATGACAAGACGCGATTAACTGTTTAATAATCTTATATGAAACCAAACAAGGAATCCAATGGGAACTGAAATTTGTTAGCCGACTGTTTTTCGTTTAATTCTATTACCCATGAAAGGGAAGAAAAAGAATTTTTAAATTACAGATCTTTTCCCTTTCTAATAAAATTTGCACCTACTACTTTCTGCATAATTCCAATTTCAAGTGGGAAACCGGAATGGAAAAAGTAACTGGATTTGCAAATAAGATGGCCATAATAGTGCCAAACGGGAACAAGAAATAAATAATTATTAATGAGTTAAAAGATTAGTCTCTTCGGGAACATCTGATAATAAAAGTGAAAAAAAAAAATTAAATTAAGCGCCGTGCAATTTAAAATAAGAATGAATGATTTTATTGAATTTTGAAGTTACATATATCCAGCAGGGGAAAAGAAATTAATGAAGTATTTAGCAGAAATACAATTCCACTGCTTTGTTTTCTTCAGCCATATCTGCTTAACTCTTGTATCTTTTTGGTCCTCTACCTCAAGCCTTGAATTTTGGGAATTGAGCTGCAAAAGTACAACAAAATCAATTAAAAGATGGAACAAGATCAGCTAATCAAGAAAAACCAAGCATATTGAGAAAATCAATATCGGTTAGAACATTCATTGTGCAGTCAGCATACTATCCAAACAAAATTTATATGACTAAATTTAGAGTTTTAAGAATGTTTAATTTTTTAAAAATTCTTCAAATAATAATACTTTCTCCATTCCCAAATATCAGTCATCTTGAAAAACTGAATTTGTTTCCAAAAATTTGACGTTTTAGAAAACAAGAAATCGTCAATTACTTCTTTTTTCCAAATCCACCTCAGTACTGCTCTACTTACTTGTTTGGATGGTTGTTATGTGTCGTTTCATAATGTATCGTATAATATTGTATTGTATAGTATTGTACTGTATCATTTTGATGTATACAATGTTTGAAAAAATTGTATTGTTTGCCGTGTTTTCATGATGTCACACACCAACAATAGAAAGAATAAACTTGCAATATTACAGATAAAAAGTAAGATACGAGGTAGAATTATATATTATATAAAAAGGTGGGGTAAATGATAAAAAATAATTATTTAAGAATAAAGAAGGTCAAGATGAGAAGAAAAAAAAAAGGTAACGACGCGATCACACTAAATCGGTCGTTCCATAAAGTGGCACTTTTCATTGTTCCTTAACGACGGATTTAACGATACGATACAATAAAATTTAAGTAACGATCAAAACAAATATTGTATTTAACGTAACAATACGATATAAAAAGTAGTTTAAACAAATACTCATATTGATTAAGGCGATTAAATATCATTCTCAGGGTTTGTAAAAATTTTAAAAGACAAATAATATGAATCGAAGATATACCTCTGATCTCCTTCATTGAACACTCAGTATCACATTTCATCTCACAATAGGTATAACCATGGCCTTGTTGAGAGCATTCCTGGTGACAAGTGTTATAGCAATCTTTGAACTCTTCTTCAGTGGCTTCAGCCTTAGGGACATTAGACACAGCTGTTAGTACAACCATGCACATGAGAAACACTGCAACAAGCTTTTTTGCCTCCATTTTTATATTTTTCTTTTTTCTTGTTGTATGCTTTGTTTTTTTTAGTTTTTTATTGCTTGTGGTTTTACAGTGTTTCCTTTGGACGATTTGGTAATGGTCATGGCTTTGGCTATTTATAGGGAATTTTGTTGGAGAATAAACTTTAAAGTAGGCAATAGTTTGTGGATTTCCTGTGTTGTAGGACATCTGTTAGCTTTGCTTAAATTATGGTTACCCACTGATCGATCGAATGGTCGTGAGACTCGTTACACATAGTTTTATTGGCTAAATCAAGATGTGTTCTTCACAGGGGCGGACCTACATTAGGAGTAGGGGTCACCGGAACCTGTTGGCCTCGGCATAAATCACAGTATATTTTATTTTGTGTATATAGGTATATACCTAACTTACACAAAATCACAGAAGACTGCATGGTAAAGCTGGTTGAATGCACCTACCTGCTTACTTGCTCTGGATTGAAACCCCAACTCATGCTTTTAGTCTTTCCTTTTACAACTGATTTCATTGATTGTTTTACTTAGTAGTCTATTGATTAATTTTTTTATTTTATCTTTTTTAAATTCAATTATCATGGAATACTTGTACATAATAATCAACTTAATTAATATTATTCTTTTTCAAATCCCTCACTCAAAATCAAAAGCTCCAAATCGTAGCTCCTATCTCTACAAATAAAAAATTATCAACCCTTCGGTCATGACCCGACACATCATCATGCCACGTAGGTGCCATTTGGCATATATTAATGCCATATGGAAGCTTACATATGAAATAGATTAGCACATGTGGGAAGGTTCTAGAAAAATATGAAGATTTCTCATGAAAGACCTTAGAACCCTATGAAATTGTTAGGAAATTCCTTAGAAGATTCTAGCTATGTAGAATATTCTAGAGAAGGGACTTACTTATAAATAATAAGGGTCTTGTGTAATAATTATTATTTACTCACTAGCCCCTATGAAACTAGTATATAAAGGGGTTATTCATTTGTAACTCATCAAGCAAAACAATCAAGTTTTCTCTAATACAAAAGCTTCCTTTGGCAATTCTCCTGTGTTCTAACATTCCTTTAGCGAACTTTAGTGTAGTAAGGCTGACTTGGTATAGCAAGAACGTGAGCAAGCTGTGCAAGATCGTGAGCAGATTGTCAAGTGCCGCACGTGTACTTAGTTGAAGACTAAGGACATGACACTTCTTTCTCCCATCAACAATCACTTTGTCTCGATCACTTCGACAAAGTAGCAGCATCTATCGATTCCGATGAGAGCGACTGAGAATTTATACTTTAGTAATAAGTTATCATAATCGTTAAGTTTTTAAAGAGCTGCACGCCGTAATTTATCGCTAGCAATTGGCATATTTAAAGACAATGTGCCCCCGTTGCACTCAAATTTTGAGTCCGCCTCTAGTTGTTTACCACCGAATTGAACCACTATTAGTAAACATATGTAGACTTGAAAGAAGGGGTGGAGCTAGCATGGAAAATACAGGTTCAATAAAATTTAGTAACTTTGTCATATATCTATTGATAAATCCATTGAATATGTACATGCAATAAACTTCAGAATTCATAAATTTCAAATTCATAACCCATAAGCTTCAAATCATGGATCTCCGCTTAAAAGTTGCTTCCATGGTTTATAAGGATCGGATAATAATTAACTAGAGTAGCAATTACTACTTTAACAAGATTTTTTACACTATAAGTACATTTTAACATGTTATAGTAACTAACTAAACTTATTTTTCAATGTTACTAATCCCAGAACTAATTAGAGATAAAGAAAAGTGAATTGCTTCTGACACCACAAGTATATGCTTATTATATAAGTATATCATGTATAACAAGCATTATGTTTTAACATAATCAACAGTTTGCGCAACAAAATAAGTTGGTGATATTTTTGTTCCTTATTTTTTTCTTTTCAAAGTACTAATAAGCTAAAAGTGCACGTGGGTAAAATGTAACAAGAGGTATGAAAAACAAACCAAAATGTTTAGGGGTCGTTTGGTAGGAGGTATTAGAAAAAATAATGCAAACATTAGCTTTGTGCATTACTAATACCTTGTTTGATACATTTTTTCAACCTATGTATAACTAATACTTGCATTAGTTATACATCATACTTGATATTAGCCTATGTATAAGTAATGCATAGAAAACCATGACATTAGTAATACCAAGGCTATTAATGCATGCATTAGTATGGTTAAAGACAAAATTGTCCTTAAAGTCCCTTAAAGCTAGAGAATATGAAGGGCATTTTTGTAAACAACTATTTTTCTTAAAAATTATGCAATGCATTATAATTTTTAATACACCACACCAAACAGTTTATAAGAAATAATATCTGCATAATTAATGCTTGCATTACTAACTCATGCATTACTAATACATTGTGTTCTGCAATATTCTTATACACCCTACCAAATGACCCCTAAGAGTCATACGTCTTTGCATTTACATTGTATAGTTTTCTTATACATCATCACGTTAAATTGATATGCAATAACAAGTACTCCATTCTTTATAGAAGGCTGAATTGACCGGTAACTTTGAAAAATAAAATAATAACCTTCTATAATCAATTAGATTACCCAATAGTAGAAAAAGATATTCACCGTGTACATATATAAATATAAAAGTTAAATCCAAGAATGACGTGCTGAAGAAAGTCATGTACTTAATGTGGTCGTACACGCAACGATAAATATTTGTTAACGAACTTTTCCTATATCGAAGACAATCAAAACCTTTTCAAACAAATAATACTCCAAAGGGAAGATCACCTAATTAGGTAAACAGTTGTAAAGGAGATAGATATAAACTGTATTCTTTATTGAGGATTAGTTATGAAATAAAGCCTTCCTCAGAGTTGCTAACCATTCATCATTAGTAATTAGTTTAATAGTTGGCCAACAAAACTACCTATCTTTTCTTGTTCTTTTGTGCTGAAACTTGCGTATATAACTCCCAAAGCCCTGTTCTTTCTCTGCACTCAAAACTGACCCAAAAAACTACAACCACATTTCTTTTCGTTTTCTCTTTTCTGAAAATCAATTTTATCCCAAAAGAAAAATGACATCCAAAATCAATGTGATGGCTCTAGTTATTATTCTTGTGGCCTTTTTTGGTACTGGAGCTTTAGCTCAATCAAGTTGCATGACTACACTTGTAAGCTTGTCCCCTTGTTTGAATTATGTTAGTGGAAATTCATCAACACCATCTTCATCTTGCTGCACTGCACTATCTAGTGTTGTCCAGTCCAATCCTCAATGCCTTTGCGTTTTGGTTAATGGTGGTGGTTCTAATCTTGGCATTGCCATTAATCAAACTCTTGCTCTTGCATTACCTAGTGCTTGTAATCTACAAACTCCTCCAGTGAGCCAATGCAATGGTAAGATAAAATCTATAATTTTTCATACTACTAGCATTGACATTGTAAATAATAAGTGAAATTAATAACCTAGAAAATAAGGCAGCTAACCTGGTAAAATAGGTTAAGATATACTGATACGGTAAAGATTCTTTACGTGTCAGTGCGTATAAGGTAAGTACTTGAACAATTATTATATTCAAATGAACTAACTGCTTGTTCTGTGCATACATTAAGCAGCTGCAAATGGACCAACTGCTTCAGCTGCAGTACCAGCAAGTTCTCCTACAGGTTCCACTACCCCATCTGATTCCTCAAATGAACTTCCAACAACTCCATCAGGATCAGGCTCCACTGTTCCAACAGGTAAATCCGAAGGATTTCACTTATATTCACTTACAGTAGCAACATATTCGTACATCAGTATGTTGTAACATGTTATAGTTGGTTGTATTATCTACATGATTTACTAGGTTACTAGTCCCTCTACATTGACGTCGGTGTATATTATTTAAAACTCAAATGCCAATGCTTCCATTGATGCAGGTGCTACAGGTTCTAAAACAGTTCCTTCAACACCTGGATCATCATCGGCAGAAAACAACTCAAAAATTTCAATCAGTTTAGTTGGATTCCTACTCTTTACTGCATCATTTGCTTCCACCTTCAGGGGATTCTGAGTTTTTGGAGCATCATGGGAGCTTGAGAAAAAAGTCATTTTTATGCCAATGTTGTATTGATAGAACAGTGTTACTGTTATTCTTTTGGTTTCTCTGTTTTTAGTAGGAGTGTCACACTGGTTGTATTTAGCTATTTATTGTTGCTTATTTGATTAATATATTCAGGAGGGCTCTTTGTTACTTGTTTCGAGTTAATAATATTTTTTCATCACATAAACAGACATTTGTTCGTTTTCCCTTCATTTATCGTTGCAAAATGTGGCTTCAGCCTTCATATATATAATTCAATTCAATATTGGAAGAACATCACCTTTCAAGATTTTCAAACACTATTATCCAAAAGGATAATCAGTTCATTTAATGGCGGGATAGCAATATACTCCTATAACTTGTGCGGTGAATGAACAAATTATATTACTTACAGAATGTGAACTAAAAATACAAAAATCTAGATCATGATCTAGAAGGGGAGCCTTGGAGCAACGATAAAGTTGTCTTCATGCGACCTATAGGTCACGGGTTCGAGCGTGGAAGTAACTATTAATACTTGTATTAGGGTATGATGTTTACATCACATCCTTTGAGGTGCATCCCTTTCCCGAATCATGCGTGAATGTTATTACTAAATTATGCTATTCATATATTTTCGACATCATGATACTACAATTCTTGATTATGTTTTGTTTGTCCTGAAGGTTCTATTACCAAGTGCCTTCTTTATTGTTCATGTTCTGTTTTGGTTCTACACTTACTTTTGAATATTGACCTTTGCCTCTCAATTCAAATGTGGGCGGCACACAAGTGAATATTGGTTTTCTTTATCACCGGCCATGCATATATATAGGCTCCCGAAGAGAGAGAGAATCTGCCGACCTATCCAATTTGACTAATAGCCTGTTTGATCAAGCATTAAAAATCATCTTATTTTGAGAAGTACTTTTTTTTAAAATATTTTTCTCAAAAGTACTTTTGATAAGAAACAGTTTCTGTTTGACTAATTAAAATATTTCTGAGTAACAATTAGTGTTTGGCCAAACTTTTAAAAACTGCATCTAAGTTTATTTTTCTCAAAAGTGTTTTTCAAAAAGGTACATTCGGAGATAAACTACTTTTTTCTGGTTCTCCAAAACTGATTTTGCTTTTTCTCAAAAATATTTTTTTTTTTCAAAAATTTGCCCAAACACTCCGACTTAGAAAAAAAAAAGTACTTTTTTGAAGAAAAAAAAGTACTTCTCGGATTGGAGAAACTTGGCCAAACAGGCTATAAGCCATTAAGTATATGAGGAAGTAGAATTTGAAGTTTATTAGTTTTGAACTTGATGCTGAACTCATAATTCGTTTAATAATTGAGTTTGTACATAAATATTTATACAGGTTTAATTAATTTTCTAATACAAATGTAAACTCTTATCAAATGTTATTGGATTCGTCCCAACCCCTACGTAATACAATAACTCTTGCATAAGTGTTTAATAATGTAGGCACCTTTCTATCCACACATTTAACGAGTTTAACCTCTACATACTGATAATGTAAAATAGTTTTACGTTATTAAATTATGTAAAAAAAAATAGTAACTAAATAGTTGTTCATAATTAGTAAGAGAGCTGTTATAATGATTATATTAATAAGCTCCTAGAATAAATTAAAATTCATTAACAATATTCTAGAAGTACTTCACATGATATATTTAAGTTAAACGCATATTTAAGTTGGATGATATAGGAGTATTATCTTTGATGGAATAAGCAACAAAGATAGCCTTTTCTACTCCTTTTATGCTATGAAAGAGAGATGAAGTAAACCAAAATTTGGCAGCTACTCTTGAAACGTGGAGGCTATAGAGTGGAAGTACTTGTCTTTTCACAAAAAGTATAGACCAACCAGAAAACCTACACCTATTAATATATAGTAGCACCTGTTGTCATTTAATAAAGTCGAATGTAGAAAGAAAATTAATAAATGCTTACTCACGGATTCGTTATAAATTAGGAAAAAGTTGGTCACCCACATAGCAACCATCTGTCTTTAATTTATTACACCATCTTTCCCTTTATAAAATATCTTTCTCCTCCTATTCTCTCTATAATAATATACTACTCAATATCAGAAACTCCTAATCACCAACCAAAAGTAAGATTTTGAGAAGAATTTCCAAGATAAAATATTCAAGAAAATGAAGATGTTAGCTAGTGCAAGTGCAATTTTAGTAGCTACGGCTCTTCTTTCATTACATGTTAGTGCTCAATCGGATTGCCAACAAGTAATCGTTGGTTTAGCCCCATGTTTGCAATACATTCGAGGAAATGTTACGACACCATCATCAGGATGTTGCACTCAACTTGCTACTATAGTGAAAAATCAGCCACAATGCTTATGTCAAGTGGTTAATGGTGGGGGTTCAAATTTAGGAATTAATGTTAATCAGACACAGGCTATGGCTCTTCCCAAAGCTTGTAATGTCCCAACACCCTCTGTTAGCCTTTGCAAAGGTAAGTTATGTTTATCCATAATATACTGCTTTTTGTTTCTCTTTTCTTTTCATTTTTTCACTTTTGTTCAAACTTGATTTATATTTTGTATAAGGACATTTTCTAGATAAATACTTTCTTGAAAGAAGTCATTTTCTAATAAATACTTTTCCAATCAAAAGGGATGAATGACTTCCCTGGGACGAAATTTGTTTTCCTTACAGCAATATAATATTAAGTTTTAAATTTATACTCCCTCCGTTTCAATTTAAGTGAACATATTTCCTTTTTAATCTGTGTCAAAAAGAATGAATTATTTCCTTATTTGAAAACAATTTACCTTTATGCAATGATGTATAGCTATACAAAATATATATGCTTTATTTTAACCCACAAGTTCAAAAGTTTTCTCTCTTTTCTTAATCTCCGTACTCGGTCAAGTGAGTTCACATAAGTTGAAAAGGATGGAGTATTAGTTACTTTCTTTATTATTATTATTATTTTTTTTTCTACGATATATTTTTTTTTTCCAAAAAATATCCACTTTCCAAAAAAATATTTTTCTTGGAAAACGACTTTTTTTCTTCCTATATGTTAGATCCTGCTTGTTTTGGACAAAGATTTTATCAACAACTATGTAAGCTTACGAAATTTTATTTTTGTATTTGTGAGTACTTTAATTAATGAGAATATTACAGTTTATGGCTCTATGCATTAGTTAATATTCAAGTCGAACAAAGCGAAGTTAGTTGACCGAATAAACCGAAACCAAAAGAAGTAGCCAAACCATATCGATTTTATTTATGTATGGTATTGATATAGCATTTTAAAAAATCGAAACGAATATCCCTACTAAACAGGCTAGATTTTTGAAGTATATAACTTGTTTTGTCTTGTCAAACATTTCAGGTACTACTCCTTCAGGTTCTCCGGGGTCTTCATCCACTCCTTCAGGTACTGATAATACGAGCAAAACTTCAATTTCTAGTAATATATACTAACAAAACTCGATCGTTGTCGAAACTCCACTATTTGGATGTTTTTTTTTTCTCTTAACATAATTAATCTTATATACTTTTGGCAGGTGGATCTAAGGGTGAGCCAAGTGGAAATTCATCAGTATACTCAGTCAAGCTGCCATACTCTCTCTTGTTTACCCTTGTAGCTATCGCGTTTTACGCCACAGTCTTCACCACCATTTGAGCTCCAGTTTTGCCTATTCTTTGCAATGGGGTTGGAGTAGTGTGGAGTTGGCACAGTTTGGATACGCATTTTAAATTTTTTGTTTACTTTGTTAGTGTGATGTATATATATATACACCTTTGTAATACACTACGCTAAAGGCTAAGGCAGAGGATTTGATGTACTTAAGTTGAATTTTGAGTTGTATTGAGAGTTGATCAAGATTGATTTGTTTCTATCCGTACTAGATAAAGCTATTCTTTTTATGAGCTACTTGACTACTTCTAGACTTCTAAGGTGGAAAATGCAGGTCGATCCAGTTTGAACTGGTTTTTATTTATTTTGTCCACAAAAGTTTCTCAACTAAGAGTTACTATATGTTTGTATTTCACAGATAATCATATATGCAACTGAATACAAGAAGATATGAGAAAGAGAAAGGGATTTTTAACCATGGAGCTGAATCCACCAATTTTTCCCAATTATTTGTAAATAACTGCTGCTGAAGAGTTATCAATATTTCATTTTTCGGTTATCAAAAATAACATTAACCCTTCTTACAATGTTCATCAATGATGCTTCATATGCAATGGAGCGGTTCTATTAACATTAATTAGGAATAAGAATAGTTTAACATAAAAGGGTTAAGGACCTGTGTGCTTCCTAACGAAAAAACAAGCTTTTCCAGTGTCTGAATCATGGTGTCTAGGCAAATTCCAAAACCAATATTCCCAGATCTAAAGCATTTTCTTTAAAATGTCATAGAAGACGACCTTACCCAAATGTATAAATGTTATTTCTTTATTCCACGTCCAAATTGATATACTCCTTCACCCAAATGCAACTTACTTTATCCTCGAGTATCCACGGGTCTAAAATTAAACTCCTGCGGTAGTAAGCCACGTCTGGCAGGCAAAGCATTCCTTTCAAATCCATCATAGGTTGGAAAGATCCTTAAAAGATGATGGGAATTCCTTAGTTGAATTAAGAAATCCAAACCCAACATTTGTATGTACATTTAAAACAGTAGGTGAACATCTCACATGGATAGTCAAGATTTCAAAGGTCTTGTATTTTCATATATTATTGATTTCTGATTATAAACCCTAATGTGTTCCTGAAAGTCGAATAAAAAATAGAGCAACACTTCTATGTAATTATAAGAGTGTCAATCCTATCACTTACAAGTGCCTTCAATTCTATAAGTTGTTGCTGCAACTGTTGATTTGCTAGCTGTAATTCATGTATTGCTTTTTCTCTTTCTTGGACTATTTGGTCTTTTAGATCAAGCCTCCTGGCACAGCCCCCAACGGGATTAGCGTCATATATCAATGCCTCTCGAATCTTGTTTTCAAATAGTTCTGGCGATTGTGCATTTGTTGTAGTCCTAAGCCATCTGTTGATTGCTATTTTAGTAAACACCTTACAAACGATGGCGTATTCTTGTTTCCTATGTGCAAGAAAAATGTGTGTTAACGGGCACCCTGGGCAATCTCTATTCCCTTCATGTAAACATGCTCCACATACTAGGACGTTTTCTTGATTTGCCTGCCATAAAAGGGTTAAAAGATTTTGACTGACTGATAGGAAGAGTGATTATATCAGAGTCGCTGAATGTGACTGATTTGACAAGACGAATTTGAGAGTCTGCGGATAAAAGTGACTAGACTAGGAAGAGTTGCAGACCGATTTGTCAGGGGAAGGGTTACATATAAAAGTAACTAGACTGGCTGATTTACTACTTATTTGTTCGTTTTTTCTTGACCCACGTAAGTCATGCAACATCGCAAAGTATTGTATTACCTCCTATTGGATTGTCGTTTCCGATCACGTTTAACCTATTTTATAAAATTAACCTTTAATGCAATAATTAAATTACAATAATAATATGTAAGTTACACTATTCGCACAACAAAAACAAATATGTAAATATTAGTGAAATCAACTAATTTTTTAGTTGATTGCTTTATAAGAGATGCGTAAGTAGATTTTCTTCTAATACAATAATAATATGTTGATAATTTTAACAGAACGTTAACATTTTGATTGAAAGCTTTCGTTTAAGATAATATCATTCATTATCATTATTATTTAGTTTTTTCAAAAAAATAATTATCTTTCAATATAAAATATTTTTTATTTCTCAATCATTCTAAAATTTTATATTTAAATTTCAAATTTTATCCTTAATGCATGCTATTCTCATATTTTATAAATATAAATATACAAAATAAATAAACTTAAAATTGCCAAGTGACTTTTTATTAACTTATCACTTGACTATATATATATATATATATATATATATATATATATATATATATATATAAAATTAAATTAAGTCCTAAATCATATCACATTATGTCTAAATCCTAATGGCTAATTATGGATTACAATACTAGCTATGATTGATTATTAAATCGATAAAATAGGTTAAACGCGATCAGAAACGACAATTCAATAGGAGGTAATACAATACTTTGCAACGTTGCATGACTTACGTGGGTCAAGAAAAAACGAACAAATAAGTAGTAAATCAGCCAATCTAATCACTTTTATCTGTAACCCTTTCCTTGTCAAATCAGTCTGCAACTCTTCCTAGTCTAGTCACTTTTATCTGCAGATTCTCAAACTCAAATTCGTCCCGTCAAATCAGTCATATCAGTCGCATTCTCTAACACGATCACTCTTCCTATCAGTCAGTCATAACTAGTATTGTAAGATTTAATAATCAGTCATTGTTGCAACTCTTCCTAGTCTGGTCACTTTTATCTGCAGACTCTTAAAATCAAATTCCTCCCGTCAAATCAGTCATATCAGTCGCATTCAACGACTATGATACAATCACTCTTCCTATCAATCAGTGAACATACTTTTAACCCTTTTATGGCAAATCAAGAAAACACCCCAATATGTAGAGCATGTTTACACGAAGGGAATCGAGATTGCCCAAGGTACCGGTTAACATATATTTTTCATGCACATAGGAGACAAGATTACGCCATCGTTTGTAGGGTGTTTACTAAAATAGCAATCAGCAGATGGCTTAAGACTACAGCAGACGCACAATTGCCAGAACTATTTAAAAACAAGAGTCGAGAGGCATTGATATATGACGATGATCCCCTTGGGGGCTGTGCCAGGAGGCTTGATCTAAAAGACCAAATAGTCCAAGAAAGAGAACATGTGATACTTGTCTTAAGCAATCAGCAGATGGCTTAAGACTACAGCAGACGCACAATTGCCAGAACTATTTAAAAACAAGAGTCGAGAGGCATTGATATATGACGATGATCCCCTTGGGGGCTGTGCCAGGAGGCTTGATCTAAAAGACCAAATAGTCCAAGAAAGAGAACATGTGATACTTGAATTACAGATAGCAAATCAACATTTGCAGCAACTTATAGAATTGCAACATTTGTAAGTGATAGGATTGACGCTCTTGTAATTACATAGAAGTGTAGCTCTATTTTTTATTCTACTTTCAAGAACTAATTAGGGTTTATAATCAGAAATCAATGATATATGAAAATCTCAAAATACAAGACCTTTGAAATCTTGACTATCCCTGCAAATAATTTAAAAAAAAAAATCAAGATTATCCTAGAAAAAGGGACTAAGTTTTGGATCTTTATGGTTATAACTATCCTTGGGAAAAGGACCAAGTTCAATATAGTTAACAAGACCAAGTCCTCTGCCAGCCTTAGAGTGAATCAAGATTGATTTGTTTCTATCCGTAATAGATAAAAAGCTATTCTTTTTATGAGCTACTTGCCTATTTCTGGTGTATATTCTATATGCTTTCAATCGCAACGAGTAATATCAATATGAATTTTCAGATAATTGAGTTGTCAACATCACTCTGTCTTACCGCAGTGGGGTGTTGTACTTAAATCTAAGGTGGAGAATGCAGCTCGATCTACTTTGAACTTTGAACCGGTTTTTATTTATTTTGTCCTCTAATGAAATATCCCCTCCTTTTTCTCCATTCCGCTTTGACATAGATACCCAAAGAATGAACAGTCCACAAAAAATTCTCAACTAAGAATATCATATTTTGCAACTGAATACAAGAAGATATGAGAGAGGGATTTTTAACTATGGAGCTGAAACCACCAATATTTCCCAATTAGTTGCAAATAACTGTTGCTGAAGAGTTATCAATCATCATTTTATTTTTTGATTATCAAAAATACCAGTAACCCTTCTTACAATGTTCACCAATGATACTTCAGAGCAACGAGACCAGACAAAATCCCGGTGGAATTTTGGAAGAATGCGGGTCAAGCTGGCTTGGAGCGGCTTACTGAGTTGTTTGATGTTATTATTAAGACAAAGAGGTTGTCCGAAGAATGGAGGTGGAGTACGATGATCTCATTGCACAAGAACAAGGGCCATATCCAAAACTGCAACAATTACATGGGTATAAAACTGTTGAGCCACAATATGAAGGTTTGGGAGATGGTGGTAAAAGCCAGGGGTGAGGAGGAGCGTCTTAAGAAAAAAAATTAAGTGGGGTATCATTACTAAGCCTAGAGAAGCAGGAGGTCTAGGTGTGCATAAAGCTGACTTGAGGAATACTGCCAGCCATCATAGTTTGGCTTGGAGGATGTACAACAACCCTCAAGCCCTGTGGGCCAGAGTGTTGTTCCACAGACACTACACTAGCAATCACCATAGCGGGCAAATTGCCTCTAGAACCTAGACTAGCATCAGAAATGGGTGAAAAGTGTGTAGAGATACTAATAGGTGGATAATGCATAAGGGTGATAGAATCAACCTCTATAATGACAGATGGATTCAAAACTTAGAACCTCTTAGAGCTTTAATAAGTGGACCCCTTAACAGGGGAGAGGGGAACAGAACTCTGGCCACATGTCTCCTAAATGGCCAACTCATCCCTAATAGCCTTTCCTTCAACCAACCTAGCAGTGTGCTTTCAAGTATAAACTCCACCATTTGTAATGCTAACCCTCTTAGTATAGATAAAAGGGTGTGGAACATGACCAATAATAGGCTTTTCTCAACCAAATCTGCCTACTTCATGATCCTTGAACAATCTGAGAATCTGCACCAAAGTCCAGAGATCAATTTCAATTGGATTTGGTCAAAGAAGGTACCTAACAAGATTAGATAGATACTTCATGTGGTTGATGGCCCACGACACTCCCTACTACCAAGCACCTGCACACCGGGGGGTCACTCTGAACCCCAGGTGCTTCTTCGGTGATAAAGAGGATGAATCAATTGAGAATGTCGTAGTCAGTTGTGAGAATGACAAGTTATTATGGAACAACCTATCCCACATAAACTTAAATAACCATAGCACCATAACTATCCTGAATAAACAGAACAACTGGGGATGCACCAACAACACTATCCACAACAAGAAATGGAACTCACTCCTTAAATAGGGGGGAGTTGATCCCATTCTGCCTATAGGAGATTTGGCTCACCAGAAACAACAATAGTTTCAATGGGAAGAGAAAGCCAGTCTCATGTTGGGTTCATTCATGTGGTTGGAGGAAGCAATGACATCACTACTAATGTCCTTTATATCAAGTGGCATCCTCCAAGGAGAGGCCACTATAAACTCAATATAGACGGGGCAACCTTTCAAAATGGGCTCATAGGTGGAGTAGGAGGGGTAATCCGAAACAGCAATCGGGAGGGATCGAGTGATGGGATATATGGGGAAAATAAGTTATACCGATACTCTACACTCTGAACTAACTGGCACACCTCATTTTTTCGAGGGATAGAGGGGTTTTCCAATTAAAGTGACATTGTTCGAAATGGGATAATTTAATTAATCAAAGTCGCCACTTAGAATAATTATGATGGTGTCCCAAGTCACCGGTTTATTTTAAAATCCCAAATTGAGAAAATTGACTCTATTTATGGTCCGCAAATACAGAAGACATGGTAATGAATTCTGTTAACCCGGGAGAAGGTGTGAGGCACTCCCGAGTTTCGTGGTTTTAGCACGGTTGCTCAACGATTAATAATTGACCTAATTATTTGATTTATTAAACGTTTAAAACCTATTGTGCATTTATCTTTAACCACTTTTAATTAAATATTTAATCGCCTTTAGTATTTATGGAGCTATTTCTTGAACAAGTTACGATGTCGTACACTTGTCGTTCTGGTACACATTGCAAGCCGCGCCACGTGAAATGCACCCGCAATTTACAACATGTTTATTATTATTATTTAAAGTGATGGTCAAGTCGCGTGAAACACGCACTCGAATTGGGGTTTACGTATCATGACTATGCCACGAGAACCGTACCCATAGTCACGATGATTTATTATTAATCGTGCCTAAAGTAAGCTACGATGTTCATAAGAGTCATTTTCCAAAAAACTAAATAGAGATTATTGTATGGCCATATATTATGGAATTATTTGTGAAAAAGGTGAAGTAAATTAGTTATAGAAAAGTGGGCTATCTTGTAGCCTTATTGACATTTGGGCCAGCTTCAATTGTATTACTCTTGGACCGGGCAGAATTCTTTTTGGCCCAAATCCTTTTCTGGCTTAAACCAACACACAACCCGCTTTAATATTTCTACACTATGTTAACATGGCCCAATATGATTACTACCCAACCTCCAAGAATTCGATGTACAATCCATAAATTAAATGGAACAAATAATTCCCTATATTAATCTTATCAACTACTCCTACCAATTTAAGATATCAAACTAACGAAAAGGCAAGGAAACAAATACAATCATCAGTTCATCACATTAAAATAACACGCTTAAAGTAATTAGCAAAGAAAACAAAAGACAAGGCAGATGAACATATAGAAATGGGCATAGGAGTAAAAATGGACCTTGAATGAACAATGGAACTTTAATTTCTGACTGGCTTTCGTTGGACAAGGAACCTCGAACCGGAGTGAATCGAACGGCGACCTAGATGATGATCTCGAACTCGACTTTGGAGTTGCTGTTTTCGTGCGAAAAGGGGGCTGTTTTTCTGCATTTTCGGCTGATTTTGGAGGTTGTTCAGCAGCTGGTGGTTTTGAGCTGATGAAAATGGTGTCATTTCAGCAGGTTTTGGAATTGATTTAAGGGGCTGTTTCAGGTCAGTTTTCATGGGAGATGGTGGCTGGTTTTAAACTGGATTTTTAGCTCGTTTTTGGAGCTGTTTTGAGGTCGTTTTTAGGGTGTTTGAGCAGCTGTTTGGTGGTGATTTTAATCTGGGCTTGGGGCTGATTTTGAGGCTGGTTTTGTGGGTTTGAGAGGCTATTTTTCAGCTTGTTTTGCTGGGATTTTGGTGTGGAAACAGGGCTGGTTTTGGATGTATTTTCAGGTGTTTTTGGATGGTTTTGAGCCAGGATTTCACGGCTGTTTTTTTTTTGGACTAATTTTCGTGATTTTAGGGACTGTTTTAGGTGTCAATTTGTCTGTTTCCTTGGTTTTATACGGTGGCTAAAGGTGGCTTTAATGGAGTTTTGGAGGTTGGTTAACGATGGAGCAGGAGGTGAAGCCTATGGATCTTTCATGGTTAAAATTGGAGGAAACAATATGGTCTTTTTGGAAAGCTTTTTGGCTGCGACGGAACTGCTACCAGGAAGAAAATGTAGGCGGCTCTCTTTTTCTTAGCTCCTAGGGTCTGTTTTCTACAGATGCTCTGCTCGTTCCCCCCTTTTTCTCGTGTAATCAGTGTGTTTATATAATTAAGAGAGAATGTGGGGGAGGAAAAATGAAGTGGAAGGATGTGTGTTTAGGAAGGTCTCACGCAAGGAGTGAAGTCAGAGAATATTTTCTGTTGGTGCCCTCTGCTACCCTGGAAATGTGCCTTCTCTTTCCATGTGGGGGTGAATTTGTTACATATAGATAGAATAGAATCTTTGCCAAGTGGCATTTTTTGCATTGGTTCTTCTTTATGTCTTTTCTTTTTAAAGGTAATCTAAAATTAAAAATACTACACTAATATTTCAAACTAAAAAAAATATAAAAAACTACTAAGAAGAATTACAAAAATACTAGCTTACCAAAGTTAGAAGAAAATATATATTTTGCGAATTTCCTTTTCTTTGTAAATAAAAGTAAAACTAATATCTAAAAATGCGTTATCATTTTTAATTTTCTTAATTAGAAACAATAAAAAGGTGAAACACAAATTAAAATAGGTAGATTAAACTTAAAGAATATTTACATACCAAAAAGTGATGAAAATCTAAATATGGTCAAAAATTAGATACTCACACTAACAGCTCTAACGCAGGGACTAAAAATGGCAGTCTCAAACAACTTCATGCCTTTGGAGGTTAACATAGACTCAACTAAGGTAATACACAGTATCAACAAAGGCAATCTAGTTTATGAGACTACTGTATGCGAATGCAGGTCACTCCTAACAGCACTGGGGCATCCTCCAGTAAACCACAGCTACAGGGAAGCCAATAGGGTGGCGGATAAGCTGGCAAAGGAAGCAAGCAAGATGAACGAAGCAACAACAAACTTTTTGGTAGTTCCTCCGGTGTTTGCTAATGAAGCAATATGGGCAGACATCCTAGGAACTATTTTGGAAAAAAAAACAAGAGGTTGTAATGTTTATAATGTAGCAATAGACTACAATCTTTTTGTGGAGGCTGAGACCTCTCCGAATGATTCTGTTGTAATAAACATCCAAGTAACAAGTTAATATATTTATATATATAAAAGAATATCAATTCTCCTTGCTGTAGAGCATTTTCGTTTTAGGTCATAGAAGATGACCCTATTTCATTGTGTAACGATTATTTCTTCATTCCATGTCCTAAAACAGTAGGTAAACATTTCTCGCAATTTAGAGAATTGTCGCATGACAGGATTGCACAAATAAATGCGACTATCACCCGATGAAAAGCAAACTAAACAAGCGGACACATGGAAACCGGATACGGAAAGTGGGAAATGAGGTCAAGTGACAGAGTATACCTCATTGCTTTTTACCTTTCCTTCCATGTCTACTGAAACAAATCGTTGCCTGCATCTTTCTGACCGTCGGAAATAATTGAATTGCAGAAAAAGAAGTTGGGCAGTTTCCATTGAATGTTCCAGGTGAGAATGAATGAAGAAAGGACTAGTAATCAAGTCATTCCACGACTTTGATGCGCACCGTAACATGGATAACGTATTCACATGGCATCTTATAAGATCAGCAGGTAGCTTGTTAAACTCACTATTATTATTTGCATTATTCCCCTCCTCCTCCTCCTCTGTACTTTTCCTTAGTTGATCTTCGTTTCCTTAGCATCAAGCATTGTGGATATTACAATGTTTTCAAATAAACCGAATATTCTTCTGTTAACTAAAAAATCAAGAGAACAACTTAATATATCATACAGCAAACACCTTCACTCAAAAGGGTAGAAATCAAAAATTGAGCAAAATCCCTTATAAAATTTAAAGGCTAATAATATTGTATATGAGATATATCGATCAAAAGAAGGTAGGTACCTTTTTGTGCAGCTCCCATATGTGAAGTTTTTCCCGTTCCCAGAAGTGAATATTTTCCTTTGGAGTAACAGTAACCTCCTTCACAGTTTCAATTTCCTCCTTTTTTTGTGGCTATGCGGCAAGGGAGGAGATGAGCGTAAACGTGGAGGGGCGCATAGCAGGCTATAAAAAGGAAAGAAAGCCAAGTTTTATCGATTGGGCCTTCGATGACCCATGTTCTATGGCCACAAAAGAATATGGGTTAGGTACACAAATAGCCCTCAAAGTGGATGGTCTTAAATTTTTGTTCCCTCTTGCACCCAAGGCAGAACTTCAAGTTTAACAAGTGTTGCCCCTCGCTTGCCCTATTGGTAACACTTCTAACTTTTGACTTCGAAATTCTGCTCAATTCGCAAGTGGATGTGTTATAAGTTAAAGACAACACCAAAAAAGTAAAAACGACACCAGGTAGCCACTCTAAAGGGCTGCTATTTAAGATTATCCCGTGCGTCCTGAATTTCAATTTTTCAGTTCAATTTTTTAGAACAAAGATAACCCAAGTTGTCTTGAATTTAAGATTTTTAGTTTAAAATTTCAGGACAAAATAAGTACTGGCCAATCTTTAAATATCATCCCTGAGAATGGCTATATATGCACTTGCTGTCATATTTCTGCAATTTTTAAAAAATAGAAGCCGCTATAACGGGAGATTTAACTTAGTTTGAATAACCATGGCCCTCCTAGCCCTAAACCGGAGTTCATGATACACTCCCTAGTGTGCGTTCTTCAATTTCTTCAGCAACAATGAAGGTCGTCGGGACCATTTCAAAAACTTCAATTCTTAATTAATATTTTTTACGTAAGCATAGTGATGGATTTAACTTTAACTAACTGTTTGTGCAGACTTTGTTTATGAAGAGGTACAACGAGTCTATCAATTGAGCTCAAAAATGTAGTAACATATTTGAAGGGAAGGTACACATTCAAATACAACTACAAGTAGTTCAAGTAATTTGTAGCAACTTTTCGCCTCAACAAAGATCCACAATAATTTAGGATAAATGACAGACTAACTACTCTCATCATGGCTAGAAAAAGTACAAAGAGTTATCCATATGAAATCACCAGTGATGATAGTTGTCTCGAAAACTAAAAACTGATTGCTAAGTACAGCAAAAGAGTCAAGTGATTAAAATAATTCCGACTCGAAAAGAGGAGAGCCATGTAATTATGTTGCAGCAGCAGCATACACTTCGGAAGGCAAACGGATGAAGCAAAAGAAATACAACTAGTCTTTATCAAACTGCTAGATTAAAAACAAGACAGAGTTGCTTCGTACAATGACAAAAGTAAAAGCTCCAAAACCTAAAACATGATATAACTAGATTACTGTATAGTACCAGTTTTGTCGAAAGATCCCTACTATAGACTGCGAGTGTCCATAAAGACACTGAAATGAAACATAACCAGTAATGATACCAGTGAGAAAGCAGGGAGAGCATCATCTTCAACAATGATAAGGAGCCTCTTCAACTATCTTCTTCCAACCGCTCAAACAAAAAAGCACTATACACGAAAAGAAGTGAACAAATATAAGCAAAAGTTATAACAAATGATAGCTAAATACAAAGTAGACATCACCAAAACAATGAAAACTTGGATGGCTTACCTTAAGAATAACTAGGTGATCAACAATCTCCAGAGCAAATGGAATTTAGCTGAGAGAAAGTGGGATAAACCACTTAACATGTATAATTGGACTCACTAGAGGAAAGCTAAAAGATAAGATACCCAAGACCAGGAGTAGAAAGGATATAGCTAACTATTAATTCCCCTTACCAATTTTCATTCCAAAAAAACAGAAAAATGGTCAAGGGGAAAACAACTTCAAGGGGAACAAGTACGAATTAGATCCTGTTCAAAGTAAAGAAGTGAATATGACAAGAATACAGGAAACGGGGTGATCTGATGACTAGCCAATTTAGGCATTCAGGATTAGCAAGGACTCTGATATACTACAAGGAGATAGAGATGGTTGGGATGGAAGATTGAATGGAAGGGCCAAGAGTTTGGTAACAGAATAAAACATAAATCCAAATGGCAGCTAACTAATCTGGTTGGGTCTAAGATATATACAATATCTCTGACAAACAGAAGATCTAAAGATTCGTGAAGAAGCAAAGAATGAACAATCCTATGAGAACTAGAATCAAGGATCTGAATTGATGGTTAGATGCTATCTCTATAGCATCAAAGATAGTTGACCAACAGTTCTGCAACCCCACAAAGGACTGCAAAGCTATCTATCAATTACTGCAATAGGAGCTTCACACTCAACACCCAGCTTTTCTTCCACTGAAGTATGCACAAGCACACATACTTCAAGATCTTGAACCCCTGTAGAATTTAACCACGTCCACCCATAAATGCATGAACTTTGAAGCAACCTGGAGAGAGTTGACCAACCTGCCACTGCTCATATTGTACTTCCCTTAAACCAACCACAATTAACAGCTGTTGAAGCTTCACCACTGAGTTTAAGCTGCTCTCCACCACGACAAATGCTAAGCGACTAACACAAAGTCCATCTAAAGACTGCTTTATTCACGATTTATACATATCTACTAGTACTACCAAATTCAAACTACATTATCCCCTACTTAGCAGCTATTCAGCACTCCCACCACACATTCATCAATCTGTAATTTCGAGATTGAGGATACGACGAAGAGTCTGAGTGGCAGAGTCAGTACTGACAAATACGATTCCTGGAGAAGGGCTGTGCTCCCTGGTTGGGGATGCAGGAGCAGACTTGGCCATGGGACGCAAATGAATATCAGACGCTGAAGCAGGCAATTCAAGAGAGACAGTCCTTTTAGGCCTGAGAGAAAACTTGGGCATGGGCAAAGAACTAGGGGGAGGAGAATTTGAATAAGCTGGCCCCGCCCACAGTTCAGAAAATTCGTCATTCAAAGAAACCCCATTGCCAGAACCAACATCCACTTTGAGGTTAATTGGTATCGCAATCATGCTACTTCTGGCTGGTTTTCTCGATTTCGTTTGACCTTCAGTGTGAGATTTCACAGTATTAACAGGTAGTGATGTTAAAGGTGATCGTGTGTTGGGAGACAAGCAACCCGAAACGGCCGGTTTAATGACATGTTTAGACTCGAAAGCCCGGTAATTTAACTCCCTGCACCTACCAGAAGGAGGTGAACCAAATGACCCAAATCGAGCAGGGCCATGTTGTGCCCTACTTCTCCCATAATACTGATTACTATGCTGAGCAACAACAATCATTTTCCAAGTCACTCAAATAACCAATTCAATCAAAATCCACTGTATCTTATCAACAAACCTAAAGATCTAACAGGAAACAACAGAGGTCAAAGATTCATACTGGCGTTCTGAAATGCTGTAAAATGACTACAGATCTTAGATCCTCTTTTCAACCACCACATCTGAGTACGTCAAAATCACGACCAGATTTATCCACTATCACCACTGTAATCTTCAGTTTCTTCAGATCTATAGGCCAGTAACAAGCAAAAAGAAAAAAAAATCAGCCAAATTACATGATATCAAACCAAATCAGTAATCAAAAATGAAACACACAAATCGAAAAATACAAAACTTCTAGCATCACACAACTTAACTATTACATCTCAATTTCATAAGGTTTATTCAGATACAAAAATCTCAGAATAGTAACTTCATATAAATCTAAGTTCTCAATTTTCATTTTGAAGTAAAGTTCCGAAAAATTACCTGATGTCAGAAGGTATGCAGTGAAGCACAGTGTCTTGAAGGTGTGGTTTTGAGTGGGGTTTTTTCTTCCTAAACCTAACAAAATTAGGTGTATGTACGTATATTGAATTTGAACATTAAATACTATTTGTATGGTTGTCTGTGCTCTTTGTATTATTGTGGAGACACCATTGAATTTGCTGACTAAAAGCTTTTTTGAACCCTGAATCCCCGATCTGAAAATGAATCCAAAAGCTCAAAAAATAATTGTAAGAATTGTAACATTGTAAAAAATGGTGAAATTTTTTTTGAATGCTATTTGAAATTTAGAATTGTGTTTGACATAAATTTCAGTTTTGGTTGTTTTTGAAGTTTTGTGAGTAATTTGAGTGAAAAATTTTGAAAAATAGTTTTTTTTGCGATTTTTTAAATTTTCGAAAATTTCCAAAATGTATTTTCAAGTGAAAATTGAAAATTTTATGAACAAACGCTGATTTCGAAAAAAATAAAAAAAATTTGAAAAAATCTTCAATCAAATTTCATGTCTGAACGGGCACTAAATTTCATCATAGGTCTAGCGACGCGATTGTACGATTAGACCCTCCGTTATGACGTGTAATTACAAAAACACCATTACTTTTTATGATAGAATATCGAAACTCTAATTTTTCATATGTAAATTTATCAGATTATTTGCTCTAAGTATTGAAACTCCAATAGGAAATACTTATTTTTAATGGTGGTTGTGTTTAAGCTAGTTAGATATGTACTAAATAATCTGTTTCGGATAATCAGAATATTGAAGATGTGAAGTTAACATCTGGCCACTGAACATGGTATACTGGGAGCGGTGGATATTAGTCAGTTGGCTTGATGCCAGAAGTAACATTTGTAATATTAGCTACACATATATTTATTAGTTTTGGAGTCTAGTTATATGTACTTTTATTTTATTTTGGTGTATTAAACTCTAGTTATATACTTAAAAAAGATTTTGATCATTTTGAATTTTTTTTTACGTAATCTTGTCTTTATTGGGACGTCCTTGAAGTACAATAAAACTCATTCTCTGTATTATAGAGCATATGCAGGCTGAGAAGGTTAAAGTCGTAAACCCGCAACATTCCCTTGTAAAGGTAGTTCACTCTAACATAACACACATTAGTTTTTCTGGTCCAATAAAAACTTATAAATAATGAAACAACAATATAAGTTTTCTCGGTACCAACTTCAGATACATATGTCCAAAGTTTGAAACTTCGGACCTGAAATTTTCAATTTTGCGAGCCTAAGGTTAATTTTGAAGGGTCTAAACTTAAATAAAAAATATAAATTTTGGTTATTCTTTACATTTACATAGGGGTCCTCCAAGAGGCTCTCTGTGCAGTTGCCCCTTAACTCCTCTAACATTGGCCCATCTTGCAATTGCCCAAGACTAGAACTACTCTCATATGACATATCTGAGTCCAAGTATCTAGAGGCTGAATGCATTTGAGACGAGCCTTAGCCCTAGGTCTGCTTGATTGACGGCCCAAACTTAAGTAGCATTTTTCCACCATTAACTCATAGCGGGAAGAAAAATTACAGTAAACACATTGGTTATAGGAATAATTTTGGAATATGAAACGATAGCACATTGATGTGCACAATCAGTCAAAAAGAAAAGTTGGAATAATCTAGTGGAGATTGATTTTTATTTTGTTGGTATTTCTTTCGTACAAACTATGTTCGAAGATCTATGTTGAGAAAAATGTTTAATATACATGTACTGATACAATCCCTTTGTCGCAAAACAGTAATCAGGTCCGTTCGGAATACGAAGGTCAGCAAATCTATTTTTCTACGTAAATTGTAACATAAATTTCGTAATCTGTTAGTATAAAATATGTGTTTAGAAACTATATAATAAAAGTGATAGTTAAAAAAACTTAAAAGTATGTTTCGCTGAAAAATTTGACAGGTATAATAAAAGTTAATTACACATGCTCCACCACTGAAAAATAAAAGACAACAAGAAAAGGACGTTAGAGGCAAATACTAGAGATGAGAGGATGAAACATGTGGATGAATGACGATGAGCTTACGTGATACTAACAAACTGTATATTATATTACTGTAGTATACTACTATACGATTAAATATAGCATGTGAAAAAAAGTACGTCAATTTAAAACTCAAACTCATGCTGACGAGCACTTAATGATACAATACTTAATTAATCATATTGCAAAGAGTTAAAAGTATCACGTTCTTTTGCATATTATAGAACAATGGCTGAATCGAGGTCCGGGTCGAGGTCGAATATCTCTAATAGAGTTATAATAGCTAATTTTAAGATAGAATATTAAAGAGAATATTCTAGTGGATATTATCTACACTTGTATTATTATGGTTTCTTAGGAATATGTTTCCTATATATAGAAAAAGACATTATGATAGGGAACATATAATATTCATTTGTAAAGAACACACTTTGACTTAAAGAATCGGATCTTAATTGCTAAGATACAAACATCACATTTTCACTAAGATTCTTGTCTATACTTTTCCACCAGATCCGAGAATAACTCAAATATTCAAGTGTCACGACCCAAAATCCCACCATGGACGTCGTGATGGCACTTAGTCTCTAAGACTAGGTAAGTCGATTACAATTTCATTTCGAGGCATTTTTTTTCCTTGAAATATATAATTTAATACAAGTGTTGAAACCAAAAGCGGAAACAAATATAACAATCTCCCAAGACTGGTAATATTGAGTCACGAACTCTAACTGAATACATGCAATGATCTCAATGATCGGATATACAATATTGTTCGAATAAGAGTTGACATTACAATAAAATAGAAAGACTCCAAGGGATTGCGATGACCAAGCAGCTCTACCTTGAATCCTTGCGATCAACCCACTAACTCTGCCCGAGTTCGATATCTCCAACACCTGGTTCTGCACAAAAATATACAGAAGTGTAGTATGAGTACACCACAGTCGGTACCCAGTAAGTATCAAGACTAACCTCGGTGGAGTAGTGGCGAGGTACAGTCAAGATACTCACTAGTCAAATAACTTGTGCAATATAGCAGTATACAATAGTACTGAAAAATAACTAGCAGTGATATAAACAGTAAGGCAACAAGAATACCATAATTATTGCTCAGACGAATAAGGAACACAAGTACAACCAATTAATCAAGTCCTTCAAATATAAATCTTTCATATATAATTCTTTCTAATAAATACCTTCCTAATATATTTCTTTCAAATAAATATCTTTCGGATATAAAAAAAATTCAAATAAAAGTCACTATGTGATACCTCATTTCATAATCATAAAATACGGTTTCAGCTCATTTTCATATTTTCGTAACATGGGTCTCAACCCACTTTCATATTTCCACGGCACCTCGTGCTAATATTTTTATCAAAATAGCACAAACAACTCATGTGTAATAATAAAAATCACCACATTCCCCCCAGCACCTCGTGCACACATTTCATATCTATTGCGGCGTGTAACCCAATATCATATAATATTAATCATAGTTGTTGCGGCGTGCAATCCGATCCTATATAACATAATCTGCTCGACATTAGACACATGTTCACAATTTTAACATAGATAAGATTATTATCAAGTTTATCAAAACAACAAGACAAGTTGCACATGATATAAAAATAAACACAAGGAAAATCACAACATCACATGAAAATTACCAACGCAATAACCCACATCATCACATAAAAATTACCAATACAATAACCCCACATCATCACATATTATCCATGACAATAGCCACCCTTATCTCTCCGCCCTGACAATATCAATAGCCACCCTTATCGCTCATATAGTGTCATGGCCCAATTCTCCCTCCGTAAGATGTCGTGATGGGACCTAGTCTCTACAACTAGGTAAGCCTAACAAAATGTGAAAATAACAAAAATAGAAGTAAAACTTAACAACTAACTGTAACAGATAACTCAATAACTGGTACCAATGTCGCTCGATATGTACAATAACCAATACTCTGGTAATACACAATATTTCCAAAACCCGAAACATCATAAGTCACAAGCTACAAAAGGAAACTAGTATCTCTATATACCAGAGTCTAATAAAAGAAGTACGAAAGGTAAATGGCATAGGAGAGAATAGAGGGGGACTCCGAGGTCTGCGGACGCTGCAGGTGTACCTTGAAGTCTCCGTACAGCAGCAATCACTCTCAGCTAGTAGAGGGGCTGATAAGAAGCACCTAGATCTGCACACAAAATATGTGTAGAAGCGTAGCATGAGTACACCACAACAGTATCCAGTAAGTGCCAAGCCTAACCTCGGTATGGTGGTGACAAGGTCAGGTCCGGGCCCTACTAGGATATAATAATAAGACATTTGATATAATAAAATGGAGAATTTACCAAAAAGAATTCACAGAGAAATAACAACACAACACAATGTGATAACAACAGGGGCGCTCCCGAGATACCGTCTCGTAGTCCCAAAAGTAAATATTCAACAAGGGATCTCCCGAGATACCGTCTCGTAGTCCCAAAAGTAAATATGCGAGGAGATCTCCGAGGTACCGTCTCGTAGTCTCAAAAGTAAATGTGCAGTGGGATCTCCTGAGGTACCGCCTCGTAGTCCCAAAAATAAATATGCAAGGAGAACTCCTGAGGTACTGCCTCGTAGTCTCAAAAGTAAACACACAGCTCAACCGATAAATACAATAGTTAACAGCAAGAACCCTATAGTTAAGATCGATAACAATCAAGGAGAAATAGGAATTCAACTAGGCATCCTGCACAGAGTTCAAATAAGCAGATAAAACACGTAGACATGTGATTTAGACTAAGCAAGATAACTACACATACTAGTATAACTAAATTAAGATGGAAATATGTTACTACTCAGTAAAAATTGGGTCTTACAATAAATATCCCGTGTACGCACTCGTCACCTCACGTACACGGCGCTGCCATATCACAACAGTACCAATCCTAAGGGAATTTTTCCCACACAAGGTTAGGCAAGCCACTTACCTCAAATCAAGCTCAATCAATTAGTAAAAATGCCATTTCCTCGATTATCCCACTCTGAATGGCTCAAATCTAATAAAAAATAATTACATATCATAAATACAACTATAATAGACTAATCTAATTAATAAAATTAAGACTTTAACAAGAATTTCGAAAATCGTCCTAAAAGGTCTATCCGGGCCCACGTTTCGGAATCGGGTAAAAGCCACAAAATATGAACATTCATTCACTCATGAGTTCACTCGTACTAAAATTATCCAAATCCGATATCAAAATCCCAATCAAAACTCAAAAACTTAGTTGAAGAACTTCTCCCATTTTTCCAAATTTCTCAACCAAATTCCTTAATTAAATGATGAAATCAACTGTAGATTAGTGGAATATAACCATAAGCGAGTTAAGAATAATTACCCCAAAGTTCTCTCTGAAACAAATCCTTGAATTATCACCTCAATCCGAGCTCTCAAAGTCCCAAAATTGAAAGTGGGATAAAACCCTCGAACTTGGCCCTTTTCTGCCCAGTGATTTCGCATCTGCGGACTTCTAGTCACACCTGCGGAAATTCCATCGCAGGTAAAGACTTGACTTAAGTCCCATGTGTCCGCATCTATGATAGGAAGGTCGTACCTACGGATGCACTCCTGCGATCAAGGAGCCGCACCTGCGACCTCATCGCTGCTGCGCACCTTCCCATCGCAGAAGCGAGGCCGCTTCTGCGTAAATCTTTCCGCACCTGCGAACCCTGCCTGGGCTGCCCAAATCCTCTTCTGCGATTCTGCATTCGCACATGCGTGTCTGCACTTGCGGACAACCCCACCGCAGGTGCGATGACACCAGAAGTTGAAAAACTTTAGCTGCTATACAAGTCCAAATTTCTATCAATTAAAGCATCTGAAACTCACTCGAGGCCCTCGGGACCTCAATCAAACATACCAACAAGTCCTAAAACATCATACGAACATAGTCGAGCCCTCAAATCACACCAAACAATGCTAAAAACACGAATCACCCTCTAATTCAAATTTAATGAACTTAGAAACTTCAAACTTCTACAACCGATGCCGAAACATATCAAATCACGTCCGATTGACCTCAAATTTTTCACACAAGTCATAACTGACATTACGGACCTACTCCAACTTCCGAAAACCGAAATTCGACCCCGATATCAAAAAGTTCACTTCTGGTCAAACTTTCCAAAAATTTGACTTTCGCCATTTCAAGCCTAAATCAGCTACAGACCTCTAATTTACATTCCAAACATGCTCACATGTCCAAAATCACCCAACAGAGCTAACAGAACCGACGAAACTCCATTCCGGGGTCGTCTTCACACAGTTCCAATTACGGTCAAAATCCTAAGACTTAAGCTTCCGTTTTAGGGACTAAGTATCCCAAATCACTTTGAAACCACAGCAAAACCTCTCGGCAAGTCATATAAGCAGAAAAAGATACGGGGGAAGCAGTATATAGAGGATCGAGGCTAATACACTCAAAACAACCGGCCGTGTTATTACATCATCCCCCTCTTAAAAAAATTATTCCTCCTCGAACGAGTATAGAGACATACCTGAAGTGGTGAAAAGATGAGGATAGCGGTTGTGCATATCATGCCCGATCTCCCAAGTCGCCTTCTCGACCGGCTGACCCCTCCACTAAACCTTCACGGAAGCAATATTCTTCGACCTCAGCTATATTCTTCGACCTTAGCTTTCGAACCTGCCTGTCCAAGATAGCCACTGGCTCCTCAACATAAGATAAATCCTTGTCCAACTGGACTGAGCTGAAATCCAATACATGAGACGGATTGCCGTGATACTTTCGGAGCATAGAAACATAAAATACTGGGTGAACCCATGATAGACTGGGAGGCAAGGCAAGCTCACAAGAAACCTCTCTAACACGCCGCAACACCTCGAATGGGCCGATGAACCTTGGGCTCAACTTTCCCTTCTTTCCGAACCTCATAACACCCTTCATGGGTGACACTCGGAGTAGGACTCGCTCTCCAACCATGAATGCAACATCGCGAACCTTTCGATCCGCATAACTCTTCTGTTTGGACTGGGTTGTGCGAAGTCGATCCTGAATCACCTTAACCTTCTCCAGAGCATCTTGAACCAAGTCTGTACCCAATAACCTAGCCTTGCCCGGCTCGAACCAACCCACTGGAGACCGATATCGCCTACCATACAGAGCCTCATACGGAGCCATCTGGATGCTCGACTAATAACTGTTATGGTAAGCAAACTTTGTAAGTGACAAGAACTGGTCCCAAGCACCCCTAAAATCTATCACATGCACAAAGCATATCCTCCAGTATCTGAAGGTGCACCCGGAATGTCCGTCCGTCTGAGGGTGAAATGTTGTGCTCAACTCAACCTGAGTACCCAACTCCTCCTGTACAGCCCTCTAGAATCGAGATGTAAACTACGTACCCCAGTCAGATATGATAGATACCGGTACGCCATGAAGCCTGACAATCTCGCAGATATAAATTCGAGCCAACTGCTCGGAAGAATAGGTAGTCATCACAGGAATGAAATGAGCTTACTTGGTCAGCCTATCCACAATCACCCAAACTACATAAAACTTCCGCTGAGTCCATGGAAGCCCAACAACGAAATCCATAGTGATCCTCTCCCATTTCCACTCCGGAATCTCCAACTTCTGAAGCAATCCACCTGTCTCCTGGTGCTCATACTTTACCTGATGGCAATTTAGACACTAAGCTACATACTCCACTATGTCCTTCTTCATTCCTCTCTACCAGTAATATTGTCTCAAATCCTGATACATCTTCGTGGCACTCGAGTGAATGGAGTACCGCGAACTGTGAGCCTCCTGGAGATTCAGCTCACGCAGACCATCTACATTGGGCACACATAGCCTGCCATGCATCCTTAGTGCACCATCATCTCCAATAGTGGCCTCCTTAGCATCCCCGTGCTAAACAGTTTCCTTAAGAACAAGCAGATGGGGGTCATCATACTGACGCTCCCTGATACGATCATAAAGAGAAGACCGAGAGACTACTCAAGCCAACATTCGACTCATCTCAGAAATATCCAATCTAACAAATTTGCTGGTTAAGGCCTGAACATCCAATGCCAATGGCCTCTCTACTACGGGTAGATATGCTAAGCTCCCCAAACTCTCCGCCCGGCGACTCAAGGCTTCAGCCACCATATTGGCCTTCCCGGGATGGTACAAAATGGTGATATCATAATCCTTAAGCAGCTCCAATAACCACTGCTGATGCAACTTAAGATCCTTCTATTTGAACAAATGATGCAAACTCCGGTGATCAGTGTAGATCTCACAAGGGACACCGTACAAATAGTGTCGCAAAATCTTCAAGGCACGAACAATAACCCTAACTCAAGGTCATGGACAAGATAATTCTTTTCAAGCACCTTCAGTTGTCTGGATGCATAGGCAATCATCCTACCGTCTTGCATCAACACCGCGTCGAGACCAATCCGTGACGCATCACAATATATAGTATAAGATCCCGAACCTGTAGGCAATACTAATACTGGGTTGTAGTCAAAGCTATCTTGAACTTCTGAAAGCTCTCCTCACACTCATCTATCCACCTGAACGGAGCACCCTTCTGGGTCAGCCTGGTCATAGGTGTTGCAATGGATGAGAATCCCTCTACAAAAATACCCCGCCAAACCAAGAAAACTTCGGATCTCCGTAGCTGATAACGGTCTAGCCCAACTCTGAACTACTTCCACCTTCTTCGGATCCACCTGAATCCCATCACTCGATACTACATGACCCATGAATGCCACTGAGTCTAGCCAAAACTCACACTTTGAACATTTTGCATATAACTTCCTTTCTCTCAAGGTCTGAAGCGCAATCCTCAGGTGCTGCTCATGATCCTCCCGAGTCCGGGAGTACACCAGAATGTTGTCTATAAACACAATGATGAATGAGTCAAGATAAGGCCGGAACACACTGTGCATCAAGTGCATAAAAGTTGCTGGGGCATTGGTCAGTCCAAATGACATCACAAGAAACTCGTAGTGACCATATCGAGTCCTGAAAGCAGTCTTCGGGATATCTGCCTCCCGAATCTTTAACTGATGATAGCCTGAACGCAAGTCAATCTTGGAAAACACTTTGACACCCTATAACTGATCAAATAAGTCATCAATACGAGGCAATATATACATGTTCTTCACTGTGACTTTGTTCAACTGGCGTTAATCAATACACATCCGCATATAACCATCCTTCTTCTTCACAAATAAGACAGGAGCACCCCAAGGTGACACACTAGGCTGAATGAAGCCCTTATCAAGCAACTCCTGTAACTGCTCCTTCAACTCCTTCAATTCAGGAGGAGCCATACGATATGGAGGAATAAAGATGGGTTGAGTGCCCGACAACAAATCAATGCCAAAATCAATATCTCTATTGGGCGGCATGCCCGAAAGATCAGCTGGAAACACATCTGGAAAGTCCCTCACTACTGGAACTGACTCAATTGTAGGGGTATCAATACTGACAACTCTCACATAAGCTAGATACATGTCACACCCCTTCTTAACTACTGGTTGAGCTTTAAGAAATGAAATACCTATGCTGGGAGTATACTCTAAGGTACCTCTCCACTCTAATCGCCGTAAACCTGGCATAGCCAGCGTCACGATCTTAGCGTGACAATCAAGAATAGCATAATGGGGCGACAACCAGTCCATGCCCAAAATAATATCAAAGTCTATCATGCCGAGCAATAATAAATTATCTCTGGTCTCAAAACCACCAAGAACAACCAAATACGACTGATACACATGGTCAACAACAATAGAATCTCCCACAAGTGTAGACACATAAATAAGAGAACTCAAAGAATCACGGGCTACGCCCAAATATAGAGTAAAATAAAAGGATACATTGGAATAAGTGGAGCATGGGTCAAATAAAACTGACACATCTCTATGACAGACCGGAACAATACCTATAATGACAGAGTCAGAAGCAACTGCCTATGTACGAGCAGGAAGAGCATACTATCTGGAATGGCCTCCCCCTCTAGGGCGACTTCGACCTCCCCGACCTCCACCTCGAGCTGACTGAGCAGGTGGGGTAGTGGGTGGTGCTGTAATCATAGCCTGAGGATTTGGTGGAGCACGCTACGCCTAAGAAGTCTGTGGAGGTGCACCCCCCCTAAGTCTGGGGAAATCCCTCACCATATGGCGAGTGTCTCCACACTCAAAATAAGCTCTCGGAGGGCGTGTTTGCTGTGATTGGCTCGGGCCAGGTCTGCTGGACTGACCGCTAAAAACACCTCGTGCAGGAGGCGCACTAGATACTGGAAGTACATAATAAGGCTCATGGGGCTTAGAAGGGGCCGGAATATAACTGGCGGTTGGAAGTGCTGAGTGAACTGGGCGACTCACATAACCCCTACCATGACGAACTGCAGCTGGGGCACGAGCACCACTATAAGTTCTAGACTCTCGAGACCTCTTGGCCTCGCTCTCCTAAGCAACCATACCCTCCAATCTCCTATCAATACTCACAACCTGCTGGTAAGGAATATCCATCTCCAACTCCCGGGCCATGCTAAGCCTGATACTAGGGTGGAGTCCCTCAATAAACCGATGAACGCTCTCTCGAACTGTGGCAACTAAGGCTGGTGCATGTCGGGACAAATCGCTGAAGCGAACTGCATATTATGACATAGTCATAGCACTCTGGCGTAACTGCTCAAACTCCGCGCGCCATGTGTCTCTGAGACTCTGGGGAACATACTCACTCAAGAACATGTTCGAGAACTGGGTCCATGTAAGTGAAGCTTCCTCAGCCGGACTACCCAACTCATAAGTATGCCATCACTGATAGGCTACTCCTCTAAGCTGGAATGTAGTAAAAGAAACCCCACTCGAATCCGCTACACACATAGTACATAGAATATGGTGACACTCCTCCAGAAAACCCTGGGCATCCTCTAACGCCAATCCATTGAAGGTAAGAGCTTGGTACTTCTTGTACCTCTCAAGTCTGAGTTGCTCTGCCTCAGAAACTGCTGCCCTAACCTTGGGATGAGCTGGAGCTACCGGCTGCATCGGTATAATCTCTGGAACCTGGTCTACCTAAACCCATTGCTTTGGAGTACCAGCGAAAGAGTCTGTGTTCCTCCCTCGGTCTGAGATGTGGCAGGAGCAAGTGGGATCAATCCAGCACTAGCCAAGGTGCTGAACATGCTTAGAAACTGGGCTAGAGTCTCCTGGAGGGCTGGTGCAAACACATGTATCTTAGGTGTCTGCCCTTCAACTGGAGCTACAAGAGCTCATCTAAGGCAGCTCGTGCGGGTGCTGTAACTGCACCGCGTGGACGTCCTCGGCCTCTACCCCAGCGCCGGCCTCTCGCGGTTCTAGCAGGGGTGCGGATGCCTGGTCACCAGATCCGCCGGTACGTGTCCTCACCATCTGTGAGAGAATAAAATACAGAAGTTTTGAATTTCAGAAGTCAACAATTTTCGCACGATAAGGAATCAAAGTAGTGAGTTGTTTTTCTTCCTAACAGTTCCATGGTCTCCGGAAGATAAGTACAGATATCTCCGTACCGATCCGCGAGACTCTAATAAACTGGCTTATGGCTCACGACACCTATGAACCTAGAGCTCTGATACCAACTTGTCACGACCCAATTCTTCCTCCATAAGATATCGTGACGGTACCTAGTCTCTACGACTAGGTAAGCCTAACAAAAATTCGGAAATAACAAAAATAGAAGTAACACTTAACAACTAACTGCAATAGATAACTCAATAACTAGTAACAATGTCGCTCGACATGTACAATAACCAACACTCTAGTAATACACAATATTCCCAAAACTCGAAACATCATAAGTCGCAAGCTACAGAAGAAAACTGGTATCTCTATAAAGCAGAGTCTAATAAAAGAAGTATGGAAGGTAAATGGCCTATGAAAGAATATAATGGGGACTCCGAGGTCTGCGGATGCGGCATATGTACTTTGAAGTCTCCGTACATCAGCAAGCATTCTCATCTAGTAGCGGGACTGATAAGAAGCACCTGGATCTGCACACAAAACATGTCCAGAATAGTAGCATGAGTACACCACAACGGCACCCACTAAGTGGTAAGCCTAACCTCGGTAGGATAGTGACGAGGTCAGATTCGGGCCCTACTAGGATATAATAATAAGATAGATGATATAATAAATAAATTAAAATGGAGAATTTAACAGAAAGAATTCACAGAGAAATAACAACACAACACAATATGATAATAACAGGGGCGCTCCCGAGATACCGTCTTGTAGTCCCAAAAGTAAATACTCAACAGGGGATCTCCCGAGATACCGTCTCGTAGTCCCAAAAGTAAATATGCGAGGAGATCTCTCTAGGTACCGCCTCGTAGTCTCAAAAGTAAATGTGCAGGGGAATCTCCCGAGGTACCGCCTCATAGTCCCAAAAGTAAATATGCAGGGAGTACTTCCGAGGTACCACCTCGTAGTCTCAAAAGTAAACACACAGCTCAATCGATAAATATAATAGTTAACAGCAAGAACCTTACAGTTAAGATCGATAAAAATCAAGGAGGAACAGGAATTCAACTAGGCATGCTGCACAAAGTTCAAATAAGCACATAAAGCACGTAGACATTTGATATTAGACTAAGCAGGATAATTACACATGCTAGTATAACTAAATTAAGACGGAAACATGTTACTACTCAGTAAAAATCGGGTCTTACAATAAATAGCCTGTGTACGCACTCGTCACCTCACGTAGATGTCGCTGCCATATCACAACAGTACCGGTCCTAAGGGGATTTCCCTCACACAAGGTTAGGCAAACCACTTACCTCGAACCAAGCTCAATCCATCAGTAAGAATGCCCTTTCCTCGATTATCCGACTCCGAATGGCCCAAATTTAGCCAAACACAATTACATATCATAAATATAACTATAATAGACTAATCCAATTAATGAAATCAAGACTTTAACAAGAATTTCGAAAATCGTCCTAAAAGGTCAACCTGGGCCTACATCTCGGAATCGGGTAAAAGCCACAAAATATGAACACTCATTCACTCACGAGTTCACTCACTAAAATTATCCAAATCCGATATCAAAATCCCAGTCAGAACTCAAAAACTTAGTTGAAGAACTTCTCCCATTTTCCCCAAATATCTCAACCAAATTTCTTAACTTAATGATGATATCAACTATAGATTAGTGGAGTATAGCCATAAACGAGTTAAAAATCATTACCCCCAAAGTTCTCTCTCAAAATCCCTTGAATTATCACCTCAATCTAAGCTCTCAAAGTTCCAAAATTGAAAATTGGATAAAACCCTCGAACATGGCCCTTTTCTGCCTAACGATTTCGCATCAGCGGGCTTCCAGTCGTACTTGCGATGCCGCACCTACGGAAATTCCATCATAGGTTCGGACTTGACTTAAGTGCCATGTGTACGCATCTGCGAGAGGAGGGTCGCCCCTACGGATGCGCTCCTACGACCGAGGAGCTGCACTTGCGACCTCATCGCTCTTACGCACCTTCCCACTGCAGAAGCGAGGCCACTTTCGCGTAAATCTTTCTGGAACTGCGAACCCAGCCTCGGCTGCCCAAATCCTCTTTTGCGATCCTCCATTCCCACATGTTTGTCCGCACCTGCGGCCAACTCCACCGCATGTGCGATGACACTAGAAGTTGAAAAACTTCAGCAGCTACACAAGTCCAAATTTTGATCCGTTAAGCATCCGATAATCACCCGAGGCCCCCGGGACTTCAACTAAACATACCAACAAGTCCGAAAATACCATACGAACTTAGTCGATCCCTCAAATCACACCAAACAACGCTAAAAATACGAATCGCCCACAAATTCAAAGTTAATGAACTTTGAAACTTCAAACTTGAACAACCGATACCGAAACATATCAAATCACGTCCGATTGACCTCAAATTTTGCACTCAAGTCATAACTGACATTATGGACCTAATCCAACTTGGGGAAATTAGAATCCGACCCTGATATCAAAAAGTCCACTTCCGGTCAAACTTCCCAAAAATTCGACTTTCGCCATTTCAAGCCTAAATCAACTGTAGGCCTCCAATTCATATTCAGGACACGCTCCTCTGTCCAAAATCACCCTACAGAGCTAACGGAACCGACGAAACTCCATTCCGGAGTCGTCTTCACAAAGTTTTAAATACGGTCAAAATCCTAATACTTAAGCTTCCGTTGTAGGAACTAAGTGTCCCAAATCACTCTGAAACCACAACAAAACATCCCGGCAAGTCACATAAGCAGAAAATGATATGGGGGAAGCGGTAAATAGGGGATCAGTGCTAATACACTTAAAACGACCGGCCGGGTCATTACATATAACCACCTTTATCGCTCTTATAATAGCCTCCATTATCGCTCCGTTTAATAGCCTCTATTGTCACTCCGCCCAGACAATATCCCAACACACATAACAACTGTGAAATACCACCCTTATGCCCTTATAATATCAACAATCGAATGCCACCCTTATACGCCGCATAATAGTAACTCAAATCACACAACAATTCACACAGAATATTATCACAACATCATCAACTTGTATTTACAAATTGCATGTAGGCCACAACCATTCCAAATGTACAACAAAGTCAATTAATTTCACAACAGATAGTCCACGACTCAACACAATGTATATAAAATCTCAAAAAAATCACAAGGATTGGAAAATAACTCGTCATAGAACAACACCTTCTTTAATCTAAATTTTAGATAAATATATAAACGCCTCAATTTAAACTTATTTAATTAATTATTTGCATATGAAAAATCCATAATGTGATTATTTCCAAGAAATATCAAATCAAAAAACTCACGAAATTTACATAAAAATCCAAGTGGCAATCACACCATAGCAGTACGCCATGAAGCCTGACAATCTCGCGGATATAAATTCGAGCCAACTTCTCGGAAGAATAGGTAGTCATCACAAGAATGAAATTAGATGACTTGTCAGCCTATCCACAATCACCTAAACTGCATCAAACTTCCGCAGAGTCCGTGGGAGTCCAACAACGAAATCTATAGTGATCCGCTCCCATTTTCACTCTGGAATCTCTAACTTCTGAAGCAACCCACCTGGCCGTTGATGCTCGTACTTCACCTGCTGGCAATTTAGACAGCGAGCCACATAATCCACTATGTCTTTCTTCATCCTCCTCCACCAGTAATGCTGCCTCAAGTCCTGATACATCATCGAGGCACCCAGATGAATGGAGTACCACGAACTGTGAGCCTCCTGAAGAATCAACTCTAGCAAACCATCTACATTGGGAACACATAACCTGCCCTGCATCCTCAATGCACCATCATCCCCAATAGTGACCTTCTTAGCATTACCGTGCTGGACCGTGTCCTTAAGGACAAGCAAATGAGGGTCATCATACTGATGCTCCCTAATACGATCATAAAGAGAAGACCGAGAGACCACACAAGACAATACTTAACTTGGCTCAGAAATATCCAATCGAACAAACTGGCTGGCTAAGGCCCGAACATCCAATGCCAATGGCTTCTCTGCTGCTGGTAGATATGCTAAGTTCCCAAACTCTCCGCCCGACGACTCAAACCATCGGTAACCACATTGGCCTTCCCGGGATGGTACAAAATGGTGATATCATAATCCTTAAGCAACTACAACCACCTCCGCTGACGCAAGTTAAGATCCTTCTATTTGAACAGATGTTGCAAACTCTGGTGATCGGTGTAAATCTCACAAGGGACACTGTACAGATAGTGCCGCCAAATCTTCAAGGCATGAACAATAGTTGCTAACTCAAGGTCGTGGACAAGATAGTTCTTTTCATACACCTTCAGCAGTCTAGACGCGTAGGCAATCACCCTACCGTCCTGCATCAACACCGTGCCGAGGCCAATCTGCGATGCATCATAATATACAGTACAAGACCCCGAACCTATAGGCAATAACAATATTGAGGCTATAGTCAAAGGTGTCTTGAGCTTCTGAAAGCTCTCCTCACATTCCTCTGTCCACCTGAACGGAGCACCCTTCTGGGTCAGCCTGGTCATAGGTGTTGTAATGGATGAGAATCCCTCTACAAAAATACCCCGCCAAACCAAGAAAACTTCGGATCTCCGTAGCTGATGACGGTCTAGCCCAACTCTGAACTGCTTCCACCTTCTTCGGATCCACCTGGATCCCATCACTCGATACTATATGACCCACGAATGCCACTGAGTCTAGCCAAAACTCACACTTTGAACATTTCGCATATAACTTCCTTTCTCTCAAGGTCTGAAGCGCAATCCTCAGGTGCTGCTCATGATCCTCCCGAGTCCGGGAGTACACCAGAATGTTGTCTATAAACACAATGATGAATGAGTCAAGATAAGGCCGGAACACACTGTGCATCAAGTGCATAAAAGTTGCTGGGGCATTGGTCAGTCCAAATGACATCACAAGAAACTCGTAGTGACCATATCGAGTCCTGAAAGCAGTCTTCGGGATATCTGCCTCCCGAATCTTTAACTGATGATAGCCTGAACGCAAGTCAATCTTGGAAAACACTTTGACACCTTATAACTGATCAAATAAGTCATCAATACGAGGCAATGGATACATGTTCTTCACTGTGACTTTGTTCAACTGGCGTTAATCAATACACATCCGTATATAACCATCCTTCTTCTTCACAAATAAGACAGGAGCACCCCAAGGTGACACACTAGGCTGAATGAAGCCCTTATCAAGCAACTCCTATAACTGCTCCTTCAACTCCTTCAATTTAGGAGGAGCCATACGATATGGAGGAATAAAGATAGGTTGAGTGCCCGACAACAAATCAATGCCAAAATTAATATCTCTGTTGGGTGGCATGCCCGGAAGATCAGCTGGAAACACATCTAGAAAGTCCCTCACTACTGGAACTGACTTAACTGTAGGGGTATCAATACTGACATCTCTCACATAAGCTAGATACATGTCACACCCCTTCTTAACTACTAGTTAAGCTTTAAGAAATGAAATACCTATGCTGGGAGTATACTTTAAGGTACCTCTCCACTCTAATCGCCGTAAACCTGGCATAGCCAGCGTCATGATCTTAGCGTGACAATCAAGAATAGCATAATGGGGCGACAACCAGTCCATGCCCAAGATAACATCAAAGTCTACCATGCTGAGTAACAATAAATCGGCTTTGGTCTCAAAACCACTAAGAGCAATCAAACACGACCGATACACATGGTCCACAACAAGAGAATCTCCATAGGAGTAGACACATAAACAGGGGACTCAAAGAATCTCGAGATACGCCCAAATACGGGGCAAAATAAGAGGACACATAGGAATATGTAGAGCCTGGGTCAAATAATACCAACGCATCTCTACGACAGATCGGAACAATACCTATAATGATAGAGTTGGAAGCAATTGTCTATATACGAGCCAGAAGAGCATAATATTTGGCCTGGCCTCCCCCTCTAGGGCGACCTCAACCCCCCCGACCTCTACCTCTAGCTGGCTGAGTAGGTGGGGCGGTAGCTGGTGATGGAATCATAGCCTGAGGACCCAGTGGAGCACGTGGTGGCTGAGAAGTATATGGAGGTGCACCCTTCCTAAATCTGGGGCAATCCCTTACCATATGGCGAGTGTCTCCACACTCAAAACAAGCTCTCGGAGAGTGTGACTCCTGTGACTGGCTCGGGTTAGGAATGCTGGACTAGCCGCTAAAAGCACCCCGAGCAGGAAGCACACTAGATACCGGCAGTGCATAATAAGGCTCCTAGGGCCTAGCAGGGGCTGGAACACCATTGGAGGCTGGAAGAGCTGAATGAACGGGACGACTCTCATAACCCCTACCATGTCAAACTGCAACTGGGGCACGAGTACCGATGTACGTGCCAGACGCTCGATACCTCTTGGCCTCCCTCTCCTATCTGTCCCAAGCAAGCATGCCCTCCAATCTCCTGGCAATACTTTCAACCCGCTGATAAGAAATATCCATCTCCAACTCCCTGGCCATACTAATCTGGATACTGGGGTGGCGTCCCTCAATAAACCGTCGAACCATCTCTCGAATTGTGGCAACCAAGGCCGGTGCATGTCGGACCACATCACTGAAGCGGATTGCATACTCTGACACAGTCATAGCACCCTGGCGCAACTGCTTAAACTCCGCGCGCCATGAGTCTCTAAGGCTCTGAGGGACATACTCTCTCAAAAATATGTCCGAGAACTGAGTCCATGTAAGTGAAGCTGCCTCATACGGACTACTCAACTCATAAGCACGCCACCACTGATAGGCTGCTCCTCTAAGCTGGAAAGTTGTAAAAGAAACCCTATTCATCTCCGCTACGCCCATAGTACGGAGAATACGATGACACTCCTCCAAAAAACCCTAAATATCATCTGTAGCCAATCCGCTGAAGGTAGGTGGGTGGTACTTCTTATACCTCTCAAGTCTGAGCTGCTCTGCCTCAGAAGCGGTTGTCCTAATCTCGTGCTGAACTGGAGCACCGACTGCATCGGTATAATCTCTGGAACCTGGTCGTACTGAACCCGCTGCTCTGGAGTATCGGCGATGGGAGTCTGTGCTCCTCCCCCGGCCTGAGATGTGGCAGGAGAATCCAGCCTGAGCTAAAGTGCTGAACATGCTCAGAAACTGGGCTAGGGTCTCCTGGAGAGCTGGTGCAGTAACAGGTGTCTGTCCTCCAGTTGGAGCTACTGGGGGCTCCTCTATAGCAGCTCGTGCGGGTGCTCTACCTGTACCGCATGGATGTCCTCGGCCTTTACCCCGGCCCCGGCCTCTCGTGGCTCTAGTAGGGGGCGCAGGTGCCTGGTCATCAGATCAGCCTGTACGTGTCCTCACCATCTGTGAGAGAATAGAATACAAAAGTTTAGAATTTCAAAGTCAACAATTCCGCACGACAAGGAATCAAAAAAGTATAATTTTTCCTAACGGTTCCATAGCCTCCCGAAGATAAGTACAGACGTCTTCGTACCGATCCGCGAGACTCTAATAAATCGGCTTGTGACTTATGACACCTATGAACTTAAAGCTCTGATACCAACTTTTCACGACTCAAACTCTCTCTGTATAACGTCGTGATGACACCTAGTCTCTACGACTAGGTAAGCCTAACAAATTGCGAAAATAACAATACGAAAGTAAAACTTGGCAACTAACAGCAATGGATAACTGAATAACTAGTAACAATGCCGCTCGATATGTACAATAACCAATACTCTATAAATACACAGTCTTCCCAAAACTCAGAACATCATAAGTCACAAGCTACAGAAGGAAATTAGTATCTCTATACACCAGAGTCTAACAAAAGAAGTACGGAAGGTAAATGACATAGGAGAGAATAGAGGGGGACTCCGAGGCCTGTGGACGTGGCAGATGTACCTTGAAGTCTCTATACAACAACAAGCACTCTCAGTTAATAGCGGGGCTGATAAGAAGTACCTGGATCTGCACATAAAACATGTGCAAAAGAGTAGTATGAGTACACCACAACGATACCCAGTACGTGCCAAGCCTAACCTCGGTAGAATAGTGACGAGGTCAGGTCCAGGCCCTACTGGGATATAATAACAAGACAGATGATCTAATAAAATGAAGTAAAACGGAGAATTTAACAGCAAGAATTCACAGAGAAACAACAACACAAGAACAATGTGATAACAATAGGGGCGCTCCCGAGGTACCATCTTGTAATCCCAAAAGTAAATGTGCAGGGAGATCTCCCGAGGAACCGCCTCGTAGTCTCAAAAGTAAATGTATAGGGAGAACTCCCGAGGTACAACCTTGTAGTCTCAAAAGTAAATGTGCAGGGAGAACTCCCGAGGAATTGCCTCGTAGTCTCAAAAGTAAATATGCAGGGAGAACTCCCGAGGAACCGCCTCGTAAACTCAAAAGTAAATATGCAGGGAGAACTCCCGAGGAACCGTCTCGTAGTCTCAAAAGTAAATGTCCAGGGAGAGCTCCCGAGGAACCGTCTCGTAGTCTCAAAAGTAAATGTGCAGGGAGAACTCCCGAGGAACCGCCTCGCAGTCTCAAAAGTAAATGTACAGGGAGAACTCCCGAGGAACCGCCTTGTAGTCTCAAAAGTAAATGTGCAGGGAGAACTCCCGAGGAACCGCCTCGTAGTCTCAAAGTAAACACACAACTCAAACCGATAAATACCATAGTTAACTTCAAGATTTCTACAGTTATATTGATAAAGAACAAGGAAAAATAGGAAATCAACTAGGCATGCTTCACGGAGTTCATACAAGCAATTAAAGCACGTAGACTTGCGATATTAGACTAAACAAGATAACTACACATGTTGGAATAACTCAATTAAGAATGAAAACAGACTAATACTCATTTAAATGGTATAACTCAAATTACAGGGAAAACAGATTACTACTCAGTAAAATAAATCGGGTTTTACAATAAATAGCCAGTGTACGTACTCGTCACCTCATGTACACGGCGCTCACATATCACAACAGCACCAATCCTAAGGGGATTTCCCCCACACAAGGTTAGACAAGCCAATTACCTCGAACCAAGCTCAATCAATCAGTAAGAATGCCCTTTCCTCGATTATCCGACTCAGAATGGCCCAAATCTAGCCAAAAACAATTACATATCATAAGTACTACTATAATAGACTAATCTAATTAATGAAATCACGACTTTAACAAGAATTTGAAATATCGTCCTAAAAGGTTGACCTGGGCCCACATCTCGGAATCGGGTAAAAGCCACAAAATATGAACACCCATTCACTCACGAGTTCACTCGTACTAAAATTATCCAAATCCGATATCAAAATCCCAATCAAAGCTCAAAAACTTAGTTGAATAACTTCTCCCATTTTTCCCAAATTTCTCAACCAAATTTCTTAATTAAATGATGAAATCAACTATAGATTAGTGGAATATAACTATAAACGAGTTAAAAATCATTACCCCCAAAGTTCTCTCTGAAAAATCCTTGAATTATCGCCTCAATCCGAGCTCTCAAAGTCCCAAAATTGGCCGCAGGTGTGGACACCAGAAGTTGAAAAACTTCAGCAGCTACACAAGTCCAAATTTCGATCCGTTAAGCATCCGATACTCACCCAAGGCACCCGGGACCTCAACTAAATATACCAACGAGTTCTAAAACACCATAAGAACTTAATCGACCCCTCAAATCACACCAAACAATGCTAAAAATACGAATCACCCTCAAATTTAAACTTAATGAACTTTGAAACTTCAAACTTCAACAACCGATGCCGAAACATATCATATCACGTCCGATTGACCTTAAATTTTGCACACAAGTCATAACTAACATTATGGACCTGCTCCAATTTCGAGAAATCGAAATCCGACCCTGATATCAAAAAGTCCACTTCCGTTCAAACTTCTAAAAAATTTGACTTTCGCCATTTCAAGCCTAAATCAACTACAGACCTCCAATTCATATTCCGTACATGCTCCTCAATCCAAAATATACAACGGAGCTAACAGAACCGATGAAACTCCATTTCGGAGTCATCTTCACAAAGTTCCAACTACGGTCAAAATCCTAATACTTAAGCTTCCGTTTTAGGGACTAAGTGTCCCAAATCACTCCGAAACCACAACAAAACCTCCCGGTAAGTCACATAAGCAGAAAAAGATACGGGGGAAGCAGTAAATAGGAGATCAGTGCTAATACACTCAAAATGACTGGCCGAGTCATTACATATAGCTACCTTTATCGCTCATACAATAGCCTCCATTATCGCTCCGTTTAATAGCCTCCATTATCACTCCATCCAGACAATATCCCAACACACATAACAACTGTAAAATGCCACCCTTATGCCCTCATAATGTCAACAATCGAATGCCACCCTTATGCCCTCATAATGTCAACAATCGAATGCCACCCTTATATGCTGCATAACAGTAACCCAAATCACACAACAATTCACACAGAATATTATCACAATAGCACAACATCATCAACTCGTATTTACAAATTTCTTGTAGACCACAACCATTCCAAAGGTATAACAAAGTCAATTAATTTCACAACAGATAGTCCACGACTCAACACAATGTATATAAAATCTCAAAAATAACTACAAGGATGGAAAATAACTCGTCATAGGACAACGCCTTCTTTAATCCAAATTTTAGATAAATATATAAACGCCTCAATTTAAACTTATTTAATTAATTATTTGCATATGAAAAATCCATAATGTGATTATTTCCAAGAAATATCAAATCAACAAACACACGAAATTCACATAAAAATCCAAGTGGCAATCATACCAAATTATCATATAAAATGCAAACTCGACAAACAAGGAATGAGGCATGACAAATGAAGGATTTATAAGTACCAACTATTTCCAATTTAATACATAAGGATGTCTATGAATTTTAACCGATAAAATTTGCACATATAAACCAAGTACGCACTTGTCACCTTGCGTACCCGGCTTTTAATCACACAATTTTCACATAAGACTCAATGCCCAAGGGGTAATTCCCCCACTCAAGGTTAGGCAAGATACTTACCTCAAGCAACTCAATCCACCAGTAAGTCTTTTTCCGCGATTATCCAACTCCGAATGGTTCGAATCCAGATGAATATTTCCTTGAAAATCCTTCGACAAAATCGCTACAAACCGAGCTTTCTTGATTAAGTCTTTAGTGATATTAAAACCTCTAACTACTCTTGCAACTTTGATCTACATCAACATAATTCGATTGGACCAATATTAGTAAAAATTCTAGGTTTTAGGTCAGTTAGGCATTTTATCAAACACCTAGAGTGCATAAATCTCTACATCTCTTAACCATGGAATTAGTTCATCCAACTACCACTATTTACAAACAATTTATAACTTCCAATCATTACTTGCGTGACCATTCATCTACACCCAACCAACAAAATTACATCAATTAATCACCTTTCAATCTCTACCATGGTTATGTATTTAAATTGGGAATTTATGGCTTCCAATCATCATACCATGAGTTCCAATACTTAATTCATACTCATATTCCCATAATAAATTCGTACATGTAAGTCTAAGAGTGTAGGATTATCTTTTTGGAAGAAATCTTGCAAAACCCTCCTTTGAGTTCTTGAAGATCTAAGTATTTTATGTGTAGATTTCATCAATACTAGTGTAAAAATGATAGAATTTCATACCAAGATAACGAGGATCACTTACCTTGAAGAAGAGAAGAATTTTCATACCAAGATAACGAGGATCACTTACCTTGAAGAAGAGAGGAGTTGGTGGTCTTGAGTGAGTGGAGAAGAGCTCCAAAATCCGTCCAAGTGAAGTGGGAAAAATGAAATCCGAAATTGTAGCTATAGGCCCAGATTTTCGGGTTTCGAATGCTGCCCCAGATGCTATGGCAACACTTCACTGCAAGCCCTTCTTTCGGATGCGGCCCCGGATGCTTCGCATCCTCAGTTCACTCCTCTGCCAGCCTTTGGTAATTTGGCCATAACTTCTTGTAGAAATGTCCAAATGACGAACGGTTTGAAGCGTTAGAAACTAGACTCGAAGACCTTTCATTAGATAGGTTGTCCATCACATAAATCCTTATATATGTGTATATACTCTCGTCCTAAGTTAGGTATTGTGCCGAAATATAAAAAATCGATTCGGAATGACCTCAAATTTTGCACATAAGTCATAAATGACATAATAAACGTATTCAAATTTTCGGAATCGAAGTACAAGCCAGATACATCAAGGTCAACTCCCAGGTAACACTTTTCTTTTAAGCTTCTTAAATAAGGATTGTTCTTCCAATTTAATTCCGAACCTTCTAAAATCAAACTCGACCGCACACGCAAGTTATAATACATATTACGAAATTGTTCGGGACCTTAAGTCGTTGAACAGAACGTTGATTCTCAAAACAACAAGTCTGGTCGTTACATTCTCCCCCTCTTAAACATGCATTCGTCCTCGAACGTGCCAAGAATTATTCTAAGGACATTAAATTACTGAGTGTATTCTTATACACATACTCGCGGGTGATTCTACGTCACCGCAGATTTAACATGGGTCCGACAACACCATCTTAGTTGAGATTATTTCTTTTATATACATTTATACACTTTAAAACCAATTTCTTACACTCCAAATATTTTCAAAAGACCCGATTTTCACATCAAAACATGGTATTAGTCTCAACTTGGCTGTAGCAACTCGTGCCTACGCACACGTCATACGTATTCCCATAATCACATCTCTAGTCATATTAATTCTAGCATCGTCAATTAACCTCACATTATCCAAAACCTTGTTTCAATTTTTTTCACAATACTGATAGCAGCACGCGAGGCATAAAGACCTCATAATTATTTATCCGGATTAACGATTCACATTTAACGCCACATGGGCACACATCTCGTAGGCTAAAACTCAATAATTACAGTATGAATATGGCTAAATATGCACAAAACACATAAAGGAATTATCAAATAAGCCTAACAGACATGACTCCCTATTAGTACTATAATACAAATTAAATTTCACAAAGAGAGAATTTAAAACACATGAATTTAACCACAAGGATCACATCCTGATATAACTTCCACCACGGTACGTAGCCCGGGTTAAACATATCAAATCACATCAAACCGCGAGGATCTCATCCTCAACTCTAAATCACAAGTACTTTGCACATTGTGCCAACTGAAATTTTCCATTTCTTTTATTTCTTGTTTTTTTAATAAATTCCGTGAAATAATTTTACAACACATAATGAACCCCTGTACCGGTAAGGCATATAATTCATATTTTTTTAAATTAAACTATCCTGAATTTATATCAAAACCCACTTTAGTGAGTAATAGAAAGCCACTTTTGGACTCATAGCCCACAATAGTGTACAAAACAAAAATAATAGACATGGGCTAACACTATCAAATCTCCTAAAAGGGATAAACACGTAAGTGGAGTACAAGTTCACAAACTCACCATATAAGGAGCATGAAAGGAGTTTTCATCTCGATAATCGGAGTCGAATAAAAATAAGAATAGTGCTCCTCTATTATAAATTAAATCATACATATAACGACATCATCTAGTGTATCGGCCTCAGCCAAATCATAAAAATTATATCAACGGGCCAGGCCTCCCCATCTTGGGTGCCTCTACTCGCCTGTCCTCCCCCCCTAACTGGTTGTGCACGTGGAGTATTAACTGGAATAAAATAGGTAGCCTGAGTGTTTTGATGAAATTCGCCTCTCCCAAGTCTGGGACAATCTCTCATGATGTGCCTGGTATCACCACACTCATAACAAACCCTCTGAGGTCGCGGTTGCTCGTATTGAGTTTGTGCCGGATAAATGTAAGAGCCATGTGTCGGTGATGCACTAAAAGTATTAACTGGAGCACTACGAGTGCTTTGAACTGCAGACTTTGCTAACCGACTACCCGAGCCTCCACCATGATGAGTGCTAGATACAAAGTAAATTTTGAGACCTCTTAGCCTCCTTAGACTCCCTTTGCGCATTCCAAACACGTTCTAACATTCTGGAAACCTCTACGACTTGCTGAAATGGAGTATCAGACTGCAATTCTCGAGCCATGCATATTTTAAGATCATAATCGAGCCCCTTAATTAATCTACAGACTTGCTCTCTGACTGTAGGAACCAAAAAAGGTGCATGACGGGTTAACTCACTGAACCTGATGGCATATTCTGACACTGTCATGGTGCCCTGATGCAACCGTTCAAACTTTGTGTGTCACGCATCCCGAAGCGTCTAGGGAACAAATTCTTTCAAAAACATCTCTGCAAATTGAGCCCAAGTTGGTGGTACTGCATTAGCTGGTCTACCCTCTTCATAAACTTGCCACCATTGATACGATGCTCCTGACATTTGAAATATAGTAAAGGAAACTCGACTCACTTCCACAATACCCATGGTTCTGAGAATACGGTGACACTTTTCTAGAAATCCTTGTACATCCTCGGCAGTTGTGCCACTAAAGGTAGGTGTACTATACCTCTTAAATCTCTCAAGTCTCTTTTATTTATCTTCTGATGCCTCTCGCCTGGCCTCAGGCTGAATCGGAATAACAGGTTATACCGGTACTAGACTCGGAACCTGACCACTGTGAACCTACTGCTTTGGAGTACGAGCGGTAGGAGTCTGAGCTCCTCCCCCAATATGTGAAATATTTGGTGAAACGGAGATCAATTCTGCATGAGTTAATTTACCAAACATGTTCAGGAACTGTGCTAAAGTCTTCTAAAGTCCGGGGGGTAACAACAGGTGCGTCCGGTACTTATCCCCATACGAGAGCTACTGGCAGCTCCTCAACCGCTATTCTGACAGGTGCTCTAGCTGTGACACGTGCCCTTCCTCGTCCTCTACCTCGGCCACGGCCTCTTGGGGCCCTAGCAGAATGCGCGGGTGTATGCTCAGCTGACCCGGTAGCATGTGTCCTCACAATCTGTGAGAAAAGCGATACAAAGGTTCAAACTCCAAAATCAATAAATTTCGCACGCTAGGAATGAAAGAAGTGGAAACTTTCTAACAGTCCTGTAGCCTCTCGAAGATAAGTACAAACATCTCCGTACCAATCCGTAAACTAGACTCATTCGTGACTCGTAGAACCAATAAACCTAGAGCTCTGATACCAACGTGTCACGAACAAAAATCCCACCATAGGCGTTGTGATTGCACTTAGTCTCTAAGAATACGTAAGACGATTATAATTTTATTTCGAGCCTTTTTTGCCCTTGAAACATAAAATTTAATACAAGTGTCGAAATCAAAAGCGGAAACAAATATATCAACCTCCCAAGACTGGTAATAGTGAGTTACGAATGCTAACTGAATACATGCAATGATCTTAAGGATCGAATATACAATACTGTTCGAATAAGAATTGACAATACAATAAAATGGAAAGACTCCAAGGGACTGCGATGACCAAGTTGCTCTACCTTGAATCCTTGCGATCAACGCACTAACTCTGCCCGAGTCCGATATATCCAAAACCTGGCTCTGCAAAAAAATGTGCAGAAGTGTAGTATGAGTACACCACAGTCGGTACCTAGTAGGTATCAAGACTAAACTTGATGGAGTAGTGACGAGGTACAGTCAAGACACTCACTAGTCAAATAACCTGTGCAATATAGCAGTATACAATAGTACTGAAAAACAACTAGCAGTGATATAAACAACAAGCAAGAACATCATAATTATTGCTCAAACGAATAAGGAACACAAGTACAACCAATTAATCAATTCCTTCAAATATAAATCTTTCATATATAATTCTTTCGAATAAATACCTTCTGAATATACTTCTTTCAAATAAATATCTTTCAAATATAAAAAAAATTCAAATAAAAGTCACTCTGTGACACCTCATTTCATAATCATAAAACACGAGTCTCGGTCCACTATATTTTCGCAACACGGGTCTTATCCTACTTTCATGTTTTCACGGCACCTCGTGCCCATATTTCTATCAAAACCGCACGGACAACTCACGTGCCAATAATAAAAATCATCATATTTTTCCCGGCACCTCGTGCCCACATTTCATATCTGTTGCGGCGTGCAACCCGTCAAGTTTACTGAAACAACAAGACAAGTTGCACAAGATATAAAAATAAACATAAGGAAAATCACAACATCACATGAAAATTACCAACGCAATAACCACACATCATCACATAAAAATTACCAACACAATAACCCCACATCATCACATATTATCCCTGACAATAGCCACCCTTATCTCTCCGCCCTGACAATATCAATAGCCACCCTTATCGCTCCTATAGTGTCACGACCCAATTCTCCCCCCGTAAGATGTCATAACAGCACCTAGTCTCTACGACTGGGTAAGCCTAATCACTAGTGTCACGACCCAATTCTTCCATATCATCATATATCATCCCTGATGATAGTCACACGTATCTCTCCTATATCCACCCTTATTACTTCTATAATAGCCTCCCTTATTCCTCCGCCTTGACAATTGATGGTAGGCTATAATTGTGTGTTTTCGTTGCTTGTCGCACTCTAATTTACTGCACTTTAATTGAGTTTGAGCTTTAATCGCTAGTGTTTGCACTAATTGTATATTTTATGTCTTGTAGGAGTGATTGCAAGTTATGTAAAGTATATGGAATAAATTCATGCTATTTTGGAGTTTTGAAGTCTGAGTAAAAGCCCAAGGATTAAGTTGGGATCGAGTTCGGGGATCAACAGACACTAGTACATTTAAATAGAGAAACAAAAAATTAGACAGCACGTCACCCAGGTGCGTGAGCGCACACTGGGCGCGCAGTTGAGGCAGCATACCACACAAAATGCGCGGCCAAATGCACAATCAGGTCTCCAAGTGCGCGGCCGCACACATCCTGTTCCGTGAAGAGTCCTATTTCATGAAGGAGAAGGTGTATTTATACATGGAAAATGGTATTTTTGAGGACTTTTGACATACTTTAGACCTAAGGAAGCTAAGGAGAAGAGGGAGAAGCAAGAGCGCAAGGATTTCATCCTTCAATCCTCACTGAAGACAATGGTTTGGATTGTTTATATTTTCCTTTAAATTAAACTTAATTGTGATGAATTTCTTTATATTTATGGAGTAATTCTTCTTTAGGGATTGATGGATTTGGTGTTTTGAAAATTTTTTGTGGATATTAACTCTAGTTTATGTATTGAATCGTTTTGGGTATTTTAATTATTGCATCTATATTCACTTGTTAATATAATCAAAATAGGTATAACTTGTGATGTTTTTGCATTATCTTGTTGGGTGGATTCATTGATTCGTCTTTGTAATCGAAAGAGACTAGTTGAATTATTGTTTAGACTTAGTTAGGAGAATAATCTAAAGAGGTGCTCCTAAGGATCAATCCACTACGAATTCTTGCATATTTTCACAGAGCTTAACTTAGTTTATAGGCAGAATAGCCTGTTAGACGCCTCAACTTGTTCGGTTTTGACATCCCGATCCCCATACTTAATGATGGTTCATCTATATACTTTTACTCATTTAAAAGAAACCCTTATGACTATGCGTGTTCCTGGATCGGCATGCTGTATTATCCATGTCACATAAAAAATTCCACGTCATTATTTTTCTTCACAAAAGATATTTTAAAAATTGAATTCTGAAGTAGATCGTTTTTTCTCTCTCAGAAGCACCTTCATGCCTTGTTCTTTCTGAATACCAGCCATATGCCATTTCATCTTCTATTCTCTTTTGATTGTGAATCAAAATCTATCATTTCCCTTTCTAATATTTGCAAAACCAGATTTGCCATTTTTCATAGAAACCCAATGGACAATTCATTTTGTTCGCTTCTATTAAAATTAGATATAACAAAAATATTCAACTCAATCTCTGTAAATTCTCCGCATGATATCTTTAGATATTGACCCCAAAAAAGAATAAAAAATAAGACCAAAGTCGAGAATAACCACGGATAAACGGTCGACAAAACCCTAGAACACCTCCTCTATTTTTCTCTTTTTTCTACTTTTTGAAAATAATGTAAAAACTCAACTCCTTTATAGTAGACTTTCAGGTCAGTAAACATGAACCTTCAAATTTATGAAAAATCAAAATCATATCTCTTAAATCAATTTACCAAAAACCTATTATTTCACAACAACAAATCTGAAACTCTATTTTATTCCCTCTAGTGACTGTCCATATGTGACTTGATTTTGAAGCAAACTGGAAAAGACAAGGGAAAGGAGAAAGTGATAGAAAGAAAAGAAATCGGACATGGGGAAGAAGAGATATGTTGATCGTTTGGGGAGAGGGCAGGGAGGAGGGACGAGAGAGAATGAAAAGTGGGGAGGGAGAAAAGACTTCGGTGGAGGTGGAATATTTGTGTAAGAATAATTTTTTTATTATTTTTTTGCATTTTTGTTATTTTTTAATTGGAATCATCAAAGTTGCTCGCCTTTTAGAGCATGCAATCACACATTTTACCTAACTCAACAATGCATATGCCACATAAGCTTGGTTAATGGTCAGAGCGGTTTAAAATATTGACTTTAAATGAGTAAAAGTGTCTAGATGAACCATCATTAAGTATAGGGACCGGGATGTCAAAACCGAACAAGTTGAGGTGTCTAACAGGCTATTCTGCCTAGTTTATATTGCGAGGTTGAGACTTAATCGATTGAGGAGTTTATACTGAATGTTTGAACTATAATTGAGTGAATTCGAGAGACTCACTTGAACCTTAGAAGTGAATCAACTAGAGTTAATTCCTAAACAAGTATCTTGCACCTATCCAATCAACCCATATTTTCTCCCATTGATATCTTTCTTGCTTACTTTTGTTGCGATTGTCATTAGCCAATAGTTTAGACTTTTAGTTAAATTTTAGTTTAATAACAAAAATCTAAATTGTTGATCATCTTGGATAGCATTCAAGCTATAAACTACAAAAATACTGTTTAAATCCAATCCCTATGGATACGTGTCACGAACCCAAATTGCCTCGGTAGGATGTCGTGATGGCGCCTAGTCTCGAAGACTAGGTAAGCCTATCAATGCGGAATAACTGAATATAAACTGAAATTTAATCCTTAATAGTTGAACAAACAAGAACTGCAAATTTAACTCCCAAAACCCGGTAGGAATAAGTCACAAGCTTTTAAGAATTTATCCTCAATGTCTCTATATATTAGAGTCTAACGAAAATAAGGAAGCAACATAATAAGAATAGAAGGGGACTCCGGAGTCTGCGGACGCTGACAGATATACCTTGAAGTCTCCATACACAGGTAGCTCACTGATATCTAGGCTGGTAAGGAGTACCTGGATCTGTACAAAAAGATATGCATAAGCGTAGTATGAGTACACCACAGCGGTACCTAGTAAGTGCCAAGCTTAACATCGGTAAAGTAGTGACGAGGTCAGGTCAGGCCCTACTGGAATAGTGAAAGACACGGTGGAAGGTTTAACAATATAATAATAAAAATAACAATGAGAATAAATCAAATAAGTAATATGTCACAATTTAACTATACAGAATAAGGGCAGGCAATACCTCGCGGAAGGAAAAAGCAGAAATTTACAACTTTAAGGAAATCACCAAAATAACCAAAGGTAAATGCAGCCATAAACAAATATCAACAAGGGCACTCCCGAGGTACTGCCTAGTAGTCCCAAATCATAAATAAATTCACAATATCTCATTTCCTTGTATCACCGCGGGTGCCTTCACATTTAATTTTAAAGAAAATATTTTTTCCGAAATAACATCCCGCGTTTTAGCCACCCTTATCACACCACATGCGTTTCAACACCCATACCTTATACCACCGTATGCGTATCAATATCACAATATATCACAATTTACACCTCAAGTGTCCAAATATTTCAACTTGCAAAAAATAAATCAACAACAACAATAATACTTTCCACAATAAGGAGCTCACGATTCATGCCAAAATAAATCATCAACAACAATATTTTCCACAACAAAGAGCTCATGGCTCATGCTAAAATAAATCAACAATAATATTTTTCACAATAAGGAGCTCACGACTCAATCACAATGAGTACGAAAATCTCACAAAATATTCAACAAAAATTATATTTCACAAATTTAACACCTTGTCTATATATCAAATTTTTTTAAAATGTAAAATACTTCATTTTTAATAATATTTAAATTAAGAAATCCATCATTCAAATAATACATAGAACAAAAGAAACAGAGTTGCAACTAAACAGGTAAAACACTTAGGAGGAACAGGTCATGCAAATTTAAAATACGAAAATATATTAGTGATGATGAATATAATAGAATAAAATAATTTAATTAATATGCAACAATGCTCTACATAATTTAAAGACATAATCTTCCACATTTAGCCCGTGTACACACTCATCACCTCGTGTACATGACTTTCAACACATCAACATTTTCATATCAATACCAATCCTAAGGGGGAATTTTCCCCACACAAAGTTAGACAAGTCACTTACCTCAAACCACGCTCAATCAGTCAAGTAATATGCCTTTTCCTCGATTTTCTGACTCCAATCGGCTCGAATCTAATCATAATTAATTCAATTCAATCAATGCATATTATAGGAATAAATTCCATAAGAAAATATAATTTTTCTAACAAAATCAGGAATTTAACCCAAAAATCGCCACGCCTCGAAATCTGACGAAATCACAAAATCCGACAACCCATTCAATTATGAGTCCAACCATACTAGTTTCACTCAAATCCGACTCCGAATCGATATCGAAATCTCAAAAATTCGTTTTATGAGACTTTTACAATTTTCCCCAAATTTTCATCTCAAAACACTAATTAAATGATGAAAACAATGATATATTCGTGTATATTGACTAAATCCGAGTTAGAATCACTTACCCTGATATTTTTCCTTGAAAATCTCTCAATCATCATTTCTCCCCAAGCTCCAATTTGTCAAAAATAGAAAATGGGACGAAGTCCCCTTTTTATAACTCAAAGTTTCTGTCCAAGCCTACCCCTGGTTGCTGCCCCCGATTGCTGCCCCCCGATCGCTGCCCTCGATCTTTCCCTCAGTTGCTGCCCTCGATCCTGGCTTCGATCTTGCCCTTGATCCTATCATCGATCGTGCCCTCAATCCTGGCTTCGATCCTGCCCTCGATCTTGCCCTCGATCCTGCCCTCGATTCTGACAGATGAAGGAAATCAGATACAGGCATCAGAAAAATTCCAGCAGCTGTTTAAGTCAAAATTTTGATCCGTTAGCCATCCGAAACTCACCCGCGGCTCTCGGGGCCTCAACCAAATACACTAACAAGTCCTAAAATATCATACGAACTTAGTTGGAACCTCAAATCATATATGTAATGATTCGTCTGGTTGTTTAAGTATTACAATCTCGTTCCCCCATTTACTACTCAATTTATGCCTTATATTTGTTATGTGACTTGGCGGGGGTAATTGATTCGGGTCCGGTGAGGTTTTGGAATGATTTGAAACACTTAGTTCCAGGGTTTAGAATTTAAGTTGAAAAGGTTGATCGGATGTTGACTTATGTGTAACGACCGCGGTTCGGACTTTTTGGGTTGAATAATGCACTGGGGAGTAAAAAAAAATTTGTGGTAGAGAAATGCATTTCTGCGGTCCATATGCGACCACAGAATCACTTTGCGGACCGCATAATGGGTGCAGAGTGAGGCAGGTGAGGGGCCATTTTGGATGCCATTCTGCGGTCGACTATGCGACTGCAGAACTGTTCTGTGGTTCATTATGCGACCGTAGAACAGGTCTGTGGGCCACATATTGACCGCAAACCCAGACAGGTTTTTTCCAGTTCTGGAGGCCAATTGTGCGGCCGATATACGGACCGCATATCCTGTCCGGGGCTTCGTTTTTGGGTTTTATAACCCGACCCAAATTCAATTTATAGCCCTTGAAGCACATTTTGAGCAAAAATCTGACATTTTTAGAGAGAAGGGAGAGTGTTCTAGAGAGAGGAAGAAGCTTAAGTGCTTTGTTCATCAAGATCTTGTTCAAGCTTTGAAACCCAACAAGGAAATATCACAATATCTTTACTCAAGAGGTAAGGTTCTAACCCCTAGTCTTCAATTTCGAGTTTGGGTAAAGATGGGTGATTAAGAGTATGATTCTTAGGAATAAGAGTATTATTTATACGTATCAATAAGGTTTATGGAAAGACTGTTGAGTTAAAATGGGTAAAGATTGAGTTAAAAATGGTAGAAATCTTCAAAGATTTTAATTGAAGATTTGAGGGTCAAGTTGATGTCGGAATTTGGTGAAATTTATATGGTTGGACTCATGGTTGGATGGAAGTTTATATTTTGTATCTTTTATCGGGTTCCGATATGTGGGCTCCACGGGCAATTTTTGAGTTAATTTTGGATTTTTATTGGAAAATTAGTATTTCCTTATGGAATTAATTACAATAATTGGTATTGACTTAATCGAATTAATTGTGGCTAGATACGAGGCTTTTGGAGACCAATTCTCGTGGCAAGGGCATAGCGGAATAAAGAATTATACGGTTTGAGGTAAGTAACAGTTCTAAATTTGATACTGAGGGTACGAGACCCTAGATTATGTATTATATGATTGGTTTTGAGGTGATACACATACTAGGTGACGGGCGTGTGGGCGTGCAACGTAGGAATTGTGACTTGGTCAAATTCCATGGAACTGTGTAGTTGAATTATCTGTTGATATCCATAAATTTCATGGAACTGTATAGGTGACGTGGTCAAATTTCATTGTGACTACGTGTTAGAGAAAATTGAGCCGAGACTCGAATTAAAAATCATGCTTAGACATATGTTGTTATTATTGGTACCCACTGGGGTTATTTATGTGGTTGAATTATATGTTCAAATTGTAATTTCACACTCAGTCATGTTCATTCACTTCATATCGTATCTCAGTCTCTGTTGCTATTTATTGATACATCATATTATCATTTTTTGAGCTGATTTTCATGACATCTTGAGCCCGAGAGACTGGAGAGATTGATGACTGAGTGAGGCCGAGGGACTAATTGTGAGGATATTTGTGGATCGGGCTGCACGCCGCAGCATGTTTCATTGATTTATGCCATGATTGGCATGATATAGCGCTTGGGCTGAATGAGCCTCTCCGGAGTTTGTATACACCCCCAATGAGGGCAAGTACCTACTGAGTGTGAGGTTAAGTACGAGTGCCGAGTGCCGAGTGTTGAGTGACTGTGAGGAATGAGTGACTGTGAGGAAAGAGTGATTGTGAGATTGGAGTGAATGGGAGGACTGAGTGATTGTTACTCTGAGAGGATGCATTGATTTCATTATTTGCTGCATTTCAGCTGTCATATATCACTATTTTGGAAATTTTGGAAAAAAATTATTTTCTATTTCAGTCAAATCTGATATGAAATTATTATGAAATTCTAAATGTTGAACTTGAGAGCATGCCTACCCTTTTATGTTGAAAAGTACTATATTTGGACTTAGTCGTGAAGCACGTCACTACCTTCAGTTCTTATTTATTATTGTTACTTACTGAGTTGGTTGTACTCATACTACACCCTGCACTTCGTGTGCAGATCTAGGTGATCCCGGACATAGTGGGTGTTGATTCTTTCACATAGTTGATTTTCTGGAGATTCAGAGATAGCTGCCATGTTTCGCAGACCTTGTCTCTCCTTCCCTATCTCCTTGTTTACTGTATTTGGTCTTAGACTATTATAGACCCTGTTTTCCAAAATTGTAATGTATAGATACTCATGTACTCAGTGACACCGGGTTTTGGGAGTGTATTTACATCCAGTAGTTGTGGGATTTTCTCTTAAACTCAATTACGATGTTTTCCGTATTTAAAAGATATTGTGGGTTATTGATTATGTCAGCTTGCCTAGTATTGAGATAGGCTCCATCATGGCGGGTGATATTTCGGGTCGTGACAATATCAAACAACGCTAAAACCATGAATCATACCCCAATTCAAGCTTAATGAAACTAAAAAATTTTCAACTTCCACATTTGATGCCGAAACCAATCAAATCAATTCCGATTGACCTCAAATTTTGCACACAACTCATAAATGACATAACGGAGCTATGAAAATTTTCAGAACTGGATTTCGATCCCGATATCAAAAAGTCAACTCTCCGGTCAAACTTTTCAAAAATTTAACTTTCGCCATTTCAAGCCAAATTCCACTACGGACTTCCAAATTATTTTCCGGACACGCTTCTAAGTTCAAAATCACCATACGGAGCTATTGGAATCCTCAAAACTCTATTCCAAGGTCATTTACACATAAGTCAATATCCGGTCAACCTTTCAACTTAAACTTTAAACCTTGGAACTAAGTGTTCCAATTCATTCCAAAACCTCACCAGACTCGAACTAATCACCCCAACAAGCCACATAACAACTGTAGGGCATAAATTGAGCAGTAAATGGGGGAACAGGGTTGTAATACTCAAAACGACCGGCCAGGTCATTACATTCTCCCTCTCTTAAACAAACATTCATCCTCGAACGAGTTTAGAATTATACCTGGAGTCTCAAATAGGTGTGGATATTTGCTCCGCATCTCCCGCTCAGTCTCCCAAGTAGCTTCTCCGACTGGCTGGCCTCTCCACTACACTTTCACTGAAGTTATGTTCTTTGATCTCAACTTTCAAACCTGCCGGTCTAAAATGGCCACCGGCTCCACATTATAAGTCAAATTACCATCCAACTGCACTGTGCTGAATCCAAAACATGAAACAGAACCCTGACATACTTTCAGAGCATAGATACGTGATACACTGTATGAACACTCGATAGACTAGGCGACAATGTAAGTTCATAAGCCACCTCTCTGATCTTCTTAAGCACCTCAAACTGTCCAATATACCGAGGGCTCAACTTGACCTTCTTTCCGAACCTCAACACACCTTTCATGGGTGAAATATTGAGCAGAACCTTCTCTCCAACCATGTAAGAAACATCACGGACCTTCCGGTTGGCATAACTTTTCTGTCTAGACTGCGCCGTGCGAAGCCGCTCCTGAATTAATTTAACCTTCTCCAAAGCATCTTGAACCAAATCAGTACCCGATGACCTAGTCTCACCTGGCTAAAACCAGCCCACCAGAGACCGATATCGTCTCCCATATAAAGCCTCATACAGAGCCATCTAAATGCTCGATTGGTAACTGTTATTGTAAGCAAACTCTTCGAGTGGCAGAAATTGATCCCAAGAACCCTCGAAATCTATAACACAAGCGCGTAGCATATCTTCCAATATCTGAATAGTGTGCTCGGACTGTCCGTCCGTCTGAGGGTGAAATGCTGTACTCAGCTGAACCTGTGTACCTAATTCTTATTGTACTACTCTCTAAAACTGTGATGTAAACTACGTGCCCCAACCTGAAATGATATACACTAGCACACCATGTAGGCGAACAACCTCGCGGATATAAATCTCAGCCAACCTCTCCGAAGAACAAGTAGTACCTACTCTAATAAAATGCGCGGACTTGGTCAACCGATCTACAATCACCTAAACGGCATCAAACTTTCTCAAAGTCCGTGAGAGACCAACTACGAAGTCTATGTAATATGCTCCTACTTCCACTCTGGAATTTCAAGTCTCTAAAGCAATCCACCCGGTCGTTGATGCTCATACTTCACTTGCTGGAAATTTAGGCACCGAGCTACATATTCCACTATATCTTTCTTCATCCCCTCCGCTAATAATGCTCTCTCAAGTCCTGATACATCTTTGTAGCACCCAGATGAATGGAGTACTATGAACTGTGAGCCTTCTGGAGAATCAACTCACGCAAGCCATCTACATTGGGCACACAAAGCCTGCCCTACATCCGTAATACACCGTTATCTCTAATAGTGACTTCCTTGGCATCACCGTGCTGAACTGTGTCCTTAAGGACAAGCAGATGGGGGTTATCATACTGACGCTCTCTAATTCGATCATAAAAAGAAGACTGAGAAACCACACAAGCCAAAACTCGACTCATCTCGAAAACATCCAATCTGACATACTGGTTGGCCAATGCCTGAACATCCAAGGCTAATGGCCTCTCCGCTACAGGTAAATATGCTAAGCTGCCGAAATTTTCCGCCTTACAACTCAAGGCATCGGCCACTACACTGGCCTTATCGGGGTGATAAAGAATGGTGATATCATAATCCTTAAGCAACACCAACCAACTCCGCTGCCGCAAGTTAAGATCCTTATGTTTAAACAGATGTTGTAGACTCTGGCGATCGGTATAAACCTCATAATGGACACCGTACAAATAATGTCGCCAAATCTTCAAGGCATGAACAATAGCTGCTAACTCAAGGTCGTGGACCGGATAATTCTTCTCATGTACCTTTAATTGTCTGGACGCATAGGCAATCACCCTACCGTCTTGCATCAACACTGCACCGAGGCCAATACGCGACGCATCACAATACACAATATAAAACCTTGAACCTGTAGGCAATACCAATATTGGGGTTGTAGTCAAAGCTGTCTTGAGCTGTTGAAAGCTCTCCTCACATTCCTCGGTCCACCCGAACAGAGCACCCTTTTGGGTTAATTTGGTCATAGGTGCAACAATAGAAGAGAAACCCTCTACAAATCAGTGATAATACCCCGCCAAGCCAAGAAAACTCCGGATCTCCGTAGTTGAGGATGGTTTGAACCAACTCTGCACTGCCTCAATCTTCTTTGCATCTACCTTGATCCCCTCGCACGAAACTATATGACCTAAAAATCCCACTGAATCAAGCCAGAATTCATACTTTGAAAATTTTGCATATAATTTCTTTTCTTTCAAAGTCTGAAGCACAGTCCTCAGGTGCTGCTCATGATCTTCTCGGCTCCAGGAATACACCAGAATGTCGTCAATAAACACAATGATGAAAGAATCGAGATAGGGCTGAAATATATTGTTCATCAAATTCATAAATATTGCTGGGGCATTGGTCAGCCCAAATAACATTACAAGAAACTCATAATGGCCATACCGAGTCCTGAAAGCAGTCTTCGGGATATCTGGCTCCCGAATCTTCAACTGATGATAGCCTGAATGCAAGTCAATCTTAGAGAACACCCTGGCACTCTGAAACTCATCAAATAGGTCATCAATACGTGGAAATAGATACTTGTTCTTCATTGTGACCTTGTTCAATTGGTCGTAGTCAGTGCACATCTGCATAGAACCGTCCTTCTTTTTCACAAATAATACAGGAGCACCCCCAAGGTCATACACTGGGCCGAATGAAGCCCTTATCAAGTAACTTCTATAACTGCTCTTTTAATTCTTTCAACTCTGTTGGGGCCATACGATATGGTGGAATAGAAATGGGCTGAGTGCCAAATACACATCACACCCCTTCTCAACCATTCGTTAAACTTTAAGAAATGAAACAACTCTACTAATGTCACAAACCAATTTCATCATAGGCCGTGATGACACCCAACACCGTTGTTAGGAAACCCAACACTGATAAATCTAGTGGTTTCCACTTTTAATATGTTTCAAAGTGAAAAACTTTCCGCATTTATTAAATTTTTAGAAATTTACTGCTGTAAAGTAATTAAACAAAAGTAACTGTGTGCAAATCGAAGTCATAACAATAAATCCAAAATCATAAGTCTACAAGGATGTGCCAAGACCTGGTGTCACAAGTATGTGGGCTACTAGCAGAATATGTAAAAGAATACTAGTCTACTTTTTCAAGGAAATAAACAGAAATATAAATCCAAAAGAGAGATTTCGGCTGCTGCTGAACGGCTCGGAAGGGCAGCTCACCGTGTAGTCTCGAGCTAGAAGTCAAACGTGCTCGCCGGACTGATAACCAGATGCATCTGCCTCAGATCCTGCACATCAAGTGCAAAAGTGTAGCTTGAGTACATAAACAACGTGTAACCAGTAAGTATCTAGTCTAACCTCGAAGAAGTAGTGACGAGGGGTCGACTTCGACACTTACTAAGGGCCAAAAACATAATAATGTGAAGTTATAATAAAGCAGGTAATATACAATAATAATAGCGCTCAAAACAAGAAGTAAGTAAGCAAATTCTTCTTTCAAGTTAGAATCAAACCATTTCTCTCACTTATTCCTTTCACATTTCATGTCCGTGAAACATTATTAAATATAAAAAGGGATTTCGGTATCACTACGCACGAGTAATGCCGATGACATACGGCCCGATCCAAATATACATAATAATATACTATGCACTGCCGAGGGTCGAACGACCCGAACCATATAATATATCAATAAATCCTGCCAAAGTGAACGACCCGCTCCCATGAGAGTAGTAGAAGTTGTCCCCGCTCGCGGAATATATTTGCGAAGCAATTGTACATATAATTTCTCAATTCATCGTAGTATTTCTCAATTCCTTAAAAAAAAGAGAAGAGGTTCAACTTGGGGCTTTAAATATTGAGACCTTCAACTTCCACTTTAATCCAACAACTAGTAAGTATAAACAAGCAACAGTATCAACAAAGCATGGTGTAAGCCTAAATCTACCCGGACATAAGCATGAATAGTAGCTATGCACGGACTCTCGTCGCATCGTGCATACGTAGCCCCCACAAATAGAAGTACAGAATGATTAAGTTCGCCTATGGGGTTAATTCCCTCTTACAAGGTTAGAAAATAGACTTACCTCGTCTCAAAGTCTACTTCCCAGTTCAATAATGCGCTCACACCCTCAAGTCGGTGCCGATTCAATCCAAACTAATCAAATAATATACAAACTAACCAATACGTGCTCAAGAGTTCGTATTCCAACTATTAAAGAGGTTACCCAACCCTAAATGAAAGATTCTAAAAATTCACCCCCGGGCCCACGTGCCCGGATTCTAGAAATGTTCCAAGAAGTTGTTACTCATAACCTTAGAAACATAAATATATGATTTTCAATAAGTTCCATAACCATTTTTGTGGTAAAATCTCATTTTTATTAAACCCTAGGTTTTTAATATAAACCCATGATTTCTACCAATTTTCATGTTAAAATCTATCCATAATTTATATATTAAACTCACATTAAGTAGAAATTACTTACCTCATAAAGCTAGGTCGAATTCCCCTCCTTAAAAGCTCTCAAATCGCCCAAGAGTGGATGAAAGTGTGATAAAAATAGCCTAAGTCTCTTATTAAATGAACCCTCACTGCCCAGCGACTTTCGCACCTACGGTGCTTTGGGCCGCATCTGCGGTCCCGTACCTGTGGCAAATGCCTCACAGGTGTGCCTTTCCGTCACTTGGCCAGGCTCCGCATCTGCAGACAAGGAGGGCCGCTTCTGCGAGCCTAGCCGCACCTGCGACCATGGCTCTCACATCTGCGCTCACGCAGGTGCGCCCAATCTTCCGTATCTGCAGATTCTGGGCTGCCCTCCATATCTCGCTTCTGCAGCTCGTGGCTCAAACCTGCGAGCCCGCACCTGCGGCTGACCAAGCATAGGTGCGATTATGACAAATCCGGGAGCTTCAGCTGTTGCTCCAAGCTCCCAACTTGTTCCGAGTCTCGTCCGATTGACAGCCTCCCTCCCTCCCCCCCCCCGAACATACCTATAAGTTTAGAATCATATAACAGACTCGATCGAACTCTCGGAACACTCGAAACTACACTAAAACAAAGAATCGTACCCCAAAACCAATTCAATCAAACTTATGAACTTCAAGTTCTTTTATTCACTCAAAATGCGCCAAAACGTACTTAAACTACTCGGATTGACACCATATTTTGAGTGTAAGTCTTAAATGACATTACAAAACTATTTCCGGTCTTGGAATTCCATTTGGACCTCGATAATACCAAAACTCGCTCCAAACCAAATTTAAAGAACTTCAAAATCCTTCAAGAACCAACCTTTGATATTAGGCGCCAAAACGCTCTCGGGTCATCCAAAACCCGAACCGAGCATGCACCCAAGTCTGTAATCATCATACGAACCTATTGGAACCGTCAAATCCTGATTTCAAGGTTGTTTATTCAAAATATTGACCGAAGACAAACTTAGCCTTTTAGGCCAAGTTAAGGAACCAATTGTTCCGATTTCAACCCGAACCCTTCCAAATCTCAAACTAACCACCCCTGAAAGTCATAAAACAGTAAAAGCACATTTGGGGAGTCTTATTTAGGGGAACGGGGTTATAGAAAGCAAAATGACCGGTCGGGTCGTTACATTATCCACCTCTTAAACAAACATTTGTCCTCGAACGGGTCTAGAATCATACTTGGAGTGCTGAACAAGCGAGGATATCTGCTCCACATGTCTTCCTCGGACTACCCAAGTAGCCTTCTTGACTGATTAGCCCCTCCACTAGACCTTCACTTCGAAAATCCTCTTGGATCTCAACTTGCGATCCTGCCTATCAACAATGGCAACTGGCTCCTCTTCATAACCCAGACTCTCATCTAACTAAATCGTGTTGAAGTCTAACACATGTGACAAGTCGGGATGAGACCTCCGGAGCATAGACACGTGGAAAACCGGATGAACTCCCGATAGACTGGGAGGCAAAGCAAGCTCATAAGCAACCTCCCCAACTCGCCTCAATACCTCAAATGGACCTATAAATCTTGGGCTCAACTTTCCCTTCTTCCCAAACCTCATGATCCCCTTCATCGGTGAGACTTTTAAGAGAACCTTCTCGCCCACCATGAATGATAAGTCATGCGCCTTTCGATTAGCGTAACTCTTCTGTCGGGACTGTGCTCTGCGGAGTCGCTCCTGAATCAACTTTACCTTTTCCAAGGCATCCTTCACCAAATTAGTTCCATACAACCTACCCTCGTCGAGCTCAAACCACCCAATGGGAGAACGACATCGCTGACTATATAAATCCTCGCATGGAGCCATCTCGATGCTGGACTGGTAATTGTTATTGTAAGCAAACTCGGCCAAGGGCAAGAACCGATCCCACTGTCCTCCAAGGTCAATCACACATGCTCTGAGCATGTCCTCCAATATCAGAACTGTCCACTCTGACTTTCCGTCGGTCTATGGATGAAATGCTGTATTGAGCTCTACACGGATCCCTAATTCACTCTGTTTTGCTCTCCAGAAATGTGAAGTAAACTGAGGTTCTCTGTCTGAAATAATGGAAACAGGCACACCATGCAACCGAACTATCTCCTGGATATAAATATGGGCCAGTCTCTCCGAAGTATATGTAGTCATCACATGAATGAAGTGTGCCGACTTGGTCAATCTATCTACAATGACCCAAATTGCATCAAACTTCCGCAAAGTCCACGACAACCCAACTACGAAGTCTATAGTAATGCGCTCCCACTTTCACTCAGGTATAGTGATCTACTGGAGTAGACCTCCTGGCCTCTGATGCTCATACTTAACCTGCTGGCAATTTAGGCATCTAGCTACATACTCAACTATGTCTTTCTTCATTTGCCGCCACCAATAGTGTTGCCTCAAGTCACGATACATCTTCGTAGCACTTGGATGAATGGAATATCGAGAATCGTGTGCCTCCTCTAGAATCCTTTCCCTCAAGCCATCCACATTAGGAACACATAGACGAACCTGAAGTCGCAGGACACCATCCTCGCCAATAGAAACCTCCTTGGAACTACCCTGTAGTACCATCTCTCTGAGAACCAACAGATGCAGATCATCAAACTGTCGAGCCTTGATCTACTCCAACAGTGAAGATTGGGCAACGACGCAAGCAAGAACTTGGCTGGGCTCTGAAATATCCAACCTCACAAGTTTGTTAGCCAAGGGCTGAATGTCCAAGACTAGTGGCCTCTCCTCTACTGAAATAAATGTCAAGCTATCCATACTCTTTGTCTTCCTGCTCAAGGCATCCGTGACTACATTCGCCTTTCCCGGATCATAAAGAATGGTGATGTCATAGTCCTTCAGTAACTCAAGCCATCTACGCTGCCTCAAATTGAGATCCCTTTGCTTGAACAAATGCTGCAAACTGCGATGATCGGTGTAAACCTCACAGGACACCCCATAAAGATAATGCCTCCAGATCTTAAGAGCATGAACAATCACGACCAACTCCAAATCATGTACAGGATAATTCTTCTCATGGGGCTTCAGCTGACGTGAAGCCTATGCAATAACTCATCACTCTTGCATCAATACACAACCCAAGCCAACGTGTGAAACATTGCAATACACAGTATACATCTCCGAACCGGAAGGCAACACAAGGACTTGTACCGTGGTCAAAGTTGTCTTGAGCTTCTTGAAGCTCGTCTCACAATCATCGGACCAACGAAACTAAATACCATTCTGGGTCAATCTAGTTAAAGGTGCTGCAATTGATGAGAAGCTTTCCATGAACCGACAATAATAACCTGCTAACCCCAAGAAGCTCCTGATCTCGATCGCCGAAATAGGACGAGGCCAACTCTGAACTGCCTCAATCTTCTTGGGATCCACCTTAATGCCCTCGCCTGATACGACATGCCCCAAGAATGCCACAGAATCTAACCAAATCTCACACTTGGAGAACATAGCATATAGCTTCTGTTACTGCAAGGTCTGAAGCACCACTCTCAAATGTTGCTCGTGCTCCTCCATGCTATGTGAGTAAATCAAAATGTCATCAATGAAGACAATGACAAACCAATCAATATAAGTCCTGAACACCCTATTCATCAAGTCCATAAACACCGATGGGGCATTAGTCAAGCCGAATAACATTACTAAAAATTCATAATGGCCATATCTAGTACGGAAAGCAGTCTTCGGAACATCTGAGTCCCGAATCTTCAACTGATGGTACCCTGATCTCAAGTCGATCTTGGAGAACACCCTAGGACCCTGCAACTAGTCAAACAAATCATCAATATGCAGCAACGGGTACTTGTTCTTAATGGTGACCTTGTTAAACTGGTGGTAATCAATGCACATCCGCATAATCCCATCCTTCTTTTTCACAAATAATACTGGTGCACCCCAAGGTGATACACTCGGTCTGAAGAACCCCTTGGCTAGCAACTCCTCAAGCTGTTCCTTCAACTCCTTCAATTCTTTCGAAGCCATACAGTACGGTGGGATAGATATAGGTTGGGTACCTAGAGCCAAGTCAATACAGAAGTCGATATCACGATCTGGTGGCATGCCTGGAAGATCAGAACGAAGTACATCAGAGAACTCCCGGACTACTGGTACTGAATCAATCATCGGAGACTCTACAGTAGTATCCCGAACATATGCTAGATAAGCCAAACAACCCTTCTCGACCATGTGTCGAGCCTTCATAAACGAGATAACCTGACTAGATATACTAATAGACGAACCCTTCCACTCCAATCTAGGCAACACTGGCATCGCTAAGGTAACAATCTTGGCATGGCAATCAAGGATGGTGTGATATGGGTATAGCTAGTCCATGCCCAGGATGACCTCAAAGTCGGTCATATCAAGCAACAAAAGATCCGCTCTAGTCTCGTACCCACAGAATGTGACCACACAGGACCGATAGTTCCGATCCACAACAACAAAATCCCCACAGGAGTGGACACATATACAAGAGTACCCAAGGATTCACGAGGAATATCCAGAAAATGAGCAAACAGAGATGACACATACGAATAGGTAGACCTTGGATCAAATAGTATTGAAGCTTCCCTACCGCAGACAGAAATAATACCTGTGATCACGGTAACTGAGGCCATGACATCTGGTCGGGTCAGAAAAGCATATAATATGGTTGGAGCGCCACCTGGCTGGCCTCCGCCTGCCTGACCTCCACCTCTAGGATGGCCCCTACCCACCTTCCCTCCACCTCTGGGCGACCAGACGGCTTGTGCGGCTACTGGAGCTATAATCATGGGCTGCTGACCTTGCTTCACTGCCTTGCCCCGAAGTCTTGGGCAATGTCTCTTTATGTGACTAGGATTTCCGCACTCATAACAAACTCTCGGAGCGGTGGACTACTGCCCTAAAGTCTGACCCTGGTGGCTTGAATACCCACCGGAAGAGGTGGGCGATATGAACTCTCTGTCATGGCAATGAAATAGACACTGGAAGAACCCTGAATAGCTGGTAGGCGGTAAGAACTCTCCGGTATGGCACTGAAATAGGGCCACGCTAGAACACCTCGAGGAGGTGGTGGTGCCGGATATGGGGGCCTGCTAGGCTAACCCCTCCCAAAATGACCTCTACCCCCAGCTGGGGCAACCCTGAACTCTCCAGAAAAATGGGACCTCTTGTCCCGCTGCATCTTCTCTCTACCCCTATGACGGTAACCTTCGATCCTCCTAACTATCTCCATTACTAGCTAATACGAAGTCCCCATATCAACCTCCCGAGCCTTAGTAGCCTGAATACCGGAGTGCAACCTAGCAAAAAACCTCTGCACTTGCTCCGCCTCAGTAGGAAGTATCATAAGTGCATGGTGAGACAACTCAAATAATCTCGCCTCATAATCGATCACTGACATCTGACCCTGCCCGAGCCGCTCGAACTGACATCGCAACTCTTCCCTCTGGGAGGGTGGGATATACCTGTCCAAGAATAGGTGGGTGAACTGGTCCCAAGTCATGGGAGGAGAATCTGCTGGTCTGCCAAGAAGATAAGCCTTCCACCACCTACGTGCACTGCCCTCCATCTGAAAGGTAGTGAAATCCAACCCGTGAGACTCTAATATGCTCATGTTGTGCAGTCTGTCCCTGCACCTACCAATAAAGTCCTGGGGATCCTCATGTCACTCACCCCCAAAGACCGGAGAGTGAAGCCTAGTCCATCTGTCCAAGAGCTTCTGCGGCTCGTCGGCCGCAGCTGGTCTAGGCTCAGGTAAAGCTGTTGCAACTGGCTGGGCCCCGCCCACGGGTAGTGTACCCGGGGTCTGATATACGGTAACTGCATGCCCAAGTGCCTGAGTAGTAGGAGTCTGTGCTCCCCCCTCCCGCCTGAGATGTGGCTGGGTCTGCTGGAAATAAACCATCCTGGGTCATAGAATTCATGAACCGCAGCATACGACCCATGACCTCCTAAAATCTCGGTACTGACGTGAAATGTACCGAGGCTGGCTCTGCTGCAGGCACCCCGCCCTGCTCCTCAATAATGAGATCCTTCACTGGATCCGCTGGTGGTACAACTGGGGAAACTCTGGGACGTCCTCATCCCCTACCTCGGGCTGGTGCCCTCCCCCATCCTTTGCCTCGGCCTCTAGCCACAGGGGGAGAAGCCCCTCCCGGGTCTAGAACGTCTGCTGCGCGCGTTCTCACCATTTGTGAGAGAATAAGAGGAAGCAACTTAGTACACCATCAATAGCACGATATGATATGAATAAAGAGTAGTTTCCTAACACCCTATAGCCTCTCGAAGATAAGTACAGACGTCTCCGCACCGATCCGCAAGACTCTATTAGGCTTGTCCATAACTTGTGACACATACGTGAACCTAGTGCTCTGATACCATATTGTCACGATCCAATTTCATATTAGGCAAGCCAACACTGATAAATCTAGTGGTTTTCACTTTTAATATGTTTGGAAAGTGAAAAATATTCCGCATTTATAAAAGTTTTAGAAGTTTACTGCTGTAAAGTAATTAAACAAAAGCAAATGTGTGCAAATTGAAGTCATAACAAGAAATATAAAATCATAAGTCTACTAGTGTGTGCCAAGACCTGATGTCACAAGTGTATGGGCTACTAGCAGAATATACAAAAGAATACTAGTCTACTGTCTCAAGGAAATAGACAGAAATATAAATCCAAAAGAGAGACTCCAGCTGATGATGAACGGCTCGGAAGGGCAGCTCACCGTGTAGTCTCGAGCTAGAAGTCAAACGTGTGCGCCGGACTGGTAACCAAATGCACCTGCCTCAGATCCTGCACATCAAGGGCAGAAGTGTAGCGTGATTACGTAAACAACATGTACCCAGCAAGTATCTAGTCTAACCTCGAAGAAGTAGTGACAAGGGGTCAACTTGGACACTTACTAATAGCCAAAAACATAATAATATGAAGTTCTAATAAAGCAGGTAATATACAATAATAATAGCGCTCAAAACAAGAAGTAAGTAAACAAATTCTTCTTTCAAGTAAGAATCAAACCACTTCTCCCATCTATTCCTTTCACCTTTAAAGTCCGTGAAACATTATTAAATATAAAAAGGGATTTCGGTATCACTGCGCACGCGTTATGCCGAGGACGTACGACCCGATCCAAATATATATAATAATATACTGTACACTGCCGAGGGTGGAACGGCCCAAACCATATAATATATCAATAAATCTTGCCGAGGCGAATATCCCGCTCCCATGAGAGTAGTGAAAGTTTACCCCGCTCGCCGAATATATTTGTGAAGCGGTTGAACATATAATTTCTCAATTCATTGTAGTATTTCTCAATTCCTTTCAAAAAAAAATTAAGAAGTTCAACTAGGGGCTTTAAATATTGAGACCTTCAACTTCCTCTTTCATCCAACAACTAGTAAGCATAAACAAGCAACGGTATCAACAAAGCATGGTGTAAGCCTAAATTTACCCGGACATAAGCATGAATAGTAGCTACGCATGAACTCTCGTCACATCGTGCGTACGTAGCCCCCACAAATAGAGGTATATATTGATTAAGTTCGCATATGGGATTAATTCCTTCTTACAAGGTTATAAAAGAGACTTACCTCATCTCAAAGTCTACTTTCCAGTTCAAGAATGCGCTTACACCCTCAAGTCGGTGTCGAGTCAATACAAACTAATCAAATAATAAACAAACTAATAAATACGTGCTCAAGAGTTTGTATTCCAACTATTAAAGAGGTTACCCAACCCTAAATGCAAGATTCTAAAAATTTAGCCCCGGGCCCACGTGCCCGGATTCCGGAAATGTTCGAAGAAAGTTGTTACCCATAACCTTAGAAACATAAATATATGATTTTCACTAAGTTCCATAACCAGTTTCGTGGTAAAATCCCATTTTTAATAAACTCTAGGTTTTTCATCTAAACCCATGATTTCTACAAATTTTTATGTTAAAAGCTACCTATAATTTATGTATTAAACTCATATTAAGTAGAAATTACTTACCTCATAAAGTTAGGTCGAAATTCCCTCCTTAAAAGCTCTCAAATCGCCCAAGAATGGATGACATTAAGTCCCGTATTAAATGAACTCTCACTGCCCAACGACTTTCGCACCTGCGGTGCTTTGGGCCACATCTGCGGTCCCACGCCTGCGGCAAATCCCTCGCAGGTGCGCCTTTCCCTCACTTGGCCAGGCTCCGCATTTGCGGATAAGGAGGGCCGCTTCTGCGAGCCTAGCCGCACCTACGACCATGGCTCTCGGACCTACGCTCATGCAGGTGCGCCCAATCTTCCGCATCTACGGATTCTGGGCTGCCCGCCATTTCTCGCTTCTGCGGCTCGTGGCTCGCACCTGCGGCTGACCAAGCGCAGGTGTGATTATGATAGATTTGAGAGCTTCGGCTGTTGCTCCAAGCTCCCAACTTGGTCCGAACCTCCTCCGATTGACACTCGGGCCCCCCGAGGCCCCCCGAATATATCAACAAGTTTAGAATCATATAACGGACTCGCTCGAACTCTCGGAACGCCCGAAACAACATTAAAACTAAGAATCGCACCCCAAAACCAATTGAATCAAACTTATGAACTTCCAGTTCTTCTAGTCACTCAAAATACGCCGAAACGTACTTAGACTCCTCGGATTGACACCAAATTTTGCGTGCAAGTTTTAAATTACATTACAGAACTATTTCCGATCTCAAAATTCTATTTGGACCTCGATGACACCAAAACCCGCTCCAAATCAAATTTAAAGAACGTTAAAATTCTTCAAGAACCAACCTTTGATATTAGGCGCCAAAATGCTCCCGGGTCATCCAAATCCCGAACCGAGCATACGCCCAAGTCCGAAATTATCAGACGAAGCTATTGGAATTATCAAATCCCGATTTCAAGGTCGTTTGTTCAAAATATTGACCGAAGTTAAACTTAGCCTTTTACGCCAACTTAAGGAACCAGTTGTTCCGATTTCAATCCGAACCCTTCCAAATCTCAAACTAACCACCCCCGCAAGTCATAAATTAGTAAAAGCACATTCGAGGAGTCTTATTTAGGGGAATAGAGTTCTAGAAAGTAAAATGACCGGTCGGGTCGTTACAACTAGGAACATGATCCAAGGTGCCTCTCCACTCTAGCCGCGGTAGACCTGGAATGGCTAACGTCACCGTCTTGTAATGACAATCAAGGATAGCGTGATAGGGCAAAAACCAGTCCATGCCCAAAATAATATCGAAATCCATCATACTGAGCAATAATAAATCAGCTCTAGTCTCAAAACTACTGATAACAATCAAGCACGACCGATACACGCGGTCAATGATGGATATAAATTATTTATATATATTAATATAAAAATATAATATTTTAAATATAAAACATGTCCAATTTATATTCTATTTTCGCACTTTTCTAACAATTCTTGCAGGAAAAAGAATACTTGAAAAAAGAGGGAAAAAAAACCTAAAGTTCAAGGAAGAAGGATAAATTTGTGGCAACTTCATCTAAGACTACACAAAGTCAAGAGATACAAAGTTATGGCAAATTCTCACCAAAATTTCATGACAAATTGCCATGTCAATTTCTCATCTAGGCCATATGATATATTGATATTATCTTGCAAGTTCTCACCAAGGCCTCGTAGGAATTCTCCTATAAATAGGCATATGTTTGTAGAAGAAAGCATCCCACTTTGTATCCAATTTCCTTTGTAGTTTTCTAAAGTTTCTAAAGAGAAAGAGAAGAGTAATCTTGGTCTCTTTCTCTAGTCTTTTTCTTTGTGGTAAAAAATATTCTTAGTCTTTTGAAAGTATTTTTTAGCTTTTCTTACTTCATAATGGAGTAATTTCTTTTTGTTGGGATAGTTGATGAAGCTTGATATAATTATAATACCATCTCAATTTCAATACATTCTTGGCTTGAAACTCTATTTACATTTCATACTGTGCTGGAATGATGATTTTAATCATTATTATCGCATCTACATATTTTATATCTAAGTTATTCTTATATTAATTTTATAATTTTCACGAAGCAAAATTAATATATAATAGCTGATGAATAGAATATTAGAGTGAGAGTAATTTTTAGTAAGATTATTATTTCAAGTCTGTAATCTTGCTTTCTTCAGTTTTAATTCTCACGGAGAAATTGTTGAGAAATTGTTGAAGGTAAGACTAATGATTTTCTAGTAAAAAGATTCTCACGAAGTTTTCACTGCGCTTGAGCACAATTCAGGCAAGATTTTTCAGTTTAATCGTCACTAGTTTTAAATTAATTAATTAATATTATTTATTTATTTCTTAGTATAAAAATATAGTTGTATTAGCAATAAGCAATTATTCTTTAGAGAAATACGTATAAAACAGAGGTTTTAAGTAATGATATATTAAGTGAATTCAACGATTCCCAACTCTTTTTAAATATAAACTTTTCGGAAGAAATTTGTCTTAATTTATAATTCCAAACACACCTTTCATCAATTTGATTCTCTCAAATAGTAGTCAAAATATTACAAATATGTAGCTTAGATTCTCCAATCTCTGTGGGATGATATCATAAACTATACTAGAATTTGACAGAGTACGAGCAGAAAATCCTATACACATTAGCTTCGTCAAATTTTTGGCGCCGTTGCCGGAGATTGGCACACGTTTACTTCAAATTAAATATTTTATTACTAATTTGAGAATTTATTATTATTATTATTATTGTTAATTTTCTTTCATAATTTTATCTCCTAAATACTACTATCATAACTGCTACTATTATTAGGAGCATTTTTATATAATATTGTAAAAAAAAAAAAATCCCTCATAATCAGTACTTTAACCTACCTTATTTTATATCTTATTATTATATTATTGTTGTCAGTACTAACATCTATATAGTAGTATAATATAGTAGTTTTGTGATTCACAATCTCACTATTTCTGTATTCGTCGTTTTCTTTGGTATATTTTATTATTTTTGTTATTATTATAATTGGAAGTACTTGTTTTTACTATTTTAGTACTAAAAGTATCCTTTGTACTATTCATATTACTATTACTATAACTATTACTTGTACTATGTTTGTGTAGAATAATATTTTATTGTTTCAATCTTTTTAATTGACAGTACTTCAATCCTTCACCGTGCTTGATTTATTAATGAAGCCCTTTTTATATTTTATAAATTTGTTAAACTACTACTATACTTTTACTTACGAATCATTGCACTTTCTTTCCAATCACTATTATTTATTTATTTTCATATAATATAATTAGTATTATATTATTTCTGTTAGTTACAACTTACTGTTTTAGTTAATTATAATATTAGCGTACTATTTTTATTTTAAATTACCTATTACTACTTTAGGAATTATCTTTATTTTACTTTAGTTTCAGATAGTTTACGACGTGCTCTTCTACAAAAGAGTTGGCCAATTACGATTCTGAAATTGAAAAAACTTTACGATTGTGCAGGAAAGGACAAATATCGTCTCAAAGCATAACTTTTAATAGAATAGAACACCAATTAGAAGATGATAACAATCCACTAGAAATTCTACCACCAGCTCATGTAGAGCAGCAGTTTGATGAAGTAGTGCCAAGACCAGCAAATAGAATCTTAAGGGATTATGCTAGACCTGATCTCTTTAACTGTGAATTTAGTGTCAGAAAAACCTCAGTGGCAGCCAACAACTTTGAAATCAGGACATGTCTTATTCAAACAATTCAACAATCTTGCAACTTTACTAGTGATCTAAGTGAAGATCCACAAAGTCATTTAATTGACTTTTTAGAATTGGTTGAAACTGCTAAGTATAATGGAGTACCCCCTAAAGCAATTAAGTTAAGGCTATTTCCTTTTTCTTTAAAAGGAGAGGCCAAGACTTGGTTACGAAGTTTGCCGCAAGGGTCTATTACCACATGGGACCAAATGACTCAGAAATTCTTAAATAAATATTTTTTCCTGCTAAATGTCACGACCCAAAGTCCCAACCTGTCGTGATGGCGCCTATCTTGATACTAGGCAAGCCGATAATCTCGATAAACCACAATTTCTCTTAAGTTTGAAAATATAATAATTTAATACAATACAAAATTCCATAAATACTGACACGAACACTATCCAAAACATGGTGAAGAGGAAGGAAATTTCAACCAACTCCTCAAATTTCGTGAAGCTGTAGGCGCATGTGCATAATTGTAGAGGAAGGAAATTAATGAATCAGATAAAGTATCATAGAAATAAAATTCCCACACACGGCACATACGACTCACGTGCCAATAATATGAATCGCCTGGCATGGTCACATGCCTCCAATCCCAGCATATCATATAGGAGTAATTAAATAAGTACACTTGTATATGATAATAAAATAAGATTCCCATGCTCCTGGACTGGTATAAATAACACGCCATAGTTTAAGCATGTGCAAATTCTACTATCACACTTCAAATCGGGCAATTTAACACAGAAATAGTAACTACCCTGTTTGTTCAAGGAACTTAGCGTCTTTGTAACCTCAAATATAGCCCATATAGTTTTCAACAAAGGTATGAACATGAGAAACGTTAAAACTTTACGCTTAACAGTCAACTCTAGGCATATCATAGCCTAATCTTTCGAGTATCAATACATGCCCTGATGCTCGCATATTGGCTTAAACCTCACATATATGCACACTTATAGGGCATAGCTATCATAAATAATTAACGCAACTAGTGCCTCCATTGAGTTTAAAGAAAATACTCATCTCAAACCGGCCGTAACCCCAAACAATATACTTCTGAGAACTCCCAGTCTCCAAATTCATCAAACACATGAATCATCGTAACTGATCTCAACTCCAGCACTAGAATGACTAACACATCTTCCATTCACGATCTTCCCATAAGGAATACTTTTATAATTCTTCCGTGCCACATAATAATAATTTGAATATCAGTAGTCTATCAACCAGGTGAGTACTGTAATACCAATGAACATCCGTAAGTTAAAACACAATGCACCTTTTGAAATGCGCACCCTTCTCAGGGATTATCGAGCAGTTATAACATTAATCTAATTATCTAAAATTGACCATTCTGTCCCAAATTCGTGATCTTCCTTTTAAGAATGAACTGCGACCTTGTACATGTAAATCTTAATCCTGCGCCATATACCACATCTATCATGTCATCATGTGACAAGCACAAGAATCTCATTATCAACTTTGGGTAACCAGCAAATTACATACCCAGTCATTTAGTAACCTTCATCTTGCTTCCTTCTAGGAGGAATTCATAATACACAACATGTTCCCTACACCGATAAAATATATCTGGTTCAACCCATGGTAGAAACCATTAAGAACACTTTGAAATCCATTTGCACATAACCAAGCTATCAGAACTAAATCCCTATAACTCTACCAAGCCACACAAGTTGCCAAATCTGAGAGTATTTCCACAAAACACCCGTAAAGCCTCGCCTCATCATAAGAACTAAAAGAACCGAGCATACCATTACCATATTGATCCAGCATGTTACCCATTTGTCCTATTTCCTCCGAGTTTCTTCTGGATTATTCTCAAGTTACCATTTCTCCTTGTCAGAACACCACTACTTTATCCAAAGCTCACTACAAGACATCCTAACATAAAACTACACCGCCCTAAGGCCCATAAGCCATTGTATTCTTCTTAAGCACCTCCATAAATATCACGACTGTAACACTCACTCTGAAAATACCTTATGCAAATTTAAAATTGTTCCTCTTTCCTTTTTTATACTGAAATATAGAATTCATAGTCAAACAGAATTACCGCACGTCCCGATACCATCCAACGTAAGTAACCAATTTTAGTGATATACAAATTCGAAAAATTTTCAATTTCCACATATACATTTTGAATCCATTAAAACCCTCTCGAGAATCATCCACTCTGCTCAAATCTAATTTACTCCGCCCCAAACGAGCCAAAAGATATGTGCTCCTTTAGCACGATCAACACTCAAAGAAGTAACCTTGCCTTAACACGACCAATCGAATTCATACTTCGTGCGCACTACATCCTTCAAGTTAACAACTTAATCATTCCATAATTTTCATATTTTCATAAAGTTCAATGTAACCCGTATCCAGGAATTTACTTACCCGAGTCATCCTCGATCTCCGCCTCTGTAAGTCATAACTAACCCACAAGTATGCCTCAAACCAAAACTAAAATTTAACATATATCCATGAAATTGAATTTTCAATGGCAGACTCCCTCACTTGGCTCAAAGCCATAGAACAAAACACTCGATAACTCATAATACCCATACTTCATTACTGCCATAATACTGAAGTTAGTTCAACAAAAATGCTTCTCAAGCTTATGCAACACCCACCATAAAATACCTCAATCACCCGCTAAGTTAGCATTTATTCTCGCAATAATCAAGTCAAATTTTCTCAACCCGATTCAAATTCAAATCTCAACACATACACTCCGTTGATAGAAAAGAAACTCCCTATTCACATCATAAGGAACACACACACCTACATAGATTACTGTGCAGGAGATAATCCACCTACTTAGTCTCAAATTGGCATCTTGTTATACCCTTTCGCAGCCACAATTACTATAAAATCACTTAATCTTTCTGAGTCCAAACTCATTAACCAGACACGAGAATTTAATTTGCCCCTAAATTTAACAACGTGAAAGATCTTTCAAAACATTCACACTCGAGATTGTACGTCACATCAAAATGAAAATAAAGCACCCAATGGGATATTACCGGAAACACTTATCGTCACATCCAAATCGTCTTAACACATCCCGCAGTTACATCATATTCATCACAAAGCCATTCCACCACTCATCGAGCCACAAATTCCACTCGTAGGGATATTACCGGACATATGAGTCCAAATGTACAGGTTACAACTGAAGCTACCGAGCCTAAGATGCCGTCTAAACCTGACCTCAAGTCCTCCAGACTAGCCCATCACCAAAACACAGAATACACATCTTAAACCTCATTCATAGAATCACAAACCGGCGATGCACAGCTGATACCGAGCGCTCATGTGTGCATACGAATGCGTGGAAGGAATTTAAAGAGTTATGTTTCAAGCTGAATCAATTCCACATGATAGAATACAAGAAAGTAAAATTTTTCTAAGGGGTCGGCAACCTCTCGAAGATAAGTACAGACGTCTTCATACCGATCCGCAAGACTCTACTAAACCTGCTAATGACTCGTGAGACCTATGTTACCTAGAGCTCTGATACCAACTTGTCACGACCCAAAATCCCAACCTGTCGTGATGGCGCCTATCTCGATACTAGGCAAGCTGATTATCTCGATAAACCACAATTTCTCTTAAGTTTGAAAATACAATAATTTAATACAATACAAAATTTCATAAATACTAACACGAACACTCCCCATAACCTGGTGTCACTGAGTACATGAGCATCTAATATGAATATAAATTTAAAAATACGGTCTAAATATGGTCCGAAACCACCTCGAAACTCACCCGAGCCCCTCGGGACCTTAACCAAATATACCAACAACTCCTAAAACATCATACGAATTTAGTCGAAGCCTCGAATCATATCAAAAAATGCTAAAATCATGAATCACGCCTCAGTTCAAGCCTAATGAACTTTGAACTTTCAAATTCTATATCTTGTGCCGAAATACATCAAATCAATCCGGAATGACTTTAAATTTTGCACACAAGTCATAAATGATATAACGAAGCTATTCCAATTTCCAGAATCGGATTCTGACCTCGATATCAAAAAGTCACCCCCCGGTCAAACTTCCCAAAATTCAACTTTCGACATTTCAAGCCTAATTCCACTACACACCTCCAAATAATTTTTCGGACACGCTTCTAAGTCCAAAATCACTATACAAAGCTATTGGAATCATCAGAATTAAATTCTGAGGTCGTTTACATATAAGTCAATATTCAGTCAACTATTTTAACTTCAGCTTCCAACAAGAAAATTCATTCTTCCAAGCTAACTCCGAAATACCTTAAAACTAAAACTGACAATTCACACAAGTTATATTACCTTGTAGGAAGTTATTCAAGACTTCAAATAGTTGAAAGGAACGTAAATGCTCAAAACGACCGGTCGGGTCGTTACACTAAAACAACAAAATTAAGACAAGATATATCTAACTTCTTGTAGAGTGACACTGAGTCAGTTTATCAAGCTTGGGAAATATTAAAAGCATTATTAAGGAAATGTCCACACCATGACATTCCTGACCATATGCAGTTGTACATTTTCTATCATGGGTTAAAACCTTCTTCTAGAAATGTAATAGATGCAGCTGCATGAGGTTCCATAATAGGAAAGACCATATAAGAATCATTGCAATTGCTTAATGAAATTTCTGAAAATGCCATCCAGTGGCCATCTGAGCGTGTAATCATCAAGAAGGCTGCTACGGTAAATCATGTGGATGCTTTAAATACACTCACATAACAGATTATTTTTTTGGCACAAAAGTTTGAATCTTCTCAGGTAAATACACAACAACCAAGCCAGTCTGAGGCTTGTGACATGTGTGGAGGAAACCATCTAAACCACGAATGTCAAGCAACCAATCAAAATGATGAACCTGTCAATATCATCGGATACAAGCCATATCCTTTTGGAAGTCCATTAGCACAAAAACATCCAGGGTTTCAATGGAGCAATGCAAATGGTGCTGAAAACTCTCAAAGCTACCAAAAGCAACAGGTACAGAGTCCACCCGGATATCAAAATCAAAATCTTGGACAACAAATATTCAGGCCTTATCAGCAAGCAACTCCATATCAGCAAAGGCCTCAACAAGGCCATCCAAGTCTTGCTGACCTTTTATATAAGTACATTAAGGTTACTGATGAAAAAATAAAAAGTCAAAATTCAGCCCTAAAAACCCTTGAAATTCAATTAAGCCAATTGGCAACTCTTGTGTCTGTACCAAGCAATACAGAGAAAAATCCAAAAGAACACCTTAAGGCCATTGCCTTACGGTCATGTACGACTCTTGATGAACCCTATGCAAACAAACAAAAAAAAGAATCAATCAGAACAACAAGTAGACAAGGGTGAGAATGTTGAGACACCCTTTCAACCATCAGAAGAGAAAGAATCCAAGAAAAGAGAAGAAAAAATACTAAAAATTTGACTTATTTCCCTGTTACAATTCCTTTTTCACAAGAAATGAAGAGAGAAAATATCACGACCCAAAATCTCACCCGTCGTGATGGCGCCTATATCATTACTAGGTAAGCCGACAATCTTAATAAATCACCATATATTTTAAGTTTGAAAACATAATATTTAAATTCAGCGGAAGAAATCAATTACATATTTAAACACTCCCAAAACCCGATATCACTGAGTACATGAGCATCTAATATGAGTACAAAGTATGATTGACAAAACACTGTCTGAAAGTATAGAACAGTACAATAACTGAAAGAAAGGGAGCCAAGGTCAGCGGATTCCAGACAACTACCTTGATAGTCTCCAACTGATAGCACTCTGAGATCTAACGGTCGCCGTAATCCAAAAGCACTTGGATCTGCACACGAGGTGCAGAATGTAGTATGAGTACAATCAACTCAATAAGTAACAAGACTAACCTTTGGACTGAAAGTAGTGGCGAGCTCCGCAGGTACAGTCCAATATAAATAATAACAATACAGAAATGTAGGCATGCTTTCAAGTTCAACAGTTACTTTCAGTACAAATAAAACAGATCAATTCTGAACAATACGAGGAATATGACATCCTTGTATGTACATGCCAATGTACATACTGTATGTGATGCGCCTTAGTGAAAACTCCATGTACTCACAATCTAAAATACTCAATCACTCAGTACTATATATGGCCAATCCATCCCAGGGAAAATCCATCCCAAATATATATGTATATCCATCAACTGACAGTCAGTCACTCAGTACTGTATAAGGCCAATCCAACCCAGGGGAAGATCCATCCCCAAATATTAATGATTCGGACAAGATCCATGTCTAGGGAAAATCCATCCCACAATATAAATTCTTCGGGCAAGATCCATCCCTCAATATAAATGCTTCGAGCAAGATCCATGCCCAAGGAAGATCCATCCCTCAATATTAATGCTTCGGGAAAGATCCATACCCAGGGAAGATCCATCCCTCAATATAAATACTTTGAGCAAGATCCATGCCCAGGGAAGATCCATCCCTCAATATAAATGATTCGGGCAAGATCCATGCCCAGGGAAGATCCATCCCTCAATATAAATGCTTCAGACAAGATCCATGCCCATGGAATATCCATCCCTTAATATAAATGCTTCGAACAAGATCCATGTCTAGGGAAGAGCCATCCCTCAATATAAATCAACCGCGCTCGTTGGGGGTGTGTGCAGACTCTGGAGAGGCTCCTTCAGCCTAAGCGCTATAAATCAACCGCGCTCACTAGGGTTGTGTGCAGGCTCTGGAGGGGTTCCTTCAGCCCAAGCACTATATAAAGCTAATATGGCCTACTGCGGCGTGCAGTACGATCCCATAATAATAATAAAGCCTATAAGGCCTGCTGCTGGCGGCCAACCCCGATCCATATACATAAAGCCAATATGACCTGCTGCGGTGTGCAGCTCGATCCCATAAATATCCTCACAATTAGGTTCTCAGCCTCACTCAGTCTCATGGGTTCAAAATGTCATGAAAATCAGCCCAAAATGATAATATGATGTATCAATAAATAACAACATAGACTGAGATATGATATGAAATGAATGAACATGGCTGATTATGGAATTACAATTTAAAACAATTAATTCAACAGCAACTCGACCCCATGGGTCCCAAAATATTGGCACGTATCCTAAACATGATCTTTAATAGGAGTCTCAACTAAATATCTCTGACACATGGAGGATACACGGATAATAACATGATTCTTTAATTTTTCAACTCCACAGAATTTATTCAAGTCACAATTTCTATGGTGCACGTCCACACGCTCGTTAACTATCGCGTGCGTCACCTCCAAGCAATTTATATAACACCAAATTCGGGGATTCATACTCTCAGAACCAAGTTTAGAAGTGTTACTTATCTCAATCCGAGTAAAACTCTACTCCAAAATACCTTTGCCTCTCAAATCGATCTCCAAACATCCCGAATCTAGCCACAAGCAGTATAATACAATCAATATAGGCTAAAGAAATTAATTCCAGAAGAAAATACAAAATTATAACAAAAAATTTGAAATCGGCTCAAACCCGGCCTCCGGGCTAATGTCTCGAAATCCAACAAAAGTCACAAAACCCGAAAGCCCATTCGCTCACGGGTCTAACCATACCAAATTTACTCAAATCCGATAACAAGATCCCATTCAAAACCTCAAAATTTAGCCCAGGAACTCTTCCTCATTTTCCCCAAACTTCAATCTCAAAACACTAATTAAATGATGAAAACAATCGCCTCTCCTCAAGCTCCAATTTGTCAAAATGGAAAAATGGGACGAACCCCCCTGTTTTATAACTTAAAGTTTCCGTCCAGGCCTGACCTCGATTTTCATCACCCCGATTTTCATGACCTCGATTTCCTGGCCTCGATTTTCATGACCCCGATTATCATGACCTCGATTTTCTGGCCTCGATTTTCATGACCCCGATTTTCATGACCTCGATTTTCTAGCCTCGATTTTTATGACCTCGGTTTTCATGACCTCGATTTTCATGACCCCGATTCTCATGACCTCGATTTTTATTACCTCAATTTTCATGACCACGATTTTGACAGATGAAGGAAAAAACCAGATCAGCCAAAAATCAGCAAACTCAACTTCAGCAGTCTCCCAATGTCACGACCCAAAATCCTAACTTATCGTGATGGCGCCGGACACCGCTGTCAGACAAGCCAAAAATAACTACTTAATTTGGCTCTCATTTTAATATTTGTGAAATCATATTTCCTTCAAATAAAAGGTAAAATATGGATTTTATAGAGTAAATAATAATATCTTTAACAATTTCAATACAGGACAACCATAATCACCCCAAAACCTGGTGTCACAAGTGCATGAGCATCAACTAGGAATGTAAAATAAAATACTACATCTGTCCAGAATACAAATTTGGACAGGAGAAATATAAATACTCGGAAGGAGACTCTGCTGGCTGCGGATCCTAGTATAGAGTGCAGCTCTCCTGAGTCCCCGCAATAATCGTGTCTCTGCGCCCACAAGGCCACTAGACATATATGTACCTACACAAAAATGTGCATCAAGTGTAGCATGAGTACGTAAATCAACGCGTACCCAGTAAGTATCTCGCCTAACCTCGAAGAAGTAGTGAGTATGGGTCGGTTCCGACACTTACTATGGGCTATAAATAAAATGCCAATGATATAATTAAGCATGGATTACGTAGAACGGTTGCAAGCTCAATATCATGAAATAAGTAAAACAATTCTTTTGTTAATAAGATATTTCCAAATTTATTGTTCATCGTTTATCATCTCAGGCCAATGAAGCAATATCAATTATCATAAATTCCAAAGCAAACAATTCAATCATGCGCAAATCATGCCGAGGTTGTACAACCCGATCCAACATAAAAATAAACAGTGCACTGCCGAAGGTCGAACGACACGAACCATAGATGCATCTATTAATCTGTAGAGGCGAACAACCCGCTCCCATGAGAGTAGCGGAAATTTACCCCATTCGCGGAATATATTTGCGACGCGGTTGCACATAGATTTCTTAAGTTATTATAATATTCTTAAATTCTTTTTCAAAAATATGAAATTCAATGAAAACTTTCAAGTCTCGAAATCCTCAACTTCAATTCTTTTCAAGGCATTTAATAAGCATACTCGATCTCAATTCTTTTCAAGGCAATAAAAATGTAATCAAATAACGGTATCAACAAGGCATGGTGTAAACCTAAAACTACCCGGACATAGGCATAACTAGTATCTACGTACGGACTCTCGTCACCTCGTGCCTACGTAGTCCCCCACAAATGGAAGCACTTATTAATTCAATTCACCTATGGGGTTAATTCCCTCTTACAAGGCTAGAAATGAGACTTACCTCGCTCCGAAATTCCATAACCGGCTCCAAAGCCTTTCCAAAAACTCAAACCGATGACCGTCGATCCAAAACTAGTCAAATAAGATGCAACCCAATCAAAATATACTCAAATACTCATAATTAATAAATTTATAACAATTTTCAACTCCGCTCGAAAAATTGACAAAGCAACCCTCGGGCCCACATGCCCGAATTCCGAAAATATTTGAAGATAAACACTATCCATAACACTATGAACTCAAATATATGATTTACTCCCAATTCCATGCCCATATTCGTGGTGAAAATGCAAAAATACCAATTTCTGGGTCTTTCTTCAAAATCCCAAATTTCTATAAATTTTCATATATAATCAGCTCTCTTGTTTTCATGGACTTAATACTGAGGACTTATCCATTATTATCACCTTCTCACTTTCCCTTTCTTATCCTTACTCCTGTCTTCCTAAAACCTTGTTGCTTTACCATACTTTAGCTTGCGACCTACATATCTATTTATATTATTCGCAACCTTTCTTTAACTTGCTTGCATCATAGATTTCCTTATGTCATCCTGGAACATCAAATAAGACATCACCTCGTCTCTAACTCTTCTTTACTATCTTGACTAGGCCTCTCGGTACCTAGAAACCATAGCTGGAAGATATGCCACTGATGACGCCGCTACCATTCTTAGATACTTAAATCCCAGCGCTTCTAACCTTTTATCTGCAGTATGGATTATTCGCAACCTTTTGCATTTGAGTAACTCGTACGTTGTTCACCTTTACCTTACTTACCTTAAAATATCGCACCACATCTTCTATCTCTTTCATGACCTCGCTTTAACATAGGTATAATTCACATCCACAACTTGAAGCTCTACTATAATACTTGCACCTCTGGTGCATACACAATCCGGTGGGAGCTTCATCCTAACTTCTTATGAGGCTAGCACTCTTCTAATTGGCTTTATCGTAGAGCCGTTATAGAATATGGCTGTTGTAATATCTCTCTTGTACCTCTGATATTAAAAGTGATTCTGCAATGTTCTCAATCATGATGTCTATAATTTTCTGGGTCCAATAATCAGACTCCTGATTTACTTTCTTTGATGTAACTCTTTAGTTTCCTCTTTCTTCTGACCAGCCTTTATGTAGGCTTATGCTATCTTCCGATCTGCGGCTCATGGTATTAGTAATTACTTTAGCCTTTCATGGGCGCTATGGAATATCCGTGATACCATCATCTAACAATTCAATCCCTTGTCTATGACCTGGACTCAATTCTTTCTTATAAGTTATACCAGAGTCTTCTACGGCTATATGATTGTCAACATATATGCTGCATGGATAATACTCCGAACTCTTAAGTGTGTTCATAACATAACTAACTCTGGATCATTGATCGAATAATTCCTTTTGTTCCTTCTCAACTTTCTTTAAACATAAGCTATTACCTTCCCTGGTCTTTCTGCCCCCTTGTTACGTGCATACTTAGCTTATCTTAGTTCCCACGCATGTCAGAGTTTTCGTGCAACTCATATGATATCGAATCCTACTTTTGCTTTTACTTCCCGTTCATTAGCCACGGTAGGTGCCACTTTCCTATAGAGTGCATACAATGTTGTAGTGAGATTATTTTTACATGACCATTCCTTCTTCAAATTACTATGCTTAGGTTGAAGCCTTCTTCCTTATTTCCTCAACTAACCTTTCATTGTAGTATTTAGGGAAGACCCTCTGACTCTTGTAAAGCTGCGAGCTTATTACATCGAATACTCGACAGAATTTTTGATGTTCTTCCTCGCCTCTAATTATCCGTATTTACTTACCTCTACACTCATGTGCTCGTACGGTTGCTTCTGAACTGAAATTTTGACTGTCTTCCCAGTGGCACTCTCTTTTATTTCTGTAACACTCATACGGTACCTTTAACTACCCCAAATCCTATCTGAATATTTCTCAAGGACCACAATGTCATACCTGTGAGACTGAATTCCTCATGTTGGGGTTCACTATGTTTATCTTGCACGATCTGTTGATTTGTCTGTATCCTCTTGTCTAGCCGTAACTAGGCTTTTCCTGAATCAACTGCTAACTATTCGTTGGCCCATTCTCATATCAACATTCCACGTAATATTTCTTGGGTTATTTCCTTTTTCTTAACTTACGTCTTGCACTGGCTCCTTATTTATCAATAACATCTCGGGCAGAAACCCTTACTTCCTCTCCTTGACGTTGTACTTGCATAATGTTCTGGAATCGTAGCATGTCTGTAGGATTTGGGTAAGTGCAAGCTTATTCCTTTTTCGTTTTTTTTGCATTCCTTCTTTTACCATTCCATAGTTACTAGAACTACTTAATTCTGATTTAATGCCACATCACTCCATATTCCCCCCTTTAGGGGAGTACTAAGATTTAGTGCTACGATGATCTATGTATAGAAGTTTTACCTCTTCATCTTTGGCATCTTTTCACATCATCGATGACCCTTACTCGCCTCCGGTAATCCTTCTGTACCAAGGATAACAAATTTCCTTACTCGCAAGGGTGACACTTAGTGTAACTGGCACATACAGTCCCTTAAGTTTAACTTTGCTCCTATTGCTTGCTTTAGGGAAGTGTCTTCCTGAATGACCATTCTCTGAATTTGTCATGAATCTTCTTCTGCTGTCTATTCTATTATCGGTGGAACGCAAATCTAAAATTCTCATGATGCCGACCATTATCAAATCACTCAGTCCCTAATTCATGTTTAGCTTATCTTGCTTACCAGCCCATACTGATTTCTATTATTTTGGGGTCTAACTTTTCCTTCCGGTAGTCGCATTGGAGTCACGAACTTATTTCTCGAAATGAGGATATGACTTTATGTCACCTCTCATCTTTTCCTTCACTTGACTATAGACTCTGTAATACTATCATCTTTTTGATCTACCGTTATCATCCATGTATCACATCTTACTCATAATGCTTCATTAACTCTCTTCTTATTTCCCGCTAATATTTATGTCTATCACTTTATTCTGAAAACTTGAATAAGACATTCTTTTGCTTTTAGCTCCCCTTGCTCCATCTACTGGCTCTTCGGGTTGCCTAATATTCTTTCTCTGCTAGGGACGGAAGTCACACTAAGATAATATTTATCCCTTCCAGGCTTCCAGTGCCTATCTTTGTAGTACTCATATCTAGCTGTACTATTTTAGAGTGCACCATCTAGGTGTCTCACAAGGAGATTTATTAGTACATTTGCAATATCCTTCGGACATGTCAACCAACGCAAACAAGCCATCCACCATATTGGGTAACTCTAACCCCAGCCAGATCCTAATATCCGTCCATCTCTTATACTACTTCTGTTAGCTTCCATAGGGCACAAATGAGATGAGTGTGGCCAATTGTACATAACTCTGTCATTGTTGAAGGTAACTCAAAAGGCTTATTTTTCTCTGCCTGAATTGTAAATACTGATAATCTTCATTAACTGGGCGCCTCATACCCTTCTTCATCTTGCTTCTTTTACTTGTTCAAACTTGTATCTATCTTCTGAATCTCTCATTGCCTTTCACCATAGGGGTGGATAGATATTCTTGCCTTAAGTCTCCTTGTCAAGAGGCTTACACGTCTTAGTACACACATGATCTACTGAAGACCTTACATTTACTCATCATAAGCATCGTGAAAAATCGAGTTCCTCTGACTCAACTCTTCCATAGCTACATTCAATCTCTTACCAACTGTAGGTAATGTCATATTATGAATAAAATAGAATTTAGGAAATTGAGTTCTTACAACTGAGCTCTACCCTACGATCTAGAGTAAGAAGAAAGAGTGACAGCCCTAGATGCCCTGTAACCTCCTGCTTATAAGTGTGGTGCACAACACACCCATAAACAAGACTCTACTAGATACGGCTTGTAGACTCCCTAGGACAGAACTGCTCTGATACCACTTTTGTCACGACCCAAACTGATGGGCCGCGACGAGCACCTGGTACCTTACTCAACCGAGTTCCAACGTAATCATATATTCTTATTACATCATCATAGGTAAGTGGGCCAGAAGGAGCGTCATGAGATAAACAGAGTAAACATGAGGGAATACTCGACATAGAACAACCCAGCCTTATATAGAAACTCATACCTGTGACATACGGGCCTATAAGGCCAATGTGATCCATTATATACTTAAAACATAGGCCAACAAGGCCCTGCAAGTATCCATATACATGACATCTGTCTACAAGCCTCTAAGAATACATATTTATCATAAAGGTCGGAACAGGGCCCCGCCATACCAAACAATACACGTCTAAATCATACTGACCAAACAAGCAACTATGGAGCAAATAGAGCGCACCAACATCTTCTGCTAAGCTGATAGCCTACTTGGAGGGCTCTCGATCTATCTATCGGGACCTGCAGGCATGAAACGCAGCATCCCCAGGCAAAAGGGACGTCAATACAAATAATGTATCGAGTATGTATGGAATGAAAATAGTAAATAATAGACATGAGAGAAACATGGAGTAAAAGACTTAACATGTAAGTCTGAACAACTCTGTGAATCATTAATATTCATAATGTCATGTGTATATGTATAAATGTCATACCATGCATAGGTATATGCGTTCATAACATCATCCAGCCTCTGAGGGCATCCCATCATATCATCTCGGCCACTATGGGAAATTATCAACGTATACCAGCTGATCAGGTGGTGATTCGTATATAACGTCGTAACCTTTTTCCATATCCCATATACATATAATATACATATATACGCGTATATAACGGCATCTGGTCATGGGTCAATGTAAATAAATGCAATGCATGAGAAGTACGTCAATAAAATTTTTCGGAATATCATATGACAATTATGTCTTTGATTAAAATCATGAAATAAACTTTATCAACCTACGTATTTTCTGAGACCCATGAATAGATGATATAATAATATGTCTCATGGGGAATCAAGAACATAAACATCTCTAGCATTTCTATGAGTAGAGTCATTTATGGAAGTTGCGTATTTTGCTCGTTTCGTTTGTATCATTTGGACCATGCCAAAAGGAAAGAAGGGATAGCCTTAACATACCTGAGCCAATTCTCTTGACAATCACTCTAACACACGTTAATTGCGGCAAAACATGTAACGGCGGATCGAAGTAGGGGAAAATCCATATGATATTCCTGAGAAAGATTATACCATGCTCCCTTAGACTTTGTAATACACGTTGCATCTTGTAGGAGTTCATAAGAATTCCTTCTGAGAATTCCATCCCTTACTTAGAAAGCATTACGTATCTTACTTTGTTACTAAACTTCTCTCTTGGAATAGAATTCCACGATGTTCCCGTAAGTTTCAAGTATGGTTGGCCCAAGTTCCTAATTTTCATGCTCCGAGTTATTCAGTACAAACATTACTATTCTAAATAAACTTGTGTAGAAAGATATGTACTAGAAATGTGTACCGAATGCTCCTATCGTATTGTGCTGTCCTTCGGGAATGTATTCAAATGTGACCAATGTATCGGAACATTATGACTTCAATCATGTTTTTAATTGCAAGTTGTTATGCCCAATTGTGAAAGAAAACTCAATGCGCCTAAGACCCTTATTGTTCATATTCATGCTTAAGGTCTTGATCCCAAATGCTCTTACTGTTGATGACCTACAAATATGCTTGAAAGTGAAAGAACTAAAGTGAGATATAAAACGTGGCCATGGTTATTGTAGCTAGTGCATTTGATTTGAAGTCGTGCTTAAAGCGTAAATCACCATGCCCTCCTTTATAAATATTTCCAATGTGATTTGAGTTCTTACGTACTCAAGAGTTGAAATTGTGTATTTTCCTTTTGTGAAGAAGTATTTAAAAAGATACGGTGTAGTACTCGCTTAAGATTTTTAACTTGTGTTGTGATTACAAGTCATTGTGCTCCATACTTTAAAAAAGTGATCTAAATGTGTTAGCCTCCATTACTAATGAACATAAAGTTGTGATTTTCGGAATATTCTACATGTTGATGTTTATGTTGGTGATCCTTGAAAGTAAAGAAATAAAAGTATGAAATGTGAAATACGGCCACCGTGCCATGAAAGAAGAATCATAAGTAGGGCCAAGAGAGCCGAGGAAATAATAATGTTGTGAATGGTTGAAAGTACTAACGAAGCTATATATATATATATATAGTGTGAAAGGTTAAGAGGTGAATATAAAATATATTTGTACTTTTGTGTTCCTTGTGTGCAAAAACAAAAAAAACGATTTTGGGAGTATCATTAGCAACTGAGGAAGGGTGGGTCATAGGCCCACACTCGAAACTACACGTGCCAGTGTAGGGGTGGGTTGTGATTATTCTCATTAATTGGGATGAGATTGAAATATTGATGTGATTGTGATTATTTCCCTTAATTGGGATGAGATTGATATTAGCTGTGACTTGGAAAGTCAACCCACACGGCATATGTGGGAAGGCGGCCTAGCCGATCAGGTGGAGATCGGATGCCATGTTGCGCACATGGTGGTACTACTCTTGGTAACACCTTTTTTTCACATCACATGTCAAACAACATTGTCTGTGGGGAGATGGCCAAGATGATCGGGCATGATCGGACTCCGTGCTAAAAACATGATGGTATATCGGTGCTAATGATCTCTCAACCAAATATATATATTATTTTCGTATTTTGAATATTGTTATGTTTTAACTTGGCATTTGGATACCATTGATTGTTATTTTTTGCTTCCATGGTGTTTCCCCTTCTGATATTGGCGTTCTATTTCGAAAGAGGACATTTAGCTTTACATACTAGTATTTTTCACATGTACTAACGTCCCTTTTGCCGGGGGCGCATCATCTTCAATGGATGCAGGTGGTTCATCAGCGGGCAGCTTTGATCCTTATTAGCAGTCACTCTCTATTCAATAGGTTTTGGTGAAGCCCTACTCTACTCCGGGCCCGATGTCATTTGATGTTGTACTTTGTGTTTTGAGGTATAGCCGGGGCCTTATCACCGACACTTTTATATTACTCTTCGGTTGTACTTAGAGGTTCCGTAGACATAGTGTGGGTGGTGTTTGGTGTTGGGAATTAAACTAAAAGTGTTGGTATTTGGCGAACATGTTTTTATCATATCTATAAACTAGTAATAGTTTGGAAATCATAAATAAACCTTTTTGAATAATGGGAAAGGAATGCGGAGCACTTTACTCTTCTCATGTATATCTCTTGTTATTGATGTTTATATGATTCATGGGTAAGGTTGGATAGAAGGTATCAAGTAGGCTTGCTCGGCCGGTTCATCTCGGTTGAGCGCCGGTTTCGCTCCTCGAGGTCAGGGTGTGACAGCACTCTAGAAGAGTACAATCAGATATGAATACTAGAATGTTCAAAAATTTCAGAAGATAGGAAGTGGAATCCTAGAAGAGATAAATATTTACCTTAGTATGACTCTCATCCCTAGTAAAGAGAAAATGTTTAGGCGACCTGAAGAGCCAATGATTTGGAGCAAGGGGAGCTAAAGTGAAAGAATGTTTCGTTGAAGATTTCAAAATAAGGTAATAGACAAAAATATTAGCAGGAGAATAAGAAGAGAGTAATTAAAGCATTATGAATAAGATGTGATAAATGGGTGATTATGGTAAATCAAAAATATGAAAGGATGAAAGAGTTGATACGCTCAAATTACACATATATAAATGGTGTAAGGCGATCGATAATCCCACAGGGAATAGGTGTGAAAAGATTACTTGAGTAGTGTGTAACTTGACTTAAGCCGTAATTCTACTATGTTAGTTTGAAAAGAGTTTTATAATTGTGATTTGTTAAGAAAAGCTATGCTGATAAGAGAATTGAGTAATTTGATTAAGAAAGCAAGGTTGCGTCTCCGTCAATGAAATGTTATGCTATCAGTGTTAATATGATATATTTCTAATGCAAGGGACCTTTGATATGAAAATGGTTCCTAAATGACTCCCCAATATTTTCCAGTAATTATGTAGTATTTCCTCTTTATGATTTTCCCAAATATAAAAGAGTTACAATTAAGAACAACCAATTTATGCTAAGTAGAACCCACTTATCACTAAGCGATGCTATTGAACAAGGTTTAAAGTCTTGAGTTCTTGCTATTCAAGTCTACTAAACCCTAACCCACTTTTCCAAGTAAAGATAGAGTAAAATGGTACTAGTTAATGTTTGCAACCATCAACCATAAATGAAGCATGAGAAATGAATAGAAATCAACCAACCATTATATATATATTCAATGGTAAACACCCATTAACATTACACCCACTTAGGGTCCACAACCTTAGTATTTAAAGTTAGCTACTCATACTAGAATACAAGAACAAAGCTTTAAATAAAATCATAAAAGCTTACAAAGAGGACAAAGTCTTGGAATCTCTCTCAAAAGCTCCAAAATAATGGTGTAATCAATGCTCTAAGTGTAGCTTCTTTTTCAGACAAGATGACCCACAACAACCCTAGTCATTCTATTTATAATGGTACAAAATTTGCGGACAAAATACGACAAAAATGCCCCTTCAGATTAGCTTCACGACCGTAGACTGGACCGCAGAATTGATCTGCGGTCCGAATATCTATGACACTACCGCACATCTGACTTCCAAGCTCTCCAGGTTCACATCGCATAAAAGGTCTGCGGTCCGCATAATGCTTATGCGGTTGCATAGTTGATCGCAGATTTAATCTCCACTGGAACTCTGCTTGTATTTTGCGATAATTTTGCGGTCCGCACATGAGTTATGCAGTCGCATATTGATTGTATTTTTATCTCTTTGACACTTGGATGGTCTGGTTGCCTCTGCGATGGGTCCGCGGTCCACACATCACTTTTGCGGCCGCATATCTATCACATTTCTGCCTTTTTCATGATTTTTGTCATCCTTTCCATGTTCTTGGGTCTTCAAGTCCGGTTTCCTGCAAAACACCAAAACTACATAAGAAATTACTCACAATGATTTAAAAGATGAGCTAAAGTCTATGCAATTTGTATCGAAAGTGATGTATTTCTACGGCACATCAACACCCCCAACTTAGACTCTTGCTTGCCCTCAAGCAACAAAAAAGTCACTACTAAATACTAATCTACTTCCGACTGATCACAAAACAACAATGGCTATGGATGGTGCTAACAGTTAGCTAACAATCATATAACTTCCTCTATTGTAACGACCCGACCGATCGTTTTGCTTTCTAGAACCTCATTCCCCTAAATAAGACTCCCCATATACGCTTTTACTATTTTATAACTTGCAGGGATGGTTAGTTCGGGATTGGGAAGGGTTCGGGTTGAAATCAGAACACTTGGTTCCATGGTTTGGCTTTAAAAGGCTAAGTTTGACTTTGGTCAACATTTTGAGTAAACGACCTCGGAATCGGGATTTGATGGTTCCAATAGGTTCGTATGATGATTTTAGACTTGGGCGTATATTCGGATCTGGTTTTGGACGACCCAGGAGCGTTTAGGTGCCTAATAGTGAAAGTTGACTCTTTGAAAGTTTTAAAGTTCTTTAAATTTGGTTTGAAGTAGAATTTGGCGTTATCGAGGTCCAATTGGAATTATGAGATTAGGAATAGTTCCGTATGGTGATTTAAGACTTGCACGCAAAATTTGGTATCGTTCCAAGTAGTTTAAGTATGTTTCGGCACATTCAGAGTAAGTTGGAAGAACTTGAAGTTCATAAGATGATTCGCATTGGTTTAGGGTGTGATTCTTAGTTTTGATGTTGTTTTATGCATTCCAAGGGTTCGAGCGAGTTCGTTTTATTATTTCGAACTTGTTGGTATATTTGGGGGGAGGGGGGACTCGGGTGTCAATCGGACTAGGCACATACCAAGTTAGGACTTGGAAGAAGAGTTGAAGCACCAGGTTTCTGGTGTAATCGCACCAGCGAAGGGCTAGCTGCAGGTGCGAGCTGGCAGAAGCAAACCATGGACCACAGAAGAGGCACAGCCCAGGCTGCCCAGTGTTCGTAGAAGCGGCAAGGTGACCGCACATGCGGATGCGCAGGTGCGAAGAGGGGGGGTCGCAGAAGCGAAAGGGTTCGCAGGTGCGACAAGATCGCCGCAGAAGCGGGACCGTCGAACCGATCTCCCGCCCGCAGAAGCGAAACCAGCCAGCCTCAGGCACCTCCGCAGAAGCAGACCTTGGTCCGCAGAAGCGATGCCGCAGATGCGGCCTAGTGACCGCTGGTGCGAAATCACTGGAGGCAGTATGGTTCTTTTAAAACAGGACTTAGGCAATTTTGAGTGCATTTATTGCACACTTAGGAGATTTTGGAGCTTCAAAAAGGGGGATTTCAACCTAGCTATTGAAGGTAAGTAATTTCTACCTAATGTGAGTTTAATACATAGATTATGGGTAGATTTTAATATGTAAATTTGTGGAAATCATGGGTTTAGATGAAAAACCTATATTTTTGATAAAAATGGGATTTAACCACGAAAATGGTTATGGAATTTAGTGAAAATTTTATATTTGAGTTCATGAGGTTATAGGTAACAACTTTCTTCAAAGATTTCCGGAATCCGAGCACGTGGGATTGGGGGTGAATTTTAGGAATTTCTTTAATTAGGGTTAGGAAATCGCTTTAATAGTTAGGATATGAACTTTTGAATATGTATTGACTATTTTATATAACATTTGAATAGTTTCGAGTCATTTGGCACTGAGTTGAGGGTTTAAGGCATAATTGTGGATCGAGGGTCGACTTTTTAGGGCGAATTTCAGAATTTTTATTAAATATTGATTTCATTGATTAGATAAGTTTATTATTGTTGTATTCATGTTATGCAATTATGTTTGGCTAGATTTGGGCCATTCAGAGTCGGATAATTGAGGAAAGGACATTTTTACGGACTGTTTGAGCTTGGTTCGAGGTAAGTATTTGGCCTAACCTTGTGTGGGAGATTTTCCCCTTAGGATTTGGGTCTTCTATGTTGATTTGTAGTCCATGCACGCGAGGTGACGAGTGCGTGCTCGGACTTATTTGTGAAAAGTTGGCCTTTTAGGATTCTTAGGTCCTTATATTCACTGAATATGAATTTGTTCTTGATATGATTAAGTTCCTATTTACTAGTTTCACCTCTACATGCTTTAATTAGAATTAATTGCTTTCATGATTCACTCTTATTGCCTATTGGACTCTTATTTGACTTAACTAAAGATTTTTTTTTACCTCCTCTTTTGTCATGCTATCTTTTCATAACTGCTTATCTTTATTTGAAATTATTATTATATCATCTTATAATTTGTTTAGTCTTAATTGAGGTTATGATTATCTTTCCGCTGCTTATCCTTAATTAAATTGTTGAAAATCCTTAGTAATTTCTCAACCTTAAAAGAAGTTTTAGATATCCTATATCTTAGTCGACTTGTTTTATTTGGAATTATTTGACTCGTGTTAGTTTCCCTGATGTTGAAATGTATATTGTGGGATTGTAGATACACATTATTTTTCCTTTGATGAGTTGTTCTCTTTACGCCTAGCATTATTTGCTGTGGTTATTCTATGTGATTTGGTCCCACATTTTCCTGTGATTTTAAAAGTTCTTGAGTTGATTTACTTGTCGTACTTTGTATTATTGTCATTGTTGTTGTTGTATTTGTTGTGGTGATGCACGAGGTTTCTGCCATGCGGCTGTTATTATATTGATGCACGAGGTTTCTGCCGTGCTATTGTTACTGTTGATTTTGCACATGCGGCGTGACAAGGTGGGATATATATATATATATATATATATATATATATATATATATATATATATATATATATATAGGGGGGGTGCGCATGTGGCGAGACAAGGATGGAACATTATTATGCACGTGTGGCGAGACAAGGCAGGTAATTATATTACTATTGCACACGGGGCGAGACAAGGTAGGCTGTGTCAGGGATTGATTTGTGATGATTTATGGCCTGGGGGCATTCTTGTTGTTGATATTTGTATAGTGGTATACGTACCTGTGTGAGCTCGATCTTGTGAAAGCTGTGAGAAAATATTCTACGTGTTGTCCGTTCTTCTTCTTCCTTATGCTTATTTGCTGGTATGGACTATGTCAGGACACATGCACAAGCATATATGTAGTTAAGCACTCTTATCAGATAAGAGGTGTTCTTGATATTGTTGAGTATAGATGCTCACCCTTGTTTACTTGCCTTCTATGTGAGAATGGCTCTATTGGCACGTGAGTCGTCAGTGTGGTTATGAGGTGTTATGAGGGCACAGGTTGCCAAGTGTTAGGGTTCAGGTATTGAGACCCGTGAGATTGTAAATTGTCCAAGGTTCGGTACCTCGTGGAGTTGTTGATTAAAACCTGATGTAAAAGCGGTTGTAATTGCTGAGTTACTATTGTCCGTGCTGTATTCGTGATTCCGGATTTAGGTTGTGTTCCATTCACTTTGTCTGCGTCATTTTCATGATATTCCGCTGATACTTGTTGTTTCTTGCTTTAATGCCATCACTGTATTGTGAGACATATTGCATAGTCTTTATGTAGACATCATACTTTTGTTATTCATGTACTTATATTTGTTCGGTTTATTAGACCAGTGGGTGTCTTGATTGTTCCTAGTCACTACTCCACCGAGGTTAGTCTTGATACTTACTGGGCACTGCTGTGGTGTGCTCATGCTACTCTTCTGTACATTTTTGTGCAGATCCAGGTACTTGTTCGTTAGCTAGCTGTGTGGACTGTTGCTGTGGAGAGTCAAGGTAAACCTGCTCCTGCATTCGCAGGCTTCGGAGTCACCTTCCAGTTTTCGTTTTGCACTTTTTATACTTATTTCTGGACAGTTGTATTTTGAAGTTTTCTAGCAAACACTCTGTAGAGCTTATGACTTGTACTACCGGTTTTGGGAATTTTAAGAGATTCTAATTAAATAATGTTATTGTTTTAATTATTGTTAGGCTTACCTAGTCCCTAAGACTAGGTGCCATCACGATACCCAACTGAGGAAAAATTGGGTCGTGACATTGCCGATTTGGAGGATTACATTTCAGTAAACTTTACAACTACAAGCACATGCAAGTTGCCAAATTGGGAAAATATATGTGAGAAATTAATGTACATGATATATTTTTCCATCTATAAATAGCACTACATTGAGCTTCTCATTACACAACAAAAAATTGAGAGGAGAGCTTCTTTTGTTCCTTGCTTCTTTCAGTACTTTCTTTTTTTCTTTTAGCTATTACAGTGTCTTCATTTATAGTTCCGAATAAATTGTAATGTTGAAAATTACTCTAACACCTATTTTTAATTAAATAGGGGGAATTATTCTCTTGAATATTTCTTTCTATTTTCTTATTTAGTGGGCAAGAACATTTCCGTTGTCAGTACTAACTCCATTATGGATCTTAATATTTCTATATAATAGTAGATATTATCCCTCAATTTTATATGTTTGAGCTGAAGTTTTTTCCATTAAATTTATCTGCTTTATAGTTAGGTGTTATTTAATTTGTTAACATCTATCAATTTTGTACTACATATTAACTTCTTACTAATTCTGTAATCGAAAGAGGCGGAAGAGTAATATAGTTAATTTTAGTATTGATAGATGTTAACTTTTATTTAGTGACATCTAACTCTTATATGTTTGTCACGGCCCAATTTTTCCTCCGTTTGGTATTGTAATGGCACCTAGTCTTAGGGACTAGGTAAGCCTAACATTAATTGAAACAACAACATTATTTAAATAACATCTAACAAGGTAAATAGAAATCTCTTAAAATTCCCAAAACCAATAGTACAAGTCATAAGCTCTGCAGAGTTTGCTAAAATTTTCTAAATACAACTGTTTGAAATAAAGTAAACAGTATGAATACAAATCAGAAGGTGACTCCGAAGCCTGCGAACGCAGCAGCAGGTTTACCTTGAGTCTCCACAGCAACAGTCCGCACAACTAGCTAATGATCAACTGACTTCGAAATACCTGGATCTGCACAAAAATGTGCAGAAGTGTAGAATGAGCACACCACAGCGGTGCCTAGTAAGTATCAAGACTAACCTCAATGGAGTAGTGACGAGGTACAGTCAAGACACTCACTAGTCAAATAACTTGTGCCAAACTAAAATAATCGAGAACAAATAGCAGTGATATAAACAGTAAGGCAGCAAGAACACCACAATTTTTACTCTGGCAAATAAGAAAGAACACAAGTACAACCAATTAAACAAGTCTTTCACATATAATCTCTTCAAATAAATACCCTCAAAGTATATTTCTTCAAATAAGTATCCTTCGAATATAAAACTCTTTCAAATAAATATCTTTAAAAAAATATAATTCTTCAATTTAAAAGTTACCATGTGACACCTCATTTCATAATCATAAACATATGGGTCTCAGCCCATTTTCATATTTTTTTTACGGCCCTTCGTGCCCATAATTAAATCATCATATTTCTCCGGCACCTCGTGCCCACTTTTCATATTACAGCTGTACGGGCAGTTCACGTGCCAATATTATTATCATTTAATCACAGCACCTCGTGCCCATATTTCATATCACAACTGCACGGACAATTCACGTGCCAATAATAACAATGTATATAAGATCCACATGATCAATTTATTCCCAATAAAGTAAGTTTAAAATTTTTAAATCAAGTAGGAAATCAACAAAGGAATGAATTTATTTTAGAAATTATTTGGGTGGAGAAAATAACATTTAAAATAAAATGAAACACCTGATAGTTGCTGATTTGGATGTAAACCTTATAAGAATTAAAGCATACAATAATTTCTTTTGTTCAAAACAACTTAACCTTAAAAATTAGTAAAAACTAGAAACACAAATCCTCAGAGTCTCGTACAAGAGCCAAAGCCAATACATTACAACAAGGAATACAAACACATAATAAAATCAAATAATACATCACGGAAGAACACAAGAATTTATATATCACGGAAAAACAAAATAACCAAAGGCAAGTGCAACAATAGAAAAATATCAACAAAGGGAACTCCCGAGGTACCGCCTCGTAGTCCCAAAAGTAAATATGCAACAACAACAATACCCCCAGGCCATCACAAATCAATCCCCGACATAGCCTACCTTGTCTCGTCACGTGTGCAATAGTAAAGTGAATGCCCGCCTTGTCTCGCCACACGCGCACAATAATATTCCCACTTTGTCTCGCCATAGCGCCAACCCATATATATATAGAGAGAGAGAGCCTGCCTTGTCACACCGCATGTGCATAAATCAATAGTAATAATAGTACGGCAGAAACCTCGTGCAAACACCCGAACAAAACTTTCCAACAAAATAACGTGCCAATATCACATCTCATAAACTGCACCTCAAGTGCTCAAATATTACAATTTGCCACAAAATTCAATAATACATAAATTTACATAATAAGGAGCCCATGGCTCGATCATAGTGTGCACAAAATTTTAACAAATATATCCGGGAGTGAACAACTCAACAAATAATATTTCACATAAGAATCAAAGTGGCAATTCCACCAAATCATCATATAGAACCAAAACTAACAAAACAAGAATTTAGGTAAGACAATTAAAGGATTTAATAAGTACCAATAATTTTTCATTTAATACATAAGGCGTCTAATGATTTTAACCAATGTAATTTGCACATATAACCCAAGTACGTACTCGTCACCTCGCGTACTTGGTTTTTAGTTACACAAATTGCACATAAGACTCAATGCCTAAGGGGTAATTCCCCCACTCGAGGTTAAGCAAGACACTTACCTCAAACTGCGCTCAATCAGTCAAGTAGTATGCCCTTTCCTCGATTTTTCCGACTCCGATTGGCTCGAATCTAGTCATAATTAATTCGATTCAATCAATACAAATTGTAGGAATAAATTCCATATAAAAATATAAATTTTCTACAAAAATCCAAAATTCAAGCCAAAATCGTCCGTGGGGCCCATGTCTCGGAACCCGACGAAAGTTATAAAATATGAACGCCCTTTCAGTCACGAGTTCAACCATACTAAAATCATCAAATTCCGATACCATTTCGTCCCTCAAATCGTGATTTTTCTTTTTGAAAAGTTTCTTCAAAAACCAACATTTTCCTCAATTCAAAACACAATTTAAATGATAAAAATGAAGATAAAATTATGGAATATACTAAATACTAGGTGAAAAACACTTACCCAATCGAATTGCTTGAAAAACTCACCAAGAATCGCTCAAAACCGAGCTCTACAAGTCAAAATATGGTGAAAATGGCCTAACCCTCGATTTGGAAAACTTATATTCTGTCCAGATGACTATGCATCGCGATCGCGGAGATTGGGTCGCGATCGCGGAGAAGAGAATTGAGGCTGCCAAGAAAGACCCTTCGCGATCGCGAGTGAAGGGACGCGAATGCGATGAACAATGGGCAGAAGCTTATGCGAATGCGGGGCAAATGATGTGAACGCGAAGAAGAAATAGCCAACAGTCCCCAGCTCCTAATTTCTACTACGCGAACGCGAGGGAACAGATGCGAAAGCGTGCATAATCAATTGACACTTTCTCTCTAAAAGATAAGACTAGATGTGAACTTTGATTAACATTCATATATAAATTGATTGAATTAAACTAGGTAAGTAGAAAATTACGGAACAAATCAAAATAACTTAATGCTTCTGGTGATAGTGATACGAAGGACACAATGCTGCACACACAACCATAAATTAACAGTATTCGAGTCAGTTTACGTATACTTGACTAAACAAATGTATAAATTTTGAGTCCGCACGTGAAATCAATACAACTTCATTACCAAAACCAACAGATAACAACCTTTTGATGCTCGAGTAGCTTAAGGTTTAGAACCCCAAGAGCAGATAAGATCAAGGGTAGGGTGGGTAGGGTAGGGTGGATTGGTGAGGATGGGAGGTGGAAAAGCTTCTAAAAGAGTTTTGAAAATTATTTTCTCCAATGGGAGGAAAATGAGTTCACGAGGAAAAATTAGTTTCTTTTAACTTTATAGTATATAAAAACATACATGAGTCATAGTATCCAATTACATCTATGCACTGACTATTATTGCACCCAAATAACTTATAAGACCATAAATAAAAAAGGAAAAAGATAATCATATGTATGGCTGTCTCCCTTAACTTTCAGAAGCTCTGAAGATAGTCAATATAGATAGGAAGAGATTGATAACGTCTAGATACAAGGCAACTGCAGCCCAGATATATTTGTCGTAAGTATAGCGCTTGATTAGGTTGTCTGTATCATAAACGATGTATCCACAGAATAAAATTGAGGCTAGACACCCATAGATCATCACAGAGATCCTACCCAATGGGAACAGAAGCTGCAAAAGGCAAAAATATATAGAGACGAAGTCACGATAATATAATAGACTAAGCTCTAAGGCCAATGCAATGTTTGTTCAACCAAAGAGTTTTATAAACAACGATAGGTGACTTTAATTTAACGTGACAAACGATAGTTTTTTGAATTCACTATCAAGCATGTTTTACACAAAGCATAGAGTGCAATGAGTTCAGCGATTAAAATATAGCAGTTGAACGAAACTAGAAAGTGTAAGTCGCAATTGCCAAATGGGGTTTATATTTGGCAATTGCGACTTATACTTCCTAGTTTAATTGCATAGCTACTTATTTATACACTGATACGAATTAAGAGATGGCAAAAGTCCACAAACCTGGATGAAGGCAAACAACATGAGAACAATGAGAGCACCAAATAAGAATGGTCCTAGAAAATTGAAATCGTGGCCTCTCTTTGCTGCACAGAATGTGTACACTGTTAGGCTAAGCACCACTGCTGTCGTCAATATGACGGACTCCAATATTACCTTGCCTGTGACATCCAAATAGAGAGATGTATTATTATCCAGTTATGACACACCAGTTGAAGTCTCTATAATTATCCAGAGGGAAAAGCTAGCAACACATGACAATTCTAAGAGGAGAATAGATCAAGTGATAACACTATATTTTGCCTCATATCCAGCAGAAAAAATGACAATGCTATACCATCTTATAAATAACAATATCTCTGTTTACAAATTTTATGATGACGCTCGAATAATAAATAAAATCCACGGTATGACTAATATTGAAGTTGTATTTGTTATGTTGCTCGCTAGTGTTGAAATGCTCTGCTCCTTAAGATACCTTAACCTTTTTTTTTCTAACTGCTTGTTGTCTTTGACAAAGTGTCAGGTGACTCTATACAACCAAGATTCAAGCTTAGAAAAAATATCACATTTTTTAATCTCTATCACTTAATTACCAAAAATGTGGACTTATTAGATATCTCGCCCAAGATCATTGTCACATTCATTGGTTCACATCATTAATATTTAATATTGTCCGATGATATGAAAGTTTATATTAACACAGTGCCACAAGAAATATTTTAAGGACAAACTCTATCAAGAAAGCGTGCATAATCAATAGATATGGCTTAAAACAAACAAACAATATAATTTTTAAAATTATTGACCCTTTCTCTCTAAAAGATTAAGACTAGATGTGAACTTTGATTAACATTCATAAATAAATTGATTGAATTAAAACTAGGTAAGCAGAAAATTACGGAACAAATCAAAGATTTTCATCCGGTGTATGATATTCGTATTGGAACTTAATTATATCCGAATAGGGCCCCATTTATGAGAAATCGCTCCCTATCAAAGATTTTTTCACACTCAGAGCTCGAACCCAACCAAGGTTTAACAGCAACGGAATTACGTACTACTTTCGTTCCAGCTTATGTGAACCAATTTCCTTTTTGGTCCGTTTCAAAAAAAAATTCTAAATTTTTAAACAATTTTGCTTAAACTTATAATTCTACCCTTAATGAGCTTTTATAAACACACAAATACTCTGGACCCCTTTTTGAATTATTTAGGATCATAAATTCTAAAAGTTTTTATTTTTTTTTAAACTCCGTGCCTAGTCAAAGAGGTTCACATAAATTAGAACGGAGGAAGTACTACTTTTAAGTTAACAAAATTATATAAATAATTAATATGTTTAACTTTTATATAGTTACAGTGATAAGTAACATGTTAATACAAGTTAAAATATACTCAAATTTAAATGTGTAATTTTTTTTACAGTATATGATCAAAATCCAAAATCAACCCGCTATTAAGAGTGCAGTTATTACACATATTTTTCGTGAAAAATAATGAAAACATACGTCTTAAATGGTCCTATTATCCAATTTATCTGCTATATAAATAGTCACGTTAATGAAGTCAAGAAATTGAATAAGTTCAATGGAGAAAATACTTTTTACTTATATCAAACTAATAAAGACGGGTGAAATTGCTATAGTTTCAAAAGTAATCGAAATTTAGTCACTTTTCATGTAAAGATAAATTTGAACGAAAACACTATTCAAAATCTAAAAAATATTCCAACATAATATACTGAAATTCGAATTTTTTTACATGTGAACTTCCAGCATAATATACTGGGAGTTCCAGCATATTATGCTGGAGTTCCAGCATAATATGCTGGAAGGTCATACGCAGGTGCTCCAATCTCCGGTATATTATGCTAGAACTTTCTGTGTGCTGCAGTTCCAGCATAATATGCTAAAAGTTCAGATACATGTGTATCAATCTCTAGTATATTATGCTGGAACATCCGATGTTGCAGCAAAATAGTAGTTATTTTTCAATGACTTTGCAAACGTTGAATATTTTTCAATTACCAGTCCGAAAACTGGCTAGCCCGTGCTATTTCACAATAAAGACATGATGTGTTATATATCTTTCTTTTACATAAATTTTATTATTAGAAATTTAACTACAACTAAATTAAATAAAAAAAACAAAATCATTTCAAATATTAGAATACAACACTTAAATTCAAACAAATTTATAATTAAAATCTTGGGTGAAACTACACACTTAACATTCCATAACAAAAGGAGTATAAAGTTAGTTCTAACTTCTACATTACCTTTATTACTTTATGATGTGTGGCATATATTCGTGTTTACCCTCAAAATCGGATAACAATTGAATTTGTAAATGATTTTAAGGATACGTGGATTAAATTGATACAAAGCGATAAATTAAAATTACAATTGAAATAAATAATGATAAAGTAGATTCAAACCGCACAACTTGAACAGTTATAGCCTTGGAAAGTCAGTCACATTTGAACTGGATGCAATTCGAGCGATATCAAGATACAGAAGAACATTAACTTACAGAAAGAAAATAATAATATACTGCTTTGAGATGCTTGTTACAATGTTGTTTACAAGTAATCAGACCTCTCTTTATATAGTAGGGGAGTCCTATATTAGGTACAATCCTATAAAAGGTAAAAATCCCCTAATTAACTGATTGCTGATCTCACGTCGACATATGCCGAGATCTCCGCCGTGATATTCGGTCGGTTACAGATATCATGGCCTTCTGTTGGCCGAGCTTTACTACCTGACGACGTTCTTCGAAATCAATTAAAGCTATGACCGATCTGAATCGTGTCCCCGATATCTTCGAAGGCAGGTGTTATGGTTCAGACTCAGAATGGATGAGATCTCTACCTTGGTCTAGGACCTCGGTTACTATCTCGAGCTTGGCTTATCATGTCAGAGATCGGGATGTACTTTGATACCAGTTTTACCCGTATACAGATAGTCCCCTCATTTTTCGGAGAATAGACGACGAAAAACGATATGAGCTTCTGATTCTTACCTCGATACAGAAACAAAAAATTGAACGAAATGTCTCGTCAGTCACGTCTTAACGGAATTGAATTCTTGTCAGTTGCCAGTCAGCCACTCCTGGATGTGAACCGTCGTTTGAAAACTATAAATACTCCTTCTTCATTCATTCAAACTTTACATCCAAACCTTCTACCCTTGTTCTTTAAAAATCTCTATATTTTCTGGCATTTGTACTCTGGTTTTTTGTGATCTTTGTGAGAACCATCAAGTGCACTCCTTTAACTTCCTCTCTTTCCTCTTTTTTCCTCCATTCAAAAGAAATAGCGAAGACTTTAAAAATAGTTCCCCAAAAAGAAACTTCTTCTACCTCGCGGCCGGTTGTTGAGGAGAATGTTCCACGTACTGCTATCGAGGAACCAGTAGCAGAACCCCCCTTGAACACGTTCATCCCTAGTGGATGCTCGATAATCGCCTATTTCAAGGTTGAAAAACCTCCCTTTGTACCCGGCCGGTGTGAGAAGGTCTCGAGATATGTATGCTCGATCACTGAAGAAATCCTCCCCACAGTCACAAAGGACTGCAACTGGATCGACAAGTACGTGGTGTTTCCCCGACCCGATAAAAATATCACCACCCATGTCGAGGGATACTTAAATGTTTACACTTATCCCTTTACGTTGGGCCCACTGGACCCGGTTATCATCCACTTCTGCAAAAGATACGAAGTATGCCTCGGTCAAATTGACCCTTCATTCTAGAGGATCGTGTTCCTCTTCTGGTTCTTCGTGAGCAAGATCGATAGATGCTTGTTCACCGACGAACACTTCATGCGCCTATACAGTCCTCAACTCTTTCGGGGGGAATGATCAAGCTCGCGCACCGGGCTAGTAAAGCCCCATTCTCAAGTATCGATAAAGATCGGGATCGAGGCTGGCTAGGCCATTTTGTCCGAGTGAGGACCTCGGACCTGATCCCAGCTGAGTGCATGCTGTTCCCCGAGAAGTGGAACACAAAACGTAAGTAAAATTTTGTTTTCAAATTTTATTTTACTCTTTTCTCCTTCCTTCTTATTGGTGTTTGGTGGTGGTGCAGCTGTCGCTCAGGTCCCGAATGCAGTCTCTCAACTCAAGGAGTGGGTTGAGGGCATCGTGTTACAAAGGCCATATTCTGAGCGCGTATGGCGTGAACTTTCGAAGGGCCAGTGAGAGGCTCGTTCTCATAGTGAGATTCCATTCATGAGTGGGTAAAATTTGGTTTCTTTTGTGTTGCCAAGTTCTTACTTGTTTTGTTTCCCTTTCCAGGTTTATCCAAGGATGTCATACTGAGGCCTCCATCCGGTGATGATGATTTCCCCGTCGAGTCCCCTGCTCCGAGACAAGGTGATGAGAAGAAGAGAAAAAGGGCTCCAAGCACTTCGAGCTAAGAGAAGAAGAAAACAAAAAGAAGGCTGGTGCGCAAGCCTAAAGAAAATACCAACTCTCGAGCGCCCTCATCAGACTCACTCCACCGGCTGACTGACGAGTCAGAAGAAGAAGAAGCCTCTGAACTGGTGGCCCTGCGGTCGCAGTTCGAGGGACAAGGGGCCTCCGAAACAGAGAGAAGTGACACCGATCTGCCTCAAGCCAGGGAGGCCGATGAGGAGGTCGTGGTTGAGGCCAATGAGGAGGTCGTGGCCGAGGTCTCCCGGGACGTGGGTAATGCCCCGAAGGATGTACTCGGTGTAATAGATATCACCGAGTCGCCTTCATTCACTGAGTTTATGTACAACGAGGGTAAGACAGTGAGAACTTTTCTGTTAGTGTTTGTAGGCCTCAGTGCTTCATCACGAGACTTTTCTACGATATCGGGAAGTGCTAAACCAGTATGAGGTCGAGATTTAAGGGCTCACTGAGAAGAGAGATGCATACAAACTTCTCAGCGAGCAACGTGAAGGGGAGGCTAAGAGCCTCCGAGCTGAGGTAGAGGTGGCTCGGAAGGAGCACGCCGACCTGCTCGAGCAGGTATGAAGAATATTTGAGAGTAGTAACAATGATTCAGACACGATGACTAACGGTCCGAACCCGCAGGTCCAACAGAAGCTTGATCGGATCGAGCAGCTATGAGCAGATATGGATGTGATAAAGGCCGAGGCATGAAGAATGGAAAAGGAAAATAGACCGTTTGGCCTTGGGAAAGAAAACTGCTCGGGTGCAATTGGCTTCGGCTGAGGTTCAGCTTTGAGCGGCAAAGGAAATGGCCGTGGTGCAGGCCAAAAAGATTGAGGAGCTCCAGTCTCAGCTAAGTTCGGCCGCCTTCGATCGAGAAACTCTGACCAAAGAGCTTGAAACGGCCAAGTCAATCGTTGTGGTGGTTAAAACCGATGCCGGCGAGATGGTGGCCCAATATAGGGTCGATGCGGAGGCAGATCAAGATTGAGCAAAGGATATCATCGAGCACGCAAAGCGGCAGTCCCGAAAGGAGGCCCTCGAGGAAATTCATGCTCGGGGTTTTGACTTATCGGCCGAAATTGAGAGTGCCAAGGAGCTCAAAGCCGAGGCCAAGAAGTTGGCTTATCCTGAGGATGATGAAGACTCCGAGTGTTTGAGCGGATCCGAGGGTGGAGGAGACCCCGAATGTGATGAGGCGGCCCCGGCGAAGCCTAGGCCACTTAGGCGCTTTAAAGATGTTTTTGTTTTTTGCCTTTTGTATTACCTTTTTGTTTAGGCCGTTTTGACTTTTGTAAAAATTTGCATCGGAGTTGTTTGGCCCTTGTAAAAAATCTTTTGATATGTGTATAAGGCTTTTTTCCTTCAAAAACTTCTGAATTTTTCCTTTGCTTTATTATTTATATTTGCAAAGATTGAAATGCCTTAGCATGAAATAGTTAGGTTACGTACGGAGGTTTGAACAAGCCTTGCCTTTAACATTATTTTGTTTTAAGGCATCGTGAGGGTTTGGTGTGACCGAAATGTTTCCCCAAAGTACTTATACTTTTGTAGATTATAGTTTCCGAGGGTAGCCCTTAGAACCGATTAAGAAATTTTAAGGCCTTGTTGTTTTTGTTACGGGTCTCGCACGTCTCCGAGCCATTTTAATATGGCCATAGCCTTTTTAGTTTGGGTGTTGCCCAGTGGGCTCGTTATCCCGAGTTATCAGGGCTTGCCTAAGAAAACGGTCCCTGAGTGGGATGGCCGTAGCCTTTAAAGTTTGGGCGTTGCCTAATAGGTCTTGTGCCCCCGGGCTTTGATAGCCCGGGCCGTCCGAGTTTATATTTGGACGGAAATCCCTGGGTGGGAGTGATCATTTGAACTCGGATTAAGGCAGCCCTTGGGCTCGGTACCTTTATGGGATTAGATGTAGGAAATTATTTAAGAAATAAAAAAAGAAAAGTTTTAAGGGACAAGATATTTATCCGTAAGGTAGAGACTTCTTTTTTTTTTCTTGTGCATAATAGTTTACACATGTGTACAAGCTTTGTGACAGGGCTCGAGCAGTCTATGCGGGCACAATTCATTTGACCGTTTGTCCCTTATAGCAAATCCTAGCGATCGAGCCGAGACTGTTCAATCACAAAGTCTCTGTCCTTGCTAAAGTCGTTATCCGAGGGTAATGCCCCCCAGTGTCCAAGGTTGATCATAGAGAAGCCTCGGATACTGTTGATATGATCTTTGACACCGATTCATGATCGGCATTTGATTCTACGTTAGCACGATCCATTGGTGCCTCATTAAAAACCTTGTCGGAAAACCCATTTGGGCCAAAACCGATCCAAAGGAAAAAGAGTGCAACGCGTGCTTTCAGACCTAAATATGTGTACCATTCCTTGCTGGTTACTTGCAAGTGTTAGTTCAAAATGTAAATAAGTAAAAATAATGGGTGGGATCGTACCTTAGCAGTAGAATCGCTTCAAGTGAGTTATGTTCCAATTGTTCGGAAGTTCTCACCGTTCATTGTTCGAAGTTTGTACGATCCATTTCCAGTGATTTCGATAATTTGATAAGGACCTTTCCAGTTAGGTCCCAACTTCCCTTCGTTCGGGTTCCGGGTGCTTAGTGTGACCCTCCTTAATACCAAGTCCCCGACGTTGAAATGTCAAAGGTTGGCTCTTCGATTATAATACTTTTCGATTCGCTGCTTTTGGGGAGACAACCGGACAAGGACGGCTTCGCGCCTTTTATTTAATAGGTCTAGGCTCGTACTCATGGTCTCGCCATTCGATTCTTTGGTTGCGTATCGGAACCTGGGACTTGGTTCTCCGACTTCAGCCGGTATTAGAGCTTCGGTGCCGTAAGCCAACGAGAATGGGGTGGCCCCGATACTAGACTTTGAAGTCGTGCGACATGCCCATATGACTTCGGGCAGGATTTCCTTCCATTTTCCTTTGGCGTCGGTTAACCTCTTTTTGAGGTTTTGGAGTATGGTTTTGTTGGTCAATTCTGCTTGTCTGTTCCCACTAGGGTGATAGGGTGTTTATAGGATCCTTTTGATCTTATGGTCTTCGAGATACTTGGTCACTTTTCTACTGATGAATTGTTTCCCGTTGTCACACACGATCTCGGTCGGCATTCCGAACCGGCATATGATGTGGTCCCAAATGAAATCGATGACTTCCTTCTCCCTAACTTTTTCGTATGCCTGGACTTCCACCCACTTATAAAAATAGTCAGTCAAAAATAATATAAATCGAGCATTACTGGGTGCCCGTGGAAAGGGGCCAACAATGTCCATTCCCCACTTCATGAACGGCCATGGTGACAAAACCAAATGTAACAGCTCTCCGAGTAGATGTATCATCGGAGGATGACTTTGACATTCATCATATTTCCGCATGAACCCCTTCGCGTCCTTTTCCATATCGGTCCAGTAGTAGCTGGCTCTGATTATTTTTTGAACCAATGATTCGGCGCCTGAATGATTTCCGCAGGTGCCCTCGTGAATTTCCCTCAGAATGTATTCGGTATCTCCTGGTCCTAGACATATTGCTAGTGGACCATCGAACATTTTTTTGAAAAGGGTTCCGTCTTTGGACATGCTGAACTGGGCTTCCTTCGTACGCAGGGCCCTCGATTCTTTTGGATCCAAGGGTAGTTTTCCGGTCTTAAGATATTCTATATATTTGTTTCTCCAGTCCTAATTCAGGCTTGTGGAGTTTATCTCGGTGTGGCCTTCTTCCACTACCGATCTCATGAGTTGTATGATTGCCCCCGAGTTGAGCTCGTCATCCTCGACCGAAGACCCTAAGTTAGCAAGGGCATCGACCTCACTGTTTTTATCCTGAGGTACGTGTTGTAAAGTTGACTCTTTGAACCGATGTAATGTCACCTGCAACTTATCCAGGTACCTTTGGATTCATTCTTCTCTGACCTCGAATGTCCCATTAACTTGGTTGAACACGAGGAGGGAGTCACACTTAGCTTCGATCACCTCCGCCCCCAAGCTTTTGGCTAGTTCGAGACCTGCAATCATGGCCTAATATTCGGACTCGTTGTTAGTCAATTTCACAGTCCTAATAGATTGTCTAATTATATTACCTGTTGGTGGTTTCAATACAATGCCAAGTCCGGACCTTTTTGCGTTTGAGGCGCCGTCCGTAAAGAGGGTCCAGATCCCCGAAGATGTCCCTGATTTTACAAAAAACCCTCTTTTGACCTCGGGATTAGGGCCGGAGTAAAGTCGACCACGTAATATGCCAAAATTTGTGATTAAATGGATGTCCTGGGTCGATATTCAATATCGTACCCGCTGATTTTCGTGGCCCATTTGGCCAATCTGTTACAACTCATATTCACATTCGTTAGTTCACGCCATAAGTTAGTTGACGTAAATCCGAGAAGATATTATCTTTGAGATGATAAGAAGTTAATCTTATTGGTCTTAAATGATACAACGGTGTATAAGAGTGGTTAACAAGTATTAGAAGTTAAGCGAATCAAGGATGTTGTAACCCGTATTTTCGAGTAAAACTAGAGGTGCTTAATATTATCAAGAGGTCGTGTTTTAAGGTATTTGAATCATATAATATTCGTATCATAAGTCTTGAAGTCAAACGAGTTATGAAACAATAGTCGACAAAAGTTATCGCAACTTAAGTTTATAATTTTACTTAAACTTTAGGTCAAATGTTACTAAGATTTTCTCCCAATTTGCTTGGAATTACGGGGTGATCTATCCACCACATTGAAGATATATGAGTCTAGTTTCTAACGCATTAAACCGTTCATCATTACGATCTTGTAGTAGAGAGATATTCGCGTTTTCGCGAGACTGCGCCAAGCAACTCCCTATGGGACCCACATAGGCGGTTGAGATATATGGATATATATAAGACGCCTCAACCCCATTTTAAGTCATTCTATTTCAGTATCTTCAGACCTTATAACCCTAAAAACACTCTCTCAAGGTTCTCTCATGATCCAAGACCCAAACAAAGGGCTAATAACACAAATCTTGTGTCGGGAATCCAGTGGCGCTAGTAAGTTTCTTGTTCTTCTTGTTGTTGCTGATTATTGTGTTATTCCAGCTCTTGTGGGAGGTTGTTTTAAGTGGTTTATGCTTTTTAAATTACTCCCTCATGTTTTTAATATCAACCTTAGGTGATTTCAAGTCTTACAAAGTGATTCTAGTGCCGATAAACCCGAATTGATTGCTAGTTTCGCTTTCTTGTTCTTGTGGCAGCATTGGAAGGATATTTCGTGGGGACTTAAGGTAAAATTAGAGTTATTCTATATGTTTAAAGCTAAGTAACATCTTACTCTACATGTATTTAAGATTATCCAAGTTGCGGCTAAGTCGTTGAAGGTAGAACTTATGAGTTATATATCGAAAGGCTTGTTAGTAATGTTGTTGGTTGGTGGACTATTTTTGGAGGCTCAACATGATTATTATTGATTTTTTTGGTCTTTTTGGTGATTGTTTTAACTTGTGGAAAGTCATATAAATAGTGGAGGTGTTGTCCGTTTCATCGTAGAATAGGTTGCGGTCGATACATAATAGTTATGACGCTTAAACGACAACGATAGTCTCATTTCTCTTATCGTAGAATAAGGAGTCGTGACATTTGTATAGATTGAGGTTGGGAAGTATATACAAGGTATGTGAGTCTATCCCTTTCCTTATTTTGCACGACTCCGATTGAACATAATGTAATGAATGAGCTTCCAAAGATACTCCACTCTTAGAAGCTAGCAGTACCTAGATTATTTCTCTTCTTATGGAATGATTGATGTTGATGTTGCTTCTCTTATTCTTATGTTATCAATAGTGTTGGTACTTCCTGATTCTTATTCATGATAAAGAGTCAGTCCTAATAACGTGTATGGAGGTTACCGACCTTACGTCACTCTGAAAGGTTTAGAATGTGATTCCATGAGTCCAACATGAATTATATATAGTATCTATTTTACTCTACCGAGCCGCGCTATAGTCGGATAGTTATGGAACCTATTGTGCTACCACTGTTCAGTTGGGCTTTACCGAGCTCCACGTGGCCGGGTACAATTCTACCGAGCCTTATGATGGTCGGGTACGTTTTTACCGAGCCTATTATGGCCCACCACAGTGTGCTGCCCAGTTCAGAGATCATTGGCGAGATCCCTTCTCCGGAGTTGCCGTGGTCTTGGATTGCACTTTGGTTATAGACATTATGGGTATGTAAGGGCCCTGTTCTGGCAATGTTACAACACTTATGTTCCTTTAAAGGCTCATAGACAGTTGTCGACTCATGTATAGTTTGGATTGCCTTGTCGGCTGATTTTTGTTTTATAATATGTCATGATAGCTTGTCAGCTCATACCTTATTAATAGCTTCATGACAGCCTTGTCGCCCATGTTATATATGTTCATGCCATTATCTGTCATTGTTGGTTGTTTAGGATTAATGTCTACAATTTATATTGATCTTGTCGGCCCTTATAGATAATAAGAAAGATTAGATAAAATGTACGTTGGTGCTCGGCAGGTATGGCCCGGGTGCGAGTCATGGCCCTCCAGTTTGGGTCGTGACAAACTTGGTATCAGAGCAAGTCTTTCCTAGGGGTTGTCTATGATCCGTGTCTAGTAGAGTCTTGATTATGGATGTGTAGTGCGCCACATTTATAATCAAGAGGCTACATGACATCTAGGGTTGTTATCTTCTTCCTGAATCTAGATTGTGCGCAGAGTTGAGTCGTAAGTGTTCGTCTCTAATATTCACCTTATTTTCTTTCAGCGATGCCTTCGACTAGGAAGCAAGCGATTAGTAGACGACTTGATACACCTGCCGGAGAGGGTACTAGCCAGTGCCTCCAGCCAGAGCAGGCCAAAGTGAGGCTCATAGTGAGATGTCGTCTCATACCTCATCTACTCCATATCCTCTAGAGGATATTAGGAGGCACCCAGTACCTTCAGTTCCTCCATCTCGCACTACGGACCAGGATATGTGGAGTGCGGTGCAGTTGTTGACTAGCTTGGTAGTTGCTCAGGCTCAGAGGAAGAATACTGGTGTTGCTGATAAATCGGTTAGTGCGAGAGTTCGAGATTTTATTAATCTAGACCCTCTAGTGTTTATCGGATCAGACCCCAAGGAGGACCCGTAGACTTTTATTGATCAGGTTCATCGTACACTGAGGGTTATGCATGCTAGTGATAGGAGGCAGTAGAGTTGGCTTCTTATCAGTTACGGGATTTAGCATTTTTCTGGTATTATAGTTGGGAGATATCTAAGGGTCCGAACGCTCCTCCAGCTGTGTGGAAGGAATTTTCTAAGGCCTTTCTTCATCACTACTTGCCATTTGAGATACGACGAGCTAAGGCTGATAAGTTTGTGAACATTCAACAAGGTAACATGAGTGTGCGAGAGTATAGTATGCAGTTTGATTCTTTAGCAAGGTATGCTCCCCATATGGTGGTCGAGATGAGCAATAGGGTGCACCTATTCATTAACGGGTTGGGAACTTATCTGATAAATGAGTGCACGACATCCTCCTTGGTGGAGGGCATGGATATTTCCCGTATTCAGGCTTATGCCCAGACCCTAGAGGACCGTAAGCACCCGCAAAGGGCAGATAGGGAGCATGATAGGGGCCATCATAAGAGGGCAAAATTTGCAGGGTATTCTGATGAATTCAGAGGCAGTATCAGGCCCCAGTCTTCGAGGAGTTCGGTCCCACCTGTAGCTAGTGCTCCTCCACAGTTTTAGAGGCCTCGGTATGATCGATTTACCTATTTTGGTCAAGGTCAGAGTTCGCGGGCATCAAGCTCGCAATATCATAGGGATACTAGTCAGACGAGACCCCCAACACCCCGTTGTGATTAGTGCGACAAGGCCCACTTTGGATTGTGTCGTCGAGGTTCGGATGTGTGCTATTCTTGTGGACATCCTGGCCATATGATGCAGGATTGTCCTAACAGAGGAGGTGGTGGTATGGCTCAACCAACTGGATCTGTGTCTGGTTCTTCCTCATCAGTTCGACCTCCAGCACAGGGTTTTCAGTAGTCGACAAGTCGTGGTAGAGGTAGAGGTGCAATGTCGAGTTTAAGTGGTGCTCAAAATCAAACCTATGCTCTAGTAGGTCGATAAGATCTCGAGTCATCTCTGGATATTATTGTAGGTATATTGTCTGTGTTTTCGTATGATGTATATGCGTTGATTGATACGGGATTTACATTATCATATGTTACACCTTTTGTGGCTAATAAGTTTGGCGTTGAGCCTGAATTGATAAGTAAACTACTTATGGTATCTACTCCTATAGGAGATTCTTTGATTGCTAGAAGGGTATATAGAGGTTGCACAATGATGATTTGTAGTCGCTAAACCTCGGCGAATTTATTTGAGTTAGAAATAGTTTATTTCGATGTGATAATGGGAATGGACTGGTTGGCCTCATGCTATGCAAATGTTGATTGTCATGCAAAGATGTTTATGTTTCAGTTTCCTAGTGAACCTGTCATTGAATGGAAGGGGAACATTGCTACGCCGAAAGGTAGGTTTATTTCCTATCTTAAGGCAAGGAAGATTATCTAAAAAGTTACATTTATCATCTCGTTCGTGTTAGGGATGCGGAGGCGAAGCCGCCTACTCTACAATCAAGCCCCGTGGTCAATGAATTTTCAGATGTTTTCCCAGATGAACTCCCAGGCCTTCCTCCTGAAAGGGAGATTGAGTTTAGCATTGATGTATTGCCTGACACTCAACTGATCTTTATCCCTCCATACAGGATGGCCCTGGCAGAGTTGCGAGAGTTGGAGGCGCATTTGAAGGACTTGCTGGATAAGGGCTTCATTAGGCCTAGCACTTCACCTTGGGGTGTGTTAGTCTTGTTCGTGCGGAAGAAAGATGGGTCGTTAAGGATGTGTATCGATTATCATCAATTGAATAAGTTTCCTATAAAGAACAAGTATCCACTTCCAAGGATTGATGACCTTTTTGACCAACTCCAGGGTGCCAAGTATTTTTCCAAGATTGACTTACGTTCAGGGTATCATCAGGTGAGGGTTAAGGATAAGGATATTGCAAAGACGGCCTTCCAAACAAGATATGGGCACTTTGAGTTCTTGGTGATGTCGTTCGGGCTAACAAACGCCCCAACAGCTTTTATGGATCTCATGAATAGTGTATTCAGGCCCTATATTGATGTGTTCATATCGTATACATTAATGATATTCTACTATATTCTCGTTCGGAGGCAAAACATGCGGGCCACTTGCAGATAGTATTACAGACCCTTCAGGATCGTAAGTTATATGCTAAGCTCTCCAAATGTGAATTCTTGTTGAACTCAGTAACATTCCTTGGCCATGTGATATCTGACGAGGGTATTAGTGCCGACACTCAGAAGATTGATGCAGTGAAGAATTGGCCGAGACCTGCAACACCATCGGAGGTCTGTAGCTTCCTGGGGCTAGCAGGATGTTATAGGCGGTTTGTTGAAGGGTTTTCCTCTATATCAGCACCATTGACTAAGTTAACACAGAAAGCTACCAAGTTCCAATGGTCAGACTCTTGTGAATGAAGTTTTCCGGAGCTAAAGAATCGATTGACATTCGCGCCACTACTCACTATCCCAGAAGGAACAGAAGGTTATATGGTATATTGTGATGCCTCATGTATAGGTTTGGGGTACATATTGATGCAATGTAGGAAGGTGATTGCTTATGCATCAAGATAATTGAAGAAACATGAAAAGAATTACCCGACTCATGATTTGGAATTGGCTGCAGTAATATATGCTTTGAAGATATGGCGAAACTACTAATAAGACGTCCATGTTAACATCTACACAGATCACAAGAGTTTACAATACATCTTCAAGGAGAAGGAGTTGAATTTGAGGCAGCGTAGGTGGCTTGAGTTACTGAAAGATTATGATGACGAGATATTGTACTATCCCGGTAAAGCCAATATTGTGGCAGACGCTCTCAGTCATAAATCAATGGGAAGCTTAGTACATATTGAGGCAGGTAGACAGTGGTTGACTAAAGAGCTTCATCAGCTGGCCAATATGAGAATCAGATTGTTATACTCTGATGATGGGGGTGTTATTGTACAAGATACATCAGAATCATCTTTGGTAGCCGAGGTAAAAGCACGACAATATGAAGATCCTACCTTAGTACGATTGAGGGATAATAATCAGCAGTGTAAAATTACGGCTTTCGAGATCAGAGGAGATGGGGCACTGAGATACCATGGCCGATTATGTGTGCCTAATGTGGCAGGCGAGAGAAGATTATGATTATGATTCAAAAATTCCCGATATTCCATCCATCCTGGCTCGACAAAGATGTATTATGACGTTAAGGAGCAGTATAGGTGGGATAACATAAAGAAATCTATTGTAGAATTTGTAGCCCAGTGTCCTAATTGTCAACAAGTAAAGATCGAGCATCAGAAACCCGGTGGATTGATTCATAATATAAAGATTCCGACCTGGAAATGGGAGGTGATTAATATGGACTTCATTATTGGATTACCTCGCTCTTATCATAAGCTTGACTCCATCTGGGTGATAGTTGATCGACTTACAAAATCTACCTATTTTCTTCCAGTTAAGAAAACTTACACGGTTGAAGATTACGTGAAGTTGTATATCAAGGAGATTGTTAGGCTTCATGGTGTGCCGGTATCTATTATATCAGACCGAGGAGCTCAATTTACGGCTAACTTTTGGAGGTCTTTTCAGAAGGGTTTAGGCATACAAATGAATCTCAGCACTGCATTCCATTCGCAGACTGACGGACAGGATGAATGTACCATTCAGACACTTGAAGATATGCTACGAGCATGTTTTTTAGATTTCAAGGGGAATTGGGATGACCATCTTCCACTCATAGAATTTGCCTACAATAATATCTATCATTCCAGTATTAAAATGGCTCCGTACGAGGCACTGAATGGGAGGAGATGTAGATCACCAGTTGGATGGTTTGAAGTCGGTGAAACAAAATTATATGTGCCATATTTGATTCACCAAACCATTGAGAAGGTGAAAGTGATACAAGAACGACTGAGGATGGCGCAAAGCAGAGAAAAGTCTTATTTAGATGTCCGACGTCGTGATCTGGAGTTTGAGGTTGGTGATTGGGTTTTCCTGAGGATATCACCGATGAAGGGTGTTATGCATTTTGGGAAGAAAGGTAAGCTGAGTCCGCGGCATATCGGGCCGTACAAAATTTTTCGACGAATTGGACAGGTTGTTTATGAGTTAGAATTGCCATCTGAATTAGAATTTGTCCACCCGGTATTCCATGTATCTATATTGAGGAAATGTATTGGAGACCCTTCTCGAGTCATCCCTATCAAAGATGTACAAGTTACAAAAGATCTATCATATGAAGAAGTGCAGTGGCTATATTAGATAGACAAGTCTGCAAGTTGAGAACAAAGGATGTAGCTTCCGTCAAAGTATTATGGAGGATCAAGAATATGGAAGAAATGACATGGAAAGTAGAAGAGGAGATGAAGTCTAAATACCCTTACCAGTTCCAGATTGAAGATAACGAGGATGTCAGGGGAACACAGGACGTATTAGAAGGTGAAACGGCTCTATGAGGTAAGCAATAGCTTGAGAATACTCTTCCGTAATACAAAATGGTGATATGCAGATAATGTACATATCCATAATGCTTTGTATAGCCCTGTGAGGCCATACGTTGGGTTTAACTACTTGCAAGTTTGGCAAGTTTCCATTTTATAGGGGAAACTCGGTCGAAAATTTTCGTCAGAATCCACGATGAGTTAGACTCCCCATAAACCCTTACATTCAAGGATGAATGTTCCTAAGGGGGGAAGGGTGTTACAACCCATATTCATATACGTTAGTTCACTCCGTAAGTTAGTCGACATAAATCCGAGAAGATATTATCTTTGAGATGAAAAGAAGTTAATCCTATTGGTCTTAAATAATACAATAGTGTATAAGAGTGGTTAACAAGTATTAGAAGTTAAACGAATTAAGGATATTGTAACCCGTATTTTTGGGTAAAACTAGAGGTGCTTAATATTCTCAAGAGGTTGTGTTTTAAGTTATTTTAATCATATAATATCCGTATCATAAGTCTTGAAGTCAAACGAATTATGAAACAAAAGTCGACAAAAGTTGTCGCAGCTTACGTTCATAATTTTACTTAAACTTTAAGTCAAAGGTTACTAAGCTTTTCTCCTAATGTACTTGGAATTACGGGTTGATCTACCCACGAAATTGAATATCTATGTGTCTAGTTTCCAACTCATTAAACCGTTTGTCAATACCATCTTGTAGTAGAGAGATATTCGCGTTTTCGCGAGACTGAGCCAAGCAGCTCCCTATGGGACCCACATAGGCGGTTGAGATACATGGATATATATAAGATACCTCAACTCCGTTTTAAGTCATTCTTTTTCAGTATCTTCAGACCCTAGAACCTAAAAACACTCTCTCAAGGTTCTCCCATGATCCAAGACCCAAACAAAGGGAAAACAACACAAATCAAGTGTCGGGAATCCCGTGGCGCTAGTAAGTTTCTTGTTCTTCTTGTTGTTGCTGATTATTGTGTTATTCCAGCTCGTGTGGGAGGTTTTTTTAAGTGGTTTATGTTTTTTAAATTACTCCCTCATGTTTTTAATATCAACCTTAGGTGATTTTAAGTCTTACGAAGTGATTCTAGTGCCGAAAAACCCGAATTGATTGCTAGTTTTGCTTCCTTATTTTTGTGGCAGCATTGGAAGGGTATTTCGTGGGGAATTAAGGTCAAATTAAAGTTTTTATATCTGTTTAAAGGTAAGTAACCTCTTACTCTACATGTATTTAAGATTATCCAGGTTTCAGCTAAGTCGTTGAAGCTAGAACTTGTGAGTTATATATCGAAAGGCTTGTTAGTAATGTTGTTGGTTGGTGGACTATTTTGGGAGGTTCAATATGATTATTATTGATGTTTTTGCACTGTTTGGTGATTGTTTTAACTTGTGGGAAGTCATATAAATAGTGGAGGTGTTGTCCACTGTTTCATCATAGAATAGGTTGCGGTCGATACATAATAGTTATGATGCTTAAACGACAACGATAGTGTCATTTCTCTTATTGTAGACTAAGGAGTCGTGACATTCGCCTAGCTTGAGATTGGGAAGTATATACAAGGTACGTGAGGCTATCCCTTTCCTTATTTTGCACAACTATGATTGTACATAATGTAATGAACTAGCTTCTAAAGATACTCCACTCTTAGAAGCTAGCAGTACCTACATTATTTCTCTTCTTATGTAATGATTGATGTTGATGTTATTTCTCTTATTCTTATGTTATTAATGTTATTGGTACTTCCTTATTCTTATAAGATCCATGATGAAGAGTCAGTCCTGATAACGTGTACGGGGGTTACCGACCTTACGTCACTCCAAAAGGTTTAGAATGTGATTCCATGAGTCCAACATACATTATATATAGTATCTATTTTACTCTACCGAGCCTCGCTATAATTGGCCGGGTATGGAACCTATTGTGCAACCACGGATCAGTTGGGTTTTATCGAGCTCCACATGGCCGGGTATGATTATATCGAGCCTTATGATAGCCGAGTACATGTTTACCGATCCTATTACGGTCGGGTACGATATGATGATGATGATGCCCATAGAGGCGTATGTTTTTAAAAATTTTATATATATATATATATATATATATATATATATATATATATATATATATATATATATACACACACACACATATATCATGCATTTCATGTCAGTAGCCCTCAGAGGTACCCAGATATTACAGGTTGTATATCCTTTATCCTTGTTTACATTATTGTTCTTACTTATGCTTTCTTGTCTTACATACTCAGTATTATATTCGTAGTGACGTCTTTTTTAATTGTGGACGCTGCAAGTCGTGCTGCAGGTCCTGATAGACAGGTAGACGCAGCACTCGCACCACAGTAGGCTGCCCAGTTCAGCGGTTATTGGCGAGATCCCTTCTCCGGACTTGCCATGGTCTTGGTATGCAATTTGGTTATAGACATTATGGGTATGTCGGGGCCCTGTTCCGAGAATGTTACATCACTTATGTTCCTTTAAAGGCTCATAGACAGGTGTCGACTCATGTATAGTTTGGATTGTCTTGTCGGCTGATTTTTGTTGTATAGTCTCTCATGGCAGCTTTTTAGCTCGTAAATTATATATAACTTCATGATAGCCTTGACGCCCATGTTATATATGTTCATGCCATTATCAGTCATTGTTGGTTGTTTAGGATTCATGTCTACAATTTATATTGATCTCGTCGCCCCTTATAGATAATAAGAAAGGTTAGATAAAATGTACGTTGGTGATCGGAAGGTATGGCTCGGGTGCCAGTCATGGCCCTCCAGTTTGGTTCGTGACACAATCTCCCCGAGAACTTGGGTTTATGCATTATATTTCTCTATGGGTAAGTAAGCACAACACATATAGGATGATACTGAAAATATGGTTTCAGCTTCCTAGAGGCGCTTAGCAAAGCGAGCACCAATTTTTCTAGGTGAGGGTACCTAGTTTCGGCCTCACCTAGGGTCTTGCTAACATAGTAAATTGGAAATTACGTACCTTGCTCTTCCCGGACCAGGACTCCACTTACCGCTATCTCTGATACTACCAAGTATAAGTATAGTTATTTGTCTGTCTTCGGCGTGTGAAGCAGCGGTGGACTCAATAGATACCGTTCAGCTCCTCCAAGGCCCGTTGGCACTCCAGGGTCCATGAAAAGTTATTCTTCTTTTTCAGCAGTGAGAAGAATCGCTAACTCTTATCGGAGGATCTCGAGGTGAATCGCCCTAGGGCGGCTATGCGTCCGGTTAATCTTTGTACAGCCTTCACGTTGTCCACAATCGTGATATCTTCGATGGCTTTGATTTTGTTTGGGTTGATCTCGATTCCCCGGTTAGATACCATGAATCCGAGGAATTTTCCAGATCCGACTCCAAATGCATATTTCTCCGGGTTCATCTTCATATTGTACTTCTTCAATATGATGAAGGTTTCCTGCAAATGTTCTAAATGGCCCTCTGCTCGCAGGGACTTAACCAATATATCGTCAATGTAAACTTCCATTGATTTTCCTATTTGTTCTTCGAACATCTGGTTTACTAGGCATTGATAAGTAGCACCGGCATTTTTTAATCTGAATGGCATCACATTATAGCAGTATGTGCCGTACTTAGTGATGAAGGAGGTTTTTTCCTGATCATCCGGGTTCATCCGTATTTGGTTGTACCCTGAGTAGGTGTCAAGAAAACTGAGGATCTAGTGGCCGGCTGGGGCATCGATCATGCGATCGATGTTGGGCAAAGGGGAGGAGTCTTTGGGACATGCCTTATTTAAATCTTTATAGTCTACACACATTCTTAATTTATTCCCCTTTTTAGAGACTACCACCACATTCGCTAACCAATCCGGGTATTTAACCTCCCGAATTTACCCTATTTTAAGGAGTTTAGATACCTCATCCTTGATGAAAACATGTTTGACCCCGGACTGGAGTCTCCTCTTCTGCTTGACCGGGTGGAATTTCGGGTCCAGGCTTAGCTTATGAGTGGTTATCTCCGACGGGATCCCTGTCATATCAAGGTGAGACCAAGCGAAACAATCTATGTTAGCTATAAGAAATTGAATGAGTTTTTTCTTGAGCTCAGGATTTAGCCCCGTACCCAGGTATACCTTTCAATCGGGTAGATTCTCGAGTAATATGACTTGTTCCAGATCCTCGACTGTCGATTTACTGGCGTCAGAATCATCGGGGGCTATAAAGACCTGGGAACCCCGTAGTCACCGTCTTCATTAGTCCCGTGCCTCTCCGGTTGGATCGGAGCTGGTGTCGGTAATTGCTATTTATCTTCTTGCTTTGTGGTCGAGCTTGTCCCCTTTGTCGTTGTAAGTGCGGATATCGGAATCATCTCTTCGACCACAAACATTTCTTTTGCGGCTGGCTGCTCTTCGTAGATTGTTTTAACCCCTCCCGGTGTTGGGAATTTTATTACTTGGTGCAGAGTCGAGGGCACTGCCCCTCATGTTATGGATCCATGGTCTCCCGAATAGAGAATTGTACCTCATGTCATCTTCGATCACATAAAACTTGATTTCCTGGATGATCCTGGTGGCATTCACTGGTAATGTTATCTCTCCCTTAGCGGTTTCACATGCCATGTTGAATCCGTTTAAAACTCGAACTACGGGCACGATTTGATCTTGTAGACCGAGCTGTTCTACGACCCTCGATCGGATAATATTGGCCAAGCTACCTGGATCAATTAACACACGCTTAACTCGAGATTTATTTATAAGTACATCTATTACCAGTGCATCATTGTGAGGTTGCACGATCCCTTCTGCTTCCTCGTCGTTGAAAGAAAAGGTTCTTTCCGGTATGTAGTCTCGGTTCCATTTTTCCCTCGTAATGGATACTTTGGTGCGTTTCAAGATCTGGCCTTGAGGGACATTGACCCCACCGATGATCATGTTAATGACGTGTTGAGGCTCCTCATTTCGGTCTACTTGTTAGAATCCCTATTCCTGAAATGGTTCTTGGCTCGGTCGCTTAGGAATTCTCGAAGGTGCCTGTTATTGAATAACCGGGCTACTTCCTCTCTCAACTATCGACAATCCTCTGTTCTGTGTCCGTGAGTGCCATGATATTTGCATATTTGGTTAGGATCCCTTTGATCTGGATCGTATTGTAGAGGTCAAGGCCATTTGGTGTCTTTGATCCGTCCGATAGCTGATACAATGGCGGCAACATCGACGGTAAAGTTGTATTCTCACAACCTCGATGCATCCTTAAGCCCGATAGGCCTGTCAAAATCGTTCTTGCTCATGAGTCCCGAGTTTCTCTGACCTCGATCACTTCTTCTTTCACTTTGCATAGAATTTCGTCCTGACATACTGCTTCTTCGATCCCCATTGTAAGGCTGATATCAATCCCTATTTGACCTTGGTTCACGGTTGGTATCTATCTTGACTCCGTCGACGGTTCTGACAGGATAAACGGACCACGAAGGGGCACCGAGTTAGTCATCTTCGACTTTGATTTTTTATTGATACTGGTTATGCATGTCGGCCGAAGTAATAGCCGGATATTCTATCAAATTTTGCTTCAACTGTTGTGAAGCCACCAAGCTTCGAACGTTGAATCCCTAGTGAAAGCTTGAATGGCCCAATCACCAGTGACCGGTGGTAGGTCCATTCGTTACATTTGAAACCGAGACACGAACTCTCCGAGCATCTCATTATCCTTTTGTCTAACTTTGAAAAGGTCTGACTTCCTGGTCTCGACCTTGATAGCTCCTGCATGTGCTTTTATGAAAGAGTCTGCAAATATAGCAAATGAGTCAATATAATTAGAGGTAAGTTGTTATACCATATAATAGCTCCATTTGACAGGGTCTTTCTGAATTTCTTCAACACAACATACTCGATCTCATCATCTTCTAAGTCGTTCCCTTTGATGGCACATGTGTAGAAGGTAACATGCTCGTTTGGGTCGGTCGTTCCATTGTACTTAGGAATTTCGGGCATGCGGAATTTTTTAGGGATCGGCTTTGGAGCCACACTCGGGGGGAAAGGTTTTTGCACGAACTTCTTGGAATATAGGCCTTTCAGTATCAGCGACGCTCCCGGGATTTGGTCGACCCTGGAATTGTAGGTTTCTACCTTTTTGTCATTTGCTTCTATTTTGTTCTCCCCTGATTCTATCCGTTTTGTCAGCTCCTCAAGCATTTTTATGATCTCCGGATTAGTCCCCGATTCGTTTCCATTCAATCTCTCTACGACCGGTTCGTCCCTGCGGGTGACTTCCCGAGATGGATCGGGTTCAATTTTGCTCGGTGCGCGGCTTTGGTTCTGTTGCTAAGCTATTGCCTCCTGTTGAGCCTGTAACATTTTGAAGATCATCCATAAATTAATCTCGTCCCCTGTATTGTTTTGAGTATTTTGAGCTGCCAATCAGGCTCATCCACAAATGCTATTCTCAGGGTAGGTAGGCAAATTTGTGTTGATAGCCACATGTGAGTTAGCATCCAACGGGTCCGCGACTAGAATTCCGATTGGATCAGTGGGCGGTAGCATCAACGTCAAAGTTGTATTCTAACAACCTCGATCCTTCCTTAGGCCCGATAGGCCTGTCGAAACTGTTCTTGCTCATGAGTCCCTGGTTTCTCTGACCTCGATCACTTCTTCTTTCACTTTGCATAGAATTTCATCCGGACCCACTGCTTCTTCGATCCCCATTATAAGGATGATATCGATCCTTGTTTGACCTCGGTTCACGGTCGGTATCTCTCTTGACTATGTCGACAGTTCTGACGGGATAAACGGACCATGAAGGGTCCCCAAGTTGGTCATCTTCGACTCTGATTTTTTATTGATACCGGTTATGCACGTCGGCCCAAGTAACAGCCGGATATTCTATCAAATTTTGCTTCAACTGCTGTGAAGCCACCAACCTTCGAACATTGAATCCCTGGTGAAAGCTTGAACGGCCCAATCATCAGTGACCGGTGGCAGGTCCATCCGTTCCATTTGAAACCGAGACACGAACTCTCCGAGCATCTCATTATCCTTTTGTCTAACTTTGAAAAGGTCTGACTTCCTGGTCTCGACCTTGATAGCCCCTGCATGTGCTTTCATGAAAGAGTCTGCAAGCATAGCAAATGAGTCAATATAATTAGGAGGTAAGTTGTGATACCATATCATAGCTCCATTTGACAGGGTCTCTCCGAATTTCTTCAACACGTCATACTCGATCTCATCATCTTCTAAGTCATTCCCTTTGATGGCACATGTGTAGGAGGTAACATGCTCGCTTGGGTCAGTCGTTCCATTGTACTTAGGAATCTCGGGCATGCAAAATTTTTTAGGGATTGGCTTTGGAGTCGCACTCGGGGGAAAGGTTTTTGCACAAACTTCTTGGAATACAGGACTTTCAGTATCGGCGACGCTCCCGGGATTTGGTCGACCCAGGAATTGTAGGTTTCTACCTTTTTGTCATTTGCTTCGATTTTCTTCTCCCCTGATTCTATCCATTTTGTCAGCTCCTTGAGCATTTTTATGATCTCGGGATTAGTCCCCCGATTTGTTTCCATTCAACCTCTCTACGACCGGTTCGTCCCTGCGGGTGACTTCCCGAGACGGATCGGGTTCAATTCTGCTCGGTGCGTGGCTTTGGTTCTGTTGCTGAGCCATTGCCGCCTGTTGAGCCTATAACATTTTGAAGATCATCCATAAATTAATCCCGTCCCCTCTATTGTTTTGAGTATTTTGAGCTGCCAATCAGGCTCATCCATAGATGCTATTCTCGGGGTCGGTAGGCAAATTTGTGTCGATAGCCACATGCAAGTTAGCGTCCAACGGGTCCGCGACTAGAATTCTGATGGAAGCAACGGGCGGTACCTCGTTACCGGGCTCTATGTTCTTATTTTCACCATGGTGATCAGACTCATTATCAACAGGTTGGGGTGCTAATTGCGAGTTTGACATTTTGAGCTTTAACGTGAAATTTGAGGCACTTCAAAGAACAAGTGTAAAGTAGTGTGTGTTATGGAAATTTGTATCAAATAACCACTATTATCCTTAGCCCCATGGTGGGCGCCAAACTGTTTACCCTCAAAATCAGATAACAATTGAATTTGTAAGTGGTTTTAAGAATACGTGGATTAAATTGACACAAAGCGATAAATTAAAATATAATTTTAAAAAATAATGATAAAGTAGATTCAAACCACACAACTTGAACAGTTATATCCTTGGAAAGTCAGTCACACTTGAATTGGATGCAATTCGATCGATATCAAGATACAGAAGAACAATAGCTTACAGAAAGAAAATAATAATATACTGCTTTGGGATGCGTGTTACAATGTTGTTTACAAGTAATCAGACCTCCCTTTATATAGTAGGGGAGTCCTATATTAGGTACAACTCTATAAAAGGTAAAAATCCCCTAATTAACTTATTGCTGATCTCCCGTCGACATATGCCGAGATTTCTGCAGTGATATTCGGTCGGTTACAGATATCATGGCCTTCTGTTGGCCGAGCTTGACTACCTTACAACGTTCTTCGAAATCAATCAAGGCCAGGAACGATTCGAATCGTGTCCCTGATATCCTCGTAGGCGGGTGTTATGGTCCGGACTCAGAATGGATGAGATCCCTACTTCGGTCTAGGCCCCCGGTTACCATATCTCGAGCTTGGCTTATCATGTCGGAGATCGGAATATACTTTGATACCGATTTTACCCGTATACAATTCGCTTAAAAAAATGTTCAAAAAGCAAGAATCCCATTAACATGCTAGTGATTTCTATGGATAAATTGACATCGCCTTTTTTGAACCATCAAAATATGTCCTAAAAATCTGGTAACTTCGATCTTTAGAATCAAGAATAGTTTCATTTCAAAAGCGAAAATGTCACTCCTTTTAGAAAGCCGTAGAATATATCATAGTACTTGAATCATTATTGCCTCAGAAAATTCTACGCACAAATTTACTAGGAATATTAGTTACTAGACTATTCGGTGGAAATTTATACTCCGAACTTCTTTTATCCAAGAGAAATTTACACTTTTCGCGGAAAGGAGACAAAAGATGATAAACGAATAGAAAGTCGTAAAAGTTTCACTTTTGGTATACAAGGTTTGAAAAAAAAGGCATATTTAGCTTATAGTAATTTTTTTCTTTCAAAACAGAATAGTAAGTAGATAATTTTTCTCCTGCTTACTCTTTCAACCAATAAAGAGAGAGTAATAAATCTTCTCGCATTTCCTGGATCATTCACTCTTCATTCTGTTTTGCACGTATATATATCTCTTTTCTCTTAATGGAATACATGAACAGAGATGAAGTAACACGAATATCTCCCGTAGTCAATTTATTTTCATGAGTCAGGCTGGTAGGAGCTAGAAGTTTGAGATAGCTAAGCTCCAACTTAGCTTCCATTTTTCACCTATGCTTTAGTGAACTTCGGGTTAGGTCGGATCATGGCAAAAGAAGGCAAATATAACATATAAAGATGTATTGAATACTTTGTGGTCGTCCAATATGAACAACTATTTAAAATCAACGGAAAAGGACCAAATATATCCTTATACTTTCGAAAAAGATTTAAATATATCATTCGTTATACTATGAGTCCAAATATATCCCTATCGTTATACTTTGGGTTCAAATATACCCTTCATTTAAATGGAGGGACACATGTCATCGTCCTGTTGGCCAATTTTAAATATCTCCCAATTAATTAAAAAGACCCATAACCATTACCATACCCATTACCCATACCCGAAAAGCAAGCTTCAAAAGCTTCATCAATGACCGCTTCTGCCATACTATATGCGATTTAAGCATCAAACAAGGAAGACGAATCCGAAGGCCGGTGTGTGCAGACTCCATCCCCAATCGAAGGATGTTCTTGTAGAAATCACTGAGGGTATTTAGGAAAATCCAGGAAAATGCACTACTGAGAAGGTCGTTCCTGACCTTGCTTCACCTTAATTGTTATTTGAACAAGTAAAAGTTCCGTCTTGGTCCGAGTGGGGATAGCATTTCTCTTCTGCATGTCCGTGAAGTGTAGGAAGGGAAAACGACTGATGTGGTGGTTATAGACGATGCTAAGGATGAGGAGAACAACGGAGATTTGGTTGGTGAGCTATCTCTGCCGGAAGGCGGTGAATCGTGTGTGGATGGGTTGCAGGGCTTGGAGATTGGAGGCAAAGGCGGAAAGAAAAAGGAAGTGAAAGAGAAGGAGAGAGAAGAACGAACTGATAAGCTTACTCTAGTTGAAGGTTATGTTGTATGAATGTATTAATAATTCGACGAGATAACTCTAATTTTGTGTAAATTTCATGAATAATTTAGTACAAGTAGTATTAGATATGTAAAAGATTGTGTATCTCAAGCTTAAAATGATGGATTTTAAATTAAAAAATGGCTGTTATGATTAGAAAGGCTTTTGCACTTATCTAAAACAACCACAGTCCACATGTAAAGGCTTTTGCTTTAGAAATAGTCAAAGGAATTGGAAACACAGTTTGTTTATTATTTCTAATCATAGCAGTCATTGATGAGAAGCTTTTGAAGCTTGTTTTTCGGGTATGGGTAATGGGTATGGTTATGGGTATGAGTCTTTTTAATTAATTAAGAGATATTTAGAATTGACCAACAGGACGATGAAACGTGTCCCTCCGTTTATCTGAGGGGTTTATTTGAAAAACAAAGTATATGTAATGACCCAACGGGTCATTTTGACTTTCAGAATCCCGTTCCCATATTTACTGCTCAATTTATACTTTATAATTATTATGTGACTGACCGGGGTAGTTAGTTTGGGTCCGATAACGTTTTTAGAATGGGTTGGAACACTTAGTTCCAAAGTTTAAAACTTAAGTTGAAAGGTTGGTTGGATGTCGACCTATGTGTAAATGACCCCAGAATAGAATTTTGAAGATTCCAACAGCTCCGTATGATGATTTTAGATTTAGGAGCGTGTTCAAAATTTTATTTGAAAGTCTGTAGTTAAATTAGACTTGAAATGGCTAAAATAGGAATTAACGTTTGGAAGTTTGACCAGAGAGTTGACTTTTTGATATCGGGGTCGGAATCCAGTTTTGAAAATTTTTATAGATCCGTTATGTCATTTGTGACTTGTGTGCAAAATTTGAGGTCAATCGGACTTGATTTGGTAGGTTTCGGCATCAAATATAGAAGTTGGAAATTTTAAGTTTTATTAAGCTTGAATTTGAGTATGATTCATGATTTTAGCGTTGTTTGATGTGATTTGAGGTTTTGACTAAGTTCGTATGATGTTTTAGGACTTATTGGTGCATTTAGTTAAGGTCCCGAGGGACTCGGGTGAGTTTCGGACGGCTAACGGATCAATTTTTGGACTTGGAGCTTGCTGAATTTCGATGTCAGGTTTCCTTCTATGCGATCGCGTGAGAAGGTTCGCGATCGCGTAGACTTAATTGGGCAGCTGAAAAATTTGCTCTATGCGATCGCGTGGGAAAGCATACGATCGCGTAGGTTGGGCAAGCTGTGCTATGCGAACGCGTGGCTAAAGGCGCGTTCACGAAGAGGAACGAAGGGAGGAGCTGGGCCACGCGCTTAACGCTTCGCGATAGCGTAGGTTTGAGGAGCAGTGCTTCGCGATCGCGTGAAATTTTTCGCAATCGCGTAGAGTTATGTTTGGAAAATAAAAATTGTGCTACGGGATCGCGTGAGTTGGTCCGCGATCGCATAGAAGAAATCACTAGGTAGAATGTTTAAGTTCTGAAAATGGGACTTCATCCCATTTTCCATTATTACCGATTTGGAGCTCGGATTGAGACATTTTTTGGGAGATTTTAAGAGAAAATAATTGGGTAAGTGTTCTTAACTCAATATTGGTTAAATTACCTGAATCCATCACTGTTATTATCATTTAGTTGGTGAATTAAGTTGGAAAAGTTTGAAAACCCTCTTGGATAAATTTGAGGATTTGAGGGCCGAATTGTTATCGGAATTTAGTAATTTTGGTATGAGTAGATTCGTGGTTGAATGGGCGTTCATATTTCATAACTTTCGTCGGATTCCGAGATATGGGCCCCACGGGCGAGTTTTGAGTTAATTTTGGATTTTTATTGAAAAATATAGTATTTGCTTATGAAATTGATTCCTATAATTTTTGGTGACTGTATCGAATTATTTTGGCTAGATTCGAGCCATTCAGAGTTAGATAATCGAGGAAAAGACCTACTAGTGGATTAAATTTGAGCAAGTTGAGGTAAGTCTCTTGTCTAACCTTGTAATAGAGAATTTACCTCATAGATGATTTAAATTAATAATTGTTGTTAATTGTGGGGGCTATGTTGTGCGAATTGAGACATCCTTTCCACGTAATGTATCCAACTTGTTCCACACAAATTCTTGCCATTCACAAAACTCCATAGTATGTTCCAACACACCTTAAACACATATTTTCATTTCAAAATGATGTGGTTCTATCCTATAGGTCTCCTTTGATACTCGAACACGTTATTCCCAAATACTGTTGGCGCACCTTATAATCTTAAATCATTAGGAAATTTTAACGGGGCCTTACACTACCAGAGGCCAAAAATCACATCAAACAACATCAATTTTACGAATCGTAGCTTAATTCAAGCCTATTGAAACTATGAACATCCGACTTCCAAAACTAATGTCGATCCATACCAAAACAACTCCAATTGTCCTCAAATTTTGCACACAATTTATAAATGACATGGCCGACCTATTCCAATTTCAATTATTGGAATCCGACCCTGATATTTATAAAGTCAACTCACAGTCAAACTTCTCAACATTCTAAACCTTCAACTTAGTGTTGTCTAGGATTTCGCCTCAAAAGACATTTGGGGCAAGTTCTAGCATATATAGATTATAAATTCTACTTGATTTTGACCATAATGCTTCTCAATCTTAGAATGTCTTGCAAGTGTTAGAAGATATTTGTTCTTGCCTTCATAAAAATAAACTTAAAAACAAGAAAGTTATGTGGTAAATATAAAAAATATATATTTAATATAGAATGATAAGAGTTTTATTTTGATAAATTAACACTTTACAAGAGCCAGTCACACACCTTTTGCGTGCAAATAACAAGTCTAGTTTGTATATAAACTAGAAAATTACATGTGCCAATTAATCAAGTGTATTTCCTATTACGCATATTGGACTTATAAGGCTCCATTGCTTCTCCCTCAATGGCTACGGTGAGGAACCATAGTTCTGAGTTTAACGCCGTTATCTCGACTTATTAATTGTAGACTTCATCAATCTATCAAAGTGACAGCTGGTTGTTGCTCAAAATACCCTCCAAAATATAATTTTAATCTGTGACCATTTAACTTAAATTTGCCTCCTTCATTGATTTGTTGAATTTCAATTACTCTGTATGGAGTAACATCTATAACATTGTAAGGACCTGTCCACCTGGATTTTAATTTTTCTGGAAATAGCCCGAGTCTATTATTGTATAAAAGTATCTGATCTCCAATTTTGAAATTGTTGTGTCGGATTAAATTGTCATGCCATTTTTTTGTTTTTTCTTTAAATTTTTTTGCATTTTCATAAGCTTCTAATCTGAATTCTTCCAATTCATTCACCTGAGAAAATCTATTTTTATCAGCAGAGGTTAATTCAAAGTTCAATGCTTTCAATGCCCAAAATGCTTTGTGTTCTAATTAAATTGGAAGATGACAAGCTTTTCCAAAGACTAATCGATATGGAGACGTACCAATTGGCGTTTTAAACGCCGTTCGATATGCCCATAATGTGTTATCTAATTTTGAAGCCCAGTCTTTTCTAGAGATTCCAACCGTTTTTTCAAGTATTCTTTTTAATTCGCGGTTAGAAACCTCAACTTGCCCTGGAGTTTGAGCATGGTATGGTGTTCCTGTTTTGTGAGTCATACCATATTTTGACAACAATGCTGAAAATTGTCTATTCATGACATGAGATCCTTGGTTGCTAATGATGACTCGTGGTGTACCAAACCTGGTAAAAATATTTTTTTTGAGAAAATTACACACAGTTTGAGCATTATTTTTCCTTGTTGGGATGGCTTCAACCCATCTTGAAATAATCCACAGCCACGAGGATATATTCAAAAGAGTGAGATGAAGGAAAAGGACCCATGAAATCTATTCTCCATACATCAAATATTTCGTACACCTGTATTGATTGCAATGGCATCTCATCTCTCTTACTGATATTACTTGTTCTTTGACACCTATCACATTGTGCAACATAGGCACGAGCATCCTTAAAAAGTGTTGGCTAGAAAAATCCAACCTCTAGAACTTTAAAGACAATTCGATTTGCTGCATAATGTCCTCCAACTGCTCCATCGTGGCAATGATACAAAATTTTGGTAATTTCTTCTTCTGGTACAAACCTGCTGATAATATTATCTGCACAAATTTTAAACCAGTAAGGGTCATTCCACAAGTAATATTAAGCATCAGATATCAACTTTTTCCTCTGTTGGTAAGTGAGATTTTGGGGTGTCCATTTTCCAACCAAGTAATTTGCAATGTCTGCAAACTAGGGTGGTTGAGTCACAACTTAGTTGATAGAAAAATATGTTCATCAGAAAACTCTTCGTTTATATCACATAACTCAAGTGGAGGGTTCTCTAATCTAGGCAAATGGTCAGCTACTTGATTCTCTGTTCCCTTTTTATCTTTTATCTCAAGCTCAAATTCTTGGAGAAATAAAATTCATCTTAACAATCTAGGTCGGGCATCTATTTTTTGCTAGAAAGTATTTTAGAGTTGCATGATCAGTAAAAATAGTGACCTTGGTTCCTATTAGATATGAACGAAACTTATCGAATGCAAATACCACTGCGAGTAATTCTTTTTCAGCGGTGGTATTATTTAGTTGAGCATCATTCATTATCCTGTTGGCATAGTAAATTGAACGAAAAATCTTATCTTTTCTCTGTCCTAACAAAGTTCTAACTGATGTATCACTAGCATCACACATGACCTCAAAAGGTTGGTTCCAATCAGGGAACATAACTACAAGGGCAATTGATAATTTTTCCTTAAGGGTGTCAAAGGCTTTCATACAATCACCTGAAAATTCAAAGTCAGAGGTTTTGAAATCTTTGAAAAATCCTTTATGAACTGTCTGTAAAAACCTGCATGACCTAGAAAGCTTCTAATGCCTTTAACAGTTGTGGGAGCGGGTAATCTTGCTATAAGATCAATTTTAGCCTTATCAACTTCTATCCCTTTAGCATTGATTTTATGTTCTAAAAAAATTCCTTCAGTAACCATAAAATGATATTTTTTCCAATTAATAATTAAGTTTGTCTCTTCATATCTCTTAAGAACTAAGGTTAAGTGGTAAAAACAATCCTCAAAACCTTTTCTGAAGAGTGTAAACTCATCCATAAAAATTTCAAGAAATTTTTCAGTCATGTCAGAAAACATTGCTGACATGCAACGCTGAAATGTAGCAGGGGCGTTGCACAAACCAAATGGCATTCTCTTATAGGCATATGTTCCATGAAGATATGTGAAAGTTATCTTATCTTGATCTTCTGGTGCGATTGATATTTGGTTATACCCTGAATAGCCATAAGAAAAACAATAAAAACCATATCCTGCAATTTTTTTCAACATTTAATCAATAAATGGCAAAGGAAAGTAATCTTTTCTAGTGGCATCATTGAGACTTCTATAATCTATACAAACTCTCCATCCTGTGATGGTCCTGGTACGTATTAGTTCATTGTTTTTATTTTTTATCACTGTCATACCTCTTTTTTTGGGTACTATCTGAACATGACCTACCCAAGGACTGTCGAAAATAGAGTAAATAATACCTGCAGCCAAAAGCTTTACAATCTCCTTTTTTATCACTTCCTGCATTGCTGGATTCAATCTCCTTTGGGGTTGGACTATCAGTTTGTAGCTATCCTCTATGAGGATTTTGTGCGTACAAATTACTGGATTAATCCCTTTGATAGCTTTTACAGTCCATCCCAAGGCTCCTTTGTGTGCTTTCAATACTTCAATCAATCTTTCTTCTTGTTGTGTAGTTAGAGAAGATGAAATCATTACTGGAAATAACTCATGCTCAAGATACACATATTTCAAATGAGAAGGGAGAGTTTTTAGTTCAATTTTTGGTTGAACTTCTTCTAATTGCATGCCTCCTTCCTCATAATCTTTGTCCAATAATTTTGCTTCACTTTTGATAGCGGGATCTTCATCCTGTATGGTGCCATATTTGGCCAAACATCTTTCCATTGAGTCAGAAATTAATTGATCATTTTTGAATTCATCTACAAAATTATTAATCATGTCAATTGAAAAGCATGAAGACGATGTATCATCTTCTGAGAATCTTAGTATCTTTTGCATATAAAAAATAACTCTTTCTTCATCAACTCTTAAAATTAGTTGTCCTTGATGGACATCTACGATTGCCCTGTCTGTTGCAAGAAATGGTCTACCCAAAATAATTAGTTCATCAGGACCCTCCTTCATTTCAAGTACTATAAAATCTATAGGAATTTTTTTTATCTACTCTTACAAGCACATTTTCAATTATTCCCTTTGGTCTCTTAGTACTTTGATCGGCAATTTGAAGTGAAATAACTGTGTCTTTCATTTCACCAATATCTAATTTTTAAAAAATAGAAAATGACATCAAATTTATTGAAGCTTCATAATCACAAAGTGCTTTTTCAATATATACTCCTCCTAGAGTACATGGAATGATGAAACTACCTGGGTCGCCAAGTTTTTGTTGTAACTTATTTAGAAGTATAGCACTGTATTTTTCAGTAAGCATTACCACAGAAACTTCTTCCAATTTTTTTTTAATCGATACAATTTCTTTCAAAAATTTGGCATATGAAGGCATTTGCAATAAAGCATCAGTAAAAGGAATATTAATATGAATTTATTTTAAAATCTCCAAAAACTTTGCAAATTGATTATCAAGAATTTTTGTAACGACCAGACCGGTTGTTTTGAGTATTACAGCCATGTTTTCCCATTTACAACTTATTATATATTCAAGTATAATTATGAGACTTATCGGGGAGGTTTTAGAATGAATTGAAATACTTAGTTCCAAGAATTAAGGCTTAAGTTGAAATATTTGACCGGATGACAAATTTATATGTAAATAACCTCAGAATAGAGTTTTGATGATTCCAATAGCTTCGTATGGTGATTTTGAACTTAGGAGCGTGTCCGAAAAATTATTTGAAAGCCCGTAGCTAAATTAGGCTTGAAATGGCTAAAATAGAAATTTAAGTTTGAAAGTTTGACCGAGGAGTTGACTTTTTGATATCGGGGTCGAAATCTAGTTTTGAAAATTTTTATAGCTCTGTTATGTCATTTATGACTTGTGTGCAAAATTTGAGGTCAATTGGAATTGATTTGATAGGTTTTGGCATCAAATGTAGAAGTTGGAAATTCTTAAGTTCTTTAAGCTTGAATTGGGGTATGATTCATGGTTTTAGCATTGTTTGATATAATTTGAGGTTTCGTCTAAGTCTGTATGATGTTTTAGGACTTGTTGGTATATTTGGTTGAGGTCCCGAGGGCCTCACGCGAGTTTCAGATGGTTAACAAATCAAGAATTGAAGTTGGGTGTAACGACCCGACCTCTCATTTTGAGCTCTAGCGTGTCGTTTAGCGGTTTGAGGCCATGAGCAGCTTCACTTCAGGTATTATGACTTGTACGCATGGTCGGAATTTAATTTCGGGAAGTTCGGAGTGGATTTGGAAAGAAAATTCTAATTTTGGAAGCCTTAAGTTGGAGGAATTAACTAAAGTGTGATTTTTGAGTGAACGACCTCGGAATCGGGATTTCAAGGTTCCAACAGGTTCGTATGATGATTTTGGACATGGGCGTATATCCGGATCGAGTTTTGGATGACTCGAGAGCATTTCGACGCCTATTATGGAAGTCGGCATTTTGGAAGAATTTCATAAATTTGAGTTGACGTGCATTTCAATGTTATCAATGTCTGTTTGGGATTCTGGGCCTGGGAATAGCTCCGTATGGTGATTCTGGTACTGGGAGCGCGTCCGAATGTGGATTTGGAGGTCCGTAGGTCATTTTGAGGTCATTTGGCGAAAGTTGGAATTTGAAGATTTTTGAGAAGATTGATCGGGAGTGGACTTTTTGATATCAGGGTCGGATTCCGATTTCAGAAGTTGGAGTAGGTCTGTAAGGTCAAATGTGACTTGTGTGCAAAATTTGAGGTCAATCGGATGTGATTTATTAGGTTTTCGCATCGACTGTAGAAGTTGATGTTTCAAAGTTCACTAAGTTTGAATTGGAGGGTGATTCGTATTTTTAGCTTTGTTTGATGTGATTTTAAGTCTCGACTAAGTTCTTTATGTATTTTGGGACGTGTTGGTATATTTGGTTGAGGTCCCGAGGGCCTCGGCTGGATTCCGGATGGTTAACGTATTGAGTTTGGACTTGGAAGAAATGCTGAAGCAACTGATACCTCGTGCAATCGCACCTGCATGAAAAGGGCCGCAGGTGCAGGCTCGCAGGTGCGAGCCATGAGTCGTAGGTGCGAAGTAGAAGAGGCTGGCCAGCAACAGCAGGTGCAGAACATTTGGGCGCACCTGCGAAGGTGCAGGTGCGACGCATGGACAGCAGAAGAGGATGCGTAGATGCGCTACACGGGGCGCAGATGCGGGACTGTTGGGCCGAGCTGGCGCCGCACCTGCGATGGAATTTCCGCATGTGCGGAGACGCATAAGCGCCTATTTGACCGCAGGTGCGTAGGTCGGACCAGGGCAATGATGCTTTTAAAGACGGAGGGTTGGACTCATTTCCACCCCATTACTTCATAGGAGCCGACTTTGGGGATGATTTTGGAGCACCATTTTCATCGTCAAGCATGAGGTAAGTGATTTCTACTAGTTGTGAGTTAAATACAAGGTTTATACATGGATTTAGACATGAAAATTTGTAGAAATTTAGAATTTTGAAGAAAGACCTAGAAATTGATATTTTTGCTTTTGACTACGAATTTGGGTATGGAATTGGGAATAAATCATATATTTGAGTTCATAGTGTTATAGGTAATGTTTATCTTCAAATATTTTCGGAATCCGGACACGTGGGCCCAAGAGTTGCTTTGTTGATTTTTCGAGCGGAGATGAAAATTGTTATAAATTGATTAATTATGAGTATTTGAGTATATTTTAATTGGGTTGCATCTTATTTGACTAGTTTTGGATCGACGGTCATCGGTTTGAGTTGTTGGAAAGGCTTTGGAGCCGGTTATGGAATTTCGGAGCGAGGTAAGTCTTATTTCTAACCTTGTAAGAGGGAATTAACCCCATAGGTGAATTGAATTAATAAGTGCTTCCATTTGTGGGGGGCTACGTACGCACGAGGTAATGAGAGTCCGTACGTAGCTACTAGTTATGCCTATGTCCGGGTAGTTTTAGGCTTACACCATGCCTTGTTGATACCGTTATTTGATTACATTATTATTGCCTTGAAAAGAATTGAGATCGAGCATGCTTATTAAATGCCTTGAAAAGAGTTGAAGTTGAGGATTTCAAGACTTGAAAGTTTTCATTGAATTTCGTATTTTTGAAAAAGAATTTAAGAATATTATAATAACTTAAGAAATCTATGTGCAACCGTGTCGTAAATATATTCCGCGAGCGGGGGTAAATTTCCACTACTCTCATAGGAGCCGGTCGTTCGCCTCGGCAGGTTAATAGATGCATCTATGGTTCGTGTCGTTCGACCCTCGGTAGTGTACAGTTTATATTTACATATTGGTTAGTGTCGTTCGACCCTCGGCAGTGCACAGTTTATTTTTATGTTGGATCGGGTCGTACGACCTCGGCATGATTTGCGCATGATTAAATTGTTTTCTTTGGAATTTATGATAATTGATATTGCTTCATTGGCCTGAGATACAAGATGATAAACGATGAACAATAAATTTGGAAATATCTTATTAACAAAAGAATTGTTTTACTTATTTCATGATATTGAGCTTGCAGTCGTTCTATGTAATCCATGCTTAATTATATCATTGACATTTTATTTATAGCCTATAGTAAATGTCGGAGCCGACCCCTCGTCACTACTTCTTCGAGGTTAGGCAGGATACTTATTGGGTACGCGGTGATTTACGTATTCAAGCTACACTTACTGCACATTTTTGTGCAGGTACATATATGTATAGTGGCCTTGTGAGCGCAGAGACATAGTTATTGCGGGGACTCAGAAGAGCTGCACTCTATACCACGATCCGCAACCAGCAGAGTCTCCTTCAGAGTATTTATATTTCTCCTATCCAAATTTGTATTCCGGACAGATGTAGTATTTTATTTTACATTTCTAGTTGATATTCATGCACTTGTGACACCGGGTTTTGGGGTGATTATGGGTTGTCCTGTATTGAAATTGTTAAAGATATTATTATTTACTCTGTAAATTCCATCTTTTACCTTTTATTTGAAGGAAATATGATTTTAAAAATATTAAAATGAGAACCAAATTAAGTAGTTATTTTTGGCTTGCCTGACAACGGTGTCCGGCGCCATCACGACAGGTAAGGATTTTGGGTCGTGACAATATGGTATTAGAGCACTAGGTTCACTTAGGTCTCACGAGTCATGAGCGAGTCTAGTAGAGTCTTGCAGATCGGTACGGAGACGTCTGTACTTATCTTAGAGAGGCTGTCGGGCTTATAGGAGCACTTCTCTTCTTGATTCATCATTGTGCGACTTGATCGTCCAAGTCTAGATTGGCAGGTTAAAATGGGTCAAAATCCTAGATTATAATTCAACCGTCCAACTCAAAATCATTTTCAATTTGTTTCCTTACTCTTTTATTATTTATTTCATTTCAAAATTAAATTAACACAAGCTTATTCTTTTATTTATCATGATATAAACTAAACCCAAAAAATAGACTCGCTCGGTTTCATTTTATGTAACTATATACTTTCTTATAATTAATCCATTTAAAAAGAAATGATTACACATTTTTATATTTGCAAGCAATTTAAATTTGAATTTCTCGTTTACCATTAATGAAAAACGTTTATAGATACGTGTTAAATATCTCATAGTCATACATATAATATGACATGCTTAATAGCATGGATTTCAGAAATTTTTCTTTTTTATTCAAATTATGTCATATAAATTATAGTAACAAATGAACCTCCTATCCTGTTTTTTGGGGTGATGGTATCACCTTGTTATATTTTTTCTTGAGGTAAGTAAGGTAGCCCCTCGATGCGCTTTTTTGAAATACTACACAGCCAGACCTTTATCCGGCAAATTTTAATTAAAAAAAAGTACTATATATTCTTTTGGTTTTGATAAATTTTCATTGATTAATTTGTTCTAAATTGGCTGCCCAAATTGGTCAAAGCGTCTAGATATAGGCTAACTCGGTTATGCCCAAATTGACTCACCCAACCTTGACCCCGGGTTATATATATTTACATGAGCTAAATTTACGTTACTTTACTTGCAGGTTTTTCTCCGTCCAACCGATCTGCTCCAAAAATTCTTCAATATATTCCTCGCAATTTCGATCAGACGATACCTGTGGCGGTGATCGGCGCCGGCTTGTCAAACCAGCGTGTGTGTATCTTCCCACCCTTCGCACCAAACGGTGTCAACCATTCGGAGTTTTTTAACGAGTGCAAACCACCTTGCTGTTATTTTCTGGCTAAAAATTATGGACATACTGATATGTTAGATGACGAAATTGCTGCAATTGCGAGTTTGATTTCAAAGAGTGGGAAGGGACCAAAGGACCTTATGAGAAAGGCTGTTGGAGGGATTGTTGTGGCTTTTCTTGAGGCTAAATTGGGAGGGAAAGTGGATAATTTAAATCCCATTGTTCAAGAACCTTCTCTTGCTCCCATCACCCTTGATCCAGTCATATCTGTCAAATAATTTTTTCTTGTAATTGTTTTGTGTTATTGATTTTATCGAAAAGTTTTAAATATACCCATGTGCTTTCGAAAACAGTTTAAATATATCATTCGTTATATTATGAGTCCAAATATACCCTTGTCGTTATACTGTCACGACCCAATTTTATCTATAGGTCGTGATGGCGCCCAACATTACAGCAAGACAAATCAACTAGTGATTTAAACACATATTCAACTCTTTAAAAATTAATCGAGTAATTAAATTCTTCTTACTTGCAAGAATTAAGACAATATGAAAAGATCTAATAAATTAAAATAATCAAGAAAAATAATTAAATCCAAAATTCTACTAGCGTGTGCCATGCCCTAGTGTCACAAGTGTATGAGTATCTAGTAGATTATACAAAAATTCTAAATACTGTCTGAAATAAAATAGACAAAATAAAATTTAAAGAAGATGCACTAGTTGCTGCAGAACGGCTCAGAAAGGTAGCTCACCACCAAGTCTCTAGATAACGTGGGTGCGCGCCGATAGGTCCAACTATAGCACATGTCTCAATTCCTGCACAAAAAGTGCAGCAAGTATAGCATGAGTACGTAAACAACGTGTACCCAGTAGGTATCAAGCCTAACCTTGAAGAGGTAGTAACGAGAGGTCGACTTTGACACTCACTAAGGGTCAATAATAATAAATAAAATAAAAATAGAAATATTTAAATCAACATGATTTATAGAATTTACAATAATTTTCTTTAACTAGCAGAAATAATTAAATTCCTTCAAATGCAATAATTTTCACTTTATTTATTTAACTTCACAAGCTGCAATTAAAATATAAAGGTATCCTATAGTTGTTATTATTATTAGGCACGATTTCTGTCGAGGTTGTACGACCCGATCCAGAGTGTCGTGTACACTGCCGAGGGACGAACGGCGCGATCCATAGGTGCATCTATACTGTAGAGGCGTTCGGCCCGCTCCACAAGAAATGAGGACATTTTCTTATGTACCTCCGGAACAAGGATATATATATTATAAGATTAATACAAGATGATGTACAATTTCTTTTAACAATTAATTAATTTATACAAAAATTCAAGTACATGAGGTTTCAATCTTTTACTATTTTTCTTAACAATTCACAATATAGTTCAAATACTTTAATTAAATAAAGGATACAATTAATACACGTAATTCATGATTTGAGTCCTAAACTATCCGGACTTTAGCATAAATAGTAGCTACGCAGGGACTCTCGTCACCTCGTGCGTACGTAGCCCCCACAATTAGCAACCATTATTAATTTAAATCACCTATGGGGTAAATTCCCCCTTACAAGGTTAGACAAGAGACTTACCTCGACTTGCTCCAATTTAATCCACTAGTAGGCCTTTTCCTCGATTATCCCATATTAAATGGCTCGGATCTAGCCAAACTAATTCGATACAGTCACCAAAAATTATAGGAATCAATTTCATAAGAAAATACTATATTTTTTAATAAAAATTCAAAATTAACTCAAACATTTCTTGTGGGTCCCACATCTCAAAATCCGGCGAAAGTTACGAAATATGAACGCCCATTCAACCACGAGTCTACCCATACCAAAATTACTAAATTCCGATAACAATTCGGCCCTCAAATCCTCAAATTTATCCAAGAGAGTTTTTAAACTTTTCCAACTTAATTCACCAATTAAATGATAAAAATAGTGATGGATTCAGGTAATTTAACCAATATTGAGTTAAGAACACTTACCCCGTTATTTTCTCTAAAAATCTCCCAAAAATCGCCTCAATCCGAGCTCCAAATCGGTAATAATGGAAAATGGGACGAAACATTCTGCGAAGTCCCATTTTGAGACCGTAAACATTCTGCCCAGTGATTTCTTCTCTGCGATCACGGACCAACTCACGCGATCGTGTAGCACAAGTTTTTATTGCCCAAACATAACTCTACGTGATCGCGAAGCACTGCTCCTCAAACCTATGCGATCGCAAATCTTCTCACGCGATTGCGAAGCATTAAGCGCGTGGCCTAGCTCCTCCCTCTGTTCCTCTTCGCGAACGCGACCTTAGCCACGCGTTTGCATAGCACAGCTCGCCCAACCTACGCGATCGCGTACTTTCCCGCGCGATCGCATAGAGCAAATTTTCCAGCTGCCCAATTAAGTCTATGCGATCGCGAACCTTCTTACGCGATCGCGTAGAAGGAAACCAGACACCAGATTTCAGCAAACTCCAAGTCCAAAAATTGATCCGTTAGCCATCCGAAACTCACCTGAGTCCATCGGGACCTCAACCAAATACACCAACAAGTCTTAAAACCTCATACGAACTTAGTCAAAACCTCAAATCACATCAAACAACGCTAAAATCACGAATCATACTCAAATTCAAGCTTAATGAAACTTAAAATTTCCAACTTCTACATTCGATACCGAAACCTATCAAATCAGGTCCGATTGACCTCAAATTTTGCACACAAGTCACAAAAGACATAACAGAGCTATGAAACTTTTCGGAACTGGATTCTGACCCCGATATCAAAAAGTCCCCGATCAAACTTCCAAACTTAAATTCCTATTTTAGCCATTTCAAACCTAATTTAACTACAGACTTCCAAATAAAATTCCGAACACGCACTTAAGTCTAAAATCACCATACAGAGCTGTTGGAATCATCAAAATTCTATATCGGGGTCGTTTACACATAGGTCGGCATCCACCTAACCTTTCAACTTAAGTTTTAAACTTTAGAACTAAGTATTCCAACCCATTCTAAAACCTCATCGTACCCGAACTAACCACCACGGTCAATCACATAATAATTATAAAGCATAAATTGAGCAGTAAATGTGGGAACGAGATTCTAAAAGTCAAAATGACTTGTTGGGTCATTACATTCTCCACCTCTTAAACAAACGTTCGTCCTCAAATGAGTTTAGAATTGTACCTGGGGTGCTAAGTAAGTGTGGATATCTGCTCCGCATGTCTTCCTCGGCCTCCCAAGTCGCTTCCTCGACTAGTTGGCCCCTCCACTGGACTTTTACTGCAGAAATCTTCTTGGACCTCAACTGGCGAACCTGTCTATCAACAATGGCAACTGGCTCCTCTTCATAACCCAATCTTTTATCTAGCTGAACTGTACTGAAGTCTATCACATGTGACAGGTCGGCATGATACTTCCGGAGCATAGATACATGGAAAACCGGATGAACTCCCGATAGAATTGGAGACAAACCAAGCTCGTAAGCAACCTCCCCAACTCGTCTCAAAACCTCAAATGTGCCAATAAACCTTGGGCTCAACTTGCCCTTTTTCCCAAATCTCATGATTCCCTTCATAGGCGAAACCTTCAAGAGGACTTTTTCACCCACCATAAAAGATAAATCACGTTCTGATCTGCGTAACTCTTCTGTCTGGACTGTGTTATGCGAAGTCGCTCCTGAATCAACTTTACCTTTTCCAAGGCATCCTTCACCAAATCAGTACCATATAACTTAGCCTTAGAGGGCTCAAACCATCCGATGAGCGAACGACATAGCCGACCATATAAAACCTCAAATGGAGCCATCTCGATGCTAGATTGGTTACTGTTGTTATAAGAAAACTCGGCCAAAGTCAAGAAACGATCCCACTGACATCCAAAGTCAATCACATATGCCCTGATCATATCCTCCAAAATCTGAATTGTCTGCTCCGAGTGCCCGTCGGTCTGCGGATGAAAGGCTATGCTGAGCTCTACACGGGTCCCCAATTCACTCTGTACCGCTCTCCATAAATGTGAAGTAAACTGAGGGACTCTATCTGATATGATGGAAATTGGCACACCGTGCAACCGAACTATCTCCTGAATGTAAATCTGGGCCAACCTTTCTGAAGTATATGTAGTCACAACCGGAATAAAGTGTTCCAACTTGGTCAACCTGTCGACAATGACCCAAACTGCATCAAACTTCCGCAAGGTCGGCGGCAACCCAACTACAAAGTCTATAGTAATGCATTCCCATTTCCACTCCGGTATAGCCATCAGCTAAGTAGGCCGCCTGGCCTTTGGTGATCATATTTAACTTGCTGGCAATTTAGACACCTAGCTACATACTCAACTATGTCCTATTTTATTCGTCGCCACCAATAATGCTGCCTCAGGTCACAATACATCTTCGTAGCACCTGGATGAATAGAGTACCGAGAACTGTGTGCATCCTCTAGGATCTTTTCCCTCAGTCCATCCATATTAGGAACACAAAGACGATCCTGGAGTCACAGAACACCATCTCTGCCTATAGTAACCTCCTTAGCACCACCTCGTAGTACCGTTTCTTGAAGAACCAATAAGTGTGGGTCATCAAACTGGCGAGCCTTGATCTGCTCAAATAGTGAAGACTGAGCTATAACACATGCAAAAACTCGACTTGGCTCTGAAATGTCCAATCTCACAAGTCGGTTAGCCAAGGATTGAATATCCAAAGCTAATGGCCTCTCATCTGCTGCAATAAAAGCCAAACTACCCATACTCTCTGCCTTTCTACTTAAGGTATCTGCAACTAAATTTGCTTTGCCTAGATGATACATGATAGTGATATCATAATCTTTCAGTAACTCCAGCCATATGCGCTGCCTCAAATTTAGGTCCATCTGCTTGAACAAATGCTACATGCTGCGATGGTCAGTGTAAACCTCACAAGACACCCCATAAAGATAATGCCTCCAAATTTTAAAAGCGTGAACAATTACAACTAACTCCAAATCATGCACTGGATAATTCTTCTCGTGGGGATTCAGCTGACGTGAAGCATATGCAATAACTTGCCCCTCCTGCATTAATACACAACCTAATCCAATGCGTGAAGCATCGCAATACACTGTATATATCCCCGAACCAGAAGGCAACACTAACACTAGTGCTGTAGTCAATGCTGTCTTGAGCTTCTGAAAGCTTACCTCACAATCATCGGACCATCGGAACGGAGCACCCTTTTGGGTTAATTTGGTCAAAGGTGCTGTAATAGATGAAAAGCCCTCCACGAATCGACGATAATAACCTGCTAAACCTAGAAAACTGTTGATCTTAGTCGCCGAAGTAGGACGATGCCAATTCTGAACTGCCTCAATCTTTTTGGGATCAACCTTAATGCCCTCGCCCGATACAATATGCCCCAAAAATGCTACAGAATTTAGCCAAAACTCACATTTGGAGAACTTAGCATATAGCTTTTGTTTCCGCAACGTCTGAAGCACCACCCTCATATGCTGCTCGTGCTCTTACTTACTGCGTGAGTAGATCAAAATATCATCAATGAAAACAATGACAAACAAATCAATAAATGGCCTGAATACCCTATTCATCAGATCCATAAACGCTGCCGGGGCGTTAGTCAAACTGAAGGACATCACCAGAAACTCATAATGACCATATCTAGTCCGAAAAGCAGTCTTCAGAACATCCGAATCTCGAATCTTCAACTGATGGTACCCCGTCCTCAAGTCGATCTTAGAGAACACCCTAGCACCCTGCAACTGGTCAAATAGATCATCAATACATGGCAACGGGTACTTGTTCTTAATAGTGACTTTGTTCTATTGGCGATAATCAATACATATTCGCATTATTCCATCCTTCTTCTTCACAAATAACACCGGTGCACCCCAAGGCAATACACTCGGTCTGACGAACCCTTTGCCTAGTAACTCCTTAAGTTATTCTTTCAATTCTTTAAATTCTTTTGGAGCCATGCGATACGGTGGGATGGATATAGGTTGGGTATCTGGAGCCAAGTCAATACAAAACTCAATATCACGATCTGGTGGCATGCGTGGAAGATCTAAAGGAAATACATCGGAGAACTCCCGAACTACAAGCACTGAATCAATAGTCGGAGTCTCTATAGTAGTATCCCGAACATAGGCTAGATAAGCCAAACAACCTTTCTCCACCATATTTGAGCCTTCATAAAAGAAATAACCCTATAAGATGCACTAACAGATGAACCCTTCCACTCCAGCCTAGGCAATGCCGGAATAGCCAAGGTAACAGTATTGGCATGGAAATCTAGGATGGTATGATATGGAGATAACCAGTCCATGCCCAGGATGATTTCAAAGTCGGTCATCTCAAGCAGTAGAAGATATGCTCTATTTTCATAACCACATAATGTAACAATGCAGGACCGGTAGATCCGATCCACAACAATAGAATCGCCCACAAGAGTGGACACATAAATAGGAGTACCCAAGGACTCACGAGAAACACCCAAGAATTGAGCAAATAGAGATGACACATATGAATACGTAGATCCTGGATCAAATAATACAGAAGCATCTCTGCCACAAACAGAAATAATACCTGTAATCACTGCATCTGAGGCCTCTGCATCTGGTATGGCCGGAAAAGCATAGAACCGAGCTGGAGCGCCAACTGGTTGGCCTCTGCCTGGCGGACCTTCACCTCTAGGACGGCCCCTACCCACCTGTCCTCCACCTCTTGGTGGTCGGACGGCTGGTGGAGCAACTAGTGTGGTAATCATAGGCTGCTGACCCTGCTGCATTGGTCTACCCCGAAGCCTGGGGCAGAATCTCCGCATATGACTGGGACCTTCGCACTCATAACAACTCTTCGGTGTGATGGGTTGCTGACTAAGAGTCTGGCCCTGGTGACCTGAATACCCACTGGAAGAACCCTAAATAGCTGGTGGGCGATAAGAACTCTCTGGCATAGCACTAAAATAAGGTGGCATTAGAGCACCCCGAGGAGACGGCGGTGCTGGATATGGGGGCCTACTGGACTGCCCTCTCATGAACTGACCTCTACCCCCAGATGGAGTACCTCTGAACTCTCTAGAATATCTAAACTGCTTATCTCTCATAAACTTCTCTCGGCTCTGCTGAAGCACACCCTCAATCCTCCGGTGCTATCTCCATGACCAGCTCATAAGAAGTACCCATCTCAACCTTTCGGGCCATAGTGGCCTGAATGCTAGTATGTAAACCCGCAACAAACCTCTGCACTCTTTTCGCCTCAGTAGGGAGTATCATAAGTGCATGGCGAGATAAATTAGAGAACCTCGCCTCATAATCCGTCACTGACATCTGACCCTGCTGGAGTTGCTCAAATTGAAAGCGCAACTCTTCCCTCTGAGAGGGTGGAATATACCTGTCCAAGAAAATACGGGTGAAAATGTCCTAAGTCATGGGAGGAGAATCTGCTGGTCTTCCAAGAAGATAAGACTTCCACCATTTACGGGCCCTGCCCTCCAGCTGAAAAGTAGCAAAATCTACCCCATGAGACTCCAATATCCTCATGTTATGTAGTCTGTCCCTGCACCGATCAATAAAGTCCTGGGGATCCTCATGTCGCTCACCCTCAAAGACAGGAGGATGTAGTCTAGTACATCTATCCAATAGCTTTTGCGGCTCGGCGGCTGCAGCTGGTCTGGGCTCAGATGTAGCTACTGCCACTGGCTGGGCTCCACCCACGAGTAGTGCACCCTAGGTCTGATATAGAGCAGCTGCCTGCCCATGAGCCTATGCGGTAGGGGCTTGTGATCCCCCGCTCGCCTGAGATGTGGATGGGTCTGCCGGAAATAAACCGGCCTGAGTCATAGTGTACATGAACCGCAGAATATGGCCCATGACCTCCTGGAATCCCGGTGCAGACCTGAAATCCACCGGAGCTGGCTCTGCCACAGGCACCTCTCCTTGTTTCTCAATAATGGGATCCTCTGCTGGACCCACTGGTGGCATAACTAGAACAATCTTGGGACGTCCTCTTCCCCTACCACGGGCTGAATCCCTCCATCAGCCTCTGCCTCGGCCTCTAACAATATGGGGAGTAGCTCTTCCCTGGTCTGGAATCTCATTAGAGCGCGTTCTCACCATCTGTGAGAGAATAAGAGAAAGATATTTAGTTCTACATCAATTGCACGATGGAAGATGAAGAAAGGTAGTTTTCTAACACCCTATAGCCTCTCGAAGATAAGTACAGACGTCTCTGTATCGATCCGCAAGACTCTATTAGGCCTGCTCATAACTTGTGAGACCTACATGAACCTAATGCTCTGATACCATGTTGTCGCGACCCAATTTCATCTATAGGTCGTGATGGCGCCTAACATTACAACTAGGCAAGCCAACTAGTGATTTAAATACATATTCAACTCTTTAAAAATTAATCGAGTAATTAAACTCTACTTACTTGCAAGAATTAAGACAATATGAAAAGATCTAGTAAATTAAAATAACCAAGAAAGATAATTAAATCCAAAAATTCTACTAAGGTGTGCCAAGACCAGGTGACAAGTGTATGAGCATCTAGTAGATCATACAAAACTTCTAAATACTGTATGAAATAAAATAGACAGCATAAAAGTTTAAGAAGAGGCACTAGTTGCTGCAAAACGACTCAGAAAGTCAGCTCACCACTAAGCCTCTGGATAACGTGGGTACGCGTCGATAGGTCCAACTATAGCACCTGTCTCAGTTCCTGCACAAAAAGTGCAGCAAGTGTAGCATGCGTACATAAATAACCCAGTAAGTATCAGGCCTAATCTCGAAGAGGCAGTGACGAGAGGTCGACGTTGACACTCACTAAGGGTCAATAATAATAAATATATTAAAAATAGAAATAAATAAATCAACATGATTTAGAGAATTTACAATAATTTTCTTTAACTAGCAGAAATAATTAAATTCCTTCAAATGCGACAATTTCCACTTCATTTATTTAACTTCAAAAGCTGTAATTAAAATATCAAGGTATCGTGTAATTATTATTATTAGGCACGATTTCTGCCGAGGTCGTATGACCCGATCCAGAGTGTCGTGTACACTGCCAAGGAACGTGCGGCGCGATCCATAGATGCATCTATACTGCCGAGGTGTTCGGCTCGCTCCACAAGAAAGGAGGACATTTTCTTATGTACCTCCGGAACGAGGATATATATATATATATATATATATATATATATATATATATATATATATATATATATATATATATATATATATATATAAGATTAATACAAGAGGATGTACAATTTTTTTTAATAATTAATTACTTTATACAAAAAATTCAAGTATATGAGATTTCAATCTTTTACTATTTTCCCTAACAATTCACAATATAGTTCAAATATTTTAATTAAATAAAGGATGCAATTAACACACGTAATTTGAAATATGAATTTAAGCTTTCTTTGTTTACCTCAGTCTTTTCTAGTTATTGCACAAAAATTTACTACAAAAAAAAAAAAATCCCTAGCACCTATTTTGAAGCTTGAAGACCTATAAATTTTTCTTTTGATACCTAAACATACCCAAATTTAAATATCACATTCATGCTTATGATTTGAAAAGTCCTTTTTCAGAAAATAAGTTTGGAGCTCATTGTGAAAAAAAATCAGAATTAAAGAAGAAAAAAAAGAAGAAGAAAAGATTGATCTTATGTACAAGCATTAAAAGTACAACAAAAAAAATTCAATAGCAAATACTTGGAAAGCCTGATTATAAAAATTTTCTGCTCCAAAACTGGAAAAGGCAAGTCACTACAATTATAACTTTTAACCTACCGGCCTGAAGCTAACATTACAAGCGAGAAAAAGTCCTAAAAGATTTTAAAAATCAGTGTTTAGTCTATATTAGTGGAGATAGACATAAATAGCAAGCCTATGGACAAAAGATGAAGAATACTCAATGCAAATGATCATAAAGTTATAAATTTCAGAGAAGTCCCAAAAAGAAAGAAGATACAACTTTTGTTGAATAGAAATAAAAGTAAAAACAAGGTAAAGATTTGATGAATATAGAAGATTTATAAAGTTTGAAAGCATGATAGATTTTATTTGATTAAATTTTTATTTTACAAGAGTAGCCATAGTGTTAAACAAAAAAATAGTAATATACTTTTCTTTCAAAATTCTTTTCCTCGAGGACGAGCAAAAATTCAAGTGTGGGGTTATTTGATCGATATAAATTATTTATATATATTAATATAAAAATATAATATTTTAAATATAAAACATATCCAATTTATATCCTATTCTCTTACTTTTCTAACAATTCTTGCAGGAAAAAGAATACATGAAAAAAAAAAAAAAAAAAAACCTAAAGTTCAAGGAAAAAGGATGAATCCGTGGCAACTTCATCTAAGACTACACAAAGTCAAGAGATACAAAGTTATGGCAAATTCTCACCAAAATTTTATGACAAATTGCCATGTCAAATTCTCATCAAGGCCATATAATATATTGATATTATCTCGCAAGTTCTCACCAAGGCCTCGTAGGAATTCTCCTATAAATAGGCATATGTTCGTAGAAGAAAGCATCCCACTTTATATCCAATTTTCTATCTAGTTTTCTAAAGTTTATAAAGAAAAAGAGAAGAGTAATCTTGGTCTCTTTCTCTAGTCTTTTTCTTTGTGGTAAAAAATATTCTTAGTCTTTTGAAAGTATTTTTTAGCTTTTCTTACTTCATAATGAAGTAATTTCTTTTTGTTGGGATAGTTGATGAAACTTCATATAATTATAATACCATCTCAGTTTCAATACATTCTTGACTTGAAACTCTATTTATATTTCATATTGTGCTGGAATAATAATTTTTTATCATTATTATCACATCTACATATTTTATATCTAAGTTATTCTTATATTAATTTTGTAATTCTCACGGAGCAAAATTAATATATATAATAACTGATGAATAGAATATTAGAGGGAGAATAATTTTTAGTAAGATTATTATTTCAAGTCTGTAATCTTGCTTTCCTCAGTTTTAATTCTCACGGAGAAATTGTTGAAGGCAAGACTGTTGATTTTCTAGTAAAACTATTCTCACGAATTTTTTTACTGCGCTTGAGCACAATTCAGGCAAGATATTTCAGTATAATCGTCACTAGTTTTAAATTAATTAATTAACATAACTTCACAGAGTGTTAATTATTTATTTATTTCTTAGTGTAAAAATATAGTTGTATTAGCAATAAGCAATTATTCTTTAGAGAAATACGTATAAAACTGAGATTTTATTGTAATGATATATTAAGTGAATTCAACGATTCCCAACTCTTTTTAAATATAAACTTTTTAGAAAATAATTGTCTTAATTTATAATTCCAAACACACCTTTCATCAATTTGATTCTCTCAAATAGTAGTCAAAATATTACAAGTTTGTAGCTTAGATTCTCTAATCTATGTGGGACGATATCATAAACTATACTAGAATTTGATAGAGTACGAGCAAAAACTCCTATACACATTAGCTTCCTTAGTCAACAATAGTAGAATCACCCACGGGTGTAGATATAAAAATAGAAGAACTCAAAGAATCATGGGATACGCTCAAATACGAGGCAAAATAAGATAACACATAAGAATAAGTGGAGCCTGTATCAAATAAGACTGATGCATCCCTATGACAGACTGGAATAATACTTGTGATAATAAAATCGGATGCAACTGCCTCCGTCCTAGCAAGAAGGGCATAATATCTGGCATGGCCTCCTCCTCTAGGGCGACCTCTACCTGTCCGACCTCCACCTCTAGCTGGATGTGCAGGTGGGGTGCAAACAGGTGCAGTAATCACGGCCTGAGAAGCTTGAGAGCCCTGTGGAATGGGTGGGGCCTGATAAATCTATGGAGGCGCTGGGGCAATCCCTCATGATATGACGAGTGTCACCGCACTCAAAATAAGCCCTCATAGGACGTGGCTGTTGGGACTGGCTCGGGCCTGATATACTGGACTGCCCGCTAGAAGCACCCCATACATTAGGTGCAGTAGACACTGGCGGTGCATAATATGGAACCTGAGGCCTGGGAGTAGCCGGAATACCGCTGAAAACTAGAAGTGCTAAATGAATAGCATGACTCACATAGCCTCTACCATGACGGGCTGCAGCTGGGGTACGAGAATTGTTATATGTGGTAGAATCTCGAGGTCTCTTAGCTTCCCTCTCTTCTCTCTCCCGGAACCGCATACCCTCCAATCTCCTAGCAATTGACACCACCTGCTAGTATATTATGTCCATCTCCAGCTCTCGGGCCATACTGAATCTGATACTAGGGTGGAGTCCCTCAATAAATCGGCGAACCCGCTCTCGAACAGTAGCAACTAAGGCTGGTACATTCCTAGCTAAATCACTGAATCGGATTGCATATTCTGACACGGTCTGTCACGACCCAAATCGATGGGCCGCAACAGGCACCCGATACCTTACTCAACTAAGTACCGATGTAACATATCTTTTGTATCATACTATCATAGATAAATGAGCCGGAGGGGCTATCGTGAGATAAATAGAATAAAACATGAGGAAACACTCAACATTGGATGACCCAACATGTACTACACACTTATACATATGACATACGAGCCTATAAGGCCAAAATGATCACTCGTACATTGAACATAGACCGACAAGGCCATACAATCTTTCACGTACATGACATATGTCTACAAGCATCTAAGAGTAGATAAACGCCATAAAGGTTGGAACAGGGCCCCGCCATACTAATCAATGCATGGCCAAATCATACTGACCAAATAAGCAACTCCGGAGCAAATGGAGCGCACCAACACCTTCCACTAAGCTGATAGCCTACTTGGAGGACTCTCAACCTATCTATCGGGACCTGCGGTCATGAAACGCAGCGTCCCCAGGTAAAAGGGACGTCAATACAAATAATGTACCAAGTATGTAAGAAATGAAAATCAGTAAATAAAATACATAGAGAAATATAGAGTAAAAGACTCAACATGTAAGTTTGAATAACTCTGTGAATCATTAATATTTACAATGCCATGCATATGTGTATAAATGTCATACCATGCATAGGTATATGTGTACATAACATTATTAAGCCTCTGAGGGCATCCCATCATATCATCTCGGCTACTGTGGGCAAAATCATCAACGTATACCAGTTGATCAAGTGGTGGTGCGTATATAACGCCGTAACATTTTTTCATATCTCATATGCATATAATATACGTATATATAACGCCATTTGGTCATGGGTCAATGTACATATATAAATGAATGAAATGCATATGAAATACGTTAAGAAGATTTCTCGTAATGTCATAAGATCAATATGCCTTTCGGATAAACTTTATCAACTACGTATTTTTCTGAGACCCATGAACAGAAGAGATAATAATAATTCACATAGGGAATCAAGAACATAGACACCCCTAGTACTTCTATGAATAAGAGTCATTTATGTAAGTTGTATATTTGCTCATTTCGTTTGTATTGTATGAATCATGCCCAAAAAGAAAGAAAGGATAGCCTTAACATACTTGAGCCGATTCTCTTGACAATCCCTCTAACACACGTCAATCACGATAAAACACATAACAGCGAGATCGAAGTAGGGGAATGTCACGACCCAAACTCCCTCTGTATAATGTTGTGACGGCACCTAGTCACTACGACTAGGTAAGCCTAACAAATTGTGGAAATAACAATACGAAAATAAAACTTGGCAACTAACAGCAATGGATAAATGAATAACTAGTAACAATGCCGCTCGGCATGTACAATAACCAATACTCTATAAATACACAGTCTTCCCAAAACCCAGAACATCATAAGTCACAAGCTACATAAGAAAACTAGTATCTCTATACACTAGAGTCTACCAAAAGAAGTACGGAAGGTAAATGACATAGGAGAGAATAGAGGGGGACTCCGAGGTCTGCGGACGCGGCAGATGGACCTTGAAGTCTCCGTACAACAGCAAACACTCTCAGCTAATAGTGGGGCTGATAAGAAGCACCTGGATCTGCACACAAAACATGTGCAAAAGAGTAGAATGAGTACACCACAACGGTACCCAATAAGTGCCAAGCCTAACCTCGGTAGAGTAGTGACGAGGTCAAGTCCGGGCCCTACTGGGATATAATAACAAGACAAATGATATAATAAAATGAAGTAAAACGGAGAATTTAATAGCAAGAATTCATAGAGAAACAACAACACAAGAACAATGTGATAACAACATGGGCGCTCCCGAGATACCGTCTCGTAGTCCGAAAAGTAAATGTGCAGGGAGATCTCCCGAGGAACCGCCTCGTAGTCTAAAAAGTAAATATGCAGGGAGAACTCCCGAGGAACCGCCTCGTAGTCTAAAAAGTAAATATGCAGGATGAACTCCCGAGGAACCGCCTCATAGTTTAAAAAGTAAATATGTAGGGAGAACTCCCGAGGAACCACCTCGTAGTCTCAAAAGTAAATATGCAGGGAGAACTCCCGAGGAACCGCCTCGTAGTCTCAAAAGTAAATGTGCAGGGAGAACTCCTAAGGAACTGCCTCGTAATCTCAAAAGTAAATGCGCAGAGAGAATTCCCGAGGAACCACCCCGTAGTCACAAAGTATACATACAACTCAAATCGATAAATACCATAGTTAACAACAAGATTTCTACAGTTATACTGATAAAGAACAAGGAAAAAGAGGAAATCAACTAGGTATGCTTCACGGAGTTCAAATAAGCAATTAAAGCATGTAGACATGCGATATTAAACTAAACAGGATAGCTACACATGTTGTAATAGCTCAATTAAGAATGAAAACAAACTAATACTCATTTAAACGGTATAACTCAAATTAAAGGGAAAACAAATTACTACTTGGTAAAATAAATTGGGTTTTACAACAAATAGACCGTGTACGTACTCGTCACCTCACGTACACGACGCTCACATATCACAACAGTACCAAATCCTAAGGGAATTTTCCCCACACAAGGTTAGACAAGCCACTTACCTCGAACCAAGCTCAATCAATCAGTAAGAAAGCCCTTTCTTGATTATCCTACTTTGAATGGCCAAAATCTGTCCAAACACAATTGCCTATCATAAATACAACTATAATAGACTCATCTAATTAATGAAATCAATACTTTAACAAAAAATCCGAAATTCGCCCTAAAAGGTCGACCCAGGCCCATATCTCGGAATCAGGTAAAAGTCACAAAATATGAACACTCATTCACTCACGAGTCTAACAATATCAAATTCTCCAAAAATTCAACCTTCGCCAATTCAAGCGTAAATCAGCTACATACCTCAAATTCACAGTCCGGACATGCTCCTAAGTCTAAAATCACCCAACGGAGCTAACGGAACCGACGGAACTCCATTTCGAAGTCTTCTTCACACAGTTCTAACTACAATCAAAATCCTAAGACTTAAGCTTCCGTTTTTAGGGACTACGTGTCCCAAAACCCTCTGAAACCAAAAACAAGACCTCCCGGCAAGTCACATAAGCAGAAAAAGATACGTGGAAAGCAAAAAATAGGGGATCGGGGATATTACTCTCAAAATGACCGGTCGGGTCGTTACATCCTCCCCCTCTTAAAATAATCGTTCGTCCTCGAACGAGCATAAAGACGTACGTGAAGTGGTGAAAAGATGAGGATAATGACTGCGCATATCCCGCTCGGACTCCCAAGTTGCCTCCTCGACCGGCTAACCCCTCCACTGAACCTTCACATAAGCAATGTTCTTTGACCTCAACTTTCGCACTTGCCTGTCCAAAATGGCCACCGACTCCTCAACATAAGATAAATCCTTGTCCAACTGGACTGAGCTAAAATCCAACACATGGGCCGGGTCACCGTGATACTTTCGGAGCATAGAAATATAGAATATCGGATGAACTCCTGCTAGACTGGGAGGTAAGGCAACCTCATAAGGAACCTCCCCAACTCGCCGCAACACCTCAAAGGGACCAATGAAGCTTGGGCTCAGCTTACCCTTCTTTCCAAACCTCATAACACCCTTCATAGGTGAAACCCAAAGCAAGACCCGCTCTCCAACCATGAATGCAACATTGCGAACCTTCCGATCTGCATAACTCTTCTGTCTGGACTGGGTTGTGCGAAGTCGATCTTGAATTACCTTCACCTTATCCAGGGCATCCTGAACCAAGTCTGTACCCAATAATCTAGCCTCATACGGTGCCATCTGAATGCTAGACTGATAATTGTTATTGTAAGCAAACTCCGCAAGTGGAAAGAACGGATCCCAAGCACCCCCAAAATCTATCACACAAGTGCGGAGCATATCCTCCAGTATCTAGATAGTACGCTCGAACTGTCCGTTCGTCTGAGGGTAGAATGTTATGCTCAACTCAACCCGAGTACTCAACTCCTGCTGTACAGTCCTCCAGAATCGTGATGTAAACTACATACCCCGGTCAGAGATGATAGATACTGGTATGCCATAAAGCCTGACAATCTCGCAGATATAAATTCGAGCCAACTGCTCGGAAGAATAGGTAGTCATTGTAACACCCCCAGATTTTTATTAATATTTTCATTTTAGATTGAGCATCTTTATAATGAGGAGATACTTTTACTTCGCACTTCCTAAACGTGAAATTTAAAATACATGAAAATTCTTTACTCTAGGTTGTGTTAATTCTTACATGAAAATTTACAATACATCTCTGGATTGTCATGCAAATTCTGAAAGAGAGGAAACTCTATGCGAAGCTTTCCAAATATGAATTTTGGCTGAGTGAAGTGGCATTTTTGGGGCATATTGTATCAGCTGAAGGTGTGAAGGTTGATCCTAGTAAGATTCAAGCTATTGTTGATTGGAAACCTCCTAAAACTCCAACTGAGATCAGAAGTTTCTTGGGTTTAGTAGGATACTATAGCAGGTTCGTGAAGGGCTTCTCTATTATAGCTTCTCCTTTGACCAAACTTATGGGGAAAGATGCCAAATTTGTGTGGGATGACAAGTGTCAAGAGAGCTTTGAAAAGATCAAATCCTTGTTGACACAAGCTCCAATACTTTCTTTGCCAGCTGAAGGGAAAGATTATGTGCTATACAGTGATGCATCTCACTATGGCTTGGGTTGTGTTTTGATACAAGAAGGGAAAGTAATTGCTTATGCCTCTCGAAAGTTGAAATCGCATGAGTTGAATTATCCCACTCACGATCTTGAACTTGCTGCCATTGTTTTTGCCTTAAAAATTTGGAGGCATTACTTGTACGGGGAGAAATGTCATATATTTACGGATCACAAAAGTTTGAAGTAATTGAGTACACAAAAAGAGTTAAACTTGAGACAACGTAGATGGCTTGAACTCATCAAAGATTATGATTGCATGATTGATTATCGTCCTGGTAAAACTAATGTGGTTGCAGATGCGTTGAGTCACAATTCCCTTGCAAGTTTAACTCTAAGTCATTTGCCCTTGCTTCTTGAATTAAGAGCCATGAATGTTTGTCTTTCATTTAATTCTAATGGTTCTATCATTGCTAATTTGCAAGTCAAGCCAGTCTCACTTGAGCAGGTCCAAAAAGCGTAGAAGTTAGACGAGAAACTTGTGAAACGGGTTGAAGAAGTCCAAAATGGAAGAGAATCAGATTTTACATTGAAGAAAGATGATACCTTATTTTATAAAAATAGGTTGTATGTTCCTATTGATGATGAATTGAGGAGGCAGATCTTGATTGAAGCACATAGTTCGCCTTATGCAATGCATCCTGGAGGTAATAAAATGTACCGGACCATCAAGGAGCACTACTCGTGGAGTGGTATGAAGAAAGACATTGCAGAGTTCATTTCTAAATACTTAGTATGTCAACAAATAAAAGCTGAACATCAAGTCCTAGCTGGTCTACTGCAACCCTTGTCAATACTTGAGTGGAAATGGGAAAGGATAATGATGGACTTTGTTTCTGGACTTCCACGTACTCAAAGAAATCATGATACAATTTGGGTCATTGTAGATAGACTAACTAAGAGTGCTCATTTCTTGGCAATCAGAATGGACTACTCACTGGAACGTTTGGCAGAATTATACATTAATGAGATTGTGAGGCTGCATGGAATCCCTATTTCTATTGTGTCTTATAGAGATCCAAGGTTTACATCCAGATTTTGGTCTAACTTGCAAGAAGCTTTGGGTTCTAGGTTGAATTTTAGTACCGCTTTGCATCCACAAACAGAGGGCCAGTCTGAGAGGGTAATACAAATCTTGGAGGATATGCTTCAAGCCTGCATTATTGAGTTTGAGGGTAGTTGGGATAAACACTTAGCCCTGATAGAATTTACTTACAATAATAGCTACCAATCAAGTATAGGCATGCCTCTTTATGAAGCTTTGTATGGGAGAAAATGCAGAACGCCTCTTTGTTGGAACGAGGTTAGTGAAAGAAAATTGATGGGTCCTGAGATTATTCAACAAACAAAAGATAAGGTAAAAATCATGAAGGATCGCTTAAAAATTGCCTCAGACAGACAAAAGTCTTATGCTGATCTTAAGAGGCGTGAAATTGAGTATAAAGCGGGTGATAAGATATTTTTAAAGGTTTCTCCATGGAAGAAGATTATGAGATTTGGCCAAAAAGGTAAACTTAGTCCACGATTTATTGGACCTTATGAAGTGCTTGAGAGAGTTGGCCCAGTTTCTTATAAACTAGCTCTTCCACCAGAGTTAGACAAGATCCACAACGTCTTCCATGTTTCTATGCTTAGAAGATACCGCTTAGATCCATCTCATGTTCTTTCTATTGAATCTATCGAGGTCAATCCTGATTTGACATATGGAGAAGAACCAATCAAAATCTTAATGCGTGAGTTAAAGGAGCTTAGAAACAAGAGCATCCCCTTAGTGAAAGTTCTTTGAAAAAATCATTCTGGCAAAGAAGCTACCTGGAGCGAAAAGAGGATATGCGATTTCAATATCCACATTTGTTTAGGGACTAGTACCAGGTAAATTTCGGGACGAAATTCTTTTAAGGGGGAGAGAGTTGTAACACCCCAAATTTTTACTAATATTTGCATTTTCGATTGAGCATCTTTATAATGAGGAGATATTTTTACTTCGCACTTCCTAAACGTGAAATTTACAATACATGAAAATTCCTTACTCTAGGTTGTGTTAATATTGACAAAGAAGTTTCATGGTGTTGCTATGTGTAACACTTAATATTATTTTGATGAATTGTTGTTAAATATATTATAATTAAGTTTTTGGGCTGCCACCCTTTTGTATTTATCTAAGGATATTTAGTAGTTGGGCAGCCATTTTTATTTCATATTTATCCAAAATTATTAAAGATAACTTTGATTGACTTAGTCTTCCATAAACTCCCCATTTTCATTCTTTCAAGAAAAAGAAAACCCCTACTTTATATCCTTATTATCACCTGAAAACTTCATGGAAACCACCATAAATTTCCACTAAACCAACCTGCAAAATTCGTTCTTGGTGAAGCTCAAGTTTCTCCTCTCTTTTGTGGTAAGTTACTAAACCCTTTTTTATACTAGACAGCTATTAGTGTTTTCTTCATATATTTTTGTATAGAGCTCTGTTTTAAGTGATCTAAGACTTTTTGGAAATCTATTTCATAAATCTATAAATCTTATGAAGGAACTAAAATCTGGTTTGTCTTTTATTTACCCGAAAATAGGTGATAAAGTACAGGGCAAGTGTTGCCCAGATTTTCTGTTTTACAAACCCTCCCTATACTACTGTTAGTAATTTTAGCATAACATTTTGTAAAAAAATTGATATGGTGGTGATTCAAGATGTTCTGAAACCCTAAGACACATATCTACAACTGCAAAGAAGACCACACAATCTAGTTTGTCCTTTTTCATCTTCAAATCTGAGTTCCAACACGAGACAGTGATACTGTCCAGAATTTCTGTTTCAAACATTTTGGGTAATTTTCACCAATATCATATTTAGTTTGACATGTTAAATCACTGAACTTATATAGATATTTTATTATGTATTTAAGGTATATATATTCTTGTAAAAGCTAAGGGGAAGAGTTTGAGAAAGTGGACGGATTTGGTTTGTCTAGGGCGTAGACGATTCGAACGTCCTCAAGTTGTGGTTGAACTATTTTGTGGTAAAACACCAAGGTTTGTATATAAAATTTGTACTCTTTTTACTTGCTAGAATATTTTGAAATAACCTGATATTTTATTTTTCGTGTCTTCAATTAATAGCATTGTATTCGTGTTATATCAAGTATTGCAAGATATTTGCTAAATCGCCCACTCGTACAGATTGTTTGATCATTTTGCATTCCTGTTAGGACTTTGTCCTTCTTGTGGCAATGACTTTGTCACTCGTCTTGACATGCCTCTTGATTTGGATCTTTTGCCATCTTAACTTTGGATTTGTAGTTCGTCTTAAATTATGGAACCTGTCTGTGTTAAGTATGAACTAGGAAGCCATTTTTAATATGGTTCTTGATTCTCTTGACTATTGGGTTTTGACCCTACTTGATTTGGGACTTCGGTCCATCTTGATATCTGATTATGCTTAGTGTGATGGCATGACGTACATATTGGGCGAAAAGTGGATATTTGACAAGCTTTCTTAAATTGATAGTATACTTTCTCAACTCTTGAATCTTGAACATTGTTATTGATATTTGGAAACACTTTAAGGGTTGATATTTGATACTTTTGATATATATGTTCTCTTATTTTAAATTATATTTCATTTGAGCTACCTATGACTGAAAATGGGAATTGGAGAAGTTAATGGCTCCAAGCCCAAAGTTTATATGCCGCTAAGCTTTATGCTTAGCGATAGTTGTTTTCTATCGTAGGTAATGTACGGGATGAAATTTGAAGACGGACTTATGAAGTAGTCTTTTTGGGAGCACTTATGGAGATCACATTTGCATATGCACCATGGTTTTGTATAGTTTTGGGACTTGTACATGATATATATGTCACACTTATGTATGTTATTTGGAGAATTTGGATATTAAGACCAAAATCTTATAACTTGAATTTGATAACTTATTTTGCTGTTTTAAGGTGTGTTAATAACTCAAGTCTTGCAATATGTTAAATTTACACTTTGTCTTATATATATGTACAAAGGAGAAAACTAGTTTTCCTTTTTATACCCGATAGTTTGAAATTTATGTAAAGTATAATTTTGTTATGAAGTTGCTTTAACGGGTTGATTATTCAAGAAGGGTTATATCACCTTATGTTGAAATTTTGACATTGTATTTTATTTTAAAAAATAAAATAAAAATTATGAAGAGTATTTTCGAAAATAAAAATATTGCACTTTGGAACTCATCGCATGGGCCTATTTTCGCTACTAAATTATTCTGAATATTTTTTTAATATTTTCTTAATGTTATAAGTACAACAACAACAACAACAACAACAACAATAACCCAGTATAATCCCACTAGTGGGGTCTGGGGATGATAGTGTGTACGCAGACCTTACCTCTACCCTGGGGTAGAGAGGTTGTTTCCGATAGACCCTCGGCTCCCTCCCTCCAAGAACTCCCCACCTTGCTCAGGGGATGACTCGAACTCACAACCTCTTGGTTGGAAGTGGAGGGTGCTTACCACTATAGCAACCCACTCTTTATGTTATAAGTAGTAAATTAGATTTGTTTCGTACGTAGCACCCTCCCAAAGGGGTTGCTACAGTCACCATTGGAATGAAATGAGCTGACTTGGTCAGCCTATCCACAATCACCCAAATAGCATCAAACATCCGCAGAGTCCGTGGGAGTCCAACAACAAAATCCATAGTGATCCGCTCCCATTTCCACTCTGGAATCTCTAACTTCTGAAGCAACCCATATGGTCGATGATGCTCGTACTTCACCTGTTGGCAATTTAGAAAGGGAGCCACATACTCCACTATATCTTTCTTCATCCTCCTCCACCAGTAATGCTGCCTCAAGTCCTGATACATCTCCGCGGCACCCTGATGAATGGAGTACCGCGAACTGCGAACCTCCTGAAGAATCAACTCTTGCAAACCATCTACATTGGGCACACATAACCTGCCATGCACCCTCAATGCACCATCATCCCCAATAGTGACCTTTTTAGCATCATCGTACTATACCGTGTCCTTAAGGACAACCAGATGGGGGTCATCATACTGACGCTTCCTGATACGATCATAAAGAGAAGACCGAGAGATCACACAAGGCAATACTCGACTCGGCTCAGAAATATCTAATCTAACAAACTGGATGGCTAAGGCCTGAACATCCAATGCCAATGGCCTCTTTGTTGCTGGTAGATATGCTAAGCTCCCCAAACTCTCTGCCCGGTGACTCAAAGCATCGGCCACCACATTGGCCTTCCCGGGATGGTACAAAATGGTGATATCATAATCCTTAAGCAACTCCAACCACCTCCGCCGACGCAAGTTAAGATCCTTCTATTTGAACAGATGCTGTAAACTCCGGTGATCGGTGTAAATCTCACAAGGGACACCGTACAAATAGTGTCGCCAAATCTTCAAGGCATGAACAATAGCTGCTAACTCAAGTTCATGAACAGTTCATGAACAGGATAGTTCTTTTCATGTACCTTCAGCTACCTGGACGCATAGGAAATCACCCTACCATCCTGCATTAATACCACGCCGAGACCAATCCACGATGCATCACAATATACAGTATAAGACCCCAAACCTATATGCAATAACAATACTGGAGCTGTAGTTAAAGCTGTCTTGAGCTTCTGAAAGCTCTCCTCACATTCCTCTGTCCACCTGAACGGAGCACCCTTCTGTGACAACCTGGTCATAGGTGCCGCAATGGATGAGAATCCCTCTACAAAATGGCGGTAATACCCCGCCAAATCAAGAAAACTCCAGATCTCCATAGATGATGACGATCTAGGCTAAATATGTACTGCTTCCACCTTCTTCGGATCCACCTGGATCTCATCACTCGATACTACATGACCCAAGAATGCCACTGAGTGTAGCCAAAACTCACACTTTGAAAATAAAGCATATAACTTCTTTTCTCTCAACGTCTGAAGCGCATTCCTCAGATGCTGCTCATGATCCTCCAGAGTCTGGGAGTACACCATAATGTCGTCAATAAACACAATGATGAATGAGTCAAGATAAGATCGGAACACACTGTGCATCAAGTGTATAAAAGCTATTGGGGCATTAGTCAGAAACTCGTAGTGACCATACCGAGTCCTGAAAGCAGTCTTGGGATATCTGGCTCCCGAATCTTTGTAACACCCCGGAATATTTTGAAGTATTTAAGTGTACATCCCCGTAAAATTTTGCAAATGAATTCAAGGTTTCGTGGTGCCGGAGTAGGTATATGTGTTTTGGGTTGAACAATGCACCGAAAAGTAAAGGAAAGTTTTTGGCAGAAAAGCGCGTTTATGCGGTACATTACGCGACAGCATAATCACTCTGCAGGTCGCATAATGGCCGCGGAAGTGAGGCATGAGAGGGTTAATCTGGGAGCAATTATACGGTCAACTATGCGACTGCATAACTATTTGCGGTGCATTATGCGACCGCATAACAGTTATGCGGACCGCATAGTGATCGCATACTAAGACAGATTGTTTGGTCATTTTGGACACCAATTATGCGACCGATATGCGGTCCGCATAACCATTATGCGGTCGCATATGCGACCGCAAAACCTGTTCCGGAGCTCCATTTTTGGGTTTTTAAAACCCAACCCTACTTCGTTAAATACACGTTTTGGGCCATTTTTGAGCAAAAGTCTGATGCTTTAGAGAGAAGGTAGAGTGTTTTAGAGAGAGAGGAAACCCTAGGCTAATTATTCATCAAGTCTTGCTCAGATCTTGGAAGATTAACAAGGAAAACCCACAAGATCTTCATCTAAGAGGTAAGGTTCCATACCCTAGTTTTCAATTTCGAATTTGGGCAAAAGAAGGTTGAATTGGAGTATGATTCTTGGGTATAAGAGTATTATTTGTACATGCTTGTACTAATAAGGTGTGTGGGAAGATTCTTGAGCTCATATAAGTAAAGATTGGGTTGTGGAGTAAAGAAAATCTTGTAGAAGAACCTTGTAGTTAAATTTGCACACCTAGTGTTTGATAAAATGCTCAAATGAGCTGAGACCATGAATATCTTCCTAATTATGGTTCAATTTTGTTATATCTCAAAATAGATTGGGATTGCTAGAATTTCCGGAACGTTGTAGTAATTTAAGGAAAGATCAAAGCGAGATATGTTGGCTAAACTTTCTCTCTTAGAATAGATATCCATAATGTTTCCGTAAGATCAAGTATGATTGGCTCAAGATTCCTAACTTCTATATTCTGGGTTATTCCCTATAAACTTGTTTATTCCGAATGAGCCTTATGTCGAAAGATAGATGTTCAAAGTATGGTTTGCGTATTAAAATGTTGTGGCTTTGAGTCGTGTTTTAAATGAGAACTAGTATACCAATTGGGTGAGAAAAACTCGATATGCTTAAGACTCATAATTGCTCATATGTGTACCTAAAGACTTGATTGGAAGTGTCTTGTTATTGATAATCTTTAAAGATGTTTGAAAATGAAATAAGCGGATTGAAGAAATAGAGTGTGGCCAACATGCCAAGAATTTAAGTTATGTTGTGGCTAGTAGTGCATATGATTTTAGAGGATGTGATAAAGAATATAAAATGAGCCTCGACTCCACCGTTTTAAAAGTGATTTGGAAAAAAATAGAATTTGCCTAAGAGCTTTTATACTCAATTCATGCCCATCAGTGGCTGCTTTAACTAATGTTTTGCTTTATAAATATATCAAGTGTGATTCGAGTTTTATATATTCATGTGTTGAAATTGTGCATTGTCATTTCTGGGGAAGAGTATTGCAAGAATAAATGGTGTATTGATTGTTTATGATTTTTCATGTGTGTTTATATTGTTGGTTGGTATCCCTCATTCTTTGGGAAGAAACCATTCGTGTTTGAAGTTCCCATTTCAAATGGATTTGAAGTATATGATTTCTGAAATATTCTATATATTGATATTTGATAGTGATCTTTGAAATTGAAAGTGGTGAAAGTGTGGAATATGAAATACGGCCATCGTGCCAAGAATAAAGAATCTTGTGAATGGCCTAATGAGCCAAGGAAATATTGTCGTTGTCAATGACTGAAAATACTAATGAGAATTTATACAATGTGAATGATGTTGAGGTGAGTACAATTGTATTTATGATATTTCTGTTTGCAAATCAAATCAAAAATGTTTTTGGGAGCATCATTAGCAAAATCGAGGAAGGGTGGGTCATAAGGCCCACACCTAAAACTACACGTGCCGGTGTAGGGGTGGATTATAATTTTTCCCCTTATTTGGGATGAAATTAGAACCTTTGAAAAATTGTGATATTATTTCCCTTAATTGGGATGAAACTGGAACCTTTGTGGATTGGAAAAGTCAACCCACACGGCATATGTGGGAAGGCGGCTTAGTTGATCGAGTGGAGATCAGACGCCATATTGCGCACATAGTGGTACTACTCTTGATAACAACTTTCTTTCGCATCACCTGTCAAACCACATTGTCCGTGAGAAGATGGCCTAGAAGATCGGGCGTGATCGGACTCCGTGCTAACAAATATGGTGGTATATCGGTGCTAATGATCTCCCAACCAAATATTATATATGAAGTTCGTATTTTGAAAATTATTATGTTTTAACTAGACATTTGGATATTGTTGATTGTGACTTGTTGTTTCTATGTGTTGCCTTTTCTTATATGGGCATTCTATTTTGAAAGAGGATTTTTAGCTATACATACTAGTGCTATTCGACAGTACTAACGTCCTTTTTTACTGGGGGCGCTGCATCTTTAATGGATGCAGGTGGTTCTTCAGCAGGCAACATTGATCAGTGATAATAGTACACTCTTTTCAGTTGATTTGGTGAGCTCCACTTCATTTTGGGGTCATGTATCTTTTGTTTCTCATGTACTATTTTTTGAAGTATAGCCGGGGCCTTATTGCCGGCATTTCCATATTACTCTTTTATTGTACTTAGAGGCTCCGTAGACAGGTTTATGGGTTATGGTTGACGTTGGGAATTGAACTAGAAATATTGGTACTTGGAAATCATGTTTTTCATTACTTCTATAAACTCGTAATGTTTTGGAAACTATGAATGAAGTTGCTAATGGGAATGAAAAGGAAGTTGTTAATAAAATCTTTTTAGTGATAGATTAATGGAGTACATCTCCTCTTTATTCATGGATGAGTTTGGGTAGAAGAAAATCTAACAGGCTTGCCCGGTCGAGATCTCTCGGTTGAGCACCGGTCGCGCTCCCCGAGTTTGGGGCGTGACAATCTTTAACTGATGATAGCTTGAACGTAAGTCAATCTTGGAAAAAACTCTGACACCCTGTAACTGATCAAATAAGTCATCAATACGAGGCAATGGATATTTGTTCTTCACTATGACTTTGTTCAACTGGCGGTAATCAATACACATCCGCATAGAACCATTATTCTTCTTCACAAATAAGACAGGAGCACCCCAAGGTTACACACTGGGCCGAATGAAGCCCTTCTCAAGCAACTCCCGTAACTGCTCCTTCAACTCCTTCAATTTAAGAGGAGCCATACGATATGGAGGAATAGAGATGGGCTGAGTGCCCGGCAACAAATCAATGCAAAAATCAATATCTCTGTCGGGGCGGCATGCCCAGAAAATCAGCTGGAAACACATCTGGAAAGTCCCTCACTACTAGAACTGACTCAACTATAAGAGTATCAATACTGACATCTCTCACATAAGCTAGATACGCGTCAAACCCTTTCTCAACCATTCGTTGAGCTTTAAGAAATGAAATACCTCTGCTGGGAGTATACTCTAAGGTACCTCTCCACTCTAATCGTTGTACACCTGGCATAGCCAGTGTCACAATCTTAGCATGACAATCAAGAATAGAATAATGGGGCGACAACCAGTCTATGTCCAAGATAACATCAAAGTCTACCATGCTGAGTAATAATAAATCAGCTCTGGTCCCAAAACCACTAAGAGCAATCAAACACGACTGATACACGCAGTCCACAACAAAAGAATCTCCAACAAGAGTAGACACATAAACAGGGAAACTCAAAGAATCTCGAGAGGAGCCATAGGAATATGTAGAGCTTGGGTCAAATAATACCGACGCATCTCTACGAAAGACCGGAACAATACCTGTAATGACAGAGTTAGAGGCAACTGCCTCTGTACGAGCCGGAAGATCATAATATTTGGCCTGGCCTCCCCCTCTAGGGTGACCTCGACCTCCCTAACCTCCACCTCGAGCTGGCTGAGTAGGTAGGGCGGTAGCTGGTGCTGGAATCATAGCCTAAGGACCCAATGGAGCACGTGGTGGCTGAGAAGTCTATAGAGGTGCACCCCTCCTAAATCTGGGGCAATCCCTCTCCATATGGCGAGTGTCGCCACACTCAAAACAAGCTCTCGGAGAGCGTGACTGGCTCGGGCCAGGTCTAATGGAGTGGCCACTAAAAGCACCCCGAGTAGGAGGCACACTAGATACTGACGGTGCATAATAAGGCTCTTGGGGTCTAGCAGGGGATGGAACACCACAGGCGGCTGGAAGAGCTGAATGAACGGGGCCACTCCCATAATCCCTACCATGTCGAACTGCAACTGGGGCACGAGTACCGCTGTAAGTGCCAGACTCTCGAGACCTCTTGGCCTCCCTCTACTCTCTATCCTGGGCAAGCATTCCCTCCAATCTCCTGGCAATACTCACAACCTGCTGATAAGAAATATCCATCTCCAACTCCCTGGCCAAACTAATCCGGATACTAGGGTGGAGTCCCTCAATAAACCGTCGAACCCTCTCTCAACCGTGGCAACCAAGGCCGGTGCATGCCGGGCCAAATCACTGAAGCGAACTGCATACTCTTACACAATCATATCACCCTGGTGCAGCTGCTCAAACTCCGCGCGCCATGAGTCCCTGAGGCTCTGAGGGACATACTCTCTCAAAAACATGTCTGAGAACTGAGTCCATGTAAGTGAAGCTGCCTCAGCCGGACTACTCAACTCATAAGCACGCCACCACTGATAGGCAGCTCCTCTAAGTTGTAAGGTGGTAAAAGAAACCCCACTCGTCTCCGCTACGCCCATAGTACGGAGAATACGATGACACTCCTCCAAACAACCCTAAGCTTCATTCGTAGCCAATCCGCTAAAGGTAGGTGGGTGGTACTTCTTGTACCTCTCAAGTCTGAGCTGCTCTGCCTCAGAAGTGACTGTCCTAGTCTCGTGCTGAACTGGAGCCACCGGCTGCATCGGTATAATCTCCGGAACCTGGTCGTACGGAACCCGCTACTCTGGAGTATCGACGACAAGAGTCTATGCTCCTCCCCCGGCCGGAGATGTGGCAGGCGCAAGTGGAATCAATCCAGCCTGAGCTAAAGTGCTGAACATGCTCAAACATCGGGCTAAGGTCTCCTGGAGAGCTGGTGCAGCAACAGGTGTCGCAAGTGTCTATCCTCCAGTTGAAGCTATTGGCGGCTCCTCTGTAGCAGCTCATGCGGTTGCTTTGGCTGCATCGAATGGACGTCCTCGGCCTCTACCCCGGCCCCGGCCTCTCGCAGCTCTAGCAGGGAGTGCGGGTGGCTGGTCATTAGATCCGCCTATACATGTCCTCACCATCTGTGAGAGAATAGAATACAGAAGTTTAGAATTTCGAAGTCAACAATTTCGCACGACAAGGAATCAAAAAAGTATAATTTTTCCTAACAGTTCCATAGCCTCCGAAGATAAGTGCAGACGTCTCCGTACCGATCTGCGAGACTCTAATAAATCGGCTTGTGAGTCACGACAACTATGAAACTAGAGCTCTGATACCAACTTGTCACGATCCAAACTCCCTCTGTATAATGTCGTGACGGCACCTAGTCTCTATGACTAGGTAACTCTAATAAATTGTGGAAATAACAATATGAAAGTAAAACTTGGCAACTAACAGCAGTGGATAACTAAATAACTAGTAGCAATGCCGCTCGGCATGTACAATAACCAATACTCCACAAATACATAGTCTTCCTAAAACTAGGAACATCATAATTCACAAGCTATAGAAGGAAACTAGTATTTCTATACACCAGAGTCTAACAAAAGAAGTGCGGAAGGTAAATGAAATAGGAGAGAATAGAGGGGGACTCCAAGGTTTGCGGACGCAGAAGATGTACCTTGAAGTCTCCGTACAACAGCAAACACTCTCAGCTAATAGCGGGGCTGATAAGAAGTACCTGGATCTGCACACAAAACATGTGCAGAAGAGTAGCATAAGTACACCACAACGGTACCCAGTAAGTGTCAAGCCTAACCTCGGTAGAGCAGTGACGAGGTCAGGTCAGGGCCCTACTAGGATATAATAACAAGACAAATGATATAACAAAATCGAGTAAAATGCAGAATTTAACAGCAAGAATTCACAGACAAACAACAACACAAGAACAATGTGATAACAACAGGGGCACTCCCGAGATACCGTCTCGTAGTCCCAAAAGTAAATGTGCAGGGAGATCTACCAAGGAACCACCTCGTAGTCTCAAAAGTAAATGTATAGGGAGAACTCCCAGGGTACCGCCTCGTAGTCTCAAAAGTAAATGTGCAGGGAGAACTCCCGAGGAACCACCTCGTAGTCTCAAAAGTAAATATGCAGAGAGAACTCCCGAGGAACCGCCTCGTAGACTGAAAAGTAAATATGCAGGGAGAACTCCTGAGGAACCGCCTCATAGTCTAAAAAGTAAATATGCAGGGAGAACTCCCGAGGAACCGCCTCATAGTCTCAAAAGTAAATGTACAAGGAGAACTCCCGAGGAACCGCCTCGTAGTCTTAAAAATAAATGTGCAGGGAGAACTCCCGAGGAACTGCCTCGTCATCTCAAAGTAAACACACAGCTCAAACCGATAAATACCATAGTTAACATCAAGATTCTACAGTTATACTGATAAAAACAAGGAAAAAGAGGAAATCAACTAGGCATGCTTCACGGAGTTCAAATAAGCAATTAAAGCACGCAGACATGCTATATTAGACTAAACAGGATAGCTACACATGTTGGAATAACTCAATTAAGAATGAAAACAGACTAATACTCATTTAAACAATATAACTCAAATTAAAGGGAAAACAGATTACTACTCAGTAAAATAAATCGAGTTTTACAACAAATAGCCTGTGTACGTACTCGTCACCTCACGCACACAGTGCTCACATATCACAATAGTACCAAATCCTAAGGGGATTTCCCCCACACAAGGTTAGGCAAGCCACTTACCTCGAACCAAGCTCAATCAATCAGTAAGAATGCCCTTTCCTCGATTATCCGACTCCGAATGGCCCAAATCTAGCCAAACATAATTGCTTATCATAAATACAATTATAGTAGACTCATCTAATTAATGAAATCAATACTTTAACAAAAATTCAGAAATTCGCCCTAAAAGGTCGACCTGGGCCCACGTCTCAGAATAGGGTAAAAGTCACAAAATATGAACTCTCATTCACTCACGAGTCTAACCATATCAAATTTTCTAAAATCCGACACCAAATGGTCCTACAAATCCTCAAATCAGACTCTCCAAATCCCTAATCTCACACTCCCAAATTTCACCTTAACTTTACACTAACTAGGTGGAAATATAAATGGGGAAGCAAGATTATTGATCAAAAATAAGCATAAGGGACTTACCTCAAGAAATCCCTCGTAAATGCTCTCAAGAAATTGCCAAACCCGAGATCAAAATGTTAAAAATGAGCAAAAATCGCGAACCCTTGCATTTAAGTGTTCCGCTTCTGCGATCCCTCACGCCCTGGCCCCTTCCGCTTCTGCGATCCATCTTCCGCATCTGCGGATGTGCAGATGCGGTTATACCTTCGCACTTGCGACCTATGGCCTCTTCCTTCCAAACCGCCCCTGCGTCCATTGACTCGCTTCTGCGGGCTCGCACCTGCGGTCAATGTTGCGCAGGTATGATTACACCAGGTGCAGCTGCTTCAGCTATTCTTCCAAAACCAAATTTGATTCGTTAACCATCCAAAATCAACCCGAGGCCCTCGGGACCTCAAGCAAACATACCAACAAGTCCTAAAATACTATACGAACTTAGTCGAGCCCTCAAATCACATCAGACAATGCTAAAAACACGAATCGCCCTCCAATTCAAACTTAATGAACTTAAAACTTCAAATTTTCTACAACCGATACTGAAACCTATCAAATCACGTCGGATTGACCTCAAATTTTGTACACAAGTCATATTCAACACTACAGAACTACTCTAACTTTCGAAATTGGAATCCAACCCCGATATCAAAAAGTCCACTACCGGTCAAAATCTCTAAAAATTCGACCTTCGCCAATTCAAGCCTAAATCAACTACATACCTCAAATTCACAGTCCGAACACGCTCCTAAGTCCAAAATCACCCAACGGAGCTAACGGAACCGACGAAACTCCATTCCGGAGTCATCTTCAGGGACTACGTGTCCCAAAACATAGTTCCAACTACGGTCAAAATCCTAAGACTTAAGCTTCCATTTTTAGGGACTACGTGTCCCAAAACACTCTGAAACCAAAAACAAGACTTCCCGGCAACTCACATAAGTAGAAAACGATATGGAGAAAGTAGAAAATAGGGGGTCGGGGCTATTACTCTCAAAACGACCGGCCGGAAAAAATCCGTATGATATTCTTGAAAAAGATTGTACCGAGCTCCCTTGGAATTTGCAAATTCATGCTGCCATTACATAATAACATCTTCGTATGAATTTGATCATAATCTTGTGTACGACTTTGGTTGAAGCTCCGTTTCTTGGAGATTTTGATGTAAGCATGTCACGACCCAATTTCATCATAGGCCGTGATGGCACCCAACACCGTTGTTAGGCAAGCCAACACTGATAAATCTAGTGGTTTCCATTTTTAATATGTTTTCAAGGTAATAATTTTCCACATTTATAAAAGATTTAGAAATTTACTGTTGTAAAGTAATTAAACAAAAGCAACTGAGTGCAAATCGAAGTCATAATAACAAATCCAAAAATCATAAGTCTACTAGTGTGTGCCAAGACCTGGTATCACAAGTATGTGGGCTACTAGCAGAATATACAAAATAATACTAGTCTACTCTCTCAAGGAAATAAACAGAAATATAAATCCAAAAGAGAGACTCTGGCTGCTGCTGAATGGCTCGGAAGGGCAGCTTACCAAGTAGTCTCGAGCTAGAAGTCAAACGTGCGCGCCAAACTGGTAACCAGATGCACCTGCCTCAGATCCTGCACATCAAGTGCAAAAGTGTAGAGTGAGTATGTAAATAACGTGTACCCAGTAAGTATCTAGCCTAACCTCGAAGAATTAGTGACGAGGGGTCGACTTCGACACTTACTAAGGCCAAAAACATAATAATGTATAAAGCAGGTAATATACAATAATAATAGAGCTCAAAACAAGAAGTAAGTAAGTAAATCCTTCTTTCAAGTAAAAATCAAACTATATCTCTCTTCTATTCCTTTCACCTTTCAAGTCCATGAAACATTATTAAATATAAGAAAGGATTTCGGTATTACTATGCATGAGTTATATCGAGGATGTACGGCCCGATCCAAATATATATAATAATATATTGTGCACTGCCGAGGGTCGAACGACCCGAACCATATAATATATCAATAAATCCTGTCGAGGCGAACGGCCCGCTCCCATGAAAGTAGTGGAAGTTTACCCCGCTCGCGGAATATATTTGCGAAGCGGTTGAACATATAATTTCCCAACTCATCATAGTATTTCTCAATTCTTTTCTAAAAATAAGGAATTCAACTTGGGGCTTTAAATATTCAGACCTTCAACTTCCACTTTAATCCAACAACTAGTAAGCATAAACAAGCAACGGTATCAACAAAGCATGGTATAAGCCTAAATCTACCCGGACATAAGCATTAATAGTAGCTACGCAAGGACTCTTATCACATCGTGTGTACGTAGCCCCCACAAATAAAAGTACATATTGATTAAGTTTACCTATAAGGTTAAATTCACTCTTACAAGGTTAGGAAAGAGACTTACCTCGTCTCAAACTTACTTCCCAATTCAAGAATGCGCTCAAGCCTCCAAATTTGATTCCAAACAACTCGGAACTAGCCAAACAGTATATAAATCGATCAATCTATGCTCAAAAGTTTATATCTCCACTATTAAAGTGATTACCCAACCCAAATTGTAAGATTCCTAAAATTCACCCCCGAGCCCACACGCCCGAATTCCGGAAATTTTTGAAGAAAGTTGTTACCCATAACCTTAAAAACATAAATATATGATTTTCACTAAGTTTCATAATCACTTCTGTGGTAAAATCTCATTTTTATTAAACCCTAGGTTTTTCATCTAAACTCGTGATTTCTACTAATTTTCATGTTGAAATCTACCCAAAATCTATGTATTAAACTCACATTAAGGTAGGAATTACTTACCCTCAATAGCTAGGTTGAAATCTCCCCTTTTAAAGCTCTAAAATCGCCCGAATATGTAAAGAATGGAGAAAAATGCCTACGTCTCGTATTAAATGAAGTGCGCTGCCCCAGCGATTTTTGCACCTACGGTGCATTGGCCACATCTGCGGTCCCGCACCTGCGGCAAGACCTTCGCAGGTGCGCCTTTTCCTCGTCTTGCTGGGCTCAACATCTGCGGACACAAGGAGCCGCATCTGCGAGCCCTTTCCGCTCCTGCGACAACAGTGCTCGCACATGCAGTCACGCAGGTGCGTAAATTCCTCCGCACCAGCGGTGCCTGGGCTTCCTTCGTATTTCCACTTCTGCGGCTCATGGCTCACACCTGCGAGCTCGCACCTGCGGCTGGCCAAGCGCAAGTGCGGTTATGACAGAACTGGAGCTTCAGCAGCTACTCCCAACTTCTAACTTAGTCTGAGCCTCGTCCGATTGACCCTCGGGGTCCCCTCTCCCCCTCCCCGGGGGTCCTGCCCGAACATACCTACAAGTTTTTAATCATAAAACGGACCCGCTCGAACTCCCGGAATGCCCGAAACAACATTAAAACTAAGAATCGCACCCCAAAACCCATTGAAACAAACTTAAGAACTTCAAGTTCTTCAATTTACTTCCAACGCGCCGAAACATACTAAAACTACGCGGAATGACACCAAATTTTACTTGTAAGTCTTAAATGACATTATGGAACTATTTCCAGTCTCGGAATTCCGTTTGGACCTCGATATCACCAAAATCTGCTCCAAACCAAATTTAAAGAACTTTTTAAAACCTTCAAGAACCAACTTTCACTATTACGCTCCGAAACCCGAACCCTTCCAAATCCCGAACTAACCATCCCCGCAAGTCATAAAATAATAAAAGCATGTACGGGAAGTCTTATTTAGGGGAACATATTTTTAGAAAGCAAAACGACCGGTCAGGTCATTAAAAAGCATCTCCATTTTCTGTGAATTAAAGAGATTATTAAGTGTTGGTGGTGTGGGCCCCACTTTGTAAGACTTGACCACCAAAATCCCCTCAAGTTTTGCCACCTAATTACATGAGTAAAGAGTCACTAATTGACTTAAGACTTTGCTGCCACGTTAAAGTTCCATAGGCTTATCCAAAGATTTTAACTAATTATCCACCAATTTATTAATCAATTTTTTAATCTTTCATTAACCAATAATTAATCAATTACCCACATAATTAAGAATTATCTCAAATCACTTATAATACTACTCACTTTTAACACACTTTATACATCTTGCTATCATGGTCATGTGATACCTTGTATGGCACTAGTGCATAAATACGGGGTATTGTAGCTTGGACCGTATTTTATCTCAAAATGTCAAACTTCGACGAAATTCATTTTCTTTGATTCGCTTACCCTCTCACCTTCACGAATTAACTTATCACTTGTTTGAAATAGCGTAATACTTAAATCTCAAAATAATCTCATTCCCGAGCTTACATCGATTAACTTACGACGAAACTTTAACGTACGAAAATGCGAGATGTAACATCTCATTTTCGAGCTTTCATCAATTTACTTATGGCATACTTTCACGTACGAAACCATGGGGTGTAACACGGTCATAGAACCCTGACGCATCTGCTCAAACTCTATACGTCATGCATCATTAAGACTCTGAGGAACATACTCCCTCAAGAACGTATCTGAAAATTGAGTCCAAGTGAGTAAAGCTGCCTCAGCCGGACTATCCAACTTGTATGCCAGCCACCACTGGTAGCCCGCTCCTCTAAGCTGGAATGCCATGAAATAAACCCCACCGGAATCCACAATACCCATTGTACGGAGGATACAGTGACATTCCTCAAGAAAACCCTAAGCATCCTCTGAAGCTAAACCGCTGAATGTCGGAGGGTGGTACTTTTTGTACCTCTCGAGTCTGAGCTGCTCCCCCTCTGAAACTGTTGCCCTAACCTCGGGCCGAACTGGGACAACTGGTTGCACTGGTATAAACTCTGGGGCATGGTCCATCTGGGCCCATGGATCTGGGGTATGGGCGGCAGGATTTTGTGCACCTCCCCCGGTCTGAGATGTGGCAGGAGCAAGTGGAATTAGCCCTGCCTGAGCAAGAGTGCCAAACATATCCAAAAACTGGGGAAGAGTCTCCTGATCAAAATTTCAAGTATGCGAAATTTCGGTCTTTTACTCTTTCCTCTAACAATTTCCAATATAATTCCAGTACTTTAATTAAATAAAGGATGCAATTGTTACCAGTAAATCATTCTTGGAGTCCTAAACTACCCGGACATAGCATAATTAGTAGCTACGCACCACTCTCGTTACCTCGTGCGTACGTAGCCCCCACAATTAGCAACAATTATTAATTTAAATTACCTATAGGGTAAATTCCCTCTTACAAGGTTAGACAAGAGACTTACCTCACTCTGAAACTCCATAGCCGTCTCCAACATCACTCAACACCTCAAACCGATGCCTGTCGATCCAAAACTATGCAAACAAGGTGCAAACCAATCAAAATGTGTTATAATACCCATAATTAATCAATTTAAACAATTTCCAACTCCGCACGAAAGGTCGATAATATCAACCCTCTGGCCCACGTGCCCGAATTCCAAAATATTTCGAAGATAAACTTTACCCATAATATCACGAACTCAATTATATCATTTATTCCAAATTCTATGTCCAATTTCATGGTCTAAATTCAAAAATAACAAATTTCTAGGTTTTTCTTCAAAATCCAAAATTCCTATCAATTTCCATGTTTAAATCCATATATAAACCATATATTTAACTTGCAATAGGTTGGAATCACTTACCTCATGTTACTTGATGAAAATCTCTCCTTGAAGTTCTCTAAAAATCGCTTAACCAAGTGGAAATGAGAGGAAATGGGCCAAAATCCCGAACTTAAGCAAACCTTCTGCCCAGCAATCACCGCACTTGTGGTCACTCGGCCACTTCTTCGGTTCTGCAGGTGCGGCAAAAATATCTCTTCTGCGGTCCTCCTTCAAGCCCCTCATTTCCCGCATCTGTGGCTCTTCGTGCGCAGGTGCGGTCCCGCTTCTGCGAAAATTGACCGCATTTGTGGTCCCAGCCTCCCCTAGCGAATTTCGCTTCTGCGGCCCCTCTTGGCCGCTTCTGCGGCTCTGCACCTACGGCCAAAACCTCGCAGGTGCGGTTACACCAGATACCAATTGCCTCAGCATTTTCCTTAGTCTAAAAATCGGTCCGTTAAGCATCTGAAACTTACCCAAGGCCCCCGGGGCCCCAACCAAACATACCAACAAGTCCTAAAATATCATACGAGCTTAGTCGAGCCTTTAAATCACACCAAACAATGCTAAAAACACAAATTACCCTCCAATTCAAACTTAATGAACTTTGAAACTTCAAACATCTACAATTGATGCCAAAACTTATCAAACCACGTCCGATTGACCTCAAATTTTGCACACAAGTCATAATTGACATTACAGACCTACTCCAACTTCCGGAATCGGAATCCGACCCCGATATCAAAAAGTCCACTCCCGGTCAAACCTCTCAAAATCATCCAAATTTCCAACTTTCACCAATTGACACTGATATGACCCACGGACCTCCAAATCAACGTCCGGACACGCTCCTAAGACCAAAATTACCATACGGAACTATTCCAGGATCAGAATCCCAGACGGACATTGATAACATAAAAATTCACTCCAACCCAAACTTAAGAAATTATTAAACCTTCAAAATGTCAACCTTCCATAATAGGGGTCGGAATACTCCCGGGCCATCCGATTCTCGACTCGAACATACGCCTAGGTCCAAAATCATCATACGAACCTATTGGAACCTTCAAATCTTGATTCCGAGGTCGTTTACTAAAAATCCAAACCTTAATCAATTCTTCCAACTTAAGCTTCTGAATTTAGAATTTTCTACCCGAATCAACTCTGAACATCCCGAAATTCCATTTCGACCACACGTACAAGTTATAATACCATAAGTGAAGCTACTCAAGGCCTCAAACCGCCAAACGACACGCTAGAGCTCAAAACGATCAGTCGGGTCGTTACAGATCGAGGCGAGGATCGAGGGCAGGATCAAAGGCAGGATCGAGGGCAGGATCGAAGCCAGGATCGAGTGCAGGATCGAGGGCAGGATCGAGGGCAGGATCAAAGGCATGATTGAGGAAAGGATCAAAGCCATGATCGAGGGCAGGATCGAAGCCATGATCGAGGGCAAAATCAAAGCCATGATTGAGGGCAGCGATCGAGGGCAGCGCCTGGACAGAAATGTTAAGTTATAAAAAGGGGACTTCATCCCATTTTCCATTTTTGTCAAATTGGATCTTAGGGAGAGGCGATATTTGAGGGATTTTCAAGGAAAAACATTGGGATAAATGATTCTAACTCGGATTTGGTCAATATACACGAATATATAATTGTTTTCATCATTTAATTAGTGTTTTGAGATGGAAATTTGGGGAAAATTGTAGAAATCTCATAAAACACATTTTTGAGATTTCGATGTCGATTCGGAGTCAGATTTGAGTAAAACTAGTATGGTTGGATTCGTAATTGAATGGGTTGTCAGATTTTATGAGTTTCACTGGATTCCGAGACATGTGCCCCAAGAGCGATTTTTGAGTTAAATTCCGGATTTTTGTTGGAAAAATTAGTATTTTCATATGGAATTAATTCCAATGATTTGTATTGACTGAATCGAATTAATTATGACTCTATACGAGACTTTCGGAGGCTAATTCACGAGGCAAAGGCATAGCAGAGTAAAGAATTACCTGATTTGAGGTAAGTATCTTGCTTAACCTTGAGCGGGGAAAATTACCCCTTAGGCATTGAGTCTTATATGAAAATTGTGTAATTGAAAATCATGTACGCGAGGTGATGAGTACGTACTTCGCTTATATGTGCAAATTACATTGGTTGAAATTCGTAGACGCCCTTAGGTATTAAATTGGAAAATTGTTGGAACATAGTAAATCCTTTTTTGTTGAATTTGTTTTTATATGATAATTTGGTGTGATTGCCACCTTGATTTTTATGTGAATCTCATGTTTCTGTTGAGTTGATATTTCTCGGAGATAATTTCATTATGGATTTTTTTTCATTTGCAAATAATTTATTAAATAATTTTAAAATGAGGCATTAATCTAATTGCCAAGAATTTGGATTAAAGAAGGCATTGTTCCTTGATTAATTTCTTTCCAATTCATGTTGTTGAAATTGGCATTGAGTTCTAAAGGCCGAAAATCATATTGAGGAAAAGTGTTAAATTGTAAAATATTATTTTGTTGAGTTGTTCACTCTCGGATATCATGTTAAGATTTGTTTTGCACCTTATGGTCGAGCCATGGGCTCCTTATTGTGGAAAATAATATATTGTTAATTTCTATGGCAAGATGTAATATTTAAGCACTTGATGTGCAATTTGTAATATGTTGCAATATTTGAGCAATTGAGGTGCAATTTGTGACATGTGGTGATATTTGAGCACTTGAGGTGCAATTTGTGATATGTTATAATATTTGAGCACTTGAGGTGTAATCTGTGATATGTGGTGATATTTGAGCAATTGGTGTGCAATTTGTAATATGTTGTAATATTTGAGCACTTGAGGTGCAATTTGTGATATGTGGTGATATTTGAGCACTTGAGGTGCAAGTTGTGTTATGATGTGATAATCAGGTACTTGAGGTATGAATTGTAATATATTGTAATATTGATACGCATGCGGTGGTATAAGGTTTGGGTATTGAAATGCATGCGGTGAGATAAGGAGGGCTTGATATGCGTGAATAGTAGGGGAACTACTAGAAGCCATGCGGTGTGATAAGGGTGGCTAAAATGCGGGATGTTATTTCAGGAAAAATGAGTTTAAAAACTAAATGTGAAGGCTCCCGCGATGATATAAGGAAATATTGTGAATTTATTTATAATTTGAGACTACGAGGCGGTACCTCGGGAGTGCCCTTTGTTGAAATTTCTCTATGGCTGCACTTGCCTTTGGTTATTTTGTTTTTCCGTAATATTTAAATTCTTGTGTTCTCCGTGATGTATTATTTGACTTAATAGTTAGTGTGTTGTATTTCTTATTGTATTGTGTTAGCTTTGGTTTTTTCGTACGAGACTCTGAGGATTGGTATTTCTAGTTTATACTTGTGTTCGATGATTGAGTTGTTTTAAAAAAAAAAAGAAATTACTCTTATGTTTTAATTCAATAAGTTTTATATCCAATCAGTAGCTTATCTGATGTTTTATTTTAATTGAAATGTCATTTTATTCACTCAAACAATTTCTAAAATAAACTCATTTCTTTGTTGATTTCTTACTTGATTTAAAGATTTTAACCTTACTTTATTGATATTTTGGGCACGTGAGTTGTCCATGCAGTTGTGATATAAACATGGGCAAGAGGTGCCGTGGAATATGAACGTGGGTTGAAACCCATATCTTATGACTATGAGATGAGGTATCACATAGTGATTTTATTGTGGAAAAATTTGTATTTGAAAGGCTTGTTTAATTGTCTGTAGGACAATAATTATGGTATTCTTATTGCCTTGCTGTTGATACCACTGGTCGATTCTTGTTTCCATTACTGCTATTTGCTTTCCATTATTATCGTATACTGCTATATTGCACAGGTTATTTGACTAGTGAATGTCTTGACTGTACCTCGTCACTACTCCACCGAGGTTAGTCTTGATACATACTAGGTACCGCCTGTGGTGTACTCATACTATACTTCTGCACATTTTTGTGCAGAGCCAGATATTGGAGATATCGGATTCGGATAGAGATCAGAGTGTGATCGCAATGATTCAAGGTAGGGGTGCTTGGTCGTCGCAATCCCTTGGAGTCTTTCCATTTTCATTGTACTGTCCACTCTTATTCGCACAGTATTGTATATTCGATCGTTGGGATCACTACGTGTACTCAGTTAGAGTTAGTGACTCTGTATTACCAGTCTAGGGAGGTTTTTATATTTATTTCCGATGTTAGTGCTGACACTAGTATTTAATTATATGTTTTCAAAAAAAAAACTTGAATTATAATCGTAATCGGCTTACCTAGTCTTAGAGACTAAGTGCCATCACGACGCCTGTGGTAGAATTTTGGGTCGTGACATGTTCCTTATTCATTTGAGTAATAATTATGGTGTTCTTGTTGCCTTGCTATTTACATCTGTAGTTGATTATTGTTGCTATCACTGCTATTTATTTTATATTATTTTAGTATACTATATTGCACGGGTTATTAGACTAGTGAGTGTCTTAACTGTACCTTGCCACTACTCCACCGAGGTTAGTCTTGATACTTACTGGGTACCGACTGTGGTGAACTCATACTACACTTCTACATATTTTTGTGTAGAGCCAAGTATTGAAGATATCAGAATCGGACAAAGTTAGAGTGTGATCGCAAGGACTTAAGATAGAGCTGCTTGGTCATCGCAGTCCCTTGGAGTCTTTCCATTTTTATTATACTGTTAATTTCTTATTCGAACAATATTGTATATTCGGTACTCGAGATCATTCCATGTATTTAGTTAGAGTTCGTGACTCAGTATTACCAGTCTTGGAAGGTTGTTTGAATATTTTCGTTTTTGGTTTTGACACTTGTATTAAATTATATGTTTCAAAAACAAATGGCTTGAACTGTTATTATACTCGGCTTACCTAGTCTTAGAGATTATGTGTCATCATGATGCCTGTAGTGGAATTTTGGGTCGTGACACATATAAAAAAAATTAACGTCTTATTGTTCTATTTTTAAAATTCAAAGGAAAATAATGACGTGCAATAAAAAACATCAGGCATTCCATAATAATTACTTTTTATGAGACAAGGACATTGTTTACTTGAACGGATATAACAGATAAAATTCTGGCTAGGTGCAAGGACGCCAATTACCAATGTTTATTGTTAAATAACAAAAAGTTTAAATCATTTAATAATTATAATATAATCAACTAAAAGAGCTAATTGAATTCATCTTCTTTTGTTACAAAATATGAGAAACATATGAGTTAGAATATTTAACCAATTATTTTTACAATCGTATATGAGATATTGTATACAAAAATCGCAACCGACAACCTTTTAGCAATTGTCTATTACTTTTACATAACTTCAAGAATGGCTTAAAAGTTAGAAAGTTTACATCAAATCACAAACAAATGCATCCCATAGACATCAATACTATCAAGAATTTATGATAAAGAATGTGAAATAGTGGCTTCTTTTATAGAAGTGTTCAACTCCTTATTTTAAATAATTTTGTGTCACGACCCAAAATCTCACATGTCATGATGGCGCCTATCTCAATATTAGGCAAGCCGACAACCTCAATAAAATATAATATCTTTTAAGTTTGAAAACATAATATTTGATTTCAATAGAAAACCTAACAAATACGGATATAAAATACTCTCAAAACGCGGTGTCACTAAGTACATGAGCATCTAAATGATAACAAAGTCTGACTGATAAGAACACTGTCTGAAAATATAGAACAATACAATAACTAAAAGGAAGAGAGTCAAGGTCAGTGGATGCCAGGCAGCTACCTTGATAGTCTCCAACAGATAACACTCTGAGATCTAACAGTCTCCGTGTTCGGAAGCATCTGGATCTACACATGAGGAATATGATATCTCAGTGGGAAAACCTTATCTTCTCACGATCACAAATTACTCGGTCACTCAGTACTGTACATGGCCCATCCAGCCCAGGGAAGTTCTATCCCGTATATATATACATCAACTGACAGTCAGTGACTCAGTACCATATAAGGCCAAATCCAGCCCATGGGTAAATTTATCCCCAAATTATAATGATTCGGACAAAATCCATGTCCAGGAAAATTCATCACAAGTACAAATAAGTAAGGCAAGTCCATGCCCTAGGAAGTCCATCCCGAATATAAATCATCTACGCTCACTGTGGGGGGTGCAGACTCCGGAGGGGCTCCTTCAGCCGAAGTGTGATATAAGCCTACATGGCCTGCTAGGCTTACCTAGTCTTAGAGACTAGGCGCCATCACGACATCCTACAGAGGGAATACGGAGGTGTTATGAGTCACAAGCAGGTTTAGTAGAGTCTTGCAGATCGGTACAGAGACGTCTATTATCTTCGGGAGGCTATGGAACTGTTAGGAAATATTCACTTCTTTGATTCCTTTTCATGCGCATTTATTAACTTCGAAATTCTAAACCATTATCTTCCTATTCTCTCACAGATGGTGAGGACACGCACAACTAGATTCGATGATCAGACACCCGCGCCCCCTGTTGGAGCCGCAAGAGGCCGGGGCAGAGGCCAAGGAAGACCACGTGATGTAGCCAGAGCACCTGCACGAGCTGCTGTAGAGGAGCCACCAGTAGCTCCAGTTGGAGAGCAGGCACTTGAGACGCCTGTTACTGAATATAAACTGAAATTTAATCCTTAACATTTGAACAAAAAAGAACTGTAAATTTAACAAATTCAACTCCCAAAACCTGGTAGGAATAAGTCACAAGCTTCTAAGAATTTAACCTCAATGTCTCTATATATCATAGTCTAACGGAAATAAGGAAGCAACATAATAAGAATAGAAGGGGACTCCGGAGTCTGCGAACGCTGGCAGATATACCTCGAAATCTTCGTACACAGGTAGCTCACTGATATCTGGGCTGGTAGGGAGTACCTGGATCTGCACAAAAAGATATGCATAAGCGTAGTATGAGTACACCACAACGGTACCTAGTAAGTGTCAAGCCTAACCTCGGTAGAGTAGTGACGAGGTCAGATCAGGCCCTACTGGAATAATAAAAGACGGTGTGGAAAGTTTAACAATATAATAATAAAACTGACAATGAGAATAAATCAAGTAAGTAGTATGTCACAATTTAACTACACAGAATAAGGGCAGACAATACCTCGCGGAAGGAAAAATAGAAATTTACAACTTTAAAGAAATTACCAAAATAGCCAAAGGCAAATGCAGCCATAAAGAAATATTAACAAAGGCACTCCCGAGGTACCGGCTCGTAGTCCCAAATCATAAATAAATTTATAATATATTATTTTCTTAGATCACCGCGGGAGCCTTCACATTTAATTTTAAAGAAAATATTTTTTACGTAAAAGCATCCCGCGTTTTAGCCACCCTTATCACACCGCATGACTTCTAGTAGTTCCCCTATTAGCCACGCATATCAAACCACCCTTATATCACCGCATGCATTTCAACACCCATTCCTTATACCACCGCATGCGTATCAATATCACAATATATCATAATTTGCACCTCATGTGCCCAAATATTTCAACTTGCCAAAACAAATCAACAACAACAATATTTTTCACAATAAGGAGCTCACGGCTCATGACAAAATAAATTAACAACAATAATATTTTCCACAATAAAGAGCTCACGGCTCATGCCAAAATAAATCAATAACAATATTTTTCATAATAAGGAGCTCACAGCTCAATCACAATGAGTACAAAAATCTCACAAAATATTCAGCAAAAATAATATTTCACAAATGTAACACATTGTCTAAATATCAATTTTTTTAAAAATGTAAAATACGTCAAATAATGCACAGAACAAAAGAAACAGAGTTTCAACTAAACAGTTAAAACACTTAGCATGAATAGGTCAGGCAAATTTAAAATACGAAAATATATTAATAATGATGAATATAATAGAATAAAATAATTTAATTAATATGCAACAGTGCTCTACACAATTTAAAGACATAATCTTCCACATTTAGCCCATGTACACGACTTTCAACACATCAATATTTTCATATCAATATCAATCCTAAGGGGAATTTTTCCCACAAAAGTAGACAAGCCACTTCATCAAACCACGCTCAATCAGTCAAGTAGTATGCCTTTTCCTCGATTTTACGACTCCGATCAGCTCGAATCTAATCATAATTAATTTGATTCAATCAATATAAATTATAGGAATAAATTTCATAAGAAAATAAAACAATTCTAACAAAATCCGAAATTTAACCCAAAAATCGTCTGTGGGGCCCATGTATCGGAATCCAACAAAACTCATAAAATCCGATAGCTCATTCAATTACGAGTCCAACCATACTAGTTTCACTCAAATTTGACTCCGAATCGACATCGAAATCTCAAAAATTCGTTTTATGAGATTTCTACAATTTTTCCCAAATTTCCATCTCAAAACACTAATTAAATGATGAAAACAATGATATATTCGTGTATATTAACCAAATTCGAGTTAGAATCACTTAACCCGATGTTTTTCCTTCAAATCTCTCAAACATCGCCTCTCCCCAAGCTCCAATTTGTCAAAATGGAAAATGGAACGAAGTCCCCTTTTTATAACTTAAAGTTTTTGTCCAGGCCTACCCCCGGTTGCTGCCCCAATTGCTGCCCTCGATCCTGCCTTCGGTCGCTGCCCTCGATCCTGCCTTCGATCCTGCCCTCGATCCTATCATCGATCTTGCCCTCGATCCTGGCTTCGATCCTGTCCTTGATCCTGGCTTCGATCCTGGCCTCGATTCTGCCCTCGATTCTGACAGATGAGGAAACCAGATACAGGCATCAGAAAAATTTCAGCAGCTGTTTAAGTCTAAATTTTGATCCGTTAACCATCCGAAACTCACCCGAGGCCCTCAAGACCTCAACCAAATACACCAACAAGTCCTAAAACATCATACGAATTTAGTCGAAACCTCAAATCATATCAAACAACGCTAAAATCATGAATCATACCCCAATTCAAGCTTAATAAAACTTAAAATTTTCAACTTTCATATTTGATGCTAAAACCAATCAAATCAATTCCGATTGACCTCAAATTTTGCACACTAGTCATAAATGACATAACGGAGCTATAAAAATTTTCAGAACTGAATTCTGACCCCGATATCAAAAAGTCAACTCTCCGGTCAAACTTCCCAAAAATTCAACTTTCGCCATTTCAAGCCAAATTCCATTACGGACTTCCAAATAATTTTCCGGACACGTTTCTAAGTTCAAAATCACCATACTGAGCTATTAGAATCATTAAAACTCTATTCTGGGGCCATTTATACATAAGTCAATATCTGGTCAACCTTTCAACTTAAACTTTAAATCTTGAAACTAAGTGTTCCAATTCATTCCAAAACCTCACCGGACGCGAACTAATCACCCCGACAAGTCACATAACAACTGTAACGCATAAATTGAGCAGTAAATGGGGGAAAGAGGTTGTAATACTCAAAATAACCGTCCAGTTCGTTACAATATGATATTTTCTATACTATATTCGACTAGCTAGCCTAAGTTTATATGCCGGTTTTGCGCTCGTCAATTTTGGCGTCATTGCCTGGGATTGGCAATCAATAGTGTTAGAAATAGTTTATAGTGCTAATTCAGGAAATTTTCTTTTTATTTTCTATTTTTACGTTTGGTGTTCTTTGATTGTGCGCAGGCTACAGGTTATATTGGTGCATGACTCGATCCTCTGTAGCTGAGAAGTGACTGCCACAGCTGATGAAGGAAATAAATTTCCCCGAGAATGCAGAGAAGGTTGGGAAATCCTCAACCAAAGAATTTATGGAGGGAGATGAGGTTAATGCTGATTTGGCTACAAGAGAGGCAGCCCAGCAAAGAGAAAAGCAGCATGAGATGCTGATGAGACAGCTCTTTGAAATGCACACCTTGTCTTCGAGGAGGAGAAGCATCGGAGAATTTCTTAGAATTGACCTGAGGGTGCAGACCAATTAGGAAATATAGCTTCCGGTGTTGGGAGACCACTTGGTGATTATGTTAGACCGGTTTACAACCAAGGCTTATCGAGTGTGAGACCACCTCCAGTTCCAACTAACAATTTTTAGTTGAAGTAAGGATTACTCCAAACTCTTCAAAACAGCTGTGTCTTCAGAGGAAAGATGAACGAAGATCCAAATAATCATCTGATGGACTTCGAGGAGATTATGAACATCTTTAAATATAATGGTGTGTCACAAGATGCAGTTTACTTAAGGGCATTTCCCTTCACTCTCAAAGATGATGCAAAGCACTGGCTTCGAAGCTTGCCTAATGGATCGATCATGGGATGAGATGACCAGAATATTTCTTGACAAATATTTCTCATCAGCTAAGACGGGCAAGTTTAGAAGGAAAATCCACAACTTTTGTCAGAACGAGACTGCAACTGTGTTTGAAGCTTGGGAGAGGTTTAAAGAGATAGTGCGAAAGTGTCAGCATAGTGGAATTGAATTCTAGATGAGTTATTGGAGGATGAAACTCAGTGGCCCTCTAAAATTGCTGAAAGAAGAAGAACAACAACTGGTGTTCACCAAGTTGATGCTAACACATCTGTGCAGGTACAACTTGATTCCATGGAAAAGGAAATAAGGAAGGTAACCTTATCTTTAATACACAGTGAGCCCCATACAGCATGTGACATATGTGGAAGAGGACATCCTACTCATGAGTGCCAAGACTCGATCGAGGAAATTAATGATGTTGGTAATTAGAACTTCAATGCAATGGGACAGAAGCACCTCGGTTTCTCATGAAGTTCACCTGGGGGTACAACAAATGCATGGCAACAAAACAATCCCAGATTTCAAGGAAAAGGTGTTCCTGGTTATATGAATCATTCGAGGTCACAGTTCCAGCCTTAACATGCCACTCAGTCTGGGCTAGAAGATTTAATGAAGTCCTTTATCGTCAAGACAGATGAGAGGTTAGATGCCCATGGGTAAGCTATCAAAGAACTTGGCAATGGTTTGCGGAACTTGGAGAATCAAGTGGGACAAATTGAAACTGTATTGCCTGAATGAATCCCAGGTACTCTATCAGCTGACATTGAGAAAAACCCCAAAGAAACGGTAAATACTGTGATTTTGAGAAGCGAGCAAATGCTGAAGGAACCCACTCAGGTCCAAAAAGAGATTGTACCTGAAAAATAAAATAGAGAGAAGCTGGAAAAGGAAGTCGATAAGAAGAAGAAAGGCAAGAAAGGAGCTGAGAAAAAGAAGAAGGAAGAAACTTCAAGAAGGGAGGAATCTAATGAGAGCGAGCATATGCCTGCTCTACCCATTCCCCAAAAATTATATAGAGAAAATCTGGACAAGCAGTTTGAGAGATTCTTAGATATACTTAGACAGGTTAGTGTAAACTTGCCATTCACAGAAATTCTCTCACAAATGCCAGCTTATGCCAAATTTTTGAAGGAGATCCTTACAAAGAAAAGTAAGATCTAGGAGACATTAGTAGTCAAGCTCACAAAGCATTGCAGCGCAATCTTGCAAAACAAACTCCCATAAAAATGTGGAGATCCAGGGAGGTTTACAATACCTTGATCGTTGGTCACTCTTAATTTTGATAAATCTTTATGTGATTCTGGTGCCTCTAATAATTTAATTCCTTTGTCTATTTACAGGAAGCTGAAGCATAAGATTGGAGAGATAAGGTCCGTACCAATTTCCTTGCAGCTGGGTGACCAAACTACTTTGATACATGAGGGGATAGTTGAAGACGTCTTATATAGCATAGATAAGTTTGTATTTCCAGTAGATTTCATTGTGGTGAAGATGGAGGAGAACAAAGAGTTTTCCCTTATCTTAGGAAGACCATTCTTAGCGATGGGCAGAGCAATATTAGACATACATTATAGAAAGCTCATGCTTAGAGTGGGTGAGGAGACGGTGACTTTTGAGTTGAATGTGGAGATGGGGGTGAGAAAGGAGAAGCCAACTGCAAGTGTAGAGTGGAAAGTGAAAAGTTTGAAAGAGACGGTTGAGATGAGTGAAAAATACAAGTGTGGAGTGTACCCTAAGAAGGCTGAGAAGAAGTTGTCTACGTGAATGTGTGCGCTAGTTCGGGTTAGAAGATTGGAGCCCAACTTTGATTCAGACCCCGACTAGAGATTCAGGAAAGTTTCTACCTTATACTTTTTAATTGTGTATCATGGGGACATGCCACAACTTAAAGTGTGGGGTGGAGGATATTTGTATGTATGTATGTATATTAGTCTTAGTTTTTATTTGTTAGTTTTAGTAGTTTGATAGAAGAAAAAAAATTGAAAAAGCATTAAAATTTTAAAATTTTTTATTTTTCCCGACGATGGATATCATATCGACAGGCTTCTTGAGGGTTAAAGTCGAAAGAAAAAAAAGACAAAAATATTTTATGTTGCTAGGTAGTGTATTAATTCCCCCTTGGTTTTACTTTGTGTCGCGATTCTTTTTCAAGAGTTTTGTTTGAACCGGGTGTAGTTACTTTTTATTTTTGTTAGAAGTAGGAAACCTTATGCTATGATTTGAATTGGCAGCAATATCTATTGACTCTATCATGCCTTGAGAATAGTGAGTGTTTTATTTGTGACACTTAGGCTCAGTTTTTTACTCTTGTATGAGGACCTTAAATTGTATGATCTCAACTTTGCTTAACTACTTTGACTAGAGTATCTTGATAATCCAATCTTGAGTGAGTTATGTGACATGTGTGTGTGAGACTTTTGTGTTATTCTGTGCTTTATATTTGATGTCTAGAACTTGCCCCGTGTGTTTGCAAATCGACATAGTAGTTTTGTTCAGTCTTAGAAGTGATATATGCATTTCGTTTTTAAGCTAGTTATATGCTTTTACCTACTTAATTATTATGTATCTTAGTTAACGCATTTAAGACTATAATCCTTTTTTTTTTGGCAACTACATTACGAGCCTTACCCATTTATTTGAATTGACCATCTGTTTGAACCATTTACCTCTAGTGAGCACTTGAAATTGTTATGAACGTTGCAAAAGTTGAAGTGTGGGGTGATTGGGTTGGTTTTTGAGTGGAAATAATGAAATAAGGAGAAATATGCACAATATTGAAAAAGTAAGAGCCATTTAAATTGAGAAAGAAAAAATATAGTTGTATTGTTAGGAAAATTATTCATTGATAAGTGGTAAATCTTGATGTAATTGTGCTTAAAGAAGTGGGGAGTTAATGTATATTGATGTGAAGGTGGAGTCTTGGTTTGACATAAGTGTGGGGTTTTGAAAAACAAAAAGGAATGTATGTATTAAAGTGCTTAGGGAGGTGTAGTCACTCTTATATCTAAATGTATCCTACCGGTCCCGCAGCCTACATTATAACCAAATGAAGTCATATTTGATCCTTGACTGAATGAAATCGATTAGTAGAGTAGTACACTAGGGGCAAGTCTATGATTCATCTTTTGTAGTATATGAATGTTAGTTCTGAGAGTGAGTGAATTCTGTCTATCTTGAGTTCCTACTTGTTCTTAATTTATACTGTGTGTGGAACTACTCTCTTTTGTTGTGGGGGTACTTGATTCATGAAGGAAAGGTAATGCTTGACCTCTATTTTGGAGTAAGTGAGTGGGTTATAAATAATGCATGGTGCTTGTGAGTCAAATCTTGAGGCTAGGATGTTACACTATTGTGCTTACTCCATTTTAAATATTCTTGGTATGATGAGTTATGAGAGTTGTATAAAATGGTCGTGTCATATTGAAGTGTAGTTTGATTGCTCAAGTACGAGCAATGATTTAAGAGTGGGGTATCGATGGTAGGCTATAATTGTGTGTTTTCGTTGCTTGTCGCACTCTAATTTACTGCACTTTAATTGAGTTTGAGCTTTAATCACTAGTGGTTTACACTAATTATATGCTTTATGCATTGTAGGAGTGATTCCGAGTTTTGTAGAGGTTATGGAATGAATTCACACTATTTTGGAGCTTTGAAGTCTGAGTAAAAGCCCAAGGATTAAGTTAGGATCGAGTTCAGGGATCAACGGACACTAGTGCATTCAAAGAAAGAAACGAAAAATTGGACAGCACGTCACACAGGTGTGCGAACCACGCAAAATGCGCAGCCAAATGCGTGAGCAGGTCTCCAGGTGCGCGGCCGCGCACGTCCTGTTTTGGAAAGAGTCCTATTTCGTGAAGGAGAAGGTGTATTTGTTTGGGTACGACCCTACTTGGTATATATACAAGAAAAAATGATATTTTGAGGACTTTTGACATACTTTAGACCTAAGGAAGCTAAGGAGAAGAGGGAAAAGCAAGAGCACAAGGATTTCATCCTTCAATCCTCACTCAAGACAAGGGTTAGGATTGTTTATGTTTTCCTTTAACTTAAACTAAATTGTGATGAATTTCTCCATATCTATGGAGTAATTCTTCTTTAGGGATTTGTCACGACCAAAAAATCTATCAAAGGTCGTGATGGCATCGGACACCACTGTCAGGCAAGCCAACAATACATACTTAGGTTAATTACCCATTTTAGTATTTTTGAAATCAAAATTTCTTCAATGAAATAATAAAGATAGAACTCATAGAGTAAATGATAAATATTTTTAGCAACTAAATTTCACAACAATTCCCAAAACTCGGTGTCACAAGTGCATGAGCATTTACTAGGGAATTAAAAATAAAATACAGTATTTGTCCAGAATACAAATTAGACAGGAAAAATATAATAATTCTGAAGGACACTCTGTTGGCTGCGGATCGCAAAATAGAATGCAGCTCACCTAAGTCCCCCGCATTTTAACCACACCTCTGCGCCCACAAGGCCGTTAGACATATCTGTGCCTGCACAATAAAAATGTGCAGCAAGTGCAACATGAGTACATAAACAACGTGTACCCAGTAAGTATCAAGCCTAATCTCGAAGAGGTAGAGATGAGATGGTCGACTTTGACACTCACTATGGGTCAATAATATTAAATAACATGAAAATAGAAATATTTAAATTAACATGATTCACAGAATTAACAATAATTCTATTTAACCAACAGAAATAATTAAATTTCTTCAAATGCAGCAATTCTCAATAATTTCCAATTTATCAAATTAACTTCACAAACTAAATTAAAATATCAAGGTATCGTGTAATTATTAATAGGCACGATTTTCGCCTTGGTCGTACGGCCCGATCCAGAGTGTCGTGTACACTGCCGAGGGACCTGCGGCACGATCCATAGATGAATCTATCCTGCCGAGGCATTCTGCCCGCTCCACAAGAAAGGAGGACATTTTCTTATGTACCTCTGGAAGGACTGTATATTTATATAAGATCAATTCGAGAGGATGAACATTTTCTTTTAACAATTAATTAATTTAAATAGAAAATTAAGCATATGAGATTTTCATCTTTTAATATCTTTCCCTAACAATTCACAATACATATATATCAAATAATTAAATTAAATAAAATATACAATTTACATAAGTAATTCATGCTATGAGTCCTAAACTACCCGAGCTTTAGCATTAATAGTAGCTACGCATGGACTCTCGTCACCTCGTGTGTTCGTAGCCCCCACAATTAGCAACAATTATTAATTCAATTCCTTATGATGTAATTTTCCCCTCACGAGGTTAGACAAGAGACTTACCTTATCTCAAAGCCCACTTCTGATCACGATGTCTAGTAAAAATCCCAATTCGGTGCCAAAAATTCGAAACTATCCAAATGTTATACAAAATAATTAGTACATGTTCAATAATTCAAATTGAGGCCATTAATTCAATTACCCAACCCAAAATGGTAATATTCCTAAAACTCACCCCGGGGCCCACGTGCCCGGATTTCGAAAACTTCCAGAGGGAATCGTTACCCATAATCTCAAGAACTCAAATATATAATTTTCATCCAATTTCATAACCATTTTCATGGTAAAAATTCAAAAATACCAATTTCTAGGTTTTTCTTCAAACCCCAAATTTCTATAAATTTTCCTGTCTAAATCCATGTATAAACCTTGTATTTAACTCACCAGTAGTAGGAATCATTTACCTCATGCTTGATGATGAAATCCCCTCTTCAAAAGCTCCAAACATAGCCCAAGCCGTGTGAAAAATGGGTGAAATGCACTCAAACCCCGCTTTTAAAACATTCTTCCCAGTCCAGGTCCACCCTCCTTCGCGATCGAGGGAGTGCCTTCGCGATCGCGAAGGCTAAGCACACTGCCTCCGCATTTCTCTTACGCGAACACGTATTTCCTCACGTGAACGTGAAGCACACCGGGCCAGACCTTCGCGAACGCAATCCTTTTTACGCGAACGCGAAGCACAACCTTCCATGCCTCAGACCAATGCCTTTCGCGATCGCGTACTTGCCTCTGCGATTGCGAAGAACAACTTCGCCAGCTCCCAGTCAGCACTATGCGATCGCGTGCCCATCTACGCGATTGCGATGAACAACCCAAATACCAGAAACCAACAATCATAAACAAGGGGAATATGGTCAGAAACCATCCCGAAACACACCCGGTGCCCCCGGGGCCACGTCCAATCATACCAACCAGTCCCATAATATAACACAAACTTGCTCGAGACCTCAAATCACATCAAACAACATCGAAATCATGAATCACACCCCAATTCAAACTTAATGAACTTTGAAACTTCAAACTTCTAAAATCGATGTTGAAATCTATCAATTCACATCTGATTGTCCTCAAATTTTGCACACAAGTCATAATTGACATTACAGACCTACTCCTACTTCCGGAATCGGAATCCTGCCCCGATATCAAAAAGTTCACTCCCCGGTCAAACTTCCAAACTGAAATTCCTATTTTAGCCATTTCAAGCCTAATTTAACTATGAACTTTCAAATAAAATTCTGAACACGCTCCTACGACCAGAATCACAATACGGAGCTATTCACAGGCTCAGAATTTCAAACGGACCTCGATTACTCCAAATCCTACTCCAAACCAAATTTAAAGAATATTAAACCTTCAAATAGTTGATTTTTACTATTAATCGCCAAAATGCTCCCTGGTTGTCAAAAACCCGATTCGAACATACGCCCAAGTCCAAAATCATCATACGAACCTATTGGAATCGTCAAATCCCGATTCCAGGGTCGTTTTCTCAAAATGTTGACCGAAATCAAACTTGCCCTTTTAAAGCCAAACTAAGGAACCAATTGTTCTGATTTCAACCCGATCACTTCCAAATTCCGAACCAACCATCCCCGCAAGTCATAAATTAGTAAAAGCACATACGAGGAGTTTTATTTAGGGGAAGGAGGTTCTAACAATCAAAATGACCGATTGGGTCGTTACATTATCTCCCACTTAAATATATGTTCGTCCTCGAACGTGCTAAAGATTGTTCCGGAGTTGTCCAAAATCACTGTTTAACACTTCGAGCACCTACTCGTGCTACCACACCCAGTTGAGCACGTTAGCTCGAGCCAGTCTGAAGATTCTCCCCTTTATTTAGGCAATTAAGCCTTTGAGCCCAATTCTAACATCCAGAATTTCCCACCATGCTTGTTTCCAACCAACGAACAGTGTATCAATCACTACACGACGCCCCAATACAGGATTGCATACCTTTGTTGAATTTAGACCATGCACCGCTCCATTCACATGACCATAATAATATCACCCGATAACCATAGCTGAAATTCCACGAATCTGATGTTCACAACACATCTCATGATAGATATAAGTCCTGTTCCAACTCTTGAAATGCTTCCACGATGGAAGAAATGTGTAGAAATCCATAACCAACTGTCGAGTCAACAAATTATTGAGTTTCTCCTTCTAACAAGAATCATTGCCTCATTATAAACTAAATAACGATATTTACTCTTTAATATGTTTCATATAAATCTGCTCGCACTGATCCCAGGTCCAATAATCTCGTCTCCCCCAGCATAAGCTACTCAGGCAATAAGGCACCTCAGATACTGCTAAAAATCTCATATGATCCCACAATGTGCCCAATAACTACAAACTCGAATGTGATACATAAAGAAAACAAACTCCGAAAAGAGCTACTCAAAACGCGTAACTAATTTAAAAATTGAAAAGATGTCATGAATCTTTCTCAGAAAATGCGAACAAAATACACAAGAATAGATATAGGGAAATGTGCCCAACATCACGCTATTTCAGCGTGCAACCCAAATCACATATAATACCCGTGGCGGCGTGCCACCCGATCCAACCATGTTACCCGTGGTGGCATGCCACCTGATCCACACGCAATAATCTAAGAAAAACACACCTCGAACCATAGCGCTTATACTCATGAATGCCTTATTAGCAACCATAAGAATGCCAAGTGCATAATGCAAATCCTGGGGAGACGGGTAGCGTCATACGCCATGAAACCCAAGCATAACCAAGGTGCGATATATGATCTGTATCTCGAGAGCCATCCTGCTCACCTAACACCACCGTTGTGCAGGACCTCAACACATTGTACAAATAATCAAGCCATCTCACAGTCCACGTGGCACAATAAAGTATCACATGAAATAGCTGGCGACGAAATTAACATCACACGCCCGAATATTCTTCTGTGAGGAATGTTATGCTGAATGAACACACCCAGGATGGTGTAGAGTACACATCCATATTTGGGCCCATCAACGGACCTCAAACCGATTCTGATCATATCATGCTTGGGTGAATAATCTCTCAAGGATCCACAATGACCCTTTTTCCATGACACGCAAGAACAACTATCAAATTCGAAATAAACTTTCACAATTCTTAACCAACTAAATAGAGCACCCTTCAGGCATAATTTCTCACATTAGCGATAGTACCAAAATCTCCATATTTGGTTGTTAAATATTTAATCAATCAAGTGACTACTTGTCACACTTATATAATCTTCCCGTGGAATATGCTCCCACGACCTTCCGCAATAGATAACAAGTCTGCACATCCATACCACCGGCCATACTAATGTTGTAAGGAGAATCAAGGATCCGCAAATCAACACACAAAGTCTCTTACACATAACACCGATCTCAGGTGATGTTGAAGATAATACTAGCTTGCTTTAAGCCTCTAAATCCTTTCCTGCTCGTTCGAGCTCTAAACATTCTTGTCGACATCAACTGCAACCTTGATCCTCAACTTTCAAATTTCATACTGCTCACTGCACCCATCTTACCAATACGTGAGAATACACGTATTCACCATACCCCCCTTGAACTACTAGTAGAATTAAACACTTCATTGGCTAGAAACCTTCCACTTAGCATCATTTCAGAAGGGCCAATGCAACACGCAACCGAATTTCCCCAAATTGTAGAAAAAGACACAACCTCAATATGTGATCCCAACCATCATAACTCTTCCGGACTCCATTTACACAACAAAGCCATTTGAATCAACTACCTCCAAATAAATTAAATTTCGGCAGCCGTCAAGCCTCGCACGTACCGCTACAACCATCTGTATAACTTAACATGCTGAAGGAACTGATTATCGTTACCATCATGCCAATTTAACCATTGTTAACCGATCCCGCTTCTTCCAATTTATTCTCTAGTTGTATTAAAAATAGTAACAATAGCTCCATTCCAACGTAACGAACCAAATCCGCATTCGTCCTGAGTGACCTTTTTGCATGAGCCCACATTGTCTTAAAACCCACAAACCATCTCATACCCTCCTTGTGCGCACCTTTGCATCTTCAACTAATACGCCAAATTCTGATATTTCCTTTATAAATCCGAAGTCATTTTCTCTCATTCCTCCAATGCTACACCGTAGATTGAAGATAACATAGAACACCCCAAACCCTTTTCAAAATCTGCTGCAAAAGCTCGATACTTAACCATACTACAGGTTCAAAATCCTTAGGCACCGCACTTTAACGTTTTGAATCCACTAGGACTATTGTTGAGAGTCACCCATTCCGACCTGGTCCCGAATAAAATTAACTCCAAGGCTCTACTAGCAGTTGAACACTCTCTCGAAGAAGCACCCGGCCGAATCACCTTCCTTGTACATCACATCAACACGAAGCATAGACTCTGAGTCTTCCCAAAACCTGAATATGAATCGATAAGGCCAAATCTGGCACACATTACCCAAATCATTTGCTCAAATTACCACTGATGTTGTCTTTCCTTAGTTGAAATGACCCACAAATACACCGATAACCAGAAACCTCACAAATAGACAACCATGCAATCCAATTGTAGATGGGGGTGGCTCTCCCACTTAGCTTGAAGCTACAATTACATAACTCTGGAACCCACCAAGACTCCTTATCCCTCATTGACACAATCTCGCATAATCGACCCACCAAATTCCTCGAAATCCTTATGTAAAACATTTCACGAACATTCTGAATCACTAGCCACATTCGCATATTCGACCTCTTATTGGATAGCCAGTAAAAATTTTCGTAGAAGCTCCATCAACACCACGCAACCTCTAACTTGTTCACAGGAGATATCCCACCTGTGGAAATTCCATGTTGACATCCTCCCACAACACTGCATCGAGTACTATTACCACTAAACGAACAAACCATCCTGAGCCCGTGCTCGTTTTCCAGCTGTACAAGTTTGTTCCCTCCCTGTTGACATCATCTAAAGGTGCAACGATACATTCCAACCAAAAGTCATGTTGCATCCTTCTTCATATTAAGCAACTCCCTCTTGTCGTATCCAATCTACTTCAATATAGTAGCCAATATTCCAAATTAGTTCATAGACCTAGTCACTGCCCACCATCAATCCCAAATCACTTCAAACTTTCCTCAAGACGTGTGGTTATCCTATCACGTAACCCATTTGCTACCTTGCCACTCTCCCACTTTGGTCAAACCATCTCCTTTAGGCAACTACTCGACTTCTATTTTCTTACACTTGGCCTTCTAGGAACTTAACCACCACAAGACACCTCCCACATGTCCTTCCTTATCCTCCGCTACCCCGTTGTTGCCTTAACTCAAAATCCGTCTCTGTAACACTTGAACAAATAGATCGCTATCATCTTTAAACCTTTCCAAGGATCATCTTTCTCGAGCCATCAACACTAGGAACACCGATTTAATCCTGAACCACTGCACACCGCGATTTCTGACAACTGCTTCCCCTACACCAATTCCTAACACCTTGCCGTGAAGGCGAGTTGAAGAAAACCATAACGCCGGCGAACCTTAATGCATTTAACAAGGCGATGACACCACATCACAATTGAGAACTCTACCACGCGTGAAAATATCAAGCTTCATTACTCCATCAACCCCAAACCTGAACATTCATAGTACGTTTACATTTTCCTTGCTGGGAATAAAACATTGAACCTCTGAATCATGTACTGAGAAAAACCTTTTTTCAAGTCGTTTACTGCCCCGACACATAGACGAGCATTCTACCATTTCATAAATATTGTACGATAACAACGCACGAATCGTCATAACAATCAATGCCAAATCTCAAAACCTTAGGTAGTATTGATACTGAACTGAAACGACAGAGCGGCCTTCCACAAGGCGACGACAATAGCCCAATTAATTATGCAGGGAGAAGCATCCTGCACTACATCTGTAGTACCGTTAAAATTTCCTCGATCCCCAATTTATAACAAGCGCTTCACCTCGCATAGGATTGAATAGGAAGGAAATGAAGGCATAAGCCTCAAAGGAATCAAATCACAAGATGAGGAATCAAAAAGGGAAGTATTCCTAACAGCCCTGTAGCCTCTCGAAGATAAGCACGGACGTCTCCGTACCGATCCGCAAGACTCTACTAGACCTGCTCATGACTCGTGAGACCTAAGTAAAACTAGTGCTCTGATACCATGTTGTCACGGCCCAAAAATCCATTAAAGGTCGTGATGGCGCCGGACACTGCTATAAGGCAAGAAAATAATACATACTTAGCTTAATTACCCATTTTAGTATTTTGAAATCAAAATTTCTTCAATGAAATAATAAAGATAGAACTCATAGAGTAAATGATAAATATTTTTAGCAACTAAATTTCACAACAATTCCCAAAACTCGGTGTCACAAGTGCATGAGCATTTACTAGGGAATTAAAAATAAAATACAGTATTTGTCCAGAATACAAATTAGATAGGAAAAACATAATAACTCTGAAGGAGACTCTATTGGCTGCGGATCGTAAAATAAAATGCAGCTCACCTAAGTTCCCCGAATTTTAATCATACCTCTGCGCCCACAAGGCCGCTAGACATATCTGTTCCTGCACAATAAAAATGTGTAGCAAGTGCAGTATGAGTACGTAAACAACGTGTACCCAGTAAGTATCAAGCCTAATCTCGAAGAGGTAGAGACGAGATGGTCGACTTTGACACTCACTATGGGTCAATAATATTAAATAATATGAAAATAAAAATATTTAAATTAACATGATTCACAGAGTTAAAAATAATTCTATTTAACCAACAGAAATAATTAAATTCCTTCAAATGCAACAATTCTCAATAATTTCCAATTTATCAAATTAGCTTCACAAACTGAATTAAAATATCAAGGTATCGTGTAATTATTATTAGGCACAATTTTTGTCGTGGTCCTACGGCCCGATCCAGAGTGTCGTGTACACTGACGGGGGATGTTAGGCACGATCCATATATGCATCTATCCTGCCGAGGCGTTCGGCCCGCTCCACAAGAAAGGAGGACATTTTCTTATGTACTTCTGGAAGGAGTGTATATTTATATAAGATCAATTCGAGAGGATGGATAATTTTTTTTAACAATTAATTAATTTAAACAGAAAATTAAGCATATGAGACTTTCATCTTTTAATATCTTTCCCTAACAATTCACAATATATATATATTTAATATCTTTCCCTAACAATTCACAATATATATCAAATAATTAAATTAAATAAAAGATACAATTTACACAAGTAATTCATGCTTTGAGTCCTAAACTACCCGAACTTTAGCATTAATAGTAGCTACGCATGGACTCTCGTCACCTCGTGCGTACGTAGCCCCAACAATTAGCAACAATTATTAATTCAATTCCTTATGGTATAATTTCTTCCTCACGAGGTTAGACAAGAGACTTACCTTGTCTCAAAGCCCACTTCCGATCACGATGTCGGGTAAAAATCCCAATTCGGTGCCGAAAATCCGAAACTATCCAAATGTTATACAAAATAATTAGTATATGTTCAATAATTCGAAATGAGGCTATTAATTCAATTACCCAACCCAAAATGGTAATATTTCTAAAACTCACCCCAGGCCCACGTGCCCGGATTTCAGAAACTTCCAGAGGTAATCGTTACCCATAATCTCAAGAACTCAAATATATAATTTTCATCCAATTTCATAACCATTTTCATAGTAAAAATTCAAAAATACCAATTTCTAGGTTTTTCTTCAAACCCCAAATTTTTACAAATTTTCATGTCTAAATCCATGTATAAACCTTATATTTAACTCACAACTAGTAGGAATCATTTACCTCATGCTTGATGATGAAATCCCCTCTTCAAAAGCTCCAAAAATCGCACAAGCCGTGTGAAAAATGGGTGAAATGAACTCAAACCTCGCTTTTAAAACGTTCTTCCCAGTCCAGTCCACCCTTCTTCGCGATCGCGGGAGTGCCTTCGCATTCGTGAAGGCTAAGCACACTGGATCCGCATTTCTCTTACGCGAACGTGTGTTTCCTCATGCAAACGTGAAGCACACCGATACAGACCTTCGCGAACGCGATCCTTTTTATGCAAACGCAAAGCACAACCTCCCATGCCTCAGATCAATGCCTTCCACGATTGCGTACTTGCCTCTGCGATCTCGAAGAACAACTTTGCCAGCTCACAATCAACACTATGCGATCGCGTGCCCATCAACGCGATCGTGATGAACAACCCAAACACGAGAAACCAGCAATCATAAACAAGGTGAATTTGGTCCGAAACCATCCCGAAACACACCCGGAGCCGCCGGAAACCCATCCCATCATACCAGCCCGTCCCATAACATAACACAAACTTGCTAAAGACCTCAAATCACATCAAACAACATTGAAATCATGAATCATACCCCAATTCAAACTTAATGAACTTTGAAACTTCAAACTTCTAAAATCGATGCCGAAACCTATGAAATCACGTCCGATTGTCCTCAAATTTTGCAAACAAGTCATAATTGACATTACGGACCTACTCCAACTTTTGAAATCGGAATCCGGCCCCGATAGCAAAAAGTCCACTCCCCGGTCAAACTTTCAAACTTAAATTCCTATTTTAGCCATTTCAAGCCTAATTTAACTACGAAGTTCCAAATAAAATTTCGAAAATGCTCCTAAGACCAGAATAATAATACGGAGGTATTCCCAGGCTCGAAATTTCAAACGGACTTCGATTACTCCAAAACCTACTCCAAACTAAATTTAAAGAACATTAAACCTTCAAATAGTTGATTTTTACTATTAATCGCCAAAATGCTCCCGGGTTGTCAAAAACCCGATTTGAACATACACCCAAGTCCAAAATCATCATACAAACCTATTGGAACCGTCAAATCCCGATTCCGGGGTTGTTTTCTCAAAATATTGACCGAAGTCAAACTTGCCCTTTTAAAGCCAAACTAAGGAACCAATTGTTTCGATTTCAACCCGATCACTTCCAAATTCCGAACCAACCATCCCCGCAAGTCATAAATTAGTAAAAGTACATACGGGGAGTTTTATTTAGGGGAACGGGGTTCTAACAGTCAAAACGACCGGTTGGGTCGTTACAGGATTGATGGATTTGGTGTTTTGAGAATTGTTTGTGGATATTAACTCTAGTTTATGTATTGAATCGTTTTAGGTATTTTAATTATTGCATCTATACTCACTTGTTAATGTAATCGAAATAGGCATAACTTGTGATATTTTTGCATTATCTTGTTGGGTGGATTCATTGATTCGTCTTAGTAGTCGAAAGAGGCTAGTTGAATTATTGTTTAGGCCTAGTTAGGAGAATAATCGAAAAAGATTCTCCTAAAGATCAATCCACTACGAATTCTTGCATATTTTCACCTAGCTTAACTTAGTTTATATTGCGAGGATGAGACTTAATTGAGAGAGGAGTTATACTGAACATTTGAACTATAATTGAGTGAATTCGAGAGTCTCGCTTGAACCTTAAAAGTGAATCAACTAGAGTTAATTCCCAAACAAGTATCTTGCACCTATCCAATCAACCTCTATTTTCTCCCATTGATATCTTCCTTACTTACTTTTGTTTAGATTGTCATTAGCCAATAGTTTAGACTTTTAGTTAAATTTTAGTTTAATAACAAAATTCTCAATTGTTGATCATCTTGAATAGCATTTAAGCTATAAATTACGAAAATACTGTTTAAATCCAATCCATGTGGATACGATATTTTCTATACTATATTCGACTAGCAAGCCAAAGTTTATACGCCAGTTTTGCGCTCGTCAACAATATCAATAGCCACCCTTATTGCTCCTATAGACACCCTTATCGCTCTTATAATAGTCTCCCTTATCTCTCTGTTTCACAGCCTCTCTTATCACTCCGCCCAGATAATATCCCGACACACATAACAATAGTGAAATATCACCCTTATGCTCGCATTATGTCAACAATGGAATTTCACCCTTATACGCTGCATAACAGTAACCGAAATCACACAACAATTCACAAAGAATATTATCACAATAACACAGCATCATCAACTCGTATTTACAAATTGCCCGTAGGCCACAACTATTCCAAAGGTACAATAAAGTCAATTAATTTCATAACAGATAGTCCGCGGCTCAACACAGTGTATATAAAATCTCAAAACAACCACAACGATGGGAAAATAATCATCATAGGACAACGCCTTCTTTAATCCAAATTTTAGATAAATATATAAATACCTCGATTTAATCTTATTTAATTAATTATTTGCAAATAAAAAATCCATAATGTGATTATTTCCAAGAAATATCAAATCAACAAACACACGGAATTCACATAACAATCCAAGTGGCAATCACGCCAAATTATCATATAAAATAAAAAGTCGACAAACAAGGAATGAGGCATGACAAATGAAAGATTTAATAAGTACCAACAATTTTTAATTTAATACATAAGGGTGTCTACGAATTTTAACCGATATAATTTGCACATATAAACCAAGTACGTACTCGTCACCTTGCGTACACGGCTTTCAATCATATAATTTTCACATAAAACTCAATGCCTAAAGGGTGATTCCCTCACTCAAGGTTAGGCAAGATACTTACCTCAAGCAACTCAATCCACTGGTAAGCCTTTTTTCGTGATTATCCAACTCTAAATGGCTCGAATCCAGATGAATATTTCCTTGAAAATCTTTCAGGAAAATCGCTACAAACCGAGCTTTCTTGATTCAGCTCTTTAGTGATATTAAAACCTTTAACTACTCTTACAACTTCGATCTATATCAACATAATTCGATTGGACCAATATTAGTAAAATTTTCAGGTTTTAGGTCATTTAGACATTTTATCAAACACCTAGAGTGCATAAATATCTACATCTCTTAACCATGAAATTAGTTCATCCAACTACCACAATTTACCAATAATTTATAACTTCCAATCATCACATGCGTGACCATTCATCTACACCCAACCAACAAAATTATATCAATTAATCACCTTTCAATCTCTACCATGGCTATGTATTAAAATTGGGAGTTTATGGCTTCCAATCACCACACCATGAGTTTCAATACTTAATTTATACTCATATTCCCAAAATAAATTTGTACATGTAAGTCTAAGGGTGTAGGATTACCTTTTTGGAAGAAATCTTACAAAACCCTCCTTTGAGTTCTTGAAGAAATTTCTTAAAGATCTAAATATTTTATGTGTAGATTTCATCAATACTAGTGTAGAAATGATGAAATTTCATACCAAGATAAAGGGGATCGCTTACCTTGAAGAAGAGCACTACTAAAAACGGCCAATTTCCGACCGACATATTCCGACCGAAAAAAGTAGTCACAAATTTCCGACGGAATCGGTCGGAAATTACATAAAATTATATTTTTCAACTTTTAATAATAATTACGACTGATATTCCGTCTATATCAGTCGTAAATTTTGGCGAAAAATATCGCGCAACTGTTAGCGACCAATTCGGTCGGAAATAATTTAAAAAAATAAAAAATTACGACCGATTCGGTCGGAATTTTTTATTAAAATGAGGTTTAACTATTTGACCTATTTTCCGACCGAATCGGTCGGAATATAATTTTAAAACCCCCCGGTCCCTTTCTTTTTTTCTTTCCCTGTTTTATTCCTTCTCTCTTCTCTCTCTCACACTCAATCCTCCCCTCTCCCTCCCCCACCCAACCCGCCGCTGCCATCACCAGTGCCACTCACCGGCGACGCTGCCCCGTTGCAGCTCCGTCGACGACCCTCCACTGCCAGGTAAGTTTCCCTCACCCTCCTTTATTATTTTTTTTTAAAATACACTGATTTTGTTTAATTGCTCCTAGTTTGGTTTGTAAAAATTGATTGGTGTTAGCTAAAGTAAATCTATGACTATTGTTAGTAGCTAAATTAAAGTTATATATTGGTAATTTAGAGTTATATGTTAAAGTTATATGTTGGTAATTTAGGGTTATATGTTAAACTTATATGTTAAAGTTATATGCTAGTAATTTAGAGTTATATGTTGCTAAATTAAATTTATATGTTAAAGTTATATGTTGGTAAATTACATACTAATTTGGGGAAAACATTACCAAGTTGGGGATAATTTTACTAAATAATTTTGCTAACTAATTTGTAGAGTTGTAACATATGTAGCAATTCATCTCATTTGATTATATTAGGGAGGGTACTAATTTTAACAGGAGAAAGTATGAAGAATCTATTAAAACTCTTAGTGCTAGTTGACTACTTTTGATAATATGTCTTACTCCTAACTTTTTTAATATCTTTTGATTTTCATGGAATTAAGCTTAATCGAAATCTATTAACATTTTCATCCATTAAATTATTAAATTGTTGTTGTAGATTAGTCCATTTTATTTTGCATAATTGTTAATGTAGATCTCAAATATTTGAATTCATTTTACTTTATATTAAACAATTATGCTCTTTAAATTAAATTCCTTAATTTTTATATCCTATTTGAATTCTTTAATTTTTATATGTTGAAATAGTTTAAATAATTATTAATTACGACTATTTCTTTTGTTTGAGAAATCATTAGTTAATTTAGATTATATGAACATTTAAGAAACTATTCAAATTTAACTATTATATTTAAAGACTTATATTATTTAGAATATGGATTAATGTGGGATTTCGAGTGTTAAAAAATATTAATTTAAAAAATAAAATATATCAATTCAAGTGTTTTGACACAATGATATGTTTATATCTAAAATGAACCTTTGAAAGAGTATAACTTTGTAACCAGCTTAAATTAATCAAATTATTTTAAATATCTCATTTCTAGATTTCTATTTTTGTAGATGGAATTTATGCATCGTAGATGGATGTATAATAGGAATCATCCTAATCGTGCGGGATTTAGGGATGAATTTATTGAAGGGGTTGCTGAATTTATTGCTAAGGCTCAAACACTTGATGATTTTATTATTGGAGGAAGGATTAGGTGTCCTTGTGTGAAATGAAAGTGTGTTAAATTATTGAAATTAGACGAAGTTAAAGTTCATCTATACAATAAAGGGTTTGTAGAAAATTATTACATATGGACTGTTCACGGGGAGAATCATGCTAGCTTCGATGATATTAACTTTCATAATTCTTTTGGTGGTGAGGGTAGCCTCATTGCGGAGCGTAATGTCGAAAATTCTTGATACAATGAAACAATGAGGGATGCTTTTGGGATGTTTCCTGGGGTTCAATCCGAATCAAATGATGAGGTTAAGCGTTTCTATGAACATTTAGAGGAAGCTAGTCGTCCATTGTATGAAGGCTCAGTGCATTCCAAGTTGTCTGTTGCGATTAGATTGCTAAGTATTAAATCGGATAGTTTTATTTACCAAGCAGGCATGGATTCTATTATTGGGCTTATGAATGAACTTAATCCGAGTAACATTGACTTACCAAAAGATTTCTACACTGCTAAGAAAGTGGTTTCTAAGTTGGGTCTTTCATCAGAGAGAATTGATTGTTATGGGAAAGGTTACATGTTATTCTATAAGGATGATGCATCTCTAGAGAACTGTGAATTTTGTAATCAGCCTCGTTTTAAGGAAGTCACAAATGCCAATACAAAAAAGAAAGTTCCAGTTAAAGCGATGCATTACTTACCTCTTATACCTAGGTTAAAGCGGTTGTATGCATCAATGAGCTTTGCTCCTCATATGAGATGGCACTACGAATCATCCAAACCCACTCTTAGCCAATTCTTCTTTTTCTCAAAATCAAGAACAAATGGAAGATATGAGAAAAGAAATTCGTGATTTGAAGCGACAATTGGACTCTCAATTCGGAACATGTTAATGATTTGTATTGTTGGTTAATGGTTGATTGGTTGTGTTTAGATTGTACTAATGGTTGATTGGTTGTTGGTGTTGTTGTATTATAATGTTTGACAAATGGTGTAGCTCAAAATTGGGCAGAATTATGCCCATTTTTTATAGAAAATTCCGGCTGATTTCCGACGGAAACAGTAGTTGCCCAGATTTTGCCAAAATATTCCAGATTTCCAACCGGTTCGGTCGGAAATTTAAAAAAAAAACAAATTAATATTTAAAGGTTTTCGACGGATTCCATCGAAAATTAAATAAAATTTATTTGTTAATTAGTAGTTTCCGGCCGATTCGGTCGGAAATTATATATTGATATTATTTAATTTTAAATAAATAATTATTTTTATTTATATTATTACGACGGATTCGGTCGATAAATTCCAACCACTTTGGTCGGAAATTTGAAAATATTTGGTCGTGTGACCTTTTGAACGTTCCAACTAATTTGGTCAGAAATCACCGACGGATTCAGTCGAAAATAGTTTTCCGACCAACTATTTTCCGACCGACCAATTATGGTCGGAAAGTAGTCAGAAATTCGTTATTTCCAACCGATTTTCGACCATTTTATAGGTCGAAATTCTGCCATTTTCCAGTAGTGAGAGGAGTTGGTGGTCTTGAGTGAGCGGAGAAGAGCTCCAAAATCCGCCCAAGTGAAGTGGGAAATATAAACTCCAAAATTGTATATATAGGACCAGATTTCTGGGTTTCGAATGCTTCCTCGGATGCTATGGCAGCACTTCACTGCCAGCCCTTCTTTCGGATGCGGCCCCGGATGCTTCGCATCCGCAGTTCACTCCTCTGCCAGCCTTTGATAATTTGGTCATAACTTCTTGTAAAAATATCCAAATAATAAATGATTTGAAACGTTAAAACCTAGACTCGAAGATCTTTAATTTGATAGGTTGTCCATCATATAACTCCTTATATATGTGTAGATACTCTCGTCCTAAGTTAGGTCTTGTGCCGAAACTTAACAAATCAATACGGAATGACCTCAAATTTTTCACGCAAGTCATAAATAACATAACGAAACTATTAAAATTTCGGGAATCGAAGTCCAAGCCTGATACATCAAGGTTAACTCCCGGTCAACACTTTTCTTTTAAGTTTCTTAAATAAGGATTATTTTTTCAATTTAATTCTGAACCTTCCAATACCATGCTCGGGACCTTAAGTCGCTGAACGGAATGTTAATTCTCAAAACGACAAATGGGTCATTACATCATGGGATTGTCTATCATTCATCATTGTCAGAAAGAACATCCATTCATTCTATCCTTTCTTGGGTGACTCATTTTTTCTATTTACTTAAATATCATTTATTGTTGTTCATTATCATTGAATGCTACATTACTACTGTAAAGCCTCGTAACTTCTATGAAGAATTTGAATTTAATTTGAGCTTAAGGATGTAATTTCATCAAACCCAAGCTACATGAATTATTTGAGTAGAACAAAGCTATTGAGAAACTTAGAAATAATTATTTTATCAATGAATGAGTGTTGGATTAATGGTAATTAAAAAGCTTATTAACAACTCTTGAAAGGAAATTATTAATGTCATAAAGATGAAGGTTTGGATCAATGTTTTAAATTTTGGAATGGCTGGGATAGATACACATTATGGGACCCAAGGAATTAATTATTAAATGCCATGAAATTGAATAATATACAAAGGAACAAAAGTTGTAGTGGTGGTAGATGATTGTGAAAAGATTAAAAAATTCAAAAGCATGAGATGGACATAGCATCTAAACAAAAGAAATGAGGCAAAGCTCATCACGTAGGCAGTGAACTGCATTGAAAGCGTCAAACCTCGCGTCCAAATTTGCTGAATGAGAAGGACGCGTGCGATGGAGACGCGACGCTTCCTTTATGGCTTCAATCTGTTGAATGTCTGTAAAGGCTATTACGGGAGGGTTGTACTATTATTTGGGAGTTGGTTCTTAAAGACTTAGAGAGAGAGAGAAGGGAGCTCTCTACCATTAATACTTATTCAAGGTAAGAATTTAATGTCCTTCTTGGTAGATTTGGTCCATTAAATACATCTCTTAACTCTTCAATTACATGAAAATTATAGATCTTTGAACAAAATCTCAAGAGCACTTCAAGAACACAAATCTTGAAACTTTTAGAGTTTAACAAAGAGGTAATTTCTTCACTCCAAACTTATATATTATACTCCATGGACGTAGTAGAGTATGTTTATGAAAATAGATTTGTATTTAAACATCTATTCATGAAACCCCAGAAGAGTTGGTTGGTAGGGATGATGAATAGTGTTAGGTCTTGCTTGAACGATGTTATTTTGAGTTTCTAGTGGAACGACTAGATCCAATAACAAGTTTAATGAATGAGTTGAAGTTATAATTCAAGGATTAAACTTCAAATGATGAAATGGAGATTTTTGATAAACTTATTAAGTTGGACTTAAGTGTTAGATACTTAATTGGCTTAGTTGGTATTGTTGTGACACGTTATTAAATTATGCGAGTTCGTATATGTAGATTGCGACTCATCGGCATTATTGGATCATTTGGGGTAAGGTTGGAAGCTATTTGAGGTGCGTTGAAACTTGTAACCCTCGGAGCTTTTCTCCAAACTCATATCGAAACACGATTAAATTGAGTTTCTAGATGTAAGTCCTAGCTTGTGGGGACGAGCGAGTTGGGATTGTACCATTTCTTGCATCATAAAATATTTAAGTGCTATGAATATTATTTTCTTGAAATGTTATTCAAATTTTTTATAAAACTAAAATAAGGAATAGCACTTGTAGTATTTTTGAAATGAAAATACATGAGTTGTGGAATATCTTGGATTTAACTATTCTCAAATAGTTGATTTGGCTATAAACATCGTCATTGATTAATGTAAAGATTTTGGGAGTTACTTAAGTTCACCGAGATTGACTTTGGATACTTTTTCTCATTAGGTCATGAAACTACACGTGCCGGTGTAGGCGTAGAACCTACCTTACGGTTGGGAACTATGGCAGAGTACTTCCCATTATGGGGGTACTATTGTGCTACTTTATTAGCACGGTTGAGTCGATTCGTGCGGCACAACGATGAGACGACCTGAGCAAATAGGGTATATGATACTTGTCGCTAGGTATATAACCTAGTTGACCTTCTTTCGTGTCGCTGATAGTATAGTGCTCCCAGTATATAAAATATGTAACATGATTTGCAAAGATTAATGCTAAAGGAAGACTTTGAAATATGTTTTACCATATTATTTTATTTTATATTCTAAATTATTAATGGATATGAAGGCCTCTTTCTTATATCAATTGTTATTGCATATCTTATATCTTCTTAAGTCTTGTCCTATTTTCTTTTGGGAAACGATTCATGATTTGTACTAGGCATGTGGAGTTTAGGCCTTTCGACCACATTTCCATTTATGTTTTCAGGGACTAGACCTGAACAGCTTGGACCGCATTGTTAGGGCAGCTCTACATTTTCTGTTGACGCTTTTGGTGAGACTCCACACTCGTAACCGTGGAGAACTTTATTATATTATTATCCTTTTGAGCCACCGGGTTATGCCTTGGTTGGCTATTCCATTTTGTGTCATAGAGATTCCATAGACAATAGTAGTATTCATTTTGGGTTGTAATCCTATGGTTACTCATATGGCATGCATGAATGAAACTTTCTTTTATCTTTATGAAATTCTCTTTCAAAGAAAATATTTACTTAAAGATATCATTCATGTCTTGTTTTATATCTTAAAATAATTGTACTTGAAGAGGCTTCTGCATCCTCCTGTTATGCACATAGGTGAGTATTAATTTATGGGATGTTTCACTCGGGTCGAATAGAGTACCGAGTACCGGTCACGTGGTTTTAGGGTGTGACAACTACTTTAGATTTCAGGAATATTTACTATATGCCACCGCCATTATCCGACCCGATCTACGTAATATTTGTTGCTTCTTTAAGAACTCCATCTAAGGATATTATTGTTAGCTAAGATTAATCCTTATTCGTATAAATTTAATTATTTTGAACCGAGATCTATTCATTTTGGTCAAACAAGCTTCGGATCCAAAAGCTAGGTATGAAGTCGCCTTTCTTAAGAAATATTTTACCCCTAAAATAAAACTTTTCGGTGTGAATTAAAATTTAATCGGGTCTCAATAAAAATATTGAACACCTAAGTGAAAATGATGTAAATAGCAATTTGAGGAGGACTGTTTTTTGACATAATTTCATTTAAGGAGGACACTTTCCTACAGTTATAAAATCGTACGTCTCCCCGTCTCATAAAGAATTCTTTAGAAGCGTCGGCGTAACTTCCTATTCTTTTGTCCTGCATGCTCAAATCTAGCTACAAAATACCTGCGATATTATCACAACCAAACATATCCGTAATTTTAAACGTGTTTAATTTACAATTATCTAATTCCAAGGAATAAAATTTAATTCAGTAAACGGGCTTTTTAACCATATAGTTAATGTTCTACAACTTTATCTATCATTTTAGATTTGTTTTTGAGCCCAACGTATATAATTGTTCTGATTCCTTGAAAATGGAAAAAAGACATATATCTTTTAAATACATAATTTCGATCAAATATATTCTAAGAATTTTCTTCTGTAATTTTACTTACTTTGAGATTAACCAAATGTATGAGTCAATCTTTATACGCACGGGAAGTATTTACAGCTTTTTTGTGTGTATTTTATCTTATAATACAATAATATTTTGTAATTACTCGCTTCTTTCACTTTTACTTGTCCACTATTGACTTTGCACCCCCCTTAAGAAATAATAAATGAAATACATAATTTATCATGATACTCATATTAATTGATGCATATTTTTAATAAATTTGAAAAAATAATTTAAAATAAATAATTAGTACTGTGAGTATAACAGGAAAAAAGAAATTATTTTCTCTTGATATGCTAAAAGTGACAAATAAAAATAAAAATATATTTTTAGAATACTAAACAAGTATAAGCGAACTGAGGAAATACATTCCATATATCAAAATGGAAATCATAAAGTGCCGTAGAGTTATATTCATAATAACACGTGTTTTAGTACAAGAGATAGGTTAAAGTTTCGTCCTTTAAAAGTTCGTTCTTTCCCTTACTTTGTCGACAGAAAAAAGAAAAAAAAATAGATTTGGGCTGGAAAATAATGTAAACTATTAATACGGGGTATTTAATGATATCTTAATTTTTAAGTCAACGTATAGATATCAGTGATTAATCATAACTATAAGATTCGATAAGTAATCATTTTCTTTTTGATCAGATCTCATTTATTAGAGTAAAAATTAAATATATGCTCTCAAAAGATTTAAATCTTCAAAAGGACAGTACCATATGCAAATGGATTCTAGGTGTAATAGAACGTGATGGCTAGTAAATACATTTTTATTTTTGTGCTTTACCTTCTAACGTAGGATTTTTAGAGGCGAATCCAAATTTTGTCTGACCTCAATACGGACATCGAACTAAAAAAAAGTCTACCCCATCGAAACTAGATATATCATCTGAACAAGTTTACACTAATAAGGCAACATGATCGATATTAGTGTATTTATATGAAATTATATTAATTTATTAGTGTAAAAGAACAAAGGGTGAGAATGAGTGGAGGTGGAGTACGGTGGTCCCATTGTATAAGAACAAAGGTGATATCTAGAGTTGTAATAATTATAGGAGTATCAAATTACTGAATCATACCATTAAAGTGTGGGAGATGGTGGTTGAAGCGAGGGTGAGGATGTCAGTATCTGTATCCAACAACCAATTCGGGTTCATACCGAGTCGTTCGACTACAGAAGCTATGCACCTTGTTAGGAGGTTGGTGGAACTGTACAGAGAGAGGAAGAAGGATCTGCACATGTTCTTTATTGACCTAAAGAAAGCGTATGACAAGGTTTCTAGAGAAGTTCTCTGTAGATGCCTGGAGGTAAAAGGTGTGTCGATTCCCTACATTATGGCGATTAAGGACATGTATGATGGGGCTAAAATTCGGGTTAGGACAGTAGAAGGCGACTCTGAACATTTTTCGGTTGTAATAGGGTTACACCAAGGTTCTGCGCTCAATCCGTTCTTATTCGCCCTGGTGATCGACGCGTTAACACACCATATTCAAGGGGAGGTGCCATGGTGCATGTTATTCGCCGACGACATAGTTCTGATTAATGAGTCGCGAGCCGGTGTTAACGAGAAGCTGGAGGTTTGAAGACAGGCTCTTGAGTCTAAGGGTTTCAAGCTGAGCAGGACGAAGACGGAATACTTGGAGTGTAAGTTCAGCGCTGAGCCGGGGGAAGTGGGCGTGGATGTGAGGCTTGAATCACAGGCCATCCCGAGTAGAGGCAACTTCAAGTACTTTGGTTCGGTTATCCAAGGGGGAGGGGAGATCGATGAGGATGCCATACACCGTATTGGGGTAGGATGGATGAAGTGGAAGTTAGCATCTAGAGTCTTGTGTGACAAGAGAGTGCCACCAATACTCAAAGGTAAGTTCTATAAAGCGGTGGTTAGACCGGCCATGATGTATGGGGCTGAGTGTTGGTCCGTTAAGAACTCACATATCCAGAAGATGAAAGTAGCAGAAATGAGGATGTTGAGGCGGATGTGCGGGCACACTAGGATAGATAAGATTAGGAATGATGTTATTCGGGAGAAGGTGCATGTGGCTCCCATTGATGACAAGATGCGGGAAGCGGGGCTTAGATGGTTCGGACATGTTCAAAGGAGAAGCTAAGATACTCCGATATGGGGGTGTGAGCGGCTGGTTGTGAAGGGCACGAGAAGAGGTATAGGGCATCCTAAGAAGTATTGGGGAGAGGTGATCAGACAGGATATGGTGAGGTTCCAGATTTCCGAGGACATGACACTTGATAGGAAGATGTGGAGGTCGAGTATTAGAGTCGTAGGTTAGGATGTAGTTGAATCTTGACTTACTTTATACCATTATGGGACTAGCCAGGTAGGGTTTTTATCTAAGATAGGTAGTGACAATGTTGTGTTTTACTACCTCGCTTTTCAGTGCATGTCCTATTTACTAGCTATCGTTTTTGCTTTGCATCTTTCTTCTGCATTCCATAGTGTTCCTATTTTTTCTATGATTGTTGTGGTGATACTAATATTGTCTCCTTTTGTCCTTTCGTCTTTTTGTTTTCTTGAGCCGAGGGTCTTTCGGAAACAGTCTCTCTACTCCTTCGGGGTAGGGATAAGATTTGCGTATACACTACCCTCCCCAGACCCCATTAGTAAAATTTTACTGGGTTGTTGTTGTTGTTATTGTTGTTGTACTCTTATAATTAATAAAATATATTAATTAATTACTCTAATAATCTTGCGATAACAATATAAATATATACTCATTGAATTGGCGTGTCAAATAAATATATTTCCAAAAAGAAATAACTAACAGACTGTAGAGTGTAGACCTTTCCCTTGTTACCCTCACATCCAAAGCGAAGATTTCCACTACAGTTCACTCCTATAAGTTTACACACACACACACACACAGAGTAGTTTTTTCTGCAATTCTTTTGTACCCAACTTTTCATCTGCTTCATTTTTCTGCTCAGTTTTAGTGATATTACTTCCTTCTAATCAATCAAAATCCTATCTTTTTCTGTAACCAGTTAAAAAGGGTCTAATTGTTTCCTTCAAATTTCAAAGCTTAAAACAATGAAGGTTCATCCAATACCAATAAGGAAACGCAACATCACGCTGCGGAACGACATCGTATTATCAGCTTTCTCTCAAAAGAAGCTCCGGCGACTCCCCCATATCTTCGCGAAGGTTCTGGAACTTCCGTTCCATTCCGATGCCGACGTGTCAATCCAAGAAACCTCCGATTCGTTCCGTTTCGTTATCCCAACTGATGCTGATGATGTGGGCTTGGGCCGTAATATTGCGGCTCACATAGTCGAGATCTATCCGGGTGTTACTAAGATTGTTGTCCGAGGTGATAATGTTTTTGATACTTCGTTGTCTTTGTCTGGATTGGAGCCCGACTTATGGCGGTTTCGGCTTCCGGCAGAAACTTCGCCGGAGCTGGCTACCGCCGCTTTTAGTGACGGCGAGCTGGTGGTGACGGTGCCCAAAGGGTCGGATGACGACGGTGGCGGAGACGATGGTGATATAGGTGGAGCTGGTCGTCTTGTTCTTGTAAAATAATCCTCTTAATTCCTCTTCCCTTTTTCGCTCTCAATTTTCAGCTATGTTGTTTTCAAATTTTAATTTTGAATTTGAATTATCTGGCGTTTAAATGAAATATTCTTATGGTTATATCATTGATTTTTTTTAAGTGCTATGAACCGACAGTCAGGTTAATTAAAAAATAATTATGGCGAATCCTATTTAATATCATTCCTTATAATAAATGGTAACGAACTTGTTATTAAATTATATTGATACTATCAATATATATGTATTGATAACTTAAATCCGTTATGTTTAGTGTGTTAGTAATCCTCTAATTGTCAACCCCAGAAACTAAGAGGACTAGCTTTTCGTCAAATTCCAGTGGCAATGCATAGTCAAAGTTGGCATATAGGTTTGTTTCTCGTTTTTTTTTAATGAACTTTTCATAATCACAAGATGGCATACCTTGAGTTGCTTATTTGATTTATATATATTACACAAGGTTTATGATTGCCAAAGACTGGATTTTTTTCTTTTATATAGTATTATTTTTTGGGTGATTGTTCGTTGCTATGGTCTAAACTCTCGAGAAAATCATGATTTCTCCATATGTGTGTATGTGGATGTCCTCTTTGTTCTCTACTTATTTCTTCCTTTTTCTCATAATTTATATCTCCGTTTAGTAGTCCACAATAAGATTGCCTCGTTGCTTACAGAAATTTAAGTTCATCTGAAATATTTGGTTGCCATCTTTTTAAGTTCTTTTTTTATTTTATATGATTACAGCACTGTGGCTCCATATATAAGTTGATTTTTCCAATTCTTTTGCTGACTCATCATGTGGCTGGTTTCGTAACTACATCTTCTGATTTTCTCAAGGATCTTATAGAGCAAAATGTTTGTTATTAGAGTATGATCTCTGAGAATTAGACACACTTTGGCTATTGTAAGAAATTTAGAATGAACTTCAGTGGCATAAGTATGACAATGATATAATTGAGCTGCGTTTGGGCGAAAATCATCCCTTACTTTTATGCTGTCTTTGTGCTATTTGTATGGTCCTTCTGGTTAAGATCACGTTTCTTGACATTTCACTCGGTTGTTACATGCATTTCTCATAATTGTGTTGCCAATGGGTTGATCCTTGCTGGATTTGTAGTTTTTTTTTTCTTTAGCAGCTTCTCACACTAGTTGTGCATTTGTGGTGTTTTCTGCAAGTATCATCCTTTTGGAAAGTAGAACTAATTTTTACATGATCATGATTCTTTGAGGATGGGGCGTCAACAGCACATTTTACGAATTCACTCTCTTTCTTGTTGCCTTAAACAGTCAGCAGCCTACTGGTTGCAGATATCAACGCGTTACTTCAAAATCCCTGGTTAATTGGCCATAAGCTGGTGCCAAGTAGTCTTCTATCCGTTGTAGACGTGAATCCTAATGTTTATTTATACCAGAGCAAGCACAGGATTTGTATGTTTATAGATGCTCAACATGTGAGCAGTTCTTGATGCATGTTTATTGACTAGGATTTCATATGGATTCTTGTCTTTAGAGTGTTGTTCAGCAGATGCCTAGAATAGGTCTCTCTGCATTAACTTCATAAAAATGTCTATTTGCATTAGCATCGAAGGAAATCTTGGCAGAATGTGTAATGTGTTTGTTTCTGTCACATTGTTCTCGCAAAGAACGATGGGGTAACCTTGAAGACACCAACTTGTTTGGCAATTTGAATCTGTGTTTTGTTTCCAATTGTTGTTACAATCTTGATTATTTTCTTCTGTAAGGATTCTGATTAACCACAAGATGGTCAAGTAACTTTATGATGAGATAAGTAAAGACTTGCGTATGTTAGGTGTGTTCTCTCACTTGCCATCCAATTCACGATACCCCAGCACTTTATTGAATAATGTTATCACTTCATCAAAAAGCTTAAACTGCTAGAGATGGTGCATTTTATTTGTGCCTGCTTGACACCATGCTAAAAGCTTAAGTTGTGGCTGTGATAGAGTGTATATTTTTATTTACTTAATTATTTCTTCAACCTATTCCACATCCAATGTGAAGAGGGTTCGACTTTTATTTTGAGAACCCTGCCTGGTGGGGGCGGTTCCTCAACGGGACACCCGACTCCACGAACCCGAGGAGAGGTTGCACGGCAGTATTAGGGGCGTTAAAACCGGAGCTTTTTGTAGTGCTAGCAGTAATGCAATGCAAGTGAATGAATCTCATCACCTAGCGAGTGAAGTGTAAGGAATTTACATCACTGTGTTTTTGTAACAAATAATTTTTCTGGTATTAAAGTAAAGGTGAACATTTTTTTTCTCATCCTATCTATGTAACTGGGACAGGAATAGATTCTGCTTGAGGGGTCCATTCTCACAGTTAGGCAGCGATCACTCTCAGTGGCCTCACTTTCAACGGTAGTTTTGAGCACCTTATAAAAACCGCACATTTCTTTCCAGTCTTGATCGGTCATTTTCAATCACAATAGAATAGCACTAAGAAGATTAAATTTTATTTTTTTTAGCTAATACTAAAATAGTTTCATTATTAGAATAAATTGAGTTTTCTACAACATTATTGTGTTAATTTGTTATCAAAGATAAACATAAATATGAATATTGATATCACATTGGCGTTTGATTATCCATTTTTTCATATAGGAAAGTTTATACTTAAACATAAATGAACTTTTAATTAGACAGTAGACAAAGGGTGTGTTTGGTACGAAGGAAAATATTTTCATGAAAAATGAAGTGGTTTTATCACTTATTTTCCCTTGTTTGGTTGGTAAGTGAAAAACTTTTTCCGGAAAATATTTTCTAGTGTTTGGTTAGAAAGTAGAAAATATTTTTTTTATGCTACTCTCTTTACCCCCTTGCCCCCAAATCCCCATGTTTCCTAGCTTCCCCCTCCCTCCTCCCCCCCCCAAATATCCAACGTTTTCAGACTCTATTTTCTTCAAAAATTCTATTATTCTTCTAAAAATTCACGCAAACTCAAAGTAACTAATGTGCTGATTTACTTTTTGATACAAAAACAACGTTGAAATTTGTGCTCCATAACTAAAAAAAACTCTTTATTTGGTTGAAAAAGAAAATACTCTTTCTACAACATGAAAATAAAGTACACATTTTATTAAAATAAAAGAAAATACTTTTTCTGCATCATGAAAAGAAAATACTTTTTCTATATCATGAAAAGAAAATACTCATTTTGTTGAAATGAAAGAAAATATTTTTTCTGCATCATGAAAAGAAAATACTCTTTTTGTTGAAATGAAAGAAAATACTTTTTACTACATCATTTTGTTGAAATGAAAGAAAATAATTTTTCTGCATCATGAAAAGAAAGTACCTTTTTTGTTAAAATAAAAAAAATACTTTTTATATTATGAAAAGAAAATAACTATTATTAAAATAATATATATATATATATATATATATATATATATATATATATATATATATATATATATATATATATATAACGTTGAAAGAAAGTACTATTAATAATATTTTTATTTAGGGTAGTGGTGGGGGTGTGGAGGCGGGTTGGTGGAGATGGGGAATAGAATAGGAAAGGTTAAAAAAATATTTTGAAAAATATTTTTCCTTCTATTATTAAGGAAAATATTTAAGGCAACCAAACATAAAAAAAAATTAGAACTTCGTACCAAACACCCCCAAAAACTTACTTGGTTTTCTTTAATCTTTCGATTTAGCTTATCTCAAATGGGCCAATGTGGTCTGTGGGCATTTCTACAATTTGGGCTAGTACAAGTATGTAGTTGAATTGGCATTTGTCAACTTTGGGCTCACAAAGATAAAGCTGGCGAGGGGAGTTGGAAAGTTTTACTACTTGATCCCCTCTCTACCCTTTGTTGCCTTCTCTAATATCTTTTATTAATACAATTAAGGTTTCTTTCATTTTCATTCTCTTTTCTGTTCTCTCAATTGCTTTTGATATCGGGTTTTTTATACGGCATTGTCAGTCTCATCTAGCGTACGGAGGGGACTTCGATTGGCGAAAAGTAACCACACGGACATCGGTTATTTAACCTTACGATTTCCTTCCAAAAAATATCAGGAGGCGCCTCGTAATAGTTGCTCAATCTTAAAGAGGGTTGATCTTGTGATTTCTTCTTTGCTTGATCCTCATCAACTGTATACGCAATTATATTAAAGTATTATGAATTCCATCGTTAGCTGCATCCACCTATTTACGTCGGAAAGTTTGCATGTTTTTTTTAGGAAAAAATTGACATTGCATGTTAAATAACAAATATATAATACTTTCCGCAAAGTATTTAGCAGGAAAATTCATTACTTATGAATTGATTGGCAGTGTGATTATCTATTGTATTACTTCACATTTGTGCCAAGGCAGGAAAACAATAAATTTACAAGTTTGATAATGTTCAAAATATCAATTTTTTTAAGAAAGAACTAAAAGACATTTGTACATTCCCACTAGTGTAAGTGCCAAACAAAAGCATGCATTTGGATTGAATTAAAGACTAGTGATAATGATTTCAACGTGGGAAACTTCTGTCCCAGCCAGTTTACCAACAAAAATGATGACTTGAAGAAGCAAAAGGATGACAATTAACAAAGTGCAAGAAATGTGGTTGGTGAATTGGCTGGATTGATGTCTCCTCTTCCAAAGTTTGGTTACCTATAACCTTTGAATTTTGATAGGACCAGATGTACATTATCGTAAACTAGATGTATTTGCACTCGTGCTTTCAACTCAAACTATGAATATATATATATATATATATATATATATATATATAATTAATTAAGTTCAAAATATATAGTAGTAATTATATATGTCTATCGTTGCAAAAAGAAGTGAGTGCAGTAATATTTCGCACCTATTACTTTGAAATCTTAGATCACGCATGTTTGGAAGGAGTAATATCTTTCTCACACGTGCCTCTTGTTCAAAGCCTTGTGCACTAGTCTTATAGTAGAAGTCTGTTTAGCCAAACTTCTGAGATGTCAAAAATATTTTTCTCCAAAATCATCATAACTTGATGTATTAGTCAAGAAAATGTCAAAGTTTGGGGTGGGGTGGGGTGGGGTGGGGGAGGGGAGGTATTCTAGTTGTTTCCCTCTCTTTTTGCTTTTCATTCTTCGTGCACCGAAAGAAAGGATAATGAAACAATGTGACATTTGATATTTCTCGTGGAATACATACATTCAAATTTCTCTACAAAAATCTTAGTTATTTTGATTTTTTTTTTTGCTGTTATAATGAATTATAATTTAACATAAAGAATGGTTCCAAAGAAAATTTAGCTATTATAGTGAAGTGTTATTATAGAGGATAGTTGTTATAGATAAATCTGACTGTATTTCATTAATCTCTATCGCTTATGAAAATCTGAATTGTCCCTAGATGTACCACTTACTCTAATAATATTATATGCTTAGTCAGAGGCGGATCCAGGATTTGAAGCTTATGGATTCCTACCGTAATTTTAAATTAATATGCAATAATATCTGGATTCACAGTTAGATATTTACAAATATTTAATGAATTTTTTAATATAAATACAGAATCTACGCAAAAGTTACTGGGTTTTCGAAAACCCGTAGCCAATGCTCTAGGTCCGCACTGTACTTAGTTCTATGCACATTCAGAAAACCATTAAATTATAATTCACAATCAATTGAGACAATCATATGCAGTTGATGTTTCACTTTCCTGCTTTTGTAACTTAGATGGACAGACAATGACCACTCACATACTCAAACAACCCCCACCCCCCCCCCCACCCCTGATCCCTCTTTTGCTCTCTGCAATTTTTTTTTCCTTCTTTTTTCTTTCTCTCTCTTTTTCTCTGCCCTTCTAAAATAGAGTAAGGTTGCCTACATTCTACCCTCCCCACTTGCGAAAATACAATAAGTTATTATTATTGTTGTCGTCTTTTTTCTTTGAGATAAACAAAACCTTATTATTTCGCCGTGGTTTCACATGTGACAGGAATGTCCAAGAAAAGAAGAAATGAACATATAAACAGATATATAATATATCACCCACCGGATAGTTAAAATTCTTCCACTCATCATTAAAGTTTCGCATTTGAGCTTTGGAAAAGGAGACCCTCTTGACAAAGTGTTGTACCCCCGAGCTTACACGATGCGAATCAGAATTAATAGGACTTGTGAGTCTCACGATGTAAAAAAATATTTTCTAATAAGCATGGTTTAGTAACATGCAAATTATGATATGTAAATGATATTGATGGTACCATAAAATATTACATTGTTATTGTGTATAAATTATATATATATTTGATGGACTTCCCCTGTTCTTTTCTCAACCTAACCATTTTGATGCCCCAACTTCTCTCCCTCTAACAACACCAAAAAAAAAATTATTCTGCCATGGTGTATAACTTGAAATAACAAAAAAGGTAGTCCAGCGCACAGAGCAGGCCACATTCTACTCTAATGCAAGGGCCAAGGAAGGGCCGCACCATAAGGGTGTGACGTAGACAGTCTATTCTAATGCAAGCATTAGTGGCTGCTTCCGTGGCTCAAACCCCTGACCTGTACATCAGACAGAGACTACTTTATCGTTGCTCCAAGATTTCCCTTCTGTGTATAACTTGAAATCTTATCGTAAATATATCTTTGTTGGACTGCCCTGTTCTTGTCTCAACTTCGCAACCTAACCATTTTGCTGCAACTACTTCTCTGCCTCTGATATTAAGACTTAGAGGAACAATCGTCAATAACCACACCATGCCCGTTACATTAGGAAGAAATCTTCATTTCTGCTTCACCAAATCCAAACATCCAATGCCATCACAATCCTCCAATATCCATGAAAATCAAGAACATCATAACATGCCATTTTTCAACTCCCTTTACGAATTTACACTAGAATGTGACATCGAAGAAGCAACTATTCCTGATCTCTCCACTGTCCTCGCTTCGCGACGATTCTTTTTCTCTTCCCCCGGCAACTCCAACTCCATTATTGGCTCCTCATTCATGTCTTCCTCCATAGCATCAACTTCTTCGTCATTGCAGGCAGAGGTAGATTTAGAATTTGAACTTGTTGAAATTGTCAAAAGTCCCATATCGGTGGATGACAATTTTGAATGGGAATTTCACCCTATAAAAGGAGGCCTAATGTTTAGGATTATATACACTCTGATGTTTGGGGTTCTTCCAAAACACCTTCATTGGGTGGGAAGCACTATTTTGTAACCTTTGTTGATGATTTTTTCCGAAGAGTATGGGTGTATACAATGAAGAGGAAAGATGAAGTATTGGGAATTTTTCTCAAATGGAAGATGATGATGGAGAATCAAACAGGCAGGAGGATCAAGTGTATTCGCATAGACAATGGAGGTAAATACAAAAATGATCATTTCAATAACGTCTGTGAAAATGATGGCATCATCCGACACTTCACTGTCAGACATACACCACAACAGAATTAGAGTGGAATAAAATATTGATTGTGTCGGAGAAAGTAGGCAAAATTGGCCGAACCTCGTAAATTCTGGTGTTCTTTTATTGTTGTCTTATTGTCTTATTTATTATTTAGTGGTTGTCATAATTTTTGGTATAGTAGTTGTGACTCATTCACACTATATACATTTGGCTTCCGCAACAATTGGTATCAGAGCCAAGGTACTGTCTAAGTATGCTCTGTGGTTGCAGCATAGTCTGATCTTCCACATCAGAAAAGATCTATCTTGGTAACTGAGTCAAGGTTCTGTCTGAGTATGCTCTGTGGTTGCAGCTTAGTCTGATCTTCCACACCAGAAAGGAAATAATCTTGATTTGTGTCGTCAGCTACTAAATAATATTTGTGTCAAAATGGGAGACAGTAAACAAGAAGAATCTACATCAAGTGTCAATAATACGTCATCGTTGGCATCTTCGCTTATGACAAGAATTGTGTCAAATGCGAAATTTGCGGTAGAAATTTTTGACGGGTCAGGACATTTTGGGATGTGGCAAGGCGAGGTTCTAGATGTTCTTTTTCAACAAGGGCTAGATCTTGCCATTGAAGAAAAGAAGCCAGATGTTATTGGAGAAGAAGATTGGAAAATTATCAATCGTGTTGCTTGCGGTACCATTCGATCCTACCTTGCTAGAGAGCAGAAATATCCATACACAAAGGAAACTTCTGCAAGTAAATTATGGAAAGCACTGGAGGATAAATTTTTGAAGAAAACAGTCAAAATAAATTGTACATGAAGAAGAGACTGTTTCGCTTCACCTATGTTCCTGGTACCACAATAAATGAACATATCACCAGTTTCAATAAGTTGGTCACAGATCTGCAAAATATGGATGCAACTTTTGATGATGGTGACTTGGCCTTGATGTTGTTGGGGTCACTTCCTAATGAATACGAGCACCTTGAAACTACTCTACTCCATGAAAATGACGAAATTTCTCTCAGAGAAGTTTGTTCGGCTTTGTACAGCTATGAACAAAGAAAGGGAGAAAAACAGAAGGGCGGAGAAGGAGAAGCACTAATTGTGAGGGGTGTCGTCAAAATCAAATGAGGACTAAGAAGGGAAGATCCAAGTCGAGATCTAGACCCAGCAAAGATGAATGTGCCTTTTGTCGAGAAAATGGGCACTGGAAGAAAGACTGTCCGAAGTTGAAGAATAAGGCCAGACATAACAATGGAAAGGCCATTATGGATTCAAATGTAGCTGATTGTGATGATTCAGACTTCTCATTAGTTACAACAGAGTTATTAACATCATCAGACATATGGTTGATGGACTCGGCTTGTAGCTATCATATGTGTCCCAACAAGGACTGGTTCGTGAATTTTCAAGAAGGAGAATATGGAGTCATCCACACAGCGTATAGCAGCCCTCTTACCTCATATGGCATTGGTTCAATAAGATTAAGGAGCCATGATGGAATGATCAGAACATTAACAGATATTCGATATGTACCGGATTTGAAGAAGAATCTCATCTCTGTGGGAACCCTAGAATCAAAAGGGTTCAAAATCATTGCAGAAAATGGAGTGATAAGAATATGCTCCTGTACACTAGTGGTAATGAAGGCCAATCGGAAGAACAATAACATGTACCGCTATCGTGGTAGTACAGTTATTGGGACAGCGACAGTGACATCCAGTGATGACAAAGAGGCAGAAGCAACCAGGTTATGGCACATGCGCTTGGGACATGCTAAAGGGAAATCCTTGAAAGCTCTATCTAATCAAAGATTGTTAAAAGACGTAAAGACTTGCAACTTAGAGTTTTGCAAGCATTGTGTAAACGGGAAACAGACAAGGGTTAAATTTAGTACAGCGATCCATAATACTAAAGGCATTTTGGATTATGTACACTTTGATGTTTGGGGTTCTTCCAAAAACACCTTCATTGGGTGGGAAGCACTATTTTGTAACCTTTGTTGATGATTTTTTCCGAAGAGTGTGGGTGTATACAATGAAGAGGAAAGATGAAGTGTTGGAAATTTTTCTCAAATGGAAGACGATGGTGGAGAATCAAACAGGCAGAAGGATCAAGTGTATTCGCACAGACAATGGAGGTGAATACAAAAATGATAATTTCAATAAGGTCTGTGAAAATGATGGCATCATCTGACACTTCACTGTCAGACATACACCACAACAGAATGGAGTGGCAAAACGTATGAATCGGACTTTAGTGGAAAAGGTACGGTGTATGTTGTCCAATGCTGGCTTGGGCAAAGAATTTTGGGCTGAGGCAATTACATATGCATGCCACCTCATTAATCGTCTACCATCTACTGCCATTGATGGCAGACACCATTTAAAAAATGGTATGGAAAACCTACTGTAAATTATGACTTTTTACACGTGTTTGGCTCAATTGCATACTATCATGTGAAAGAGTCAAAATTGGATCCGAGAGCAAAAAAGGCTATATTTATGGGGATTACTTCTGGAGTCAAAGGATACCGCTTATGGTGTCCAGAGACAAGGAATATTATATTCAGCAGAGATGTTACCTTTGATGAATCTGCCATAACAGATAAGGTGATAGTTGAAGATGTCAAACAAGCTGGTGGTGCATCAAAGCAGGTGGAGTTTGAGAGAAAATTTATTTTTCCTACGCAAGAAGTAGAGGAGGAAACAAATGAAGATTACCCTCTGGAAGAAGAACCAGTAGAGAGGGAGATTCCAACTCAGGAACCTCGACAACAACTTGAATCAATAGCAACCAACAGGCCAAAAAGGACAATAACGAAACCTGTTCGTCTCATAGAGACGGTTGCTTGTGTAACCACAATTGTAGTTGATGGTGTTCCTACCACTGATAAAGATGCAATCCAAAGTTCAGAAGAAGATAAGTGGAGGATTTCCATGAATGAAGAAATGCAATCCCTTCATCAGAATCATACATGGAAATTGGCCAATCTCCCGAAGGGAAAGAAAATAATTGGGTGCAAATGGGTATTTGCAAAGAAAGAAGGATTTCCTATCCAAGAAGATGTTCGCTACAAAGCAAGATTGGTGGCCAAAGGATATGCTCAGAAGGAGGGAATTGATTACAATGAAGTATTTTCTCCAGCTGTAAAATATTCCTCCATTAGAATTATGTTGGCTTTGGTAGCATAGTTGGATTTGGAACTAGTTCAGTTGGATGTAAAAACTGCGTTTTTACATGGAAACTTGGTGGAGGAAATCTACATGAATCAGCCAGAAGGATTCAAAGTTGCTGGAAAAGAAAATATGGTATGCAAACTTGAAAAATCGTTGTACGGATTGAAACTATCTTCTAGACAATGGTACAAGCGATTTGACAAGTTTATGTTGCTGCAAGGGTACAAGAGAAGCAAATACGATCATTGTGTATATTTGCGCAAACTTAATGATGGTTCCTTTGTATATCTTCTCCTATATGTTGATGATATGTTGATAACTTCTAAGAATTCGGAAGAAATTGATAAGTTGAAGATTCAACTGAAGGAGGAGTTTGAGATGAAGGATCTGGGTGAGGCAAAAAAAATTCTTGGCATGGAGATAATAAGAGATAGACGTTCAAAGAAACTCTGTTTATCTCAGAAAGAATATTTGAAGAGAGTACTACAGCGTTTTGGCATAGATAAGAAGACTAAGCCAATTAGTACGCCACTTGCTCCCTATTTTAAGCTAAGTACTACTATGTCGCCAAAGGATGAAACTGAACAGGAGTATATGTCAAGGGTACCATACGCAAATGCTGTTGGTAGCTTGATGTATGCAATGGTTTGTACGAGACCTGACATTTCACAAGCCGTTGGAGTTATTAGCAGATATATGCATAACCCAGGAAAGGAGCATTGGCAAGCTGTGAAATGGATTCTACGGTATATTCATAGTACTGTAGATGTTGGGTTAGTTTTTGAGCAGGAAGGCAATCGATCTGTAGTTGGATATTGTGACTCAGATTTTGCGGGTGATCTGGACAAACGAAGGTCAACTACTGGTTATGTGTTTACTTTTGCAAAGGCACCAGTTAGTTGAAAATCTACTTTGCAGTCAACAGTTGCTTTGTCTACAACAGAGGCAGAGTACATGGCTATTACAGAGGCTGTGAAGGAGGCAATTTGGCTTCAGGGATTGCTAGAGGAGCTTGGTATTGAACAAAAAAATATTACATTTTTTTGTGATAGTCAAAGTGCTATTCAATTAGCGAAGAACCAAGTTTATCATACAAGGACGAAGCACATTGATGTTCGGTATCATTTCGTACGAGAAATCATAAAAGAAGGTGGAATCACGGTGAAGAAAATTCATACTACGGAGAACCCTGCTGATATGCTGACAAAAGTGGTGACTGCGGTCAAGTTTCAACATTGTTTGGATTTGATCAACATTGTTGAACACTAAAGATTGAAGATGAAGACACAACCAAAATTTGTTACTGAGAGAAAATTGAAGATGTGAAATTTTGCCAAGGTGGAGATTTATTGAAATTGTCAAAAGTCTCACATCGGTGGATGACAATTTTGAATGGGAATTTCACCCTATAAAAGGAGGCCTAATGTTTAGGATTTAAGTACACCTCTCATTTGCCTTTTTATCTTCTTAAGGCATTTGTATCTTCTCTCTTTAGTATTATTTCACTTGTAAAATTGGAGTGGAATAAAATATTGATTGTGTCCGAGGAAGTAGGCAAAATTGGCCGAACCTCATAAATTCTGGTATTCTTTTATTGTTGTCTTATTGTCTTATTTATTATTTAGTGGTTGTCATAATTTTTGGTATAGTAGTTGTGACTCATTTACACTATATACATTTGGCTTCCGCAACAGAACTGACGAGTTCAGCCTTTAAGGTTCTTAATCCTAAAGTCATCGTACTTTTGAAATTATCCATACAAAATTATCTTTGTTAGTATAATTCTTTTTTGGTATTTTCACACTTATATTTATTTTTCATATTAAAAGTATAGAGTTCAGTTGAATTTATTTAAACAAAGGCTGCATCCGCCTCTGATTGCAGGCTGAGCATCAGGGATCTGAAACACTTTTAGATGGCTGCATTGCAATTCCAACTTACTCTCCAAACCCATATTTGGACTTCAGGAGATCTATGCAAGAAATATGGAGTCATTTAACTTGAGTGATACAAGAGCCAATTGGGACTCATTGCATGAGCTTCTCATGTGTTATCTTGCCTTAAATCCAAAGAGCACACACAAATACAGAGTTTGTGCATTTGCTGACCTCCTTGTCAGCCTCATGGCTTCCAAAGCAGTACGTCGAGATTGAGAGAGAGTTTCAGGATTTAAATTTGATGAATTCAACCTTTAAATTCTTAGCACTTAACTTATAGTACTTTTGAAATTGGATTCAAATTTTAATGTGTTTGTTATAATTTTAGTGACTTTTCACATGTATATTTATGTTTCATATAAAGGTATTAGGTTTAGTTGAAATATGAGCATTATACCTTTCTTCTGCAATGATTTCATTCTGGGATTCTGCGCTTCGAAAAGTCATTTTTAATGCGTCTGTAATAGCCTGTGTACCAAAAAAGAACATGCTACGCCCGACCCCCTTTTCAGTAGATGAGATTAGGATGAAAGGGCTTTCTTTCATTAACATTCAGTGAAGGTGCATAGCTTCTTTGAATGTCCTGCTGATTGACTACTACATCTGGGGACGGGACTGATCCCAAAAGAGAGGTCTTTCTTTATGGTTATGAAATCGCTTTGATTGAATAGTTAGATCGTTCCTGCCTTTCGGATATTAAGTCTCCTTCGAAGCTTTAGACAAAGATGATATTGAGATATTGGCCCTTATGGTATCTCAGAACTGTCTACGGGATCAAGAATATGTATATTTTGTTGTCTTTCATAGTTCGAATCTGTCTCCTATCATCCTTTAGTACAGTGTCTTCTTGTTGGATTGCTTTTGGAAGTTTTGCAGATTACAGTGCCACATTGCTATACACACTTAAGTGTAAAAATTGTTGGGGCGTAGTAATGTTGCAGTAGTAGTCCAACATGTAGAAACAAGGATTAGGCGGATTTAGGTTATATATATGAAAGTAAAAAAAAAATAAAAAAATAGAGTACCAATATAACTCAACATGTGTTAGGAGGTTAGTCACTATATTTATAAATGTCAACAAACACTTACATAAAAATGTTACTTATAATTAATGTTTAAGTGACTTGATTATTGTGTAGATTTTTTTTTTTTTTTTTTTGCATAGTCAATGCATAAAGCTTAAATCTTAACCAGCCCGCCAATACTAAACAAAGAAAAAGAGAAAGCCTTAGGTAAAATCTGTAGCTCATGAAATAACCAACTCTCGTTTGAGCAGGTAGAAAGATGAAGCTTTGAATTCGTCATTTCATAAGAGTGACTGTAACAGAGAACTAGAAAATATAATAATCCAACGTAAATTTGTGCAAAATTCGAGTAAATTAGATGGTTTGTCAATCAAATGGCCACATTGTCGAAATACCATCCGAGTATATTGAAACTAACGGGAGCACGGGTAGTTCATCACATTAAACTACCCTCCTAAAACAAAGCTTAAGAAAGAAATTCTGTTTCACTCCAAAAATCTTTTTGAAAAGTAGCAGGTGTTAGATTGGAGCAGAAAAAATATATGTAAAAATGTTCACATATACTAATCGTTACTCTCCACTTTCTAAGTTATACTTGTAAGAAATCAATGGAAGTTGGTCATCCAGAACAAACTGTTTCTATTCGATAAGTTGGTTTCCTAATCATATTCCTTGTCCGAACATTTGATATGGTAATTATAAAACAGAGAACATGTTAGGAAAAAAGCTACACTCACCCAAATTCTCTAAGTTTAGAAAAACTAGCACATAAACAAGCAAATTTAATTTGCGTGACTCAACCAAAACTGAAAGGATTCGGCATAAATGTCCAGAGAAACACAAAATACGGCAAACATTTCTGCATTTGGTTTAAAGGAACTGTTCCTGGCAGATCATTTCTTCTTCGCATCTCCTGCCTTCGTCTGCAAAATTAGTGCAACCAAGAAGAACATCAGCACAAGAATAAAATAAATGATACAAAACCAATAAACCCTCTCATTGTCGTAGCCGCAGAGACAAAAACAAAAACCATTACCTTCTTGACACCGCGTACTTTCTTGGCTCTATTCTTCCGCTCCTTCATCTGCTTCCTAGACTTCTCGACCTTTGTGTCTAATCCATTCTACAAGTGTTCAATAGTCAAACAAGTTAGCCGAAAGCATACAACCCAATTTAATCATTAAGCCTGCTGACTCGACCGCTGAACGTGCACTCAACATAATGGAGTATGAAACTAAAGCATTTACTTTACCTAAAGAAAAGAGTGTTATACTAAAAGAAATCGAGTCGGCCACATCACTAAAACAGCTCAATAAGATATACTCACAATAAAGCAATAGCGACAAATGCAAAACAACCCCGAATCTTTTGAATGGGCAAGGATATGACTGGAGGAAGAGAATAGGTACAAAACCACATGACTTATGGTCTAAATAGCCTTTTACACAACATAGCACAAACTAACGAAGCCTTTTATACAACATAGCTCAAAGTATTGCAGCCCTACAGCAACCAATTACTTTTTTGATAGCAAAAGAGCAGAAGATAACATTATTGAGAATGTATAAGACTGTCAACTTCTGAAAAATGAAAAAACTGCACATACGGGTTTTCCTTGTTGATAAACATTTCCAACAAAAATAGCAAAAGAACCAAGGGAAGATGGCATATGCTGTAAACATTTCTCATAAATCACATTTACTTGTGTGTTATATTATAACATGTATTTTATCTGGGATTAATATTATTGAGCTGACAGATAATATGCAAAGATCCTTTACTGCAAAATTCTCTAATAGATATTTTATGCATTAAAACAAACAAGAAGCAATGAGATAAATAAATGCAAGAAATCTTGTACTTGTCTCAAATCTTAGCACAGCAACAAGATAAATTGTTTTTATAATTTTCATGATTATACTCTTTTGAAGAACAAAACCGGTACAAAGTGCAATTGAAAAGCAATATCAAGGCATTTTTCACGCTAAGGCTCCATAGGGATGTTTCACGAATGAATTTACAAAACAATTCAAAAGATTATAATAAGCCATCAGGTGATATCAGATCCTTTCCAACTATCAAACGGGTTTTAGTACCACATAACCTACTTTACTTAATGGCTTTTATGCTAACATAAATAACTAATATGATTTCTTACCCTGATCAGCCTGTACTTTGGCTCATATTTCTTTGCATTCTCTACAGAATCATAGATCAAGCCAAAACCAGTAGATTTTCCTCCTCCAAAGTGGGTCCTAAACTTAAACACAAAGATTGCATTTGGATCCTTCACCTCATATATCCTTGCTAATTTCTCTTTCAACTCAGCCTGCAATGACATATTAAACAGGTGGGACATAAGAAATTCGAATCAAAAGCATATGAAACTTGAATAAGATATACATGCTTTGCTTTCTCTCTCTCCTATATCAATCAACTACATCTCAATTGTGAACTAGTTGGATTCTAATATTCGAATCCTCTGTATCCACGAAAAGGATTCATTATTACTGGACTATTTTCAAGCTGGCCGTTAACCTGCCTCAACCTTCCTCATTTACCCTAGCTTGTAACAAGCTATGTTCTGCAATCCACACATAAGTGGAGTTCTCTCCCTCAACGACAACTAAGATAATAGCAACTAGCCTCAATTCCAGTCTTGTTGAGTCGGCCTCGGCTATATGAATCCTTACAACCAATTCCAGTACTCAATTATGAATGTTTATAGAAATAGAAATACTTGAAAAAAGGCACATATTTTGCCTTCTTTTTCTATTTCCAATATTACGACTACTGTTCACTTTTCTAACATTTTTAGTACCATTTAATTCATTCGGGACCTCTCAGTAGAATCAAGGAGAAAAGAATGGATCTTGTAGTATAAGTCGTATTAACAACTAAAATTGCTGAAATTGCAAAAGGCACTCAACAAGAATAATCAAACAACAGGAAATAAGGCGGACGCAATAGATTGTCTAACCTTGGAAACATTGGCTCTTCCCGGATGCAAGACATCGATAATCTGAAAAATTAAATATGCCAATTAAAACAGATGAAAACATACTAGTAACAGGTATGAGCTTTTAGATATGTAGTGCAGCTTGTTCTTAGTACTAACAACATAGATAATATAAGTCTTAAAAGACTTACGAATTGTTTCCTTGCAAGAAGACGATTGGTCATGAACTTCCTTGTTCTAATTGTCACTGCTTTGTCCGCCATTTTTCTGTTAAAAACAATTTACCTTAAAAATTCAGCTAAATTTTACTTGCATTTGCATTACATATACGCATTCACAATTCAGCTAAAGAAAATGAAGAGATAAAATTGAATAGAAATTATACTTGTATGCCTCTACAATATACTCCGGCGCCCCTGTTCTGACTGCTGCCTCACAGACCTTTCTCTAGTTAGCAGAAATGGAGGCTTTTGTCCTAGGGTTTTAAGTCTTTAAAAGCTCCATGATACTATTGGGCCAATCAACGACCAGCTGGCCCATTGTTAATCGAGCATCAAAGTGGGCCGTTGTGAATTACGCTGGATGGACTTTTTAAACCACCATTTATATGGGATTTTTTCCTTCCCGTATAATATTTAAAACTTATTTACTAAAATTATCCATTTTTTGTAAATTATCCGCCCTAAATAAGTTTTTATTACCATTTATATACAATCCATTATTAGTACCTTAAATTAGGGGATTTAGTTACACCATTTTACTTTTTTTTTCCTCTCCTCCCCTCAATTTCCCTATTCTCTGCTGCCTCTCTCAACCCAAAATTCTCGTAATTGAGAGCCAAAAATCATGGGCAGTAAAGCCACGCTTCATATGAAGTTAATTCCGAACAGATTTGTGCTATCCTCCATGTCCTTTTCAAAGCTAGATAATGTATATTTCCCTAACAAAAAGTTCCTTAAAGAAGAAGGGGAAAAAATAATCATGGTCCAACCATGGCCAATTTGCTGGTTCGATGAAACACGGTAATTTGTGGTCGAATTCAACATGTCTGTAGGAAAAACCAATATAGATCATAGTTAGGTATATATATATTTCAAAACTCATTATCTCAACTTAATTAAAGTTCACCCCAATTAAATTTTGAATCGAAAAGGGATGAGAGAGAGAGCCATCGCCTAAGCTAATAACCTTCATGATTAATTCTAGTATATTAGCGATGTGTTATCTTTGGAATTCATGATTTGAAATTCATTCTCTACTTTTCTTTCGTTAATAAATCAACTGAGAAAAGAACAATATATGGTACATCAGCATACAAATTAAAAATAAATTTCATACAAATTTAATGCAAATTTGAATATCTACAACAGCATACGTAGTAAAAATAAATTTCATACAACTAATTATATATTATACAACTTATCTACAACTTTCATACATTATTTTTACCCAGTTAAATACAACTATAATATCATACAATTTAAATATAAATTTTATACAATATGTCTTTTGTATATTTTGTATCTGATTTATACCTAGTAAAAATAAATTTCATACAACTAATTATATATTATACAAGTTATTTATAACTTATCTACAACTTTCATACATTATTTATAACCAGTTAAATACAACTACAATATCATACAACTTAAATATAATTTATATACAAATTTTATACAATATGTCATTATATATTTTGTATCTGATTTGTATATATTTTGTATATGGTGTGTGCCTCTTCCTCTCTAAAATTCCAATCAAGACTTACTCTCTTAATACAATTTTGATACATATCAACAACTTTATGTAAAAAGGTAGTATAGATAACTTAAATACAAATTTTATACAACGATTCATGCATTATACAACTATTTTTCAACTTTCATAGAACATTCAAATATATATATATATATATATATATATATATATATATATATATATATATATAAATACAACATTACTATAATATCGTAAGTATATTGTATGTCATGTGTTCTTCTTTTTCTTCTTCGAGTTTCAATCTGAAATTCAGCCAAAATCAAGTCTAATCTTCACCGAAACACCATTAAAATTGAGATATAAACTCCAAACAATATTCTCAATTACTTGCAACAACACACAATCCAAACAAATAGTGATTTTTGAAAACACAAATTCGATTTCAAAACTTTAAAACTTTTTAATGGTTGTCAATGGTGGAGAGTCAAACACCTTCAAAATTTATTGATTGACAATTTCAATTTGAACACCAAATTGTGCAATATGAAATGAAATTGCTAAGTTAAAACGATTGAAATCCACTGATGAATTCCATTAAAACTCTATACAACAAAAAAGCATAAAAAATAGAGAACATCAAATAAAGAAAAATTGGGAAAAAAAACAGAAAGGAGAGTAGAGAGACGAAGAGAGAGAGAGAGAGAGAGAGAGACAGAGACGGAGAGAGAGAGTGGGCAAGTATAAAAGGATAAGAAAATAACTGATATTCTTTATTCAATTCATAATATAAAGGGATACTCATTAAAAACTTATTTGTATATAATTGGTAAATTGTATATGACCATATAATTAAATTGAAACTTGATTAGGAATGGTAATAAGGTTTCAAATAGTGTATAGGAAGATAAAAATTCCGATTTATATTTGAAAAATTTACCTCCTATAGCAGGTATACACCCTATTTATTATAAATCAAAATTATTTTAAAATATTATTTTTTATAGCTACCTTTTATATTTTATAGAAAAATAAGTATTTATGGTATATACTACCATTGAGGCATGAAATACGCTATTTATGTTTTTCCTCTCTCTTAGACAGCTGGACATACCTATTTTAAGGTGATTGTCGTTGCTGTATTCATGAATACATGGCGCGAATATATGTGAATACATTCGCGTACAGTTGGACTGCCCTGATTTTAGGTGTTTTTTACTACTGTATTCATGAATACAGCAGCACGGATACATGTGAATACATGCGCGTACAGCTGGACTGCACTGATTTTAGAGGATTTTTGTTGCTATATTATGAATACATGGCACGAATACATGCGAATACATGCGCGTACAACTGGACTGCCCTGATTTTAGACGCTTTTTGCTGATGTATTCATGAATACATGACACGAATACATGTGAATACATGCGCGTACAGCTGGACTACCCTGATTTTTAGGCACTTTTTGTTGTTGTATTCATAAATACAGCAGCGCGAATACAACGAATACACTACCGTAACAACTAAATAGTAGCTATAGGAAGTAATTATGTATATGGTAGCTATAGGAAGTTAATAGCTACTAAACAATAGTGGTTTCCAAAAATTCATCTTTATATTTTGACCCCAATATGAAAAGTTTTTTAAAATTGGGGTATTATCATTTTTAGTCCTAACCAGAAACTATTTACATACGGTAGCCGAGAAAGTATATAAAATTTATATAATTTTGTATATAACATACAAAATGTGTATATATATATATATATATATATATATATATATATATATATATATATATATATATATATATATATATATTTTTTTTTTTTTTTCGTATATTATTTTAAGAGTAGCTATACATTGTCATTTTTCCTAAAAGAAATAGCCCAGTGCCAGTATTACAAAACTCGCTCGCCGGAATTTTGAAGCACCAAAAATTTTGACAATCACCAAAACTTTTAGCCACAATGTTGAAAAATCTGGTGATCTATTAGGATTTATAACAAAATTCTAACGATCACCATAACTGCTACGAGCTTTAAAATTTTGCCCAACATGCTTTAAAATTTTGTCGACCGAGCTAACATTAAATTCTGGTATGCGTCTTTTTTCCAAGACTTCTATCACCGAGGTTAAAAAATTAATAGTGGCATTGAAGTATCCTATAAAGAAATTTTTACAAAACACGATTGTTTAGTGGTTATTAGCTTGTTATAGCTACCATTTACTAAATTACTTCCTATAGTTATGTTTTCAGTTGTTATAGACTGTATTCGATGTATTTTAGCTACTGTATTCATGAATACAGTAGCAAAACTCGGCGAAAAACAGGGGAGTCCAGCTAAGCAGAGAATGTATTCGACTGTATTCGCGAGCTGTATTCGTGAATGCAGTAACGTAAATGTGCGAAAAATGGTCCTTTCAGCTGTTTAAAAACGGCAAGTGAATCAATTAACGTGATAGACTCCTAATATAACTCAACTAACTCAATTATAACACGCATAATTTGTATTTCCAATTATAGAATATTCTCAGTCGAAAATTACCCCAAAACAGAGCAATCTCTAGAGATTCAATCCTGCCTCTCTTTGTTGCTATCGTTCGTGGAAGTTCTGTTTACTAAATAAACATATGAATACAAACTGCAGTATATATACACTACAATCTGTTGAATACATATGAATACATAATGCTTAATATATAGTGGACTACATACGAATACATACTGTAGATATATTTGAATATATATGAATACAAACTGCAGTATATATACACTACAATTTGCTGAATACATATGAATATATAATGCTTAATATATAGTGGAATACGTATGAATACATGCTGTAGATATATTTGAATACATATATACATCTGATGAATACATTCCATAGTTTACTAAAGGATTATTTTTAGTAAACTGCTGAATACATATTGTATGTATATTTTTGAATACATATGAATACATACTCCAGATATATTTGAATACATATATACATCTGCTGAATACATATGAATACAAACTGCTGAAATTATACTGCTGCACAAAATATTGAAACAAAGTGAAGCTTTGAAATTGTAAATTGCTAAATAAACACTTTGAATACATGCAAATACATGTGTCATTACGTATTTTTGTATATTGTTCTAGCTTCAAATACATGTTGATTTTTTAGGAGATTTCTCAAATTAGGCTTGTTTCGATGTGTCATTGCGTATTTTTATTCTCTTTTCTGCAACTGTATTTGCTACTGAACCTGAAAATACATGTTCCGCTTGAGTGATTTACAAATTGAAAGATGGCCCTTCGAAATTGAGTGCTTTGGTCGGTATACCTCTGGTAACCCTCTTGTAAGGAGTTGAATCAGCCATTGGAGAAGAAATTTCGAGTTTTCTGTAAAAGCATAACAATGGTAATTATTTCTAAAAAAAACAGTAAAGAGATACAAAAGAATACATGTGCCAGCGAAAATCTAACAAGTTTAACACTTACCACAACTTTTTGGAGCAATCAATTTTGAAATTTGAGAGAAAAAATGGAGATGAATCAGTTGATAATGGTGGTTGTATTCGTGGGGAAGATACTGGGTTGGGAGAGAGATAATGGAGAGAGATTGTGGGTTTAGCAAATTTGTATACTATACGGTGTTATTGTGAGAGAAAGAATAGAAAGTAGGAGAGAGAAAAATATTTTACAGTGTATTTAAAGGCTTAACGGTAGGAAGTGACCATAAATAAATAATTTGCTATAAAACCTAAAAGGTAGCTATAGAAAATAATTTTTTAAAAAGGTATTTATTTATAATAAATAAGATGTAAATGTTTGCTATAAGAGGTAAAATTTCCTATATCATTCCCCAGTATGAGAATAACACTTTGGTCCATTATGAGATACTAATCAATATATGAAGTTCTAAGGGAAAAAGAAAGGAAGAAAAAAGTATCAACATATGAGGTTCTTCCATGAAAATAAAAAATAAAAAATTTCACAGTAGCTAATGCAATGTCCGCCGGTTAATGATGTGATGAGGGAAGTTTTTCTTATCTTCGGCGGGCTTTTAAAAAATTTGTTTTTAAGTGGTTATTTGTTGTAAACCAAAGCAGATACAAGAAGTTTGTAATCGCAACGACAAAGGCTTTACCAATGAAACATGCCCCTTTCCAACTTTGTTGCGAGACTTCTAGCCAATTTTCGTGTAATTCAAAGGAAGTAATATGCAATGGAGTGAAAAAGAAGCCAATTCGAACTTTTGAATACCTATGTTCAGATTAGCTTGGTCGTTAGAAGTGGGTACAATCCATTTGCACCAGTAGGAGATAAGATTTTCAGCAGGCAATGACATCAAGTTCCATGTGAATATAATTGACGTTGGGTTTTAGGAATATCATTCGATTTTATAATTTTCGTGTCAAAAGAATAAAGAAGTCCTTTATAAGATTGATTTTCAAGGTTTACGAAAGCTTTCTTAGTTATAAATGTATAGTACTGACAATTACTTGAGCTACCTAGAATTAATCTAAGTTCCAAGCAACTAAAATGACCCATCGATAAGTATATTCTTAGTTCGACATCTCCGACCCAGGCGGTCCCCAACCCCTCATCCTAAAGAGCAAAAATAAGTAGTACAGAAAAATGGCGCAAAACATTAGTCTCCACCTTTAAGAATTATGCTGCTTGTTTTTTTATTATCTGGGAACAGCATTTCAATTATCAGCGTAGATATAAGTATACAGCCTTGTAAGCACATTCCCAAGAAAAAATTGATCAGAAGTATACAGCTGATTGGTGACTTCATCACATAAGAGACCTCGAAACAGATTTGCCTGTATGCTCATAAGTAAAAGAAAGAACAGAAAGTTGTCCTTGTTCTATCTAGGTAAAACTAATCGCTGTCATTGTATTGCTTCAGTAAAGCAACTGCCGGCTACCGTATGAAGCAGGCAAAATGAGTTGACGTGAGCTTGTGAATTCTATCTCAACTCGGCTCTACTATCTTCCCATGTTCAATAGCACCAGCAGATGCTATACTACGGAATACTCTCCCCGAAAATGCTGTTACCAACATCAAAACCAGTTAAATAAGCAACTCTATAGGCAACACAATCAATTCAGAGTAGCATTATCAACACTTACTCTGGGGATGCGAAATACTTATTGCAGATTGGTTTTTTTTTCCTTTTAAGGGAGGACCAGGGAAAGGGGAATCAGAGAGAGAGAGGCAATACCAAATACACGGTTGTCATGCAGTCAACACTTGTGAAAGGGCATTTCCAACTTAGATGGAACCTTGGTCCACCTCATCTGAGTTTTCTTCATACATGAATGAACTATCCTCGCTGCCACTACCTTGATCACTACTATAACTGCTCTCTGATGTACTCATGAATGAAGAGCTATCAGATGCAAGACTGCTCAAGTGTGATGAGGAGTTAATTTCGCTATTCACATCACTGTTGTTATGTTGTTCAACATCATTAAAGCTGTGAAAGACGGATAAAGGGAAACAAATAAATGGCACAGGTGGATCACCAATTATTTTCATGTTCAAGTAATGGAAGAACAAACCAACCTGCCTTCCAAAGGAAACTCTGCTAAAACACATAAATCGGGCCTTTCTTCCGACAATCGCGCTATAGGAATAAAGCTGTTTGGCACACACAACCAGAAAGTCAAAAGTCTATCTTCTTAATGATGTTGAAAAGTTAACTAGAAGTTGTACTACCTAGGGCTGTAACATCGACGATACCAGTCACCTTCAGATACCAGGCCCTCTCGATTAGATATATCCTGTGTGAAAGCAGTTCAAGTGAAACCATCAATAAAGAGAACAGGAAACGAAAGGTGCAAATTTCTTAATAAGACTGTTATGAGCAGAAGTTTATACATACAAGATATTTAAGATGCCCAAAATCCCCTGCAAGCACTGCTGCTGATAACCTTGCTACTTCTACCTACAATGCACATAAGTTAGACCACTTCCTTTCTTGACTTACTTCCCCATTTATTTCCTACCAGATATGGGAAACGAGGATGTTCGGGGGAAAGAACACTTACTTCTTTCAAATGCATGCAATCCCTCAAAATCAATACCTGGAGTAAGCCCCCACCCGCACTGCCTCCTAGATTCCTGTAATATGGATGCTATTAGAATAAAAATAGTGCTAAAAAGATCGTAAGTTCATATACAAACTTGAGTCGGAGGGCCTAATGGGAAACCTACTTGAGAAAAGCGCCAGTAATCGAGTAGGATGTTGAAAAGTCAATGTACCTCAATTTACGAAATCCCTACAAAAATAAACAAAACCGAGGATTGTACAATTAGGTTCCCTTGGAAAAGCAACCACTGTAGCAGTGTTGTCAAAGGCGCGCTTAAGCCCTGAAGCGGGGCTCAAAACATGTTGAGCGCTTCGCCTCGCTTTGTGGGCGCTTTAGTGTCGCATGCTCTATGGCATACTTTTCCTTGCCAATGAGTGTAATCCTGAAAAGGTGACATTAAACAATTGATATTTTGCTTTATCGTAAAAAAAATTTAAATTCTTTGTCCATATATTTGTTATTCATGCTTATAATTATTAGTCTTGGACTACATATACATATTTTTACTTTTTCTCCAGTTGCGCCTTTTTTCATTAAAGCCCGCCTTTTAGTTGCGCTTTGCGCAAAGCCCCAACGAACCTTAGAGCTTTTTTGCGCTTTTCGCCTTTGATAACACTGCACTGTAGTCGCCCAAAATATAACATTTACACGATTGACACATAGCTTGACACACCTCCTAAACTCTAACATAGAGTAGAAAAATCCAACTCGAACAAAGGTGGTCTAACTTAAGAAATTTTCTCGAAGTTACCTGACAAATTATAAGGCTACGGAACATTCAAGTTCCAGTGTGAATAACAACATCAGGGGTAAAATTGCTAACAGCATAGCATTTCAACTTTTTCTTGGCTCAAGTATGTCACAAGCTGAGAGTTTATCAATTAGGCCAAAAGAGAGAAATGACAACAGTATACAGATAAATGCTCAACAGATAGCAATTCTGAGATGATGCTTTAATTCGATGTTGCTTAAGGAGTTCAAAAGAAAGAGTAGGCTAAAAAACCCAATGTGCAGTCTTTTCATACAGCCCCAAAAGGGGAGAGGTTTCTATAGTTCCTTCTTCAGTAAACTAAACTATTTGCAGTCAAGCTAGCTTTGCACCTAGCTAACACAGAGAGATCACTGGAACCAGGTAAATGACTGGATCAACAAGTAGTAGTTCAATGTTACAACCACGAAAAATCAAAATTGGACGGTGTATAATTAAATGAATATGAATAGTGTCAACAAAGGAAAAAATTCCCTCCCTCACTCCCTGCTAAAATAGTTTATCTTGAGTGTGTATCGATATCACTGAAGCCTTATTTCCTATCTAAGAACTTCACTCTATTTTTCTGCATTAGTGATCTGAGTCATTTGTTTGTCTGATCAACAAACTTTTGCAAATGTGGTTATACTAAATCTAGGGGAATCTGTTAAAAATAAAATAGAGTATTCCCTTCCAGGTAGGGGTGGGCATATTTCGGTCCGAACCCAAAAAACCGACCGAACCGAAAATATTTTTATTTCGGTTTCGGTTATTCGGTTTTTTCGGTCGGTTTCGGTTTAAAATTTTAAAATTTCAGTTTTTCGGTTCGGTTTTCGGTTATTAGTTTATTTGGTTCGGTTAACCGAAAAACCGAATTATTAGCAAACCAACAAATTTTCGGTTGGTTTCAGTCTAATTTACCGAAATTTTGAAAGAAAACCAACAAATTCGTCAGTCCAATTATTACATAGAGAGAGCCCAATATGATAATGTTCAAACCGAAAACCGAACCGAATTTCTTAAACCGAACTGAACCAAACTTATTTCAGTTCGGTTTCGGTTACTACTTTTACAAAACCGAAAACCAAATAACCGAACCGAATTTCTTAAAACCGAACCGAACCGACCGAACGCCCACCCCTACTTCCAGGCCGCCGAACACACCAGTCAATGATCTCATCAGTTCAGCCACATGGTCTGGATGAGCCTTGAAACCATAGACAAAGCAAGTATTAAGAAAATTCTTAAAACTTTCCATGTGCGGCTGATTCTAAAATAAACGCTTCCTTTTCTTTACAAATGGCAAATGAAAAAGTACCAAATTTTGAGGAAATTTGATGCATTGATGAAAACAAGCATTATGTTACTGATGGTGCAGATAATCTCAATGCGACCATCTTTGTGTTATAAAGCGTGAAGCTTAAAGTGATAAAGCCGAGCTTGCAAAAACAGTGTTGATGTAGTCTATACAAAAGTAGTAGCTTCACCGTGCAACTTCTAATATAGTTGTCAACTCACCTTAAATTAGCAAGAATCAGCACCATTGACAAATGTCATCCAGATTAAACTCAAAATTCATGTATTGGCTAGTCTAGACTGGTTTCTGGTACGGTGGTACCAACAAAGGAAATAGTATAGCATGAGACATTAGCCTTTTATTTTGACAGCGCTAGGTACTTGCTAGAGCTAGAAGCAAGAAAGCTTCAAATAGCTTCACTGCACTAGACTCAAGTTGTATAGTAAGACATGGCTACACACCACGTAATTCCAATTGAACGGCATACAGACCCAAACAAGGCCTTGAAACACTGGATAGAAACGCAAACGAAGATCAATATACTGAAAAGCTTCATTCTCGAAAAAAAGACCTTAACGAGTATGCGAGCTTTATAATCATGCAACTTAAATCCCCTTAGGGCCAATGAAGATAGGCGAGGACAATTGCTCACTAGATCACTGCATGTTGGCAGTTTCAAACTGTCGTCTCGACCTGAATACAAAGGTGGAATATGGAAAAAATTCTTTAAATGGCTATTGAGAAAGCAAAAGAAAAGCAAATAGAAGGATAAAAGAATGCACCTGTTTTTGACGATTCAAAGAATAGACGCTCAATCAGGGGACAAAATTTACTTATAGACTCCAGTGTCTGCCTTAATTCCACATGACTATCAGATGAACAAAACATTTCATGTTATAATCACTGACATTGAAACTAGAGACGAAACTAGAAATGGAGCCATTCGTTCACAAAAAAAAAAATAGAATAAGAATTTATCATGACTGTACTAGAACTTAGTATAAACAAATTATGGTCTTATTGGATCCCCGGTACTATCCATGTTGTTGTCAAAGAATTCAAAGTAAATGATCAACAAAATAAATGAGTTGTGACAGAAGGAACTAAAAAGTAGTGAGTTATTCTATTTTTTTTTATAAAGAAAGTAATGTGCTTTTTACTTGAACAAACCAATGACTTTCAGACGAAGTATTTCAATTACTTGGAATGTACTGTTGATAAGAATGAAAAACACAAACCGGAAACATGTGATATAAAATATGGTGTTTCAGACGAAGTACTTAAATCACTTGGGCTTTGTGTCGTTCACAATAATAACAAACACAAACTGAAAACATGAGGCTATACTTGTGCTGTTCCCACAAAGCAACTAAAAGAGAACTCATGCTGCCACCTATTATTTAACTTCAAATGCTTATCTTGAGTGATTAATAAGACAAAGAAATACCCCACCAAGAACCTGTTCATGAATGCCTTTAGCCTCTCAATGAAAGTCAAAAAACAACAATCAGACATGAAGACACTAAATCCATGGTACTTCTACTTACTTTTCAGCAGTATGCATAGCAATTTTGGACCAAAAAGGAATAAAACAGAAGAAACTATTAATTCCAATACTTACAGGCCAACAATTTCCAGATCAAGCAAAGATGGGCAGGCTGACAATGCAGCGTTAAGTGCAGTATTGTCCAGTCTTTCGATATTGTACAGGTGCAACCTTCTCAAGCAAGCCCTTAGTTTTCCAAGAAGGCAGAGCGAAGAAGCAACTTAGTACCTCAGCTTTTAATTAATAAATAACCAGATATTATACAGTATTTATATATACAAAATCAGTACATAAAATTACATAACATCGCTTTATCAAGAATGGAGCAATACCCTGGAGTTCCATTATTAGCATTCAGAGGTGCTAGGCAAGACCTTGTAAGAATAGAATACTCTTTGCCCTGCCTGGACCTCTTATCATTCCATGAGAATCCTGCAGCATCTGTAGATTTCCTTATAAAATTAACCATTGGTTGAGAAGACCCCGATGATGAAGCAAGTGGGCCAGGTACACAGCCCAGCTTCAGAGACCTGGATTCAGTAAAGTCAGTGTTTGTCCACCAGTGCAAATACCAATTTATATTCTTTGTATAACAGCCTTTTGAGGTCAAGATGAATAGCATCTCAAGTATTCCACTTTTGTGCACTTAAATCCAATGTTCTTTGAGATATCCGCTTAGAATAAGGTAGTTACCATCCTTTACTCACTCTCTTACATAACATTTACTCATGTAAGACCTAAATCAACATGTTTTCATGGGTCTACTCTGTAGCGCTAAAGTGATAACAGTATTTTTCAGCATATTCAATTCACTATTGTTCTTCGGGGCTCTTATGTGAATTAGTCTTTTAAAAACCAACTGAAAAAAATTTAAAAGGAAGAAGATTGAAGTTATGAAGCAGAGGACGGCAATTCTCTTACTGGAATCCATTTCCAGCACGGTGAACTATTGTTGCCACAACAGCATTATTGACTCTAGGAACCACTGTGATCAAGTCAACATTAGCATAGCATGCAGGGTCTGCGGCACAATTTTTGAAAAAGGAACATGTGATCGCAGCATAACATAAACTTTGGGTGTCAAGCAATGAAAACACCTGCCCAAAAAAAATAACCACCAAAACATTATCTTATTTTTATAAGCACAAATTGCTTCCATCCTCAACTGTACATTTAGTAATAGCCAATATCTTACCATCAACAATTTTTATCGCCAATTTATTGTAATGCCGTGATAATACAAGTATTCATCGTTCCGCAGATACAGAAAAATATCAAGCAACTCGAACAACCATGCCTCAACCCCAACTACTCTCTATGCATTCTACTCTATATGAACCAATTTATAAAAATCTTCAAGGATAACCAAATATCTGAGTACTTAGTACAACTATCAAGTATCAACAATATAGACCTCAAATTTCAAACAATGAAACAAAAGCACATTTCAAAAGCTATCCTAGTGGCTTACTTTCACTAGGATTAGTAAAGTATGGAAGCCGAACCAGAGCAATCCTATTCGCTGATTGTACATAACTAATAATAAACGGGATTATCAATAAACACCAACTACTGAAAACAAACAGCTCTCAAAATAATTCATCCATTAGGATAAATTCTATACACAAAAAAGAACATGAAATGAATAGGCAAACTACACACATTTCAAACTCCTAGCTCAGAAACAAAAGAATAAAATTTTGGAAAAGGAAAAATAACTAAGCAAAAAACAAGCATTAGCAAAATCAGATTAGTAACTATAAGCTACACATATTTGCAATTTGTAACAATTACGTATATACCAATAATTAAAAGAAGGTATATATGAATAGAACATACTTTTATAGTTAGATCGGAAGGAAGAGCCCAAACGACGGCGTTATGCATGGAATCGCGCGCGCGGGCAGATCGTTTGCCAGCTTCGAGAAGCGCAGATCCTAATCGAAGTGCGCGGTTTATCATATCATTCTGTTCCGAATCGGAAGCTTTAGAACCGAGAAGCCGATTGAAGGAGATGTCAAAGGAGGAATCGGAGAGACCGAGAAACGATTCCAAGAGCACGTCGTGATCGATATAGGAACTGAAACCATTGGAACTGGTGGTGAATTTAGGGTTTAAGCCGGAAGTGGCGGAGCAGCATGGACGTTTCGGGTTCGGGTTCGGTATCTCCATCGCCAGCGCCGGCGACTGGCGGCGGAGAAGAAGAGTATCCATGAAGAGCGCGAGAGATGGGGAGTGGGTCCGGGAAGTGAAGTGGTGAAGAAAATGAGAAATTTGTTATGTACGGATTTAGAAAAGATGTGGGAACACGTGTGAGGTAGAATATGCCGATGTGGAATGGGAATCGCATGCACATGACTTGCCAATTACGTCACTCTTGGCCCTACTCTACTTTTTGAATGTGGTGATGGAATTTCCAGTTCTAATAATTGAGAGAATCGAATATGTTGAAAATAGTATTACGGGGGATGATTAGAGTGTCGTAATTTTTATTTAAATTGTTTGAATTTGAATTTTAGAAATAATTTTTTTACTATGGAGTGTTTTCCTACTTCTTAATAAGAGCGAATACATGCTCCTCCGGGTCAACACGTGTGCTTTCCCTGGAATTAATAGTTAGTCTGAGGGTACCTTTATAATTTCATGTTAATGTGTAAAGATGACTTTGTATTGCTAGCCCTACACGTGGTGTTCTTTGTGACTTGTAAATTCTTCTGTGATTTTTTTGCTTCTCAAGTTCTTCCTCTTCTTTTCTTCGCTCTATCGATATTCACTTTTGCCAAAGGTATGTCCTTCTCAACTTTTTGATTTTACTAGCTAATAGTGACATATATTGTTTATTGTTAACTATTGTATATGGCAGATTATCCATAGGATTAATTTTATTTTTAAGTTAATACTGAGATTTTAAATTCAATTTACTTTTGAAATTTTTTGTTTTATGGTTAAATTATTCATGTGTTTTGAGCGCCAATGTTCTCTCTATACTCCACCACTATGACAAGATATCTTTACTGCAAATTTCTTATCTATCTCTGTAAGGTAATTAATTTTCCTTACTTTTTCTTTAGTATGTCTTGAATATCAAAATATTTTTTGGCTATTGAAGGTTTAGTCGGAAAAAAAAAAATTGTTGCTGTCATGATTTGCCTTAATAGCTTTCCGGGTTAGTTTTGTTCGTATTCCATTTTTTCTTTTGGTGTGTTTGATTTTTGTTATTAAACAGTTGATTTAAGTCTAATGCTATGAAGAAATAATTGATATAGGATGAAGTTGAAGGGCAGACTGGAGGAGGATCTTTGACTTGCCTCCTGCTCGATCTGATCTTAATAGCGTTAATTTATTTGTTTGATTGATGTGCAAATGGCTAATTTTTATGAAATTGGTTTCATCCTTGCAATGCTTGGCATTTTACAACTGGATAAATTCTATTTCATGGTATGTGGAAACCACTTAAAATTATTTTGATTTTTATGCCATGGATCACCAAAAAGTTTATTGTCAGATTTGATGCGAACTATAAATCATCTAGGGTGCTAGAGGCCATTATATATGAAATGCATGTCGGCATGGTGGATACAAGAAACTCAAGTACACCGTCAACGAAAAATTGTCAACGAAAAATTGACAGACTAGGATTACGATGTTACACCTCATGTTTTTTACGTGAAAGTATGCTATAAGTAAATCGATGAAAGCTCGGAAATAAGATGTTACATCCCGCATTTTCGTACGTTAAAGTTTCGTCGTAAGTTAATCGGCGTAAGCTCGAGAATGAGATTATTTGAAGGTTATAAGTATTATGCTATTTCAAACAAGTGATAAGTAAATTCGTGAAGGTGAGAGAGTAAGCAAATCGAAGAAAATGAGTTTCGTCGAAGTTTGTCATTTTGAGATAAAATACGGTCCGAGCTATAATACCCGGTATTTATGAACTAGTACCATACAAGGTACCACATGACCATGATAGTAAGGTGTATACAGTGTGTTAAAAATAAGTAGTATTTTAAGTAATTTGGGATAATTCTTAATTGTGGGTATAATTGTGATATTAGGTAGGATTACATGGATAAGGATTTTTTTGGGGCTGCCACGTGGCATTAAGCCAAGACAAAGTGTCACCAACGTGAATGATGAGTTATAAGACACAAGTTGCCTTGTTTACACGTAAGAGTCCTTTGGATAACTACCTTGGTTTGGTTCCTTATTTGGTAATGTAATTTAGAAAATAGGAAAAGTTATGGCATGCTTAGAATTAGACCAACAACGTTATGCTAAGCTTGCTAACGATGGAGCCTCAAAATATTTCGTTTGAAATTTCATAACACAATATAGCGTGAGATTTTGCAATTTTAAGGAATACGGTGCAATCTTTTTCAAGAATATCATACGAATTTTTTTCTACTTCGATCCGCCGTTACATGTTGTCACAATTGACGTGTGTTAGAAGGATTGTCAAGAAAATCGGCTCAGGTATGTTAAGGCTATCCCTTCTTTCTTTTTGGCATGATCAATACGATACAAACGAAACGAGCAAATGCACAACTTCCATAAATGATTCTATTCATAGAAATACTAGGGGTGTCTATATTCTTGATTCCCCATGTGAATTATTATTATATTTTCTGTTCATGGGTCTCAGAAAAATACGTAGTTGATGAAGTTTATCCGAAAGGCATATTGATTTTATGACATTCCGAGAAATCTTATTAACGTATTTCATATGCATTTCATTCATTTATACATGAACATTGACCCATGACCAGATGACGTTATATACGCGTATATTATATGTATATGAAATATGGGAAAATGTTATGGCGTTATATATGCACCACCACCTGATCAGCTGGTATACGTTGATGATTTGCCCACAGTAGCCGAGATGATATGATGGGATGCCCTCCGAGGCTTGACGATGTTATGAACGCATATACCTAATGGTATGACATTTATACGCATATTCATGACATTGTAAATGTTAATGATTCATAGAGTTATTCAGACTTACATGTTGAGTCTTCTACTCCATGTTTCTCTCATGCCTATTATTTACTAATTTTCATTCCTTACATACTCGATACATTATTTGTACTGACGTCCCTTTGCCTGGGGACGTTGCGTTTCATGCCCGCAGGTCACGATAGACAAGTTGAGAGTCCTCCAAGTTGGCTATCAGCTCAACGGAAGGTATTGGTGCGCTCCATTTGCTCCGGAGTTGCTTATTTGGTCAGTATGATTTGGATATGTATTAATTGGTATGGCGGGGCCCTGTCCTGACCCTTATGAAAATTATGCACTCTTAGAGGCTTGTAGACAGATGTCATTGATGTTTGGCATATTTCGATATGTGTTGATGTTACTTTGCCCATGTTTTAACCACTTCTTGATGTTATTTAATCTTTAAAACGCCCAACATGGTATAATTATTGGTTTGATGACTAATTAAGTTATGTGTGACGATTTAAGGTGTTCGGAGTGCAAAATATGAAGAAAAGGTGGTTTAGCCAGAGGAAGAAGGGTTGGATGCGTCGCATCCAACCTAGGAAAACATCATCCTGCATGCAACCTTAGCAGTGAAGTTGGGCCATAGCGTTCGCCATCGCGTGCGAAACTGGGAAGTAGAAGAGAAGGCTGGATGCGTCGCGTCCACCATCGCATGCAAAGCTGAGAAATAGAGGACAAGGTGGATGCGTCGCATCCACCTTCGCAGGCAAAAAAATTGAAATGGAGGACAAGGTGGATGCGTCGCATCCACCTTAGCATCAATCCCTGAAGCCGAATTGGACTAGGAATAGGAGAGCTTTGACCCACGACTTTTGTACGCAATATATAAGCTAAAAACGCCTCTTTTAGGTTATCTAACATATTGGGAAGGGAAAAAAAGCCACGAAAAGCTGTGGAGGCCGGAATTCATCAAGTTTCATCTTTCTCCCACCAAACTTAGTAATTTTTATGTTTCTTTATATGATTTGTTGTTTGGCTACCATGTCTATGTGGAGCTAAACTTCACGTTCTAGGGTTGTGGTTCTTTCATGACTATTGTTATTCGGATATTGATTTTGACTTCTTGATTTATCATATTAGTTTATTTATTCAATCTTGCGCTTAATTATTTAATTGCTTGATCACCAATTGAATATTATCTACGAATCTAGAATTGAACTCGAAAGTGGGAATTCTATATTGCATATAGGATTGAGTAGGGCAAGTTCTTGAACTCGGGCATCGGGGAACGGATTCGTGGTTAGGATAGACATATACCTAATTGCCTTGCTTGGTTGATTTACAGGAATTATAAATGCGTTCTTGTTGATTCTCACTCCATAGACATATAGGCGTTAAGTTAGCTGGAATAGGCGAGTAAGAACTCGACAGATTCTTATGAGCAATATTAACCCTGTCAACCAATAAGCTAGATAAATTAGTCGGTCAATTCAATTGAAGAATACAATAGGATTGTTAGATAGACCATAACCCTAGATCGTTTTCATTACATTGATATCATTAAAATCTGCTCTTTCTCTGTTCAAAGTTTATTATTTATATTTTTCTTATTTAATTAGTTGGAATAAAATATTTTTAGATTTAATTCTTGTTTAGATAATTAGGATAGTCTAATTTAGTTAATAGTTAATCATAAGTCCTCGTGGGTTCGACATCCGACTTTTAGTCACTTTATTACTCGACGACCGCGTATACTTGCGTGAGTGTGTTTGGTCGCAACAAGTTTTTGGCGCCGTTGCCGGGGACTTAGAAATTAGCTACGTGACTAAGTTAAGCTTTTATTAGATATTTGTTTTCAAGTTTTAATTTTCAGTTTGCCTGGTTTGTGTCAACGCAGGGTCTTCTCTCGAATGCAGAGGAGTAGAAGTGCAAACAACCTCATTCCTCTTGATCCAGAAATCGAACGAACACTACATAGAGTGAGAAGGGAACACGAAGCTAGAACGAGAATAGAAAGAGAGTTGGACATCGCAGTCCAACCACAGCCAATAGATATGGCAGGCAATGAAGAGCGTCCGGTAATTGAAGCCGCAAGGCCCAATCTTGCGAATATGACTCAGGCTATTGTGAAGCCTGATATCACTGGGCATTTTGAACTCAAACAGTACATGGTACAGCTGATTCAGTCCACAGGACAATATGTGGGTCTATCTCATGAGGACCCGCAGAGGCATATTCAGAACTTCTTGGAAATCACGGACACTTACAATTATCCGAACGTCTCCAAGGACTATGTCAGGCTGACACTATTCCCTTTTTCACTGTTGGGGGAAGCTAAAGAATGGTTGCAAAAGGAGCCCGCGAACTCTATCCACACTTGGGATGATCTAGCAAGGAAATTCCTGATCAAGTTTTTCCCAACTAAGAAGACAAAGTCGCTGAGGAGCCAAATTCTTGGGTTCCAACAACGGGATGGCGAGACACTTCGTCAAGCTTGGGAAAGATACAAGAAGCTACTCAGAGACTGCCCGCATCATTGTCAAACTGATGAGGTATTGGGTCACACTTTTGTTGATGGGTTAGATGAAGCATCAAAGATGAATCTTGACTCAGCTTGTGGGGGTAGTTGCATGGCAAGACCGTATAGTGAAATACAACTCTTGCTAAATAATTTCACTGCTAATGACCATAATTGGCAAGGAGAGGGGGATTCACGAAGGGGAATTAAACAGAAGGCCGCCGGTTTGATTGAGCTTGATGACTTTTCCGCCATGAGAGCCGATATAGCAAAATTGGCAAATCAGATGAATAGAATGACAACACAACAAATGCAACATGTACAGCAGATGTCTATTTGTTGCGAACTATGCGGAGACAGTCATATGATTGACATGTGCCCCACGAATCCTGAATCTATATACTATGTGGGGCAACAAAACAGAGGTCCTATGAATCAACATGCGCAATATGGGAACACTTACAACCCAAACTGGAGGAATCATCCTAACTTCTCATGGGGCGGAAGTCAACAGAATCAGTATAGGCCTCAAGGGAATTTTACTCAACCTCAGAAGCCACCCCAACAAATGGAAGAAAGTACGAATGACTTGCTGAAAAAGTTGTTACTAGACAATCAACAGCTCAGGACCGATTTCAGAAATCTTGAGAGGCAAATGGGGCAGTTAGCAGCAAACCAAAATACTAGACCTACAGGCTCACTTCCCAGTGATACAGAGAAGAACCCTCAAATTAATGCAGTTACACTTAGAAACGGGAGGGAACTAGAGGAAGTGCCAAGGAAGATAAAAGAAAAACCTATACCTGGGGGGAGTTGACACCTAAGGCAACACAAGAGTCAAAGGAAGATGATGCAAGTTCAGAGCGAATGGAGGTTACAAGGCCACCACCACCTTTCCCCCAAAGATTGCAGAAAAGGAATGACGATCGCATGTTCAACAAATTTCTCTCCATGTTGAGTCGGGTTCAATTAAATATTCCATTAGTTGATGTACTTCGTGAAATTCCAAAGTACGCTAAGTACATAAAAAACATAGTGGCTCATAAGAGGAAATTGACTGAGTTCGAGACGGTTGCACTTACTGAGGAGTGCACATCAAAGGTCCAAAACAAGCTTCCCCAAAAGCTTAAGGACCCTGGCAGCTTCACCATTCCAGTACAAATCGGTAATATTGACGTGGGACGTGCTCTGTGTGATTTGGGTGCAAGCATAAATCTGATGCCTTTATCCTTGTTTAAGCAATTAGGTCTGGGAGCTCCGAGACCAACCACCGTGATGTTGCAATTAGCTGATAGGTCCATAGCCTACCCCGAAGGAGTGATTGAAGATGTGCTGCTGCAAATTGGAAAATTCATCTTCCCAGCTGACTTCATTATTCTAGACTTCGAGGCTGATGAACAAGTTCCAATCATATTGGGACGACCTCTCTTGGCTACTGGCGATGCAATAATTAAAGTGAGAGAAGGGAAAATGATTATGAGAGTGGACAACGAGGAAGCAGTCTTCAATGTCTACAAAGCAATCCAACTCCCCCGCCACTATGAGGAGCTCTCTATGATATCTGTGGTGGAGGTGGATGAGAAACTTCTTGACACGAGTGTATATCTAGGCGACTGTTTAGAAAAAGCAATCATGATGTTTGATAGCTTGGAGATGGATGATGAGGTTGAGGAGATGATGCATATCCTAGATACATCATGTGGTTACATGCAAGGAATAATCCCGTTTGAGCCCCTGAATAGGCCAAGTGGCCCCCCACCAAAGCCGTCAATTGAAAAAGCTCCAAATTTGGAACTTAAACCCCTACCCCCTCACCTTCAATATGCTTATTTGGGAAGTTCTGACACTTTACCTGTTATTATTTCTGCTCACTTGTCTAAATTACAGGAAGAAAAGCTATTAAGGGTGCTACGTGAGCACAAGCGAGCAATTGGGTGGACAATGTCTGACATTAAAGGCATTAGTCCAGCTTTCTGCATGCACAAAATCCTCATGGAGGACGGACACAAGCCAAGTGTAGAACACCAATGCCGACTAAATCCAATCATGAAAGAAGTGGTAAGAAAAGAAGTGATTAAGTGGCTTGATGCAGGTATTGTATTTCCAATCTCTGATAGTAAATGGGTAAGCCCCGTTCAATGTGTGCCGAAGAAAGGGGGGATAACCGTAGTAGTTAATGAAAATAATGACTTAATTCCTACAAGAACTGTAACTGGATGGAGAATTTGCATAGATTACAGAAAACTGAACAATGCCACCCGGAAAGACCATTTTCCCCTTCCTTTTATTGACCAAATGCTTGATAGATTAGCTGGCCAGGAATACTACTGTTTCCTGGACGGTTATTCAGGGTATAATCAGATTGCTATAGCCCCAGAAGACCAAGAGAAAACTACATTTACATGTCCTTATGGCACGTATGCGTTCAAGAGAATGCCCTTCGGTCTTTGTAATGCACCTGCGACTTTTCAAAGGTGTATGATGGCTATTTTCACTGACATGGTTGAAAGATATGTAGAAGTATTCATGGACGATTTTTCTGTGTTTGGATGTTCTTTTGATAGTTGTTTGATGAACCTTGATAAAGTGCTAGCTAGGTGTGAAGAGACGAACTTGGTGCTAAACTGGGAAAAGTGCCATTTCATGGTACGTGAAGGTATAGTTTTGGGGCACAAGGTTTCAAAAGATGGTCTACAGGTGGATAAAGCAAAGGTGGAGACGATTGAAAAATTGCCCCCGCCGACATCCATCAAAGGCATTCGCAGTTTCTTGGGTCATGCAGGTTTTTATCGTCGTTTCATTAAAGATTTTTCGAAAATTTCTTCCCCTTTGTGCAGGCTTCTAGAGAAAGATGTTACCTTCAAGTTTGATAATGCATGTCTGAAAGCATTTGAGGAGCTGAAGGGAAGATTGGTGACTGCACCAATTATCATTGGCCCCGATTGGGCACAACCATTTGAGTTGATGTGCGATGCAAGTGACATAGCAATTGGAGCGGTGTTGGGGCAAAGGAGGGATAAAATCTTTCACTCCATTTATTATGCAAGCAAAACTATGAATCCAGCTCAGATGAATTATACAGTGACTGAAAAGGAGTTGCTTGCAGTGGTGTGGGCGTTTGACAAGTTCAGATCCTATCTAGTGGGAACCAAAGTCATCGTCTACACAGATCATTCAGCTATCAGATACCTATTTGAAAAGAAAGACGCCAAGCCGAGGCTGATTCGTTGGGTCCTCCTCTTGCAAGAATTTGACTTAGAGATCCGAGATCGAAAAGGGACAGAAAATCAAGTGGCCGATCATTTGTCCAGATTAGAAAGTCGGGACCATGTAGCTGAAGGAGGGTCAATTAAAGAAACATTTCCAGATGAGCAAATATTAGCAATCACCTCAGGTGAAGCCCCATGGTATGCAGATTATGTGAATTTTATCGCAAGTGGGGTGACGCCACTAGAATGGACAGCTGGCAATAGAAGAAGATTCCTACATGATGTAAGGTTCTACGTGTGGGATGAGCCATTCCTATATAGGCAGTGTGCAGATCAGTTGGTGAGAAGGTGTGTTCCTGAGGAAGAGATGAAGGCTATACTACATGACTGCCATGCGTCACCATATGGAGGTCATCACGGCGGGGATAGAACCGCCCAAAAAGTGCTACAATCAGGTTTTTATTGGCCAAAATTGTTTAAGGATGCACATGCCTTCGTTAAAAATTGTGATAGATGCCAAAGAACTGGAACTATCACGAGGAAGCACGAGATGCCCTTGCAAAATATACTGGCGGTAGAACTTTTTGATGTTTGGGGGATTGATTTTATGGGACCATTCCCATATTCTAACGGACACAGATACATCTTGGTGGCGGTCGACTATGTTTCTAAGTGGGTAGAGGCCATAGCTCTTCCTACTAACGACGCAAAGGTTGTGGTAGGCTTTGTAAAGAAGCACATCTTCACACGTTTTGGGACCCCAAGAGTGTTGATAAGCGACGGGGGAACTCACTTTTGTAACAAACTGCTGAATAATATTCTTGCAAAATACGGAGTCAAGCACAAAGTTTCCACTGCCTATCATCCCCAAACGAGTGGTCAAGTAGAAGTTTCCAACAGAGAGGTCAAGCAGATTTTGGAAAAGACAGTAAGTATGAATAGAAAGGACTGGGCCGGGAAGCTGGATGACGCATTATGGGCATATCGCACTGCGTACAAGACCCCAATAGGCACTTCTCCGTACAGGTTGGTTTATGGGAAGGCCTGCCATCTGCCCGTCGAGCTTGAACACAAAGCATATTGGGCGATTAAAAAGCTAAATATGGAGATGGACTTGGCCGGTGAGAAGAGATTGCTACAACTCAACGAGCTTGATGAGTTTCGATTGCATGCGTATGAAAATGCCAAATTGTATAAAGAGAAGACCAAAAGATGGCATGATAAGCATATCCAACATCGTGAGTTTGAACCAGGTCAAGAAATTCTACTGTTTAATTCAAGGCTAAAGCTTTTTCCAGGAAAGCTTAAATCTCGATGGTCGGGTCCATTTGAAGTGGTTAGTGTGAAACCTCATGGTGCGATAGAATTGTGTGATAAGGGGTCCAATACGACATTCTTGGTAAATGGCCAAAGAGTAAAACACTATTGGGGTGGTGACATTGCACGTCACAAGACCACAATGGATTTAGTGGAGGCATGAAGAACATGTTGCGTCGTGCCGCGACGTTAAATCAGGCGCTTCTTGGGAGGCCACCCAAGTTAGTTAGTTTATTTTTATTTTTATTTTTAAATTTTTTTTTTTGTAGGACATAGATCTTATTCAAAAAAAAAAAAAAAAAAAAAAACTAAAAAGTTCCCCAGATATGAGAAAACGAGGCGGATGCGTCGCGTCCCCCTCAGCAAAAAAAAAAAATTTTTTTTGACGGGCCAATTGCTCAAGGCAGTGAAGTCTGCCTATCGCGCCCGTGTCGCGTCCGAAAATTTTTGAAGGAAGACAAAGGGATGCGTCGCGTTAAAGCTCGCACGCACAGGTAAGTAATATATATTTTAACACATCTTAAGATAACGAATTCGTAAAAAATGCTTCTTGCGACGCATCCACTCGTCTCTTTTTGGCGACGCCTACGAACGCAGAACAGAATTCTCTAATCGAAATTGTAACGCATACAAACGCAATAAGCTCAAACGCGACAGGTACGCATCATCCTCTTCGTTCTTCCGTTGGCTTCTCTCCTAATTCTTCTCTCCTCCCTCCCTCAATGGTAGCAACAAGTAGGTTTTGCAATTTCAAAATTTTTTAGGGCTGTCGTTCTTGGTAGTTGTAATGGTTGCGAGATGATAAACTATAATTCCCTTCATCTCGTCCAACTTTGGGAGGGTAGTTGCATTGCTCAACTGATAGAATGAACTAGGCACACTTGTTGCATACCACATGTTCGACGAATTGTCCCTGAGGAAAATTTAGGCGTCGGTGAAGTCTGAGTAACCGAGCAACATTGGTGTATGCTTGAGAATAAGTGTGGGGTCGAGTGAGGGGCTATGTGAAATTGAATTTTTGAAGAGAGTTATCACATACTTGCTGAAAGTCATGAGCTACAATTCCATGAAGTAGTGAATGGCATGACTTTACGAATAAATTGAAGTCTGCAAGGTGTTGCAATTGCTTTCAAGCTGAACTTCGCTGTTTCATCTGCTAATTGTTGAATTCTTTGCATTGCAGGTACTTAGATTCGTAAAATGACAGCAGTGAGTAAACCATCCAAGCAACAAGACAAAGATGGTAACAAGCAACCGCCCAAAAAGCCTACCGGAAGGGCAGCGGGCGGTCCAAATCCACAGAAAAAAAGGAAGCGGACGGAGAAGGAAATGGAACTGCTGCCTAGGCAGTTAAGTGATGATTCAGAGCAAGAGGAGGAGGAAACATTAGTCAGGAGGACAGTGAAGAAGGGTATTACACCAAGCAAAGGAATAGAGATAAGAGAGCCTGTGACATACCAAAGAAAAGCTTCGAGAATGAGTGCTCCGACTGATAAAGGGAAGGAGAAGATTACTACAGAATCTGAATCCGATTCCGATTCAGACAATGACCACCTACAGGTCAACATGAGTGATGAAGACGAGGGTGAACCCATAGACCGAGTTGATTGGGAAAAATACTTTGTTAATGAGAAGGCATTCCGAGCCTATAAGAAGATACTGGTTTCAAAGAAGTATATTCCGGAAAAGCCGATAAACATCGGACCACTTAAGACAAAGTACTCAGAGTTTCTAAAGTCAATTCGAGAGGTGCAAAAATAGGGACCCATTCTGAAAGGTCACGGCAAAGCCAACCTCACCATTGTTAGAGAGCTCTACGCCAATTGGCGTCACGCAAGGGAAACATTGTGCGAGTAAGAGGGGTAGATATTAATGTGTCAGCTGAAGCTCTGAATAACTTCTTAAGGGTGCCACACACACTTACAGACAGGTTTGACGCCATATGCAAAACACCAGATTATGCACACATTAAGTCTGTCCTATGCCCTACCAGGAAGGATGCAGAATGGAAGCATGGGAGTATGGAGTACCACTCTCTAGCCAAGGAATTCATGAGTGCGTTAGCACGTGTGGCTCTAAATTTCATTTGTAACCGCCTGCTGCCATGCCAACATAAAACTGATGTCCCTCGTTACCGCGCATTCGTATTATATGCTTTATTAGAGGGGATACCACTCAACTTCGGAGCCATCATGCATGATCAAATGCAGCGAACCAGGATGAATTACAAGTGGAGGCTGTTCTTTGCTAATACCCTAACGGCTTTTTTAACAGAGATGGGAGTACTATGGGACAAGGAGAATGACGACATTGAGGCTAAAGCTCCAGGACCATATGATGTCACTCATGTTCTAGAGCCGAACAAGGGAAGGTCTTCTAAGCTCACCATTCAACAATTATTTGAGCATATGCAAGCAGATATGCAAGAGAACAGGGCTGAGCTGATAGCGACTCGTGTCGAGTTGAGTGCCACCAGGGATGAGTTGAGACAGACTCGTGCGGATCTAAGCCGAGTTCAGACCGAGCAGGCCACGATGATGAAGGAGATATCATTACTCCTCAGAGCTCTGGTTCAATGTGCAGGTACAGACATCTCCCAGCTGATTGCATCATCCACTGCCGGACCATCCACTCCTGTTCCTCCCATAGTCACTGAGGCTCCACTCAACAGGCCTACTGAGGTCGCTGTAACACCTGATACAGAATCCGCACCAGTTGTTGATGATAGGAATGCTATGGATGCAGATGCTCCTCCACAGACTGCGGATGAGCCCTCCACCTTGACTTGAGGGAGTTCTTCTCACCCTACTTTACCTTTGTTTGTGTGCGTTGGGGACAACGCACAGTCCTAAGTGTGGGGTGGGGGTGATTCATGTTTTGATGTATGGATGAATGTACTAAAATATTCACTGGATTAATGGCATAAAATAGCAGTAAATTCATCTATATGGAGTAACTATCAGTTTATCATTATTATAAAAATAAAAATAAAAAATATATATATATATATATATATATATAATATATATATATATATATATATATATATATATATATAGTATCTTTGTAGATAGTAATAATCCCCTGTGATTTTTCTTTGTGCCTCGGTTCTTTTCCATGGGATGTAGTTTGAACCGGGTAATTTTGTTTTCTTTTTAGAGTAGAGTAGGAATGTAGGGAATAAAAGGAGGAAGAATGATGAACCTAGGTGACCTTGACTTGGTTGATAATGGCATATTTAGGCTTTTACATATGTAATATCTTCCCTTCTCACTCTGAAATTATTGATGATGCCTTGTTAAAATGGATAGCATGTTTTGTGGCGCCTATTTCTCATTTTCTTGACTTGTGTTCACTTTGCGCTTAATGCTTAATATCTCGTTGCTCCGTGAATACTTGCATTTTTTGAGAGTCGGAATGTGACCGTCCTTAATGAGTCATGTGCCATGTGTGGTAAGGTTTTTGTGTAGTCCATGTAGTGTACTTGTGTCTAGAACTTGCCCGGTATGTGAGTTGAAGCGAAATTTTAGGTGATGCTCGGTTTGAAAAATGATTTTAGGCTTTCTTTGATCTTTTTGAGCTTATTGCTTATCACAAATAAAATCTATCCCTAGTTAACCCTTTTGAGCCTGTAGACCTTTTATTTGGTACCCACATTACAAGCCTATACCCTCTTTATTCTTAATTGATATTATTTTGATCCTTTTACCTCTTAAAGCACTTTAATTGTTAGATGAGCGCTAAAAGAAGTAAGAAGGGACTAAGTGTGGGGTGACTTTTGAGTGGAACCAATGAAAGAAAGAAGGGTGCACTTATTTTGTAAAATAATACACCACTAGCGGAAAGTGAAAAAAAAAAAAGGAAAGAAAAATATAAATGAATAAATTATTGTCTTGTTCTTGCTAGTGGGTATGAATTAAAGTAGTGCTTAAAGAAAGAGGAAATATTGTTTGAAGTGATATTATTGGTGAAATTGAAAGGGTGTTGAAGAATTCGCGCTTAAGTTATTTGATGATGTGTTAAAGTGCTTAGGAGGGTGAATCACTATTCCTTAAATATATCCTACCCGTCCCTTAGCCCACATTACAACCATGAAAAAGTCCTAATTGATTTTAGATCGAGCGAGCTTACATTAGTAGAGATTTACATTAAGGGCAAGCCTATGGTACCAACTACATGCATGTGACTTCTTTTGTGAGAGTGAGCGATTTTCTTTGTGAGCATGAGATTCGAATGTGTGGATTGATTCTACTCTCTCTGCTTTTGTTGTGAGGGCACATGGTTTCACTAGGGATAGGTAACGTTATTAGACTTCTCTATGATGTTGGTTGTTCAAGCCATGAGTGCATTGTAACATTGAGTCGGTTTTTGAGGTTAGGATTGTTGTGAGCATGTTGTCTTTGTTCGAATATGTTTAAAGAAGGGCATAAGAAAAGGGAAGTGTGTTGATGCATAGTCTAGAGCCTAATTGTAGCAAATAACCATGGTCATAGATGTAGTGTGCTTTGAATGATAAGAGCTTAATTTTATTTTGTTTACTATAGTGATGGTTTGTTCGAGGACGAACAAAGGTTTAAGTGTGGGGTAGTGATGTTTGGCATATTTCGATATGTGTTGATGTTACTTTGCCCATGTTTTAACCACTTCTTGATGTTATTTAATCTTTAAAACGCCCAACATGGTGTAATTATTGGTTTGATGACTAATTAAGTTATGTGTGACGATTTAAGGTGTTCGGAGTGCAAAATATGAAGAAAAGGTGGTTTAGCCAGAGGAAGAAGGGTTGGATGCGTCGCATCCAACCTAGGAAAACATCATCCTGCATGCAACCTTAGCAGTGAAGTTGGGCCATAGCGTTCGCCATCGCGTGCGAAACTGGGAAGTAGAAGAGAAGGCTGGATGCGTCGCGTCCACCATCGCATGCAAAGCTGAGAAATAGAGGACAAGGTGGATGCGTCGCATCCACCTTCGCAGGCAAAAAAAATTGAAATGGAGGACAAGGTGGATGCGTCGCATCCACCTTAGCATCAATCCCTGAAGCCGAATTGGACTACGAATAGGAGAGATTTGGCCCACGACTTTTGTACGCAATATATAAGCCAAAAACGCCTCTTTTAGGTCATCTAACATATTGGGAAGAGGGAAAAAGCCACGACAAAGCTGTGGAGGCCGGAATTCATCAAGTTTCTTCTTTCTCCCACCAAACTTAGTAATTTTTATGTTTCTTTATATGATTTGTTGTTTGGCTACCATGTCTATGTGGAGCTAAACTTCACGTTCTAGGGTTGTGGTTCTTTCATGACTATTGTTATTCGGATATTGATTTTGACTTCTTGATTTATCATATTAGTTTATTTATTCAATCTTGCGCTTAATTATTTAATTGCTTGATCACCAATTGAATATTATCTACGAATCTAGAATTGAACTCGAAAGTGAGAATTTTATATTGCATATAGGATTGAGTAGGGCAAGTTCTTGAACTCGGGCATCGGGGAACGGATTCGTGGTTAGGATAGACATATACCTAATTGCCTTGCTTGGTTGATTTACAGGAATTATAAATGCGTTCTTGTTGATTCTCACTCCATAGACATATAGGCGTTAAGTTAGCTGGAATAGGCGAGTAAGAACTCGACAGATTCTTATGAGCAATATTAACCCTGTCAACCAATAAGCTAGATAAATTAGTCGGTCAATTCAATTGAAGAATACAATAGGATTGTTAGATAGACCATAACCCTAGATCGTTTTCATTACATTGATATCATTAAAATCTGCTCTTTCTCTGTTCAAAGTTTATTATTTATATTTTTCTTATTTAATTAGTTGGAATAAAATATTTTTAGATTTAATTCTTGTTTAGATAATTAGGATAGTCTAATTTAGTTAATAGTTAATCATAAGTCCTCGTGGGTTCGACATCCGACTTTTAGTCACTTTATTACTCGACGACCGCGTATACTTGCGTGAGTGTGTTTGGTCGCAACAGTCATGTATATGAAAGATTGTATGGCTCTATCGACCTATGTTCAGTGTACGAGTAATCATTTTGGTCTTATAGGCCGTATGTCTTATGTATAAGTTGGTATTACATGTTTTATTCTAGTTATCTCACGGCAACCTTTCCGTCTCATTTTCCTATGATAGTATAATACGAAAAGATACGTTAGATTGGTATTCGGTTAAATAAGGTATCGGGTATCCGTTGCGGCCCGTCGGTTTGGGTCGTGACATAAGATTTGTATATTAATATGATGGTGTCTCTGACACTACCTTGGCTACGTTTTTGAAGTGTATTAGTGGCTTCAACTTGCTACACCTTTAGCTTTGATATATACTCATTTTAACATTTTTTTCACTCTTTTTTTATTAGTACCTTTCTTCTCTTTTACTTTTTACATACAAAATATACACATCAGCAAAGCAATTGTTAACAAATAACTTGTGAGAAGAAAGTTAGTAAGGTCATTAAATGGAAAAATTACTTTCAATTATCGTAATTTAAACTTTTATCTATGCTTATATACATCTCTTACACTTTTCTTTAAACTCATGTTCTTAAAATGCTTCTAAGTTGTGTATGAGGTTAATATTTTCTCTATAAGTATGAGGTAACCGATTAATATCGGGTCTTTGGCTTTTTTGTATGTTTATTTTATTTTTATTTTTTTTAAACATCATGGCTCCACTACTGCACAGAGGTTAAAACCAAGGTTAATAACATTTACATGTCTCGCTCTCTCTTTTTTGTTAAGCTCTTACCTGACTGGATTCATTGTCAGTATATTCGTGAAGGTGAGAGGTAAATAAATCGAAGAAAAGGAATTTCGTTAAAGTTTGACATTTTGGGATACAATACAGCCCGACCTAAAATACCCGATATTTTAGGACTAGTTCCATACAAGGTACCATATGACCATGATAGTATAAAAAAAAACAGACCTGAAAAATAGACGAAACTAACAAGAATAAACCAACTCAATATCGTCTTTTAATAAATTCATTATTTCTAAGATGAAACAAATAAAGACTTAAGTTTAAATTCCAACAACATCCACTAAAAAAAGGCAAATATTTGACTTTTATTTTTTAACTACAATTAGGTAATTGACTAATATTGATAATATTTTATGAATTATCTAATTTTTGTAATAACATAATTATGGGCTAACATAACTGGTAATTTCCTATCTTACTATAGTAAGCTTTACATATGCTTTCCAACTCCTTACATAAAATATCCTTCCCTTTTTTTATTCTTTAAAAATATATTTCAAATCAAATAAAATTATAATTTAAAATATTTTTCTAATATTTAGGAAAGTATGGTAGAGCGATAATGTTTTAGGAAGGCAGGACTAAGGATGAGAAAAGGCGAGTGAGAAGGTGACCAGAATGGATAAATCCTCGAGATTAAGCTCATGAAAATAAGAGAGTTGTTGGTTTCTCTAAGTTATAGAACTAAAGCGGGTAAATCTAGTAGTCTTCCTCAAACCCAAACGTAAGTCTGTTATGAGTGGCTTTCAGGTCTCCAGCGTAGCAGCTCACCATTTACACTTTGTAGACAAATCCCATTTGCACGTGACCCTTCTAGGATGTTAAGCACGTACGAATGATCAAATAGAACATGTAACTGTAATTGGAGAGGTTCAATATTTTATTGGGTACTTTGGAATTAATTTGGATTATGGCTTGAAAAATTGGACAAGGAAGAGAAGTAGAGAAGACAGAGACACACACAGGAAAAGGGGAAGAGATGGTGTGTGACGAAATTGCTAGAGATGGATGTTGCTAATGCTCTTTAGCTAGATTGGCATCTGGATATATATGTTGGAGCATTTGAAAATACTAGATCTATCTAACAGATTTCTAATCTGTTTATACTCTGAAGTTTGAAAATCTCATAAACTGCATGATAACAACGAAAAAATCTGAATATAAATCTTAGAGAATTTGGTGGCATGACAATGTTAATGATGTAGGAGATAAGTTTCACTGGTTATTATGACGACTACTACAATAACAATTAATCTAGCTAACAGGTTCAATGTTCTTGAATTGTTTCTAAACAAGAGTACAAAAAGGAGTGATGTATTTAGAAATTAGAAATTTTGTGTTATATAAAAACGTGAATTTAACTGCAATATAGTGTCAAACATAGCTTGTCTTGTATTCTAAGCAAATGTTGTTTGGCTTGATGTAGATGTTAGTTGCTTACAATCGCATCCGCATATGCCAACATGCTTCAGGGATTCAACCTTTTTTTTGGGTTTCAATTAAGCTCATTTTTTATTTACTTTTACAACATGACTTTACTGAACAATAATCTTTTCGTAATTTAGGTGGACAATTAATCATTTGAGGATGTACTTGCTCTCTACCAAGCAAAGTATGTTTGTAGGCTTCTCTTATGTTTGTACTTTAGATTGAATGTCAATTTAACTGAAAAACAACCAACTTTGATCTTTCGTCGCAAAGGTTAATTGGCTAATATACATGTTTAGTAGCTTATGGTGGCATCTATAGATACGAACATACTTCATTTAATTATTCTCCTTCTTCTGAAGATATGTTTTCTTGAGTTACAAGCCTGAGCTACGGCCAGTTGGAGACATAAATATAATATTATGAGATTCACTATTGGTATGTAAATACTGCCCATTTTACTATTTTTGGAAAAGATAAATAAAAACCATTATTGTATAAAAAGATTAAAATAATTGCTTGGTTTATTTAGTGATCTATATTTTCTTTCGTTTTTTCATCGGAAACAGTCTCTCTACCCTCCCAGGGTAGGGGTAAGGCTGCGTACATCCTACCCTCCCCAGAGTCCACTTGTGAGATTTTCACTGGGTTGTTTTCATTGATTTGTGGGTTTGGCGGGATTTGGGTCTGCTGGTCTGATTTGTGCATCATTTTAGGATTCTCTATTGACGTTTTCTGTTTGGGACATGTCTAAATAGTTAGGTTCTCCAAAAATTAGTGCATTTAGAGGCATCAGAAATAGGTCACCAATGCTATGCAGAAACAACCGATTTAGGATGCAGTTGAAGGGAATACTGGAAAGAGGAACTTTTTTTGTTCTCTTTGTGATTTGCCTGCTGCTCAATCTGATCTTAATAGTGTGTGAGTATGAGGATAGTTGATTATGTTGAAAGATAAGTTTTTTCATGTGGGTTAAGCGGATTTTCCCTTTAGTAATTGACCTCTTTATGTTGTCTTTGCATTTCTATAATATGTATTCTTTGGATAACTTTTTCTTTGGTCGGCAAAGATGCTCTTTGAGTAACTTATTGCCACTTTGATGTTTTCCTTTTATTACGTAGCTAGCTGTTGAGAATATGTGTAGGTACAATAGTTTTGTTATTCATATGGGTTCTCTCAATAATGACTGTAGCTTAAATATAAAAATAAATTTTAAAACAGTAAAAATGTTCAACACGTTTAAATGTGTTAAACTTTTTCGTTAAGATTATTGGACTTTAATGTTTATTAGCATCGTGTTGTTCTTAGATGGCGTTTGTTTTTTTAACTATATATGTTAATTTATCAAAAGGTTGCATGAAAAGTAACTAAATGCAATCAAACTCATCTCGATCATATGGCCTTTATCTATCGGTTTTGGCTGCCTAGAAGGAGGGTCGGCCTAATTGTTCTTTTGAATAAAATTTTAAGATATATATATTTGTGTTGTAAACACTTATTGCGTGTCTTGTAGATTTATATATATCTAGAAGATCAAATATTCTTGCACATTCTTCTAAACTGATTATGAACTAAATTTAGTGTTACTACAGTAATATTAATTCATTCTTTTGTCTAATTATTTATTCCTCAGTGTTTTGTTCAGTAGACAAAGTAACTCCCGCTATGTCCATGGAGATGTGTGTAGTAGCTATTTTGTATCTCAAGTGTGAACTGTGCATAGGACACAGCATTTGGATTCGAAAGTCAAAGGCTCTAAATCACCAACTTACTTCTAATTATCAAAATATCATTTGATCAAGTGTCTCATGCTTTAACTTTTGAATGTATTATTATAATTTATTCATTAGTTGCCTACAGCAGGAACGTTCCTCTATTATTTCATTGGACAAATGCTTTTGATAAAAACAAGGTCTTGCTTTGGACCATATAACGATCAACAACTTCACTCAATTATTTTAACTTCCCCAATTGATACTATGCTTTAGGAAACTGGTAACTAAATTAACTTCTAACGGAGGTAGATTTGTCCTCTATTTCGTCTCTACAGGGATAGTAGCCGCCATCAAATACTCCCACAAAAAAAGGCAAGCTTAATTTAAAAGTAACATAACTCTTCACTGAATATTTTGGTTAGAATCAAAAAGTAACACAATGTCATAATGCGTAAGGGAACTAATTGATACTCATACTAGTTTCTTTTATGTGACGCAAATTTAAACTAATTGAATATATATTACGAATATTAAACATTAGAGAGAAAGTTTCATATTTCTTAATGTTGTAAATGAGAAATATGAAAACTGGACATGTGTATAAGTAGTTTGGTATATATCCCTTCTCCTTTTGAATTTTTGTTCAAATAAGATTGTGTCGATTTGATAGAGTGTTTTAGTTCTCTTTTTCTTTTACCTTTTTGCATAAACAATAGAGAATAAAGTAGACAAATCTAAATTTATAACTCTGCGATCAGAATTGTGTTCTCTTATATTACTAGCTTTATTATGTAACTTCAAAAAAATTTGTTATTTTATTTTATTCATTTATGTATCCATAATACTAACACAGTTTAATTAAATGATTTCTCATAAATAATTTAACCAATATTCATTTTTTGCTTTACGTTGTGAGAAATAAAGTTGTAAAGGTGATAGATCGGGCCTAGCCATGAGATTGTCCACAATGTTGTCCAGCAATCTATAAGTTGGCCCAAGAAGCTGTTTGGGCCAACCTGTTTTTCCCACCTTTACCCTGAATGTGCCGTTTGGATTTGATTTTAGTTGTAAATTAAAATTTGCCAACTTTTTTAGAAAAAAGATGTTCTTGGATTAGTTTTTAATACATTAATTTTGGTGGACATCCACGTATAAAATGATCATAAAGGTCCAAAATATAGTTACATCTGTTAATTTTACTAAAGTAGGAAAGTGCATTCTTCAAAAGTTGTAGGAACAACAAGCTTTCTTGCCCAAATGCTAAACCTCATTTCAAGCTAAATTTCCACCTATTTGTGAGAGCATCAAGTGCTGAAGCAGTACAGATGTACGAGAGTGTTTACCCTAAAAAACGGATAACAATTAAATTTGTAGGTAGTTTTAAGGATACGCGGATTAATTCAATACAAATGATGAATTGTGTTCAATTAAACAGATAAAGGACGTAATAAATTGTCAAACCAATCAAGAGGAGTGATCCCGGATTTAGTAACAGCTTAATGAAATGCTTGCCTTCGATCCCGGGCTCATGTTATTGATGAATTGAAAAAAAAGAGTAAGAACTTTGAATAACAAAGAAAATAAGAATATATTGCCTTGATATGCATGTTACAGTGTGTCTAATGAATAATCAGACCCCTTTCTGCCGATACGTGCCGACCGGATATCAAGGCCTTTTGTTGGTCATGCTCGATTATTTGGTAATGCTCTTCGAGATTTTTGGTTTTCGAACCTATCCTGGGGGTCGTGGCCCCGATACTCCCGATGGCAAACGTTTTGCCCGCACCCCGGTTCGAGGGGCTCCTTGCCCCAACTCTGGTCTCTTACAATCACGTCTCTTCCTTCGTTTACTTCATCGAAAATCGAGGCGTTCCATGGGCTCGATTTTACCCGTACACAGATAGTCCCCTCATTTTTCGTAGAGTAAGTTTATGGAAACGACGAGAAACGATATGTGCACTTCGATTCTTTCTTCAATTCGTCGTGACAGAAACAACAAAGAATCTAAAACAAATTGTCAGTTACGTCATTATGACTTTAAACGCATGTCAGCCATCGGCAGGTTATCCCCGGATGTGAAACGACGCGAAGCTTATATAAATACACCCCTCATTAGTTCACTTTTTACCTTTTGATCAAGTTTCTACCTTCGAGTCTTCAGGATATCACTGCCCTTCTTCATACTCTAATATTTTTACCTCTATTCTTCTAGATTCTTTAGTAAATAGCAAGCTTCTACTTATTTTTTATCCAAACCAACGCACTTGAATTTTTCAAACTTTTTCATATTTTTCAAACTTTTTCCAGATATAAATGGCTAAAACTTTCAAAATTGTACCCTAAAAAGTTAATGGATTAATTCAATACAAATAATGAATTGCGTTAGATTAAACAGAAGAAGGACGTAATAATTTATCAAACCAATCAAGAGGAGTGATCCGAGACATAGTAACGACTTAATAAAATGCCTGCCTTCGATCCCGGGCTCACGTTTGTTGATGAATTGATGAACAAAAGTAAGAACTTTGAATAACAGAGAAAATAAGAATATATTGCCTTGATATACGTGTTACAATATGTCTAATGAATAATCAGACCCCCTTTTATATAGCATGGGAGTTTTACTGTAAGTGCAATTCCACAAAAGGTAAAAATCTTCCGTTTAATTAATCACCAGTTTTCTACTAATACTTGCCGAGATTCACGTCGTGATATCCGGCCGGTCACAGATATCACGGCCTTTTGTTGGTCATGCTTGATTATATGGTATTTCTCTCCGAGCTTTTTGGGATTCGAACCGATCCTGGGGGTCGTGGCCTCGATACTCCCAAGGATAGACATTTTGCCCGGACCCCAGCTTGAGGGGATATTTGCCTCGATTATGGCCTTTTACAGTCACGTATCTTCCTCCGTTTACTTCATCGAAAACCGAGGCATCTCATGGGCTCGGTTTTGTATACAAATAGTTCCCTCATTTTTCGGAGAGTAAGTTTTCGAAAACGACAAGAAATGATATGTGCACTTCGATTCCTTCTTCAATACGCCGTGATAAAAATGATAAAGAATCCGAAACGCCCCGTCATTATGACTTTAAACGCGTGTCAACCATCGGCAGGTCATCCCCGGATGTGAAACGACGCGAAGTCTATATAAATACTCCTCTCATTTGTTCACTTTTTACCTTTTGATCAAGTTTTTACCTTCAAGTCTTCATGATATCACTGCCCTTCTTCATATTCTAACATTTTTTCCTCCGTTCTTCGAGATTCTTCTGTAAATAGCAAGCTTCTACTTATTTTCTATCCAAACTAGCGCACTTGACATTTTCAAACTTTTTCGAGATATCAATGGCTAAAACTTCCAAAATTGTTCCCCAAAAAGTTGTTGGATTATTTCAATACAAATAATGAATTGCGTTCGACTAAACAGATGAAGGACGTAATAAATTTTCAAACTAATCAAGAGGAGTAATCCGAGACATAGTAACGGCTTAATAAAATGCCTGCCTTCGATCCCGGGCTCACTTTATTGACGAATTGATGAACAAAAGTAAGAACTTTGAATAACAGAAAAGTAAGAATATATTGCCTTGATATGCGTGTTATAGTGTATCTAATAAATAATCTGACCCCCTTTATATAGTAGGGGAGTTTACACTAAATGCAATTCTACAAAAGGTAAAAATCTTCTGTTTAACTAATCACCGGTTTTCTGCTGATACTTGCCGAGATTCACACTGTGATACCCAGACGGTCACGGATATCACGACCTTTTATTGGTCATGCTCGATTATATGGTAATGCTCTCCGAGATTTTTGGGATTCGAACCTATCCTGGGGTTCGTGGCCTCGATACTCCCGAGGAAAGACATTTTGCCCGGACCCCAGCTTGAGGGGATCTTTGCCTCGATTATGGTCTTTTACAATCATGTCTCTTACTCCATTTACTTCATCGATAATCGAGGCATCCTATGGGCTCGGTTTTACCCGTACACAAATAGTCCCCTCATTTTTCGTAGAGTAAGTTTACGGAAATGACGAGAAACAATATGTGCTCTTAGATTCTTTCTTCAATACGCTGTGACAGAAACAACAAAGAATCTAAAACAAATCGTCAGTTACGTCATTATGACTTTAAACGCACGTCAGCCATCGACAGGTCATCCCCGGATGTAAAACGACGCTAAGCTTATATAAATACACCCCTCATTAGTTCATTTTTTACCTTTTGATCAAGCTTCTACCTTCGAGTCTTCAGGATATCACTGCCATTCTTCATACTCTAATATTTTTACCTCTGTTCTTCGAGATTCTTCAGTAAATAGCAAGCTTCTACTTATTTTCTATCCAAACCAGCGCACTTGACTTTTTCAATCTTTTTCATATTTTTCAAACTTTTTCCAGATATAAATGGCTAAAACTTCCAAAACCATTCCCCAAAAAGTTGCTGGATTAATTCAATACAAATAATGAATTGCGTTCGATTAAACAGATAAAGGACGTAATAAGTTGTCAAACCAATCAAGAGGAGTGATCCGAGATATAGTAACGACTTAATGAAATACCTGCCTTCGATCCCGGGCTCACGTTATTGACGAATTGATGAACAAAAGTAAGAACTTTGAATAAAAGAGAAAGTAAGAGTATATTGCCTTGATATGCATGTTACAATGTGTCTAATAAATAATCTGAACCCCTTTATATAGTATGGGTGTTTTACCCTAAGTGCAATTTCACAAAGGGTAAAAATCTTCCATTTAACTAATCACTAGTTTTCTGCTCATACTTGCCGAGATTCACGCCGTGATATACGGTCGGTCACGGATATCACAACCTTTTGTTGGTCATGCTCGATTATATGATAATTCTCTCCGAGATTTTTGGGATTCAAACCGATCCTGGGGATCTTGGCCTCAATACTCTCGAAGACAGACATTTTGCCCGGACCCCGGCTTGAGGGGATCTTTGCCTCGATTCTGGTCTCTTACAATCACGTCTCTTCCTCCGTTTACTTCATCAAAAACTGAGGCATCCCATGGGCTCGGTTTTATCCGTACACAAATAGTCCCCTCGTTTCTCGGAGAGTAAGTTTACGGAAATGACGAGAAACGATATGTGCACTTCAATACGTCATGATAAAAATGACAAAGGATCCGAAATGTCCCGTCAGTCGCGTCATTATGACTTTAAACGCATGTCAGCCATCGGCAGGTCATCCCCGGATGTGAAACGACACGAAGCCTATATGAATACTCCCCTCATTCTTTCACTTTTTACCTTTTGATCAAGCTTCTATCTATGAGTCTTCAGGATATCGCTGCCCTTATTCATACTCTAACATTTTTACCAATGTTCTTCGAGATTCCTCAGTAAATTGCAAGATTTTACTAATTTTCTATCCAAACTAGTGCACTTGACTTTCTGAGTAAAGCTTTTACCTTTCATCTCCCAACCTTTCTTCATATTTTTCAAATATTTTCTAGATATCAATGGCTAAAACTTTTAAAACTGTTCCCTAAAAAGTTGTTGGATTAATTCAATACAAATGATGAATTACGTTCGATTAAACAGATGAAGGACGTAATAAATTGTCAAACCAATCAAGAAGAGTGATCCCGGACATAGTAACAGCTTAATAAAATGCTTGTCTTCGATCCCGGGCTCACGTTATTGATGAATTAATGAAAAAAAGTAAGAACTTTGAATAACACAGAAAATAAGAATATATTGCCTTGATATGCGTGTTACAGTGTATCTAATGAATAATCAGACCCCCTTTATATAGTAGGAGATCTTTACCCTAAGTGCAATTCCACAAAAGGTTAAAATCTTCCGTTTAACTAATCACTGATTTTCTGCCGATACGTGCCGAGATTCACGCCGTGATATACGACCGGTCACGAATATCACGACCTTTTGTTGGTCATGCTCGATTATCTGGTAATGCTCTCCGAGATTTTTGGGATTCGAACCGGTCCAGGGGGTCGTGGCCCCGATATTCCTGAGGGAAGACGTTTTGCCTGCACCTCGGCTCGAGGGGATCCTTGCCTCGATTCTGGTCCCTTACTGTCACGACCCAAATCAATGGGCCATGACGAGTGCCCGAGTTTTACCTATCAAACACCCCTAAGCATTCATCTAAGATATAAATATGAAATAAGTGTAGGTCATGCATAACGTATGGAAATAAACTACTAATTCATACGAACAACCTACGTAGGAAAACATGCCCAAAAGACATATATATATATATATATATATATATATATATATATATATATATATATATATATATATATATATATATATATATATATGTCTTTTGGGCATGTTTTCCTACGTAGGTAGGGCGAATACGGTAGGGCGAGACGACAAGGCCACATACTATCTAACTATACATGATTGTCTAGAGACCTCTATTAGAGTGTACAACTGTATAAAGGACGGGACTGGGGCCCGTCGTACCCATATATGTATGCAAACACATCGTACCGAAACTCAAAGCAGCTCCGGATCAAATGGATCACACCAACTCTCGCTGATTAAGGATCCTAAGAAGGGGGACCGTCAGCCTGTCTACTTACACCTGCAGGCATGAAATGCAGTGTCCCCAGGCAAAAAGGGACGTCAGTACGAATAATGTACTGAGTATGTAAAGCATGAAAATTAGTACATGAAAGACATAGATGAAACATGGGGTAAAGAATTCCACCTGTGAGTCTAAATAACTTTGTGAATCCTGAAACATTTATAATGTCATGCACGTATGTGTAAATGTCGTATCATGCATAGGTATAAGTGTACATAACATCATCAAGTCTCTGAGGGTATCTCATCGTATCATTTCGGCCACTGTGGGCAAAATCATCAATATATACCAGCTAATCAGGTGGTGGTGCGTATATAACGCCTTAACCTTTTCCCATATCCCATATACATATAATATATATGTATATAACGCCTTCTGGTCATGGGTCAAGGTACATGTATAAATGCATGAAATGCATAAGAAATACGTTAATATGATTTCTCGAATATCATAAAATCAATATGACTTTCGGATAAACTTTATCAAATACGTTTTTTTTTAGACCCATGAATAGAGGATATAATAATAATTCACATAGGGAATCAAGAATATAGACACCACTAGTATTTTTATGAATAGAGTCATTTATGAAAGTTGCGTATTTTGCTCATTTCATTTGTATCATTTGGATCATGCCAAAAAGAAAGAAGGGATAGCCTTAACATACCTCAAGTCATCAATGCAACTCAACAACAAGCTTATGAAAACTAGTGCGCCAACCCTATAACAAAGAAATACGTGTACAATTTAGATGGCGGTAGTATATTACTTATCTCAAACGATAACTCGATTCTAAAAAGAAACGGGCAGCATTTCCCCTGATTTTACTATTCCCTCAAGCCTACTATAGGCGAGATACAAACATAATACAATCAGCAACTCAAAACCAACCTAATTACAATCCGGGACCTTAAATACAACAACCCCCCCAAATATACCATAATACACCCAATCAACAAGTTACCAATTAGCATGTAACTACAACAACGAGCGACCAACCTACTACCCTACCACATGTGGTGTTTCTCCACGTCCTTTTTAGCCTTCCAAACTCCATAAATCAGCATCACAATAGACAACCCAAAAGCAACACGAAACAACCCACAAAACAGTCCACTACAAGTCAAATAACTCAAACTCACGGCTTTCGATCGCCGTTCCGTGAGGTTTAACCTTTAGGAAATGAATTTATCAACTTTTCTTGATATTTTAAAGCTTAAATACAGAAATTAGGAATTTTTATTAACTATTAAATACATTCCAAAACTCAAACTACAAAGAAAGAGAGAGGCGATATAGCGATACTTACGTCGTAGGGATCGTTCTGATGTTATCGCTTCTCGATTTCGTACCCGAGATGTTAGTATTATTTGAAGCACTATTAGAGAGCTCAAGGACTATTTTTATGGTTCTCTCTGGTCAGAATCTGTGTAAAACTGAAGAGAGAGAGACAGAGACAAGTTAAAACATATATAACAACTTTTGAAAAGTCAAAAGGTGCCAGCTTGGGACCCTCTGATTCGCCCATTTTCCGATGCTTATATATTTTTATCTGGATATCATATGAATGAACGGTTAAGAGAGTTGGAAACTACATTCCAAGATCTTCAATTTGGTATATAATATGTCCCAAAAAGATCTCATATAGCACACAAAATTTATTTCTCAAAAAGCTCTGTTACAGGGAAAATCCTTAGTTGGTTTTTCCGCAACTTTAATCTCATTTTCCCCAAACTTTATATGTTTTATCCAAACATCATATATAGTCATATTATGACTTTAAACTCATTTAAATCATTATTAATAAGTCTCATATTAATTATACGTCACCTTGGAACGCACTAGGTGTAACAATCTTCCCCCCTTAGAAACATTCGTCCTCGAATGTTAAACTCTCAGATATTTATAAAAACTTTTGGCAGAGTCTTCTCTGTAATAACACCAATGGTCTCACACGATTAATGACATTAACTAACATAAGAATAAATTACCATATACGTACCTAATGCTGTGATGTCTTAGTCTGATCCTCCTCCGGAAGCGGAAACAAGTGAGGATACCTAGACTTCATATCTTCTTCAGCTTCCCAAGTCATCTCCTCCATTTTATTGTTCCTCCAAAGTACTTTAATTGAAGATGCGTCTTTAGTTCTCAATCTCCGAACCTGTTTATCTAGTATAGCAATGAGAGCTTTCTCATATGATAGATGTTGTGTGACCTAAACATCGTCAACTGGAACGACTCTAGAAATATCTCCAATACACTTGAGGAGCATATATACGTGAAAAACTAGATGTACTGACTCCAAGTTGGAAGGAAAGTCTAACTCATATGCTACCTGACCTACTCTGCGTATGATCTTATAAGGTCCGATGTACCGGGGGCTAAGCTTTCCTTTCTTACCGAATCTCATAATGCCTTTCATCGGTGATACCTTTAGGAATACCCAGTCATCTACCTGAAACTTCAAGTCTCGTCGTCGATTATCTTCATATGACTTCTGATGACTCTAAGCTGCTAATAGCCTTTCCCGTATAAGCTTAATCTTCTCAACTGCCTGTTGTACCAAATCTGGTCCTACAAACTTAGTTTCCCCAACTTCGAACCATCCGATAGGTGACCTACACTTTCGTCCATCAAAAGCTTCGTATGGAGCCATCCGAATGCTGAATGATAACTATTATTATATGCGAACTCAATAAGTGGAAGATGATCATCCCAGGTACCCCTGAAGTCCATCACACAAGCCCGTAGCATATCTTCCAGTGTCTGAATAGTACGCTCAGCCTGACCATCTGTCTGGGGATGAAATGCTGTACTAAGACTCACTTGAGTCCCCAATCCTTTTTGGAAGGACCTCCAAAAATTAGCTGTAAACTGAGAACCTCTATCTGAGATAATAGATATAGGGACACCATGAAGTCGTACTATCTCCTTAATGTAAATCCTTGCATAATCCTCTGCTGAATACGTAGTCCTGACAGGCAGAAAATTGGTTGATTTTGTAAGTCTATCAATAATAACCCAAATAGAATCGAACTTACGCTGGGTACGAGGTAAGCCTATGATGAAATCCATGTTAATCACTTCCCATTTCCAAGTCGGAATCTCTATAGCCTGCAATAATCCACCAGTTTCTGATGCTCAATCTTAACCTGCTGACAATTAGGGCACTGAGCAACAAACTCTGCTATATCCTTCTTCATTCCGTCCCACCAGTATATTCCCCCGATATCATGATACATTTTCGTCGCTCCTGGATGAATAAAATAATGAGAATAATGAGCTTCTCCCATAACCTGCTGGCGCAACCCTACTACATTAGGAACACAAAATCGACATCGATATCTGAGGACTCCATCTCATGTAATCTCCAATGGTGTCTTCTCCTTTTAAGGGGTTGTATCTCTGTAGTGAGCTAGCACAGGATCTTCATAATGGCGTTCCTTCACTTCAGTTACTAGAGAGGATGTTGCCGTGTCCTGAATAGTAACTCCGGTACCACCTGAATCTAATAATCGAACTCCAAGATTAGCTAGCTGATGAGTCTCACAAGCTATCTCACTCTTCTCTGGCTGTAAATATGATAAGCTACCCATAGATCTACGGCCGAGGGCGTCGGCTACTATATTCGCCTTTCTTGGATGGTATAAAATATCAACATCATAGTCTTTTAGTAGCTCCAACAACTGCCGCTGACGTAAATTCAATTCCTTTTGCTTGAATATATACTGAAGGCTTGTATGGTTTGTATAAATATCAACATGAATGCCATACAAATAGTGCCTCCACATCTTTAGTGCATTAATCACCACGGCTAACTCTAAATCGTGGGTCGGGTAATTCTTCTCGTGGTTTCTTAGTTGTCTAGAAGCATAAGCTATAACCTTATCATGCTGCATCAGTACACAACCCAATCCAACGCCCGAAGCATCACAATAGATAGCATAACCATCGGTCCCTTCTGGAAGTGTCAGAACCGGTACTGATATCAATCTGTCTTTCAATGCCTGGAAACTCCGCTCACAAGCATCAGTCCACTGAAACTTGGTTGCCTTCTGAGTCAACTTTGTCAATGGTGCTGAAAGGGAAGAAAACCCCTCTACAAATCTCATGTAATAACCTGCCAAACCCAGGAAGCTACGAACCTCTGTCGGTGTCGTGGGTCTTGGCCAAGTCTTCACTGCCTCAATCTTCTGTGTATCGACCCGGATACCCTCACCCGAAATAATATGACCAAGGAAGGCTACAGAATTCAACCAAAATTCACATTTAGAGAATTTTGCATACAACTTCTTTTCTTATAGATCTCTAAGCACAGTATGCAAATGATCTGCATGCTCAGCCTCTGAATGAGAATAAACCAAAATGTCATCTATAAATACAAACACGAACAGATCTAGAAAGGGTCTGAACACACGGTTCATCAAGTCCATGAATATCACTGGGGCATTGGTCAAACCGAACGACATAACACGAAACTCAAAGTGCTCGTATCTGTTCCTGAATTCTGTCTTCGGAATATCTTTCTCTCTAACCCTTTCCTGATGGTACCCTGACCTCAAGTATATTTTCGAGAAACACATGGCACCCTGCAACTGATCAAATAAATCATCAATCCTCGAGAGCGAGAACTTATTCTTGATCGTCGCCTTATTCAACTGTCTGTAATCAATACACATCCGTAAGGAACCATCTTTCTTTCTCACAAATTACATAAGTGCTCCCCACGGTGATGTACTGGGTCCGATAAAGCTTTTTTCAAGCAAATCCCTAAGTTGTTCTTTCAACTCTCTCAGCTCTACAGGTGCTGTGAGCACCGAATTTTTGCCCTAATATAAAATTACTCCTAAAAAATCCAAAAAATAGCTTTAATTTTTTTTATTATATATTTTTACTTAGTTTGCTTTGTACGTATTCATGTTTGATGCATTTTTAAGTTGCATTTTAAATCCTAAAAAAAATACAAAATATTTTTAATTTTTACATTATTTAGATTTTAATTGCATACAATTGCATTTGTAAAATACTAAAATACCAAAATACCAAAATATACATTAGTAACTCTACATGCATTCTTAGGCTAGTTAATTAATTAGGTCATTAGTCAATTAATGAGTAAAATATATATAATAGTTTAGCCAGACAAAGTGGTTTAGTCAAGCCCATCCTTTTAGAAGCCCAATTTCCATGACCCACCTGGCCCAACCGGATCCCCCCTCTCTTTAAAACACCCATTTTCCCAAACCCTAAAGGAGAGAAGAAGAAGATCAGATGCCTCCCTTTCAAAAAAACTCTAGCAGCTTTCCCCCTTCACCTCTCCGCCAGCAGCCATCCCCATTTCCCTTCACTCTCACCCTCGTTCCCATCTCTCTCACCCCTTTTTTCGTTACGATGAAACTCGCTAGAAGTCGGCGAAACTGTAGCTCCCATTTGGTTCATTAATGGTGTTTCAGATCTAACAAGATCTGGCTGGCTTTGTTCTTGTTTTGCCGGCCAATCATTCATCATCGTTTATTTGCTCACTGCTATAAGTGAATGCGGATGAAGAAAGCTCCAAACCAGTTACATGCTCGAGCTTTTTCTGGATTTAAGTCGAGTCCGACGTTACTGCGCTGCTGTTGTATCTGCCGATCTCTGCTTGTGCCGAGCTCCGTCTCATTCTCTTAGTCTTTACGTGGCACCTTAAGCAATCTGTGAATTTTAGGTATGTTTCTTTAGCTTTGTATTATAATTTCGAAAGCAATACCAGTCGGGTAACTTATGACTCTCAGCTATTGTTTTGTGTTCGCTGATTTTAGGGGAGGAAAAGGGATTATATATTTGCTCTAATACATGTTTTGTGAAATAGTGGTGCTAGTGTGGCTTGAAATTTTTGGTGCATTTCTTCAATATTAGTTGTGGAAATGCTGCATACTGACTGTTTTGGTCTTTGTATCTATAGAATTTTTTATAAGTAATTTAAGTCTGGATTTGCTCATTTTTAATGAGTTCTCAATTCAGTATCTCGATTAAGGATGAACGCAATGATTAATTTAGAATGAATAGAGTCTATAAATCTGTATAGGTGCGTGATTGTTGAGATGAACATGAGCATTAATTTACTGAAATAGACAATAAAAGAAAATAGGTACAAAAGATATAACTTCTTTGCTTGGCTTGTAATCTGAAGCTATATTTAAAGATAGGTAAGTTTACTGAAGAAATTTGTGGATAAAATTAGTATTGTTTTGATCTTTGTATCTAGAATTGTTTTAACTATCATGAACATTCGTAGTTTTGCTTTAGGCGCGATTAATAAATCATCGTGGCCATGGGTACGGTTCCCGTGGCATGGTCACGATACGTAAACCCCATTCGGGTGTGCATTTCATGTGACCCGATCATAACTTTTAATAATAATTAAAATTAACATGTTATAAATTGCGGGTGCGTTATACGTGACGCGGTTCGCAATATGTACAAAAACAAATAAGTGCGCGACATCACGACTTGTTCAAATAAATTCTATAAACACTAAAAAGGTAATTTATTTAATTGAAAGCGGTTAGAAGTTAAAAATGTACAATATGTTCTAAATGTGTAATTAATCAGATAATTAGGCCAATTATTAATAGTTAAGCGACCGTGCTAAAACTACGGAACTCGGGAGTGCTTCATACCTTCTCCCGGATTAATAGAATTCCTTACCCGGTCTTCTATGTTTGCAGACCAAAAAAAAAAAAAAGTCAAATTTCCTCTATTTGGGATTTCAAAATAAATCGGTGACTTGGGACACCATAAATTATTTTAAGTGGCGACTCTGATCAAATAAATAATCTCACTTCGATTAATGTTACTTTAATTGGAAAAACTCCCCTACCCCCCCTCCGGAAAAAAGGAGGTGTGACAGTTCTGGCGACTCTGCTGGGGACAAGAACCCAGAATCTCTGGTTCGGGGTTCAGAATTCGAGCTTAGAATAACTGTTATGATTGGCTTTCATGATTGTCTGATTTTTACGTGTTTGAGTCTAATGTGCTAAATGTCGCTTTTTTTACCGCTTTGATATTGTGTGAATTGTATATAAACTGTTACGAAACCCTTCTTCTCTCTGAGTCTTCTAAATCTTCTGGGAAGCGTGCGCTTCGCGTGGCTTCTTTTCTGTTAGAGTCATATCCTAATTTTAGAACGAGGTTCGGACAAGTTGCAAAGCTGGTGAAGCTTATGTATTCCCAGTATGCTGCCCCCCTTCCCCTCCCGGCTCGAGTTGTCCGCTCGGGTAAGCCAGGTCTAGAACAATACACCCAGGATTTAATCTTAGAATAACATAGCCTCATGCCGGATCCCTAGTAGGAACGTTTGTTTGCATCACGTGCATTTGACTTTGGGACTCAACACATGGGTTGGGTCCGTCTAGGACAGGTGTACCCAAATTAAAAAGACCATCCTGATGCATCTTACGTGCTACTTGCGCATCTGTCTGTTTCGGCTTGCATGTTGACTGGCTTCTAGAATAGGGGAGGAAAATCAGAAAAAAAAAAAAAAGAAAATCACAAAAAACAAAAATAAAAGTGAGAGGTAGGTGTTTGAAAAATTTCGAAACTCTGCCGAAATTTAAAAAAAATAGAGAAAGAAAATAAGTCAATGTTTTCAAAAAGTCACATTTTCCCCTGTTCCGTCAAAACTGGCAGAACTACGCGGGTCTGATTCTCATCGGATGTGAGATACGTAGGCAAACCTAATCGGTTTCGGCCCCCATTTTTTTAAAATTCAAAAATATTTTCCTTTAATTTCTTCTTTAGGAGTCTTTTTTTAGAAAGTCCCAAACAAATAAAAAATAAAAACAAATTTAAACCAAAAAATATTTTATTTGTAGGAGTCTTTCATTAGAAAAAGAAAACAAATGAAATCAAAATCCAAAAACATATTTTCTACCTTTTTTAGAAGTTTTTTCCCAAAATTCAAAAATAAAAAATCAAAAATACAAAAAATATTTTCTTTCTTCTTTAGAAGTCTTTCTTTTCAAAAATCAAAAAAAAAAAATCGAAATCCAAAAATATTTTCTTTCTTATTTATAAGTCTTTCTTTTAGAAATTAGAAAAAAAAGAGTTAGTTTATTTTTTTTATTCCTGATCTTCCCGAACTACGCACGATCTAATTCATGTTCCCACATGATACGTAGGCAACCCACATCAGGTTCGATCGACCAAAAAAAAATGAAAAAAAAATAAAAATGAAGATGATAATAAGGACCGACTGAGTCCACTCTAACGTGTCTCTTGTTTTGAATCATAGAAGAAAGTTTGAGGTGGTCGGTTTGTGGTAAGCTATCAACACAAGATCCAAAGGAAAAATGTCATTGACAACTGACATTGAAGCTGTTATGAGTGGTCAAGAGACTCAGGGTCAGAGGGTTCAACAAGAGTCTACTATGGTTGAGGAAAATAGAATACTGAAACAGCAAATGACTGAAATGTGTCAAGCATCAGCCAATGGTCAAGGACCACTCCTTTCTTATGTTTTCCCAAAATTCACACCCATCTCGACTACTACCACTCATATCTCATTGTCTGATCGATCCTATCCATTTGGGTTCAGTCTTTATCCCAACTGTACGACTACAGCTGGAACTTCTGTTGCGCGCTCACAAAGTGTGCCATTGATAACCAATCAGACAATCACTACTGTTATGCCCGTTTTCACTATCCCACAGCTAATAGTGGTATAAAAGAAAAGTCATGAGTCACAATTTGCTACCCATCAAGGACAATACCATTCTCCTGAGTACCACTCGTATCTATTTGATCTTCTTTCAAAGATTGAGAAGCCTGCCCAAAAGATGGCACAAGAAGAAATGACCCAAAGAGTGAAAAGCTTAGAACAAAAGTTGAAAAACATGCAAGGGTTGGCAGGTCAGAAGAGTATTGCCTTCAAGGATCTATGTATGTTTCCCGGTGTTCGTTTGCCACTTGGTTTCAAGAGTCCCAAATTTGAAAAGTATGATGGACATGGAGACCCCATAGCCCACCTTAAAAGGTATTGCAATCAGCTAAGAAGTGTGGTGGGAAAATAAGAACTAGTAATGGCTTATTTTGGGGAAAGCCTGACAAGGGTAGTCTCTGAATGGTTTATGGATCAAGAAACCTCTCACTGGCATATCTGGGATGACATGGCCTAGGCCTTTGTCAAACAGTTCCAATACAACATCGATATCGCCCCAGACCGCAATTCCCTTTCAAACTTGAAGAAGAAACCAACTGAAAGTTTCAGGGAATATGCCATTAAATGGAGAGAGCAAGCGGCTAGAGTTAAGCCACCCATGGATGACCACGAGCTAATTCACTGTCTTTCTTCAAGCTCAAGAGCCAGATTATTTTTAAAACATGATGTCCGCAGTGGGCAAATCCTTCTCGGAAGCAATCAAAATTGGGGAAATGGTTGAGAATGGACTTAAGACAGGCAAAATTATAAGTCAAGCAGTTCTCAAAGCTGCAACTCAGGCTGTCCAGATTGAATCTGATAATTTTAGTGACACGAATGAGAAGGATGAAGAAACCATGATGACAATAAGGTCGAGAAGAGGTCCTAGGAGAACATCTCGAAGGTATGAGCAGCCTCATCAGGTTTCCGATGATTCCCCTGAGCACTACTATCCACCTCAGAACCCACAATACTCTATTGCTCCACTCAGTATGTTGTCCAGCCACCAAGACACCCTAGAAAGCGAGCACCAGCACCGCAAAATCTCCACCAGCCTCCACAAAATTTTCAAGAGCCCTATAACCCACATCCAAGCCAGGGGTATAGAGGGGAACAAAGGTTGAAAGATAATTTTACACCAATAGGAGAGTCCTATGCAAGTATGTTTGAGAAATTAAAGCATTATGACATGATTGCACCTATTCCTCCAAATAATGTGGACCCACGTGCAAGAAGCTTTGACCCTTCTAAAAGGTGTGAATACCATTCCAATGCCTAGGGGCACAATATTGAAAGTTGTCGGGATTTGAAAAGAAAAATAAAAAGGATGATCCAGGAAAAACTGATTGTGATCCAAGATAATGACACCCAGAATATCATGCAAAATCCTTTACATGCACATGATGATGCACACTTTGTGGGGATGATGTGTGGTGACATAAAGTATGAGAATCCTCTCGGGAACTTGCCAACTGAAATTGGAGAAGGCCATGGTGATTCTGATGAGCAAATTTGTGGCTAAATGTCAAGCTTAGCAATTGAAAAGTCATTCCCTCCTCACTAGGAAGGAATCTTGGTAGCTTGTTTTGATGTTTTTTGTATTACCTGGGTTATTCCAGGGTGTGATCCAGATTTTATTTGTTTTACTGAGTCAAACCCTTCTATCCCTCTATTTTGTTTGTGTGAGTCTTGTCTGTCCATTTTGTTGCTATTTTCATTAGCCAGGTTATTTTAGGGTTGTAACTCGGATTTTAGGTTGTTTGTCTTGTTGTTTACTCAATGAAATATAGTTTGTCCTTTTGTGTCATTCCATGCTTAGTTCTTTTCCCGCTAGTTTTAGTGATATGACATGTATGCAAAAAATTTGGCCAGATCTTAGAAAACTGATTTAAGCTTGAATTAGATAAATGAGAAAAAGGAACTTTTGAGGATGAATAAAGAGTTGAAACACTTTGGAATTAAGCTCGAATAAAATGACCCGTGGAGGTTAATGATCTTTACCTTCAAATCATTATGAAGGTCGGGTTTGAGGAAGAATCAATTGAAGTTTATTGGAAAGTTTGACATTAATGGGTGAAAAGTGTCTTCCGACCACGACACACCAAGAAGACATACATGCTCATCAATGTTGTGTCGCGAAAGGAAACCATGATTGGCACTCTAGAGGCTAGGAGGCCTTTGTTCTGCTACCCAAACACTTTATACCCTTTGTTACACCTTTTGAGCCTGTGTTATTTTCTTTGATCACCCTCTTTTGGAATCAAGTTTAGAGTCAAAAGTCAAAAAAAAAATGAAAAGAAAAGTTCATGCTCCCAAAGTACAAACTAGGGAAACTCTTAGAAAGTTCAAGCGAAAAAGAAAAAGAAAAAAGGACATTCGAAGGTCCATGCCCCTAGAAAATAGAAGCCGGGGCAGTTTGTTTTGAAAACAAAAAAAAAAAAAGAAGAAAGAAGGAAAAAATGAGAAAAAAAGAAAGAAAAAGACAAAAAAAAGATGAAAAAAATTAGTTAGGTCAGATGTATGAACTACGTTTGACCTGATTCCTTTAAAAAAGGATACGTAGGCAGCCTTACACGGTTCGGTCCAACCAAATAAGAATTCAGAAAAAGAAAATCCAAAAAATCCCCAATATCTGAAACTGGGGCAAAGATTTTATTTCACTTTTGATAGAGTCGATTCCAAGAGTTGTAAGTCTACAACCCCTCATTTCGAGTCTACTTTGAGCCTTCATGTCAACCCTTCTTTTTAACCCTATCCAAAAACCTTCCAAATAAAGACCTCCTGATATGCCTTCAAGAATGCCAAGAGAAGTATGCAATGAGCAAAAGTTGTCATGCGACATAGAACACTGTCAAGTTGCTCACATAAGAAAGCAAAAGAAAAATAAAAATAAAAGAAAAATGAGAGAGTCTTACTAATGAAAACCCTCACGGGCACTGTAAGGCGACAGTAAGCAGAGATAAATAAATGAGAGAGGCTTGTTGGTGAAAATTCCTCGGGGCACCACTAGTCGAAAGTGAGTCGTGAAGTTGATGCAAAGGATTGGCACAAACAAGCCTGACTTCAAAGTTTATAAGAATAGTAAAAGGAAAGATTGGATTAGTTTGATGGATCAGCCATTAAGTCCAAAATGCATGTCATGATTTATTAAGGCTAGCTACTAAAAAACTCCTCCTTATGTCCTTCTCGACAGGGAATTTCTTGTTAATACCGTTTCTTCGCACCATTGTTTCCCTTCACTCTGAGTCAATTCTTGTCAAAACAAGCAAGAAAAGATTTCAAAATCTGCTACCAGCTTTTCAGTTGCACAAAGTAAATTTGGCTGGCAGAGTCAGGTGTTACAGTCAACATGCCTTGAGGATTCATGCAAAGGCTTCCCCCCCAAAATACCCCTGTCAGCCTACTTGGCTAAAGCAAGCAAAGATAACCTCGAGGTTGATCAGGGGCTCTGGCTCTCTGTAGTACTGAACAAGAACTATGAAGTGTGCACATCATGCAAAAGACACTTACCAGTTGTGATTCTCTCTGACAGACAAATTGCTCAAAAAGCATAAAGATATTCAAGACATAGAAAAGGTCACCTAAGCAAAGATCTCCAGTTGGGATAAGGCTGATTGAGCCACAAATACAAATGGTACTGAGTGTGAAACAATCAGGGTTGATGCAGAGCAAAATGTCTCTTGAAACTAACTCAAGCTGATTGAGCAAAAGCCAAGCTGCCCAAGACTCAAGGCCACAAACCGACCACCACTTTTAAAACTGACAAAATTTTCTTTGTTTGAAACAGGAACAAAGCAGTGCAAGGAAGTTGGTTCAAAAACAAAACAAAAAAAGAAGAAGAAAAAAAAGAACAAAAAAAAAAAAAGAGCCGACAAAGGGAAGTTTCTCAAATCTTTGCCTTTATTTGTCTTGCTAGTGTGCATAAAATATTGCCATTGCTCTTCACATTTTTCCTCCTAGGATAAAAAGTCCTAGTTTGATGGATTTTCTCCCAATAAAAATCTTAGTCTGATGATTTTTTCTCCTAAGATAGAAAATCTAGTCTGATGAACTTTCTCCTAGGATCAAAATCTTAGTCTGATGAATCTTTCTCCTAAGATAACAAAAAAAAAGACCTAGTCTGTTAAACTTTCTCCTAGGATCAAAATCTTAGTCTGATGAATCTTTCTCCTAAGATGGAAAACCTAGTCTGATGAATTTTCTCCTAGGATCGAAATCTTAGTCTGATAAATCTTTCTCCTAAGATAGAAAACCTAGTCTAATGAATTTTCTCCTAGGATCGAAATCTTAGTCTGATGAATCTTTCTCCTAAGATAATAAAAAAGAGACCTAGTCTGATGAATTTTCTCCTAGGATCGAAATCTTAGTCTGATAAATCTTTCTCCTAAGATTGAAAACCTAGTCTGATGAACTTTCTCCTAGGATAGAAATCTTAGTCTGATGAATCTTTCTCCTAAGATGCCATAAAAAAAAGACCTAGTCTGATGAACTTTCTCCTAGGATCAAAGTCTTAGTGTGATGAATCATTCTCCTAGGATAAACGTCTTAGTCTGATGAATCTTTCTCCTAAGATAATAAAAAAGAGACATAGTCTGATGAATTTTCTCCTAGGATCGAAATCTTAGTATGATGAATCTTTCTCCTAAGATTGAAAACCTAGTCAGATGAACTTTCTCCTAGGATCAAAATCTTAGTCTGATGAATCTTTCTCCTAAGATTGAAAACCTAGTCTGATGAACTTTCTCCTAGGATAAATATTTTGTTCTGATGAATCTTTCTCCTAAGATACCAAAAAATAAAGAAAAGAAACCTAGTCTGATGAATTTTCTCCTAGGATCGAAATCTTAGTCTGATAAATCTTTCTCCTAAGATACCAAAAAAAAGAAAAAGAAAAAAGACCTAGTTTGATGAATTTTCTCCGACGATCAAAATCTTAGTCTGATAAATCTTTCTCCTAAGATCAAAAACTAGTCTGATGAATTTTCTCCTAAGATAATAAGTTAAAAAAAAAAGGGAAGTCTGGATTTAAAAAAAAAAGAAAAAAAAAGGGGTCAATTTTTAGTTTTCTTAAGTTATCAATCTTTAGTATTCTTGAAATCAGGGGTCCCGCCTGGAGAATAGGGTCAGTTTTTAATTTAGTCAAGCTTAGTTTATAGTTTTCCGCAAGCTCAATCTCAAATTTAGGAGACGCACTTCCTAGTTTGGATTTTTCAGATTTTTATTTCTTTAGGAGACGCACATCCTAGTCGAATCTTTAATTTTACTCTCATCATAGCATCATTCATCAATAACATAGGTGATTTATAGTTCTGCTAACAACTCACAAATCTTCCTAGTGCAAACTGGAGCAGAAAAGTATCTTTTGTTTTGTCTATTTTGTTGTAGCATCAGGCGCCCACCTGGAGAATGAGGGAATTCATTTCAGATTTTAAGTCAACAGCAGACGCCCACCTGGAGAATGAGGGAATTTATTTCAGTTTTAAGACAGCAGGCGCCCACCTGGAAAATAAGGGAATTCATTTTAAGTTTTAAGTCAGTAGGCACTCACCTGGAGAATGAGGGAATTTATTTCAAGTTCAAGTCAGAGATAGCAGGATCCCGCCTGAAGAATAGGGTCAACTTCCAGTTTATTTCAATTTTCAAGTCATTGGCAGGCGCCCACCTGGAGAACGGGGGAATTCATTTCAAATTTCAAGTCAGTTGCAGGCGCCCACCTGAAGAACAAGGGAAGTCATTTCAGAATTCAATTCAAGTTAGAAGTACAGAAGCTCGCCTCAAGAATGCAAGTCGACAGTCCGAGATGACCAAAAGAAGAAGTCTCAATCCAGAATAAAAAATAATAATAATAATAATTCAAAATGCAAAAGCAGATGAAAGATATGGGTTGCTCAAGACATGACTGAAGTCGCAAGCTTTGCATGTCCCGTCTTGATCCGAAGAAGCTGAAGAGATGAATCTGCACCTGCAACTAGCAAGCATCAAGGTTCAAATCAAAAGTCTGCATGAAGAACCATTCAAGACTCAAGATCAAGCTTCAGAAGACTCATAGATAGGAATCTTGTAACTCTTGGCTGATAGGCTTAGTTAGTCTTTTTCATTTTGACTTTGGTGTAATAAGGTGCTCAGCAAACAGTAAATAGCAGCAACAACAGTGAAATCACAGCTTCTAGGTAGTCCCAGCTACCTAAACTTCCAGAACTACACTGACCTGATTCCTTTATAGCCAAGGATATGTAGGCAACCTCCGAAGCAAGGTTCGGTCAAACTTTTCAAAAAACGCTTCCCATGGAGTATCCAAACGAGCAAAAATTGCTCGTAATTGCTCACTTTATCTTTACCCGAAAATTCTTCATATTTCCGAGCAAAGAGGGGCAGCTGTGAGCACCGAATTTTTGCCCTAATATAAAATTATTCCTAAAAAATCCAATAAATAGCTTTAATTTATTTTTTTTTACTTAGTTTGCTTTGTACGTATTCACGTTTGATGCATTTTTAAGTTGCATTTTGAATCCTAAAGAAAATAAAAAAAATATTTTTAATTTTTACATTTTTTAGATTTTAATTGCATACAATTGCATTTGTAAAATACCTAAAAATACATTAGTAACTCTACATGCATTCTTAGGCTAGTTAATTAATTAGGTCATTAGTCAATTAGTGAGTAAAATATATATAATAGTTTAGCCACACAAATTGGTTTAGTCAAGCCTATCCTTTTAGAAGCCCAATTTCCATGACCCACCTGGCCCAACCAGATCCCCCCTCTCTTTAAAACACCCATTTTCCCAAACCCTAAAGGAGAGAAGACGAAGATCAGACGCCCCCCCTTTCAAAAAACCTCTAGCAGCTTTCCCCCTTCACCTCTCCGCCAGCAGCCATCCCGATTTCCCTTCACTCTCACCCTCGTTCCCATCTCTCTCACCCCTTATTCCGTTACGATGAAACTCGCTGGAAGTCGGTGAAACTGCAGCTCCCATTTGGTTCATTAATGGTGTTTCAGATCTAACAAGATCTGGCCGACTTTGTTCTTGTTTTGCTGGCCAATCATTCATCATCGTTTATTTGCTCACTGCTACAAGTGAATGCGGATGAAGAAAGCTCCAAACCAGTTGCCTGCTCGAGCTTTTTCTGGACTGAAGTCGAGTCTGACGTTACTGTGCTGCTGTTGTATCTGCCGATCTCTGCTTGTGCCGAGCTCCATCTCATTCTCTTAGTCTTTACGTGGCACCTTAAGCAATATGTGATAGGTATGTTTCTTTAGCTTTGTATTCTAATTTCGAAAGCAATACCAGTCGGGTAACTTATGACTCTCAGCTATTGTTTTGTGTTCGCTGATTTTAGGGGAGGCAAGGGGATTATATATTTGCTCTAATACATGTTTTGTGAAATAGTGGTGCTAGTGTGGCTTGAAATTTTTGGTGCATTTCTTCAATATTAGTTGTGGAAATGCTGCATACTGACTGTTTTGGTCTTTGTATCTATAGAATTTTTTATAAGTAATTTAAGTCTGGATTTGCTCATTTTTAATGAGTTCTCAATTCAGTATCTCGATTAAGGATGAACTCAATGATTAATTTAGAATGAATAGAGTCTATAAATCTGTATAGGTGCGTGATTGTTGAGATGAACATGAGCATTAATTTACTGAAATAGACAATAAAGAAAAATAGGTACAAAAGATATAACTTCTTTGCTTGGCTTGTAATCTGAAGCTATATTTAAAGATAGGTAAGTTTACTGAAGAAATTTGTGGATAAAATTAGTACTGTTTTGATCTTTGTATCTAGAATTGTTTCAACTATCATAAACATTCATAGTTTTGCTTTAGGCGCGATTAATAAATCATCGTGTCCATGGGTACGGTTCCCGTGGCATGGTCACGATATGTAAACCCCATTCGGGTGTGCATTTCATGTGACCCGATCATAACTTTTAATAATAATTAAAATTAATATGTTATAAATTGCGGGTGCATTTCACGTGGCGCGGTTCACAATATGTACAAAAACAAACAAGTGCACGACATCACAATTTGTTCAAATAAATTCTATAAACACTAAAAAGGCGATTAACTTAATTGAAAGCGGTTAGAAGTTAAAAATGCACAATATGTTCTAAATATATAATTAATCAGATAATTAGGCCAATTATTAATAGTTAAGTGACCGTGCTAAAACCACGAAACTCAGGAGTACCTCATACCTTCTCCCGGGTTAAAAAAATTTCTTACCCGGTCTTCTGTGTTCGCAGACCCAAAAAAAAAATAGAGTCAAATTTCCTCGATTTGGGATTTCAAAATAAATCGGTGACTTGGGACACCATAAATTATTCCAATTGGCGACTCTGATCAAATAAATAATCCCACTTCGATTAATGTTACTTTAATTGAAAAAACTCCCCTATCCCCCCGGGAAAAAGGAGGTGTGACAGGTGCCATTCTATAAGGAGGAATAGATATCGGCTGAGTATCTGGTAATGTGTCAATAGCAAACTCAATCTCCCGCTCTGGCGGAAGGCTTGGAAACTCATCGGGAAAAACATCGGGAAACTCATTAACTACCGGGATAGATTGAAGGGTTGGTAACTCTGATTTTCACATCCTGTACCCAAACTAAGTGATAAATATAGCCCTTCTGATCATCTTCCTTGCCTTGAGATAGGAAATAAACCTACCTCTCGGCGATGCAGTATTACCTTTCCACTCTAGAATTGACTCCTATGGAAACTGGAATCGAACCATCTTTGATCTACAATCAACGTTAGCATAACAAGAAGCCAACCAATTCATACCCATTATAACATATAATTCCACCATATCTAACTCAATCAGGTCTGCTACTGTAGAACGACTATGAACTACTACTATACGGTCTTTATATACCAGTCTAGCTATCACTGGATCCCCAATAGGTGTAGACACCTCAAAAGGTTCAATCAACTCAGGTTCTATCCCAAACTTACTAGCAACCAACAGAGTGACGTACGATAAGGTGGAACCTGGATCAATCAATGCATATACATCATATAAGGAGACTGATAAGATACCTGTAACAACATCAGGTGATGACTCATGAACCTGTCGACCCGCTAAGGCATAGATACGGTTTTGAGGACTGCTCGAGCTAGATACTCTACTTCTGCCTCTACCACGACCAGCTGGAGCCTGTGATCCTTGCCCGGGGGGCGTACTGATGATGACGAACCATCTATAGATCTCGCTGGCTGAACTATACCTGCACCACCTCTCGTCGAACAATCTCTCATAACGTGGCCTGGATAACTACAAGTATAACAAACACCCAATCCCACGAGGCACTGATCGACATGCTGCTTACCACACTAAGCACATCGTGGCAAGGGTGGCCTCATCTGACTTGACTTACCCCTATATTGAGAACGAGAGGCCCTGGAACTTTGACTGGGCCCTGAATATGTGGAACGATCAAATCTCCTACCAGAAAACTGAGGGGGTGCACTAGCTGATGGCTGAGCTGGATACCTCGGATATTGTTATCTCTCACCACCTCGAAACTTACCAGAAGGACCTGAAGATCTCGTCTCTTACTCTGGCCCCTATCATGCTCATGATTGGCCCTATGCTTCTTCTTATGCTCCTCTACACCCTGAGCGTATGCCTGAATACGAGAAATATCAATGCCTGGATGAAGTGAGACCGACATACAATCATTGAGCAGGTGTGGCTCCAACCCCATCACGAACCGGTGAACCCGATCCTCCATCTTAGCTACAATAGTGGGATATACCTAGCCAAAGAATCAAACTGAAGGTTGTACTCCCGAACACTCATATTACCCTAAGCATTCGTCTAATATATAAACATGAAATAAGTGTAGGTCATGCATAACGTCTGAAAATAAACTACTAATTCATATGAACAGCCTATTTGGGAAAACATATATATATATATATATATATATATATATATACGAAATACGGTAGGGCGAGCCGACAAGGTCACATACTATCTAACTATATATATATATATACGAAATACGGTAGGGCGAGCCGACAAAGTCACATACTATCTAACTATACATGACTGTCTACAGACCTCTATTAGAGTGTACAACTGTATAAAGGACGAGACTGGGCCCCGTCGTACCCATATATGTATGCAAACACATCGTACCGAAACTCAAAGCAGCTCCGGATCAAATGGATCACACCAACTCTCGCTGATTAAGGATCCTAAGAAGGGGGACCGTCAGCCTGTCTACTTACACCTGCAGGCATGAAATGCAGTGTCCCCAGGCAAAAAGGGACGTCAGTACGAATAATGTACTGAGTATGTAAAGCATGAAAATTAGTACATGAAAGACATAGATGAAACATGGGGTAAAGAATTCCACCTGTGAGTCTAAATAACTTTGTGAATCCTGAAACATTTATAATGTCATGCACGTATGTGTAAATGTCGTATCATGCATAGGTATAAGTGTACATAACATCATCAAGTCTCTGAGGGTATCTCATCGTATCATTTCGGCCACTGTGGGCAAAATCATCAATATATACCAGCTAATCAGGTGGTGGTGCGTATATAACGCCTTAACCTTTTCCCATATCCCATATACATATAATATATATGTATATAACGCCTTCTGGTCATGGGTCAAGGTACATGTATAAATGCATGAAATGCATAAGAAATATGTTAATAAGATTTCTCGAATATCATAAAATCAATATACCTTTCGAACAAACTTTATCAAATACGTATTTTTTTATACCCATGAATAGAGGATATAATAATAATTCACATAGGGAATCAAGAATATAGACACCACTAGTATTTTTATGAATAGAGTCATTTATGAAAGTTGCGTATTTTGCTCGTTTCGTTTGTATCATTTGGATTATGCCAAAAAGAAAGAAGGGATAGTCTTAACATACCTCAAGCCGTCAATGCAACTCAACAACAAGCTTATGACAACTAGCGCGCCAACCCTATAACAAAGAAATACGTGTACAATTTAGATGGCGGTAGTATATTATGTATCTCAAATGATAACTCGATTCTAAAATAAAACGGGCAGCATTTCCTCTGATTTTACTGCTCCCTCAAGCCTATTATAGACGAGATACAAACATAATACAATCAGCAACTCAAAACCAACCTAATTACAATTATGGACTTTCAATACAACAAAACCCCCAAATATACCATAATACACCCAATCAACAAGTTATCAATTAGCCTGTAAATACAACAACGAGCGACCAACCTACTACCCTACCACATGTGGCATTTCTCCACGCCCTTTTGATCCTTCCAAACTCGATAAATCAGCATCACAATAGACAGCCCAAAAGCAACACGAAACAGCCCACAAAACAGTCCACTACAAGTCAAATAACTCGAACTCATGGCTTTCGATCACCGTTCTGTGAGGTCTAACATTTAGGAAATGAATTTATCAAATTTTATTGATATTTTAAAGCTTAAATATAGAAATTAGAAATTTATATTAACTATTAAATACATTCCAAAACTCAAACTACAAAAAAAAAAAGAGGCGATATAGCGATACTTACGTCGTAGGGATCATTCTGATGTAACGCTTCTCGATTTCGTACCCGGGATGTTAGTATTATTTGAAGTACTATTAGAGAGCTCAAGGACTATTTTTATGGTGTTCTCTGGTCAGATTCTGTGTAAAACTGAAGAGAGAGAGACGGGTTAAAACATATATAACAACTTTTGAAAAGTCAAAAGGTGCTAGCTTGATACCCTCTAATTCGTCCATTTTTCGACGCTTATATCTTTTTTATCCGAATATCGTATGAACGAACGGTTAAGAGCGTTGGAAACTACATTCCAAGATCTTCAATTTGGTATATAATATGTCCCAAAAAGACCTCATATAGCACTTGAAATTTATTTCTCAAAAAGCTCTGTTACATGGCAAATCGTTAATTGGTTTTCCACAACTTTAATCCTATTTTTTTCTCGTGTTTACTCTTTTTATTTTTTATGTTCTCTTGTGAAAATCGCCCCTATTTGAGAAGAGTTATGGTACTCTCAAATCTCATGATGAGTCAAGGCTCTTATCCCTTGAAGAGGACTGAAATGTTGAAACATATGTTTGTTGAGTTGGACCTCTTGGTCTATTAATCATTAGATATTGAGGAACAATTAGTGCAAGAATTTCAGACCTTTATATTTGCTGTGACTTTAGGAGCATTTCGTGTGTGTTAGGGCCAGTTCATGGACCTCTATCACGACTTCATTGTCTTTAGTATTTGGCAACTATTGTTGGTCGACTGCTCTAATACTTTCATATAGTATTAGGGAACATACATGTAGTTGTTCGTTTTAATACAGTTTGATTTTGTATTTTTTTTTTTGGTGGAGAAAAATACTTCAACTAATCATTATTATAACTATGAATATTTTCAAATAATATTTCAGAAAATATATGATATTTTAATATGAGTTAGGTATTCATTCACTCTTTTTTGACATACATAAAAACTTATTTTTGTTATAAAATAAAGACTATAAGGTAAATTAACCAAAGACAAGTATAGAGAGAGATTGATATATTATTCAACTTCAAACTGATATACATAATGAACTGAAATCTCCTCTGTTTAATGAAGAAGGGAAGCTATTGTGTAAGCTGCTACTGCAAGTTGTTGTGTAAGCTGCATGTAATTAAGTTGGTACTGGAAGATGCTGTGTAAGATGCTTGTAAATTACTACGGTACCAGCTATATTTATCCACAATGGAGTAAAATTTATCCGCCAGAGTAATATTTATCCACAATGGAGTACCGAAATGATAAGCTTCTTCAGGAGGCTTATTTTTAATAGAGTACTAAATAGATAAATATATTTATGGTGGAGTCCAATATGTATAGGTTTTTTCGAAAAATTTATTTACAATGGAGTACTAAATGACATCTACAATACAATTAATTTTTAACAAATTTCCTTATGTTGTTATTTTTTATCCACCCGCTGTCGAGCTTAGTTCTCGATAAATGTTCTTTAGTAAGTAGTACACTAATTCCATAGTCCTCATCCTTTTCTTTTTTTCTCCTCATTCTTCAGTGGACAAAAGAGGAAAATCACATTCTTTATCATAAGAGTGATTTTTCAATATGGACAAACGTGTATGAGCATGCTGCTCTTGACTTGAATAGTATATGCGGATTCAGGATTTAAATCTTATGTGTTCAATTTTAAGGTTTTTAACATTGAACCCATTATATTTTTAAAGTTATGGGTTCATATCTATTATTTTGCAATTTTAATAAATTTTTACATATAAATTTTTACTCCGCGTCGAAAGTTTTGGGTTCAGTTGAACCCGTACATAGTATACTACATCCGCCTCTCTTGAATAGGAGTAGTATTTTTTCTTTAACAAGAATACTTAACTAAGTACTTTGCACTAGAGTGGCAAACAGACGAGTCGAAAATGGGTAATACAAAAACGAATAAATTATCTGACACGATCCATATTTAATACGGATAAAAAATGGGTTAACCGGCGGATAATATGTGTAACCATATTATCCATGGCTTTTTGAATATGATCATTTTTGGGAGAATTATTCCTAGTCTCTCAAGTTTGTGGAACCCCCAATTTGAATTTTTACAAATATAAAAGTTAAATCATTAGTTATTCATTTTCTAAGTGGATAATATGATTTTTATCCATATTTGACTGTTTTTTTAAAAATTTATTATCTAACTAATTTTTTTTTAAAATCCATTTTGCCACTGTCACCACAAAGTAGTAGTAGTCCTAGTACATGCAATAACACTTAGTAACCGCTGATTGAAATGTTGAATGTCTTTGAATACACAGAAAAGGGCCGTAATCGGCTAAGGAAACATGATTGAGTTGCTTTTCCCATTAGTGGAAATGGGTTGCGTATTTGCACGACAAAATTGTATTGGACACTAGCTTCAGAGGTGACTGCACGTTCGAATATATGTGAACCTGACAATTATAGCTAGCTGTGGTGCAGTGGAGAAGATTTTACTACAATAGGTTTGTTGTTTGCATTCAACTTGCAAAACAAAAGCAGGGCCATGCATTCAAATTGCTTTTCCTTTGATCTCTTTCTCATGCTTTTAAATCTTTCTTCCACCTCATGCCATATGCATGCCTCTTCTTTTTGTGTTCAAAGAAAAGCACATTTGATCCTAGTGCTCCAACCTCTTCTGCTTTGTCTAAACCAATAAAAATAACATTTCTCATGATGTCTAGTAACTGTCAAATTTAACACATAAAAATATATGTGCTCAAGTTTAACCAGCTGTTGGATTGGGGAGAGGGGAGGCATATATTCATTGACGTATAATTTGCGTATGATCCAAGTTAATTAGTCCATCTAAAAGACACCAAAAAATGCAACATAAAAATATTTTTTTTATAGCTTTAATTTGGTTGGTTAATTGTAGTCATGTTAAAAAGGAAAAGGTTTTTTCCTGTGTGTGTGATTTGATTTGGTAATTAACAATGATAAAAAAAAGATATTGCTAAATGAAAATTGAGTTTAAGTTGGCAAGGTTAAGTTCTACTATTATTTAGCTCAAATTGACTAGCTCATCTTAGTTCAAAATTCAACTTATTTTAACCGCCCAATTATGTCATAAAACACTTCTAATCTCAGCCCCATACTAGGGGTAGACTATGATGCAAAAGAAAGTCGAAGTAGGTGGGAAGGAGTTTTGAGATGTCTTATCTAATAGACCCTTGCTTCTCCCAAATGGGAAACAATATCTCAATGTTTTGATATTCACTCTGATCTTATTTTTGATGCGCTATCTTTTCATATATTGTCGAATATTGAGCAGTAGATATATACTTCTAGAGATATATGCAAGAGCAAAACAAAGCTCTTTTACCAGCCACCACATAAGAGTTGCATCTTATTTGGCAAATTAAAGTATACTGCTCTTTTAAATGTAGCCACTATACAAATTTTGCTCAATCAAATCCAAAACCATTTAACCTATTAGACCCGAAAATGTCTGGTTTCCTTTTTAATCATAAACAATATCTTCAATCTTGGAAATTGTTTGCTCGATTTTTATTCTATTTCTAGTATTGTTCTTGATACATACGTACCCTACTACAATGAAGGATGTACAGGAGATGAATATTAAAGTACTCTTTCAAAGAGTACTTTGGCTATGTGCAAATTGATAGTTCTTGTATCACAATGAGCTGTATAGTAAAAACTTTTGGCAATAGTAAGAAAAGTGTCTTTAATATTGGCATCCAGATCCTCATCTGAACAATCGGATTGGGATAGCACGAGCTCCGCTAGTTGTTGCATGTCTGATTCTATCTCACTAAACGTCAACATCCCCAGCTGCTTTTCTATTCTTTGGCCGTCTGCATTTTGTCCCTGGATTTATAATTACACGACAAAGACATCTGGTTGTTAATATCAGGCAAAAGCATATCTCTTTGGACTTTGTCAAGAAGAGAAAAAGTGGCTATACTACAAGAATGTATCATCAGAAAAGAGAGAGTGATAATAATTACAATAACCATGACAACTAAGTCTAGACACACTCATAACTCTAGTCGTCAAAAGAGATTTGAGATTCTAATTAAGTTAGTGAGTGCTTTCTAACCAGGGATCTTTATATATTCACTGGCTATTTTTAATTTAAACGGTTGGATAAGCGGCTATTTGGGTTAATTCTTCTTCTAATAAAGACTTGATAGAAGAAAATGAATACGGACAATTGTGTTGATCTTAATAGATCGACTTCCATACTAGTTTTTGCTCCACCACAAAAGTTCTACTTCATGAAATTACAACCTTATACTCCCTCCCTTACATCTCATAGGAGTAATTATTTCTAACTGAGACTGAGTATGAAGTTTGAGAAAAAAATAAAATCATTTAGCAATATCAAAAGTAACCTTAGAACTTATAGTTAAAACATATAACTATATTTTTTGTGACTATAAAAACATATCATTTTAAGTATAAATGAGAAGACAAAAGGTGTCAATTCCTTGTAACAGCGCAGCTAAACTAGCAAAGAACAAATAGTAACAATAAGATGTTTTATAACTTCTCTGTTGGATGAGTCTAACCTTGTAGAGGTGAAAGAGACGAAGTTGGTGACAAACTCTATTGGTGATTTCCATTAGCCTTTGATATTTTGGATGGGACAACAATAGCTCCTCCGACACCCAACGGCCAGTGCATGAATTTAACGTACCAATTAGAAGCTCTGCAGCTCCTTCACCATCGACAACTAGCAGCCACTTTTCCCACTATAGACATATATCAGTATAAATAACAACAACAACAACATACCCCGTATTATCCACACCATGGAGTCTGGGAGGGTAATGTGTACGCAGACCTTATTCCTAACTTGTGAGGATAAAGAGATCGTTTCCAATAGACCCTCGCCTCCGGAATTTATCAGTATAAATGTGATTCAATTTAATTATACATTTCATTTATAAAATACTAACATTTGATGAAATCTTCGTAGTAGTATAGTACAGTATAGCATACTTACAGCATGATGCAAGAAGTGATGGATGTCTCTGCCATGTGTCAGCAAAGCGTCAAGTGAGAGCTGGTTTAGGGTTCCGAGTATAATCCCGACGAGCTTTTGTTCTGCACTATACCTGCCATTGCCATGATTGAATAATCATTACAAAATTATGCACACACAGTTAAAGTGTTAAACTATCCTCTTTAGCTGCAATGACTTTCTCTATATCGTAACAAGAAATAAATTAGCCAAGGTTTGCTACAAGCCTTACATTCCGGGGCGAGCTAGTAACTCAGAGTACTGTAATAAGTAGTAATAATACTTATTGCTACAAAAAAAAAGGTGTAATGTAGTTATAATGGTAAAACTTTTGTCACGCCGAAGAAAAAATTATAGCAATTGATTTTATTCTTTTATCGATCTTTTGGTTTTTTTTACACAAATAGATTCTTCATTTTTTTAGCTTGTATAAATAAATTATACGCTTGATTTCATATGGTTATACGCACGGGCGGCTCAATAAAATCGGAGGCCGAAAGCTAAAACTTAAGAATATGTGAGGAAATAGTATTAGTAGTCTTAACAAATTTTCTTTCAAAATTTTAAGTTTTCTTTTAAATATTTCACAATATAACATTATCTAATATTCTAAAATTTTGAGTTAAATTATTCAAATTTTCATATCTACTAATAAAACATTTGATAAACTAGAACCAATGTAGTGTAATAAAATAAAATATTAATATTTTGTTAACTTAAAAAAATCTTACTAATATAAATAATTATAACTAATAGAATAAATTTTGGGGGGCCTAAAGCAGAAGCTTTAGTGCATTACCCTAGAGCCACTCATGGTTATACACGTAGTATTATATGTGAATTATAAATATATTATAGATCCACCAGCTACTTTACGTTTAAGTAGTTAGGTGAGCGGCTATTTAAGCTAATTCTTCCATCATTTTTATTGTACCCGACATATATGTAGCTTGCATATAAGCCTCGTGAGTACAAAATCTAGCATCAGTGAATTTGTTTTAAACTTTTTTAGGACTTCAAGAGTGTATTAACTCCATATGAACACAACACTTTACTGTAGCAGTAGTATATTATGTAAAAGAAAGCAGGCACTGGAAATAGTCATTACCTAGAATTCACGTAGTGTCGAGTGGTGGAATGTGTGAATTCGTGAATAAAAGCAGTCTTGTGTTCCGCAGATATTTGTTTCTTGCCAAAGTAATATCTAACACAGTCCATAAGAACAACGGTTTTGACCCAAACCATTCGCTCTCTTGACTTTTCTGGCTCAAATATACTAGCTGTAGCTGAATAATACGTCAGCATCAAGCTTCTTTCCCTCACTCCAAACTCTCCAAGCCCACATTCTTTATACCACCTTCATCCATGAAGTTTTAGAACGTTTAGATAAAGTAAAGACATGGAAAGAAATTGTCTAGAGTGACCCATAATTTCCTGAAATGTTGGGTGAAATGTTGTTGTTGTTGTTGATATTGCTTATCTTACCATCAAAGGTGAATTAGGTAATGGAAGTAACTTACTTGCAAATTCGTCTCCACTCGAGCTGATGCAAAGCTTGGCAATTGTTATAGTCCGATTTTGCTAGCTCCAGATATAGGTTATTGTTAACAAAAGGCATCCTATATCAATAAGATACCAAATTATTGTTGAAGAAAAAAAATATAAAGAATCAGCTTTTTTAATTTAAATAAATCTTAAACGTCGAATTTCAGTGGTCGCGTTTATCAATAGGCTCGACGAGAGTCGATTGCTCTAGTGGTAAGCACCCTCCACTTCCAACCAAGAGGTTGTGAGTTCGAGTCACTCCAAGAGCAAGGTGGGAAGTTCTTGGAGGGAGGGAGCTGAGGGTCTATCGGAAACAACCTCTCTATCCCAGGGTAGGGGTAAGGTATGCATACACACTACCCTTCCCAGACCCCATTAGTGGGATTATAGTGGGTTGTTGTTGTTGTTGTTGTTTATCAATAGGCTAACGTTGAGGCCCAGGGTATGGGTAAGGTCTGCGTACACACTATCCTCCCCATACCATATTAGTGAGATTATAGTGGGTTGTTGTTGTTGCTATTGTTGTTTATCAATAGGCTAACGTTGAGGTGTGATCAAGATGAGACTATCGAAAGCAGCCTCTCTATCCCAGGATAGGAGTAAGGTGTGCGTACACATTACCCTCTGCAGACCCCATTAGTGGGATGGATTATAGTGGGTTGTTATTGTTGTTGTTTATCAATAGGCTAACGTTGAGGTGTGATCAAGATGAGACAACTGAACAGACTCTCCGCCTATAAAATAAATACATCAGTATCCAATGTATTAGTAACATAAGTTGGTTTTTATTAAAGGCAAGAGTGTTAATTAAATTTTCCCAATTATCCTTATGTTTGCAGGGAACAACTATTTCTCAGGTTTTTTTGACTGTGTGCCGTCTTTTGCACATAACCAAACAAACAGTAAGACACACATAAAAACTGTGGGCCGTCTTTTGCAAATTGTAACCTGAATACAGTACCAAATATGGTGGGGCTCCAATTACCTTGGGTTTGGTAACTTGGCCACTCTCTCGAGGTTGACTCTTTATATTAATATATCCTCACTAGCTAGCTCCCCTTAGAAAACAACAGTTTCTTCTTTATTTATCATGCCACTCCTCTTATAATTGTAACAGTTGTACAAGGACTGACAATATTTTTTTTAGGAGATTTAAATTATATATAACAAATATCTGTATTATCAATATAATACAAATATTTTAAGTTACCAATTATCTATTTTAAGTTATCAATCAATGCTTATTAAATAAATTATGGTGATTGATAGTCTAAATAATTTTTACAACATCCATATTACAACTTTAATGATCATCGCTAAATTCTTGCACCAGAGTATTTTTGTGCAAGAAAAGGTTATTGTGTGAATAGGGAATATGAATCGTTAAAAGTACCTATATAATGTTTTGCCAATCCACACATCGTCTTCACCACCATATTGTTCTAGAAAGAATCTTGTTTCTACTCGGGGAAGGCTAGCATACCATGGTACATCTAATGCATATCCCACCTGTATAAAAACAACCATGTTAAAAAAAAAAAGGAAATATGAAAGTACAGTGTAATATATGAAGAAAATAATGAATGTGGGAAAAATAAAAAGAAATGTACTTCTAAAGAGAAAATAGAAAAAAGAATACAAAGACCAACTGATATATGTACCTCTCCAGGTAAATCTTTAGTGATTATCCACTTGTCTAGCAGTTCATTTTCATCTCGTTTTTCTCGTAGAAAATTAGAGGAGAATTTCTTGGCATTGTCAAGTATTTTCTCGCCTGGAAACATTAGCTGAGAAGCCCTGTAAAGGTTATACATTCCTGTCACAGCCTGGTTCGATTGTCCCACGAAGCAGAAAAATTCACCCCCGTTCTCAAAATGTTTGAATACGTCTGTGAAAATAAGCAAGCACATTCATCAGTACAATAATGTACTAGTAATCGAGTTAACATCTGTGTATCGATAAAGCATAAATTTTTACACTATCATGTTAAAATGACCCACAATAACGCGCAACTAGTTATGAAAGCAAAACATATATATCATCACTCTTAAATAATCTATTATAACAAATTAAAATATACTACTTCAGCGTAAAAAAATATATAAGTTAAATGCATGGAAATTAGGTGTTTAGGTTATGTAAACGAGAAATGCATCTTAGTAAAGTAGATTGATGACTAACCAGCAGAAACGACGTAGCCATGCAACCTTAAAAGTCTAAAAGCCATGGACGTGTCATCAATATCTTGAACTGGGGAATTTCTAGCCCAGCAGATTCCTTCATTTGTCCAATTTCTAAAAAATAAAAATAAAAATATTATTCCACCAGTCGATCACAATTCGGCAAAGTGTTAAATATATATCTCTACTTTCAAAAATGGTCTAAGAATACCCCTCGTTATACTATTGGGTTATTTATACTCCTGCAATCATACTTTAGATTCAAATATACCCCTCATTTAAACGAAGAGACACGTATCATCGTCATGTTGGTCAATTCTAAATATCTCCTAATTAATTAAAAAGACTCGTTACTCATACCCGAAAAATAATATATTTTTTTTGTAAAAACTGAAAAAAACTGAAATTATTTTTTACTAAAAACTAAAAAAAATGAATTTTTTTTTTTCAGTTTTTACAAAAAACTGCTTTAGAAAAAACTGAAAAATATTTTCTAAAACAATATTTTTGTAAAAACTGGAAAAAAAGAGCTGAAAATCAATTTTCTAAAGCAATTATTTTTGTAAAAACTGAAAAAAAAAAACTGAATGTTTTTTTTACTAAAAACTGAAAAAAAAACGAAAATATATTTTTTTTTCCAGTTTTTACAAAAAAAAAAACTGCTTTAAAAAAAGCTAAAAAATATTTTCTAAAACAATATTTTTGTAAAAAAACTGAAAAAAAACTAAAGAGCAATTTTCTAAAGCAATGTTTTTTGTAAAAACTGAAAAAATAAATATTTTCTATTTTTTCAGTTTTTAGTTAAAAATATTTCAGTTTTTTCTAGTTTTTAATTGCTTTAGAAAATTGCTTTTCAGTTTTTACAAAAATATTGTTTTAGAAAATATTTTTCAGTTTTTTTAAAGAATTTTTTTTGTAAAAACTGGAATTTTTTTTATTTTTTTTTCAGTTTTTAGTAAAAATTTTTTTTAGTTTTTTTCAGTTTTTATAATAAAAATAATTATTTTTCGGGTATGGGTAATATTTCTTTTTAATTAATTAGGAGATATTTAGAATTGACCAACAGGACGATGACACGTGTCCCTCCGTTTAAATGAGGGATATATTTAAACTCAAAGTATGAATGCAGGGGTACAAATAACCCAATAGTATAACAAGAGATATTTTTAAATTATTTTTAAAAATAAAGGGGCATATTTGACTCTTTGCCGATCACAATTTAAACAATAGTACTGTAGTACAAGTACTAGAAAAAGATAAACTATCATTGTCCTTAAAATAGACAATTGTACTACCTGTTGACGTAATCAATACATTCCTTTATTTCTGTCTTAAAATAGCGAGAAATCCCAAGTCTTTCCAACCGGTCAACGATCCAAATATGCTCAAATAAGTCCACAGGATAGACATTTGGAACTGAATGGTTGAAGAAATTAATAAATATACAACTTAATTAGATTACACTAATAATATAAGAAATTAAACTCTCAATATATAAGTTACCTCCGCCATTGAATTTTTCAACAACATTTGCGAGATAATTGAGGCAATTATTATCTTGAGTTTGCATAAGTGCAAAGGCAGTAGAAGATGGAGAAAACAGAAATGACCCATCAGCACATTGCAATTGAAGTAGCTTTTGCCAGTCCAAATCTGGCATTCCTTCTAAACTGTGGAGTAACGTTGTGGGCACTTTGTGCATTATGTCCTTTGGTATCCTATTGCCACCCACACGTAATCATTACTCACATACATGTAAAATAAAGTCCTTCTACTTTCTATCCAGAAAAGTATTATAATCCAATACAAAGTAAAAATACTCTAGAAGATTGGATATACTTTAAAATTTATTCATGATGTGAAGCATCAAAGATGATAATGCCTGGGCAATTTTAGTTCAAGAGCTACTTTTTCTTGTAACTAGTTATCCTTGTCTCATTTTATATTAATATTTGACTCGACACTAGGCTCCCGTTTGGCCATAAGTGTTTTTCACTTTTTTTCGAAAAATAAAAATTGAAAAACTTATCAACTTTAGGACAATTTTTTAAAATGAATTTTTCAAGCTTCAAAAAGTGGTTTAGGACCCGTTTGTCCAAAGATTTTTTTCTTTTGTTCTGATTTTTTTTTTCAAAAACATATTTGTCCATAAAATTTTGTAAGTTTTTAAAGATTTTTTGGAAATGGATTTTTACCAGTTTTTCATAATTTTCGAAAAAAACTTTTTTCTCCCCTCACAAAACTATAATATATTTTTAAGTGAAATACCTATAATTTAAAATTTTAAATATCATTAACTTAACTCCAAATACTACTCTTTTAATGTCTAACGCCTACTTATATTAGTTTTTTAAGTTCTTGAAGTTTTTATTCACAAAATTTCAACTTTTTTTTAAATAAAATGCATGTTCAAACATAATTTCAACTTTCAAAAATTATCTTTAATCTCATCTTCAAAAAATATTTTTTTTCAAGTTTTAACCAAATTTATGTATGAACAATATCTAAATTTAAACAAAAATTATGATTACCTTGTCAGCTTTAGTGTTCTTCGGGCATAAATCGCTTGCAAGATGGGAGAATCATAAGGAAAATCTATGCCTAATTTTTTACCAATCTCAATGAGCGAAGGAAATGCCACTTCAAATCCGATAGGCATGTGCTCTGCATTTTCATCTCCAATACTGTTCAAATTCTCTCTTATAAACGACATTCCTATTCCAAAACCCCAGAAGACACAACTTGTTAGGCCTCTGTCTGTTAGCGGGGAATGATCACATCGAAAGTATACATTCTATTAATTAATCAATGGAGTGGAATGTAAAGTCACCACTATTACCTAGTCGTTCTTTTATTTATTCATTTTTCTTGCATTATTCTCTAATGAATTAAATTCTTTATATTATTAATGCTATTTAACAGATTAAAATTGTTACTTACATAACTTGTCGATCGGTATAATTGTTTTTACATAAATCAGTGTCTTTTAACATGTAAGTAGTACGTAATCTATAAGATCTTTGTATTACTAATTCTATTTTCATGGACAACTATATGTAATTATTTTTTAAATAATCTAATACTCCCTCCAGTCCACTTTATTTGGTATTTTGGTTTTTTTTTTTGTGGTCCATAATATTTAATTTTTTTTAAAATTTTAAAAGGGAATTAACTTTTTTTTTTTCAAAGTTGTCCTTGGAGTAAAGAGCATAGGAATATTTGTATACTTCCAATGAACAAATTAAGGTTATTATGATCAATTTTATTATTAATTAATGTTAAAAGGTAAATTTCTTTATACGTGTGAAAATAAAAAAAAAAATTAATTAAAATAGGCGGAAGAGTATTGTAAAACTTCTTTTACACGTCATACATGACATAAAATTCTTACCTAATTCACACTTGTGAGAATCCACGTTCCAAGATTTCAAGGCAATAACACAGGCTAATGTGTTGATGACACGGTCATAAACCAAAAAGATAGAGCTGTCACCCCAAGAACCATCAGCCAACTGATTGTTTGCAATCCATTTAAGACTTGAAGGGAACTGAGGAGTTTCACTTGTTCCATTTATATCTTTTACTAGAGCAACCCAAGCTGTATCGTAAGCCGATATGCTTATTTCTCCTTCGTCCATAGATCGCAGCATTAACCGAATAGTATGAATTTGATCCATTATCTTATTTGATGGGCATACCTTTTACATACAAATATTTCCAATAAAAGTCAAGCACAAAACTTAAAGCACTATAAAAAAAAGAAGCTAACGAGATACTTTCTGTTTCGTTTTTTTTTATTTTGTTTGGCCTAACCATACCTCAAGTGTTTCTTTTTCGATTTCTTCCACTTCCTCCAGGATGTCGTCCCACTTGATAACAGGCAAAGTACGGCCATTTTGCAGTAACTCTTTGTATTCTGCATTTTTTTGTGAAGATCAACGCAGTTAAAAAAAAAAACGGAGAAGAAAAGAAATTTCCCTCAGCTTTTTTTTTCTTTCTGAAACATGTAATATACAGTAGTACCTTGTGTACGAGGTGATCTGGAAACCGCATTACATTGCAGATTGGAACTAAAATGAACATGTTCTCCGGAAGATCTGTTACCTGTGCAAAAAGAAATGTCGAGTTAATTATATACAGTGACAGAGGGGCGGCCCAACCTCATCGGACTAAAGCAAAATCTTAATAAGAGATCTTAATATATATATTATTTAATAAACATCATTTTTAAAAAAATTAGACAAGTGCAGATGTAGAATTAAAAAAAATGAGAACTTAATTTTATAAAATACAAAAAATTAAATAAATTTAACGTTGATTGCATCACAACTGAAATGGGAGAACCCAGAAAACATAAGTGACTCCTTTTTTTTAGTAAGTCTCTTTCTATATTTGGTAACAATTCAACTTTAGATTTTTCTTTTTACCATTAATGAGATGATTTCTAACCCAAAAACTTCTATGATTTATTTAAGATTACAAGTTTCAAAAGCCTTCATTTATTTCATAAAATCCATGTCCAGTCAAATACTTTTATATAAATTGGGACGGAGAGAGTATAATTTATGTAACGAAAATAAATAATAAGTTAGATTATTAGATATAGTTACGTGACCAACTAATGAATAGAGAAATATAATATTAGTAATTTTGGAACGCTTAAATTTTTGGGGCCTAAAATGTTTCACTTAGATTTAGTGTTGGTCGCCGTGAGTGACAGTTTAATGAATTTTTATAAAGCTACTCCTGTATCCTAAAAAGTAACTGCTCTGCCACTTATAAGTAGTTCGTGGTGATAGAATACTTATCTTGCCCAAAAAGAAAATTTACCTAAACAAAAATTTATTACTGTAACACAAAGACGGTACCCCTGAAAATAACAAAAAAGTAGGTCGTGGAACTAATGAAATTAAAGTTTATCTCATCAGCAAGTGATCTCGAGTTCAGACCTTTTTATCACTCTCTACCTCTGAAAGGAACATTGTGGCATTACAGTACAAATTCTCACTGAAGAATAAAGTAGTAAAGTATTAATATCAGTTTCATATAAAATGAAACAGGAAGGAGTATTAATAACCCGTTTGGCCGGCCGGAAAAATCAGCTTATTTTGAGAAATTTTTTTTCAAAAGTGTATTTTTCAAAAGTACTTTTGGCGAGAAACAGTTTGTGTTTGGCTAATTAATTTAAAAAATACTTCGACGCAGCAATTAGTGTTTGACCAAATTTTTCTGCTTCTCCAAAACTACTTCTGTTTTTGTTTCTCCTAAGAAGTACTTTTTCTCCTAAAAATTTGGCCAAACTCTTCAAATTTAGAAAAAAAGAAAAAAAATGTTTTTAAACTTGAAAAAGCTAGGCCAAGCTATAATTCTTCCGGGGAAAACTCTGCTATAGTTTTTTTTATCCATACATCAATGTTATATCTTCAGAAACCAAGGTGAAAAGCTAGAAAACCGGGGGAAAAAGGCAGAGAAATATAGAAAGAGACTGATTTGTTATAATTTAAAAAAAAATCAGAAGGTTTAATTTGGCACCAAAAAAAAAAAAAAAGGGAAAATGAATAAGGGTGAATTACAAAACTTGAAAACGACTCATCCCAGTGGAAAAGTGGTTGGAAAGTACTTTTATGCATCACCGTACATGCTACACAAAAAGAATTTAATACTAAGAAGAATTTAGAGCTCACTTTTAAGGAACTTAGGAGGTTGATTTGCAAGAGAAGACGATACGTAGTGACGAGCAGTGAAGCAGAATCTGAGATAAGAAGCTGAGATCGACATGAATTCAATCTCCTTTTCTCCCTTCTTTAGAAAATTAAACAAAAAGCTGATGATGCAACTTTTAAAAAGAAATAGTAATAATCTTTTTCTTCTCTCCCCCTCTCGTTTGTCTATAGCAACTTTTGTTTGATTTTGTTTGTTATGAGAATGAATAAGGGGAGAGGAGTCCGTTTATAAAGAGGAAGAGGAAAAGAAAGCAGACAGAAATGACTTTCCAAGAGATGCCGCAAATAGGTGCATGGGATCAAGTGATCAACCCAATTTACGAAAAAGAGGCTACTTCTTTTCTTTTCCGGGCAAGGTTAATTTCTCATGCATATTAATTTATTTACTTTCACTCTGACTATAATATATTTAATCAACAATAAATGATTATGGTGGGATGAACAAGATCGTTCACCCTCAGCCTTGGATAGACAACACTTTTTTTTCCTTTTAATGTGTTTCGCGTAATACTAAGAGCTTGTTTAATTTTGTCAAGCTGCCAAAAACTTCTAATTTTGACAAATATTTTTGCTCAAAAATACTTTTCATAAAAGTATTTTTGGAAAGTTACAGTTTGGTTTGGCTAATTTAATTTCAGAAATACTTGTTGTAATATTTGATAGATAAATTGTGTTTGACCAATTTTTTCAAAAAATACTTATGAGCGTTAAATTATAAAAAATGATAGTAAATGTTCAGTTTACAATTAGTATATTATTTAAAAGAGATAAACTAATTTAATATCTACTATAAGAAATTTAATTAATTTTCCTTTTATTTGAATGGAATATAAACATAAAATTAAAATATAAATTAAAGATCTTAATCAATATTAGTATAGTATCCAAAGCAATAATATTAGGAGAAGGAGATATGATAAAAATAAAATAAAGAAAGAAAAGGATGGTAGAAACAAAAAAGGAAAAGAAAAAATTTAAATTAATAAAGGATAATTTAAAAAATATAAATTTATAGTAAGGATAATTTTGTCTTAAAATTAAACAAGTAATTTTTATTTATTGGAAGAAGCTAGAATTTGTAGTTTCTTCCCAAAAATAGAAAAACATCTTTTGTTGCTTCTCAAAAGTACTTCTCCATTCTCGCCAAACACATCACATTTCCAGAAAATTACTTTTTCTAACAAAAAGGTATTTTTGACCTACTAGAAGTTTGGCCAAACATGCTTTAATTTAGATTAATCGGATCAATGAGTTACTAATACTATATTATTATACCCAAAATAAAAAAAATTAAACTTAATTAGTTAAAAATATGTTGTATAAAATGAAACAAAGCGAGTACTTGTTTTTTTTTTATTATTGAATGATGTCCGGACAAATGGTGGTAGTTATGTGGACCCATAAAGGTGGAAAAATAAAGATGAATTGAAAACTAGGAGACCCCATTTTATCCTTAACGCTCCTTTCTAATGATTCAAGAGATAAATTTTGTTGAGACAAATTAGACAGGTATTAAACAGAGATTTTCTTTTTTTACCCGAGATTGTAATGTATACAATAGTGATGTAACGATTAATAATTCATAAATTAGTAGTTCAGAGAATGCATTTTTTTTTTTTGTGTTAGTGGATGTTTAATTTGATGGTAGATTGCCAATTAGTATATATAGCCGCTTTCAAAATAATAGCTGAAAAATATATATTATTTTGTATATATATATACATTCTGTATGTTATATACAAAGTTTATAACTTTTTCGGCTAACGAATGTAAATAGTTTCTGGCGCTGGCTAAAAGTGATAATACCCCTTTTTTTAATTCAATTAGCAACACAAAAACTAAATACAGGAAATTAGAGGCCCCATCCACGTAATGCTATTATTTGTTTTTGTAAAAAGTTCATGAATAACTGTACTAGATTTGAGCAGAATCTATGTTATCCTTTTTTATTGGAATTAAACTTAGGTTTTATATATATTATTAATATTGATATTCCAAAGAATTAAATGTTTCATACCCACGTTTTGTTTTTAGTATATATGGTGTATCAAATTGCATATTTGGTTGTGCTTTAGTATTAACTTGATAATATTAATTACCTCTACTACTGAAACTAGTGTATTGCCGATTAATTAAAGAAAATATACCTCTAAAATCAAGAGTCTCCAATTAACCAAAAATTCCTATCATATAATGTGTCCCCCATCACAGTCGAACAATGAGCAGTAAAATGGTATTGACATTATCACTTTGCCTATAAGCTCTCAAATGACATGTTATTCCCATATTGAAATCAGAAAATGGAGGAATTATTAAAAGAACAAATGCAAATGTCATGTTAATTTGACAAGGACTAAGGTACGTAGAGTCCATTATTCTGCAAAACAGTTGCAATATTATCTTTTCTTTATGTGTAATAATCGCTAAGACGAAAGCCACCAAAGGCTAAGGATTTTATGGCCTATCATGTCTGTGGACCAATCAAATTTAACTGATTAAGATGAGACGATTGACTCCATTGACATCAGATTCTTAGCTTTTTCATTGCGATTTGACACAAAACTGTTAACGACTGATAGATTTGAAGAAATATCTATAATATTATCCTTATGCTTTGTAGAGCCAATACGTGATTAAAATTTGATTAATTCAGCGTTTAGGTTAATATTACTAAGGAATTTACTATTCGTTTGAAATTCTAGGTTCAAAATTTAACATTTACATATATACACTCCAACATCAAATATAGTAGATTCAGTTGAAACTATTGATTATATGCTACATACGCTTCAACTCTTATGTGTATGATTTCACCGACCTAGTCTTGATCGTACTATTGTGGCGTTTTTGCCTGGGTGTGAGAATGGACGCTAGAGAATAAAATAACATTCGATAAATAAAAAAGACAATCTTAGAGTTAGGCCGCTAGGGCCTTGATGTGAAAATTAAGATGAGCTAACGTTAAAACTAAATTAGAACTAAAAATATATGAAAAAACAGATGATCTGTTTCCTTTTAAGCTTTCTAACACTGGATAAATTTGGTACGGAAGTTATTTATGGTACCGAATGAATTCGAAACATTAGCTATTACAATATGATGATTTCAGGATTCTCTGTGCTGAATATTAAACAACAATTTTGTGCTAGCTAGCTGCACAAATCAACAAGCTGGACCTCCTAATATATTAAGAGGCTAAGAAACAAGAATTATAAGAAGTATCGGGTTTGAGTTTCTAGATATGAAGTCGCCTTTATAAGAATTAAGAAGCGTTTTATCCTCAATATAAGACTTTTCAATGCGAATCCAAACTTAGTAAGGCTCCAATACATATACTGGACATCGGTTAGCAAACAAAAAGATGCATTTTTAGTTCGTAAATATACTTCATACGTAGTGTTTTTTCATGGCTTCTAATTAAGTTCTAGATTTTTCAAGTTGGGTTCGATTTATCCAAGGCTCTCGTTTGCACCCGTTTGCACTTGTATTTAAGCTGAAATAGCTTAACTAAACTCCAAAAAGGCATAATATGATGATTATTCCATATCCAACTAATTGCTCATGTATTATGTTAAGTTGCTAGTATTAATTTATTTTATTTATAGCAGCATGGATTAGTCAGAAAATAATGTTATCGTACCAAGTTATACTAGCTGCACATTATGTAGCAGGGAAGAAAAGACTGATTATGGTGGAGCAATAAATATTTTCTTCTTTATTAACCAGAGGTTTCATGTTCGAGCAATAACCATGTTTTAGAATCGCCTTTGTTAAGGAATATTTATTCTCCAAATGTTATATTATATTGCCACAAAGAACATTTTCGATATTATTATCTATTTTCTTTGTCAATACTTCGATAATTCAATTTTCTGCTCAGGTGGCATTCGATGTAGTTCGCTTAAGCTCGTTGGTTCTTACGCCAGTTTAACTTATATATGTAGAAATTAAACTTCGGATATTCTCTAAATATAATATTTTCCTGCTAGTTTGTTTTATAAATGCATGTTTTAATTTCCAACTGATTTTAGAATGAAGTATAAATAAAACAAAATGGTGCAAACCAAGCAGCACTGCAGGTTGATGTTAGCATCTAAAGTGGATTTGTAGTCTTTCGTGTTTTTTCAAATGACCTTTGATACCTTTCCTTTTGCAACTTATGTTCCAAACGCCACAATCTTTGTCTTTTGCCCAGCAAATAAGCTTTGATTACACATAATTGTTGATGCGAATCAAAAAGGTTCTCCCCTTAATATCATTACTTGTGTGTCTGCTTATGTATCACCCATTTTATTTAATCACTCCATCTGTTTTAATTTATGTGCCAAAGTTCAAATAAAGCATAAAGTTTAAAAAAGAAAGACTTTGGAAATGTGAGTATGTTATAATATATGTATAGGTATAAATTAATTTTTAAAACTTCTGAACTTAAACATTGGATAACATTTGTATGGCTATAAAAGTTTCTCTCCAAGGTTAAAATCGAAAATTTTAGTTAAAATTATTTTTAAATTAGAAAGTTGTCATTCTTTTTGTAACCGATTAAAAAAGAAATCTAATCGCATCGCACAATGTACTGAAGTTTTTGTGTTTTAGCTAGGAGTATTTTTGTTTAAATTTTATTTTCCTATTAAAAATTTGTTATTTTCGATTACATTCCAAACGACGGCTAATTTTTGAATTATGTTTTTTTTTAAAAAGAAGAAGTGGATAACCCATCCAATTTTTACGACAAAATTCTCAGCCCAAATATAGCAGGCTTAGGGTAAGCATGAAAGCAGGCTGACCCAACCAAACGGCCCATAGTAGCCACGTGCCCTCTGCATCCGGATGAGTTGATGAGGAATTTTTATAAATTACTATTGTTTAGTGGTTATTAACTTCCTATAGCTACTATATACATAATTACTTTCTATAGTTACTATTCAGTTGTTACGATAGTATATTCGCTGTATTCGTGCTACTGTATTCATGAATACAGTAGCAAAAGTCGCCTAAAACAGGGGGTTACAACTGTACGTGACTGTATTCACATGTATTCATGAATACAGTAACGGTAATCACCTTAAAAATAGGTCTGTCTAGTTGTCTAATAACGAAAATAGGATCAAGTAGCGTGATACACTCCTAATATAACTCAACAAAATCAATTATAACACCCCTCATTATCAACTTAATTAATTACAATAATTTTTTAGTTGTATATAATTGTTGTATTTCGTGTGTTTCAATATTTATTTTTTATTGTTGCATTCATTAGATTCAATGTTTGTATTTATTGTATTCACTATTTTGTATTCAATGTATTCAAATATATTTGTATTAACGGAATTTTAGCTATTCCTAATACATGTTATTACTGTTGTATTCAGTATATTTCATTGGTTGTATTCGCTGTATTTTCTATTTGTATTCAGTGAATTTTACTATATTTTACTATATTTTAAAATAAAATATATTTATTGTTTATATTCTGTTTTATTTCAATGTTTGTATTCAGCGTATTTCAATATTTATATTCTGTATTCATGCATACTGTATGTATAGTATGCATGAATACACGTGTATTCAGTTATATTAAAAAATACAGACCTTCAAAATACATAAATACGGGCAAAAAATATATTTATACAAAAATACAATGTGTTTGAGTGAATTTATACATAATACAATGTATTTGTATCATTGTATGTGATCAAATAGCAAAGAAGAGAAGAAAGTTCGTCATAGATGACGTTTTTCGGCCAAGCAAAATACGGTATACATTGTATTAAAACTAAAAATGGAGACGAACAAAAATTCCGGCCCTCAAATCTTCTCTAGCGTAAAAAAATATTATAGTATCCGCCGTTCATGTTACAGTACCCATGCTCTACTCGAATCATTTCGACATTATTTTTGCTCCCCGCGCAGTAGACCTAGCCTTAGAGCGACGAGCCCTTCCTTGTTATGGAGGAATATGTTTTTGAAGAAAAGGGTTGTCTTTCCCTTTTTCTCCCAACAATTTATAAGTATTTTCAATTGCAATACCCCTAGAGGATTCGGCCAGAGAATTCACAATTAGAAGCAGGTATTTTGCTCGAAGAAAGAGA